>NC_086339.1:39410304-40673137 GCF_032445375.1 Bacillus rossius redtenbacheri | reverse complement strand
AGGAGTGCATGTTAAAATACCAAGTGCATGCACACATTTGTGCTTCTTTTTTAAATTAAAAGGAGGTTTTCGTATGCGTGGATGCGTATTAATCCACTCTAAGCAAAGAATAGGATAGAAACCAGAAAATCGTAATCTGTACCGACAGTAAAACATTTAAAGGTAAAAAGTCTTAATAGTGGCGGAAATGGTGAAAAACCTTTATGAGATGGATGTTTACCCACACTATTTAGAACCCCAAAAAAAAAAATCGTTTTTAAATTTTTTGGTTTATTTGTGCCAACAATAACGAAAAAACGCTTTGGCGGAATTTGAAGAGACTGTTTTTCATAGTAAAATGTTTGGCTAATTTAAAACATAGGCTATATATAGAAACATATTCCATTACCTATGTGGGTGAAAAAAGAGCAAGTATGATTTTAAAATAATTTATTCAATTACAGAAAATCATTTAGCATAAATAAAGATATTTGATATAAATAAAAAACATACTAAAACTACCAAAAAATATTTTAACTTTGTTCGAAATTCAACCCCTAAGGGGTAAAATGGGGATAAGTACGGTTAAAATAAATATAATTATATTTCCATATCTAATCTAGCACAAAAATATATTGGCTACGAATTATAAGGAGACAAAAACCACAACGCACGATTATACCAATTTGTGAAATTTAACCCCTAAAGGTTTAATACGATTTTAAGATGATTATATTCTATCTCCGAATATAATCAATAAAAAGGAAGCATACATGTATTTGGTATCAATAAATAACATACAATAACTAGCTACCTCCCACAATTGTAACATTTAGCATAATTCCTTACCTAAAATATGAAAAGGGGTAAATATAGTTTTAAATGATTTATTTTAGAACTAAGCATAAGAATTAAGCATAAGAAAATATATTGGGAACCAATAATAAAGGTCAGAAAATTACCTTTTAAAACTATCCCATTTCGCGTGTTCAACACTTCTATAGGATGAAACAGGAGTAAATATGGTTTTAAAATTAATAACTATAATCCGAATCTTATAAAACACGTGAAAAGATAGTGGATGAAAAAAATATACATAAAAAAATAAAACGAATATATACATTTTTTAACATTCAACTCCTAAGGGGTGTAAAAATGTAAATAATGGTTTTAAAAAGAAAAGTCAACACTTCCGAATATATTATAACTAGAGGTAAGAAACTAAGGGAGAACAGCAAGCATGTAGAGTAAAAAAAAATGTATTTTTTTCATTGAGCGAATCTCGTCCCCTCAGGGAGTGATAAGAGGTTGAATTTTAACTTATTAAAAAATATATATCTCCCAAACTAATAAAATACGATGTAAAAATTTAGTAGAATCATGCAATTGTAAACCACGTAATTTTATTTTACCACTTTACGATATTTCAGAAGAAAGTTTGTTTTAAAGAGAAAAAAAAATCAAACATCGGAATCAGTTAAATGTAATAGTGAGAAACAAAGAATTAACAGCAAACACATACAGTTACAAAATGTGTTTTAAAATTTTTTCAGAGTTCGACCTTTAAAGGGTGTAAAGGGAG
This sequence comes from Bacillus rossius redtenbacheri, assembly GCF_032445375.1. Taxonomy (NCBI): domain Eukaryota; kingdom Metazoa; phylum Arthropoda; class Insecta; order Phasmatodea; family Bacillidae; genus Bacillus; species Bacillus rossius. The sequence continues at coordinate 40,671,576 of NC_086339.1, read as the reverse complement.
TAATTTTTGTGTTTTCATAAAAAAAATAATGTCTTCATAACCAATAAAGTTTTATTCACTAAACCGAGCACGATTAACTTAAATAATAAGTAACGTTAGATGCTTTAAATATTTTACGAAATACAACCTCAAATGTAGTGAAACGGAGGTAAGTACGTTTTTATTGTAATAAATCACATTTTCAAGAAAATTTACCTGTAGTTAAAGAAACTTAGCAAGAAATAGCAAATTATATAATTTCATTTTAGGCGTATGTTTTTTACCTTCTACCGTTTTTCTATATTTGACAGCAAATGTCAGTTTAGTTTTATCATAAAATTCATATCTCAGAAGCTAATAAAGCGGGATGTGTGATATGTGATATGATGTATAAACACGAAAAATCTAACAACACATTTTTAATACTTGCTGAAGTTCTATTTCTAAAGGTTAAAGATTGTAATAAAGGTTTTAAATTCTGATAAAATCAAACTTAATTTGCGATTTTGGCAATGATTATTATAAATATCTTAAACTACCGTCTCTTACTGACTGTTCTCCGAAATATCACTTCTTAAGTGTTAACCAGGGTAAAACATATTTATAAAATAAAATGTTGTGGATTTACTAAATCAGCACGGTCAAGATAAATTTTGATTCAAAACGAATGTAAGTTATTAAAAATATTTGTGATTTCATATCTACGGTAAAAAGATCTGAATACGTTGTTCTGAATTTTCACATAGTCATTCCTGTAAGAAAATAAGATATGGGTGTAAAATTGGGAAATGTGTTTAAGTAATACTAAATATAACTAAGAATCAACTCACCAGTGAGATAAAAAATCTGATACCTGTACTCAACATTTTAAATAAAGGTGTGAATGTTAAAAAAATTTCAATCAATTCTATATCCACAGTAAGGTGAAATTATATAAATATTCTCCGCATAACTATAATCAAAATAAATGGAAGTGTAAGTGTAAAAGATGGTACAATATTAATTACAATGAAATGGCACGTGTTTAATAATTTTATAAATTGGCTAATTCATGAAACGCAAAGAAGATAATTGTGATTTGATCAATGTAAAATATTTCTTCCAATACACTAAAAGTGGAGCTATAAATCGAGTAGGTTCATAATCTATACTAAAAATTAAAATGGCTGATGCAATCACACTTTAGAAAATAACTTACCATTCTTAACCGGTTTATTTATGAATTTATTATTTTATACTCCTGATAATTTATTGTGTATATTTCCCTAGCAATCATTTTTCTAATGTATCGCATACATTTATTACAAAGGCAAAATACAAGCAATACCCTAAAACTGCGTGAGCGAAACCGCGAGTTATTAACTAGTAATATACAAATTTGAACGTTTGGATACATAGATGTTTGTTACTCTATCACGTATTTAATACACAAGCGATTCCGATGAAGTATTTATTAAAACAAACACTATAAATCATTTTGAGTGTCTGCTCCTAAGGGGATAAAAGTGGTGTATTTTCGTTTTTTAAATGTAAATTCAACGAACGTAAATTTAGGCACTAATTATAAACACAAAAACTATGTTTTTTTATATATTCGCCAAGCAAGACATGTGAAGCTTAAGAAATACGCTGTTGTGGTTACTTTAAAGACCAAAAATAAATAAATAAATAAATAAATAAATAAAACATTAGAACTGCCATATGTTTTCAGCTAATATAGAGTGATTTTCACACTTAATATTCATAGTATGATTACGATTATTTCTCTACTGAAAAACGGTAGTAAAATCTCAATCAATACTAATTCAAATAAAGAATAGATCATAGTTTTTATTTCTTACCACAGAATAACTTAAAAAACTATTTTAACGAATTATAATCATTCTTGTCTCCGAAACTAATCGAGTGGTAAGATATGGGATACACTAGAATTACACATCACACTATTATGCAAACATTTGACTTGTCTTGATATTTATTACTTAATCACGCCTTTGTTAATGAATAGCTTTTAATGAATTTTTAAAAATTTAAGCAGCCCATATACGGGATATAATCATAGGGTGCTTTATTCTTCATGGCAATATGGACCGAAGTGGCGATAGCAATAGGGATTGGCTTAATGCCAATGTTATGTTTAATTAATAATTTGTTCACATTTTATGTTTAAATTATAGAACTAGGCAAACTAATATATAATATAATTATTTTTATTACCACATATTTTATGGTTATATAGCGAGGTTCAGTCATTTCCATATTGATATACAAATACCTAACTTGTCATCGAAGATACCACAGCTTAAATGATTTAAAACCTAATAGCAAAAAATGATCCTACTTGACTCTGTTCGCCAATGAAGTCTATATGTTGTGTCACTTTGATTAAAAAATATTCATTTTAGTTTTTAATTTATAATGATATAATTTAAAAATAAATACGTATCAACAGTTGCGTTTTACCGCAGTTGCATATTTATATGGTGTAAAACCTAATAAATAATAATTATGTAAAACAAATATACTATTAGATTTTGAAATGTATTAACAGAATCAATAACCTATGCCATCACTTTACTTGTGATTGATTATAAATTTTTAAGAAAGTTATCCAAAATGTTAAGATTTATTTGCTAGTGATAACAGTTTCTAACAATAGTTTTCTTCGTTTTTATAATAAATAATAATAACTGTTTGAAACTACTGTATTTATATCAAGAAGAAGAATCTCCAATATCATGTGTATTTTATTTTGGATAACAGTATTGTAATTTATTTAAAATAATTTTCTATAGCACCGAGAAACCCTTTCATTTTCATTGTTTTAAGAATTCCTTTATTTTCAAACGAATAATTTCGTATAAAAAACTAATATATTATATTTTTGGTGATCTCAAAACACCGCTTGCACAATGGAAATTTGCACTAATATAAATGGGTTAAAAATGCTAACGATAAAAATTATTTTGTTGGTAGAAACTTAACAAGCAACAAAAATTTCAGAAGGATAAATATTTATAACCACCCAGTTAAACATTTTATGGAACAAATACACTTTATTTCTAGGTTAATAAGATTTTTCACTGTAACACAAAATATTTAATTTTTACGAACTAAAATTTTGGAATAGAATGATTAAGATACTATTGTTAATATTCTAAAAAAAAATTAAATATCTATTGTTAAAAACATCCACTATGCTGCTAAAGAATTTATAATAATTTATATCTACAAAACTAAAGTGTACAAAATATAAAATATTAACTGTTACACCCTAACCAAATCAATATATATATTTTGCCTTATTTCATAGTTTAAAACAAAACAATAAATTAAATTCTTTCGTTACCTGAGGTGTATTGGTTTAGTCCCTGCCATATATCATTGTAAAGTTTCGGATTCTTAGTAATAAAACTTAATATTCGGTGATATTATTTGGTGTGAATGAAAGCACTTAAACTAGTTAGTACATAACAGGTAAAAATTTATTTATTATCAGTAAACATTTTACATTTTTTTAGTCAACTTCAAGCTGCAAAGTGGGTGAGCAAGAGTGGCTTGCTGGCGTAAACCAACACATCGAGCAGAGGGTACGTTCAGTTTAGGTCACGTCACACGCGAACAACTGAAGTTGTTGTTGCTTCAGAGATTGCGGAGTTCATGACGGTTTTAGGTTTTGGAACAAGCGACAGCAGGCGTGGTTTTAATTAGCTTCGTTCCAAGTCCGCGACGTGCTGTCAAGGCACGGCTTGCCTTGGCAAACTCTCCCACCCCCCCCCCCCCAACCCCTTCGCGCCTTCTCCGCGGCTGAATCTTCTGACGACCATTCAACATCTGCGTGCACCAACCGCGACAGGCGCTTCAATCGCGGACCTCAAAAGCGTCGCGTCCCTAGCCCCGCCCTTTAGGAACAAACCCACGCCCATGCTAATTAGCGCGAAGGCATAGTCTCGCGTAACGTCCCCAACATCCTCCCCTCCTTCGACTCCCTCTCCCTTCCTCTTTTCCCCCACCAGGGAGTTCTCGCTCCGATAGACGCCGCCATCGCTATCCTCGCACCCGCATGCCCTCGCGACAAGCAGGCGGTTATTTCAAGCTCAGGCGTCCGTCATTAGTTCCAAGCGCTCTCCACCAAGTTCGTTAAATCATGTTTTTGTCCGAAGCCAAGCAACGCACCAGTACTACTCCCCCTCTGGAGATATGAAGGTCGTGTGTTCGAATTCCCCGTTGGATCAAGAAAACCCTCGTAGCTTGCGTCCGGACTGGTTAAAACAATTACGTGTTTTTTTTTTAAATTTCTTATATATAGGCCTATACACAGTGATACAGTATAACGTAGAAGTTAAGATGTAAGCATAACAAAATCCAAGGTAATATACACCATGAACTTCTAGTGGGTGCTGAAAATACACCTATATTTGTTACTATAAATGCATTATTTAATTGATATGGTGCGAGTAGAAGAAACGAGAAGATTAAATAAGAATACAAAAATTCTCAACGAAAATTACATGCATTGCTTAGAAAGTGATTTCCGCAAGTCAAAAATAATTACATAAAATTTCAGTTACCAACATGCCGGAACAGACCTTGCCGTAGTTGAATAAGAATATGCAGGCCACCTTCTGTCAAGCCAGCTTATACACACTTCGAAGTCATTAAGAAGAACTAAATGAAATTAAAAATTAAAGTGGAAACTCTCTTAAGTTTACAAACATTGTTTTTAGGAAGACACGTTTACAAATTTTATATAAATACGGATTAAATTTATATTCTTAGTGTCATTTAATTTGAAAGTTTGGTTTCATATTCTGTTTGGTAAATATATTCGAAGTTGCGTTACATGAAACATCAATTCTCTGATAATGATTGGGTTAAACGATTATTTTTTTTTAAACACTGTCCTTCAAGTATAAAATAGTAAGACCCACATTTATTTCCCATTTCAGTACATCGCATCGCCTTCACACGCAAGGCGCTATCCTGAGTTGCAGTCATTACGTCATGGCTGGGCCCTCGGTGGATTCACATTCTTCAGCGTCCCAGTCTTCGACACACAAGACGACGACACTGTGAATATTATACTGCGCCAGCGCGGAGTTATGTGACTCCTCGTTCAAGCCCTGCAGTACACTCTGTCTGTGACTTCTTGCAACACCTCACGCTAGAGCGATGGTAACTCATTAGAACAATACTCTAAAAAAGTTATGGACACTCCTTATTTGGAAATTAAGTACGGGTTGTTAGTGGAACACATTACAGATAGGAATAATAATTGATTTTCATTGATGCTCATGTGTAAGTAATATATCAAGGTTTCTGTTTTCTATGGAAAAGTCATATGTATATGAATGTTGAAGCATTGTGTTTATGCACCATGTGGGTTTTATTCCTACCCCCGTATAACTAATCTCGAGAAAGGTTTGGAACTCAAGTTATTTTTAACTAAGCTGTATTATTGACGATATTGTTAAGTTAATTTTTATTGAATAGTTAACTACGTAAAACTCTTTACTTTTTTCCCTTACGTCGTGCATGGGTCATTATTAACGCCCCTTACACCATTATTGGGTTAAAATAAAGTACTAAGTAATAGTGACTTAGTTACATTTACGCATTAAACAGGTACAAGGATTATATTATTTTTAAAATCATTTAAACAAAAACCGTATTTGGTGCTAAATTCTATGTTCTATGCAAATCCAACTTGTAATCATTTATTAATTTACCGTAAAAATCACATTCTAAACTTCGTGATATTTAAGGTTGTGTTTAGCCAATTTTCTTTTTTTTTCGTTCAATAATCCACTTATCAATTTGTTTAAACTTTAAACACATAATAATTAACAACTCTTATTTTATTAGTAACAATAATGCGAAGACAGCCAATTAGTTCTTCTACTATAAACGTGTATTTTAAACGCAACCAAGAGAGTAAATGGGCCCGCAAGATTAGAGCAGGTTTCAAACCACTTGATATTCGCAAAATTGCTCAAAAATTATGAAGCAGGCTCGTGGTTCACTCTACTATGTAATTAGGTCCAAAAATTTTTTTTTCATTGGAACAAATAATTATTTACTGATAAAAATAGTATACCAATTTATCACCTACGAATAATCTTCTGTTTGGAGTTACTAAACAGTTTAAAGGAAAGAGATACGAATAAAAATTGCCATGTATATACCAACAGCTTATATATTATAACAGTTTTCTATATAATGAAAAACTGTAAATTTTCATTCGTTTTGAACAAACATCACACATCGATGAACAATAATATTTCAGTTCAATCATTCCCAAAATGTTAATTGTATACTAAAAGGTAATTACTTGATTAGAGGAACTGTTTGTAGCAGCCAGTCGATATTTAGTTTACAAATTGCATTTCATTGAATACATTGCCGAGATTTAAAAATGTAACTATATAAAACAAATGAATGCAGTCTCTCTCGGTTCATATCTGTCCCTGTGGATTTCACCGCAGGCTGTGTGTCCAGAGTCGAGTCTCTAGTTCGGCGAGGCTGTCACTCAGTTTCTGGCGAGCTGACAGTTCGGTCACTGGTTCACTGACTGTCCGCAAGCTCGCCGAGTGTCGTGACAGGCGTACGAGCATGTGACTTTGAAGAGACATCAAAACACTACGACCCGAAGTGAACATTAATTAATCTCCGTTGAATGATCGTGAAGGAATACGCTAACAGGAATCCAGCCCAGAAAATCGAAAACATCCGGATAAGACTTCAGATCCAGCCGCCATTCGAGACCCGAAACAGGTCAACGATAAAGAGAAAATATACGCCCTTCTCACCATCGTCAGCCATGAGTCCTCCCATTCCATTCCGAAGAAAAGAGAGAAAAAATTTTGCGGAGTGTTGTGTTTATTGGAGCTTCAGAAATTAGAAGTCAGAAAACAGTAAATGTTTAAGCATTGTGTTCGAGCGTCAATACGATATGATTATTTCCGGCATTCAGTACGTAGTTTTTATTAGTTTTAATGTGTCAACTTGCCAGAAGAAATTTTGTGAAATGTTATAGGTGGTAAATACCACTTATAAGATCGTGATTCAAAATATTAACATGTTAGTACAGAATATATTTACTCTTGATTGCATAGTAGATTTACAAGGAATACATTTAGAGCTATCGAAGCCCTTGCCAATACTCGTTTTGAATCTAGTTATTTACACCAAGCTATTGAAACAAGTGTTAACATCAAGCTTGGAATGTTTTTTTATATATATTTTTAACACTGGAAACAGGGTGTATATATATGTAATACATTTATGACACACCATTAGTGTTTACAAAAGTCAGTTTGTACTCTATGACATCATGACCATCATGTGAACAACTCTGATCTCATAAACTAAAAAAAGACTAAAAATTCATTTTATGAATGCGCACTTTTCGCTTAACTGGCGTGACATAGGAAAGCAATTCTTACTTTGTTCACGTTTTTATGTTCTGGCATAAACTAAATGCGAATTGAAGACGTTATATTTTTTTAACTTACATATAAGTACAAACAATTAATTTAAATATTTCATAAAAGCATATTGAATACAATAATGGATTGCTTCAAGAACAACAAAAAAGAGATACAATATATATTATATAGATATTTAACTAAAAAAAGTAATCTAGTCATTCAGTACTCGCCAGTCATGTGTTAACATCTAACCTCTGTAACAAGCAAATTCATGTGTTCTCATGGTGCAAATAAACTTAAAAGCCGAAACTCAGGCACAGAATTTAACTTAGAATTAATTTAAAATAATGCCGAGTGTGATAAATATAATAAATTATTCATTTCAGAACAAAACGGTAAGAAAATTTTTTTCCCCTTTTTAAAACTTATGCATAAATCTGTTTAACAAGATGGTAGGCCTACTCTTGAATTCTCAAGGCTAACCGAACCACAGAAGTACCGAATGCATCGCACGTAAATGTCTCAACGCAGAACAGGTGACATTTCCCCGTAGACCGCAATCATCATTGCCTGCGTTCTAGAGGTTATTATTGTTCTTTAGGTGCGTTAAGGGTAAAATTTTAGTATGCACCAGAAATGCAATGAAATTTCGCGCATTACACAACGGAAATTTAACAGGTTTGAAATCCCAATGCGCATCCATGCAGAAACTGCTATAGCCAAGAGCCGAAGCCGACAAAATGGCGGACCCACGTGTGCCAACACACACCCGTGTATGTTTCGCGAATAAAGGGGAATGTACTAAGCGTATTGGTGTGCTTAATGAACTTTATGGCAGCGAAATTTTGCGGAATACATTTTGTAAGCTTAAGTTACCAAAAGAAAATATAATAGAAACTTTAAGAACACCTTTAATTAGAGACCTGAAAAATTCGCGCATTCATTTCACGATAGGCTAGAATCCAAAAAGTTTGCATTTTTGCTGCTACGGTGATTGGCCCACAGTATATCTGAAGGACTTTGGGCCAATGAGAAAATGTAAACAAAAGAAGTAGCGAATCACAAGCATCCCAGTTAACTGGTGCTACGAGTTCGTAACCAATGAGCAGATGCAATTCGCCCGAGTGTATAGAGGATCAAGGAGTCTATCATATAGGTCATTGAAATCGCGAATTTTTCCGGTCTCTAACTTTAATTTATTAGCCAAAAAATTGTGTTGGGGCGAACAGGGCGTCTAACATATTAAAATTTGTATTGGTTCTTTAAAGCATTACGAACGTTGCGCTATCTTTAAGGTATAGACTTTGTGTAGGAATTTTAACACAGATGAAAGAAAATACTTTAATAAAAATTTTGAGCAACTGCTACTCAAACGAAAGGCCATCTAACTATTTTGCCTAGAAGTAAAGAGGCCCAGAACGCCTTTAAAGTAAATAAAAACACGTACTTGGTTTTGGCAACTGGGCGAAAAAAAAAAGAACCTGCTATCTCCATTTTATTTTGTCTTGTTTTGAAATATTTTCTTTGTATTGTATGAATAAAACTGAAAAAAAAAAAGCTTTCAACTGTAAGCCTACTTACTAAAAAAATATATCTTTAGAACATTTTTTGAACGTTTTGAATTAAAATATAACGGCAATGCAGTAATGAGCAATCATTCAGTACCAAGCTTGTGCCATAATTTAAAACAAGAAAATAAATAATTATAAACGTTTAGTAGTAATTTTAGTCTAATATAGGGGTCTGGGAGAAGAATTCAAATAAGCTTTTAGAAAACTGTCTCATTTTGCTAACAAATGGCTTAATTTTACAATTGCAGTACGAGTAGATACTATTATTCATCTTCAATAGCTGGAGGAAATGGTATTCTTTAGGACCAGGTGACTCTAAAGTGTTCATTCATCATCGAGTAAAAGACTCACGCGATATCTACATCAGGCGCCCATCACGAATCGGGTTCAGAACAGTCTAGAGAGTTTGGTTTTTTTTTTTTTTGTATCTGATGCAGAGGCATTTTATATTGTATACATGCTTATGTAAACACGTTCATAGTCAATTATTTATTGGTATGATAACACGAAATTTAAATTATTTAAGTCGAATGTTAACAGATAAATTTTAAGCGCAAATGAAAACAGAGAAGAAAGTATATTTTATTCCGTAAGGTTTAACTAATGATTCAAAATGAATTATTAAATTTGCTAAATTTTTTCATTTTAGTTTTTTATAGCTTGCATAGCTGGAAAAATTTCTAATGAATTAAAAGTAAGCCAAAACTATAATTGCACGATAGTATACGTAACTTTAAAAGTTTCACTTAATTGTGAGTATTTTTTGATGAAAAGCCTTAAAAATTAATATATAGGTATGTGTGTGTGTATGTATATATATATATATATATATATATATATATATATATATATTGTTTGGACATACGAAAAATAATTAGTAATTTTTGTTTCTTGGAAGTAACAAACCTATAAATTACGTTGTTCTTGGGCTAGACGAAGGATGTTTTTATTTATTTGAAATTAAAACTTGAAATTTTACATAAACAGCATTAACATAAATATTTTGAACATGGTAGATTCATAAAAAAGATATCTTGGCTGCATAACATTTTGAGCAGACAACAGAATTTGTTTTAGTCTATACAAAATAAATGTTTGTGACAACCTTTTGTGCACCTATTTCATATATATCTCTATATATCTTTCTAGCGGACCCGACAGACATTGTTCTGCTCAAATGTACTTTTTGTGAGATATGGATATGGCGGTAAGTATTTCTACGCTAGACATTTTGTATCTTCTCATTATACATACCCCTCCTCTTGGGCACGCCACTGCCGTTACCAAAAACCTTTCCCATGGTTACGTAGAAGGCAACAACAATGCAAAAGCCCGTTGCCATGGAGGATAATTATCAACAATGCTTAGTTTTTTTGCTTTTAAATCGTGTTTTTTTAGTTTTTTCTTAACTCAGAATCGAGATAAAATATCCAATTGTGAATCTAAACCATCCTCGAATCCCCGTGAACTCACACAAAAAATTTCATCAAAATCGGTCCAGCCGGTTCTTTTTTTAAGCTTATGCTTGGCCCTGAATTTAAACGGAATAAAATAGTACCAAATAATTAAAATATGAATTTAAAATAGTTAGAAATTATTTGGAATATGTTCGTAATAAGATGTAACTAAATACTTGCGTAAGAATTTATTGATTGATGCAGTAGTATTTTGCTCATTTTCCTGTTTCCTACTCAGTAACAATATAATTAAATGGGTACCTAAAATAAACTTATTAAATACATATATTTCACCTATTTTCTTTAACACCACAGTTATTAATGCATTAACATTCCTATGGCTAATAATATAACTAATAACAGTTTATTAATTTTAACTGAAGTAAATAAAGTGTTAATTATATATTTTGGGATAACTTTATTGTTATTATAATAATGTATATCAAACAAATTCTTGCAATGTGACTAAATGTTGCTGAATAATAACTTTTTTATATCACATGCATAACAGTATACTCTATCAACCACAAATTCTTCTAAAATATGAAAATGTAATGTTTTAAACAAAAGAAGATTACATTATTCACGTATTCACGATAAACATAAGGATTTGTTATTCGTTAAAATTGTTCCACAGCAATGTGTAAAAACATTTTCACAATTAATCTTGCATTTCTTTGAAAAAATATTTTGAAAATGTTTGCAAAATATTATTTCGCAAAACATATGTTCACAAAATTTTAAAGTCAATAAATTTCACAATGTTTCCAGTCATAAACACAACACAAGATAAATTGTCGGAAAGAAGAATTTCATGTATACAAAAAAAAATTGTTTGTGTTAAGGGTAAACACATTGTCTACTTGACATTAAAGCATAAGGACATAATAAATAAGTAGTACATAGACCTCAACCTGCAAAGAAAGGGGAAGAAAAAAGAACGTAAACTTTGGACTGAGTTTCCTTTAATAAAACTTAAAACTTTACTTCTAGGCAAACTTCCTCATGCTTGGCGATATTCAAGAAAAAAAGTTTTCATTCGACAAACAAATCCTTTAAATTATTGAAAGTTTGTGATTTTAAAAATCCATAACCATTCATAATTAAAAATTATTTTTTAGTGTTGATTATCATACTTTTAAGTTTATAATGTTACAATGTTTTGACTAGACTAATGGATTTTTTCTGGGTCTGAATATTGCACTGTGTGGAATAATTATAAATAGGAGGATTGTATTTCAGCAAGAACTAAAATGGTTTCTACGAACTAACGCGTGATAAACAATCAAATATAGATGAGAGATAGTTCTCATGTTTATTAGCTGTTTTCCCGTCTATTGTAGGTCCTTTTCGCAACATTTATATATAAGTAAACAGGTGTGAAAATTGTTAATTTAGGAAATGCCACGAACAATGGTATTTTCGGGCTACAGTGTTAAGAATATTTGGTAGAGAATTTGACTTCCGAAGGCATAATAAACAAGAAAATGTTCTGCATTTCATGAAATTAAAATCATTTTCGGACATAGAACAATTTCCTGCGCATTTGCAGTTTATTTATTATCCATCAAAATGTATGCGAGTTGAAGGAATTATTTGAAAACTGAATCAACTCATATTTTTTTGTGCATTATATTCTTTCATCCACAGCTGCAATAATTTATGAAAAACACGAGCATCCAAGAAAATATTTTTAAATCTATATCTCAGGACTTGTACTGCATTTAATGTCAAAATATATTTTTAATGAAAAGATTTTAATATGGTGACAGCTTTTAAATCAGATGAGTATTTAAAATTTTAAAATGTATATTTAAAAACAAAAATGTAAAATTATCTAATTTAAAGCTGCATTTCCTTACATATAAGTGTTATTTTTGGTGTTATTAGTATTTTGGTAACAGTTGAAGTCTTTTATGACGTGTGTAGGTAGGCACGTTTAGCTATTGTCAGTTTGTGTTGGTATTTGGTCTCAAAACCGCGGGTTAACTTTTGGTTGGTAGTTGGTTTTGGTACTCGTGAAGTGGGTGTGTGTCGGCACAAGTTAATTATATTGAACTTTATTAATCCCGTCAAACGAACTTGTATCGACCAATAATGTAGACTGTTTGTGTTAACAAAACATGTTTGAAGAGTATTCCTGCTAATTTGTCTGTATATTTTGTTTTCAGAATACTGTTCCGGAGTTAAACTAAGAAAAACACGCATCTAGAAGTGGAAGTATCAATTTGTATTTTTAAAATTTATGTTTTTTCCATTGTTTTGATCAATACATAAACAATCGAATAAAATTTAATTACCTCCGTGGTTTTAGAATTTTTACATCCAATTTAGTAGTAAAAAGCATTATTTTTAATTTTAGTTTAAGAAATAACTATTATGTAAAAATTAACAAAAATTAGTTCAATGACAAATCAAAATGGTCACAGACTTTAATGTTTCATAAACAATTAAATGCAATTCTGTGGTTTTAAAGTTTTTTATAAGTTTTCAGTTGTTTTAGAAATCAGTTCAATGCTGTTGTCAAATTGCAAGAATTTAAAACCAGTTTTTTACGATGTTTTTGAGTTAGTGTTTTCATTCCCTAAGAACCAAAAGTGTTATGTCTGTCTTGATATTAATTACACTTCTTTGCAATAAACAAGATAACAAATAAAACTCTAAGATCTATTAAGAGAACAAGTGTAGTTAAAAAAAAAAAACTAATTCACCACAGTATACAAGTTGGAAAAATACGTGTGTACTACATTTGTTTCGTAACTTTACAAAAAAAAATATAAATCTTAATTAAGTAACGTTTGATTATGAAAAGTCATTAAACTTGCTTTTTTTTATATTTGAAATTCTATTTTTTTTTAAACATCAACAACCACACATTCTTCCAAGAAATTTTATTGCTACACGTCAGGACTCGTTTGTGCCAAATAAATACGTAAGCATATGCTGAATTATATATATATTGTTTTTTAAGGGGGTGATGTTTAACTTGGGTTTTTGAAGCCACGTTTCGTCGGATTTGTGAATTACAAAATATTTTGTTATTTATTTTGCAAGAAATTAATAGAAAGGTTTTTGGCGTACATTTGTAACAATTATTATTGCTTTATATTTAGTATATAATGTAGACCAAATTAAAACATTCATGGCTTTAATAAGTGTATTAAAATGCTGTGTTTCTTATCCAAGACTTCACCGACAAATATATCAGTGGTGTATTAAATTCAGAAGTTACACATACATTTTAATTGATCTTTTGTTTCGAAATGTGATGTAAAATAAAACTTGTATGGGTCGTATTTTGGCTTTATTCGTTTACTGTAAATATTTCAAGCCAGAAAATGTTTTAAAACAAAATAATTAAGTTTATGCAAACAATTATAAGAAAATAATTTGTGGTCTTAAAACAAATATGTACTTTTTTTTAGTTATTAACTCGCAAAATGCACATTGAAGCTAGTTTTTATTTGATTTTATTTACTTATAAAATTGCTGTCACTCTAGTTAAAGTTTGCAAAATCTTATCAGTGTGTATGAACACAATGTACAAGTGCTAAGACCATCATATAACAATAACCATCGCATGAATCTGATTTGAGCGGGTTCTAAACCAGCTGGGCAACAGAAGTGTTCTCAAATGTGAGTTTTGCCACCACGATACCTTATGGGCGAAAGCACGCAACTGAAATGACAACGGAAGTCGCAAGAATCGGGCAGTGAACAACCGCGATTTCATTCTTCGAATACAGCGTCACCGGAAAGTCAAAAATTATTAAAGAAAACTCATTTCTGAAATTGGCTTATAACTTTGTATTTTCCGCAAACTAAATTTTCATTGAACTGTTTATTTCACAGTGCATATCTGTGGAGAACAATAGGGATTTTAGGTGTTACTGAGAATTTTCATTAATATTATTATGTTTTTTATAATTCATACGTGCCCTTAATAATTAAAAATTTCAGTAATCACTATTTTAAAATTACTGGTAATCAGCAAATCGAGTCTATCTTCAAATTTACCGTCAGAAAATATGTTGCAATTTAATACAAATTTCACACCATGGTCTTACACTCACAAAAATCCACCAGAAACTAAGAAATGGCGAGAAGCCATTACCTGGATTTAGTTTCTGCATGATGGTTTGGATAAGAAAAAGTAAGGTTACACCTGAAATTACAAACAAAAAAAAATCATCACCTAAATCTAAAAAACAGTTGGCAGTGAAAATAAGAGTGATTTTTTTTTACTTTTAAATGCTTTTAAATGAACAGCTACTTTAAAATGTGCAAAGAAAATAAATAAAATAATTCAAGTAAGAACAAGTTGAATAATTATTGAATTTAGGTTGAGGACGTTGAACATGGGTTTGTGACGACACGCTCTCTCGGTTCAGTTTAGTTTGAAAGTTCTCCGTGCAGCGATGTACGCGGGAGACTGGGAAACGGTCTGTGCGCGGCAAGTTGTTGATTGCTCCGGCCTCCACCGACACACAATGATCCTCTCCGCAGACGGCACCGGGAGTGTCTGCTCCCGAGGGCTCGCCATGGCCGGACGGGGAAACAACTTCCGCCAACTCCATCCCGCCCCGTCGCGGCGCTCGAGGTAAATCGAGTTCCCCACTCCCTCCCCCCCTTCCCCACAACCGAACAGACAGCGATGTCATCGAGTTGGATATTCCCGAGGATGTATCGCTGCAGTTTCTGTCGCGAAGGGAATCAGGCGAGGTTATATACACACACCCCAGTTGACTCTTGTCCAAATTCTGAACACACTGAATCTATTACGTTTTATATATATATATATAAAAAGTACATTTAAGTCATTAAAGTTATTTTAAATACATTTTCATTGTTACCTTTTCATCGGAAAAGCGAACGAAGAGAGAAATAATTTGTCCTAATACTCCTTCAAGTCTCGGGGTTACTCTCCATTATGTTTGTCTCAGAAAATGTCAAGATTTATCCCACTACATAGAGCTGTGCATTATGTATACTGTAGCATATTTTGTAGCTACATGAAAAAAATTAGGCAAGTATTTATATAGCACGTTTTTTTTCCTGAATAAATCCGTCGTTTGCTGAGTTTTCGCAGCTGGTATAACCTTTAAAATTACTTCCACATCCCCATTTTCTAAAAAAACGTTTTTTCATATTGCGGGTGCATTAAATACAGTTTTCCAACTTATCTAAGTAAGTGTTTTGTTTTTACAAATATATATAACGCATCCTTCAATATATTTCACAGAAGCCCCGAAAACCGTCGAAGTTTTTCTCTGGTGAGAAACGTGTACCTTCCAAATTGCAATAAGAAAAGTATACTTAACACATTTTTGCACTCTCGTAACCCAATCGGTGTTTCAATTCCGTTAGTTACTATCCTCTGAAAATCAGTTAAGGATGGATTAACTCTCAACCATGAGTGACAATGGTCAATGATGGATTAACTCTCAATCATGAGTGACAATGGTCAAGTGATTAACACCTAAAACACCCGTGTTCGTGTGTTTACTTCATACGAATTTACGCCCAAACCTGAAGGAAACTTTGCAAAAGTGAAATTTTTTAGGCTCTTCTCATTTCCCCACACAGGGTAGAAAATATACCCGAAGGATTCTTGGGTGATAGGGGCAGAGAATCTCTATATTAATTTCCATCTCACAGTTACAGTTTTGCAAGCGCAAGAGAACCTCTGCAGTGGAGAACATTTGATCCCCCCCCCCCCCGGCAAAGTATTTACTCCCATATACAAAACAAAATGCATATCCACATCACTGGACTTCAGCGTTTACCGCTCTATCAAACTAACGCTATGCTACATTACTTGTTTCCTTTTTTGTTTTGCTTATCTCGTCTGTTTACTTTCGTTGAACATTTTTTTTTCATTGACTAGCTTAGAGTATTATTTTGCTTACTGTTCATAATTTCACAAGAGTTTTTATTTACGAGTACTAACGGGACAATTTAAAATTCGTACATGAAATCCCGAGTATTAAAATGAAGTGCTGAGGAGGTGTCTTAAACTGAGGCATAAAGATGTCTCCTAAATTTTATGCAAAATTAAATATGAAAATTTTAATTCAAGTTAGGAAATTAGTGTATAATCGTTTAAACTCTTTGCACGTTAAGGCGAAGAGGCTTCATGCTTAGATTTTATGAATAATCGCGAAAATATTTTTCGCCAACATAGTCATCGTACACAAATAATTTAAAAAGAAAGATTTTACGTGACTAACCATAAGTAATTTTGAGAATTTTAGGACAAAACGAAAGTTCTCTATTCCATTATGATTTCCTCATTGGCTAAGTTTTCGTCGATATACCAATCAGAAAAAACTTGTTGTATATGATGATAGTGTATTGAAGGTTATCAGGCATATACATTTTCCAGCTATAAATCATAATTAGAGACAGACAGTATTTGTGGTATTATTTGTAAACACTTTGTGTACACATTGTCTGCGTTTTCAGTGGATAAGTAGTTTTGATAAGCCTCAAAGGACTAGAAACAATAACAATATTATAAAATTGCAATGCTCCAACCACTTGCGAGCTGACTGTTAGGTAGAATGTGACCTTAGCCAGTGGACAGAGGTCGAATTTTTTATATTACAGTTTAAGGAGCTTATATTGGTCCATTAAATTAAGCGAATTTTGCAGATTTATAATAATAATCTATTCTCATTCTGTATCTTTACCGATAGTTTTCTGCTGTAGTGAATGATCGAATCCAAAATTTAGAGTCCGAAAAACACCACGTAAACATTTCCCTTAGTTTTTCGTCATTTAAATCGGAATTTGCCGAACTGAAGAAGCAATCAAATATTTTTGAAAGCAAAGAGTTATCTGATTCTTCAAAATAGTTGAATTACAACCTTTGCCATTGAAGCTGCATTAAAATACGAGTAAAGTTGTTTAAACATATATACCAAATTACCAAACGCTCGTTCCACCAAGGTTTACTTTAATTTAAACCACGATGTGCTTCGGACTGGCGAAAATTTACAATGACGATATTAAAAGTGTTTTTACACGTTAAAAGTGAGAAAAGCGTCACAAAATTTTTTTTAACACCTCTTAGGCCTACTTCGTATCATATTATTACCTCATACTAGCTATTACGTTTTAGTTGAATTATAATAAATGAACCTACAAATGTATTTTTAACTCAGTGTTATGTGAATCTTTACCGGAATTTTGATAACTAATTTACTTTATTTATTTTAAGTGTCATGTAACAATCATTTTTTAATTTTTGAATTATGATGATTAAGTTTTTACTTACGTTAATAATAAATATAGTTTTTGATATGCATTTTGGGTCTTATTTTCTACGCTTTAATAATATTTATAAATTTCCAAATTATTTTATAAAAAAATCATAAAATTGTTGTTTTTTTTTGTTTTTTCTTAGTGTGTAGATTATTTACTAGTTAGATTTAACTCAGCACAAGATGAAATTTTAGAAAAGAGAAAAAAAAAGTATTTATCTGTTTTGTTATATTTGAAAGTCGTTGCACCACAGTGTAATTGTGTAACAAGAAGTGTCCAAAGGAATCTGTCGCGAACTGCGCTGGCCGCATGCGGGGAGGGAAGGATGCCGTCTCCCGCGGCGACCTTGGGTCCTCGGCCCGGCCGACTGACCGGATGCTGCGTGATGGAGAGCCTGTTTCTCGCCCTCCCTGCGATGCGGCCCCGTTTCTCCTCCCCCTCCCACCCCAATGCTCAGGTTCTCTGCGCCGTTCGCACTCCTCGGGGGTCCGACACACGCCGCCGCTCAAGGTCACCCACGCCGCTCTTGCGCACACGTCAATTGTAACACATTCCTTCTTATCTTTGAAAGATTTGTGCAATGGGAGTGCATGACTTGATGTAAGCTTTTGGACATACGCCATTGCTGAGCACTTTTTCTGTAGAAGAAAACTAAAAAAAATACCCAAAAGACAAAAAACACAAATCAAGTAAAAAATTGCTGTTGTTAACAGGATAAAAACACCACATAATATTCCTGTTGACAACAGCAATTTTTTGCTTAATTTGTGTTTTTTTTGTCTTTTGGGTATTTTTTTAGTTTTCTTCTACAGAAAAAGTGCTTAGCAATGGCGTATGTCCAAAAGCTTGCATCAAGTCATATTTCTTGTGTTATGCACTTTTACTTCTTTAGTTTTAGGTGCTGACTGGCAGCGGAGTGAGTGGTGAGTGTAGCCACTCACCGCCAGGGGCGCTTGCGTCCATGGTCTCTAAACCCAGTCCTGGATACACGAGTCTAAGTGCCCAACCCCCCCGCTTGGTAGACTCTTTTCTACTCAGTCCAACTCTTCATCCAGACCATCCTCTGTCTCCTGTATCCTCCTACACTTGATGCATGAAAATGTGCACCCCGCATGACAGTGCCCGAGGGTTTTCCCTGTGTCTACGCAGGTTTCACCTGGGCCCAACCTATCTCTTGTTATAGTCTAGATTTATGAGTGAGGGGAGTTAGTAATGCCATCGATTTCTGCCATGGCTGGCCAATCCCCTCCTAGCACATGATGAATGCCAATTCTCCTGCATGGTTCATAAACTGCATGATTAGAGCGTATAGGCTTCGGCCTGAGACGCACTTAGATTCTTTTCTACCCAGATCTCTGCCGCACACTCATAGCTTTAAGTTAGTTTAGGGAAACAAAAAAAATAAAATCTCAAGGTCACCGACACCGCCTTTGCGGACACGTCAACACTCCCATCGACAGCTGCTATACTGAAGCATTCCGTGTCTTTGTTCGTTATTTTCGATCAATGAATAACATAACTATTTATAAATCTAGTATATAATTATTAAACCTTTTTAAGAATCCTAAATAGCCAATATGTATGTCCACGGAAGCCACGCTGTCGTGTTGTAAACATTTTTAAATTTGTTGGTTGTGTGTAGCCTTTGACATGTATTACTTAATTTTTGTCAAACATTCACAAATATATAAAATTTTTGGTTCTCCTACAATCCTAAAAAAAACTCAGTTTTTTAAGGGTTTGGGAAGATTTAAATTTTGATTGTTTTATGAAATATGTACCAAATATTAAGTAATAGAGGTCAAAGGCTACACACAAACGATAATTAAAAACTGTATAAGCACGATTTCATCCCCTTAGCTCATACTAGCATTGACATAAAAATGGCTTTAAAGTTTCTTAAAACTATTAAATAAATACATAATAAATTTATTAAACTCATAAAGTATTAAAGATTGATTTATTACGAATTAACTTTAAATAATGAGCAAACAAACGAATTTATGGAAGCTAAATTATTAACGATACTATCTTCTTAAACCTGTTACTCTTTATAGACAAACACATAAATCCTTACCTTATATAGCGACGAAAATATACTGGAGCCCACGTAATTTTAATAGCTTCCAAAGTTAATGTATAAATATGTTTTAAAAACAGTACAATAAACGAAATTAATTACACCATAACCGTGGCTGTAAAATAAATATTATAAAACCATTTCACCTGTCTAGTTATAAAACTTCGTTACTCCATTTTTTGTCATTTTTTACATTTCTGCAATAGAATTCTCAGAGATAAATTACGCTTGTTCTCTCCTAAATCTATAAAATAAAGAAACATTTTTCCTTGTAAAAAAATTCTCAGTTTTGCAAATATCGTATCGCTAAATTTATCAAATGTTAATTTCATTTTATAGTTCGGGTGCTTACTCTCAATTTTTCATGAAAGTTTTCCTTCACAGTAAGAGGTCATGATTATGTGTTCATCCCTCCTATGTGTATGTTATGTGCTAAGTTACAAGGTATGCCTACAGCAGCCGACATAACCACCAGTTATGTCATGAGGAGCAAGTCTTGGCCATTGAAAATTAATTATTAAAAACATTTATTAGTAAAGCAACGTTTATAGTTGAGGGGCCTGCTTGACTGAGCACACATGCAGTGAGCACAGATTCTGAAAAACCAACACGATTTGAAAATTGCTCTAGATATCGGAATAGTGTCGGTTTACGAAAATCATTTAATAATGTGCTGAGAGTGGATGGGTGGTTCTGTTCCCATTTTTAGTATTAAACTGTATTTGAAAAGTTAAAATGGCTGAAACTCGTGCCTTCAGGTTAATTTTTAGACACAAAAATCCTTCTAAAGATTTTTGAAAACAATCAAGGCTTAGCAATACAACTTTATCTTCATTTCTACACCATATAGGCCCTAATGTTATGGGTACCACTCAAATTTCATACTTGCCCTAAGCACGAGAAAACTGCGCGCCAGTTCAGAGCCTTGCGCTTAGAGGCGACACCGCGCTTGAAGCACCAGCGAGCGTCGCACCTATCATCCCACCAGATACAACCCTGGTAAGGCGGGCACCTTAAGTGGCTGTCAGGCCCCTAGCAATCTATTTGATCAAAAAACTACAGTTACGTATTCCATGCAGCATGTCGCTGATGTAAGCTATGAATATGGGCCGAAAATATTTGCGGGTTCAATGACCTTCAGGATGTAGTCGGGCAAATGTCACAACACTGATTGGCTGCTGTCTTGTGAGACATCCCAAAGTAGAACCCTGTGATTTTTTACAGTTTTCTTTGAGGGTTTCTCATTTTTCCCAGAGATACCCATATAAGTTGTGAGCCAATATTAGAGGCAGCCACAAATTTCAACTATTTGAATTTTAGCCTATCGCGAAATTAATCCGCGAATTTTTCCGGTCTTTAGCTATGAGTAATTTTTGGTATTTCATTAAAGCAGGCACATCTAATATCCTACTTTACTTATGGCACAGGAACAATCTCACGAAAAAAGAATATCATTGCATTTAAACACAGGGTTTCGTGTCGCATGCACAAAAATTCAGAGGCCACAGAGAGACCAGAGTTTTTAATTCTGTGTTAGGCTCTGAATAGCAGGACGTAACGTTATTCATACTGCCCAAGCTCATAGTGCATGAGCCTTGCCCGAGGCTCCACCTCGATACATGAGCACATGATCCCAACTGGCACGGGCCAACGAGATGTCGTTTGCTACCTCATGTTGTTAAGGTCCTGCCTAGCATGAGGACACTCGCATAAACCAACGTATTTAATTCCTCTCAAAACCGAAGGTTTTTTTTTTCCATCTGTAAACAATACAGATTACGTTTAATGTAGGGTTTTGTTTGACGATGCGCTATGTACAGCTTAAAACTTCTTCACATCAGCTTCCTTGGAGTACTGCATTTTGATTCGTGATTATAAAAGCCCACTTAATATAATAGGTCGTCTGCAGAATATAAGTGACGTTTTGATATACGAAACTTATGTCCATTACAGAAAGTTTTGGGAATAACTTAATTGTTTATTACTTGAAATATGTATGATTTACCTCAAAAATAGTGCAAACAAAATAAATTTTAATAAATCCAAAGAAGTGCAAAACATTTAAAAGTGCAAGGTTTTATGACAAATTAAGTTGCATGGTACCTATTTTAAAAAAAGGAATTTTGAAAATTAACATTATATTGAAACAAAATAATACTTTTAATTCGTCGATAGTTTGTTAAAATGAACTTTCTTTTAGTATTTGATAATTTTTTTTTTCACACTGTAATTTTTAAATTGATAATTATAATTTAACATAGAATTCTTATTCATTAAAATATTTAGTTAACATTGTTATAAACTTCACATTGTTTTGTATGTTCAACTAGTTTTCATTTTCATATATTGAAGCAGTAAAATAAAAACATTTTATGTCAGGTCAGAACATTTGACGTTTCAAAGCCACTAATTTAATGTTTTTGCTACAACCACGTCAAAATTTTTCATATGAGTTGCCATTGATAATTTTAAAATAAAAAAACCATCAAAATTTGAATAAAGTGTTAAAGAGTTCATATTTATGGCTCCCCGATTTCCGGAACAAGTTTTTTTGACTGCAGTCGATAATCAAGTAGTTAGTAACTTACAAAAATGCATTAATTAATGTAAGCTGAATCTTTCATATGCAGTGTAAAGTAACAAATATTTAATTTTTGAGTTGTAATGAGTAAGTTGTTACATAAGTCTTTTAAATATAGTTTTTCATATACATTTTTGGCCAACTTTTATACGCTTTAATAATATTTATGATTTTACAAAATAGTTTATAAATTGTCAATAAAATTATTATTTTTTGCTTTCTTTAGTAGTAGTTGTGTTTTTTAATGAAACTGTAGAAATTTTTGGTGACAAATAAAACTTTAAATGATTTAGCAATTTTTTATTTGATCATGAACGCCCAAAATGTGTATTATATCTTACCCATTTACATGTAAAACCTTTATTGGTGGTGTAAATTACGAATATTGGTTATAAAGTACGTAAAACTTTACACATTTTCCCTTTAACGGTGAAGGTTGTGAAATGATCTAATCATTCTTGATTGTTCATATATTTCTAAATTTGAAAACATAACATAATTGTAGGTTATGAGAGTATTGTATGTAGAAACGATACGCAGAGAACTACACGAGTTGCTGCAATGAAGAGTGCTTCCTATAATATGCTTTAGACAATGTTTGCACTAACTCTGAACTATATATTTCGTACAATAGCAAGTTTTTATAACTAAAATGCATCTTTAATGCAATTAGAATGGTAATTCTTAAGTAAAGGTAATTTTTTTGCAAGAATTTAACTAATATGATCATTATTTTTGAGTCTCGCTTTTGTACACAAGATACACAACTAAGAGTACTTTTTTTATAACATCAATTATTATTTGTTAGCTTTGATAAACATAATTTCATTTTCATATTAGTCGTTTCTTCCAAAATTTATTAATAAATAAAAAAAATTAACTTGTCCATCCATTGTCATTCACAGCTTTGTGTTGATCTTTTCTATGTTGGTCTTGACTTTTCAAATTTAAATATATTCCAAAGAGAGTTTATATAATTTCTAGGTTTAAAAAGTACTTAAATAGACAAGTCTTTTTCAATATTCATAATTTTCTATGTTATTGTAGTGATTGCGCTGTAAGTCGATGAGAAAATAAAGTGTGTAAATAATGTTTGAAGGTTTGATGAAGGTTTTTTTTTGTGCTTTAATCCATGAGCTCACCGTAGTGTGTACTTAGTATAAACAAATGTAGCTCAACTGGCCAAGAGACCAGACATTGAGAAAAATTATTTCATCACACTTTTAAGGGTATATTATGACATCACCGAGTAACACCAAGCATGACATGAAAGTTATAAAACTGGCCACTATATAAAATGTGTTTGTATTTGCAATTATGTTTTAAAGGAAGAGACGTCACAAAACAATTGTTTGCGAGAGATGGGCAAGTAGCAGTTTCATGCTCAATTTAAGAAAAAAGATTTCTTTTTTCAATTATAAGTCGTATATGCACCATTAAAAATTGCATGTTTTAGTGTTCCTTATGTAAAATTTAAAATTGTGGTATAGTTACAACTGCGGTGGAAAGGTACCATAGCATTGCTGTACAGTAGGCTACACATTAAATTTGTAAGAGACCACCAAAATGTTTGGCTAGTTTGTTTTCTACCTCAATATATTTTTTTTTTCAAATTTCTTTTATAAATTAGTTTCGATTTAAGTTTAATTTCTTAGCATTTACTTTTCAATATATTGACTATTCATTCGACATGACAATTTGCCAAGTGTGAACTTTGTAAATGATTAAATGTTACTCATATTTATGTTGATATTATGAATTTATTAATTATGTCGTTTTCGTTAGTTTCATCTGCAGATTTTAGCATACTTTTAAACAGAAGCTATGCATTTGTTCGTATTATAACAATAATGAAATATACATTCTTATTGTAAACTATAATTTCTTTTAAAAATGATCTATTTAAGAAAAAGTGAAACAGATTATTTTTAAAACTCTTAACTTTCAGTGTTTATGATGAATATTTATATATTCACATACATGCAAGCGTAACAGCTGTATAAGATTAAGTTCAAAAATAACATTTGATAAGGAATTTCGATTGCGCTGTTTTTATAAAATTATATAATTGTCATTAACTATTCTAAAATGACTAAAAACAAGATATTAAAATAACGATTGACAACAAAACGATAAATAATACAGAACGCTTTTAAGCGAGTTTAATTGTATTAATTCATTTTTGTCGTGTAAAGTATTAAGTAGACTTTGCTACTTTGGTACTACTGGTTTTCTGTGCATTTCTCACAACATAAAAAACTTTTAGAAATTTGATAAATTTGGAAGTACTTTTTTAAGTTATTTATTTTTCTTCGCAAAAGAGTATGAATGTAATTTTATGACAATCCATTAGCCATTGTTTAAGGACAACAGTCCACGCTCAACTATAATAAATTATTAACGGGCTATGTGGCGTACTTAAGTTCCTTAGAGCCTATCATAAATTAATATTCAGGTAACTGATTAACATATAGAATATATTTTATTGTGATTTTAAGGATTTAGTATAATCAAGAAACTTCAACATTTCTTTTGAAATGTTATATTACGTTCAAGAGACTTTGAAGAAAAACTAAAGCCTTCAGGGACAGTAAAAAGGAATTCCTTCATTGTCTGCGGCGGTCTATTGTGAAAGTTTGTACAAGAAAAACATTTCCTGGGTTTTCCGGTTTCCCTTCACCGGGAAACCCGCTTTTTGTTAGAAAGTTACTTAAAATACAGATAGTTAATCTCTTCTGTAAGTCTGGGCAAATGTTTGAAAATAATAATTTTTAAAAAAAGGTTTTCAAATACTCTTGAGTGAAATTTTATCCAAAAAAAATAAGAAACGAAAATTTCCAAGTGCTCTCTGCTTAAAGGTGTTAAGTGTGTTATATAGATGAAATAATTTCCACATACTGCCATGCTGAAAAAAAGGACAAAATAAAAATTAATTAGAAACAAAAAGTACTTGAAAATTATTTATTATCACAGATAAATTCACTGCATATAGCGATCAACACGGTAAAAATAAAAAAAAATCACTTGACATTTACTTTGTAATGCTAGGCAATGCGCGAATGATTATTTCTTTAGCCTTTTTTGGGATGCAATGCGTCCGTCTTCTTTGACTTACGTAAAACACACATAAATAGAAATACAAGCAGTAATATAAACTTTTCGAGTTGCTATTTACAATGACTTTGCATGAACGTTTAAATACGCAGCGTTTGAAACTGTACAAATATAAACAAAAAATATTTCAGTACGATCGTTGTTTAACGTTTATTACATCTCCTGGGTTGGAAAAAAATTCACGACGGTAATACGCATCAGACTTTCAGCCATAGGAAACACACATAAACAAGAGTGGTCTGCATGGATTAAGGAGAGAAAAAAAAAAGTCCGCTAAGAACAGAACACACAAAGAAAAAAAAAACTACTAATGTCCATCTCGCACAATTAAAAAGATAGTTTAGAAACATGGAAAAAGTACTCACTTTCCGAGGACCAATGATGCGGCAGCCTTTTATTTACTTAACGCGCAACGAGACACTTGAACATTGAGCGGAGCGTGGTTCAGT
The DNA here is from genome assembly GCF_032445375.1 of Bacillus rossius redtenbacheri. Lineage (NCBI taxonomy): Eukaryota > Metazoa > Arthropoda > Insecta > Phasmatodea > Bacillidae > Bacillus > Bacillus rossius. Next base: position 40,645,649 of record NC_086339.1, on the reverse strand, counting down.
GGGTGTGGTTCGCAGCACTGGCTCCGGGACGGAGGGCCGCACTCACACGAGGTAGGACTGGTGCGCCGGGCGCCACGACGCTGCCGCGGTCCGGGGCTGGTGGACGCCCGCCGCGCGCCTCTCCAGCGTCGAGTAGTCGGCGTCGATGGACGAGTAGATGTGCTCGGAGGCGGGCCGCGGCGCGCCCGGGTCTTCCAGCCGCTGCTGGCGGTGCGGCCGCGGCGACGGCGTGGCCGTGGTCGCCGACGAGTAGTTGGCCTCCTCCGCCTCGCGCGGGTTGTTCAGGTTGTTCTGCTGGCTCGCGTACTCCGCCGCCGCCGCCGGGAACAGCGGGGGCTGCAGCTGCTTGGCCAGGCAGGCGTCGCGGCGCCGGGGGTCGCGCGCGCCGGCCACGGCCGCCTCCAGCGTGTAGTTGTTGATGTTGCGGCGGTAGAGCGAGCTCTTGCCGCGCGCGTCGCGGCTGGGCATGGCGTAGCGCAGCCGCTCCCAGAACCTCTTCTCGCCCCAGCGCACGCGCGCGCTGGTCTTGAGGTAGGGCCGCAGGTCCGGGTCGAGCTCGGCCTCGGGAAGGCTGCTGCCCTGCTCCACCAGCACCAGCTTGAACACGCGGCCCTTGAGCGCCTCGTGCAGCGCCGAGCGGAACTCGCAGCGCGACCACTCGGTCTGCAGGAAGTTGCGCGACAGCACGAGGATGACGCGGCGGCTGGCCTCGGCCGCCTCCACGACGACGGGCGAGCTGGCGTGCTGCAGGTAGGCGTGGTGCGGCAGGTCGCGGTAGTGCAGGCACAGCTGGAAGGACGGGCTGCCGTGCTCCAGCTCCGCCACGATGGACTGCAGCACGAACTCCTCGTCCTTGGGGCTGTAGCACACGTAGCCGTCGTACAGCTTCTCGCGGTCCTCGGCGCAGTGCTTGGAGCCGGCGGCCTTGAAGCGGAACAGCCGCACGCCGTAGCGCGAGTAGGCCCACACGCGCATGGGCTCGCGGAACACGAACATGAGCACGGTCAGCACGGCGACGAGCAGGAAGGCGGACAGCGTGATGACCACCATGGGCAGGTAGTCGGACACGATGATGCTCTGGATGACGGAGCCGCCGGCGTAGTAGTCGCTGCACGCCGTGTTGTTCAGGTCCACCTCGCGCCGCTGCGGCGGCCGCGTCTCGTTGTTGTAGCACCAGATGTCGTCGCCGTCGACCACCTTGCGCGCGTTGTCCGCCACCCACACCTGCAGCTCCTGCAGGAACTTGCAGCGGCACGACCACGGGTTGTTGCCGAGCGACAGTTCGGCCAGGTGGCCGTTCAGGTTGAGCTGCCACACGGGGAAGGTGGCCAGCCGGTTGCCGTCGAGCCGCAGCACCTCCAGGGACCGGAGCGGCACCAGCGACACGTTGCCGATGTGCGCGATCACGTTGTTCTGCAGGTAGAGCTCGCGCAGGTGCGTCAGGTGCTCGAACTCGAAGCCCTTCAACTCGCGGATGCGGTTGTCCTCGAGGTGCAGCACCTGGAGCGCGTTCAGCCCGTTGAAGGTGCGGTTCTGGATGGACTCGATGCGGCTGGCGTTCACGAACAGCACGCGCATGTTCTTGCGCCCGATGAACACGTGGTTCTGCAGCTCGCCGAAGCTGTTGCCGTCCAGGTAGAGCTCCGTGGCGTCCATGGGGATGCGCCGCGGGATGACGGCCGTGCCCTGCCCCGAGCAGTCCACCACGTTGGTGGTCCACGTCTGGTCGTGGTAGCACGTGCAGTTCCCCGGGCACGTCATCTCGCAGTCGCACGCGTCGAAGTCGCAGCAGTGGCACAGCGCGAAGCAGTGCGTCTCGTACGTGCAGAGGAAGTGCGAGGGCTTGGCGTCGACGGCCGGCAGCGTGGGCAGCCCGCGCGAGTACGTCATGCGGCACACGATGTTGTCCAGGTCCATGACGCGCGGGTACTGCCGCACCTTGGACATGTTGTTGATCATCTGGAGCCACTCCATGGTGCAGTCGCAGTCGAAGGCGTTGCCGCCGATGTAGAACTCCGGCAGGGAGCGGTTGTCGGCGACGGGCGACAGCCTCAGCGCGTTCAGCTCCAGCTTCGAGAGCTCGTTGGCGTACATGTCCACGCGCACGATGTCTCGCTTGTCCAGGAACGTGTTCACTTGTATCTGCGATATGAAGTTGTTGTTTATGAACAGAAGCTCCACGCTGTTGGGGATCGACATGGCTGAGATCTCGGTAATGCGATTGTGACTAGCATCGAGGGTCTTGATATTGAGGCCCTCCTGAATTTTATAGTAGTTCCCGAGTCTCTCGATGTAGTTGCCGTGAATGTCCAGCCACTTGAGGTTCCCGGGCACGAACGCGTAGTCGAACCAGACCAGGTGGTTGTCCGACAGGTTGAGCCACAGCAGACTGGTGAGCGTCGAGAAGACGCCGTTGATGTCGGTGAGGAAGTTGGCGTCGAGTCGGATGGCCTCGATCTGCGAGTTGTGGTCGAACGTGCCCCGCTCCACCTGCTGCACCTTGTTCTTGGCTAGGTTCAGCACCTGCAGGCTCGTCAGGTCCCAGAACATGCCGCGCGACAGGTTGCCGATGTTGTTGCCGATCAGCCGCAGCCCCGTCAGCTGCTGCAGGTTGCGGAACGAGCCGTTCTGGAAGTCGCTGATCTGGTTCTCGCCCAGGTCCAGCGTCTTGAGGAACGACAGCTCCTTGAGCGCCTCGGGCACTTCCTGTAGCACGTTCGAGCTGAGGTCCAGGTCCTTGAGGTCGGAGCAGTTGCGGAACGCCTGCGAGTCGATGCTCACGACCAGGTTGTTGTTGAGCGTGAGCTTGCTGAGCACGAACAGGCCGTTGAAGAGCAGCGAGCCGATGTGGTGCAGGCGGTTGTCGGCGAGGTTGAGCGTGTGCAGGTTGTACAGCGCCAGGAAGGTGTTGTCCTCGATGTAGCCGATGGAGTTGTTCCGCAGGTCGAGGATCTGCAGGAAGAACAGGTCCTTGAAGGTGCGGGAGTCGATGCGGGTGAGGGCGTTGTGGGAGAGGTCGAGCACGATGAGGCGGATGAGGCCGACGAAGGTGCCGTCGTCCACGTGGCTGGAGCTCAGCTGGTTGTCGGACAGGTCGAGCACGAGCAGCTGCTCCAGGCGGCGGAACAGGCCGCGCGCCAGCTCGTACAGCGAGTTGTTCTGCAGGTACACCTCGCGCAGCTCCTTGGCGCTGGAGAACAGGCCCTCGGGCAGCGTCTCCAGCCGGTTGCTGGACAGGTTGAGCACGCGCAGCGACGCCAGGCCGTCGAAGGCGTCGCCGTGGATCTCGGCCAGCTCGTTGTGCTGCAGGTGCAGGCTCTGCAGCTGCCTGAGGCGCGACAGGCCCGAGCCGGCGGGCAGGATCTGCAGCTGGTTCCACGAGGCGTCGAGCGCGCGCACGTCCAGCCCGCCGCCGCACTCCGCCCGCGCCGCGCCACCGAACCCCAGCCAGTCGGCGTGGCGGATGCGGTTGCGCGTCAGGTTGAGCGTCTGCAGGTTGCCGAGGTAGCAGTAGGCGTCCTCGGGCAGCGCGCGGATGTTGTTGTCGGCCAGGTCCAGCACCTGCAGCTCGCGCAGGCCGTGCAGGCTGGACGGGGAGACCTCCAGCGACTTGCCCGAGCCCCACTCGGCGTTGCGCGTGTTCACGGCCAGCCGCTTGAGGTCGCGCAGGCCGTCGAAGGCGTCGGGCGGCAGGTGCAGGATCTTGCAGTCCTCCACGGACAGCTCCTGCAGCTGCGCCAGGCGGTGGAAGGCGCGCGGCGGCAGCGCGCTCTCGAACAGCAGCAGGTCGCTGCACTGCACGCGCAGGCGCGCCGTGCCCTCTGCCTGCAGGGCGCCCAGACCCGCCCCGCCGTCCAGGGTGCGCAGCCGGCACCACACCAGCCCGCGGCCCGAGGTGTCGTTGTCGGCGGTCCAGCTGCACGGGCCGGCGTCCAGGCGCGGCGGTGCGGCCTCGCTCGCCGCCAGCACCGCGCACGCCAGCAGCCACAGCGCGCGCATCGCGATCACGAGCTCGCGCGTCCCATCACACCGCGCGCGCGCGTTCACATCCGAGACACTCCGCACCGCGAGCAGCCGGGACCTGCCCCGGGCGCGACTACGCAGCGACTGACTGGCCGCGGCGGGCGCGCGCGTCGCTATATACAGGCGGCCGGTTTCCCCGCGCGGCCTCGCGCGCGCGCCGCCAGGCGGCAGCACCGTCCGGGCGGGCCGCATGCGCACTGCCGCGCACCCCCTCCCCATCGCTCTCCCCACTACTCCTTCTCCCAGCCGGCAGTCGCTCATATCGAGCTAGCACGCCGATAGGGCTGACGAACCTGCACCCGTCAAAACAAGGGCTGACAAACATACTTGCGCGCCAAACTAACTACATTTTGTTTATTAAGTTTCTGAGAAATTAAAATTCAATTTAAAAGTAAAAAATAAAATTTAATAAAAAAAAATGGTCATATCCACGACATTAAAATGCTTCTACGTTCGATCCACAATCCGCAAATGTTTCTGAGTTTTGACAGACGCGTAGAAAAATAAATACTTTTTTTTTTCCCCGCTTTTTACTACACAGATCGTGGACTGATGTTATGACAATGTATTGAACGAATTATTTGAAAACTTTTGCCAAAAGAAAAATACAACCAACTATTTATATATAAAATATATTTTCCTTAAACAATAAAATTAAACTTTTAAATATTATATGTAGCTGGATTAAAATTTGCTTTATTACACTTTTTACGTAAATTAAAAGTATCTACGATGAATATTTTTGTCAGTAAATTGAACTGGAAATTTATTGACACAGAAAGTTGTTGATCTTTGCTAAATGTAAGTGATTCGTAGCTGTGTTCTGTGTCTATTCCGTCAAAACACATACATGTTAGAAGAAATTAAATAAAGCCGAGTAGGTGTGAATTTTAAAATTTAAAATGAATAAATCATAAATATGTAATTATTTTTCTTTTGAAAACTTAAGCAACATTATAAAGTTATTATTTTGTAAGTATATAAATGCATTACGAAATAACAAATGAGGTGTTTTACAATAAAAAAACTTGATTTACGCGATCTTAGATCATTTAAACATAAAATAATAATTATTTCAAGGAGTAATTTTGAAATTATATGTAGGTGGGCTACATGTGAACATCTCAGCTGATAAAATGTAAAATACGCGAATTAGGAAAATACGTCCAACATTTGGTTTACAACTTTTTTTTCTAATGACTGTTATTCAAGGAAACTGTTATGTGTCGAAAATGTCCTGAATCAGTAAATTATTCACCAAATTTTTTTAAAATTTAGATGGGTTTCTGAATTATTGTCACTTAACCGTAAAATATTAACTTCAAGTCCTTGCTCGTAATGATTTAAATTAGCAATTGGGTCAAAACCTTCAATTTTTTTTCAAGAGAAAACATGACATTAAGTTACTGTAGGAGAGAGGGTTTCTTGGTTAAAGCAGTTCTTGCACTCACATTCCGTGAACGAGCCGTCAAAAATCCTTCAACCTCGCGCGTGTAGGACAGACTGCTACGAGCGCTACCCAGCTCGTTACCACAACGCCGAAATACCATAACGCCGAAATACCATAACGCCGAATGTCAAAATTGACCACAACGCCGACAGCTAGAAAACTGCTGTGTACCACAACACCGAAATAACAACTGGATGAATTTGTGTGTGTTTCTTAAATGTACCTTAACGCCGAAATACCACAATCAAACCTAACCTTACCTAACCTAACCTAACCTAGCGTAATATAACCTAACCTAACTTAATCTAGCCTATCCTAGCCTAGCCTAACCTAACCTAGCCTAACCTAACCTAGTCAAACCTAACCTAGTCCAACCTAACCTAGTCTACCCTTACCCTCCCTTGGATAGAAAAAAAATGGCGAGTGAATCTTTTCGATTTCACCAGTTATGTGTAAACATCCAACCTCGGTAACGAACAAATTCATGTCTCATCACATCATGTAGCAAATGCACTTATAAAACGCACCTCGGTCACAGAATTTAACGTAGAACCTTTAAAACTAATACCGAGCGTGATAAACATACAAAAATGCTTTTTTCAACCATACTTATTGACGCGAATCACACGTAGTTTCCGCACCCGCCGCTAGAATTCACTACCGGGGCAGCTACGTAGACTTACTAACCATTCGATTGCAGAGCGAAAGGTTAAACCATATAATGAATGCGCTCCGATAAAAACGAAAAAGACTTGAAAAAATTGGTTGTCTGTAAAGTCGGTTTACGGACGATAGTTTAACGTGACAACGTCATAACAAAACATTGATGAAATGATTGCATACTTTTATGAATAAAATTAAATCTTTTTATTTTAATAATAAAATAATTAATACTTGAAATTATACTAGTAATCAGATTTTTAAAATGCAAGAAAAATTAGCCTTTATTGCCTAAATTGTTGTAATAAGCAATGAAAACCACATTAACTTTTCACTTCACTTTATAACCAGTCGACGAAACAGTTCACGTGTAGATGTAAGTTGTGTGCTACGGCTGTCTTTCTTCTCCTCGGACGCATAGGCCAATCGAGTGGAAGAGAGATAGATGCGGCGCAAGCGTACAATGAGCGTAACGGGACACAGAGTAAAGTAACATGTGCGTAACGGAACACTTTTTCGTGCGTGCAGACGGCATTCATCGATTTATTAGACGTTGTCACGTCAAAAATACTAAACCCCAGCTTTGGACATGACTTTCGAACAGGAATTTTATTAAAATATTATCCATCTTCTTTGAATACAATAAATGCCTTTCATTGCCTTGAGAACTTTGGTGCGTGCATCCACCACACATAGCAGCACCGTTGTTACACATTTACGTTCACTGCTTCTTCTGTCCCATTCACTGAACTACCTACTTCGACAAAATGCCGTATACCGAGAGTTAAGATGTTAACACATCAAAAATCATTCGAAACAATCATTTTAATTTTCAAATCGAAGTTATTTAAACTACATGAGGAGGGAGTGGGTAACAAAAATATGCTTACTTAAAAAAAAATACATTTTTAGTTAATAATACAATTACCTTAAATTTTATATGACCAAATATAATGAGTTTTTAAATAATACTACGCAACTGCTCTATCAGCCAAACATTTCAGAAGGAATAAATTAAATGACATATATCGATAAAGAAATTTTCTTTATGTTTCATGAAACCGTGTTATTACGATACCGGAAAAATTTCAGATATGTTACATGTAAAATCAAAAAGGCCCCTTTGTATATAATGTATTAAGCATGAACAACACAATATTTCATTCACTTATTCCCACTGCAAAACCAGCTGTTTCAATATCTGTGATTGACAACTATAGGTTCACATGCATTAAAAATATTTTGTCAATTTATTTGTAACTAAAAGAGTAAATTTATTAAAACCAAAACTAACTTATTTTATATATAACAACCAAACAAACTTAAAACAAAGAAAAATCACAACCAATTTTTTTAGCTCCAATTAAAAATTCTAAGATGTAATCCAAAAGATTTTACTAAATATTTCATTGCTCTACGTGTTTCAGCGTGGGTCAACACTTAATCGTATATATATATATATAATATATATATATATATAAAATCTTACATTCCTCAGAGCGACGGAACGAAAATTTGCAAAATAAGAAAATTAATAAAAAGCTAACTTGAAAAAAATAACTTGGTAAAATATGCGGCTATATTATGACTAATTACTAACTTTAAAATACGTAGTTAAAAAATATGAAAAGCTTTAAATAATTTTTTTAAGTCGTGAAATGGATGATTTTACTCACTGGTAACGAATTATTTTCTAAGTTGCTTAAACAGTAACATGTAAACTTTTTTGGGTACATTTTATTTAATGAAGATCATACCAGTTTTTCGTATGAACAATAGATGTTTAATTTTTTTTTTATTTCAATATATATTAAAAGGGCTTTAATAATACTTAAGTAGCTGGGAATATTACAATAAATTTTGCTATACTAGCATAGTTGGAAACAATTTTTTTTTTTAACCTTTGACTTTTACGATGATTTCAGGAAGCCATGGTATAATAGAAATCATAATTGCAGGACCATGATTCGAAGGTGAGTCCTGTAAAAATGTAAGGCAATTGTCGGGTCGTTACCACAACGCCGAAATACCACAACGCCGAACGTACAATAACGCCGAATACCATAACGCCGAATGCCAAATTGACCGCAACGCTGACAGCTAGAAAACTGCTGTGTACCACAACGTACACGCCGAAATACTGTAACGCCGAAAAATTTTCTTGCGGGGAGGGGGGCCACAGGAATAAAATGAAAAAAAAAAAACAACTGAATGAATTTGTGTAACCTAACCTAACCTAGGTTAGCCTAACCTTACCTAACCTAACCTAACCTTACCTAACCTAACCTTTGTGGCAGTCCTGCAATGACATTTTTCGGCGTTAATGTATTTTGGCGTTGTGGTAATTTGGCGTTGTGGTACTCAGCAGTTTTCTAGCTGTCGGCGTTGTAGTCAATTTGGCATTCGGCGTTATGGTTTTCGGCGTTATTGTACGTTCGGCGTTGTGGTATTTCGGCGTTGTGGTATTTCGGCGTTGTGGTATTTCGGCGTTGTGGTATTTCGGCGTTGTGGTGCGTCCCCGCAATTGTCTCTCCACTGCGCTCAACTGGCAGGTGGCGTCCCAACTGTTGCCTTGTAGGGTCGGCGTCGCCAGGAGGAACCACATCTGCGGAAGCCTATAGTCTGGCCGAAACGTATGCCCGTGGCGTGGCTGCAACGCATCCGTTTGGAATTGGGTCTGCTATCCCGCCGTGAACAAGCAAGTGCAACATGGATTATAAGTAGAGACCTGAAAAATTCGCGCATTCATTTCACGAAAGGGCTAGAATCCAAAACGTTTGCATTTCTGCTGCTTCGGTGATTGGGCCACAGTATATCTGAAGGACTTTGTGCCAATGAGAATACGTAAACTAAAGAAGTAGCGAATCACAAGCATCCCAGTTAACAGATACTACGAGTCCGTAACCAACGAGCAGATGCAATTCGCCCGAGTGTATAGAGGATCAAGGAGTCTATCCTATAGGTCATTTAATTCGCGAATTTTTCCGGTCTCCTATTATTGGTGATTTCTCCCGTCACATTTAATAAAGTTACAAGGAGTTGTTGCAACCCGTATGGACGTGCATTCTTTTCTTACTCAAACTTAGTGTGGACGTGCATTAATACTTAGTCGTGTAGATAAGGACTTTAAGCTGCTTTGGGGACATTAAAAGTCGTTGACCTTTTTTTTTGGGAAGAAAAACGGGAAATTTTTCATAAAAACGGAAATTTTCACTCAAAATGGGAACATTTTATTTTTTATTTTATTTTTTTTGAAGTTTTTTTTAGCGAATATTTTCCTTAAAAATTGGAAATTTTGGTGAATTGTGGTGATATTTAAACAATTTTAGGCAAATTTTGAGTAATTTATGGCCTACTTTGAAGGTCAAGGTCAGGTCAAAATCAAAGTTTAACGCCCAGTTCATCCAAAATGGCCACCGTGACGTCAGAATCCAATATGGCAGTAGTCACCACCGCCACTACGCACCAGCACAAAGCGCCGGAATTACGTTTACTTACTTACCTTAAACGACTTCAAACCATTTTAAATATAGTCAATTATTACTGGAGATGGTGATCAAACGCTGGAAATTTTGACCTTTTATTAGGCCTTGATGCATTTTCCCCATGCGCTTATTTTTCGTTTATTGGTTCTGATCAGTGAAAGAATTTTGTTCTACACACGACCGCACGAAGTAGGATCGGTGCTGCTACGTCATAAAACATTTGTAATTCGTGTAATAGCAACCATATTATTAAAAAAATAATAATAATTTTTCACCCTGAGAAAGAAGAAAACTCACTTTCCAGCATATTACTGGGCTTCAGAAAAATCTTCTTGAAAAGAAGATACAATTAAAAAGAACTTAAAAGAACTATACGAAATATTGTAGAAGCTAAGTTTTTTCACTGCAATATTATTTATTTTGCTTAAACGTTAGTTTGTTAAAAAAATATTTTGTAGAGAAGGATTATCAGTTTCCACAACATTATTAATGCAAGTATGTTAAACATTTTTTTGAAGAACATTCTTTTTACTTGTCTAAACGAAATTAGGGCACTAATTTCGTAAAAAAAAAAAAAAACCGTAGAAGCTGAGCTTTGCACGAAACTAGAATAGTTCTGCAGGGCTGCGGTTCGTCTTTTCGTTGCAACTGCTGTACGCAAAGAACAAGGGAACCTCGGGACCTCTCCTCCCCAGCCTGTTAAGCTCGCACGCAAATGCGTGAGCAGTTGGCACGCCTGTCTGTGTGTGTGGCCGAGGTATCTCGCGCTGCGAGCACAACAAAAGAGCTGGCGGGTTCGCGCGCCAGGTAGACCGTCGCGAAACACGAGGCGGGCAGCCGGCGAGTCCTCCCCCAGGGGGATCCTTCAAGGACTCCCGGAGCAGGAGCGGAGCGGTGGCCCCGGGCGCTGGCAGCTGCCTCGCCGCCATCTTGGCGGAGCGGACCCAGGTTTTCCCACGCGCTCCGGAATGGGCGAGATTCATTTGGAATCCTAAACACGCATTTCCCCGTCTCTCTGAGGAATGAAAAAAAAAAAATTTTTCCCGATTTTTTTGGATGATAATTACGGATTTGCAATATGGTGGCCTTGATGTCATAATCCAAGATGGCGGAATGTTTTAAATTGGAATTTTAGTTAATAATATTTTTTACTAATTTTAAAATTTTTCCCGAATTTCTAGCTTAAAAATTACTGATTTTCAAAATGGCGGCCGTAACGAAAAAATGAATCACTGCACCGCAGCCGTTATTTGTTTGTCGATCTCGCTGCATGAATGTTGTTTTAAATTCTAAGCAAATTCAAACGCGCTTCTACAGTATAAGCCTTTTTTTTAAAAACAGACTACTGTCATTCCGATAAGACGTTCCTGCTCTGGTAAGCAATAAAGTCTGCAATATGAATCTACATTGTGGTCCGTATTAAGTATATTCACTTTATGTTCCAAATATTATGTGTCCCAAACTATTCAAAAAAAATTATTTTGGAGACAGCAATTTTACAGGCTGAAAAATTACCGAAACTGTTTATTACTTAAATAAAACTGAATGAAATCCTAGTAATCATACAAATAAAATTTACATTTTTAATTGTTGTTCCGTTTTAAAAAAAAATATATGTAGTAAAGCAAAATTTACAATTCTATTCATGTTCTTGAGTGTACATTAAAAAAAAAATATAATTAAATTATTTAATAAGCTACCACCATATTTTTATTAATTATAAAATAATTATTGAATTGAAAAGAAGTGAGGGTTAAAGAACAAATTCAAGCGTTCCACATAAATAGAAAATTATGTAAATTTCAATAACTTTGACAATAATATCAAGTAAGCAAACTCTGAAAAAATATAAATTTATATTTTTGGCAACCATTATTACAAGTAAAATTGTCAATTTTAGACGATGTGTAATTTGTTTATATATAATTTTTGATAATTATTCCAATATCTAGCATGCAAATAAAGATACGATTAAAAATATTCCTGTATAAGTACTTTCAAATACTTTCAACTGTATAAGGTTGACGAACTTATTTTTATAAAGTTTATGAACCAGAAGTTAATCCTTATATATTTAAAGTTTGTTTTTTAAAATATGTTTTTAGTTGGTTGTATTTCGCATGTTAGGTTTATATTGCCATTGCACTAAATTTTGGATACAATGTTTTAGATATTATAAAATTTCGATTTCGTGTGAGCGAAAGTCTTCTCAGCACTGTAGCACTGTCGCAGTGCGTGAACATACTGCTGCCCTCGGGACTCCCTAGCGACTCAGTCAATCAAGCAAGCCTCTTGACAAGTATGTCACTCCAGATCTTAAGAAGTGTACAACAACTTTTTTGGACCTGTTATTTTTATGTGAATCGGGTTTTTATGCCCGTGACTGAGACAAAAATAAACTTACTTCATTGAAAAAAATCGATTTAAAACTTATCTTCAATCTTAAAGCTCGGAATATTTTTCAAAAATAATGTGTAAACAAAAGTTTGTAGATTATTTTGATATGTTTTCGGATAATCTCCGTTAAAAACTGCGTCAATGGGAAGCATTTCAAGGGACTGCTGTAAGTCGCTGTCATCTAGGACTTGACTGCACATTTTTTTGGTCACACGCACAAGATCTACAGCGGTTAACATTCTGTATGTTATTGAGCTTATTTGACTATACCTCGTTGCAAAATTTCCACTTTAAAATTTTTTTTCCCACAGGTTTGAAACCTTTGTTTCCTGGTCTATTGGAGCGGCGTTCGGTCCATTGCACTCTGTCGTCGGTCACGTGCGTGAAGCCACGCATTGTTTTGTATCGGGCGACCAGTGTCCTTGGGAAGAGGGGCGGAGAGGGGCGGAGAGGGGGGGAGAGGGGGGAAGCGGGGCCCACGCGGTGTGTTTAAGGTGTTGTTTGTTTTGAGCGGCGCGCGACGGCAGGATCGTCGACGGCTTCGCACCCGGACGCGCTCACCCGGGGCACACAGTCGCCCGGCCGTCACGCGCGGCGCTAAGTACAGCCTCGTTGGTCGGCCCTGCCAGCCGAGCACTGCCCGCGCCGGAGGAACCTCCCTCCCTTCCTTCCCGCGGCCTGGGGTCTTCACACCAGGCGCGCGGCACAGAGCACCCGGCACCACAGAGGCGCAGTCACTCTCTACCTTCAGCACTTCGCCTCACAAGCTAGAGTTAGTGCTCGCTCGGAAAAAAAAAACAATCGACGAAAAAATTAACGTGCCTGTAGAATTTTAAAAACAATTTTATTCTTAAAATGTATTATTCTTTTCTTAAATTTTTTTTAATAACGTAACTTAATTTAATATAGCTTTTTAATTTTAATTTAATTTAAACCCAATATTTAAGGTATTCCCTATTTTTTAATTCAAATAATTATATTTTATTTTTATACGTACATTTAGTAAACAGTTCCACGTGTGGATATTAAAAGAACAGGAATTATTTTGCTTATTTTAGTATAATATTTCCATTATAATAAAATTTTTATAATAACAGATACAAACTAAATAGTTGGAAATAAAAAAAAGTTATTGAAAAATAACTATTTCAGCTAGCAATATGTTGGAACGCAATTTTACAACCAGTTTTATATAGCATCTTCTGGATTTTTTTTCTCTCCAGGCTAGAATAAACTCCTTGGTGTTTACCTAATGATATAAGTTTTGAACATGATTTGCTGGTATAAAGGCGAAATATTATTCATTCATATACATAGGTGCCACATAATTGAGTCACACTTCTCCTTTTTTTCGCACATAGCGAGTCCAGAGTACAGCAGCCAAATGACCAGAATAAAGTCGAGGTACATGAGTTTTAAGTTAACATTGTCACTCAATAAATAAATACTCAGGGTCGTTCGTTTAATTGTTGCTGACATATTTTACCATAGGTCCTAAATACTCGAAATTAAATAATGCTGTAACCACCGCCACCTTACTTCCTTCAGGGGTACAACAGAAAATACCTTAACTAACTTTAAAATTACTAAAAACATATAAATAAATATGGCTTGTGACTCAGTGTTTGATAACGAAACGTTACTTTTTTTCATATATTGCATTAAAAACATTTAAGGGCACCAGAGAAACATAAATTTACCTGTTAACGGAAAACATAACTTTGCATGACATCTGAAGTCATCGATAGGCTACTGCTGTTTGCAGTTTGAGACTATATCCTTTGACAAAAAAAAGAGGTTTTTTTTACAATAAAGCTTTAAAATCTAGAGTACTAACCGAGATCTTAGCTAGACGAAAAATACAACCGAAGGCTTGATTGTGTATCGATTTTTTGACTACAATGAAAAACCTTCTATAAATTTCTTTAACTGTCTAAGATTTTGTTTTTAATCCAACTGAAGTCAAGAAGAGATGGGAGGTTGGGGGATGAAATAACGGTATAGTTACCGGGAGTTTTAGCTAGTTCAGGATGGAACAGATACCAGAGAGAGAGAGAGTGAGAGAAAGAGAGAGAGAGAGAGGAATGAGTCTATGGAGATCATTGGATAGTTAAGTATATATCTTGTGATTATTTTCTTTAATGGTCAGTATTTTTTTTTAAGTCGGAATGTCTACTGTTGTACAATTATACTTTTATTTTTCATTTATGTTTCTGACAATTTATTTATTTATTTTTTTTTTTGACTTTTCTTCGTGTGTGATGCACCTGGTAAGGTTAAAGTAAGTGTTGGGGTTTGGGGTTCATAATTCTAGTCTATTTTCTCTCTGCATATGGTTGCACTTTCTGCACCTCTTTGCTGTTTGCTTGCTGGCATTACTTGTTTGAGAGTATTGAAAATAACTTAGCTCTCCAAAACCTTGAAGTTACTTGTAATTGTATATTGTGTTATTTCTCAGGGTTCAACATAATATATTATCACTTTTACCTCAAAATTGTTATTAATGGGAAAATATGAGATAAATAATTTTTAAATGAAATGAAATATTTAGATATATATAATTTATGGTTTTTGCTGTAATAAATATATCCTCATTGTACCTGACAATTTAATTTATATCAGCTAGATTATTTTGATATTGTTAGTGGAAAGTTTTATTCCTTTATATGTTTGATATTTAAAATTGAATAAATTAATAGGATTTATCTGATTGTCTTGTTAATGTTCTGCCATATTCTAAAAGTTTTCAATAATTAGGTTATTTCCTCTTATGTTTCTCATTTAATATGCAGGCTAGGCCCCATCTGAGAAAGCAAGTGTTTATCTTGTGAGTAGGAAAAAGGGTAGTTATTGTCGGGGGTTATTGGAACCAGAAAGGACCTGCCTCTCGTTGAAGGTCGTGCACTAGTTGTAGCTCCGACCAACACGCTGATGAGCCTGCATCAGGAAATAATTTTACCATTTCCCCTTAACATGATAGCTTTTCGTATATTTATCAAGATTGGCCTTTTTTTAAAGAATTCTTTTTTTAAATTTTGTGTCTGAGTATCGTATTGTTAGTTTTTTGCAACTTAAGATCACATGAATTTGCCCGTTACATTTGTAAGATGGTTAACTTTACTGGCGAATACTGAAAGACTGCCAAGTTTTTATTGTAGGTAAATGAATTTGCTTGTTTTGTGTATGATATGTGAACGTTTCGTATTCAATTTAGGGCAGAGTAGGGATTGTGTTTTAATGCTATCGGAATAATGTAATCCTAAGAAAACGATAAAGAAAGATAATGAAATTATATTTCATTATCATTATTTTAAATTATATGAACACACTATGATATATTTTTCAGGTACATTGGAATTTCGGTTGAATTTATTTAACCAGCGCTTATAGCAAACGTATGATTACCGTTAGACGGTAGGTTATAATATTATTCTTCCTTATATTTTAACGAATTACTTCTACAGCAGAAAACACAACCCCTTTCAGACATTATAAAGAGAACTTGGTAGTTATGGCCCAGAGATCAAAGATTTCCTCACAAGATTTCTAGAAAGGCGCACACTGCAAACCACAGACAGGCGGAACTGGTCCTGGGCTACAATGTAATCACACGCTCTTGCTTCCATTAATTCACGCGCTCATTTTTCGAGTATCATGTATCACACACTGCTCCGGTTCCCAATAAAGCTATTTTCAATATTACGCGAAGTCTGATGCCTACTTACTTAATTCAATACTAGCTTTTTAAAGTTTTTTAAGGAAACATTTATAGTATTAATTTATATATTTAAAATTATATTTGACATGTGAATGAACAAACAGCCTTTATAATCACACTTTACTTCCCCATAACAAATATTTATGCGGAATAACAGTGTACGCTCCAATGATTAAAAAAAAAATTATTTTAGAGGGTTGTTAATAAAATAATGGCAACATACCTGTAAAAAATCTCTAATGTATGTATATACAAGCAAACAAATATTAAATTCCTTCAATATAATCACAAGCACAGAATTGTACGTTTTCCTTGATGTCAGAAAGCTGTAGGATACCGTTGGGAAGGTGTTGTTTAGTGTTGTCTGCGATGGAGCGTACTACTGCTCCGATCACAGACTGCCCGTCAGGAAATCGGATGCCTTGAAGGGGTTCTTGCAACTTAGGCAAGAGGTCGTAGTCACAAGGACTCATGTCATGTGAGTACGTAAGGGTGTTCCAACACCTCCCAAGATCACCGTCGCAAAAGATCATTAACAGCTTGTGCAACGTGACAACGAGCATTGTCATGCAACACGATAGGGATATTGTCCGGCATAAACGTAAACGTTTGCGCAGAATAGCCGGACGCAGATAGTGCTGTAGAATTTGGCAACAGTAGACTGCGTTGACAGTTTCTCCTTGAGGCACAGCATGCGTAAGAATGACACCCTCGTAGTCGTATGCCTCGATCAGCATTATCTTTACCCGACAGGGTTCCTGGTGAAACTACTGTGGACTTGGCGAACCTGGATGACGTCAAACATTGGATTGACGATTTAACTCACGCTCGTAGGCTCCAAACCACGTCTCATGAATTTTGAAAATACGCTGCAGAAATGCGTCTCCGTCATTGCGGTATCTGTCCAGGTGGCAGTGGATACCGGTGCCATTTCTGCACGTCAACAATGAGTCAATGTGGAACCCATCGGGATGCAACTTTCCTCGTGTTAAGTCCTTCCTTCAGTACGTGCCACACCGTTTGACGATTGAGCCCAACTTCAGCGGACATTTCCCGGGCAGTCTATCGATGGTCTAAAGAAAGGAGACCACCCACGTTGCCAACTGATTATGGCCGACCTGTGCGGTGCAAATCCGCAGTCTCAGTCAGGCCAGCATGAAACTCTTTGACCCATTGTGCAACCGTCCTATACGGTAACACATTTGCGCCACAGACTTAAGATATTCCTTGATAATATTGCTATGCATTTTCCCTAAGGCAAAACCTTAATTTTAATCCACGGCCGCTGATAAATTTTTCGTAAACATTCTTTAGAGCTGTTGAAACGACACTGTCTACTTCAACGACACGCAGCCAATACCCCTTCTACTTGAACGACGTTGGTATGTATCTACTCTTCACATCGACAACAGCGCTATCTGACTGCTCCAACATCATGTTTGCACATGCCCGATGTTATGCTATTTCTGGGCTACGTCCCAATATTTATATTTGTGATCCCTCGTAAATTCGAACGCAGCTAAAAGCTATGCTCCCTGGGATCGTAGACTTCCGTGCAATGAAAAATATTTTCAGATACTTACTGTTTTTTCTTAGATACTTTATTAATTGTATTAAACCAGTTTTACCTCTGTAACATCAAAAGCATATAATGGCCATGGAAAGTAAATTAGACCATAAATCGTACAACATAGCTATGACAAATCTTTTTTTAAAAGTAATTTGAAAATAGCTTTTATAATTTGATTCAGAGTGTATTAGGATGTAAGAACCAAAATTATGTACCCATAGTTATCCCGGTATGCTTATACAGGAGCATATTCAAGTTGAGTTGAAAATACCTCACAATTAATTTCGATGTCTCCTGGATGCCCTCGCAGGTGTTCTGCCGGGCAGCAGGAGTGTTCCCCAGCCTCGCAGCAATGTCTCCCACAGACCTGGATGTCCTTGCAGGGGTGTTGCCGGGCTGCAGGAGTGTTCCCCAGCCTCGCAGCAATGTCTCCCACAGACCTGGATGTCCTTGCAGGGGTGTTGCCGGGCTGCAGGAGTGTTCCCCAGCCTCGCAGCAATGTCTCCCACAGACCTGGATGTCCTTGCAGGGGTGTTGCCGGGCTGCAGGAGTGTTCCCCAGCCTCGCAGCAATGTCTCCCACAGACCTGGATGTCCTTGCAGGGGTGTTGCCGGGCTGCAGGAGTGTTCCCCAGCCTCGCAGCAATGTCTCCCACAGACCTGGATGTCCTTGCAGGGGTGTTGCCGGGCTGCAGGAGTGTTCCCCAGCCTCGCAGCAATGTCTCCCACAGACCTGGATGTCCTTGCAGGGGTGTTGCCGGGCAGCAGGAGTATTCCCCAGCCTCGCAGCAATGTCTCCCACAGACCTGGATGTCCTTGCAGGGGTGTTGCCGGGCTGCAGGAGTGTTCCCCAGCCTCGCAGCAATGTCTCCCACAGACCTGGATGTCCTTGCAGGGGTGTTGCCGGGCAGCAGGAGTATTCCCCAGCCTCGCAGCAATGTCTCCCACAGACCTGGATGTCCTTGCAGGGGTGTTGCCAGGCTGCAAGAGTGTTCCCCAGCCTCCCAGAAATGTTTCCCACAGACCTGGATGTCCTTGCAGGGGTGTTGCCGGGCTGCAGGAGTGTTCCCCAGCCTCGCAGCAATGCCTCACACAGACCTGGATGTCCTTGCAGGGGTGTTGCCGGGCTGCAGGAGTGTTCCCCAGCCTCGCAGCAATGTCTCCCACAGACCTGGATGTCCTTGCAGGGGTGTTGCCGGGCTGCAGGAGTGTTCCCCACCCTCGCAGCAATGCCTCACACAGACCTGGATGTCCATGCAGGGGTGTTGCCGGGCTGCAGGAGTGTTCCCCAGCCTCGCAGCAATGCCTCACACAGACCTGGATGTCCTTGCAGGGGTGTTGCCGGGCTGCAGGAGTGTTCCCCAGCCTCGCAGCAATGTCTCCCACAGACCTGGATGTCCTTGCAGGGGTGTTGCCGGGCTGCAGGAGTGTTACCCAGCCTCGCAGCAATGTCTCCCACAGACCTGGATGTCCATGCAGGGGTGTTGCCGGGCTGCAGGAGTGTTCCCCAGCCTCGCAGCAATGTCTCCCACAGACCTGGATGTCCTCGCAGGGATGTAGCAGGGCAGCAGGAGTGTTCCCCAGCCTCGCAGCAATGTCTCCCACAGACCTGGATGTCCTCGTAAGGGTGTTGCAGGGCAGCAGGATTTTTTCCTAGCCTAGCTGCCATGTCTCCCACAGACCTGGATGTCCTCGCAGGGGTGTTGCATGGCAGCAGGAGTGTTTTAAACCTCGCAGCAATGTCTCCCACAGACCCGGATGTCCTTGCAGGGGTGTTTCAGGACAGCAGGAGTGTTCCCCAGCCTCGCAGCAATGTCTCCCACAGACCTAATTGTCCTCGCAGGGGCGATGCAGGGCAGCAGGAGTGTTCCGCCGCCTCGCAGCAATGTCTCCCACAGATCTGGATGTCCTTGTAGGGGTTTTGCCAGTCTACAGGAATGTACTCCAGCCTCGCAGCAATGGCTCCCACAGACCTGGATGTCCTTGCAGGGGTGTTGCCGGGCTGCAGGAGTGTTCCCCAGCCTCGCAGCAAAGTCTCCCACAGACCTGGATGTCCTTGCAGGGGCGTTGCCGGGCTACAGGAATGTTCTCCAGCCTAGCAGCAATGTCTCCCACAGACCTGGATGTCCTTGCAGGGGTGTTGCCGGGCTGCAGGAGTGTTCCCCAGCCTCCCAGCAATGTCTCCCACAGACCTGGATGTCCTTGCAGAGGTGTTGCCAGGCTACAGGAATGTTCTCCAGCCTAGCAGCTATGTCTCCCACAGACCTGTATGTCCTGGTAGGGGTGTTTCCGGGCTGCAGGAGTGTTCCCCAGCCTCGCAGCAATGACTCCCACAGACCTGGATGTCCTTGCAGGGGTGTTGCTAGGCTACAGAAATGTTCTCCAGCCTCGCAGCAATGTCTCCCACAGACCGGGATGTCCTTGCAGGGGTGTTGCCGGGCAGCAGGAGTGTTCCCCAGCCTCCCAGCAATGTCTGCCACAGACCTGGTTGTCCTCGCAGGGGCGATGAATGGCAGCAGGAGTGTTCCGCAGCCTCGCAGCAATGTCTCCCACATACCTGGTTGTCCGTGTTGGTGTGTTTCAGGACAGCTGGAGTGTTCCCCAGCTTCGCAGCAATGTCTCCCACAGATCTGGATGTACATGCAGGGGTGTTGCCAGGCTACAGGAATGTTCTCCAGCCTCGCAGCAATGTCTCCCACAGACCTGGATGTCTTCGCAGGGGTGTTTCTGGACAGCAAGAGTGTTCCCTAGCCTCGCAGCAATGTCTCCCACAGACCTGGATGTCCTCGCAGGGGTGTTGCAGGGCGGCAGGAGTGTTCCCCAGCCTCGCAGCAATGACTCCCACAGACCTAGGTGTCCTCGCAGGGGTGTTGCAGGGCAGCAGGAGTGGTTCCCAGCCTAGCAGTAATATCTCCCACAGATCTGGATTTCCTTGCAGGAGTGTTGCAGGGCATCAGGAGTGTTCCTCAGCCTCGCCGCAATGTCTCCCACAGACCTGGATGTCCTCGCAGGGGTGTTGCAGGGCGGCAGGAGTGTTCCCCAGCCTCGCAGCAATGACTCCCACAGACCTAGGTGTCCTCGCAGGGGTGTTGCAGGGCAGCAGGAGTGGTTCCCAGCCTAGCAGTAATATCTCCCACAGACCTGGATTTCCTTGCAGGAGTGTTGCAGGGCAGCAGGAGTGTTCCCCAGCCTCGCCGCAATGTCTCCCACAAATCTGGATGTCCTTGCAGGGGTGTTGCCGGGCAGCAGGAGTGTTCCCCAGCCTCCCAGCAATGTCTCCCACAGACCTGGTTGTCCTCGCAGGGGCGATGCATGGCAGCAGGAGTATTCCGCAGCATCGCAGCAATGTCTCCCACATACCTGGTTGTCCGTGCTGGTGTGTTTCAGGACAGCAGGAGTGTTCCCCAGCTTCGCAGCAATGTCTCCCACAGATCTGGATGTCCTTGCAGGGGTGTTGCCAGGCTACAGCAATGTTCTCCAGCCTCGCAGCAATGTCTCCCACAGACCTGAATGTCCTCGCAGGGGTGTTTCAGGACAGCAGGAGTGTTCCCCAGCCTCGCAGCAATGTCTCCCACAGACCTGGATGTCCTCGCAGGGATGTTGCAGGGCGGCAGGAGTGTTCCCCAGCCTCGCAGCAATGACTCCCACTGACCTGGATGTCCTCGCAGGGGCGATGCATGGCAGCAGGAGTGTTCCGCAGCCTCGCAGCAATGTCTCCCACATAGCTGGTTGTCCGTGTTGGTGTGTTTCAGGACAGCAGGAGTGTTTCCCAGCTTCGCAGCAATGTCTCCCACAGATCTGGATGTCCTTGTAGGGGTGTTGCCAGGCTACAGGAATGTTCTGCAGCCTCGCAGCAATGTCTCCCACAGATTTGGATGTCCTCGCAGGGGTGTTTTTCAGGACAGCAGGAGTGTTCCCCAGCCTCGCAGCAATGTCTCCCACAGACCTGGATGTCCTCGCAGGGGTGTTGCAGGGCGGCAGGAGTGTTCCCCAGCCTCGCAGCAATGTCTCCCACTGACCTGGATGTCCTCGCAGGGATGTTGCAGGGCGGCAGGAGTGTTCCCCAGCCTCGCAGCAATGACTCCCACTGACCTGGATGTCCTCGCAGGGGCGATGCATGGCAGCAGGAGTGTTCCGCAGCCTCGCAGCAATGTCTCCCACATACCTGGTTGTCCGTGTTGGTGTGTTTCAGGACAGCAGGAGTGTTTCCCAGCTTCGCAGCAATGTCTCCCACAGATCTGGATGTCCTTGTAGGGGTGTTGCCAGGCTACAGGAATGTTCTGCTGCCTCGCAGCAATGTCTCCCACAGATTTGGATGTCCTCGCAGGGGTGTTTTTCAGGACAGCAGGAGTGTTCCCCAGCCTCGCAGCAATGTCTCCCACAGACCTGGATGTCCTCGCAGGGGTGTTGCAGGGCGGCAGGAGTGTTCCCCAGCCTCGCAGCAATGACTCCCACAGACCTGGATGTCCTCGCAGGGGTGTTGCAGGGCAGCAGGAGTTGTTCCCAGCCTCGCAGTAATGTCTCCCACAGACCTGGATTTCCTTGCAGGAGTGTTGCAGGGCAGCAGGAGTGTTCCACAGCCTAGCTGCAAAATCTCCCACAGACCTGGATGTCCTCGCAGGTGTGTTCAAGGGCAGCAAGAGTGTTTCCCAGCTTCACAGCAATGTCTCCCACAGACCTGTATGTCATCCCAGGGGTGATGCAGGGAAACAGGAGTGTTCTTTAGCCTCACAGCAATGTCACCCACATACCTGGTTGTCCTCGCGAGGTTGTTGCAGGGCAGCAGGAGTGTTCCTCAGCCTCACAGCAATGTCTCCCACAGACCTGGATGTCCTCGCAAAGGCGATGCATGGCAGCAGGAGTGTTCCCCAGCCTCGCGGCAATGTCTCCCACAGACCTGGTTGTCCTGGCAGGGGCGATGCATGGCAGCAGGAGTGTTCCGCAGCCTCGCAGCAATTTCTCCCACATACCTGTTTGTTCTCGCAGGTGTGTTTCAGGACAGCAGGAGTGTTACCCAGCTTCGCAGCAATGTCTCCCACATACCTGGTTTTCCTCGCGAGGTTGTTGCAGGGCAGCAGGAGTGTTCCCCAGCCTCGCCGCAATGTCTCCTACATACCTGTATGTCCTCGCAGGGGTGTTGCAGTGCAGCAAGAGTATTTCCATGCTTCACAGCAATGTCTCCCACAGACCTGTATGTCATCCCAGGGGTGATGCAGGGAAACAGGAGTGTTCTTTAGCCTCACAGAAATGTCTCCCACAGACCTGAATGTCCTCGCAGGGGTGTTGCCGGGCAGCAGGAGTGTTCCCCAGCCTCGCAGCAATGCCTCACACAGACCTGGATGTCCTTGCAGGGGTGTTGCCGGGCTGCAGGAGTGTTCCCCAGCCTCGCAGCAATGTCTCCCACAGACCTGGATGTCCTCGCAGGGGTGTTGCAGGGCAGCAGGAGTGTTCCGCAGTCTCGCAGCAATGTCTCCCACAGACCTGGATGTCCTCGCAGGGGTGTTGCAGGGCTGCAGGAGTGTTCCGCAGTCTCGCAGCAATGTCTCCCACAGACCTGGATGTCCTCGCAGGGGTGTTGCAGGGCTGCAGGAGTGTTCCGCAGTCTCGCAGCAATGTCTCCCACAGACCTGGATGTCCTCGCAGGGGTGTTGCAGGGCTGCAGGAGTGTTCCGCAGTCTCGCAGCAATGTCTCCCACAGACCTGGATGTCCTCGCAGGGGTGTTGCAGGGCTGCAGGAGTGTTCCGCAGTCTCGCAGCAATGTCTCCCACAGACCTGGTTGTCCTCGCAGGGGTGTTGCAGGGCTGCAGGAGTGTTCCGCAGTCTCGCAGCAATGTCTCCCACAGACCTGGATGTCCTCGCAGGGGTGTTGCAGGGCTGCAGGAGTGTTCCGCAGTCTCGCAGCAATGTCTCCCACAGACCTGGATGTACTCGCAGGGGTGTTGCAGGGCAGCAGGAGTGTTCCCCAGCCTCGCAGCTGCCATTGACACCGCCTCGCCGGTAACGAGCACCTGGGCCGTCAGACGGCCGGTCCAAATGACCGCCCTGGCCGCGGTGCCTAACGACGTCGCTCCTCCGGCGAAATAACACACTGGTTCGCGCGGCAGTCCTCACGCCCCGCCAACCCCTCGATACACCCGGGCGCTGCTCCCGATCCTGATTATTTACCTCCGCGAGGTGGCAAGTCCGCGCGTCCCCGCTCGGCCTGCCGAGATGTGCGACTCCGATTAGGTGCTACTGCTTTATTATTAACATCCGCTCGTCCGCGGTGGCCGGCGGACGCATAATCCGGACATCAGCACTCCGTAATGGTTACCCAGGTCCATGTGATTACACTGCAGGAGCTCGCCAGATAAAAAGAAAAAAAATCATAAGTGTCTTGGCGTGTGAACATTTTTCGACTTGAAAACCTCTATTCGCTTGTCGGTTGAAATTTCTTGAGTGTAAACACATCATCAGCTTTGAATCACTAATAAATATGACACTATAAATGCGCCAACAAAGTGTTTATGTCGTCGATTATTAGTTCATCAGTGACGTTATCGTACCAATGTAGGCGCATACGTGTGATTTATACGAATTAGTTTTTGTGTGAAGTTATAAATTGTCGTAATGTGGAAACGCGTCGGTGTGTCATGACGAAGAACTTGCTGAGGACTACTAGGACATAAAGTGATACAAAAATAATAATCGCCCAAATAACCGTGAAAGAAAGTTTTGAAATTAATATTGAAAAATTAAAGATGTCGTCTCATACGACTCGTAAATTTTCTCGGAATTATGGAAAACGTAAGTCAGATGAAAGGAATCCAAAAACCCAACAAGTCCAGCGCCGAGAGAATGCGAGAGCTATAACAGCGTCGAAACGGTTGAGCTGTACATGGTTACATGTTGGTACGAAACACCAGTTATGATTTTATCCCGAGTTTTTACGAAAAATCTTCGGGACGGACCCAAACTGCGCATGTCTTCATTTTTTTAAATATTTTTTTCACACAGTTTAGTATTGGTAGTTAACAAAAAATATTTTGGCGTCTCTATTAAATGAAAGCTCGCGTCGAAGCGATTACAACCTATCTATTACTGTAGCAGAGCAACCATCTCTCCTAGGAGGCCGTCTCGCAAGTTTCCTGGGTAGCTCATGTAAACGTTCCATGTCAATCAAGGTTATGATGGACATGGTGATGGTGTCAATGCTTTGTTATCGCTCATACTTTTATAAACTAATTTGTAAATCGCTCCTTATAAAGGAACACAGCAATTCCCTGTGCCAATGAAATTCGCCAGAAACACGTGCCGTGTGTTCTGTTACCAATCATGACCAAGACATCTCCACGGAAACGATGGGGGACTAAGCTTAAAAGTCGAGAAACCATTGTGTAGGGTGTCCGAAGATTACAAACTCATAAATATTAGTATTATTGTCACTGATTGATATAAAACTGTAAGCTATAGCAAAAATTAGTTGTTTATTTTTATTTAGGAAGAGTTGGTATTTTCAGTCTAGGTCATCGTAACTTAAATGAAAGGTTGGTTCGTTTAAGTGAGCGACATACAAGATAGACTGCTCTTAACATTGTAAAAACATATGAGTTCTCTTAAAGAATAAAATAAAATTATTCTGACAACCAAGTTGCGCGAGCAAATGACGAACTTCGGATATGTTCGGAAATATTTCGGCGTCTGACACATTTACACTGACAAAGCTATTGATGTGTAAACATCTTAGCTCTTGGTGTACGGCATTTGGTGGGAGTAATTTAGTGGATTGAACGGAAGTCAATTGAAACGGCAATGTGCCATCTGTGGAAGTCTCAGAATTCTCGAAAAGATGGCGGACCGGTTTGATTGATCCGTATATATTAACGTTTGCAAAAATCTGAAGATTTACTAAGCGTATTTGGTGTGTCAAATTTAATTTTTAATACTACAACTGTCCTCTAATACTATATATTATAATTCTTAGTCATAAAGAGAATTTTGACAACAAAAAATTAGGCATCACAATTTTGACAATCTTTAGTTAACATGCAAATGCGTTCGCTTTACTATAGACAGAAATTGTTAGCCTTAATATGTTCGAGGAAATATTGAATTAAATAATAGTTTATTTAAATTATTACTATTAAATCTTTAAATTTTCATCAGGTGAATAATGTTAGAATTAGTTTGTAGAAAGTAATTAAAGACTGATTTCTGTCGTTTAAACCAAAACAAATATACATATATGTATACTTAAAGTAATATGTGTTTTTAAATATTTAAGGTTAATATTGTTTTAATGTATTTATTTGACTAAAAATTTTCGTTGGAAATAAGATAGCGCCGCTTTGGAAAACCTTTAGAAGATCAATAAAATGCATAATATCTTTGTCACCATGTTTGTTCTAAAACAATTTTCCTGGCTATTATATTGTAGGTATTTATAAAGTTGCGGCTATATCTTTATAAGATTATTCATGTGTACAAATAAATTCCAGAATGACATCACTACCATTACTTTAATTTGGCACACCAATACGATTTGTACATCCCCCGATGTTCGCAAAAGTTAATATATACGGGTGCACGTTGCCACAGGTTGTTCCGCCATGTTGACGACTTCAGGTCGCAGCTATAGCAGTTTCTGCATGAATACGCATTGGACTTTCAATCTGTTAAATTTTCGTTGTGTAATGCGCACTTATGTAATTGCATTTGTAGTGCAAACTAAAATTTCACCCTTATCGCGTATAATCTTAAAAACGCGGGTGATTATAATTCCGGTCTAGGGGAAAATTTTACAGGTTCAGCGTTTAGGCATTTGCATGTGACACGTTCTGTTCTTTCGTTGTCCGGGTCGGCCTGAGAAATAATATTTCCATCTTGTTGAACAGAATTGTAGTTATGTTTTAAAAAGAGTTAAAATTGTTACCAATTTTTTTATAATCTTAAATTAATACATATCGTATTTTTTTAACACTTGACATTATTTTAAAGAATTCTGCGTTAGATTTCGTGTCCGAGTTTCGTATTTAAGTTTATTTGAAAAATGAGAACACGCGAATTTCCTTACTACTGAGATTCCATGTGTACACATCTCTGTTTAGTACTCAAAGACTCCCTCACATTTTTGTATTCATGATATATTTTTTTTCCTTATTAAGGTACTAAGATAAGGAACTATAATTATATTAATTGAGTAGGTTTGAAAACATTTATTTTAAGTAACAGCATTTTCAGTGCCGTTTTTAAAAAGACCATTATTAGTTTATAAGTTTATTTTAGTGTTCGATGTATGAAGAAAAAACCAATAAATAAATAAATAAATATATATAAATATATATATAAATATATAAATATATATATTTATATATATATACTACCCAATCATAACATAGTTTGGCAAAAACCATTTACGTTTAGTTTTGACTTACGTAGGACTATGTGACTGTCTAGAAACTCTATCAGCGACCTAAACAAATTAAGTGCAACACAATATTTATTTGTTAAGGATGTTAAGTGCGACGGTCGCTGGTATTTCTAGCGCGATATCCCCTCTTAAGTGCAAGGCTGTGAACTGACGCACAGTTTTCTCAACGAGCTAGGGCCATCTATGAGAGTTCAGCGGTATTCATAAAGTTAGATGGCGTGGGAATGAAAATGAAGGTGTGATACAAGTCTCTTGAGAGTTTTCAAGAATCTCCACCACTCTACCAGATGTTTCATGCCTAAACATTAACAAACATGTTATTTCTTTCACGTGATACGAAAACCTTTATTCTAGTTTAAAAAAGAGATTATTAGTTGTATAAAAAAGTGGCGCGATGTATGGTACCCTATGAGGGATATGTTTCAAATAATTTTTTTAATGAAACATTTTAAATTAACGAGAATTGAGAATATCAGTACGAGATACGTATATTTTTTTTTTTAAATTTCTTTAACATTTATATTATGATTGGCAGATCTTTCTCATTCCACTTTACGTGTTCTTTCGTTCTTACCGAGTATCTAGATGGTAGTTTTGTTAATGTGCGTGATTCTAAAGAAAATAAAAGTTTGGCTTTACACTTAAGGAACGCTTGAATCTGTTTACTTATGCTTGACCTGCGCCAAGATTATTTTTTATTTGATGGATGCGCGCGTTCCGAAAACTTCAAACAGTCATAACTTAAAACTGTTATTATCTTTGGAATTTTAGATACCTTAAATTGCTACCTTCACTGTTTCATTTTCTTTTTTAAAAGTCCCAATTCTAGATTTGTGGCAAACGTTTTGATTTCTTTTGTATAATAACCGGGAGAGCCAGAAGAATGATGCGTGTTCAAACAGTTTAAAAATGGGATGGAGAAGAAAAAAATTGTTAACCATAAATCAATCTGTTTATTTATACCCGGCGAGTTTCACTGTTGGACGGAACAAAAGAATTTTTGAGAAGGACGCGAAACCGCAAGGTTGGTACGGCGTGTTATCTCGGACACGGTAAATGAGGGGGTGAAGGGGATGGGGGATCGTTTAGTAAACACTGTCATTTCGCTGCGTCGGGGGAATGGAAGGGCAGCCTCCCGGGGGGTGGGGTGTTAATTGCACGGCGCTGGAGCGGGAGAGGGGTTGCAACCCCCACCAGACACGTCCCCTCGGGCGGGTAGCGATGGCCTGACCTCGGCGGCGCGGTTATCGCACCTATTAATTTGCGGCGGCCAGCGACCAGCCCCTGAGGGCGCACCCAGCAACGGTTCGAGCCCCGCCGCGGGCAGCCGGCCATCACTCACTCACTCACTCGCCTCCCCCCCCCCCCCCCTCACCGTCTGAACGGCCGAGCACCACTCGTTGGAACGACGCCCCAGGCCCCCAAGCTCAGCTCTGGGCCTCGAGAACTATCCCCCCCCCCCCTTCCGCCCGACAGTCAGCGCCGAGAGAGAAGCAAACTATCGCTGAAGAGGAAACCTTGCTGTCAGTCGGAGTATCCGCAGAACACTCGCAACTGTCAGCCACGTGACCCCTCATACCGCACTCGTCCTTGCGGGGAACTGGAGTGGATTGGGTGTGTGTTCTTTTCGGGACGAACAGAATTTTTGTCCCCTTGGAAAAGGTACCTTTCATACTTTTGCCATATTATTTTCTGGTTTGAAATCGTGAAAGTTTTCCCCTCTAACCTAACCTTACCTAACCTAACCTTACCTAACCTAAACTAACATAACCTAACCTAATCTAACCTTACCTAAACTAACCTAACCTATCCTAACCAAACCTTCCAGAGGGGATACCTTTCCAGTCCATATTTACATTAAAACTAAAACATTTTAAAAAATCGGAAAGGATTCCTTCCCGGTTTATTTTCTGCTGTGTCATAGCACAGAAAATCCTGAAAGGTACACTTTCCGAGGGGATACCTTTCCAGTGCATATTTGCATTAAAACCGAAACATTTTAAGATATCGGAAAGGGTACCTTTCCGGTTTCTATCCAGATACACTACCGCCACCAAACGTATGAAAGGTGCCCTTTCCAAGGGGATACAATTCAGCCCCCCCCCCTTCTTTTCGGCTTCCACAGTTGCCACTAAGCCTGCCGAACCTTTGTTCAAAGTTACATGTTTACAGATATGTAATTCTGTCGATGGTGCTGTATTTTGGTCACCGATAGCCTCGATGCGTTTTGACACACGTGTTCTGTTGTGTTTCTTCTTTCTCTGCTTATTTTTATAGGTGTGGAATGAGCAGATAATACACGGCGCAGTCACGTGGTTGAAACCAGTTCACACCAGCCACTTAATGGCTTCCGTGCTTGACGATAGAACTGTCACAAAATGTGTAATGTTAGACGGTAAATGGCGCGTTGTCGACGTTATGATATCTCATATCACATATCATGTTAGAATTTTAATGAATAAGGTTTTTCACTATTTATCTGGCATTTAAACTTAATTTAAGTCAAAACTTCACAAAATATTTGAAATTTTTTTCTGTAAGCAAAGATTAAGTCAATTTTTGTCTTTTTCGCACTATACAAGGATCTATCTGTATCGTAATTATCAATGGTCTAGTGTAACACTTCTGACTGATGAGTAAAAAGGTCGTTTCGAGTATTTTTCACTCGTTTAGTATTTTTTTGTTCAGGTACGGTTTTTGTATTGTTTCTTCACTTCCATTCTGCGAAAAACTATAGTAAACAATAGAAAGAGTCCCCTATCTTTGGAACAACTGGAGTGTCGTAGCTTTTTATGCGAAGCGTTGTTTGGGACGACCACGCTAATAACAGATTGAGGGGTTCGCCTAATCAGGTGCGTATATGTGTTAGTGAGCCAGGATGATAAGTGCGACCATCTCTGGTGTTTCTAGTGCGACATATTTTCTAAGGGCAAGGCTCTGAACCAGTGAGTAGTTTTCTCGTCGAGAACTGAAGAACTCAGAGGGCAGAGTCCACCCTCCTTTCCTTCTCAACGGACGTCTGGACTTCGATGACGAGAACTCCGTACGTGATGACTCGGGACATACCAATAAGGCCTTGGTGATGACCTCTACTCGAGACTGGTGTACAGATGATCAAACAATATCCTTTGAAAACTGCCAAATCTGATGCCAGTCACAGACTTTCTCCTCCGGATTCGCCTTCTTCGCCTTGCAGTGACCGGAAAAATAAATTTGACACGACAGCTCTAATTCCTAGTTCATTACTCGGCTAAGACAACGCCTTGTCTAGGTCGTCCGAGTTCATTAATTCCTGAGTCACAGGTACTTGGGTCACAGTTGCTCAGCCATGCTTTGAACTCGCTCGCCCTCTTCTCGCTCGACACTTACTCGCCCAACGAGTGAAAATATGTGACCTTCACCGGCGAGCACTTTGACATACCTTCTGCTGTTCTTTAGAACTTGACCCCTTCAGGTTCTTCTGAGTGAGTTTCCATGTTTTTACTCGCCCAGCGAGTCGACTATCACAGCGAGTGCGAATTTATTCTGCCTCGACGAGTTACCTTTGTCTTGATGCCTGTCTCTGGCTGCTTATCCTCGTCGGGTGCTAAATCCAGCTAAACTTGTCAAAACTAAAAACTAAAAATTATTTTCTAATGAAAAAATATCTTAATATTTGGCTACATAATTTAACTGATGGAGAGATGGATTTAGTATTTAAGTAAGTTTTATATATTTTATATATTGCTATAACTTTGTACCTGTACTTTACTTAAATACTAATTTTTATTTCATTATATTTTCATTTATTCATGTAACAATGTTATAATTTATACGTTTTTTGTTTATACATAATAATGAATTTTAAACAATTGCTCTTTTTAACTTTCGTCTTTATATAACTAATGTAAAGTTTCTTAGATTATATTTTATATAATTATTACTCAGTTATTATACATTTACAAATGTTTACAATCGTCGAAATACCGCATGTAATTTGAAGCGACTAGATGCACTCACATACAAGCTTGCTTTCGTGAGTGCTATATTTCCTGGTTAATTAAGTGAAAATTGTTACCAAAGTGTAAAAAAATGGGAAATAAATTATTATTATTATTATTATTATAGTTGCGCTTACCGCTGTACAGGCTAGTTCCTGGCGCTGTGGCAGCATGAAGACCTCCTTGCGGGCGGTAGCGGAGCGGCGTAGACACGGCAGAGGTCTTCTTCAATGGCAGACTGCTGGACTGTTGGTACACGACTGCGCACCCCCCCCCCCCCGCCCCCATATACTCGCTCTGACACTAATTAGTCAGTTCAAGCCAATGCAGAACTAAATGTTTATAAGATTGCTAACTTAAGCAAGTATTCCTGTGGTAGTATAGGATCTATGTAAAAAATTATAATTAAAAAAAGGTTTTTTTCTCGAAACTTTCACTTTTATATTACATTAAAGTAATATGTAATTGAATTTTTTTTGCATTGATAAATTATCGAACCGTGGAAGGATACCAATTGATTCAATCAGTAAATTGATTACATATTTTTTAAAGATTTTTTTAATTTTCCTAAAATTCTAGGTTAATTATTACAGAATTTCATAACGGTGGTAATATCAGCTTATAGGAGGCTGGTATACGAGGAACCTAACCAGCTTATATAATTTTGAACATGATAGATTAATAAATGCATTTTTCATATAAAAACAAATTTTTTGCATCGCCCAGGGTTCGAACCAAAGTCAGGATTTAATCGAAACAAACCGTATATTATTGCCAATTTATTTAATGAATATGGGAATTTTCCCCAAATTTCTAGCTAAATATTTGCAAATGTCCAAGATGGCGCCCAATTGTCAAGATGGTGGTTGCCACAATATAAATAAATTATTACTAACATGGTGGCAGTGCACTTGAGCAGACGAAAATAAAAAGGAGACCTCAAGCAGACAGAAAACAAGATGGCAGACATGACGCCATACTAGTGGTGGGAGGTCAGTCTGCCAGCAGCGTCTTTGGAGGAAGGATCTGTCACAATTTTTTTTTATTTTGGTCCTCGCCGGTTTCGAACCGACGACTTTATGGCATAAGTGCATTTTAAAAATAATTACTTATACAATTTTTATTAAATCAAATACTTTTTTTTTTCGAATTTATAGCATATAAATTACGTTTTTTCTTAATGGCGACCGTAACGATAATTGCAATGTTCTAAATCCAAGATGACGTCTATAACGAATAGTGCAACGATGACGCTATACACATCCAAGATGACAGGCTTAACGAAACATGCAACATTTCTAGAATCCAAGATGGTGAGCGTAACGATATGTGCAACGGTGTTTTTTTTTAAATATTTTTTAAGAGTGGCCGTGTCGAGTGGATTGTGGCCGAAGCTTCACCTCCACCGGAGCCGAAGAACTCCAGAGGCTCCACGCAAGTTGTGTTTCTCACGGGTTTCGGCGGGAAACACCCACGGGAACGTCTTTCGACTCCATCTCTGTTCGCGGCGACCGTAGAAAGTGCCGCTCTCACCACCTGAGCCGGGGGCTCGCGTGGCGAGAACAGTGGAGCCCACAGACGGCCGCGTTACGAGCAACCTCTTCCCAGACCGCGCCGCCGCTGCAGACTTCCTAGCTCTGCTCGCGTTCCTCCAGGTGACGTAACACCGGCTCGTGCGCGTACCCCGGTTGTCCTGATACCGCAGTGGTGGCACGCTTTGCTGTCAAGCACTAGGGGCAATTTTGAACGTTGTTCTATCCTCGTAACTGAAAAAAAAAAAAAACTTTTTGACGTGACAACGTCTAATAAATCGATGAACGCCGGCTACACGCACGAAAAAGTGTCCCGTAACGCACATTGTCCCGTTGCGCTGTGTCCCGTTACGCTCATTGTACGCTTGCGCCGCATCTCTATCTCTTCCACTCGATTGGAAAAACCATCGATTTGACTTTTTCGAGGCACATTAAACTTGAAACACTCCCATTCGTTTCCTACTGTTCCTATCATCGCCCTATCCTTAACAGAATAGCACAGATTGGAAAAAGTTAAATAGCAAACATGTATAAAAGTTATAGTTAAAATAATCTCTTCGTTAAAGTAATAAACATATTTGAATTAATGAGTGCAAATAAAAGTTAATTTATCATTTAAATTAGACAATTCATTTTTTCTCCTTCTTTGTATCCAAACAAAATAGTCATAATTCAATAAAAATGATTCAATTTTATTCATAAAAGTATTCAATCTTTTCATCAATGTTTTGTTATGACGTTGTCACATTAAACCATCGTCCGTAAACCGACTTTACAGACAACCAGTTTTTTTTAAATTTTAAAACTTAGATTACTCGATTATATAAATATTGGTTTAAGAAAAAATCTATAAATACATTTTCTATGTTATCTTATTCCTATAATATTGTTACAAACGTTAGAAACCAGACCACGATGCCAGGTTCCGAGATGGCTGACAGCCCTGCAAGGCCACTAGCGCCACGCGCCGTGTCACGTGCCGTCCACTGACGTAAGGCATGCCACGCGTGCATGGCAGGATTACAAGGGTTGTTGCTACCCCTTCCCCTCCTTCGATCGTTATCTATCGCTGAGTGGCCTTGGGAATTCCACGGACCGCCGCGCGGAGCAGCGTGAATTGACGGCACCCTTCTGGACTGTTCGGGCGTCAGGTTAGTCCGGGATGACGTGGCACGTCTCCGCCGCTCTCGTCGGTTCGAGAAGGGCGCCTCAAGTACTTAAACGGGGACCCCGGCCTCCGAGGCAGTTTGGCGACTGAGTCCCGTAACGAGTCCCGCGACGGGTTTCGCGACAGTTCCGAGTGAGTTCCGAGAGTTCGGCGAGCAAACGGAAGTGCAACATCGGCGAAGAGGGTGAGAGACCCCCCTGAGAGAGGCGCGACGTGGAGAGACGGGATCGTGAGAGAGTGCGACCGAGTGACGCGAGTCTGTGTGTGTGGACAGGCGCGCGGTAAGGGGCGAACCACTGTCGAGCCTAGCTCCAGTGAGGAGTGCGAACTGCGGAACTTGACAGACGTTGAGTGACTTGAGAACAAACATTTTTAAGAGCCAGTGATTTGTGATCCGACTATTTTAAGTACAATTATTTATTATTAAATATAAATATTAGTTATCGATAAAACTGTAATAAAACATAATTGGGATATGCCTTACGAACCCAGTTCTCCCCCACATTGCGGCTTTAAACTACCCCACAGGGTGGGCCTCAACTTAAATATTGGGTGTAGACCAGCTGTAATCTCACAAAAAATCTACCAATTAAACGCTCTGTCTACACCCACGCAAACAAGCAGAGTAAAAAAACATTAGCGGAGAATATTATGTGAATAATTTGCGCAACGTTAGGCTCTACAGGGTGTACAAACAAATTACAATGACTTGTTCTTGGATTCCGACTGCGATACATTTATTTTCAAGCAAAAGGCTTGCTTGACTTCAAAAAAGCAGCGGTTTTACACGCGAGATCTTACACGTCTGAATACAAAATAATTATAACAGTAACACAAAAAAACAAACAAAGATATTACAGTACGTCCAAAGATAGAGTCCAAGTCCGTGGGTTGCACTCGTACCAAGATTTTTTACGGAAATGCTAAGTCTGAAAGGCCTTTGATTGTCTATTGCAAGTTTACTTATTGGGTGCGAAGGTTACACGTAGTGACGTCACGAAGCGTGCACAGCAGCCGGTGTTAAATGGGTTGAGCTCGTTATTAACAAAAAAAATCTGAAGTGGAGAAATTAAATGATTTAATCAAAACTTCCAGTCTTTAGCATTATAATTTCTCTTAATTACGTTGTTCGTGAAAGCTAATCTTGGAGCTAATCAACTCCGAAAACGTTAAAGTCAGTGAAGAAATATCACTAAATCGCAGACCAAATCTTACAGACGCGACGCTCAATCAGTACAGTTTCTCGGCGACTCGTTATGTTGCATAGGAGTGCGTTAAAGACGAGTCGAGGGGTGGGCAAATGGCGACGACCTTACTTGAATGTCTCGTGATTTACAGTTGTCGAAAGGCCCCAGCTCAGGCCCCGTCGGGTGAGCTTGCAGCCGTCTGGGTCGCGTGCGCCTCGCACACGACTGCTTCAGCGACCACACTCGCTGTCCGGTAACTCGCTCCCGTCCTCCCGGGCATTCACTCCCGTCGCGGATCGCAACTGCCGCGCGTCGGCCCACACACTCGTCTCGGTGTCAGTCATTGACGTCACAGCCGCCAGCAGCGCACTCGTGCTACGCGTCACACGACACTTGCTACCAACTCTTCCAAAAAGGTACTGACCATTGCCAACTGTCACTAGTGCTCACTCAGGTACTGCAACCCAGCCTAAGTCTGTAACGCGTGGTACGAGTGTAATAAAAATTTGCCCACGTCTCTGTGCCAATTAGATTACCCAAATGAATATGAACACAGTTTAATAAAAACAGACTAAATACAAACGACTACTCAGTAGGCAATGCAACTTAAGGGCCACTAGAGCTAAAGAAAGAAATACGTCCTAAATGACAGTAACAGAATTATAGCAAAACAAGGTTCAAATCACGCGAGGTGGGGCACATGCCTCAAAATCATAAATCGTAACAATAATATTATATACATAGTTCAGTTCATTTGATGTGTTATTTCATACTAGTTACACCTTCATCCTTTATTTTTACTTAAATAAAAATAAAATTAGTTACATTTGTCAGGAAATGAATGTTCGTACATGAATTCGCATATAATAAAAAATAAAACTGTATAGGCCTATTAGTATGACTATCCTACGCTACTTTGTTATCATTTATATGACTTTTTTTCGTTCTCTTAGTATATTTTTCTTTGTTTTTCTTTGTTTGTTGACTCATATTCCTGTTACGGAATATTTTGTGGTGTTTTTATCCTTGTTGACAGCAGCAATTTTTTGCTTAATTTTTTTTGGGTATTTTTATTTCTTTATTTCTTTATTTTTTAATTATTTGTATTGATTTTTTATTTTTTATTCAACAGAAAAAGTTCTTAGCAATGGCGTATGTCATGCAATCCCATTGCACAAATCTTTCAAAGATAATATCATTTATATGGTTCTAGCATTTGTGTAATCTTAAAAGTATTATCTGTTTAGTAAATTATTTTAACAAGATGGGTAGTATTTAATAAACAAATTACTGTCGAAGATCAGGTCCAAAGCTGGGGATAAGTAATTTTTTTCAAGTATTTTGGGCTTTTACGGGAGCCGTTATTGTAGTTTAAAATTTCCTTCTGTTTTGTACTATTTCGTGCTGTCAACTGCGAGCGATTTTGTCAAGCAAACTTTATGATTTAGGCAGCAAATTCTAGCGGTGGGTGGAGAAAATATCCTCGACATTGAACACTGCGATGCATTGCCATGTGATATTGCTAAGGCAGGGCTTATAAACTGTGCAAGAACCACATTAGTGCCAGTAACGCATATTACAAGTTTATTTACATGAATTTGCTAGTTACCGGGTTAGATATTTTCATATCATTGCAGAGTACTGAAAGCGTCGTTTACTATTTTTTAACTTGAT
Organism: Bacillus rossius redtenbacheri; assembly: GCF_032445375.1. Lineage (NCBI taxonomy): Eukaryota > Metazoa > Arthropoda > Insecta > Phasmatodea > Bacillidae > Bacillus > Bacillus rossius. Next base: position 40,609,396 of record NC_086339.1, on the reverse strand, counting down.
TAACATTAAATATCTTTTTCAAACTATGTTATAAAATCGAAGAAACAAATATGTTTTCCTCAATCGTTAGAGTTATCTCTTTGAAAATATTTTAATACAGTGTCTTCAATCATATAACATATGTGTGATTTGTTTGTGTTCTTAAAAAAAGCTATGCATTTAGATTAAAAAAGTACATTTTTTTTTCTAGCATTAGAATAATAGTTAAAATATTTCTGTAGATTTCTATTAGCTTCATTCTTGAGCTGTTCAAACCTGAAATGCAGGTTATCCTGGTCGGATGGGGTTTACACCACACCGCCCATTTTAATACGTTATGCAACGGTTTTCGAACAGCACCCGATAAATAAAAGCCGCTGAAGCTACGTGAATGCTGAGCGTCCAAAGACATAGATGTTATATAACGTGAATGATTTAACATGCAGTTCAAAGTTTAGCTGTCTCCCCTGCTCGGTTGGCTGAAGTATCAGCATCGCAGCTACGCGGGTTGCGGTCTTCCCGGCGCCGAGGTGGGAGAAAGGGGCAGTACTGGATGCTCTGACCGACTGCTTCCAAAAGCCCCTCGTGCGTTGTTGCTCACTCATGTCGTGCCTTATGCTGTAGCGACTCGAACGTGTTGAATTTTACACATTTTAAGAGTGTAACAAACAATCTGTGTTAAAAACATTGGCATTTTTGCAGATGGAGTTTCCCATTTTCCAAAAAGCAATAATTTTTTTAAACTTGAAATAATTTAAATAATTACGAGGCACTTAGCGAAACATTCGTAACTTTCTTTACTGTTTAACTGCAGAATTAGGTAATTAGTTTTTGAGGACATAAAGAGACGTCCCGTGAGACCTCACCCAGTCAGTGTTATTGTTACCTTCTCACACTCCACCCTGGATATAAAAACACAGGAGCCGCCCCGGAATGTCACATAGAATATAATTCGCATTCAGCAAAACGCGCTGGCGTCTCTAGGCGCTTTCCGGGAGAAAGGGACGGATAAAGTCGCACCGGGAGTGAAATACAGTAAAATTGTTAATTAAATTGGATGTAAAGGGGGAAGGACGGGGGAATGGCCTATGGGAGCCAGGCAGGATGTAAATATTTCATGCAGGTTTTTATTACACTTGCTAACCTCCCCCCCCTTTTCACCCCGGGCGCATTCGCAGGGGCAAGACCCCAGCTTCTGTAACTTCATCGCCAGTACGGCCCACCCCTACCTTCTTTTCAACAGACCCGCGCACCTTTTTTTTTTCAATGCCTGTCCCTGGGGAAGCTCACTGCGTGCGCGCATTTCTGCCTTCTTCTTCCGCGCCCGGGTAAAAAATATATGAGCCCGGGTGTGAGCGGCGGCGCACGTGTTTGTGCACGTGCCTGCGCGTGCCTGCACGTGCTCCGGGCCGTCACGTGGTCCGTGCATGGCGGGAAGTAGGGGGGTGGCGCTGGCAGCATGAATAGTTGAGTAGTTCATCAGGGGGGGGGGGGGAGCTGGAGTAAACTTTTTTTCTTAGCTCATGAGCTGTGCATGGAAGGTAGTTGAAGCTAATTTATGTATATTTATATAAAACACTCTCTTACACCCATGGCGTCTAAAGAGCAAGAAATGCTTCATATCTTTGAGTGTGTTACCTGCTTGTTAACTGAAGAAATTTTAAAATTAAAAGCGTGAATTTATGCTGTCAGGTCCCCACGATGTACGAATATATGCGCTTAACAACAAATAACGAAGCCCTGAGCTAGATCAAGAATACAGAGGATGGTGGGTTTGGATTACTGTTTCATAAACTACAAGGCAACAGTATTCATTACGGGAATATACTCCTATAGTTTATTATTTTCAAATGATGCATATTTTGGACTAACATTCATGAGCTCAATCATAATAAACCAGAAATAGGAAAAATTTCTTTAACATGAGTCATAACTTGGATGTATGGATTATATTTTTAGCAATGTTTTTGGAAGATTAAATTGCACGTCATTAACTCATATAAATATCATATTAAACATAAATATTGAAAGATAAATGTACTGGTTATCGTGAAAACAATTATTTAAAATTCGGTTAGAAAAAATAGCGATAGTTTACAGGTAGCGCGTAGCGGCGCACAGAGGGCATCGTAAACAGGGATCAATTCTAACACAACTATTATTGACATAGCACATTAATTTATAGGTTACACAACTAGGTAATCTATCGCGCCAAAAACAGTGCAATAATAGACAGTCATAAATTTTAGTATAAAATTTATAAACATGATGGATAAGCGCACATGTTTCAAGCTTACTTAAGTAGTATATAATAGTTCCTCCGAGGACAGGGTTCAACGAGAAGAGTGGAGGAGCCAACCGCCATCTTGAATTGTGAAGTTATGGAGCCTTCTTGGATGACCTTGCATTGACCTTTGACCTTGCATTGACCTTTGACCTTGACCTTCAAAATTTTGCAAAAATGGCCAAAACGGACTCAAAATTCATTAAAATTTTCCCAAATCCACCATCATTACCAGTTTTTAGGAAAAGCATTCCGGCAAAAAATAAGAAAAATTAATTTTTTTCTATTTTAAGGGAAAAATTCCCATTTTGAGAGAAAATTTCCCGTTTTTATACTCAAAAATGTCAACGGGTTGAAAATTCCTTAAAGCAGTTTAATAGTCCTAAAAGCAAGCCGCTATAAGTCGCTCAGGGCATGACCTCGACAATTTGGATGTATGGCCGCCATTTTAAAAGTAATGACGTAATCGATGCAATTTTCATTTAAAACCGCCAACTGGAAAATCAGTAAATATTAAGCTAGACATCAGGGAAATTGTTAAAATTAATAAAAAATTATTAAATAAAATTAATTAATAAAAAATTAATAAATAAACAATTAATAAAAAACTGTTAACTATTTGGAAATTATCTTGTCAAGGACGCCATCTTAAAAATCCGTAAATATTTAGTTATAAATACGAGGAAAAAATTAATTTTATTTAAACAATATTTAATTATATCATTAATAAATATTTTATAAAAATCTCAGATTATGGAGTCTCGCTTCTAATTCAAGAAAAATAAAAGACAATGGATCCTTCATCCATGGAAGCCACCGACAGATTGACGTGACACCACAAATGGTGGTCGTGACGTCATACTAGCCTGCGATATATATGTATATTCACATTGGCATTAGTGGTGGAAGGTCAGTCTGTCGGTGGCTTTCATGCAGGAAGGATTCGTCGTCATTTTTTTTGCTCGAGTTAGAAGCGAGGACTCTATGATGTAAGTAAATTTTTTTAAATACATTTTTTTATAATATATTTTAATATTTTTTAAAAATTAAATTTAAACTTTTCCATGTATTTAAAGCTAGACCCAGTTATATGTTTGCCACACAATCACTATGATATAACGACACAATAATTTAATTATCACACCAGTTAGCTGCATAACAATTTGGATACATAGCTCCGTGCCGAAGAATTCTTGAAGATATGCAGGGGAGAAAGTTCAGGTAAACGAGAACTTGACATTCACACCACATACGAGCATACTACTTGCAGACAGTACGCTGACGTATTTTACAGACGAACAGTTCATTGATTGTATTGGACTCCACGTGCTCACAGACACGTGGACGAGCAAGAGAGGAGAGGGGGTACTTGTGCTAGGCGATGTGGATTTCAAGGGGCGACCAGGTAAGAGAGCCTGCCAGGTAGGCCGCTTCCGTGTACACAAGTGTTTGGCTGGTGGCGAACAGCGGCTCGCCAGGGGCTGTCCATGCCTCGACCAACTTGGTGTTAACCGACTGCGTGCCAGTGAAGGATGATCAGTCGAGGCGAAGTCAATGGCTGGATCAGAGGGCTAGGCGAGCAGCATCAGGGCAGAGGGAAGTCGTGGTCAACTGGCGGAGCCAAGGTCGTCTTGGTTCACGACCCAGGCATGAATGGTGCTGCCACCGAGTTGAACAGCAGCGGTGAAGAAGCCAGCTGATTCAGTCCGCGAGTCATTCCCGTGACTCCAGGGCGAGTGGCGGCTGACGTGACCACAGGTGTTAGCCGGTCAGTTTTGAATCAGCCTCAGGGCAAGGTGGAAACAGATCATCCAGTACGTCAGTCGGAGAGGGGCGACGCAACAGCAAACCATAGGCGTGCGCAGGACTTCAGTATTGGTGGTGCCAGCTTACACAACAACCCTGTCATCCACGGACCCCGAGCCTAAAGCAGGGGGTACGGTGGTCCTCCCCCGGAAAAATTTTGATTTTAAAGCGCAAAATGGTGCTATTTAAGGTGTTTCCGAAGAAAAATACTAAATACACAGATGTAAAAATTTTAACATTTTTTATGACAAATTATGGCTTTGAACGTTATAATCACCAGGAAAACTACTAAACTGTTTACAGTTTTAAGCTTTGTTGAGCCATAAAGTAAATTGCACAAATTTTTTGCACGGAATTCATACTGGTGGCTTTGAAAAACCGTACTTATATGTTTTCTGAAGACGCCAAATAAATGCTAGAAAAAACATTTTTATTTTAAATTCAACAAATGAAGGGAGTTTTTGTAACATACCTAAAACATGTAAAATATTAAAATAATAAAAATACACAAATAAGAGTGGGCAAAAGTTTTAACTTTTGAAATACAACAAAAATGTTTTGTCGGCGACTGCATATAAGTCATCGAGTAAGCCTATCCTTTTAACTAACTAATCTCTCTCTCTTTTTTTTAAATAAACCCTGGCGGACGGCGGCTATTATTCCGTGCGCCTGCCGACTGGAGTGAACAGTGGACACCGAGCGCGCATTCTATGTAATTCGAGGAGAACTATGAGAAGTATTTACATTTCAGAAGTTGTGTAGCCGCGGCCCGCGTGTACAACACAAGTAATTGCACCTGGCTTGTTTCCGTGTGTATAGTTGGTTCGATTGATAATTGATATACTGATAGTGTTATGAACACATATCTGTAACTCGACACGATTGGAAAACATATTTTTTTTTTGGAAATAATACGGATTTTTGTAAGTATGTATTATTTCTGCTTGTAAAAAACAAAATAACGTTGACCCTAATGGTGGTGCCAAGGCACCTGTGGCACCTACCGTGTGCACGCCTATGAGCAAACTGCAGACGGTATCTACGATGCGTCTCGGACGTCGTCCATCTAGCGGCCACGCGAGACCCCTCGGTAGTGGTAAGGAAGTAAGTCACGAGCACACTCCGAACTGTGAACAGAATTAACAAGGCGAGCAGTTCTGCCAATCTCAAGAAGTTAAACTAATTGTTAAAAAAATAATATTAGGCGTTATAAATAATTATATCCAACAAAAAATATTAAACATTAATAGGACTAAGCAAACTAATTCTCCACACCGGACTAATAATTAAGGTATAAATACCGCTTGAGTTACGTCTCGTGTGAATTTCTGTACTTGGCTTTATTCGTAACAAGTTCAAGAAACACGGTATTTTTTTTACCGAGGAACCTTACAATCCTGTAAGGCCTCTGGTAAGGGGGAAGAAATATAAAATTTATCAATTCGCTAAAAGACGGCAGCACATAGCTGCATGACAACACAATGTCCCGGACAGCTGGGCGAGGGCCTGGGGACCCAGATCATAGGACACGTTTTTGAGCTCTTCACTCAATTCAGACTCGTCCGGCGCTGCGTCCAGCGCGCGGAAAGCCCCACTGGTTCCCCAAGGGATGGGTCATCTCTCTACCAAGAAACGGGACCTAGCCAGGTGGGAGGCGGAATTTAATCTGACGATGATGAAATCAAATTCCACGTCCCACTGAGTCTGGTCATCCTAATAGAAGGCAATTAAATTCCATTTAAGAACTTTATTTACCCGTTCCAATTGGTTGCTCTGGGAAAAATAGGGGCTGCTGAACACAGGTTCTATCACCCACTTGAAACACATGTTTTTGTACACTTCAGAATGAAAATTTCGGGCGTTGAAACAATAATAGCGGGGGCACCGAATACTTTCCGTACAGTTTTCCTCAAGGGAATCACAGTCGAGACCGCCTTCGTGTTTTATAAGGGCAAAGATATTACAAGTTTTTTTTTTTAAATTTCAAACATATCAGTGTGAACATGTCGAGGGGAAACTGGCGGGTAGGCACAATAAAGTCCTTTTTTTTGCATTAAGGGGCGGTTTGCTCACCTGACAATCGTAACACGATCTGACGTCACCGCGCCACTCTGGCCAGTTCAGATACATGGAAATGCGTCTGAAGGTTCTATCGATGGCCGCCAAACAATGAGGTATGAAAATAGACAAAGGCCATGGGGCGTAGACCTGCAGGCACTAAGGCTGTGCGGACTTGGATGGATTAACCAGTAAAAAAAAATTACAATCCCATCTTCCTCAACATAGGCCACCACTTTCTTCAGACTGAGGTCGAGTTTGAAGCTGACACGAAAGGGGTCTTCGGTCTGACAGGTTTTAATATCAATGTAAGATTCAGGTAATAGCTTACAGGTAATAACAAACTCTACGTTTTCTGGAGGCGAACTATCAACGACATTTAATTCCTCTGGAGTAAACACACGCGATGACGTATCAGCGACGACATTCTCAGAGCCTCTAATGCGGTGCATATTCAATTTAAATTGAGACGAACGGAGAACCTTAAGGCCCAGCTTGCCAAGCTAGTGCGGGTCGTCAAACCATCAGTTAAGCGCCGGATTGTCCATGCACAAAAGGGAATGGATTGCAGTCAAGATATGACTCGAGATTCTCGATGCCAAACCGGCAGGCTAAGTCTACCTTCTCATGGGCCCCAGTCGCCTTCCAGAATCTATTAATGTGCAGCTCGCAAAAGCTATGGGGCGTAATACGTTATCCTCTAGGTGACCTTGAACGGCGTCTAATGCGATTGATTATGCTCCATTTGAAGCGCGAAACATTTCCCAATGTCCTGCAAGATCATATACAGGAGGGGGGAGGGGGGAGATAACAAGGATTTCAAGGTATTGGAGGCTTTATATTGTTCGACTTGCAAAACTAACGAAGCGCCATTCTTACGGAGGCCGCTAAGTGGCGTGCTGATAGCGGCGAAGTCGGGGATGATACTGGGAAAATAAACCAGCATTCCTAAGAACCTCTGCACCCTTGTCAGATTTTGGATTTTGAGGGTTATTTCGCCTGTTACATCTTTAGTATCAAGATCTTTGCCCTGGTGGTTCTGATCCCATTAAATTCTTAACGTTCTCCTTGCCTCAGACATCTGTGCTGAAGCATCCGACGTAAAACAGTGTAAAATTAGTAATATATTTTTTACATAACTAGAAATCGATAAACATGTTTTGTAACAAATAAGAGTGTTAATTAATTTACTGTTATTCGTTCCATATCCAACTCCGTAGTTTTTTTTTTTTTGTATTTTAGGTAAGTTTTTAACAAGTGAAAATTGATACCGCATTTAAAAAGGTTTTGTTTTCATGGAGATGCTGTGTATATGAGTCCGTTAAAAACTATGAGATAAGTGTAATCGGTCGTCCATATACAACCTAAAAGATACGCTATGGCTACGCGGATTGCTTGACACCGTGTTCTGTTTTCTCGGTGAATATTCCTGAACAGCGAATGGCTAAAGGCCTGCCACAATGAACATAGTATTTAAACATTGATAATTACAGCAAAATGCACTTAAATAACACATAACAGGTAAAGCGACATGGCTACAATCAACATAAACTTATCCCATTCCTTTGTTTATTTTGGTTGTTTTAGCCTTCGAAAAATTAATGTTGCAGTATTTGGTAGTTTGTAATTATAAGAGAAAAAAAATTGGAATATACAAAATAAACTCTATTATAGCACAAGGATTGCAAAATTAAATGCAGACAGAATTTTTTATCTTACAGAAATTAGACCTTAATGTTTATATAGCAACTCAATCGTTTAAACACTATAAACAAAATAATATTTTGCAAAATCTAGTTATCACAAATATTTTCTTAAAAATTAAAAAAATTCTAAAATTAAAACGTAATATAACGTTCAGAGTTTCTGAATGACCTAAAAAATAAAGAGGTTTTAGAATTAACATAGCAATAAGCAAAGGTAAGACCTAGAGCGAACTCTACTTAGTAATACAAACTGATTTGTGTAATGCTTATAGAATGTACGATGGAGCTAGTCAAGTTGGATTGCATGTAGTTTAACTGTTATCTATAATACTGTGTTAAGTTTTTAAATAGTTATATTTATTGTGGCTGCTTCAGAAAGTAGCGTTTAAACTAGTTTAATGTATTAAATAAATTTAGTACATAAAATAAATTAAAATTTTTACTTTAAATATTTATCTGTGTCTTCATACCACATACCAACAATAAATCATTGCATATTTATGGAATTACCTAGTTTCTAGTTCAGTGAACAATTTTCTTAACTTATGTACGCCTTGAAAAGTATCCTTACTATTACTGCCACGTATAGCGTAGTTTACTCAGTTAAACAACATGGAGTAAAGTAACATGGTATTATTAGGTATTTGTATATTATTTTAGGCGTAATAAGTACAGCCGTCTATAACAAAAATAAAACCAACAATTTAATTTACAAGCTGAAGATAGGCACGCGTGAAGAACTATTCAGAAATCATGGGTTGGCAAACTGAATTCTATTCTAGACATATTTCTGGTTATAAGGTTCATAAAGACTGTTTTTATTCTTTTCCATCTAATTATCGATACGATACTGCTGTATCTTTGGGAAATAACTAAATGCAGTATTTATAACAATGATATTTTTTTTGGTTTAGAATAGCGTTTACTAGTGTAACTAAATAGATCGTATTTCATCCTTTATATTTTTATTTTCACTTTTTGGTGAATTTTATTATTTATCTAGTGTGTTTTTTTTAAATACAGCGCTCGTGGTCATAATAGTACCATACTGCCACCTAGCAGACAAAGTGAGAAGCTTTGTAGGGAGCTAGCTATAAGAAAGAATGAAAACATTCACTACAAACTCACAAGCAAATGCTTTACCATTCAATATTCAGACAACTTAATAACGTCATAACTAAGAACATTATTAAAAAAAAAACTGTCACAACTTTCAAACACACAACTTAGAACTCCCATGATTTCTAAACAAGTAACTTTGAAACACACAACATCGAAATACATAACTTAGAAGCATCATAACTTAGAAACACATAATGTAGAACTGTCATATTTTTGAAATATGAAACTTAGAAAAACACAACACTGAATCACATAACTTAGAAAATTCGCAACTTATAAAATACTAATTAAGAAAAATTACAGCCTAGAAACTCAAAATTTAGAACTGTCACAATGTAGAAACATGTTACTTAGCAACACACAACGCCAAATCACAACTTATCATAACTTTGAAACACACAACTTTGCAATATCAAATCTTAAAAAACACAACATAAAATTATCATATCCAAAAAAATTATTCATAAACTCACAACACCGAACCTTAACTTATAAATTAGAATTGAAAAGTTACAAACACGCAAACTAAAACATGGAAAACAGAAAATTCTATCTTGTGTGTTTTTATGTTATGTTTCTAAGTTTTTTTTTGTTTCTAAGTTATGGCAGCACTCCTTGGTGACGGATCATGTGCTAGGTAAGTACACTTTATACTGTACTTACTAGAGATCGTGAGTAGCAGTAGAATCATAAATAGTAATTCAAATTGAAAGTCTCTGTGTACTGGCAAAAACTAGAACTATTTCTATAAGGCTTTATAAGCTTGCTTCACTGCGGTTTCATAACTATGTAACATGTTTGTATCAGATGCGAAGAGCAGGGCGTACTCCACATGTATTTTAATTTTAGTATTCACTGTTCAGCACAAGTTCTTTTGTTATTGTTCACTCATACTTATGTGATGTCCCGGTGCACAACATCAACGCGGTTTGAACACCTTTCCTTTACATGGTCCAATTAAAACGCTATCAGTTTAAATCGTGTATACGTGAACATTCTGAGCGTCGTTGTATGTGTAGGAACGTGTTCTAATTGCATGGAATTAAGTAAGACCACTCTTTCTCATTATTTTTTTTTAAAAGTTTCCTTTGAGAAAAAAAGTACTTCTTTGTGGTTTTTTTTTTAACCACATTTACTCACCGGAATCTTGTTTAATGGCGAGGAAGAATATTCCTAACCCCCCCCTCCCGGCAGGCAATGTCTGCGAAGCAGGCCTCCTGCTGCCAGCAGTATGTTTGATTTCCATTAAGCTGGCCTCCCCAAACCCCCTTCCCCGCCCTCCGCGAACTTCAAAATAATAGCTCGTTCGGCGCGCTCTCTTGTTAGCAGGCTCGCTTCCAAAGAAGAGAGAGTGGCGAAGCCAGCCGTGGCACCAGCACGGCCGTCGTCTGGAGCGACTCAGCAACTTGGCGAGGGGAAGTACGTGCAGAGACTCCTGGTGTTAGGGGCGTGGCACCCTGGTCCGCTAACCGCCCGTCTCTCTTCCTTCATTTGGTACGCATTTTTTTTTTGGTAAATATTTGAGGATGCATACATTCCCGTATAAAATTAAACGTCCCTAGTCAGCTTATAAGCCCGTCACACTTCCTTCATTTGGTACGCATTTTTTTTTTGGGAAATCTTTGAGGATTCATACATTCCCGTGTAAAATTAAAACACCCTGATACGCTTATCGTCCGTCATACTTCCTTCATTTGGTATGCGATTTTTAGAAATCTTTGAGGATTCATACATTCCAGTATAAAATTAAACCGACAAAAATAGTGTAAGGTGAATTCCGAGTTTGTATTTAAAGTTTGAAAAAAATATTTTAATCATGAATATTAACAATCAATTAAAATATATAAAATAATTTAACCGGCGTTTATTTCTAAAGAGAGCTTTTACTAATCCCTGCAAATAAATTACCTCGTATCCTGCAAAATACAGCCAATAAAATAAAAATATTGTAATAAGAACTACAACCAATGGAAAGTTTATTTTATTATATTTAATTATACGTCTTTATTACTTAGTACATTAAAATCAAAAATCACTGAACAGCATAGATTAACTATTGAAGAAGCCACAGTCTCTTTGGGAGCAATCCCATATTTCTGGAGAAGTATTGAAATATTAAAATTAAGACTGTCGTAAGTAAACAAACCACTGTAACGTAACTTATCAGACGACTTTACAGGTTTGCCTTACTAATATTTAAAGCGATAACAAAAAGTTTACGTTCATATATAAGCGTAACTGAGTAACTGTTAAATTTGTATCAATGACAAGCCTAAAAGCTTTCAAATACTTAAGTTCAACAACATGTAAATAAAGTAACTCAAGTAAAGAAAATTAAAAGAAAATTTAATAAAATTGAAATACAATAGTTGAAGAGAATATTTTCAAAAGCAATGACAGAAAATTAACAATGCTATTTCGGCAGATAACACAGTCCAAAAATAGTTTTGATGCCGGGGTAATTGGAGCTGAATTCTTATGAATTTTATGACCTGAATATGGCATTAGTTTTTGCCTATGATGTAAAATTTCTAAGAGATAACGTGTTAGGGAAATGTACGTTTTACAATATTTTATGTTAAATCAATGAAAAAAATCTAAAAGGTTAAAATGAAGTTCTTATTATTAAATTACACATTTATTATTTATTATAAAAATATCATTATATTATACAAATATAATTAAATTATACAAATATTATTAGTGTAATACAAATATATACTAATATTTTTTTATATACAAAGATAGTACCAAGTCATCGATGGAACCAACTAGTCACTCAACACTTCGGAAGCTTCTTGAATATATCTTGTAACAGTTCCTTTTTAAATCCCAGCAATAATCTGTCATCATGTGCGTATCCCATCATCCTTGATAGCCGTCCTTCATAATTTTAATATTTTTATGAAATCTTTCACCTTACTCCTCACTGCTGTCCCCTAAATTTCCAAAAAAACGTTCCTGGTAGCTGCGTAAATAGTGCACCTTAATACTCATGTTGCACCCAAGGGATTTGAAAATTTTTAAGCATATCGTTTATCGGTTCAACATGATTTTCAGCTTTTCGTTGGCCCAAAACATTTCCGACACTTGCAAAAAATTAAGTCCAGGATTTCCGCTCAGCCTCATACATGGAATTTACGAAGGCTTGGTCCTTGGTCTCCAAATTTAATGAAGCAATATAAGTGATTATGGGTACCAATAATGAACATGTTATAAATATTAACAACAATTTTTACATTTTGCGAAATATCCCTCCTAAGAGGTGAAAAGAGTGAGAATGGTTTTTGATTGTAGCTATATCTCCCAAATTAATTAAGTGTAATAAATTGTTTTGGGTACTAAAAATAATTGTACGAAAACTCGCAACAAAAAAAATATATTTTTAAAAATTTAACTCTAAGGTGTGAAAAAGGAGTAATTTGAGTTTAAGATAGTAAATTGTATCTCATAATTTAATTGAGCATAATAACTGATTTTAGGTATTAATAATAAATATACGAAAACTACTAACCACAATTTTTATATTTTGCAAATTGCATCCTTTAATGTGTGTGAAAGGAGTTAGGATGTTTTTAAGATTACTAACTATATCTACAAATTTAATAAAGCGTAATAAGTGATATTAAGTACCAATAAAAAACATACACCTACTAACCACAAATTTTATACTTTCCGAAATTTAACAATTAATAAATGCAAAAAAGAGAAAATTTTGTAAATATTAATAATCATACCTCCGAATTTAATTATTAAGCATAATGAAATATTTTGTCTAACAATAATAAACATACGAAAAGTACCAACAACATTTTTACAATTTTGTGAATTTATATTCATAAAGGGTTAAAAAGGGATTAAAATGATTATAAATAAATAATTTTTACTTCAAATTCAATCAAGCATAAAATTATTGGATACAAATAATAAACGTATGAAAAATACTAACCACTCTTTAAATATTTTGCTTTACTCACATTCTAAGACTGGTTAAAGATTAAGCTGTGTTTTTAAAACAAAACAAAAATTAACTTTTCAAATTCAATTAGATCTATACGTAAGATAATAAATAGCTTGCTTCTAAATAGTCCGGTCAAAATAGACATTTCAAATAACAAAAATTCCGACAGAGCTGAATTTTGGTAGAGACCTTGGGTACACCAGTAGAAATAAAGTGCCAAAGTACCCATAATTCCCAAGTGTGCTAAAAAAGTTATTCAAGGTCAAAGGCCAAACTTTATTTTTGGAATTTTCTCAAACACGGTAAGTTTTATCAAAAATATAGCCCAGACAAAAATTGTAGATTATAAAATTATCTACAAACATGGCCCTAACATTTTTTTCCCCTAAGAATCACCATTCCTAAGATATCGCCATTCTAAAAGTTTAAAGAGTTATATTCTACACTATATGCACACATTTCCAAGCCACCTGTGAGGTAGTGTAGTTGGCGCGTTTTTTTTAACGTGGTTTCCCCGGTAGGCCTACTCCACGATCTGTTATAACGGAGTTTCATGGGAAAATACTGTATTTACTGCATGATGAAAACTGATTTTGATATTGAAATAGGTTATTGATTTAAATTGTAGTTCTGATTTCTGTTAATATTCTAATCTGATTCATATTCTTCAAATTCAACTTAAACAGTCATGTCTTGCTCGATTTCTTCTTTTTCTTCCTCTTCTTCTTGCTGTATGTTCAGAAGTTGTTCAACTGAAGATGAATCAGCTGTCTCTTCATCGATATCACATGAATCTTCGTCTATTGGATTAAATTGAACATTCGAGCAAGACCGGCCTTGGAAATTAGTGCACGCTGGTGAACACAACAACCCTACTCTTCTGCAGCCACATTTAGCACTACAACGTTTTTTTTGAAATTGCAAATAATAGTGTTTAGGAGGTTTTTTCGGAGCAGGTGGGAGTATAGTTTGAATCGGTTCCAAAGTATTATCTGTTAATTTCCAAACACAGTCTTCGGGGTTCCGATGATTGCCTAGCCATGTCTGAACTTGATAGTATGCTCGATACAAGTGTTGATGAGCAGACGCCGATGTTGGAGGAAGACAAGATAGTTGCTCTTGTTTCTTGTTCCGTGTATTTTTTTTACAAAAGTTAAATATCTATAATTGTCGATACTATTTTTTTTGGAACTCCATAAACAGCAAGGAGAAAGCGAATCCTTTTTGTGATTATCGTTTGAGGAGGAGAGTCAATTTCTTCAAATACTTTAGCGCAATCAATTAAATCTTTGCGGGTAGAAGGGACTGGCTAAGGGACATTTTCTATTGAGTGTACATTCTCAGAATTGTATATTTTATCCATATAAGAGACACAAATAGACATTTTTACTTATATTAAGTGCCTGACTACGTATTTACATGGCATTTGTGTGCATATAATGTACAATATAACTCACCCAACTTTTAGAATGGCGATATCTTAGGAATGGTGATTCTTAGGATAAAATGTATTAGGACCATTTTTGTAGATATTTTATAGCCAAAAGTTTTTGTCTGGGCTATATTTTTTGATAATACTTACCCTTTTTGAAAAAAAAAACGAAGATTATCAGCTTTGATCTTGAATAACGTTTTTTTAGCACACATGGGATCTATGGGTAGTTTAGGCACTTTTATTTTTACTGGTGTACCCAAGATCTCTACCAAAATTCAGCTCTGTCGGAATTTTGTTTATTTGATCACTATTTGTACCGGATTAAATGTTGTGTAATGCTTTTTTGCTTTTATCGAAATTTGTATTTTAATAGGGTGGTAATGGGGCACGAATTCATTTATTTTAAAAAACAGTTTCTCCGAAACAAACAGGCTTTTCATAAATTGAATTGTAAAAATTATAATCAAAATATTATTATTTTATATAATTTCATATTTCATACCGTAAGGGGTTTAAAGGGATAACATTTAATGCAAAGAAAAATTGGATTTTTCGGAACCTACTAGATCTAAAGGTTACAAATTAAGAACGGACAACAAGCACACAGATTAAAAAATGCAATTTTTAAGTTTCCCGAATTTCATATTTTAAGGGTGTAAAAAGGAATAAGTTATATTTTATGATGAAAATTTAATATCTGTATAACTAATAAAGACGGGTGTAAGAAACTTAGCATAAATAATGTAATTAATTACGTAAATTTATTTTTCATTCATTCAGTAGAAATTTCTTCGTAATTATGCAAATAAAGGTGCTTCTAGCAATTTATAGATATTTATATCTACAACCGTACAAAAATTATATTCTTTATAATGTAAACAAAGGTTAAATTACAATGTCAGCGTTAAAATTATGCCATAATTTTTATTAATCTAATTATTATTTTAATTTCCCTTTCCAATTGAAATAGTGATTGACTGAAAACAGAACTTCATGCGCAATAATTGATAACATTAACCATCTAAATAACCAGTTATTTAATCGAAAACCATAACTGCCATAACTGATAATGGAAAATAACCATTTTTTCATCCCTAGCTACTACCTGCTTGTTATGACGGCAAGCGAAGTTAACTATTCAGGCAGCGAATTATAGCGGAGGGCGCAGAAGATATGTGTGTGATTTGCATCCAAAAAGGTATTTGAAGAGCGAGTATCTTATTTCTCAGTTTTATTATCACGCTCGCCAAATTTTAAAGAATCTTTCGCTATATTTCGTGTCTAAGTTTGGAATTATAAGTTTATTTGCACCATGAGAACACATGAACTTTGCTTGTTGCCGTGGTTATATGTTTACACATGAATGGCGAGTACTGAAGAACTGGCTTACATTTTTTTTTTAATATTCTTACATTTGTCAGGTATCGTATTGATCCGTGCCAACATATGTCGCCACGTCTTGTGAAGAGGTAAATATTAGTTATTTTTTATATTTAATGAGGCATGCTCACTCACGATCGCTAGAGAAGGAGGGCTTCGCCAGACTTCAATGAGAAGTACGTTCGTCTTGCATGTCAGTATTCCACAAGTTGGAGTTTCGTACAAATATGCTTCCTTTTTTAAATGTACTTCTTTTTTGACTAATGTTCTTTCTTTTAAGAATGTGCTTCCTTTTCAATGACGAATGAGCATCGATAATTCTGACTGAAGACATGATTGGCCTTTGGTTCGGATATGACTGGTATATACACCTGACATTGAACATGGCCAGTTTAAAATGTTGGTCGCATATCGGTGAATAATATCTCTTAGTTTTGAGACGCTTGGCCTATGTGCATGATTTATTGCATGAACTGTTTAAAATTTTTGCCGAGTATCGACTGGATGTCATAATTAGATGTAGTCTATGTCACTCTCCGGCCCTTTAATTATCTATGTGCAAAAAATCATGTCGAACTTATGCTTCGTTGCTGAGTCAAAGGACAAACAGACAAAAAAACCTTCGCATTTATAATACCAGTAGGGACTGCAAGATGGCAAGGGCTAATACCCGTGAAGATGGTTAACTAGTTTCTTTGCTACGCCCTTGCCCTAAAGGCCAGCAGACTTGGGCCAGCCTGGCATAGGGTCCACTTTGTACGGCTCCAAAGTGTAAAGAGTGCTCGATTGTACCGGCTCTGCCCTCACGGTAACCTTATCCCGTATACCCCCCCCTCTTTCCTTTTACCACGTGTCCGCTGCATATGGACGAGATACCGCGAAGGGAATAAAGACTGACTGGATGTGTTTGACCACATACCGGATGCGCCTGGCTACCAACTGGATGTTGCTGGCAACCTAATAAACATGCGTGCCTGACTACTGAATACACGTATCTATCTTACATCAAGAAGTGGCTGGACACAGTCTGGATGTGTCTAGACACTAACTGGAGGTGTCTAGTCAGTAACTGGATGTGACTAACCAACGAGTGGATTGTGTCTGACCATAAACTAGAAGTGCCTAACCACCAAATGGATGTGTCAGGTCACTAACGGGACATGCCTGGTCACAAACTGGATGTTCCTGGCCTCTGATTTCATGCCTGCCCACTAGAGATGTCTATCCTACATCTGGATGTGCCTTGTTAATCGACTGTCGTGTATAACTGCCCTGAAAACCCAAATCAAGCCATGTAAAGGTCTTGCTTCGCCTTCCAAGAAGACTGTAGAAAACGAGAAACGCTTGCAGTTTTCTTGTTTTTTGTATTTGTTGAAATTACATAATATTTTTTATTTGTATTTTTTTGAACTGGTAACTTTAAAGGCAATTTTAATTAATTTTTTTTATTCGTCAAGGATCAAACTAAGGTAATAGAATCAATCAGTAAATTTATGAGTGATTTTTTTTTATGATTTTCGGAATTTTCCCCGAATTTATCGGTCAATAATAACAGAATTTCAAGATGGTAGCCATATTTAAAGGTGGCGGGCGTACTGGCAGTAAATGTTATAGCGGGTAAAGATTCAACTAATACGGCGGCAGTGCCATCCAGCAGACGAAAAAAATAAATAGGATGTAATATGGCGACCTCCTGCAGACGGAAAAAGAATGCCTACCATAATGCCATATTGGCTGACGTAATATCTACATTGGCATTAGTATTGGGAGGTCATTCTGCCGGTGGCTTCCATGGAGGAAGGATCTGCAGCAATTTTTAATTGATTGAATTCACCGTGTTTGAACAGAGTACTTTTGACGTGATAACGTCTTATAAATCGATGAACGCCGGCTGCACGCACGAAACATAGTCGCGTTCCGCCTGAGCCGAGCGTGCAGGAACCGGCCAACCACCGTGCGAGAAAATCTTCTATAATATCAAACAGGTTAAGGCGGGTTTTTTAAACTAATTGTTCGTGATGATGTTTTAACAAATTATTTAAATTAAATTTGCAAAAACTGTTAATAATATTTGAAAATTAAAAAGTATGCAATTTTTCATCAATGTTTTCTTATGACATTATCTCGTAAAATTATCGTTCGCAAACCAACTTTACAGTCAAACCCCTTTTTATTTTATAAATTTTATTTTAAAAAATAATTAAAGAAACTATTTTTAAGAATTTTAAAATTTTTCCCTATTTTATGTATAACAATTGCGAATTTTCATGATGCAATCAATTTTAAAAATGGCGCATATTTAATTTTATTAAAATTTTATGTTTAATTTTTATTAGTTAAAATTTTTTTTGTTTTAAATAAGAAAAAAAATTATGGATTTCCAAGTTGGTAATTGAAAAAAAAATTCAACTTTCTAGAGTCTAAGATTTCGGGTGTAACTTAAGCAAGATATTTTATGTGAAGTTTAATTTAAATTAGAATTAGAATTTTTTAAAAATTTTGTAAATAAATTACATGTTTATTTTCTCTCAGAATATAACGGAGGATAGGGATGGATTGAGTAACTAAATAATTAATGTAAACAGTTTTTTAAATATATTTTTCTAAATTTTTGGTCAAAAATTAAAGATTATCAAGTTTACGATCAAGGTCAACGTCATGACCTCGGGAGTGACCTGTGTTTTAAAGTATTGAGCCACTTTTAGGTATTTTAGTTTTTTCTAAGGCAAAAGTTTTTAGATGCATTCCGAATTCCGAATATTTGAGTTTTTGAGGAATTAAAACGATAATTTTATCCCTCAAAATAGGGAAATTTCTAGGAATTTTGAGGAATTGAGAAAATTTGACACCAAAAATGGCAACCGTGACTTCATAATACAATATGGCGGTTGACTCTTCGACACAACCCAGCTCCTCATGAGAAACTCTGTCCCCGGACCTACCTTCATATACTACTAGTCAAGAAACTAATCTTCAGTAACAATGCGTTTGATAAATCCTTAAGTGTTTACATAAGTTGTTTTATCTTGCAGTGATAACATTCAGTTGCCACTTCACTATACTGAACGTGTGATGGCAAACTTGGCTTTCCCCAATGAGTTATGTTTAAAAATGACGATGATGTGACATCTACCATTAAACCCATTCTTTAAAATTTCCGGAAGATAAACGTTGCAGATATACCTACTCAATGAAGGACAGTTTTTGTTAAGTTATTTATTTTAATATTTCTTTTACTCAAAAATACGTAGTACACGGAACTCCATAAACTCAAAATTGGTTTAGAATTTTGAAAATATTTTGCAAAAAAAACTGTTCAAGAAGTTATCTTTTCTATTGACTTTGAAGTTAGGGCTGTAAATTAAGATAATATATAGTAATATAATAAGATAATAAAATAGCTGTATAAATTAAGATAAAAAACCATAAAATGATTTAAAATATGAATTAACATTTAAACATTTAAAAAAAATACATTGATATAGATGGCTAAATACTTAACTTTAAAACAAATATTTACAAATTATTTAGAATTTTTGGCATTTTTACCACGATTTTATTAGCTTGAACTGTAATTATGAATCAATGGATTATGTAATAAAGTCTTTCCAATCCATTTTTACCCATTTTTTGAAGTCCGAATGTGTGGAAATTTTGCATTCATATAACGACCCGCTGACAATTAAATATTTTGATTACTTAATACCTTACTTTTAAGGGGAAAAGGGGATTCAGAGAGATAAATAACCTGTTTTAGAGCTATGGGTAGTAACAATTTTTTTTGTATACACGATTTCGGGGCATGGAGAAAATTTCCCCCGGGTTTGACTGTGCCCTTTGGGACAGCTTTGGGGAGGGGGAGGGTTAAAGACCTAACATTTAGAAATTTTTAAAATCTCTGGTTTTTTTCATTTTGGAGTGTTTACGATCCAAAAGTTCGGGTCATGGTGGAAAAAATGCCCGGGGTTCGCTTTCTCCCCCTCGGTTTTGTTTTTTTGTTTGTAGTGTTTTTGTTTGAACAGGTCGGGTTATAGTGGAAAATGTGCCGGTGGAGGCGTTAAAGCCCTAAAATCTCTAACGCTCTCATAACCCTCCTTAGAAGTTGATTTTAGGAAAACCCCGAGCTCAGTTAATGTGTATGTAATATAAAGAATATTCTTGTAGAGTTTCAAGTCTGTAGACATGTACTTGGAAGACGGTCAAGAGCTTTCATTTTAACTAGAACTCACAAATTTAGATCAGCCTTCCTTTCAACTAGTTTTTCAAAACAATAAAAGTTTTTTTTTAATTTCATGATAAATTTTAACTGGCAAGATAAAACCATTGTTTGGTTAATTCTTATTAATTAATTTCTACCTGCAGTTATGTGGTAGTGCTGTAGTGCTACAGTACTGAGATAAGCAGTGAAAAACAAAATGGGAAATCAAAACTGTATAAAACATGGCAATATTTTATTTTGGAAATAAAAGTAATAAAATAAACTAACAATTTAAAAAAAATTAAACTTATAAATGAGTTTCTGGATAAAATTTTGTAATAACTATAACCTAAAATTTTTGTAATGACTATATCCTAAAAAATACTTATATAAAATTTAAGAAAAATTTTAGGATATATCATTACGAAAATTACTATATAAACTTAATAACAATAACGAACTTAAAATTTAATATTAAGTTTTTTGTCCAACAGCCCAATAATACGTCACAACTCTGTATAACTAAAGGCGTGGAGTGCTTGATATAATTTGTCTTAAATCTTTTGTCATTGTTTTTAGGATAGAGTAATTACGAAAATGAATAAGTGAAATTAATAATAATATGATATTAAATATAGTCATATGTTTGAAATCATTTGTCTTGAATTTTTATCAGTAATAACCAAATGATTTTGTAATAGATTTTTTATCACTAATTTTAGGATATATACAATACGATAATTTTAGGATATAGTCATTTTGAAATTTTTAGGATATATCATTACGAAAATTACTATATAAACTTAATAACAATAACGAACTTAAAATTATAAATGAGTTTCTGGATGAAATTTTTCTTAAATTTTATAGAAGTATTTTTTAGGATATAGTCATTACAAAAATTTTAGGTTATAGTTATTACAAATTTTTTTGGATATAGTCATTACGAAAATTAAAGAAGAGAGCACCCTACGCTATCAGTTATGCAGAGTTGTGGTGCATTACTCGGCTATTGGACAGAAAACTTAATTGAATTTTTTTTTATTTAGTTCATTCAATTTAATTTTTTAAACTATAAGTTTAATATTGTAGCAATGATTTTAGGAGTAAATGACCTTGTATTATAAAAATTATTACTTTTAACACACATGATATAGACCGGCCTTGCAGGCTTAAGTATCAGATAATTTCGGCCAAGTATTTTGTTTGCTGATGAAATGAGACCTCAAACAGATGCGTCACACATCTGAAGCCTTGACCGGTTTTCTAACCACGTATTTTAATACTGGCTCAGGAATTGGCCATTGTTTGTTTTATTAGTAGAACTCACATCTGGAAGAACTTCTTAAAAAAGGGCCCTGATGAATTTAAAACAATAATTAGCGTCGGTCTTTTGCAAGAACACAATAACTTTACCTAAATCTATTGTCTTTGGGCAGTAGAGAAGCACGGGGTAATGGGAAAAATGGGTAATACCCGTCACTGCGATATCTGGGATATGGAAAGCACGGGTTTTAATCTGACAGGTGCTGCCCTATATACAGACCCAAATGAATTAGCATCAGAATAAATGCTATATTGACAGTCTTTGCTGAAACGTTACTGTGCAAATTGCGTCATCTCTTGTTCCGATGTATGGTACACCAAAATACTGCAACATTAAAGCAATAAGTCGGCAGTTTGTTATATAAATCATTATCAGTGTTGTTAAGTAACGAATTACAAGTAATCGGATTACTTGTAACGATTACTTTTCAAGTAATTTATACGTGTAACTAATTACATTTAAAAAATGTAATTCGTACTTGTAATCGGAATACATAACATTAATTATTGTAATCGATACATTAAGGTAATCGATACTTTATATTTACTTGCCGTTACTTTTATTCTCGGAACGTATAATTAATACAATTAAGAACAAGAAGATCATACACTTTTGTATT
Organism: Bacillus rossius redtenbacheri; assembly: GCF_032445375.1. Taxonomy (NCBI): domain Eukaryota; kingdom Metazoa; phylum Arthropoda; class Insecta; order Phasmatodea; family Bacillidae; genus Bacillus; species Bacillus rossius. The sequence continues at coordinate 40,587,521 of NC_086339.1, read as the reverse complement.
AGTAAAATTTATAATTTTACGCTTGTAGTGCTACGATCGTATGCACAACATCTATGATAAAAAATGATGATCCATAGTGACTTGCAGTGTCTCCACCATTACCCTATCCTAAAATCTGCATTTTTAAAATTTAACACATCGCTACCGTCAAGTGTTCCCGTTGAGCGTCTTTTTAGTGTTGGTAAAGATGTTTTTGCCATCAAGAGAGGGAATCTATCTGATGAGAACTTTAAAATGCAATTGTTTCGTAAGGTCAATTACAAAATTTAAAGAGTGTTACTTTTATTACAGGTAGCTACTTGTATGAAGTCTTTTGATGTTACTCAAGCAAGTTTGTATTAAAATATTATTCATTTAATTAAAGATAATAAATTTAATCATTACATGAAATCATTTTTTTAACAAAACATATATGTATGTATGTTTATTAATGTAACAAAGTGTAAAAAAATTGAATCGTAGGTCAGTTTTAAAATGGTAGCGGAAAGTAATTGTAATTTAACTGATTACTTGTATATAAAGTAATTTTTACTTGTAATTAGTTACATTATCAACACAGTAATTGTAATTGAGCCCAATTACTTTTTCCGAGTACTTTTAACAACACTGATCATTATGTGATATTTTAAATAATACCACTAAACTATCTAGTAAAAGGCATAGAGAAAACTTTTCAGAAATAATATTCAGGTTCAATTCTTTGTGAAAGCAAGCATTTCGGGTAATGGAAGTCAGTCGGCATGTGAGGTATACGTTTGTTTTCAAAAAGAGACCATCATTACCCTACAATTAAAAAACCACTATTAGTTTGGTATTCAAGTAAATTATTATTGTTTCATATGTCACGTAAGTAGTAGTCTATGTATTGGTTTCTCCCAGGCCTGGGTGCGGGGTGTGAATTTTATTTTTAGGTCCTCCATATTGGATTGTGACATCGCAGTTGCCATCTTGGATTAACTTGAACTTTGGATTTGACCTCGGCCATCATCTTGGATTCCGCCATTTGAATATTGATATTACACAACCAGGTGTTTTCTAGCACTTTCTGCCATTTTTTATCTCGCCAAATTGAATTATGGTATAACAGCAGATATTTGGTTTTCTAGAAAATTCCGTCATTTTTATTTCGCCATTTTTATTATAACGTCATATCCACAATCTTTAAACTTTGTAATTTTTATAAAAAAAAAATCGAAAAAACATTTTAAAATTATAACAATTAAATAATTATTTATGTCATATACCTTGGAAGTCGTGGGTTTCAACATGGTGCCGGCAAAATTTAATAATTCTTGCTTCACAGAGTTTAATGGCATTGCAAATTTGTGTGAAATTAGTCGTCGGCGAACGTTTTCTTTGGTGTATCCGAAAGCATACCATTTGTGGCAAGCTGGTCGGACGATGAGAGCATAAATAGTTGGATTCGTGGAGTACAAGTGCGTTGAGCTATGAAGAGCATGGCTCTAAGCTATGTTTTCCCGATGTTGCTAGCGCGAGGGAAGTGGTTGTATGGGCTACCCTAGTCCATTGGGTAGCTTTATCTACTGTAGGTAAATTCTCCCCTTCTGTTGTCATAATAGGTGTTGCGGGCTATCTAAGGTACTGTATCGAGAATTAACAATGTTTTTTTTATAACTGTGCTGGCTAGTGAAGTTTCTGTTGTATCAGCATTTTTTTTAATTTCACTGCCTGAATTTACAAATGCCTTTTGTTGTAAGTCAGGAAATCCACATTTTTCTATGGAAATAATTTTTGATTCCGATCCCAAGAGGCTGGCATCGAGTGATGGTTGGTAGTTTAGACAACAACAAGTATTTTGCACTGAAACCAGTTGTTGATTATGCGTAAATTAAATGAGTTATATATTTTTCATGGCTTAGTTAAGTGTTGCTAAACAAATATATTAATGAAATGATTGTGTAAATGAGATAATTTATTGCAAACATTAAAAGCTATTAGTATATGAATTGTGATTTTTTATAACAAATATTTGGCTGAGATCGTTCGGATTTGGAGACAGAATAAAAGTGGTCAAAGGAAATACACTTTGATGATAATATACTGAATTGGATGAGTCTTAAAGATATATATATACATTTATATACATATATATTTATAATGTGCTGGTGTGATTAAACATTTATTTTGAATATGTTTAGTTGTAATGTGGTTACGCAATATATGAATTCACTGGCATCACACACACACACACACACACATAAGGTTTAAGTTTCATATAATTTTGTGGAAAGTGGTGAAGCTGGATGTGGCATTGTGCCTGATTTCTACATTGTGCCCTAGCCTTGGCTTCTTTAGGAGGTTTCTAGGCTATGAGCTTGTAAGGGAATTAAATGACACTGCAAGTCGGGCTGAGTCATGTTCCTGACTTTTTCTCCTTTAAATGAGGAGGGTTATTATGTGTAAGAATTTTTAGTGCCCCAATTCATTTCAGTACTTGTCTTATGATACGAAGAGTCTATGATTGTAAAAATTATAACAGTACCTGATTTATCTCTTTCGTTTTCATTAGCAATGCCAGCTGACGATATATACCTGGATATTGGTGGTAGGTCAGTCTGTAGGTGGCTTCTGTGGAGGAAAGATCTGATGGTTTTTATTTTTTACCCTCGCCGGTTTCGAACCAAGGACGGGAGTCGATATAATCAATCAGATTTGTATTAAGTTAATTTATTGATGAATTTTGGAATTTTTCCCGCATCTCTAGCAATAAAATTACGGATTTTCAAGATGGCGGCCGTAACAATAATTGCAACAGTTACGTCTTAATACAAGATGGTGGTTCTGTCTTGAACAGGTGATGATATTATTATTTTAAATTAAAAAAAATTACAGGTCCGAATATGCATGTTATTTTTATATATACCTTATTTAATTTTCAGTCTGGTAAATGTCTGAATGGCCGAGCAGTTAAAGGCGTTCGTTTTCCTACCTAGAGATCAGAGCTGCGCTGGTTCGAATCACAGCGCTTCCAATATATTTTTCATAAATAAAAAAATGTAATATGTCGATAACGACCATAATAGCCATGGTAGGTAATGGAACATCGACCTTATATGACGAGACAGAGTGACGCTGGCGCTCTCTAGGAACAAACAGCAGAAACATATTCGACGGTATCCAAGATGGCAGCCTCCAGTGGAACAGAAAAAAATCAAGAGCGCCGCTGGCGCTATCTAGGAACAAGCAACAGAAACAAAGTCAACGGTATCCAAGATGGCGGCCTCCAGTGGAACAGAAAAAGTCAAGAGCGACGCTGGCGCTATCTAGGAACAAACAACTGAAACAAAGTCGACGGTATCCAATATGGCGGCCTCCAGTGGAACATAAAAAAATCAATATTGCGACAGATTCGAAAATTTCATCATAATGAGTGGGGCGCTCGATTTAAAGATGGCGGATCCAAGATGGCCGCCGTGATCTACTTGTCACGTTACGTTGTGTCCCGTTACGTTGTGTCCCGTTGAGTTGTGTCCCGTTACGTTGTGTCCCGTTACGCTCATCCAAGATGGCCGCCGTGATGTCACAATCCAAGATGGCGGTCGACAATCTTCAATCCACTAGCTGCATCCTGTTTCCGGACCGTCATTCCTATACTACTCCTAAGACTTCAATTTCATGTCATTAGTTATATTTGGATAAGTGTTTAATAGATGTGCATATTCATATTCTTCAAAATCATAGTAACTGTTCAATATTATGCCTCCATTTCACTTCCTCGATATTTTAGACTTATCTTTCATATAATGAGTCAGCCTGGTAATACAGATCCTGCGATGTTTTTTCAATATATATCTTCGACCAAAATATTTAAAAACAGGGCCAAAGTTAACCGAACCATGTAATCTCCAGTCCTAACTAAAGACTACACAGTGCCAAATCCATATTTTTTCTATGACACCATTTAAGTCACACATTCAAGAAACATAAGCAACATCAAAACGAAAAAGATGCCCGTTTAACATGCACAATAAATGAAAATGATGTATACAGTGAAGCACATTTAAAAAAAGGGGCGCAAATTTGGACGCAAATTCATCAAAAGTATCCAATTTAACTAAAAGGACCAACTGTCTGATGCATATACCTAAAAAAAAAGGGTCTCAAATTCATTGAAAAGGACACATATGGGGTCGAACACACTTCGAAAAGGACGCACCTACATAAAAAAAAGGCGCACTGTATCAAAAAGGACGTACATTAAACGAAAATTACTTACTTTGGACAATCATTCAACGAATAGTAGGTACTTACATTTGGACACACATTCAACAAAAATGACGTACATTTGGATTCACATTCAGCGTAAATCACGCACATTTATACGACCCCAAATAAAAAAAGAAGTACATTCCAAGACAAGAACCATAATATAGACGCACATATTCCACCCAAAATTTTACACATTTGGATACCATATAGTTTTGGGCTCTTTTTACGCGGAAACAGTCTTGGCAGAGCACGGTGCATCAACATGTGGTGACTGCCTTCGTAGTCTACGGTGCATAAACAAGTGAAGACTGCCTTGGCAGATCACGGTGAATAAAATAGTGGAGACTGCCTCAGCATGGATCGGTACATCAACAAATAATAACTATAGATGGGGAAGAGAAGCGTTTATAAATATTTAGAGATATATATAAAATAAGGGAATTTTTCTAAAAATTTAAAGGAAAATTTTTTCAATACATTTATTCTGGGTTTACGTGATTTTTTTGAAGATCGTCTTTATAGGTGTTATGAAGCTAGGTTAATCCTTAAAATGTGTTTTAAAATCACCCAAATATTAATATAAAAATACCAAATCATTTTTGAAACGTCTCTTAACATTGGGATACGTTCTCCATCTGAATAATCTCTAAACCTAACTTCATGGCACTAAGCATTTTCGTATTCCCGCTACAAGAACAAAAGAAATAATTTAAAAAAAACTTTTTTTTACTTCTGATCTAAGATATCATTCTAGTTGCGTAATCTTTAAGATATCATACTAGGTCCTTGAAAAACAGATAATTTTTATCTTGTCTCCAAAATAATTTTTTTTGCTAAAATGTTTTTCCCACGTGATTGGAAATACTTAAAAAATAATCTGTTAATTTTCCACTTTCGTAACGTTAGGTTGCATCGCTACGTGACAAACAAAGCACGTGAGAGTTTTATCACAAATTTTGCTTGACGCCACTAGCTATCCACTTAAAAAATTTACAAGTATTTATCTCTAGAAGCATTAATGAAAACATTGTTAATGATAACACTTGAAACAACATGTAAGAATGAACTACGCAGCAGAAAAAAATATCTAGTGAGTCTTTCAGTGATGTGTAAACATCTAACCTCGGTAACGATAAATTCTTGTATTCTCATATTGATCATGTTGAAAATAAACCTATAATACGAAATAAGGACACAGAATTTAACATAAAAGACTTTTCAAGAATGCCGAGCGTGATAAATGACCTAATAGATAAAATATTAGCTTTACTAATACAAAAGTTTCAGGGTGCGAATCAACGCCTACCGCTATAATTCGCTGCCTGAATCGTAAACGCTGTTTACATCCAATAAACATAAATAGCAGTAAGGGATGAGCAAAATGGTTATTTTACTACATCACTTATAGCAGCTATGGTTAGAATTTAATATCTAGTTATTTAAATAGTTAAAGTTCTCAGTTATTGGGCATGAAGGTCTGTTTTCAATCATTCACTATTCCAGTTGCAAAGAGCGTCTAAAAATGCACTATAGCCACCAAATTATGACGTAATTTGAATACTAGCTTAGTAATATATCTTTTATTCATTTTAAAATAAATAATAGTTCGTCGTTTTTGCCGATGTAATAATATATTATTTGAGCCAAGGACCTTAATTATTTGCTTAATTACAAAGACTCTTCTACTGACTGAATAAATGACACATTTAATATAATTTAGATCATACACCACTTAACTTTGACTTGCAGACGCTATAGCCTATTAATGCACACATGAAACAACCTTGAACTCTTATTGTCTTAAAACCAAACAATTAAGAAATATTGAATAACTGCTACTTTCTTATAGTGTTCAGATAACTGACAATTGGTTAAAATTTTGATTGCGAGCACAGAGCAGTTTATTTCAATCGTGACTAGGAACGGTTTATGTTAATCGTGAGCACAGAACGGTTTCTGTAGAACGAGAGCACAGACCTGTTTAAATCGATAGAGAGCAGAGAACTGTTTTTGTCGAAAGAGAGCACAGAACACTTTAAGTCGATAGAGAGCAGAGAACTGTTTCTGTCGAACGAGAGCACAGAACAGTTTAAGTCGATAGAGAGTAGAGAACTGTTACATTGATCATGAGCAGAAAATTCTGGTATGAAACGTTACTTTGAAGATTTGCTACTATTTGTAGAGTTGAAAAACTGCTTACTTACTTGAACAACAATAAAAATATCATCTGCTCAGTGATGTTTTTACAACTGAGGTTTGTGTGAAGGGAAAGAACGGTATGAATACTTTCGTTCATAAAACAGTTTTTGCTGTTTGAGAATCGATACTATTGATAGCAAGAACTGGTGTTTCGCTAATGAAATGCACATATCGCGATATCTAACAGCAATACAAGAGCTGAAGTTCTAGTAATTTATTTGCTCGCTGAATCTGGCGATATGGGCTACCACACATTTAAGCACTATATATTTTTTTCGATAACCGATTATCAGAGACCCATCACCGTTATAATCGGTTATTATTTCATAACTGTTGTATGTACCGGCTATCGTAAATACTGAACATCTACAGTAACAGCAAGGAAAACCCAGAAACTTTAAATTATTAGAAGTGGCTCCGACAAAAATCCGGCTTCGGAAAATATTTTTGACAGTAAAAGTTATTTTAAACACGCCCCTTCTTATTAAAATTCACTAAAATGTTAAAACTTTTAATTTTTCGCACACGTCTGAAGCTACACTTCTATAGAAATACTAAAATATTAGCCCGAAACATTTTCAAAAACATATTATAACACTAAGTATATATTTGTATATTAGTTCTTGCTCAACCGACTGATATCATTCTGTATATACTTCCTACATACTAACCTTAACCTCATTGAGTTGATTAAACGTTTATTATATAGTATCATTATTAAATTGTTATTAAAAAAGTTTTAAAAAAATATCTTCTCAATGACCAGATTTGAATTATATCCCTTGCACGCGATACCACTGTGTTTTTAAACCAATTAGGAATTTAGAAATGGAATACGTTGTACAACCATTTTAATGCTTGTTTTCTTAGGTTTATTTGAGATTACTTTTTACAATGACTATTCAAGATTACCTGATTTATTCCAGGGTAATTTCACTATCACGAAGTTTCATTTGGAACACCAAAACGTTTGGTATGTGTCCTAATGTTAACGAAAGTGACTATATACTGGTTTATTTAGCTACGCGTGGTTACTCCATCGTTGTGTCACATTTCTGTTTATCGACTTCCGTTCCATCCCCACGAAATCACTCCAACCAAATGCCGAATGCCGAAAGCTAAGATTTATACACCTCAAAAACAAAGATATCGTTAGAGTCTATTTTTTTTAGCTGTCACATCATCAATTTTGCAACAGCAAAGCATTTTTTTAGTTAATATGTACCATCGCAATAAAATTTTTCAAGATTCTAGTAGGAACAAACTGTGAGATTATTGCTAAACGAATTGAAACGGTTGTCATTTGGTTTAGTTGAAGGAAAAAGAAAACACCCTTATTTACACGTAGAAACATCAGACTAACCACATTTAAATACTACAACAAGAAGTTGGATTTTTCTTGACTTGCGTACATAGTAGTGATAATTACATGAAGAGACAATGGTCAGTGGTTCGAATCCAAATGATGATGATAACAGTCAGTGGGGAAGCAACCCCGTGCGCCTGGAGCGGTGAACGATGTCAGGACAACAGAGGTCAGGACGTCTCAAAGGGGGCGAACCCAGAAGTCGGCGCTGCGTGGCTTTGTTCCACGCGAAGACTAGGGTCACGCAGTTGAAACATGACCCATCGCAAAAGAAGAGTTCTGGTGTAACACGCATGAACTGGCGGGGTGTCACCGAAGACGTAGGAACACAGTTGATTTTATCGATCCTACACACTTTAAATGAGAATTTTCCAAAATAAATAAATGCGGGAAATCGGAGATAATTTCACATGAAAACTGTTAAAGAAAAATTTTTCGTCTGTAAAGTCGGTTTACGGGCAGTAGTTTGTGACAACGTCATAACAAAACATTGATGAAATAAATGATTGCATACTTTTATGAATAAAATTGAATAATTTTTATTGAATTATCACTATTTTGTATGGATACAAAGAAGGAGTGAAATTAAATCTACAATTTAATTGAAAATTTACTTTTATTTGCTTTCATTAATTCAAATATGTTTATTACTTTAACGAACAGATTATTTTAACTATAACGTTTGTACATGTTTGATATTTAACTTCTTCCAATCTGTGTTATTCTGTTAAGGATAGGATGTTGATAGGAAAAGAAGGAAACGAATGGGAGTGTTTCAAGTTTAATGTGCCTCGAAAAAGTCATATCGATGGTTGTTCCATTCGAGTGGAAGAGAGATAAATGCGGCGCAAGCGTACAATGAGCGTAACGGGACACAGTTTAACGTGACAATGTGCGTAACGGGACACTTTGTAGTGCGCGCATTCGGAGTTCATCGATTTATTAGACGTTGTCACGTCAAAAATTCTTTAAACTATTTCACGATGGAAAAGTGTTGACGGTCTTTCGATCATTTGGCACTACTTTGCTGAAGTTTGAGTTTTTTTTTTAAATCGAACTTTCTGGCTGGTTCTTGGCAATTCGGAAGTTTCTTTTGAATCAACCCCGGCCTGATGTCAGAATCGACCCCACCAAAACAGTAATAAGAAGACAAAATGCCGTCCCAAGCCACCTGCTTCGTTCAGGAAGTGCGGATACCGGATGCATGCACTGATACAACGTGATACTTTCGGCGTCACAGAGTACCACTCTACGAACTTACGTGATTTACAGTCAGCATTATTTAATAATATGATCATATTTAATCTTTAGTAATAATAATTAAACAATTCGAGGCGAAAAGTCAGTACATTGGATGAAACTATGGGAAAAATAACTACTGCAAATGGCTATTTACGTTATTGATAACTCAATAAAGATTTTTAAAATTTTTGTTGTTTTTATGTTTGTCTGTTTGTTCGTGTATTTAACGAAAACTACCTGACGAATTTTTATTATTATTTTTTTAATTTGTAAGGACTTTGTCCAACTTAAAAAACTAGGCTATGTATAATAGGGTGGGCTTAAAAAAATAAACTTTTTTATTCGACAACAATGGGACATTATTTTTTTTTTTTTTAATTAACTTATACTTCTATGATGGACACCCTATAGTGTGCGATGTTTATTTTAGGGTTGAATAAAGAAATATAAAGTCAAAATTCAATTATATTACGGTATTTATCGGTCGCGCATTCTGTTTAAAAATTGGACATTTTCCTCCTTTTTGAAAGTTTTATTGTGCAGCTCTTCGCCCGTTATGTCTAAACAAAACGACCCAGAACTCACCACAAGGAGGTGGCTCCACATTGAGTTCCACCCACACCCTATCCAACCAACCATCCATACTGAGTATTTATTTACATTTTATTTTACAGTTATTTACATACATAAGTTTACGGTTTATTTCTGACTTTGTACTATGTACTTGTACTCATTTAAAATAAGACTATTGGGAGAAAGCAGGCATAACTGACTATGACAACAGTGTAGATCTGATATATCCATCTCTTGCTTGAAAACGACACACTTTAGTTGAGGCTTCCGTGACCAGTTTCACACATCTCTCGACTGCTTGAGTGTGACAGGGAAACTTTTTGATGTCTCTGATAGGTTTAGTTCCCAAATTGATGAGTGTTTTAATATCATCATCACATACTTCCCGAAGCATTGGGGGAGGATATAACAAGGAAGTACTCCAGTCAATTATGTCAAAATAATCTGTAGCTTCAAAGTTAATTTTAGGTGGCACAAAGTTTCTAATAGTATTTCCTTTAGGGGTGGTTTGTCTTGCTTTTAAAATCCTCCTTTATCCAAGCTCCCGAATGTGTTGTCTGTTATCAACAATCATAGTCAACAGTAAATTTTCTGGGTGTGCAAAGAATGTATTGCGTTGAATGACTGGAACAACAACTTCAAGTAAATCGTCAGACAATAACCGCGATGTTTGAATAGCTAGAAAAAAAAGGTTCGGGCCATCAGTGAAATGGTCACTGTTTTTAATGTTGAACTATACAGGCATGTATGATTTCAAGATGAAGTTAACTATTTGTTTCAAGTTCTCAGAAGGATTGGATAAACTCATGTACAATCTAAGCACTCTGTTGGCAGCAGTTAGCCATCTCGAATGCGACAGAGGACCAGGATCTCGAACGGACAAATCCTCTGAACATTGTCCCGACATTATTGCTATGGATATGTCTTACAAGTATTGCTGGTCTTTGCTGAGCATATTTCTGTCCACTACTGGAACCAAACAATCTATATATTCATACTCCACCACACAAAGCAATTCACATACAGTAAGCTGTTGTCCTATAGGTACAGAAAAAGATTTTGGCCCAGTGGTTGAACCATCTAAATGCTGGAAAATATGACGAAAAGGAAGTTCATTGAAGTGCAGTAGACACACATTCCACTGTAGTGGTCTTCCCACGTGCAGTTCTAACTGACGAATGACGCCATTCTTCCAGCCAGTGTTGGTAACGGTGACATCGCACCCGATCACTTCTTGCTTTTCAAGCGATATTTGATGTTCAGACAGATGAGAAGTGATGCTTCAAGTAATGTCTGCTGAAGAACTGGATATAGGAGAAACATGCCCAATGTAAGTCGACCCAGGTTGTTGAATCAGAGAATAATGTTCTTCTTTTCTACTCCTACGAAAATGCTTGGCATTTATTTTTTTGACAAATAGAGTGTCATCTTTTCTACCATCAAAGTAAAGGCCACAAATTTCTTCGTTAGAAATTCTCTGCAAATCAGTCCTGATACGACTCTTTTCTCTTCTAATTTTATTCTTGTCAACCACGTGATAAAAGTCTGTTTCAGTTACCATTCCAATGTCTTGTAGAACACTTGAAGCTATGGCAGCTGTCGCACGATCTGATACTCTAAATCGGTCACTGCTTAACACTGTTGCACTCATGTTAACTCTCATCTGACAAAGGGTTTTTGTTGACGAAGTACTTGGTTTAAAGTCATTATCCTCATGATTCGACTCACAAGAAGAAAGTTGCTCTGTATCTTCTGTATATTCTTCAGCTTCACTGTTAGAATTATTGGTGTCAATCTGTGTCTTGATTCGCTGAAGCTCACTAGCCTTCCTCTTGGAACGTTCAAACAACTTTCTTGTTTCATTGTCGTCGAGAGCTTCAAAGCAGAATAGTTTGGGGGCTCCGGGCACTGGGTTCTGGGTGTGGATTGTGATTGTCGGTCCGCCAAATTAGATTGTGATGTCACGGCGGCCATCTTGGATGCTCACGATCCTTGACCTTTGACCTTGACCTTGAAATTTCACCCTCAAAAATTGCCAAAAGCTGCCAAAATTGGGCAAAAATTGCCCAAAATTCCTCAAAATTCGCCAAAATTTACATTTCTGTGAAAAAAAATTACGCCAAAAAATCTCACAATTCAAAATTAGGATTTCGAAAATCCTCAAAAGTCGTTTTGCCCTAGAAAGAACCCAAATTCCTAAAAACGGCTAAAGCATCAATGTCTAAAGCCTCTGGTAAGCCATTTCTAGGAATAAGGATACCATTACCGCCATCTTGGATTATGTCGTCACCGTTGGATTTCCGTTACGGCCGCCATCTTTAAAATCTTTATTTATCATCTGATTTTAATGAAAAAAACTTTAAAATTAAAAAAAATTAATTAATAAAATTTTTGATATAAATATTAAAAAATATTACTTTTATAACACGGAGCTCGAAGTCCTCGGTTCGAACCCGACGAGTGCAAAAAAATAAAAATGGCGACCGATCCTTCCCCCGTGGTGGGTGCAGGCAGACTGGCCCCCACCACTTTGTTAATAGCATATATATCGTCAGGTAACATGACGTCACGTCCGCCATCTTGTCTTCGTTGCTGGAAGCCATCATCATTGTATCGACGGTTAGAGTGCGCTGACGCCATGTTAGTTTAATTCCTTTCCGCCAGAGTGCATTAATCATTTATTATTACTGAGACACCCGCCATCTTGTCATTTGGACGCCATCTTGTAAATCCGTGAATTTAATGCTAGAGATTCGGGAAAAGGTTCAAAATTCATCAAAATATTCGCGCATTAAGGAAATTATTGATTCCTGTTCTTGGTTCGATCCCTGGGCGATACAAAACAACTTTAATTTTAAAAAAGTATCACTAAAGTGGCAGGTTTGAGAAAATAAAAACACCGCAAGTTCTTTTAAAAAACTTTTATTACATAAATACTACACTACTACAAGTACGTAAAAAAAAAAAACAGAAAAATTACTAAAGTCTTGTGGATCTCTCGATTCAAAAAGTCTTCTTATTGTACGGACTAAGTCCTTTACATGTCCGTAAATGTCTATTCAGTTTATCAGGTCGACATATTGGTACACAACTATTTTTAAACAAAGACAAATTATCGATTCAATTAAAAGGACAGTGATGTATTTCATGTCGTTTAGCACTTTTGAATATTTACTAATGTTTTGTTACAAAATATACAGCTTGAATCTGATGAATGTACCGCCAGTCTATCACAATTCCTGAGGTGTCGTTGTAATCTTCCATAGTGTATAAACTTGGTTAAACACCTGTTGCACTGCTATTTAATGCGTTAAGAGTTATTACTACAATTGTGTTTTACATAATCCCGTAATTTCAAGTTTTTGATCTTCTCACAGTACAAACAGTTGGGTGATGGAACAGCGTTTAATGCTCCTTCCTTCAACAATGTCACTGGAACTGTTGACAACCATTGTAACACTGCTGACATGTTAACTTCTGAAGCCTTTGAGGTCTGCTCTGCGGAAGATGTTGCACGCGTCGAAATCTCCTGCTGTGCTGAGAGAGTAGGTGTAGCTGTAGACGAGGTTGTCATCGGGGTCTGAAATGATGATGATGGTAGACCGTCGATCCAGACCGGTGTTGATACTGGTAATGATGCCATCGAGTTCTCAAGAATAGCTAGATACTGGTCTAATACGTTAGTCAAGTCTGACTATCCGATCCATTCATCACCGCAGCTAGAGACGGACTGAAGTTCATATCACCAGGGTCTCACTTATATATTCTCATTAGCTGGTACAACACATGAGTCAAAACAATATCCATGTTCATTATACTTGCACTTAACTTTCTCGGAACATTTTTTATAATGACAATGTAAGCTATCGAGACGTGAAATTAGTTTATTGCACTTATTGCACTGAAATTGTATTCTTTGAACATTATTAGAACAACCGCTTCTTTCATGTCTGCGAGCATTTGAGGTGATAGTAAATGATGCGCCATAGTATTTGCACTGATGCGAAGTACGCTCTTCATTAATTGAAGTATTCAATGCTGATGATAAAACTTCAGCTGATGGTGGAACAGCACATATCGAAGTATCCTCCAGTGTTGACATCGACGTTGCCAACGGGATCTGCTCCATCTTCGTCGGCGCTGACGTCATGGTTCCCGCAGCCGATGGTTCAACCTCCATCGAGTTCGTCGTTAAAGTCGGTAAAGATGCCATCGAGGCCTCAAGAACAGCTAATTGACACGACTTATGCACCAGAAGAAACAAACTAGGCGATCCTTACACCGCCGACGTCAGTAACAAACTGAGCGACCTGTTGTCTAGGACTCGCTTATATACATGCACCGGATGGAATACAACGCTAGTCAAATCAAGAACCATTTACAATAATACTAGAGTCAAATCTACATTTAAAAAAGAGGATCAAATGATCGAAAAAAATTCGATGAGTTATGGTACGTTCTCTTCTCATTAATTCGATCTCTCCAATATACGCTAGGCTCCGAGAACTACAATTCGCGTCATCAGATCCATCTACATTTTGCTCCTATGCCTCAATTGACCATTAGCTTCAAGTGCTCCAACAGCACCATCAGCTCCAAAACCTAATGTAAGAAATGTACGCGCAATACATGCAATTTACGTTCTAGCTCAAGCCATAATTTTTTGTAATTTTTTTTATTTATTTATATTATGGCTTGTGCTAGAACTCTATCCTTGTTCATGAAATGAGAAGTTCACAAGCTGTCAGAATTTTTTGTAATTTTTTTTCTATTTATTAATATTTTTTGATATTTTGAAATTTTTTCTGTGATTTTTTGATATCAAAGAAATGTGTGTGTCGGTTTTCTCCGTGTGCTCCCGATTACTTTTGTCAATATTTTGATGGTTTTCTCCATGTACTCCCGATTATTCTTGACAATATTTTGATGGTTTTCTCCGTGTGCTCCTGGTTGCTTCTTAGAAATCGATCTAAGCATGAAGGATTTTTTACTTAATGAGTCATGTCATTTTATTCAGAGTTCAATTTAATTAATTGAATTTCTGCTACTAAATCATCACTTGTAATATTTTTATCAGGTAGAATTCAAACGAAAATACCATTACTCTGTCATATATAATAATAAGCTCTGAGACATCTGAGAATCACTAATAAGCAAGACGTACTTCCTTCTCCTTGGTGCTTAGCGAAGCCATTCTTCTTTTGCTATCGTTAGTGAGCATCCCGCATCCCGCATAAAATAAATAATATTTACCTGCAAGCAAAATGTGTCGACATTTGTTGATGACAGCCAGAACTACTTGCATCAATTTGCTTTGCATTAGATAACTTCAATCTCGCTGATGAAATATTTAAAAAATTCAATTTAAGGAATGGTTCCAATTGGAAAAACTGACAGTTTGTATCTAACATTAGTCACAGAAGCTACCATGGATCATGGTTTGTTATCTGTAGTTGAATCGGAAGGAAGCCTCTGTAGATACTGTGGCAAGGATTTTGTCATGTGAAGGAATGCTAGACGTCATGAAAAGAATGATTGTGCTAAAAACCCACTACGCAAAATGTTAAGCTGTAATCGATGTAGCAGGTTGTTAACACGAATTGACAGCTTAAAAAGACATGGTAGAACATGTAAAGCCAAGCCTACTTACGGCATAGAGGACATCGATGGATCCACTAGACTAAAGAAGAGTGATCTGCATTACGACAATAATTTACCTTGTCCTGAGCGTGATGGTCTTAGCTCACCCGATCGTGACGAAGAACATAAATTGAAGGATGATGATGGCTTCGGGAAGACTGAAACTAAAGGAAGTATCAACACCGTGAAAAGTGGGAATACATTCAAGCCTATATTCAGTAGATCCTACATACTTTGTAAAAATGATGGACTCCTAAAAAGGAAGCGTGAAGACGATGAAGACACTTCGACATCAACGATATCGAGTTCTTACGGAAATCTGGGTGAAGACGATGCCTTCTACGGTGATTGCTACAGTGACTCTGAAACTGTCGACGTGGTCGAAGACTGTGCTGAAGCATCTAGAGCAGACAAGATCGAAGACTTTGATGGTGTACTGAGACCGAAACGATGGAAACGACGTATTATAATAAATAAATCTGATCAGGCTTGTGATGATAGCTTGCTCGATGATGAAAGTTACCCTGAGGTAGGTGTTAAAACGGAAGACACCGGAGGTCATAATATTTATTATAAATGTGCAAGGAAGATGGTGGTAGAAGAGAATGGTTACACATCATGGAAAGATGCAAACATATTGGTTGACCGGCTAAGACTTTTACATGGCTCGCTTTGTGCAGGAAACTATTCGTGAATCGAGGAAGTATCGTCCATACTCAAAGAACTGAGGAAAGCTGGCTACATACAATAATTATTTGTTTAACTGTCATGTGTGCACTATTGAAAAATAAATTAAATATTGAAAGTAAAAATTTAATGTTTTTATTTCTTGTATTCTGATTTCCAACTAAGACTGTGTTTCCGCTACTGTATGTGAGATCATTCCGTTTCCTGTGTGTTCATTCCGGTTCCTGTGTGTACTATATGTACGTTCCGTTTTCTGTGTGTACGTGCGTTTCCTGTTTGTACTGTGTGTACGTTCCGTTTCCTGTGTGTACTGTGTGTACGTTCCGTTTCCTGTGTGTGTACTGTGTGTACGTTCCGTTTCCTGTGTGTACTGTGTGTACGTTCCGTTTCCTGTGTGTACATTCCGTTTCCTGTGTGTGTACTGTGTGTGTACGTTCCGTTTCTTGTGTGTACTGTGTGTACATTCCGTTTCTGTGTGAACTGTGTGATATCATTACATTTATTGTACGTAAATTGCATGTATTGCGCGTACAATTCGTACATTAGGTTTTGGAGCTGATGGAGCTGTTGGAGCACTTGAAGCTAATGGTCAATTGAGGCATAGGAGCAAAATGTAGATGGATCTGATGACGCGAATTGTAGCTTTCGGAGCCTAGCGTATATTGGAGAGATCGAATTAATGAGACGAGAACGTACCATAACTCATCGAATTTTTTTCGATCATATGATCCTCTTATTTAAATGTAGATTTG
The DNA here is from genome assembly GCF_032445375.1 of Bacillus rossius redtenbacheri. Lineage (NCBI taxonomy): Eukaryota > Metazoa > Arthropoda > Insecta > Phasmatodea > Bacillidae > Bacillus > Bacillus rossius. The sequence continues at coordinate 40,570,832 of NC_086339.1, read as the reverse complement.
ACTCTAGTATTATTGTAAATGGTTCTTGATTTGAATAGCGTATTATTCCATACGGTGCATGTATATAAGCGAGTCCTAGACAGCAGGTCGCTCAGTTTGTTACTGACATCGGCGGTGTAAGGATCGCCTAGTTTGTTTCTTCTGGTGCATAAGTCGTGTCAATTAGCTGTTCTTGAGGCCTCGATGGCATCTTTACCGACTTTAACGACGAACTCGATGGAGGTTGAACCATCGGCTGCGGGAACCATGACGTCAGCGCCGACGATGATGGAGCAGATCCCGTTGGCAACGTCGATGTCAACACTGGAGGAGACTTCGATATGTGCTGTTCCACCATCAGCTGAAGTTTCATCATCAGCATTGAATACTTAAATTAATGAAGAGCGTACTTCGCATCAGTGCAAATACTATGGCGCATCATTTACTTTCACCTCAAATGCTCGCAGACATGAAAGAAGCGGTTGTTCTAATAATGTTCAAAGAATACAATTTCAGTGCAATAAGTGCAATAAACTAATTTCACGTCTCGATAGCTTACATTGTCATTATAAAAAATGTTCCGAGAAAGTTAAGTGCAAGTATAATGAACATGGATATTGTTTTGACTCATGTGTTGTACCAGCTAATGAGAATATATAAGTGAGACCCTGGTGATATGAACTTCAGTCCGTCTCTGGCTGCGGTGATGAATGGATCGGATAGTCAGACTTGACTAACGTATTAGACCAGTATCTAGCTATTCTTGAGAACTCGATGGCATCATTACCAGTATCAACACCGGTCTGGTTTGACGGTCTACCATCATCATCAGTGCAGAGCCCGATGACAACGTCGTCTACAGCTACACCTACTCTCTCAGCACAGCGGGAGATTTCGACGTCTGCAACATCTTCCGCAGAGCAGACCTCAAAGGCTTCAGAAGTTAACATGTCAGCAGTGTTACAATGGTTGTCAACAGTTCCAGTGACATTGATGAAGGAAGGAGCATTAAACGGTGTTCCATCACGCAACTGTTTGTACTGTGAGAAGATCAAAAACTTGAAATTACGGGATTATGTAAAACACAATTGTAGTAATAACTCTTAACGCATTAAATAGCAGTGCAACAGGTGTTTAACCAAGTTTATACACTATGGAAGATTACAACGACACCTCAGGAATTGTGATAGACTGGCGGTACATTCATCAGAATCAAGCTGTATATTTTGTAACAAAACATTTGTAAATATTCAAAAGTGCTAAACGACATGAAATATATCACTGTCCTTTTAATGAAATCAATAATTCGTCTTTGTGAAAATTGTGGTGTACCAATATTTCGACCTGATAAACTGAATAGACATTTACGGACATGAAAAGGACTTAGTCCGTACAATAAGAAGACTTTTTGAATCGAGAGATCCACAAGACTTTAGTAATTTTTCTGTGTTTTTTTTTGTTTTTGTAGTAGTGTAGTATTTATGTAATAAAAGTTTTTTAAAAGAACTTGCGGTGTTTTTTTTCTCAAACCTGCCACTTAAGTGATACTTTTTTAAAATTAAAGTTGTTTTGTATCGCCCAGGGATCGTACCAAGAACAGGAATCAATAATTTCCTCAATGCGTGAATATTTTGATGAATTTTGAATTTTTTCCCGAATCTCTAGCATTAAATTTACGGATTTTCAAGATGGCGTCCAATAGACAAGATGGCGGGTGTCCCAGTTATAATAAATTATTACTGCACTCTGGTGGATAAGAATTAAACTAACATGGCGTCAGCACACTCTTACCGACGATACAATGATGATGGCTTCCAGCAACGAAGACAAGGTGGTGGACGTGACGTCATGTTACCTGACGATATATATACTATTAACAAAGTGGTGGGGGCCAGTCTGCCTGCACCCACCACGGGGGAAGGATCGGTCGCCATTTTTATTTTTTTGCACTCGTCGGGTTCGAACCGAGGACTCCGAGCTCCGTGTCATAAAAGTAATTTCTTTTAATATTTATATCAAAAATTTTATTAATTGATTTTTTTTTAAATTTAAATTTTTTTATTAAAATCAGATAATAAATAAAAATTTATAGATGGCGGCCGTAACGGAAATTGCAACGGTGACGACATAATCCAAGATGGCGGTCATGGTATCCTTATTCCTAGAAATGGCTTACCGGAGGCTTTAGACATGGATGCTTAAGCCGTTTTTAGGAATTTGGGTTCTTTCTAGGGCAAAACGACTTTTGAGGATTTTTGAAATCCTAATTTTGAATTGTGAGATTTTTTGGCGTAATTTTATTTCATAGAAATGTAAATTTTGGCGAATTTTGAGGAATTTTGGGCAATTTTTGCCCAATTTTGGCAACTTTTGGCATTTTTTGAGGGTGAAATTTCAAGGTCAAGGTCAAAGGTCAAGGATCGTGAGCATCCAAGATGGCCGCCATGACATCACAATCCAATATGGCGGATTGACAATCACAATCCACCTCCAGAACCCAGTGCACGTAGCCCCCAAACTATACTACTCTCCAATTCTTCCCAATCTATACTTTCTTTGAAGAAATATAAATCGTATCTCAAGGGCAGGAATCTTTTACGCTTTTTCACACGAGCAGTTAATTGAAAGTGCACATTCACAGACATCTGGTGTTTTTTGCATGTAGAATCGACAATAGCACATTTACAAGCAGCGATGTCAAAAAGTGAACAAGCTCTTAGTTTGAATTCGTCAACCTTTTGCTTAAATGAAGTTTTATCTTTATCACAATTGTACGACTTCCTGATGTTGTAATACGAATAATGGTAAGCATTAATCAGCTGAACTATTTTGTAATCAGAAACTGTTGGGATAGGTGCTTTCTCGTACAAACTTTTTTTTTTTTTGCTACAGTCTTGGATACACTAGAAAAACTTACAGGCACGTTATTTGACTGGAAAGATAGCTTGAATCGCTCTTCAGAACAGCATCGGAGAATACATTCATGCGTTGGTAGTTTGCTCTGAAGAAAATCTCTCGGGTGACCAATAATGCGGCATTCAAATGCCTGTCTCGTAAGTTTCTTCTTTGGCACAGCCATCATTACACGAAGTAGTTATTAAGTGTTTCAAAACATTACAGTGAACTGTACTTACCAAAATCAACTAACAGGAACCAATTTAACTGTATATATTAAATTATCTAACACAATAACAGTATACACGTGCAAGCACCTCAAACAATACAGCACCAACACCAGTGGCCAACTGTCAACTGACGAGTCACGACGGGCCCTGGAAGGAGGCGAGAGATGTAGTGTGGCAAGGGAAATAGAGGGAGGGGTGAGCGCGGCAGTAGTGCAATGGAAGGGGTAAATGACGACTAGAGGGAGGTGTGGGGTGGGCGCCGGATTAGTGCAATGGAGGGGGTAAATGACGTCTCATTTTTAAGAAACAGTTATTATAAACGACTAACATAATTATTTGCATAGGCAATATTTTTCATGGAACAAAAATTATTGTTAATCTGTAAGATAAAAAGCACAATAAAAGTCTGAAAAATGAGGAAAATTCCCACTTTTTGAACAGAATGCGCGACCGATAAATACCGTAATATTATTGAATTTTGACTTTATATTTCTTTATTCAACCCTAAAATAAACATCGCACACTATAGGGTGTCCATCATAGAAGTATAAGTTGATTAAAAAATAAATAAAAAAATGTCTCATTGTTGTCAATTTGTATAAACTTTCGGTACTATGCGCGACCGGAAGATATCAACCGATTTGAAATTACTTTGCATGGTTTTTCTTTTTACCGTTAAAGGCAACTTTTCCGCACTATAGCAATTAAAAATAAAAATAAAAATTTTTTCAGCCCACCCTAATGTATAATAACCAAAATCTACCCCTAATTCAGTAAAAAAATATGAAAATATATGATTTTAAGGCAACTCTAAAACTAATAAAGCAAAAACATTGATAACAATAATAAACAAATTGATAAAAATAATTAAATTTATGGTGTAGACATTAGTAATAAATAAAACTGAACTAATTAATTGAGCTATACCTTACAAACCCAGTTTTATCCCCATATTATACTCGTAACATTTTGGTATTAGAAACAGGATAACATAATTAATTAATAGAATTTGAATACAGTTATTTTTACTAAAATTAAAAAAGTACAACGTTATTACAAATTTTGTTATTCGAAAACTGAGTTTTTTAGGAACTGAAGTTTTGTGTGTTGTTGTAGTAGTAAAGTTAGTATTAGTTATTAGTAGTGGTATAGGTTATATAGTAGGGGAAATTGCATTGAAGTTCATAGGATAGTAGTGATGAGCTGGTAGTGTACGTGGTCACGAAAAATGTTGGCGACAAACTTAAAAACATAATGGCTTTTTCGACCGAAATGAATAATAAAATTGAGTAAATGAAAAAGGTCAGGAGGAAATGAAGAAGGGTCAGAAATAAATGATGAAGGGACCGGAGGAAAAGAAGAAGGGTCAAAATGAAAGAAGAGTCAAGATGAAATGAAGAAAGGTCAGGAGGAAATGCATATTAAAATCGAGAGTAACCAAGTTGAAATAAATAATGAAATAAAGAATGCAAGAAGAAATAAAAATTAAATGAATAACTGCAAAAAAGATGTGAAGAATGATATAAAGACCGAGATAAAAACATCATGAAGAACCAAGAATAAATGAAAAAGAAGATCGATGAAACCAGTTTCCAGTTGGAAGGCAAAGTGCAGATATTGAAGCAGCACCATGCACAATAAAAACAGAAATTTACTTGACAGGACCAACAGTTAATTCAACTTGAACAGGCAACTGAAAGGCGTGTAAATGTTGTGACCGAGGAGTGCCGTCGGATGATTAAGGAAGCAAAATTTGCTGCAAACTGGAAGAGTAACACACAAAATTCAAGCCACCCACCTTCGATGGTCAGTCTTCGTGGACAGTGTATAGAAGACAGCTCGAGGCAACTGCAGAAGTAAATGGTTGGGACGAAGAATATAAGGTAACGACACCCGTCTCTGTCCTGCGAGGATCTCCACTGGAGCTGCTACAGATCATACCAGTTCCAGACCAGAAATAATATGGAATTTTAATAGAAGCCCTTGATCTGAGGCATGGCGACCGACACATGGACGATTAGTATAGAACAGCACCGAAGACACGCCAACATAGATCTTCTGAAACCCTCCAAGAGTTTGAAGCCAACGTTAAGCGACTCGTGCACCTCGCCTACCCAGAGGCACCAACGTAGTTCCGCCAGCAGCTAGCCACTAGTGCGTTTATAGACGGACTCAAAGATGCGGGGGTTCAGCAAACTATTCGTTTGGCCCGACACAAGAAGATCTGCGAAGCCTTGGTATGTGCTCGGGAAGTATAGGTAGCATGCATTTACTCAAAAACCAAAAGCATCAGGACAAGGAGAGCTAAACGGGAGCCCTACAATGGAACAAATTCTAGAAACATCACTAATGAAGTAGATTTTATCAGAGCATTGAAGAAGCTGCTGCATGACACTCCAGGTAACCAGATCAGAAGAGCAGGACGACGCACACATGATTTGTCTGAAATGAAACTGGACACATCCAGTGGAACTACCTGACATGAAGGAAGACATAGCAGCAGGAAGAGAAAAAGGAAGAATTACTAAGAAAGGAGCAGCATATTTTGTGAGGGGTTCATGCCAGCTCTACAGAAAATGGTAGCCTTAGGGCTGTTTCTGTATCCTTACTTCGTAGAGGCGGTGACAGTTTGTTGCTTAATGGATGGATCAATGGTAGACAATGTTAACTAACTGTGGACCCAGGGCATCTATATTTCGCACAGACGTTGTTAGTAGGGAAAATCTGCATCGAACACCCATCCCATAGAGACTCAAAACAGCCACCAGAGAATCTTCACCTGTGCATTGACAGCTGGATTTGGAGGTAAGGATTGGAACTTAGACATTCACACAGAGCTTTCTTGTTGCTGATATTACCGATGAGGTAATTCTAGGAGTGTACATCATGAATCGATACGGATTCGTTATTGACACGGAAGGACAGGTACTGCATATTAAAGATGAAGAGGTGACCTTGTTTACCCCTGACCAATTGGAAGTTCCTGTAATGCAAGTGGTAGTTAGGGAATCTGTTTCAATTCCAGAAAACCATAAGCTGATAATAGCATCTAGGATTATGGGTGACCCAAGAGGCAACATGAGCTACCTGATTGAGACAGATATGACATTAGGATTGAAGAAGCTCCTGGTCGTCCAAAGCATTGCAAGGTTCGGCGAGGTTGTACCAGTCAGGTTGGCCAACCTCGATTCTCCAACATGTGTTCTTGAACAGGGAGACCCAATAGCTAGCTGTGAACCAGTCTCTTGGGTAGGCCAGTGTGAGTCTTCCTCGCCTATTAGACTTGACGCGCAACCACTGAACCCAAATATATAACATCTACTAAGGCGATGCCGAAATAATCTAACAGATGAAAAATTAAAGGAATTCACAGATTTTCTGGTAAGCAACCAGGATGTATTTTCTTTAGGGGAAACTGCAAATATCTGAGATAGGAAGAACTACTTGCGTAGTGTGCTCAGAGTACCACGACGAAGACTTGATACAGTTCTCCAGCTTCAATGAGTGGGCTCATGAGACATGCGCAGACATTCCTTAATGTGCAGATGCCTACATATGCGATCGATGCTGGATGTTTTGAAATTTTCTGGCTCTTGGGGTTCGATGTTTAGTGCGTCCGATACTAGGTGCCACTTGTAGTGTTTGCATTTTTTTAAATCAATTTTTATTTTAATTTCCTAAATATATTTATGCAGAAGTTGCATTTTCGTTCATTTATTTTAATTTTAATCTTTGTTGACTTAAGTAGTTCGTAAATAAAGTTACATTACTCGAAGTAGTTTTTATTTTATTTTTCTGAAAACTTTAGGTGTCTGCCACTAGGTGACTTTACCCTACTACTAACATTTACACTTAAAATAACAATTTTATTCGTTAACCTGTAAATACTGAACACGTCTATGTTAAGTTAAAAATTCTGTTTCATTATATACCATAAGTTACAAAATGAACGAAACGCCGAGTGAGAACGTACTTTTGATTAACTTTCTGTTAGACCTTGTTTCTGTTACTGATTTTTATTTTCCACTGTTTTCCTTATTCGCTCAGAAAAAAATCTAAAATGAAAAGTTACTGAAAACTACGGCTGATACTGCATCAACTACCCTTACTTGCACGTGCATTTTCGACTCTATTGACCTCCCTGTGACCCGGCTTAAAAACAGCAATGAATATATAATATATAATATATGTTAAAGACATATTTTAAAATAATAAATATCTTTGTGCATGTTTGTCTCAAACCCAGGTATGCATTTTTTATTTGCGTTATCTGCATCTGGATTCTCCCAGGAAATAAAAAAAATTATCACATGAAAAAAAATGTATTTGTCACTCATAGAAATAGAATTAATAATGTTATCACGCCACTTCTTTCGGTTAGTTTATCGTGAGTTTTTTTTATCAGACTTTCGGTATTCCCGTGGGAAAATAATTGATTTTGTTAAAGAACAAAGGTTAAGTGTTTTGTCGTTTCTCCTCCTATATAAGACTCCATTCAAGGCATGTTGGACATCTTCTTCAGTTAGTCGTCTTTGAGTTTCAATAGCGGTAAGTCACATTTCATTGTAATAATACTGTTTCTGAATTACTTACAGGGATACTTGCTTTATATTTTTAAGCTATAATTTACTATTTCGTCTTGTTATAGATATATTGAACGTTTATGATGATTTTTTATAATGTATTTCTACTTATTATAAGAACCACATATTTTAAAGCGTCAGTATATAACATTAGAGATATTTTGTATGAAATTATATTGAGGAATTCTGTTTCAGGGTTTGAATTCTTAAAAAATAAATAGATGATTTTAATTTATATGTAGTTTTAATAGCTCAAAATGGTGTGTGAACTGGATGTTTTATTGGCTAGATGGCTTTAATTATTTTGCCAGGCCAAAAATGGATCTCTTCGTAATAGAGAATTTTGATTTGGTATTGCACTCCTGGCCTACAGAAAAAATAACGATATTTATTGTGTTAGACTGTACACGTGTAACGGTAAATATCTTATATGGCTTTATAGCTATAATGGCATAAGTACAACAATATCCTCTTTAAGTTCGGTAAGTTTATAAGTCCTAATAAAAAAAATTAAAAAAACTAAATTTCTAAGAAAAATTTTCAATATACCCGTCGCTAAGCAAGTAACATGCCGAAAATCAGAGCTCACGATTAAACAACAATAATTTCAGTCAGAATTGCCAGAATACATAATTTTTTTTATGTATTTGTCAAATGTTTCATATTATTTATGGAACACAAAGAACTGGAAATATATTTAGTTAAATAAATAACGTAATAGTGCAAAAAGTTCGTTTTAACACAAACATTTAGTCACTATACCGAAAAATATTTGCTCTGTAAAATCTTTATTTAAAAAAGAAACTTTACACCTATCATTCAGAAATTATTAATTAATAGAGAGTATTTTGTATTCACGTTATACCTATATTATATTTAATTTATGCGGCAAAGAAAAATCTATTAAGAATAAATATTAAAAAAATAATAATTTAAAACTTTATCATACATTATAATCAGTTTCGCTTAAACATTTTTTTTCCTTTTTAGGATTTTATCTTTAATTTTTTCTTACCTAATCGTAGCAACCATTTGTCTTACCCTCCGGCAAAATGTCCTTATTGTATACTTTAAACTTTTGAATTTTTTTCAATGTTTTTGAGAATACAATTATTATATTGTTTTGATGAATTTATTAAAATACTAACTTAAAAAGTAACAATTGTTTAAGGATGTGTGTTAAACAATGAACTCACAGCAAAGAAGGTGTAGATGCGTTGGAAATAGGTTCTTTAGGAAAACTACGGGAAGCCAATATCGTGATGACTGAACCATAGTTTTATACAAGATGCCATGAATTCAACTCCCAAAAGTTTTCATTGCGCTTACACACTTGAAGATATAATAACAAAAATATCCGAAGAAAATCCAGAATATTATTTCAAAGATAATATTTTACTTAAACAATTATAACTTATAAACTTACATAAATCTCCTTTTAATAATTTAGAAAATATATTAAATTAACTTAATTAAATGGAATCTTCTCTATAGTTATTACGTTTCAAAACAGTATTCAATTAGAATTTACTAAGATAACATAGTTTATTCAAAATTTCCGACGAAATTTAACATTGCCTGTTAAAAAAATTGTTATGGATTAAGGAACAAACAAATTATTATGCCTTGAATCCCAGTTTAAAATTACATTCAATCATGAACATTTATTTTACAATTTATTTTCAATTATGTAAATTCAAAAGAATCATTAAAAATCATTCAAAGTGCTACTTATATTTACCAGGAAACTAATCATTTTTAAAATAAAACTAGCCTCAAAATTATTTCCTTATATTTGTATATTATTAAAGTTATACTTTTAGTCGCGTTGACGGTGAAATTTTAGTATGCAACGGAAATGCGCTGATATGAGAGCGCATCACGAATTGAAGTTTAACATCATGAAATCTAATGCGCTTGGGTCCAATAAGCTGACCGCGTGTGGCGGCATTAACCTATATTTATTTCTTTTCGTGAACATCGGGGACGTAGAAAGCGTATCGGTTTACCGAATAAATCCTTCGATAGCAAACCTTTCTGGAATCAATTTTATGATCTTTTGTAGTCACAAAAAAAAAATCACAATTTTTGAAATACGTTTTAATTCTGGGATCAAAACATTGTTTATCCAATATTTTTTCACATTATTCATGTGTCATATTTACTGCCTGGCATCCACCTCCGTAGCGCAATCTAACGCAAGTCGGGTTGCGTAGCTAAGTGTTTAGGGTTCGAGTCCGTAAGACATAACTGTGAGTTTGTGCTGAATGTAACTGACGCTTCCCATAGTACATCACTCCCCCCTACCACCCAAAAAAAAAAATAATTCAAAAGTAAGCGGTTAAGAAAGTGGTTGCAGACTTAGTTCTTACGATTAAATCACGCTAAGCGGTGACACAATTTATATTTTATATTTTTAACTTATATTGAATTTACGCATTATACTTTCACAAAATTATAATATTACTTATGTAGTTATTTTACTAATTATTATAATACAATTTAAAACATACCTCTGCCTATGGTTTGAGTATTTTTCACTTCGTGGGCACATAACAATACGTTTTCCTTATATAAAATTAATATGGTATTTCAATCGAAGTGATTGATTAGGACTATGTGAATATATAATGCACATGAAGAGATTTTTTTATGCTTGTTTGTGTACTAGCTTGTTATTTATTACTAATATATAGTTTTATTTAAAAATTAATACAATTTTAAGTGACCTTCTAAACCAGAGGCATTTTTCGGGCTACATTAGTACATTCCCATTCCCCCCTTTCAACGGAATTATATACCTACTTTATGATGAAATTTTGCCCAACTGACGAAAAAAGGATAATTAAAATAACTGTGCACATCTGTTTAAAAAAAAATGGTGCCAATCACTCTCAACAAGAGAGTTATAAAAACAAACCCATCTCCTTTTCCAATCCCTTAAAGCAGAATTTTGGTACCTTTTGATAAAATCTTACATACATGACCAATACTCTCTAAATCTACTTGTGAAATTGGATTAAGCAATATCACTATCTGCATAAGGTTTTTAAAACTAATAATATTGTACAAAACCATCACTTGGTAAATAATTTTGTAAGTCTTTATGAATTTTGCACACTTGTAATTTGAAATAAGACGAAATTTCCTGTTAACATATCATTTCAAAAGAAAAAATATATATTCCCATACACAATCTAAATATAGTTTCAATATATGTAATACATAATTAAATATATGTATTTGAATTACTCTCATATACACACAATTAAATATCTATTCTTTGTGATATTAAACATTATTTAACCGAATGACAATAAAACATAAACTTTTATATACTTATAATTGCGGTTTGATAATTCAAAAAGAATCAAACATTATAAAGTGCATACATCACAACAAAATACATTTATTAAAATTAAGGCTAAAAACACGACATTAATAATAATTTAATAATTCAAATTTTACCAGTGGACTCATATTGATATGTAAAAAATGAGTTTTGAATAATGATTCCAAAAATTAACAAGAAATTGTAATATGTTTCAGGAATAAACATGAAGGTTATAGCAGTAACTCTAGCTGTCACGCTGTGTCTCCAGTGTGTTCAGAGTTGGCATATACCAGTAGGTGCACAAACACAGATTAAACAACAAAATCCAGGACAACAACATCCAGGACAACAACAGCCCGGCCAGCAACAGCCAGGACAACAACAGCCCGGACAACAACAGCCAGGGCAACAACAACCGGGACAACAACAACCTGGACAACAACAACCAGGACAGCAACACCCAGGACAACAACAGCCCGGCCAGCAACAGCCAGGCCAGCAACTGCCAGGACAACAACAGCCTGGACAACAACATCCTGGACAACAACAGCCTGGACAACAACAGCCAGGCCAGCAGCAACCCGGACAACAACAGCCAGGACAACAACAGCCAGGACACCAAAACCCAGGTCATGGAAATAACCCAGGACAGGGCCACGGACCGAGTGCAAGACAAAATGTAGGACAGCAAAACCCAGGACACCAAAATCCAGGACAACAGAACCCAGGTCAACAAAACCCAGGACAACAACATCCCGGACAACAACAGCCAGGACAACAACAGCCAGGACAACAGCAGCCAGGACAACAACAGCCAGGACAACAACAGCCCGGACAACAGCAGCCAGGACAACAGCAGCCAGGTCAACAACAGCCAGGACAACAGCAGCCAGGACAACAACAGCCAGGACAACAGCAGCCAGGCCAGCAACAGCCAGGACAACAACAGCCCGGACAACAGCAGCCAGGCCAGCAACAGCCAGGACAACAACAGCCAGGACACCAAAACCCAGGTCATGGAAATAACCCAGGACAAGGTCATGGACCGAGTGCAAGACAAAATGTAGGACAGCAAAACCCAGGACACCAAAATCCAGGACAACAGCACCCAGGTCAACAAAATCCAGGACAACAACAGCCAGGACAACAACAGCCTGGACAACAACAGCCAGGACAACAGCAGCCAGGACAACAACAGCCAGGACAACAACAGCCAGGACAACAGCCAGGACAGCAACAGCCAGGACAACAACAGCCAGGTCAACAACAGCCAGGACAACAACAGCCAGGACAACAACAGCCAGGACAACAACAACCAGGTCAACAACAGCCTGGACAACAACAGCCCGGACAACAACAGCCCGGACAACAACAGCCAGGACACCAAAACCCAGGTCATGGAAATAACCCAGGACAAGGCCACGGACCGAGTGCAAGACAAATTGTAGGGCAGCAAAACCCAGGACACCAAAATCCAGGACAACAGAACCCAGGTCAACAAAACCCAGGACAACAACAGCCAGGACAACAACAGCCTGGACAACAACAGCCAGGACAACATCAGCCAGGACAACAACAGCCAGGACAACAACAGCCAGGACAGCAACAGCCAGGACAACAACAGCCAGGTCAACAACAGCCCGGACAACAGCAGCCAGGACAACAACAGCCAGGCCAGCAACAGCCAGGACAACAACAGCCAGGCCAGCAACAGCCAGGCCAGCAACAGCCAGGACAACAACAGCCAGGACACCAAAACCCAGGTCATGGAAATAACCCAGGACAAGGCCACGGACCGAGTGCAAGACAAAATGTAGGGCAGCAAAACCCAGGACACCAAAATCCAGGACAACAGAACCCAGGTCAACAAAACCCAGGACAGCAACAGCCTGGACAACAGCAGCCAGGACAACAACAGCCAGGACAACAACAGCCAGGACAACAACAGCCAGGACAACAACAGCCAGGACAACAACAGCCAGGACAACAACAGCCAGGACAACAACAACCAGGTCAACAACAGCCTGGACAACAACAGCCCGGACAACAACAGCCAGGCCAGCAACAGCCAGGACAACAACAACCAGGACAACAACAGCCAGGACACCAAAACCCAGGTCATGGAAATAACCCAGGACAAGGCCACGGACCGAGTGCAAGACAAAATGTAGGACAGCAAAACCCAGGACACCAAAATCCAGGACAACAGAACCCAGGTCAACAAAACCCAGGACAACAACACCCTGGACAACAACAGCCAGGACAACAACAGCCAGGACAACAGCAGCCAGGACAACAACAGCCAGGACAACAACAGCCAGGACAGCAACAGCCAGGACAACAACAGCCAGGACAACAACAGCCAGGACAACAACAGCCTGGACAGCAACAGCCAGGACAACAACAGCCAGGACAACAACAGCCCGGCCAACAACAGCCAGGACATCAACAGCCAGGTCAACAACAGCCAGGACATCAACAGCCAGGACATCAACAGCCAGGACAACAACAGCCAGGACAACAACAGCCAGGACAACAACAGCCAGGACATGGAAATAACCCTGGATTTTAATTTCAAATTAATGTGTTTTTTAAATTCATAAATTCAATTTATGTAACACTGTAATACCTATTATATCTTGTAGTTTCATTATTTTTCTTTATTAGATGTGTTATGTTTGGTAAATAAAATAAGTTAATTAATTTTAATTTTTTATTTTTTACGTTTTAGTAGTAACGAACTTTAAATATATTGTCATGAGTGATTTTTTTTTAATTTTTGTTTTTTTGGGGCACGATTATTTACAATGTTTATTGTACTCACATATCCGTTTACAATTTTAAATATTTTTTTTTAAATTTCCCTAAACACATGTAAAAATATTCTTTTCTTATTTAATATCAGAAATTGAAAAACATATATATACTTGCATCTTAAGTGTTGTAGCACTGAGTTTTTTTTATAATGTCACTGATAATATACAAAAATTTTTATATCCGTTTTTAACAATGATTTATTATTTTAAAATATATTATACTTAACAGCTTGATTAAAACATTAAGAAATTTTAAATTATAGAATGAATCGTCCTATATAAATTGAAACCCACACTTTTCAAAGGCATATAGTCAGTTACGTTCATTGATCTGATCAACTCTTTGCTCCAGCCTGGACGGATAAATCCACAAGATTGTGGTTGCGAGTCCAGAAAAATAAATAAAACTATTGAATTCAAAATAAGGCCTCTAATAAAACTAATAAAATTTTGGATGTTTTTTTTTAAATTTATTACGAATTAAATTTAATATTTACTCCTTTACTATTAGGAATCTTTTCTTAAATCACGGACGGGCTTTGGAACCAATAATAAATATCTCGTGCGCTACAAAGGCCAATGCAATATTCTGGGTTCGGCGTTCGCGCTTCAGGCCTAAGAACTGAATCAAATATTAAACGGAACCGTGACCCTTTGAAGGTCGGACGCACCAGTACGCATTCGAGGCTGTAGCGAGACTCTCGTTTACAATCCGCTGTGTGCCACTCGAGGAGGCCTGTTCAGAACCCCAGGGCTCTGCGGGTCTACCTGTCATTACCTGTAGGTCTACATTCACGGTTTGTCACTTCATTGTCAATTGAGCCATAGACCACCCAATATGCAGTAGGTGGGGCATCGAGTTAGTGCATCCGCCACCTCCAACCCCTTTATGGCTTTCCTTGCGAACTCTGAAAACACAACACAACTCTCTCCCTCTGAGCCACCATGTCCGCCAGTTTAAAGCCGCATACGGTCAGACACACATGTAGCTCAAGTTAGTCCTATAAATCCTCCACTTTACCGCAATGAAACAGCACATGCCTCGCATCGTCCCGCATGTGACAGTACCCACTTGCCAAACTGGTGGAGATTTTCTTTGGAATTATCATTTCCAGAGAGAAGCTGAAATGTCACATGCGCCAACTCTATATGCTTGTATTGAAGCCGATATTTAACATTGTGAAACACTGCATGGGTGTCTCTCCCCTTTTCAAAGGAGTCCAAGTTGCGCTGCCACTCCTCTATGGTTAGCTCTCTCTGTCTGAAACTCCTGATGCTAGGAGCTTTGAGGGCAACAAGTCTGCCCCTCTCAACAGCAGATCCAAGGGGATTTCCCCAGCGAGTATATGCAGAGCATCATTGGACACCGAACATCACTGCTGGGAGATCTGCACGCCGCACTGACTGCAGTTTCCTCCTCATATGCAAAAGCCCATACCGATGGTACTATGCAACTGCACCGTATGTCATGACCGGAATGAACACGCCTCTGTACAGACGAAACGATGTCATTGTAGAGAGTCCTCGGGTTACAAAATACAAGCACGGCAACATACTATCTAATTCAAAAGTACAATGCAAGTGTTAATAAAAAAAAGTGAGGCAATGATATTTTTTTTGTGGACCCAGATAAAAATGAAATTGTATAATGATTTGGTTCTTGGTATATAATGAAATTGATATTTACTGTAAAATATAATATTTTTAAAGAAATAATGATATCAAAATATTTATTTTCGTAAAACACATTAAATTAATGATATAATATCATTGTAATATTGAGAAAGGGACACGGTGAGGGATATTTAAAGTATTCAGTCAACTGCCTTTTTTTTTTTTTTTTAATTTTGAGATGAATACACTAAAATTATGTATGGTTTGAAGAGTTATAATGGTACAGTTTTCTTAAAAAAACACAAAGCTTATGACATAGTGTTTATAACACATAAAACTGAGTGTAGACACTATTTTTGTAAATTTATGAGAACCAGTCAGATGTCAGTTTTTTTTTTTTGGTTTGTTTGAAAATGTATCCACTATTTTTTTTTGACATTTTACCTATTGTATAATTAATAACTTTGTAACAATTGGCTATTTAGTGGACTAAATGAGGGCGCGCTGTTTAAATTAGTATTTTCCAATATATTTTTTTCCCCCTGGAATTGATAAGAGTTACAATAAATTATTGTTTGAAAATATTTTGTATATATTTGAAGCGGAAACTTTTTTCTCTTACTTGCATAAATTACAAAATTGTAACAAAACCTTTTGGTTTTCATGTTTAAATTTGTAGGTGAAATTTTTTTAATACATGTCAGTTACTGCCAAATAATAATTTTTACTTCCAATATAAAAGGAAGTTAATTAAAGAAAGTTATTAAGCTCACTGGCAATATTTGGAATATAAACACTATACTCCAGCCACAACATGCAAATTTTGAACCTTTAATTAAATTTCTAGTATCATCGAGATTTTCCTGTTTAAATTTTATATTTTAATAGTTGTATGGTCAACATATAATATACATATATTTTATGACTTTATAAATAAATACATATTTTGAGATTTCATATATATAAATGAAGGACGAAAATTTGTAATTACAAAACGATTTCTGTATGCACAAGTAAATGCACGCCCAAAAATAGAATCTTTGTTTATTCATGAAGGTAAAAGTAAAAAAGGTATTAAAAGTAAAATTTTATACAAACCATAACCATTAAAATT
Source organism: Bacillus rossius redtenbacheri (assembly GCF_032445375.1). NCBI lineage: Eukaryota > Metazoa > Arthropoda > Insecta > Phasmatodea > Bacillidae > Bacillus > Bacillus rossius. The sequence goes on along the minus strand of NC_086339.1, from coordinate 40,554,267 downwards.
TACATATGTTATATTGTAAAAATTAAGTGATAAACTGCGTCACTTTTTGAAACAAATTTTAAAAAGCTGAGCATTATTATATTTGCAATACTACCTATTATTAGATTCCCGTCTCAATTCTTAAATGTACTCTTAGTTATGCACACAACTTGGATGGTTGCATCTGATATACATGGATAGTTATCTCTCTCCACGCAATACTAGGCTTCTTATCTCCATTTTCTCCTACAGATCAGCCTCTTTACCTCGTGTTTCAGGACCTCTTTTCTCACCCAGCCACTTTGCATGCTCGGAAATAGCTGTCGCAGCGAGAAAAGCACGAGCGAAATTAAATTTCTCCGAGAAGGCCTAATTGCCTGCAGCATTTAGACTGTGCGCTCATCTCCATCGGTTCATCCCCCACCAAGTCTTTTCTCTAAGGGCAGCCATCCACCCCTTCTTTTATCTAAGGGCAGCCCCCACCCTAACCCCCCTAAGTCTTGTCGAACACGACAGCAGGGCCTGCCTAAGAAGTTAATTCTTTCCCTCAAAGGGGCTGGATTCGCGCCGAAAGGAGTGGGAGAAGAAGTTGGTGGAAGCCAGAGAAAAGGAGTTTCCGCTCGGCTGAATGGCTCTCGCCTGCGTGGGCCCATTATATTCTCATTTCGTCGTTCCGGGACACTTCGCAGGGTGTACGTCCCGCCGGCGGAGAACAAAAAATACAAATTTGATCTAAATGTTCTATTTGGTGAGCACGGTGTTCAATGTACGTAATATTGAACACGCCCTTAGTAGGTACCTACTTATTTTTATCAAACTAAGCCATTCAAGTATAGAGCTTTTCTCGTGAGAATTTCTTTTGTTGGAATACATCAGATAGTTCAAAAATCAAAACATAAAACCTTTGCCAATTACACAATCCTTTAAGACAATTCTTACATGTACATTACATAATGAGGTGTGCAACATTTTTTATAGAAGGCATGTATGAAAGTAAAATTAATTATTATTTATTTCCCTTTTTTTAATTTTTGTTAACAATTTTCACTTCTGCTGCCTTTTTGTTGATGGTGCTTCCAAATGTGCTCATTTTTTGATTGTGCATTCAAATGTGCTGTCTTTTTTTGATTGTATTTCCAAATGTGCTTCCTTTTTTGATTGTGCTTCCAAAATGTATTTCCTTTTTGTTTGTGCTTCCAAAATGTGCTGCCTTTTTGTTGATGGTGCTTCCAAATGTGCTTCCTTTTTTGATTGTGCTTCCAAATGTTTTGTCCTTTTTTGATGGTGCTTACAAATGTGCTTCTGTTTTTGATAGTGCTTCCAAAACTTATTATTTTTTTGATTATGCTTCCAAACGTGCTGCCTTTTTTTATGGTTCTTCGAAATGTACTGCTTTTTTGTTGATGGTGCTTCCAAAAAATTCTTCCTTTTTTGATTGTGCTTCCAAAATGTGCTGCCTTTTTGTTGATGGTACTTCCAAATGTGCTGCCTTTTTGTTGATGGTGTATCCAAAAATTTCTTCCTTTTATTGATTGTGTTTCCAAAATGTGCTGCCTTTTTGTTGCTGGGGCTTCCAAATTGTGTTCTTCCTTTTTCGATCATATGATCCTCTTTTTAAAATGTTTTTTGACTCTTGTATTATAGAAAATGGTTCTTGATTTGACTAGTGTATTATTCCATCTGGTGCATGTATATAAGCGAGTCCTTGACAGAAGGGAGCTCAGTTTGTTACTCACGTCGACGGTGTAAGGAACACCTAGTTTGTTTCTTCTGGTGCATAAGTCGCGTAATTAACTGTTATTAAAACCTCGATGGAATCTTTACCGTCTTTAACGTCGAACTCAATGGATATGGTACCATCGACTACGGGAACCATGACGTCAGCGACGACGATGGTGGAGTAGATCCCGTTGGTAACGTCGACGTCAAAATTGGAGGAGACTTCAACAGTCAAGATATCACCAGCAGAAGAAACTTTAATGCTGGTAGTGCTGGCTGTATAGGAAACCTTGACGAACGCTGTTTCGCCATCGATGGAGACTTTAATGTATGGCGAATCGACCACAACTAACGAACATCGATGTCATTAATGTGACAATATTTTCTCAAACATCAGCAATGCTCGACGACACGAGAACAGAGAATGTGCTAAGATTCCTCCTCGCAACATGTTTGTTTGTGAGAAATGTCATAAGCAGTTTTCCAGAAAATATAATATGAAAACGCACTTGAAGACATGTAAAGGTGCTGCTGTGCGGCAGAAAGTAAAGGTTTCTATACAACAACGATGCATTGATCTTCATAAGAGTATGCCTGGAAATGACACAAATGTGGCCAAGCCAGTATCTGGATCAGGACTGAAAGGCTCGTCTTCATCACCACGGTATCCTTGCAGCTACTGTGATACGTCGTTCACATTTTCCCATGATGCACGAAGACATGAGCGGAGCAAATGCAAGGAGAATCCTTCTCGCATGAATTTTCGCTGTGATGAGTTCCTTAAATGGTTTACTCGAATTGACAGTTTGCGACATCATGCACAAAAATTTAAAGGTGAAGTCCGTGCGCCTACTGCTGAACTGCCTGCAGAAATTTCGACTCCTCGCTTTAGATTGGAGACACGTAAGCGTACAATCAAAAAAATAACAGCAGATGCGCAGCAACCAATTGCTATGACGTCTGAACATGGAACTAAACCTAAGACTGTGTTCGGAGCATTACAATTGAACGATAATGGCTTCTACGACGTGTGCATTCAAGACATCGGCTGCAGTAATTTACAGTTCTGACGGTGTGAAGAAAACTGTTAAAACCGGTATCCAGAAACTCTTTCAAGAAGAGGAGGACTATATCTGTAAAGGTTCTGGTTGGTCTCTGTCTAGTACAAACCGATTGGAGCTAAGAATTAGTCATTTCACGCCTATGCAGGGCTAAATATTTATAAGATTGCTGGCTTTCGCAAGTGTTCGTGTATTAGTAGTAGAATATATATTATGTAATAAATATTATGTTTGTTAAAGAACTTGTGGTGTTTTATTTTCGAACCTGTCTTTTTTGATTTTTTTATATAAATTTAAATTTTTCGCATCGACCAGGAATCGAACCAAGTTCCGAATGAATCATTACTTGAATGAGTGAATTTTTTGATGAATGTTGGATTTTTTCCCGAATTTCTAGCATTAATATTGTGGATTTTTAAGATGGCAGCCACAATGCGAATTGCAACATTAATAGGATTCAATATGGCGGTTGTAACGTAAAATGTAATGATGACATCGTACTCAACCTAGATGGTGGGCGAAATGAAACATGCAATATTTATATAATCCAATATGGCGATCGTAACGATATCTGCATCGATTTTTTATGTAATATTTTATTAAATTTTTATTATTCAATTAGATTTATTAATTTTTTAAGGTTTTTTTCCCCCCGTTTTTCTAACATTATAATCACGAATTTTCAAGATAGCGGTCAAGACGTCATACTAGGTGACGATATATACTTTGACATAAATGGTGAGGGTCCGTATGCAAGCAGCCACTATGAGGGAAGGATCAGACGCCATTTTTATTTTATTTTTTACCCTCACCGGGTTCGAACCGAGGACTCTGAGCTCCATGGCGTAAGTGTACATTTAATTTTTTTGAATAATTTTTTATTAAAATTTAATTAATTTAATTTTTTTATAAATTTTCAGAATTTTCCCGATTTTCTAAAAAAAAAAGCGGATTTTCAAGATGGCGACCATAACGGGAATTGCAACGATGACGTCATGTTTGCAAGATGGCGGTCATGGTATCCTTATTCCTAAAAATGCAGTTTCGGAGGCTTTAGACATGGATGCTTAAGCCGTTTTTAGGATTTTGAATTCTTTCTAAGGCAAAACGACTTTTGAGGTTTTTCGAAATCCTAATTTTTGAATTGTGGTATTTTTTGAGATTTTTTGGCGAAATCTTTTTCCAAAAAAATGGAAATTTTGGCGAATTTGGAAGAATTTTGAGGAATTTTGTGTAAATTTTGGCTAATTTTGGCAAATTTTGGCATGTTTGAAGTTAAAAAGTCAAGGTCAAGTTCAAGGTTACGGTCATCCAAGATTGCCGCCATGACGTCACAATCCAAGTTGGCGGACCGACTATCACAATCCACCGCCTGGAGCCTGGCGCAAGATATACATTCCTATACTTCTTATACCTAACTTTTATACCTAACTTTTATACCTAACCTTTGTAACTAATACTAACATTTTGACGTGCAACTCACTTCTGGGCTTAGTCAAAGATTATGAACCCAAAAGGGAGGTGCATTCCTGAATCTATGAATTTGTGCGACGAATGCTTTAAAAAAACTAAACTAGTCTGTGGTTTTATTATTTTCAAACTAATTAAGACATTTCGTAATAATTTAAAGAACTCTCTGTAGTTACCATCATGACGTGGTTAGAAATAACTATATATCGTTGCTAGGCCTTTTTATGTGTGTGCATATATAACAAAGATTATAACTCTAGTAACTGTATGCATATAATCCCAACTTTATGGCTTTGCATGCTTTACTATGTTGGAATTCCTTTATAACTTTGACAATTAATCGCGTAATTCGAAAAAACCTAATTGACAGTAGATATTGATATATATTATTATAGGAAAACCTGTTTTTTTTGTTCTTCGGAAATCAATACTGTAAAGTGGAGGGGATAATGCCAATATTTCCATTAGTACTTATTTCTGTTAAAGCCGCGCTCCGGCAAAGATGGCCATGTCAGCCTTACAACTAACGACTTCTACCTTCAGAGCGATGAAAACAGTGTTGGATAGTCTGGCTTGTCTTGAGAAACATGCTATCGTTTGCCACTTCATCGAGAAAACTAACTATTCCAGAACTATGGAATCCCACAAACCCAATGGCATTAGAGGAGAAGTAAATGACATTTAGAATTAGTAATAGCACTGTCTTTAATACATGGGATAGGTATACTTACGAAACATAGGAACATTTGCAGTACTATAGCACACGTATGTTTCACTCCAGTGTGCAACACCGTAGGGTATTCGTCCGGCTAAATAGTTTATTTGCACCTTAAAACTTCTAACAAACATCTTTATTAAGACTGATGCTAATCTAGAGAGCTATTTATTTGAGATATTTATTTATTTTTGATGGAGACTTTCGCTCCTTTTGTCTTCATTCTTCGGTTATCAATTTTTCACGAACTAATTCTTCCAAGTCATCCTGAGATAAGTTATTCTCACTCTCCTCATTTGGTACGTAATTCAGGGGTAAATAGTTTAGGGTAAATGCCGCAGAGCGTTCTAGTTTAATATATTAATTCCGCCGTTCGCCTGGCAGTCCAAGGGGGAAATCTCATTATTCCAGCTGGTGGATGCGGTGGTCAAACCTGTTTGCCGGGACCGTGGTGCTGTTGGTCACAGTGGCTACCGACATACGAAGTATCCCTCGTGATTACCTGATGGCTGACGGCATAGATAGATAGATTGGGTATGGTTTAGTTGGGTATTTTCGTAGTGTGCAGTTGCTTCACGTGTGAAGGTTTAGTCTCAACAAGGACTTGGAGTTGTTGCGGGCGATCTACTATGATGTCCTTCACTATCGGCTGTTACGGTGATGAATATCTCCTATGGTTCTTCGCCTTGTAATTGGGCTCCAACTCTGGTATTGTTCTTCATTCATTTCTTTCCGCCCTCCTTCGCTTTCCTCACCATTTTCTCTGTTTGTTCTGTCCATTGTAACGTCACCCTGTTGACTTGTACGATATGACATCACCTTTGATGGTGCTCCCCGTTCTGCTGCTGGGAGTTAGAGTTGCTGTACCGCCGAATAGCTATGTTAACATTGGCCTGGTGGTTATTACAATCGGTAATTTTGTGCCGCTTTAGGTACACTGGTTCAAATTTTGTTGGTGGTGTACCGGCTTTTCCGTTTCTTTAAGTGTGTTATTTGCCTTGTTGAACCGCTCCGAACGGAAGAAACCAAGTAGCTGCTCCCGGAAGTCCACCCAATTAGTAAAATGTCTCCCAGTTAAAAGCATATGACACTTGATAGGCAGCTGGGACATCACTGTGGCCACAAACTCTTCGACTCCCATGGCAAGAGCCTTGCTCCCTCGAATATGTGCAAGATGTGACTCTCAAGTGATTTTCCTCACTTCGAGTCATATTTATCTCAATGGATTTGTGCTCTCAGGTTTCCTAGCAATATTACACTCCGGAACTGTTGACGGAATAAATGCTAAAAATTCCTCATAACTACCGAAGTTCTGTTGTAGAACCTCAGACCAGAAGTAGGCGTCTTCACGTAGTGCCATACGCAGACATCTCAGTTGATCGTCGTCTGAGCGTATTCCTAAAATTTATTTATAAAACTCATAAGTTTCTATTAAACATTAGAGTTAAATAAAGGCATATACTCTGACTATTGGCGCGTCAGATGGTGCATGGTAGCCCCTTTATCGAGTACTGGGGTCGGTGCTGCCATGAGGGCTGTAATTGATGTTGTTTTAACTGAAGCATGTGCTACTGATGCATTCGGCGCTGGTAGTTCCACCTGTGTATTGGGCATAGGCCTTAGCGAAACGGTGGCAGTTACATTGTCAGTAATGTGTTCGACTCTTCCAAAGTACCCATTCTATTGTCCAACTCCCGCCATAGCTCTTGTTGCTTATTCGACACTTGGTTTAATTCTTAGTTAATCTACATAATTGGTGATTGATGTGGTCTGTTGATATACCACATCCTCTACCATATTTCGACAGTATTCCTGTATTTCTTGTAGCTGTCAGAGATGCATTTGACATTACCACTAATCTGGTGTCGAACACTCTTAATTTCATGATCTATATGCTTTCTTATCCCTGGTACTCTTGTCGGATCTGACTGAGATCGGTGCTGTTTTCCTCTCATGTTCGTCCATTCGATTGGCAACTGCCTGTTCATTGGCCTTAATCTCAGCCACCTACCTACTCTGGTTCTCTAGCTGTTGACGTAGACTATTAACCACGCTTTTTACCTCAGATTTGACTTGATCCGAAGTAGCATTTAACCTTCCAGAAACTATTTCAGCCTACAACTGTGCAATCTGTAGAGTAATTTTCGCCTGAATATTCTGCAAGAATAAAGGTAAGTCGACATTCATACCACTACCAGACTGAATACTCGCAGTTTACTCCACTGGTAAACTATTTTCTAGCACATATGGTAAATTCTGACCTTGGACTGTTGTAGGTGATAATTCTCATCAATAGGAGTAGTTGTGTTGTTGGAGGTCTGCCCTTCAAATTGTACAGCATCACTATCTTTCTGTCATATTTACTGGTTACCCTTGGACTTATTATTTCCTTTGGTCATCTATTCTGGACCAGTGGATACGTGTCACTCACTATCTGACAATTCATGATTATCTAAACCTGATCGGGTAAAACATATTCTCCCTCTCATCTCATAGTGTGGTCGACTTCTATGAACCATTTCATAACTAAAGACACACCAGTAATACTAAACAATTTACTAGGTACGGCGTAGACGTCTTTTTGATCCCTACGATGTTTGCGCAACTCTAAACAACAATTTTGTATACATTATAGCAGGTCTATCTATACTTTTTATTAAAATTCACGTTGATCACCTCTGTGTGTAACGTTCTTTACCATACTGTCACAAACATTATCATCGACCACTCGATTGGGTTGTAAAATTACTTTAAGCAATAGTACTAATATATGAAAGAACTAAAAAAGTGTTTTACCTTTGTTTATTAATATTATTACTAAAACAATATCACTATTCAAATGAATTAAAAACAATATTAGATAACAAATTATTTAAAACCGAAACATTAATTGTTTCAGACAAAAGTTGAGATAAAAAATATAAAATTACATACAATATCAACGGATTTGATAGTGAGAGTATTTAATTATTTTTAAAATTCTAATCCTCATTTTTTCAACCCCTTGTAGCAATTGTTTGTCTTGCAAACAAATATTTAGATAAAAGTTTTAGATAAAAATTGTACAATTTACAATTTGAACTGATTTGATGGTGTGCCTACAAAGGGATTTGTGATTGTATTTTTGATCTACAAATTTTGTTTTTTCCACCCCTTCGTTCAAATAGATGCGATATTCAATATTTATGGGAGTTATAGCAATTTTCCTGTTTCTAAAAATAAAATCATCCCTATTTCTACCCTCCTGAAGGAATTTCGCCCATTTACGAACTCTACCGAGATTTTTCAATATAATATTTCAGTTTGGGAAGTTATTTATGAAAAATTACGGTAGTTATTGGTGTCCATAAAATTCTGATATGATGATGGTTTTGGGGTCTATGGACTATTAAACGAAAAACTATTTTAAAAAATTTACAGAAGTCGCACCATTGGGACGGCTATTGGAAGTATTTCTTTGAAATCTACCTGCAATATTTAAACTTCATCAATATTAAAATTGTCCAAATTTATTTTAAACCGTGTTAATATTATCCTAAGTCTTGGTCCAAATCAAATATTTATATGCCTACGAATTAATGCTAGGGATAAAAATAGTATTTTATGATCAAAAAATTCACTTCTACCTTTGTAGGCATACCTTGACATACCGTTTCAAATTATTCAGTGTTGGATTCATTGCGTTAAAAACATTCAAAATATTTTCACTGCATGGAATATGAAAAAATGAACATTAAGTTTTAAATGTGCAAAATTTTATAGAAATTTCGGGAACAATTCCAGAATAGGTAGGTATTTCGAAATCTACCTACACCTTTAGGCTGCGCCAAAGGGGATTTTTTTATTGCAAATGTACCTTTATGTAGAGAATATTTTTAGTGGCAACAGATAAGTGCTTTTTGGATTCTAACTGTAACATACTGCTTACATGAATACTTGTCGTTTATTAAACTGTAAATGTTCAGTAGTGCAGACTTATGGACTTTGGAGTCACATGTTTGTTCACCCAGCTAGTTAATAACCTGTTTAATATATGCCTTTTTATATTTACGTGTTATTTGTGGATGCTTGTACAGCCAATGCCAAAGGCCAGAAAACTTTAAGTGTTTTATCGATATTTTCCAGGCTAAATAAAATAGTTTGTATGCATCATTAATCGCTTATTACATTCTTTCTACCAAACTACTAGCGTGGAGTCAGCTGCCTACGGAGGTCAGGCTAATAGGATCTTTTTGCAATATAGTTGATCGCTAGTGGTGAAGGAAAGCAATTTATTTAATATATTGTGGTTATGATAATGGATATTATTGAGAATTGTGAACGCTGTGAGCTGATACCTCTCGTCCTGTCAAACATGTCACACTTCCGCAGGCAGCAAAGGGAGAGAAACATGAATTTTAAATTCTATTTTGAATCCAACAGTGGTATTGTCAAAAAAATGAATTGTTCATTATTTAATATTAACATTTTGGCTTCTTTCAAAGAGAACTCACACATAAGTAGATTTAAGTATAAGAGTTGTAATAATTCGCAAAAATTAATTAAATACCTATCTCAAATGGCATTACTGATGAATTTATTAAGAGCATCCAGTAAATTTAATATTTAGATTTTCGACTTAATTATACGCTATAATTTAAAATAATATATTATTTTAAATAATGCATTTCAAAATTTTGATGGCATAGAATTGCTTGAACCAAGATGGCGTATTTCGTTTACTCTCTGTTCCCCTTGGAAACAGTGAGATGAACCAACGGGAACAGGCAAGATTGTCTCGTATCGAGTAGCCGATGAACTGCAAAAAGAGCCCCGCTGACAGAATGAGCGCCTCGATGTTCTCACGAGGTCGAGCTAGCGAACCAAGGAAACCAGCGGGATGCGCAAGAGTCGAGACTGCACAGGGAGAAACATTCCATGGAAACGAACAATTCCTTTATCTTTTCCTTTCTTTTTCGTTCTTCCTGCCATTCCAGCGGCAAGACTCGAACTGCAGGGATCAATAACTGTATCTGCTTTAACCTTACCCGGTTCAAGTGTATACAATTCCGAGTATTTTCACATACTTTGCTGAGAAGAGTGAAGTAGAGAAAACAATTACAAAAAAATAATTAAAGCTTTATCATTGGTCACTAGTGAAAATTGAATATTATAACCATTTTTACAGTGATAAACTAACTTTACGGAGAGTAAAATAATTTGGTAAATTTTCATAAAATAAATATGATCAAAAATTCAAAATACGTTCACATTAAAATTGTTAAAATAGCATGCTAAGTCATAAAACTAAGACAACCACATTTATTTTAAATTTAGAGAAATGTTTAATTTGTCGTCGAAATAAATTAGAATTACAAAAAAAAATGATGGAAATTTTTTTTCATGAGTTTGTTTAGCTGATATTAATTAATGTTTGTAATAAGACAAGTAATTAGTATATCGCAGAAACTTACTAAATAATCAATACAGGAGGAACGGAAAATATTTAGACAAAGTGGCGACAAAGGCTCTTTGAAATATTTGCATAGACGCCAATCTTCAGGTTCTGTTTCACAAGCTCTCTCCCTCTCTCTCTCTCTCTCTCTCTCTCTCTCTATATATATATATATATATATATATATATATATGTATGTAAATTAGATTTCTAGAAAATACTGTTTTTAATAACAGCTTCAATTGATTTACCCTAGCAGCTCTCTCTCACGTATGCTCACAAAGATTGGAACTAGATATTAAAAAAAAATAAGTTTTAGCTTTAAAATTTCACGTAAATATTAAAAATAAGAAAACTAACGTGGAATTTTACAGCTCGAAAATAAATTTTTATGATTTACCCATGTGCAAAGATGCAACCAAACTAAACGTACACGTGAACTTTCCTGATAAACGTATAGGAATGCCCCTGGAATAACATAACTGACAGGAACATGACATAACCAACATGGGTCGCGGGCCGATAGCGACAGCCAGGTCCACGAGATAGATCATTTGCGCTCAGGAAGGTGGCGATCAACCAGGGTAGAAAGAAGTTTATAAAGGGGGGGGGGGTCTGTAAAGTCGGTTTACGGACAATAATTTTAAGTGATAACGTCATAAGAAAACATTGATGAAAAATTGCATACTTTTTAATATTAAAATATTATTTACAGTTTTTAAAAATTTAATTTAAATAATTTGTTTAAATATGATCACGAATAATTAGTTATAGAAATAAACTGAAATAAAATCAAAGTCAATAAATTGTTAGTTTGAAATCACGAAATTGGACAAATAAATTAAATTTTTAAAATTGCTGCTTTTAAAAAGGCCCGCCTTAACCTGTTTGATATTATAGAAGTTTTTCTCGCACGGTGGTTTGCCGGTTCTTGCACGCTCGGGTCAGGCGGTAAATGACAATGAGTCATGCCTTTTCGTGCGTGCAGCCGGCGTTCGTCGATGTATAAGACGTCATCACGTCAAAAAAAGGTACAAGATGGCCCGGCATTTACACAATATTCATAGAAAGAAACTTTTTTTTTTTCACTCCACCGTCTGGGAAGCAGTCAGTGGCCGAAGCTAACAGTTCGTACGTCCTGGACGGTCACCAGGTTTGAAACCTCCTGTCTCCTACGTCTGACGACGTTGAGCCAGTGCGCGTGGGTATGGTAGAAAACGGTGGAAGACGTCTGCTAAGGCGAAGAGAATGTTATGCGAACATCTTCAGTAAAACACCATTGACTCGCGGCAACGTCCGTCACGTAGAACACGGATCTCCTTATTTAAAGATAATTGTTTCAACCACGCAAACCACATTGACTTCAGGACGACTGTGTGCAATGCTGTCCAAGATGAGCCTAGGATCTTTGGTATATTTTCTTCCAATTTTACGTCATCGCCGCACGTAGTGTAAATCTCTGGAATCGATCGTGGTCTATGAGGTTAATTTGTTGGTTCGATGGTGTTCTCAGTTGCAAGATTACGCACAGAAGCTGAATGCGACGCACCTTTAGCTTGCAGTCAGCGGTGCTCATACATTTGAGTCAACCCAGGGTTTTGGTATCGAAACCAATACCTCGGCCACATGTCAGCAATGCCACAGATACTGGGAATACGGTGGGTACGTCCAATTGAGTTTCAGTAACCTGAGATTGCTGGGAGTTTAATGGCATACTTTCAGTTGACCATATAATTGCTTGTTTCGCCAGCAATCATCCATCCATATGAGTTTTTTTTACCATTGTTTCGGAGCTTGCTTAAAAAAATCTGAAATATAAATATATAAAAAAATTTTCAAAATCTTTAACTAAACTTCTGTTAGAAATAAAAACAGACCATACAGGCGAGGACAGTGTTTATGTTTGCAAAAACAAAACCTGGGCAAAGAAGGGATGCTTTTAATTGGGCTCTTATTCTAAAGGACCCACGTTCGAATTCCAGCTCAGCCAATTATTTATCGTCTTTTAATGGAGACTTGAAATTATCTAAAGACTTTCATCCAACATTTTCTGTTCTTGCACTGTCATGTGTTCGTTGTACGAGTCTGCCTATGAATGTTACGAAATGTTTAACTAAATATAAAAAGTTTAATATCTTTTAGAAGAGGTTGCATATTTTAACATTTTAAAATTTTTCGTTGATTTGCGAAAGCTTTTGCTAAATGATTCTTTGTTGCTGAGGAATTTAAAGCCAATTAATAAGTATCGCCTAGTGAAAAAAAAAAAACAACTCAGAAACACTATAACAAAAAAAAGCTGTTACGTTATTTAAAAATATCAACGGAATAATCATATATTATTCTGCAGCTGAGTGGATAATTAAGATGTTAATTTTTTTTACCCGGACTGGTGTTATATTATAGATGACCTCCACGCTCACGACGGCGAAGACGGAGGTCAGTTTGCAAGCCGGCTCTCTCGGAGCCGATGGCGGGCCGACAGTGGCGTTGTTGTGAACCCGGTGCGCAGCGGGGGACGTGCAATCGCCCAGCGCCTCTTCCAGTGGGAGAGTGCGCTGACGCGGCGGCAGAGGCGACGGCCGTTGTTTTGATTAATGGCGGCGGGATCAGAAAGTCGTCCGGCGGGAGACGCTCCCGGCTGATTTATGGGCCGGGTGCCGAAGATCGAGGGATTGATGACGGGAAGGAAAAGGGTGTGTAATGAAATTCGGCAGTCGCGGTGGCCGCTGAGGGAGGGTGTTGTTGGCCCACCCCCACCCCAACCCCCTCCTCACCACCGCCCGGGAAGCCGTCAGCTCGGGCGTCAGCGCGGCGGGGGGAGGCCAGAGATCGCCAGCTCAGCTCGCCACGCGGACAGCCACTTATCACCGCGCGTCGTCCTGTCCTTCCTCGCATCAGGACCGGCGGTGGAGGCGAGTGCCGAGATTTATGGCGTTTTGCGTTCTCTGCTGGGTGTCCACGTATCAAGCGGCAAAACAGGCCTTCTTACTTGGACATCACGCCAGGCCTCTTTCGACGTGATGACGTCTTGTAAATCGATGAACGCCGGCTGCACGCACGAAAAAAGCTTGACTCGTTGTCAGGTTCCGCCTGAGCCGAGCGCGCAAGAACCTGCCGACCACCGTGCGAGAAAATCTTCTATAATATCAAACAGGTAAAAGCGGGCTTTTTGACTAATTGTTCGTGATTATATTTGAACAAATTATTTAAATGAAATTTGCAAAAACTGTAAATAATGTTTGAAAATTAAAAAGTATGCAATTTTTCATCAATGTTTTCTTATGACGTTATCACGTAAAATTATCGTCCGTAAACCGACTTTACAGACAACCCCCTTTTTAATTTAAGGCTCTGTCTCAAACGACATAAGGATTTTTTATTACTTAGCCGATGTAATGCAGGACACTAGACACTTTGCGTGCAGTGTAGTGTTTGAAAATTTTTGAGATATTTAAATTTTATTTTAATTGTAACTTTAATAATTGTTGGTTTTTATTGTATTTTTTTATGTGACTGTGTTTAAGGACGGCAATTATATAATTCTTTACCATCGAGCTCGAGCACAATTTCTGCTGTGTTTCGTATCTTAGTGATACTTTGATGGCGACGCAGCAACCGTCCTCAACTAAGCCACGCCATACCATCTCCTGACATATCCCAGCAACTAAGTCTTACATGCAGTCTTCAATGTGTTCCCCCTCAATTTACTAAGATAGCTGGTTACAAATTACCCAGTGATCTTCTTACATTTACGGCTGTCTTCGTGAATTTAGGGACACTGAGTTCACTTAACTCTGAACACCAGTCCAAAAGAATATACTTGTTAAGTATACCGTACGAAAAATTTTATTTTGTCCAAATGTGTGCTGTCCTTTGATTAAAGTAAAGCACACTATTAGGAAGTTTAAATACGGCGTATTTTTTCACGGACGAAGAACTCTTTGTTTATTTGAGTTAAATTATTCGTTGTAAAGCCCGTGAACAAAATGTAATTACTAACATTCAATGAAGGTACTGGATACTGTAAGATGGACTTATACAAGGTAAGCCAGAGCAATTGTTGACGGAATCAGCCACGGGAAATCATCCCAGCATTTGCCTCGAGTTATTTCAGGAAAACACGGAAAACTAAAATCGGGATGGATGGACTGGGATTCGAACGCGCCTGCAAAGTTTGACCGCCGTGCAAACACGCTCGGTGCAAAGGTTGCAGTTCACAATTCACAAAATTCATAGTTCTTTATTGATTCACATTATGCACAATACACAAAATTAGTAAAGTGACACACCAGCACTCCGTGCTCTTTTGCCAGTAGAATACAGAAGCAAGTGCTTGACACTTTTTAACAAATACACACTATTTAACTATTACTAACTATAATATGATGGAAAAGTCTAAAAAACTATCGGTATGTGCAGAGGTTGTCACTTGCGGTCTTTACGTGAAGACTAACTAACTCTTCAGTGAAAAGACACTTCAAATATGAGAAAACAATTGTTTTCATGTTAACCTTTATGTGTTATTTATATTATCAACCAAAAATTGTATATAAATTTAATTTGTAAATGGCTGGAAATGTCTATTTTTAGAGGAGTTGTCAGTAACAAAGGTCACATTAAAAGAGACAAAGTTTTTTTTTTTTTCACGAAAACAATTCGGCGTACTAGTTCAGTGTCTCGCGCAAAAATGTGATCGGGTAGGAATGCTTAATTGTTGCTGTTATCGCTACCTTGATCCTGGGCAACAAGAACAATAAAATCCTTGGGAGGAGAGCGGCTAAGGGCTGCAGTTTGCCTTGATGGTACTGTGACAACATCAAAAACAAGAAAATTCGTAATTATGTAATACAAAATTGTAATAATAACCCTGAACGCAATAATTACCTACCTATGAGTGACACAGTTGTTGTAGTCAGTTTATACAGTACGGAAACCTGAAAAGACATAGCAGGAACTGTGACGAACAGATTTAACATTCTTCAGAATCAAACTGTATATTCTGCGGCAAGACATTTGTGTGGATAAAACTTGCAATGCATCATGAAATACATCACTGTCCTTTAAACCCAATTGAGAACTCTGTGCTGTGTGAAAAATGTGATAAAAACCATAATTTGTAACTGCTCTTAAAGTCATGTCAACACATACAAATGACTCGCTGCTAACTCTAAAAAGAATTTAGCCTATATATCGAAAAATGCTAGTTCTTTGCTTGTTTTTTATTTTTTTTTGTTCTTGTAGAAAGTACAAAATACATTTATTTTTTGTATAAATTGAGGTGTTTTTATTTCTCGAACCTGTCTTCTTTAGGTAGTTTTAATGAAATTATGTTTTGCATCAGTCAAGGATCAAACCGAGGCTATCGAATAAATCATTATTTTAAGAAGTCTTTTTGACGTATTTGGGAATTATTTCAGAATTTTAAGCTTAAAAATTAAAGATTATCAAGATGGTGGACAAATGTCAAAATAACAGACGTCACAGTAATAAATTAATACTGTATTATAGCAGGTAAAAATTAAACTAATATGGTGACAGCGCCCTCTAGAAAACGAAAACAATATGTAGGATCAAAGATGGCAGCTTACAGTAGACGAAAACAAGATGACCACCATGACGGCATACCTACTGACGTAATATCTGCCTTGGTATTAGTGGTGGGAGGTCAGTCTGCCGGTGGCACCCGTGGACTGAAGGACTCATAGCCATTTATAAACGAATGACCTCAACGGGTTCGAACCAAAAACCTTTTCATAATTTTTTTATTAATTTTTTTATAATTTTTAAATTTTTCCATTAAAATCAGATGAAAATTATTTTTTTAAATATAGCGGACGTTTTCCAGATTGAAATTTAATTAACTTTCTTTTATTTAAAATTTTTTTCCATTAAAATTGAATGAAAATGACGGATTTTCAATCAAATGACCATAACGTAAGTTGCAATGCTAGGGCGATTGGGGTGTTAGATGACGGATGATTCTAGAATTAAAAATGGTATATTATTTTAGAAACCGAGATGGCGGGATAACATAATGGCGGGAAATATGGAGGATCCAAATTGGCGGTCGAGGACAAGGTCAATGTCAATTGTCAAGGTCATTGAAGATGGCCGCAATGTCGTCACAATCCAATATGGCTACCGTAAAGAAAAGTGCAACTGTGACGTCATCCAAGATGACGGTCGACTCAGTTTCCACAACCAGGAGGCAGGCGCAGAACCGACCTTTCTTCACTATTAGTGTATACAACTTTTGTCTGAAATAATTTTTATACGACTTACTATTACTGCAAGGGTTGGAAAAAACAGTGGTTGAATGACAAACAATCATAACTCAGTTAGTTGGCACACTTTCAAATCTGTTCACATTTTTACTTAACAACCATTACTACAAGGGGTGGAATTAAGGTTTGAAAGTACATCAAATCCGTTATAATTCATTGTATAAATACTAAACTTTATCTGAAACTTTGAGTAATTGCCGTGAAACAGGGGTTGAAATTTAAAAAAATTTAAACTTTCTTAGTCTCAAATCCTTGGTGCAATGCAAATTTTTAAACGACCACGTCATTAGTGCCAGGAATGAAAAATAGGTTTTGAAGGCCAAAAAAATTAATTATTATCTTAGTTTACCTTTAATTATTATTATCTTAGTTGGCATAATATGTAATTAGTTATTAGGTATTAAATGCTTGGTGTATTTAGTTAAAAACAGTCATAATAATTTCGCTGCATGGAAAATGTAAAAATGTCTAATCAATCATTTTGTAATATTGAAGAACGTTACTATATACGTTATGTACATTAAGATCTTAAAATGTTTCAGAACAATCCAAAATATTTCCAGAAGGTGCTTCGAAATCTTCCTACGCCTGCAGGCTATGTTGAAAGAGATTTTTACTGTTAACGCATAGTTCATTATATCTCTATGAAATTATGCACACTCAACCTTTGAAACACAATGAAGATTACTGTCTAGGTGAGATAACGTTCAATATGTGGTGCGCAAGTCGTATAAGATAATTACCGGTAAATATTTTATGACAGTTCCACTTTTCGATGGTCTGAATAATAATTGTGGTGCGCGAGTCATGTACATGAAGTTATTAGCCAATGGAATGGGTGTTTGTTCTGAATTCGTAGTCAACTGGTTAGCTGATTAGATAGCAAAACAGAACGGAGATTTATAGAGGTTCATCTTCATATACAACACTGAATGTTGGTTTGTGTTTGTCATATTTGCTTTCCTATACCATTCATCCGATTGCAATGGAACTTTGGTGAGTTGTTACGCGCATGCCCACAAAAGGTTTATGAATATTAGTACAACCATTTTACAATAAGTGGCGCGCGGTTCGTTTCAACAGATGTGTGTATTTCATATATTTTAAATAGAGGTAGGTAGAGTTATATAGAAAATGAGATATAGGGATGGATAAAGAGATACATAGATGTATAGAGATACATCCTATAGAGAGAAATAGAGATAAATTGGGAGATATAGAGATATAAAGAGAGATAAACGGAGTTAGAGGGATAAAGAGTTATATATTGATTTAGTTATAGAGAGGTTTAGAGAGCTATAGAGGGATATTGTTATGTAAAGATATATTAAGAGAGATAAATAAATATATGTACGGATATATAGAAAGAACGATAGAGATAAAGATACTTAGATATACACATAGAAAAATGCTTTTTATATGTATACCTACTGCAAACAAATTACAAGAAATTTGAATGGGGCATTGCAATGCACACCGGGAATTAGCTAGTACACACACAAACACACAGATATATTTATATAAAAGCCATTGTATTTTTCTTTTAACTATTTTTTTCAAGTATTTTAATGTTTCTTGAAAACGCAGTTAAATTTTGTAGACACGGTAAATCCTAGAAAATCCAATTTTCTTACAAATTTATTTATGTCTTTTAGTTTCGGCACACATATGTAAAAAATGCACAATTTCCAGGTAACTTTAATGTAAAAGGAAATCATTTCAAAAATTAAAAAAACTATCAACATATAAATTTTCAGACGCCAATGACAAACATCACCACAGTAAATGTCATTACTAATATTTGAAATTCAGTGAATTTTAGTTCTGTGCCTACCAAATATTTAAAATAGGCTATCATATTTTAAATATTTATAAACTTTTTAAATGTAAACTTTTATTTGTTAATCGTTTGTTAATCGTTTATAATTTATAAAGAAACATTACTATTTATATAACAATAATCGCGCAGAAGCTATCTAACCTCAAAAATATTACAGTCTACCAATTTTTAATGTAAACACTATAAATTTGGACGCAAAATACTTTAGGTGAAAGAGATGTAAAGTAATTTATTTAACAGTTTCCGTCACCTACGTATTGCTAATCGAGATATGTGAAATCTTGGAGTTTTTTTTGTATCTTAATATATATCTGATCATTTCACTAGAATTAACTGAACTTTCATTAAGTAAAATAGAGAACCGGTCACGACGCAAGTGCATTTAAATAAAGCGAAATGGAAAAAAAAGTATCGTAAATTTTAAAACTGAGATATAGAATTAAAAGTCTCAGCTTATTCATACAAAAATACATTAACATTTATGTAAAGAAGATAAAACTATATATACATATGTGTGTGTGCGTATGTGTGTGCGTGTGTGTGGATGTGTAGGTGTAAAGAGATGCAATTTTTTGAAAACTATTATTACATCAATTTCGATTTTTTAAATTTGTATAAATGTTTATTATAAAATATTTAGGTATAGTATATTATTTGGCGTATACAACAGTTTCAATACTGAGCCCTACCCCTGCAATTCAGTAAAGCACTAGTGTAGGCAGTGAAGTGGATTCCGCGGTCATATCCACCGCCTGGGGTGAGTCATCCCTTAGAGCAGCGACGTGCGAGTGACGTCACACGACAGCGCGGTATCGTCAACCCCCGCTGCCCGAACCAAGACCCCTAGACCCGGTCCAAAAGCAACCGAGTAGTTCTGGCGCGGGGTGGGACCAGCAACCACGATCAGCGGGCGGAACACTTCGTCCAACGATGTCAGCAGGAGACGTCACCACGTGTCTGTGGAAGAGGAGCGAGTTGTTCAACTCGCTGTCCGCCTGGGAGGCCCCACAAGAATCGCTGCGGTGGCGGTCGCGGAGCGAGTATCTGAGGAACTCGCCACGCGAGGGACGGCCTCGGAACGAGTAGGCGAGTACGCGCTCTCTCTCGACCACCGCCCAGCAACCCCGCCACTCCGCCACAGTGGCTGGAGCGAGGGGAAGCCTTCATTTCACAGACGAGAGAGCCACACCCGAAGTTCCCCGAAGTTCATGCTCGCTTTTTTTTTCTTCTCCGTACCACAACAGGTGTATTTATTTGGGATGTAGCTTACTCATACGTCATACGCCGTTCTATCTCGTTGTATACACCGACGTGGCATTAAATTTTGCGGTCAATTAGGATAGGTGAGCTACATTATAAATACTTTAAAACATTGTGGATGGTTGGTTGGTTATATTAGGTAAGTATAGCGACATTAAAAAAAATTGTAAAAACATTTTATGGTTGCTTAGCAAATAACTTTTTACTATGTAGCTATCCAGCGCTAGGAAAACGTTTGCATGATTTCACAGTATCTTTACTGTAGCTATCCCAACCAAATCAACTGTCCAGAATGTTTTAAAGTATTTATAATGTAGCTAACCTAACCTACTTTACCATTAGTTATCATGAGTTGTCCAATATAAACATTCACGGACACACGGCAAAGGAAAAAAATATGGCGGCGTACAAATAAATACCGTTGCCTTGTTTGTGGTCTTTCCTTTTATCGACACCGCCGTATTTATTTACAATGAACCAAAAAAAAAAAAAATTAAACCGAAGATGCACGATCGGGCGTTTGGCTCCCTCGTCTGTGAACAGAAGGCTTCCCCTGGAGCGAGTGGTTGCTGTCACAGTCGGCGCACTCGGAGGTCCGGAGCTCTGTGCCTGCGAGGACAGCGGCCCAGCGACGGCGGAGGACTTCAGGTCCTCAGGAGACATTGGACCAGGTGCCCGACGGCAAGTTCCCGGGGCTGAACCGGCCCTAAATCCACCAACTCGCCACTGCAGTAACTGTCGGTCTCAAGAGGCTGAGTGAACTCGTGAACTCGTTGAAACATCCGAGTGGGATACGTGTTCAACCACATCAGGTCGATTAAATCGGCGCTTCCACAAACAGTTGCCAGAAAAAAATCACCGAGTCACTAATAGGTAGAGACCTGCAAAATTCGCGGTTTCGATGGCCTTCAGGATATACTGCACATACCCCTGAACACTCGGGAAAATAACGCAAGTTCATTGCCTGCCGACTTGTAAGTCGTCTCAGCTGGTTGGTCTGTGATTCGATCTTTCTTTGGTTGAGGGTTTATAACTGGTTGAGATTCGTCCAGATGGACAGTAAGCCAATAGCAGAATTATCTAAGAGGTATATGTGTTTGAATTCTAGCCTATCACCGAAGGAATCCGCGAATTTTGCAGGTCTCTACTAATAGGTGTATTAACTTTGTGGGTATGCGGCGAGTATCGCATAAGTTCACTGCATAGTATTTGTGAAGGTTAGCAACTATTGTGACTCAACTGAAATTGTTCAGATACCAGGAGTCAGTGGTTGTCGGCGAGCAAACGCATGTTTTTTTTTAAATGTCATAATCAAAAAGGATAATCACGTGTTTAGTTTCTGCAGGCCCGTCTACGCCAGCAAGCAGAGCTATGCTACCGGGAAGTGAGATGCAAGGCCTGACCTCAACTGTCACGTTCATGAGGGGCGCGAACTAAGTGGTTTATCTTCTTTAAGTTTTGTTTGAATAAACAAAGTCAAGTCTCAATTGTCAACACTCTGTCATTTTTCTTTAATTCAATTTTTTTTTCGGTTGGCTTTCAATTTGAGGGCTGTCATCACACAATATATTGAAATTGCTTTCATATTCGTGAAAAAAAATTTACCACGCGGCTTATCAAATTCTTTAGAATTCATTCGGTATCTTAAAAATTGATAATTATGAAGTATTTTCACGATGATGAAATTATATAACTTCTTACAAGAGAACTTTACGATAAGAAGAGCTATCTTAAAGTGTTGATAAACTAACAGACAATAGTTCACCTTGTCTTTTGTTAATGGAAATTTTTGTACTTAGAATACACTTTTTTTAAAAAAAAAAAAATCAGGTACACTTTATTTATTAAGAACAAATGTAGGAATGACTTTTAATAAAAAGTAGATAACTTCGAGTGGATTTTTGTCAATAAAACTTGACAATAGCTTAATAGTCTGGTCGCCAAGCCATTATACCTGGGAATGTTGGAGGACAAAGATGTTTTGGCTGATTCTTATTCAGTTTTTTCCGCTGATTACGAATCTGCCGGGTACCACTTTGTCACCCTTGGGAAATCGCCGCCATTTTGAAAAAATGGCTCCCAAAAAAACTTTTTTTGATCATATTTATTTAACCGTTGGTCTTACGTAAATTTCTGTAGTTAGATGAAATGAAGATCGTAAAATTCTTCACAAAAATGATGTCTTCAATATTTTTGATAAACTTTACGGTTTTATCGCAATGATTGAAATTAATGTTGCATTTTAAACATTTTTTTCTTTTATTCGACCTGAAATACTAAAATAATGTCCCAAGCTGTTAAGTCTTCTCGTTTTATTATTATATATAATGTTGTAAATCATATCTAGAAAAATGTTTTAGCAAATTACAATTTGAACATTTTTTATTATGCTTATTATGATCACACTACCACATTCGCCTATATTTAATTAAATGTCATCGAAACCACATTTAAATAACCAAAATTTCTCTCAAAAATTAATTTTTATAATATAAATTGTTGTTATAATAAGTTAGTTTGTAATTTACACACGTATCATATGAATAAAAGTTTATATTTTAAAGTGTGTAACAAACAATAACACATGGTTATGTTTATATAAAATGATATACCGTTCCTCGGAGCATTTAGATGTCACAGTATTTGAATGTTATATCTTCCTCTTGATTGTGTTCATTTAAATTTCTTATTTGGAGGTTGAAACACTCTTTGCCTTAGCACTTACAAAATAAAATACATGGCAATTTTCCGGCACAAGTACATCTGATGGAAGAGCAAGGTTTCTCTGAACTACAATTGCATTTGATAACATTCAGGATGTCTGCTGGAGCAACTGAAACCTCTTCAGGCAATGCAACAAGCTTCAGGCTCTATACTGTGTCATCTCTTGCCCAACCATAGTTTGTGGGGTCGATGTCAGGAGGATCTGGATCTTCAGCTGAATATCAGTGCATGACTTACAGATGAGCCCGTTTTACATTCTCAACGAAAGCCTCCGTTGTAGGAGGTAGTGACCTTAGAGGTGGAGCAATGTTCCTAGCACTCCCAGTTCTTCTTGACCACACCACAACGCGAGCTTCGGACATTGTCGTCACATTTCTGGCTCCGTAGCATACTGTATTAGTTTGGTTGCCTCTTTTACAATGTCCTCCATTTTAGATTCTACTTTGCCCAAGTTCTCTAAACTCGTCTGACAACACTTGTCTGAGAATGGTGGCCTTACCCAAGCCATACAGATAAGCAACACTATCGCATCCTGATATCGCATGAGCGCATAATATTTTAGAAACTATTGGTAAATGGTTGCCAACTGTATCTCCTATGTCAATTGTTTTTCTCTCATGGCTTGTAGATGTCTAGTAGACTTCCCATGTCATATTCAATTTTTGGTAGTAGTAACAGAGGAGCAAGAACACATCTGTATCATCAGAAACTTCTATTCTTCTCTTCACATTGATCGACTTTACAACGTTGATTAATTGATGCACCATTATTACGTCAGCTTCTTCATGAGTTGATTTTAAATTGAGCTCTGGCGTGATAAGGCCTTCCATTATTTTGAATGGTACTGGATCTCTACTAGTTGCCACCAATTTATGGCTTGGTTTTGAATCTTTACAATTTGCCACTAGTACCTGGCAAACTAGGCCAATCACTTGGACTTTATTTTTGGTATTGTTTAGAATAATGTTCTTTGGAGGAAGACTCATAGTCAAGTGAAGCTGGAAATTTCTACAGACTCCTTTCTTTCTTGATTGTCTGGTTGCAGTCTTTATGCTGTAATCAAAATACCCATCAAATACAATATACACATCACTTTGTACAATGAACTGGATCACATACTTATAAACATTACTAGCTAGATCAAATACAGTGCCTGAAGATGGCCAGTGGACGACCCAAAGTATAGCACACCCATCGATGACTGTTACATTGGGAGAAGGTATCAATCTTGAAAGAGCCATGGAAGCCAGTTTTTCTTTTAGCACACTTTTTACTGCTTGTAACTGGCGCGAGCTCGTAACACAAAACTTTGTCAATAGATAGATGACGTAATAAGACCAATGCACTGTCTCGGCTGTATATCAGAGCAGTATCAAATACAAATGTATCACCAACTTTTACACTGTTTTTTATGGTTTGCATCGTAACCACGGTTTGTTTCAAAGGTGCATGAAATCCGCCTGGTAATGTTTTTTTTTAATCTGTTAATCCAAGGCTACCTAATTTGATAGCTTTCTCCACATTCACCTTTTCCATTGCAATTGAACCAGTTATAATGTTAACTAGTCCATTTAGGTGTTCATTTGGATTCAGAGGATTAATGCATGTTTGTAGTTTATCA
This sequence comes from Bacillus rossius redtenbacheri, assembly GCF_032445375.1. NCBI lineage: Eukaryota > Metazoa > Arthropoda > Insecta > Phasmatodea > Bacillidae > Bacillus > Bacillus rossius. The sequence continues at coordinate 40,530,160 of NC_086339.1, read as the reverse complement.
TTAATTTTCTGTCGATCTTCCATATCCGACTTTATTCTAGATTTACTTCTTCCTTGTGATGATTTGCGTGAAGTGTTACACTTTTGTCATTTAAATCACAAAGATCTTTCACCAATTTGCTACTTGTATGGAGGCTTAGAGCCCAAGTATTGATTGTTTTGGGCTGCGTTGTTATCCCTATTAGTCCTCCTGGTCCTTTTCCATACCGCATGAAGGTAATTTCTATAAACATGTCCGACCACATTCCATTCCAAAGCCCTTTTTGATGTCGCGTGACAAAATTTCCATTTTCCATAATCGTTTTTAAGATGGCTCTTGATAAATTTGACATTTGGATAATGTACCCAAGACCATAACGCAAGTAATTGGAAATGGTCTTTGTTAAGGAATTCATCCCAGCATTCGCCTGGAGTGATTTCGGGAAAAAATAAAAAACAAATCAGGATGACTAAACCCGGGAAACAAACCTGGGTCCTCCCTAATGCGAGTCCAACGAGCTAATCCTTGCACCAGCTCGCTGGTTTTCATTGAGGGAAATTTTGATTATTTAAATGTAGTTTCGATGACATTTAATTAAATATAGGCGAATGTGGTAGTGTGTTCATAATAAGCATAATAAACAATGTTCAAATTGTAATTTGCTAAAACATTTTTCTAGATATCATTTACAACATAACATATAAGAATAAAACGAGAAGACTTAACAGCTTGGGACATTATTTTAGTTTTTCAGGTCGAATAAAAGAAAAAAATGTTTAAATTGCAACATTAATTTCTCTCATTGCGATAAAACTATAACGTTTATGAAAAATTTTGAAGACATAATTTTTGTGAAGAATTTTACGATCTTCATTTCATCTAACTACAGAAATTTACGTATGACCAGCGGTTAATTAAATATGAACAAAAAAGTGTTTTCGTGCGCCATTTTTTCAAAATGGCGGCGATTGCCCAAGGGTGACAAAGTGGCACCCGGCAGATTCGTAATCAGCGGAAAAAACTGAATAATAATCAGCCAAAACATCTTTGTCCTCCAACATTTCCAGGTGATGCTAAATTTGGTGGTTTGGCGACCAGACTATAAGGTACGATGCTTACATTACGACGCAGACTTAGAAAACGTTCTTAATCTATATATATAACAATTTAGCTTCCGTATGTATTTGGCCGCAAAACTCGGAAAGTATACGATGGTTTGGATTGAAATTTTTACAGAACATTGCATCTTAACAGAAGAGTGTTTATATGAAATAAAAGTTTGGGAAAATCCACCGGAAAAGTCGGAAAAAAAAGTTTCTATAACTAAATATCATGGTCACCCAACTTAGTTGTGACCACGCTCGACGATGCTGTACCATATTGTCGAAGTTCAAGCACATCAGGCTACTTTTTTTTTTATAGTTTATTAGTTTATTGTGATATCATGTGCATGTACATAACATTACAGCTCACATCAGAGTACAGTCAGCACAAATGGGTTACACGATACTGATACCTCGCCCCTGCGGATTAACACAGTCCCACACCATCTGTACATAGTTCAAAACATGAAAAGGTAATGTCCAAATCTCCTTCTTAACGTATTGTTTTTTACCATAGACCATATGTCACGTCGTAGCTGGGATATGAAGTCCTGCAAGAGATATGGCACCTGAGTGTTGAGCACAAAATCGATCAAATTCGCCATCAGCCACACAGCCGCCCGCCTCTTCACGGTAGGGAAGGCCGTGATGTCGAGGTAGCACATGCGATCCGCGCACACGTCTCGTGGAGGTAGGCAGAGCAGTCTGGAAAGTTTCGTTTTACACCACTCCCACAAGGGGCGCGAGAATGAGCAAGCACATATGCGATGGAGGGCGGTGTCACGGTAGCCACAGAGTTCGCAGTGGTCATCCTGGGATAACGCAATGCGTTTCTTGCGATAAAGGGTGGGTGTCAGGTCGTTGACAAATGTGAAAGCTTCGGCACGGAGATGAGTAGGTAATTCAGGATCAGAAACGTTATTCCATATGTTCAGCCAACGCAAAGAAAGGATCTTATTCTGAATATTCGGCACAGAGGGTGTTGCACGTCGCTGGAAACCATAAAGTTGTCTTGTGGAGACATGCGTACCTTCGGGAAGTTCGGAAATCGTCGTGCGAAGGTGATCGGCGGCGGACTTGTAGTGTCGGGGTAGGCGCTCCCTGGCGCCCCATGCGGCTGTGTACAAAGCCGAGGAGCGACCACCCTGTAAGACACGTTGTATGACGCATTTCTGGAACAAGGCTCGTGCTTTTTGCTCATGCTCAATAAGTCCGAGACCACCTTTACTGACAGGCATCGTCAGCTGATCGCGGCTGACCTTGAAGAGGAATCCTTTCCAGATAAACCACCCAATGTATTGCCTGATTTGAGCTGCAATCGCAGCTGGCATGGGGAACACCTGTGCCATGTACCAGAGTTGTGAAAGGGAGTACATGTTAACGATATATACACATTGGATGATGTTGAGGTTTCTAAGGTGTGACTCAAGCAGGCTACCACGAACTTTCCGCACCACTCCGTCCCAGTTCTCTTGAATGGTATGACCGATGTCACCCGTGAAAAGTATTCCAAGTGTCCTGATCGCATCCGTAGACACGAATGAATGCTGTGGCACAATCACATCTGGCGCTGCTTTCAGATTCAACACTTTATGTTTTCGCGAAGTTGCATTTTGCATGCGTTGCCTTGTGGAAGGCCTCAAGAATAGCATGAGCGGCCGTGAGTTCATGTTCACTACGCACAATGACCGTAACATCATCTGCATACCCAATGCACATTAAAGGATACCCTTGAATACTCAGTCCTGAGAGAGTAGAGTTAAATTTCCTTTTAAGGGGCTCAATATAAAGGACGAAAAGTACCATCGAGACAGAGGAGCGAATCGGAAATTTGTTACCAAAACAACCATTGATGGACATCTTCGAGGTTAGGTTCTCACGGAATGTGCGTAGGACAGCTCGAACTGTGGGAGGGAAGCAAAGGTGCTCGAGCACCCTGTCGAGAAAGCTCCATTGCACCCGGTCAAAAGCCTTCTCAAGGTCAATGTTCAGGAGGGCGACAGCGCCCGGCGTTGTGCGCGCCAGGAGCTGCACATCGCGGAGCGCAGAAGTGCCTTGTGTGATGGACGTCCCCTGCACAATACAATGTTGGTCCGGCCCGATGACATCAGACAGCGCTGATTTAATGCGATTGGCATACACCCGTGCGATGATTTTGTAGTCAGCACACAGAAGCGTGATAGGCCTATAGTGTGCTACTTCACGTGGCTGTGGTACCTTGGGGATGAGCACAATGATTCCCTCTGTTTGTGTGCTGCACAGACGCCCTCGTCGAATGACCGTGCGCGCCATTTCGCAAAACTCCTCTCGAATCGTTGGCCAATAGTGCTGGTAGAATTCGTAGGGGATACCGTCCACACCAGGGGATTTGGTTTTTGGGGCCCTCCGAACAATGTGTGTGATCTCTTCGTCAGTTGGGTCGGCCTCCAGATGGTGCTGTGCTATGTCGTCAAGGCTGCTGTCATACACATCGAGGAAGGACGTCCCTTCATCATAGTCAATGTCGTGGTCCGCATAGAGTTCCTTGTAGCTACTTGTAAATGCTGCGAGGATGGTTGTGGAATCCCTTACGACTGTGCCATTCGCGTCCACAACCGAGCTGATGTGCCTTCGTGTTCGCCTCTTCCGATCTCGCATGAGGGAGTGAATGCTAAGCCTTTCTTGCTGTAGCGCACTCTTGGTGTTGTTGAATACAATGCGACTTTCCATGTTCGCTCGGTGTATGGCGATGATCCGTTCCTTAAGGCGACGGGCTTGATCCCTCAGATTGGTAACTGCGGTTGGATGCGTACTTAATTCCCGCAGGGCCCTCTCGTGCAAATAGAGAAGGGAGTCCTGCTCCCGTCTACAACGCCCGCTATGGTGCTTAAATAATTTGGCCAGACCTGGTTTGACGCAGCCATCCCACCAATCCGCTGTGTCCGCGTACCTCTGTTTACATCGCAACCAATGAGACCAGCGCCGATGAAAATCATTGTCCACTTCAGTTTGACCCAACAAGCGTGTTTGTAGCCTCCAGTAGTTACGCCCAGGTGTGGGTGAAACCTCTGGAGCAGCCACAGTACAAACGACCATGTAATGATCTGTGACAGCCACTGGCACCACATCATATGATCGCGCGTAGTGTCGATGCGTGCGGGACATATAAAACCTGTCTAGGCGCGAACTAGATGAATAGGCATGAAAGGTGTAATGTGGTGTGGGTACTTGAAGAATGTCAACCATGTCTTCCACATCAAAGGCAGTAACGAGCTCATGCAGTGCCGTGTTAATGGGGTAGTGTCCACCAACGTAATCACTGGGTTTAATTATACAATTGAAATCTCCACCTAGAATAAGACCCGTGCCATCATTCCTTATAAATGGAAGGATTTCCTGGCGAAAAAATTCCTGGCGTTCTGTTCGACGCTGAGAGCCAGAGGGGGCATAGACATTCACACATTGTCCGATGATGCTCCTGCCAGTAGCGCTGGAGGGGTTGAGCGCTATGAGTGTGCCAGAGATTATTCTCCCAGATGCGTGCGCTCTGATGTGCGTGAGTTCAAGATGGTTCTTTGTGACAACAATGGTTCCTCTCCCTTGAGGGCCGATGTTGGGGTACACATTATATTGGTCAAAATATGGTAGCCGCTCTAGCGCACACTCTTGTAAAAATAGTACGTCGATAGCGTGCACACGTACAATGCTGTGTAAAGCATGAAATTTGAAAGGAGCTTCAATTGCACAAATGTTGACAGTGGCAATTGTTAAAACTCTAGTCATCCGCTACGTCTTTGCTACTAGCTACGTCATCCCCTCCCCCACTCTGTGCCGTCATGCTGATCGCGCCCCCTTTGATTTGCTCGATCGCATGCTGGGCAATGCGGAGTGAATATTCACGTTGTGAACGCGGGCTGTCCAGTAGGGCGGTGTCGCGACTTGGACTGCGACTCGCATGACGGGCCTTTTTATCCCTGCGCCCGCTCGGGGGCCGTTCACGCCCACCGGACTTTTTGCCTGAGCGGGGGTTGGTGGAGTGTGCCTCCTGTGAGCATTCGGACATTCCGTCATCCTCCATGTCCGTGGGCGTATCGAGTCGTAAATCCGGGGCGGGCATGTCCTGTTGAGTCGGAGCAAGAGGTGATGCGGTAATGGTGGACAGCAGAGTTTTGAGTGGGACCGCCTCATAAGGCCTCTCCTCCCTGTCTTCTGACGTCAGAGTTTGTGCCGGCGGATGTAAGCTCGCCCCAGAGGTGGTGGGCCGGTCCCGCACTTCGTGCGGTTCTGTCGAGCGACTGCTCTGCGCGCCATCCTGTAGTGTCTGCGCCCACGTGCGCGGCGCGCCCGACCGCTCGCGCGGAAGAGTGGGGCAGGCCGCGCGGTGGTGTCCCGCCTGCGAGCAGTGACTGCAGGTCTGGAGTTGTCCGTCATACACTACGAACCCTTGATGCCCATCGACTACCAGCTGTGAGGGAATATTTTGATTGAGTTCCATTTTCACTATTCGTACCCCTGTCTTGGCTTTGAACTTGCGATACACCCCCACATTTCGTCCACGCACGTGTGTATCTTTCCGTACGGAGTGAGCGAGTAAACAATCCGTTCATTTGGTACTTCCACGGGAATGTTTACGACCCTGACGGTTTTCAGGTAGTCTAGCGCCAGTTCTATGTCTACTTGTAGTGACTCACCGCTCGCTGCGTGTATCTGAGACGTTCCGCCGGTCTCTCGGATGATCCTCTCGCAGTGTAGTAGTGATGTCAACTTCACAAAGACGCACCGTTGGCGTCCGTCGACCTGTACAGCAATCACTTCGTCATCCTGCAGCCCAAGGGTCTCGTCGAGCCATCGGAGTAAGTCCAACGCGAGCGGTTTGGTTTGACACTTCACGCGAAGGGTATTCACTCGTGGGGTCGGTTGGCAAGTCGCCATGATGGTCCTGCGAAAGTCAGTAAGAAGCCTTTAGAATACGTTACGTGTAAGCCGCACGACACTTAACTCGCTCTCGCACTAAACCAGGAGAGTAACAGCGCACGAGACACGTCGCGTCGCACACGTCCGCGCACCACGCGAGCACGGGGCGGACTGGCTACTCGACCACTGTGCCTTGACGACTATAATTTACATAAATATGTATATATATATATTTCATCTATATATATAAAAATTTAGCTTCCGTATGTATTTGGCCGCAAAACTCGGAAAGTATACGATGGTTTGGATTGAAATTTTTACAGAACATTGCATCTTAACAGAAGAGTGTTTATATGAAATAAAAGTTTGGGAAAATCCACCGGAAAAGTCGGAAAAAAAAAGTTTCTATAACTAAATATCATGGTCACCCAACTTAGTTGTGACCACGCTCGACGATGCTGTACCATATTGTCGAAGTTGAAGCACATCAGGCTACCCGACCATTGTGCCTTGACGACTATAATTTACACAAATATGTATATATATATATATTTCAAGAAAGAATAAAACACTTTATTTAATTTGAAATTATATTCTTTCGACTCTATTGATAAAAATACGTTTAAATTAAAAAATATTCAAATTTTTGGAGCACAGTAAAAAAAATGCATTTAACCACAAATATGCGAGTTAAACTTCAGAACGATCCAACAGCAGTCATATTTTCAAGACAATTAATTGAAGTTGGTAACGGCACTGTACCTACAAATCCAGAAACAGGAAAAATCAGCTTATCATCTGATTTATGCAACATCGTAGATTCAAAAGAGGAATTAGTAGACAAGGTATTCCAAAACATCGAAAAAAATTCAAAAATCATGCATGGTTGAGCGAAAGAGCCATTCTAGCGGCTAAAAATGTTGACGTACACGATATGAACAATAGTATTATAAACAGAATCGAAGGTGAAACAATGACATACAAATCTATTGATTCAGTAGTGCACCAAAATGAAGCAGTGAACTTTCCAACGGAATTTCTCAATTCACTCGATGTTCCAGGATTACCACCACATATTTTGAATTTGAAAATTGGTGTGCCAATTATATTGCTTCGAAATATCTGTCAGCCTAAATTATGTAATGGTACACGATTAGTAGTTAAAAAATTAATGGATAATCTTATTGAAGCAACAATTTTGATTGGACTTCATAAAGGTGAAGACGTATTACTTCCACGAATGCCACTTATTCCGACAGATATGGCGTTCGAGTTCAAACGACTTCAATTTCCAATACGCCTTGCGTTCGCTATGACCATCAATAAAGCACAAGGACAATCTTTGCAAGTGTGCGGTTTGAATTTAGAAAATGAATGCTTCTCTCATGGACAGTTATATGTCGGGTGCTCCAGAGTCGGTAAACCATCTGATCTATATGTTTATGCAAAAAATGGGAAAACAAGGAATGTAGTTCTTCCATTAGCTTTACAATAAAAATATTTAAGCTAAACACATTTTTATTTCTTCTATTACATTCCACAGCCATGCACAGTAAAATATTAAATTAAACAATGAATTAATATTAAACTGTGCCACAGCAAAGCGTGGCCGGGTTTAGCTAGTAATTAATAATTGAATATAAACTCTACAACTCAACATACGGGAGTTGCCGAAATTGACGCTCTATGCGATGACGATTAGCAACCAACCTAGACGGCCACCTCAATACTTGGTCCAGCCCACCAATGTTCAGTCAATGGATTTTACTGTCATTATATATTTACAAAATTAGTCCCTACATATGAGTAGTATATATTGACCGATGCCGGCCCTGGTTTCTGTTTGAAATGTTTTGGTCCAACCGCCATCTTGTATTGCGTCGTCACAGCGGCCAATTTGGTGTTGAAATTTCATCAAAATGCCTCAAAAGTGAGTCTAAATTCCTCTAAATTCCTAGATATTTCAATAATCAAAGAAAAATTCAAGTTTTAGAGAATATTTACAATTTTTTGTTCAATAAATCCAGATGGGCAATTCTCCACAGAGAGGAGCAATTTTCCTCAAAATCCACTCAGAGATCATGACCTCGACCTTGAACTTAAACTTGAAATTCTTTAACTTTGACCAAAAATGCCAAAAAATTAAAAATAAAATGTTTACTTTAAATATTTAGTTACTAAATGCATTTCAGTCCTCGTTACGATTCCCGATAAAAGTAAACATGTAAATTATAAATAAAAATATTAAAAATAAGACATAAATATTCAAATTAAACTTAAATTTTTTTACATCACACATCATGGATTCTAGAACCTTCCCTCATTTTGATAAGAGACTTCACGTCCACTTGATTAAAAATACCGGATTTTCATATGAATATATCACAGCTTTGTCTGAACCAAAAGTGTTTACAAAACAATTCGAAGGTTAAGAATAACAGTTAATAAAAAAATGCATCCATTTTTTCAACTAGATTATTGATATTTACTAAAAAAATTGTTTGTCGTAAAAGTTTCACTGCAAACAATTACTTAATAAATTTGTTTTAAAACATTTGAAATATATGATTTTGTTCAGTAAAAATACTTTATTCAGAATAAGGCTGAAGTAGAAGAAACAATAGCTCGAATAAAGTACTTACAAAATAATATTTATAATTTATGCATTTCAATTTCTTTTTTCGTGATAAGTAATTGTAAAAACTGCTATCAGTCTATATAGAAAATATCTATGTGCAAAATATGAATATGTTATTTTAATTTTTTGTTAAAAATGACTCCATACCATGACTCAGCGCTTGTTAGTGCTTGTTAGTGTTAAATATGATTGATTATATCTAATTATATCTAATTATAGTTATATCTAGTTATATCTAATTTCTATAAATATTGGATAATTGTCTTCCTAAAAATTATTTACTACATTTTATTTAAATTAAATAGACGATACAGGTATTTTTTCTGTGGATATTTATTCAGAATTATTCAAATTATTATATGCACATATTACAATTCTTTGAAATTATTTATTTGGAATGTAAGAATAAATAAATGACATTTCTGAGCAAAACAAATTCGTTTTTATTAAATAATTAGTGCCTGAACTTCATAACTGAAGGAAAGTCGGTTTTTTGTTATGTTTTCCTCTGCTATATTTAAAAGTTAGATAATTTTACAAATAGCAAGGACAAAAGTAACGTTAATGTTTTGCATTCACAATATTTTCATCAAATTTGGTTCTTACTACAATACTAATTCGTCTTTAATAATTATTTATAGTCCGTCAACGCTAAAGAACAGCACTAATGCTAAACAAAAAAAAATACTCGTGTTTTGGGTTTGATTTGAAAATTGCATAAAACGGGATATTAATTTTAATGGGAATGTTTGTTAAACTTTGTTACACAGCAGGGTCATTATTTCTGAAAATATCATAATGAAATAAATTTCTTGTACATACTTTAATTTGTAATAATTTGGTTGAACTCATTCACCGTATTATTTTGCATTAACACTTGTATTACGTTAGTATTGTATTAAAAATAATTTTAAATTATAAAGTATAGCTAATATAATTTATAGGAAAATTGTTTAACCTTTATGTGGACTTCCACATGTTGACTGATAGACTAGTCAAGACAGCTTTCCAAGAAAAACACGAGAAAATTAAGAATTAGAAAAAAAAAAAAAAAAGGACTTTGATAGCAAAAACCGGTGACTGGTACGAGATATTAAATTATTTCTAAGGATTAACTTTCCAAAAATTAATGGGTGAGAAGAATTGGGCTTATTAAAGAAAATACTGATGAATCATAATTTAAAAAAAAATTGATGACATTTGGATTAGATTTTAAGAAATTTTTGTTTCCAATCTATTAGTTTACGCCCCATTGCAATGAATCAATTATGAAGAAAAAAATCATTAATTATTTTATATTTTTATAAAAAAATTAATTATTTTGATGAAAAAAGTATTTTATGAATCATTTAGGATAATAACGATGCTAATGCATTTCGGTTGCTTTTAAATAAACATTTGACCGATTACTTTTTATTGTGATGTGATGACTGTAGAAATGAAGCAAATTAGGAGAGTCATTACGAACTTGGCAGAGAGTCAGAATATTTTAACATCTGTGGAGTTTCGTTAAGAAAAAAATTAGAAGAAAGAAAAAAATACCAATAAACGTGTTGCTGAAATAGCCGTAACGTATATCAAATGGTTCCCAGATGGTGAAAAGAGTCTCCTTCTCGTAATTAAAAGAAGTAAAAAAACCAACAATATTCTTGGACCATAAAGCAAAGCGTTTATTTTTTTCGTACAAATGTAACAGCTTCAGAGTACAAATAAAAATAATTGTCTAAATTTTGAGAAATTTTTAAGCGACATTGTTTTCTTAACTTAAGCGCAATGTTAAATCTTTAATGGTTAAAAATATAATTGGAAAACACAGATTATATAATTTTCTTAATGGCAATTTTACTTAAAATATTATATATTAGAAATAACTCCTTTAGGTACAGCCAACAGGTGTAGATAGATTTAAAAGTACATATTTCATCTAGAAACGTTTTGGAAGTTCTGTAAGATCTTAATGTGCATAATTCCAATATGATGTACAATACTCCCGAATCCTTGGTAAAAATGGTTGGTAGTATAAAATATTATTTCAAAAGAAAGATGTAGTTAATATTTTCAGGTCTTACAATAAATAAGAACGGAATTAATAGTGTATATGGTTGGAATATTTTTTTAAATTTTACCCTTATTTTTTTCAACCCTTTGCAGCAATGGTTCGTCTTATCAAAAAAATTTTAGACCAAATTATAAGATAAAAATTATAAGATTTACCAACATTTTGAACGAATTCGATTGTGTGCGTACTAAGGAAGTTATGCATATTTTTGTCCACATTCCCCCACTTTTTTTCCAACCTTTGCAGTTATGGATTGGACGTATAAAAAATGGACTTAGACACAAGTTTTCGATATTACTCCTACGAGTTATAATAGGTTATAACAGATATGATATTCCTCATACCATGGGAGTTATAGCAATTCTTCGGTTTTTCAAAAAACCTTCATTTCTACCCCTTTGGTGGAATTTTGCCCGTTAACGAACTCGACCAATATTTTATATTACTATATTTTATGTAACAGTTTGGAAATGATTTGTGAAAATTTAGAGCATTTTATACATCCATAAACTTATGAGTTGATGGTGGTTTTGGTGTGTATGGATCAAGAATCGAACATCTATATAAAAATTTTCCAGAAGTCGCACCAAGGTTTTTGCTACAATGGATAGTCTTTCTTCGAAATCTACCTAATACTTTGAAGAGCCACTCTGTTTAAACAAAGAGGTTATAAAAACTAACAAAATCTTAAATTAGAATATTATTTTCAGTGTGTTGTTTACTATTTATTTGTTGCCTTTCATATTGAGATACACAGATCATTGTATATGTGAAAGGTAAACCCGCAATAAAATTTATATATGGAGTTTGACAAATATGTTACATATTTTTTTTAAAATACTATATTTTACACTAAATTATATTGATACTAAAATATATATTTTTTTCATTTGAGTACGGATAGACTGTATTCATTAAAGCCTTATCATGTTACTAGACCTTTTCTTAAAATTTCCCGGATATCTTATACATTTTCCTAATTTGCGCAATTTTTAAGCAACCATCGAAAGCAGATCAAACATTACTTTCAAATTCTTTGTTTTTTTATTGATCTAACTTCACTCAATGAATTTATATTAGACACAGCTGTTATCACCACTGTTATAGAATACTATACAAAACTTATATTGTTTTGTTTTCTTAACTTACTTTAGCGATGTTGTATGAATATTTAATTATTATTTTTATTAATTGTTATTTCCGTAAGTTTTATTCTTTTTTTTTAAAATTAAATACAATTTTTAAAAAACTTCAGTCGAACCATTGGGAGTAGAAAATGATTTTTAAATAGGAACTAGAAACTCATTTGAAGTAGTTCAGTCGGAGGAACATTTTTTTTGTTTTGTTTTTGCAGAAGCTATTGGCTACAGAGAGAGCATAAGATTTTTCTGAAATTTAATCGGTAAAAAACTTTCTTCTATAAAAAAACTCGTAAATGTGGTTTTATTACGGTAAAATATATCTTCAAAAAACATCAAATTACTCTTCAATTATATTTCAATTACTGTATGTCGTATGACTTTCGGTCTTCTCATAGCGTCATTAAAGAGAGACAAAGTTGTAAATCCCATGTTGGAGAAATTTACCTTTTCAATAGTCTGTTTTAGGCCTGATCGAGGATTTATGAATATAATATGAATGTTTTCCTGTTTTTTGTTTAGTTTTAAGGGTTCCTTAACAATTAATACTATTGCGATAAAATATTCCCACTTGACCTTTGAAACATGAAGAAAATCACTGTCAGATTGAGATAAACACAACACTAAAGCTTAATTAGAATATTCTTTATTATATTTTGCCAATTCATTGTTAACGCATCATTCATCCGATCAATATGGAATTTTGCACACTTGACCTTCAAATATCAGTCAAGTTTACTGTCTGCAATTTACAAAATGTGACACACAGAAAATATTTGAAACATGTATTCAAGTGTTGGAAGCACGCAAGAAATAATTATATAAGCGAGTGGATTACCAAACTCCTATTGATATTTACTAAAAATTTGCAGTTGTGGTTTTTACACTTTGGATGGTAAAATTATTAGTTAAAATTTTCACGTAGGAGTAAAATCACACAAACATCGGTGTCACTATGGGTCGCAGCGTGACAGAGACAAACACATGCGCCAGAGACGGTGCGGCCACGAGTGGTCGCAGCGTGACAGAGACAAACACATGCGCCAGAGACGGTGCGGCCACGAGTGGTCGCAGCGTGACAGAGACAAACACATGCGCCAGAGACGGTGCGGCCACGAGTGGTCGCAGCGTGACAGAGACAAACACATGCGCCAGAGACGGTGCGGCCACGAGTGGTCGCAGCGTGACAGAGACAAACACATGCGCCAGAGACGGTGCGGCCACGAGTGGTCGCAGCGTGACAGAGACAAACACATGCGCCAGAGACGGTGCGGCCACGAGTGGTCGCAGCGTGACAGAGACAAACACATGCGCCAGAGACGGTGCGGCCACGAGTGGTCGCAGCGTGACAGAGACAAACACATGCGCCAGAGACGGTGCTGCCACGAGTGGTCGCAGCGTGACAGAGACAAACACATGCGCCAGAGACGGTGCGGCCACGAGTGGTCGCAGCGTGACAGCGACAAACACATGCGCCGGAGACGGTGCGGCCACGAGTGGTCGCAGCGTGACAGCGACAAACACATGCGCCGGAGACGGTGCGGCCACGAGTGGTCGCAGCGTGACAGAGACAAACACATCCGCCAGAGACGGTGCGGCCACGAGTGGTCGCAGCGTGACAGAGACAAACACATGCGCCAGAGACGGTGCGGCCACGAGTGGTCGCAGCGTGACAGAGACAAACACATGCGCCAGAGACGGTGCGGCCACGAGTGGTCGCAGCGTGACAGAGACAAACACATGCGCCAGAGACGGTGCGGCCACGAGTGGTCGCAGCGTGACAGAGACAAACACATGCGCCAGAGACGGTGCGGCCACGAGTGGTCGCAGCGTGACAGAGACAAACACATCCGCCAGAGACGGTGCGGCCACGAGTGGTCGCAGCGTGACAGAGACAAACACATGCGCCAGAGACGGTGCTGCCACGAGTGGTCGCAGCGTGACAGCGACCAAGCACCCTCGCCAGATACAGTGCTATAGCCCGGCAACTTAGTAATTGACCTTGTGCATTTCTGTTCCGCGCAGCTCCACCCTCCCTAACGTCCACCCCTCCTACTCCTCCGAATCGGCTGCAGGTAGGGGAGGGCCACTCCTCCCTCAAGGACAACTTACACGAACCCATTTCACTCGCTTCGCGATGAGGCTCACTAACGAAATATTTGTTGCGTTTGACGCAGCATTATGGGGGTCATTTGGCTGACGCAATAATGAAATCTACATCTGATATTGTAATCGAGGGGGAAAAGACTCCTGAAACGTATTTTGGAAACCCTCAAAATTACGAAAACTACATATTCATTCCTACTTCTATATCTAGATGAACATATTGATCAGATGCACGGGCACATCTATAGAAGCATGCACTTAACTTTTCTAAATATTTATCTCATTAATAAAATGTCACTGTCACCGATGAAAGTCTCATAGGACATTGGAACCTCTGAGAATCAACTGCATGTCTATTTAGGGCATTGGACATAAAAAACTATACATTACATGCACCCGGCAATCGTAAAGTGTCAATTAAATGTAAATAAAATTGACAACCAAGTTGAGTCAAAAGTATGCTGTTAGGTATAAGTACACCATTCCCCTTCATAAGTAATATTAATATATCAAGCCAATAGAACATTAATTCCCATAGGCTATGCAACCTGCATAGTTATCACATACAGCTGCAAAAGAACCATTAGAAAGAGTAATTAATATTTTGAATAACCATATGAAATATTAACCTTACCTAGTCCGAGTCGAAGCTATGTGCAGTATCTGTTCCACTTGAATTTTCATCAGATGAAGATTGAAGGGTTACAATAATTTTGTCGATTTCGATGTCCATGATTCGATCACTTCTGAAATATTCAGCTTCAATACCTTTAACATGTTCGCAGCACTTTTTCCACTGTTCGACGGAGTACGAAGCAAACAATTTCTCACGTAGTTTTTTTTTCGTCCAACGAGTTACCTATTTCCTCAGAGACCTTCCTCTGAATGTCCCCCCACACAACCTCGATCGGATTTAGATCCGGATGGTAGGGAGGCAATCGAATCACGTCAAGGCCATATTTGTTTATGATTTCGTCTACCTTGAATATTTTTGGGGAAGGGTTCTGTTTCACCAAACACAACAAATCTGCTTTCTTCATGTCAGGAGAAAACTGGATGCTATTTTCCCTAAGCCAATCTTGAATGTCATGTTTAAGAGTAGCTAATGAAGGTTTTCTATTAGTTTGAACATTGTGGTAATTAGCATTGTCTAAAACAATGACACTCTGCGTTGGCAAATTTGGTAGTAACTTTTGTTCTAGCCACAACGAAAAATTTTAATAGTTTATATCATCGTGATAGTCACCGGATTTTTGTTCTGATTTAAAAATCAATAACGCATTCTGGAAAAAGCCTTGTTCGCCACCAGCATGCACAATTATCAATCGTTGCCCTTTATTGATAGATTCTGTGACCCCCAGTTCAGTGCTGGATTGCCAGCAAGAACTTACACTGTGAGTAGCGTGTAGATATGTTTAATCAATATATACTATATTCCGCCCTGCATTTCGGTACGCACGAATGTCTTGAAAATATTTTCCTCTCCATGCGGTAATTTCAGGTTTCTCTATCAAAAGTTTTCTTCTAGACTAACATGTTTTCCATCGATAACCGAGATGTTTCAACAGTTTGCGCAAGTATTCTTTGCTGCAGTTCATAATACCGTCATCTCGTAAGGACTTTGTTAAATTCTTTAATGTCGGCACTGTTTTTCTAAAGGCATAAAATTCATGAATTTTCCTACGAATAGCACATTCGGAAAAGTCTTTAAATTCAATTCTTTTCTTTCGGTCTTTGTTCTTACCCGTGGGTGTGGAAAATGATAAACTACTTTCAATTTTACCTTTCGCAATGATACTTTTAATGGTTGATTGCGAAACACCTGTCGCCGCACTTGCCGATTCTGTGACGTTGTAATTTAATTTATATAAACGTTTATGTTCTTTCAAATGTGTAACAACATTGTAAACGATTTCCCTTGCTTGTCCATGTAATGGTGTACCGGCTGAAATGCGTGACTTAATTCCTGAAGTTGAAGCCATAACGCAAACCGTATCGTGTAAACCGACCTGCGAAGCACTATCTCGGGAGCCAGGAAGCACAGCCGTCAACTGATCCCCTCCACTCCACTATGCTAGAGAATCACGTGACCGCCGCCTGACACTGGGGTCTGCGCAGTTCGAAAACAAAGTTGCCAGATTATAGACGAGTGGTCGCAGCGTGACAGCGACTATACACCTGCACCAGATATGGTGCGGCGACGAGTGGTCGCAGCGTGACAGCGACCTAGTACCTGCGCCACAGATGGCTTCCATGTCTCTAACTTCCCAACGTGGATAAATGCACCTCATAATAACAAGGTGAAAAATTGTCTTACGTCATATACATAGGATCTCTATGTTTGCATTTCTGTGGTCGTTTAATGAGGGCGGAAAATGGGTACATTGTATTACTATTGAGCGCAGTAAAATTTACCATACTTTTTTAATTGAATGTTTTTATAGCCATTAGAGTTACATCAAAATTACAGGTTATAGGAAGTTAGTTGGTAACTAAGTTAACCTGTGTAACATATGTAACGTTATTGCTGTCTTGGCTTGTGTTAAAATAAAAAGTTTTGTATTATTACATCTTTACAGCTGGTTACAGATGACAGCAGTAGCGCATTATGTCGTTAACTTTCCAATTATATTGTAAACCTTTAGCATTCTCTCACTATTTTGTATAATTATATGTCTGAATGCATTTGCATACTTTTGCATAATTTTTAATACTTTAGCAAGTCATTATTTGCAACTCTCGCCTCTGAACTTTGAGCTCGGATCCAGTGTAAGCGTTAGAATTATGAAAATTTGTACAGATATTTCCAATAGGGTCATGTTTCATATCTTATCTATCAGAAACCTATATGTTTAAATTGGAGACATTGACAGACTTTAGTAAATAAATGTCTATTTTCAACCCTATGATTATGCAATTTTTAAATATTCAGAGTTCCTTAAAAAAATTTCCAATCTCTCTTTATCTGTGAAGTTTCACTTCTAAGGTGCGTGGTGGCTGCGACGCACGTGGTTTTTTAATCAGTTCTAAAGGGCATGTCTATGTAGATTTTGGAGATGGGTTAGTTACTTTAAGAATCGTGGCATGCCTTTGTTCAGGGTGTTGCGTGGTGGGTGAAACTTCACTCTTGGTTTCAGTTCCCACACGGGATCTCCTAGGTCTCCTGGAAGAAGGAAGAGAAGCACAGTCGCTGTTCCCCAGCGAGGCAGCCGACGCCGCTACGCTCCGGTTCGCACGACTCGGAAAACAAAAAGAAAAGCGTCGGTTCGCGCCCGCCGCACGCTTTTCCGTCTTCGCTTTCCCTCCGCGGCCTCGTAATTGGCCCTCGGGAGTCTCTCATGAGGCCGCCTCCTCAGCGACACGGGGCATAGTCAAGAGAGGGACTCTCCCTCTCCCCGGCAATATCCCTCTCGCAACCGCCCCGGGCGCTCATTAACTTTCTCGCGGCGGCCGGCGGGCGGACTCACTCCTCGAGTCGGTGTTCTGGGAGACAAGTGCGCATGTTCGCCCCGCGACCCGTCCGGGTGAAAGTAAACAAGACCACAGTCACACGGCATGACACAACACACGTGTGTCGAACATGTCTTCAGTTAGGTTTAAAATACTTTGTGGGGGTAGCGCAAAAAATAATAGGTGACCAACAAAAACAGGCACCAGTATTTTTTCTGGAAAATGAGAAGCAAATGTACTTTAGATGGCTGCCTGGCTGGGTCGCCAAACGGCGTGTAGAGCTCCGGGTGTCAACGCAACATTTACAAACCATTCAAGGTTTACTGAAAGTGTCTCATTACGGAAAGCATTTAAGAGCCATTGCACTTGTCTATAAAAAATTTGTTTCAGTTTGTCGTCTAAAGCATGTATTTTTTGAACAATGAAAAAGGCCAAAACGGACGAATTCATGGACGATATTAGGCATGGACAATTCTAAACACAGTATTTTAGGTGGTATATAGAAGAGCATGTAGACTTCGACTATAATACAAGAGCATGCAATTGTAGCTTCACCACTTAAAGTCCCGCGGAGGCAAAGTGAAGAATGCACATCAGTACGATAGCTGGCTCATAGAGGTGAAGAGAAGTGTTATGCGAGAGCCAGTGTCCCCCTTAGCGCCTTCGCAGTCATAGAGCTCGTGCGCCTAGCCAGGCGATTCCCTTAAATCTACGTCTCGTAGTCTTTAATGGCTAGATTCACTAACAACATATTGTCTTTTGGGTTCAGGCCACGTCGTGGAAATGTTTATGTGCCCGAAGTTACACCATGCCCTGTGTCAGCACGAGGTCTGGTGCTGTGTTGGTCGGCCTTGATTGAGAGGTGGATCTTGCCAATCACGAAGCATCTGCTTCGGCTAACACACTGAAAATTGTGGTTCTTGACGATCAATATTGCTCTACAATATTCATGATTGTACATCACCGAATACTTACTTGGTCGCAGTCAAGCTTGTTCCACTTATAAAGCAAATGCTTCCCGATTGGTCATCACAACTGATCCCAGCGACCAATCACAGCTCAGCTGTGCTGGGCCATACATAAATACTGCGCAAGAACACCGGGTCTGAAATGGCTGCAACAAGACACGCCAAAACAACGGACACAACAACATTAACAAGGACGTGGCCTCGACACTGTTGCCGAAAACAAGTTAAAACTGCACTTGGCCAAAAATGTTAAATACCTGAAACATTTACAAGAAATATGCTTTGTACTTTTTGAATTCTTTCAGACACAGAACCAGTTCTCAAAGCTTGAATTCCAGTAAGGTTAGCTCAATTGATCGTTAAGGCTGTAGGGCTCACGGTGGCGCACAGGGGGTCAGGTGCAGACACCCCCTTAATTATATTGTGTTCCAAACCACTTTGCTGCCGACTCAATGCTCATAAAGTTTAGTCAAACTGAAATGGTGGAATCAAACCCACGACCCTCACCATACGGTTATACGGTGTTTGCGTTAACGAACACCGAAGACCTTTTGTAAGATACATTAATCATCTTTCTGGTGAAATGAAATTGATGCTTCTTTGAGATTATTTATTTTATAGCAAACCACAGTAAAACATGTTTACATTACTTGGTAGTGTAGAAATTATAATAATGGTTTGTTAAATCAAATATTTTGTGCCATTAGGCAAATAGATTACGGTTTAAAATTTCCAGGAACGAAATACAATAACAAGCCATATTTCATTATAATTACTGCAAAAGCTTGTAAATATTTTGATAAGCTGTTCTATCTTGACTTCAACCGGTGGTGTTGGCAGTCTAGATACTGTTTTGTGTATTATACATACGATGGGCTCGGGAACATAGTGGTGTAAGTCAAGAAATTGGAAGATTTGAGTTTGCCATATCAAATATTATTTTGAACCCTTCAGTGTTCAAACAAATAGCTTACTTAACGCTACAGACTTTTGAACGTGTCCCAGTGCCACATATATAGCTTTGTACAGGACTTGGCTGATAACGCAATGTCAGCTTCAGACACAGAATCACGACACTGTAAAGACTCTGGGTTCTGATGACAAGGAGAATATCAGCAGAATTCTCACTAGGAATAAACGGAGGAGCACAATGATAGAACCAATGAAATATTGACATGAGTAATCATGAGCACACGGAGATAACGAACGCACGTTTTCCTAAATAAAGATCAGTGAACAACAAAAATTATATTAAAAATAATAAAAGTACAAAAAAAATTCTTTCTTGCGCTAGAACTCTATTCTTGCTGAACAAATGAGAAGTTCACAAGTTAAAAGCGGAATTCTGAGTATTTTTGATAAATTTTGATGAATATTTGACACCAACATGGCTGCTGTGACGTCGCAATCCTAGATGACGTACACCGACACCAACATCTCAACCTGGACCATGTCCCCGGACCTATATTCCTATACTACTAAGGTTATATTTCAAAGCAGGCTTATATGAAAATAAAATTAAAATTTTTTTTCCATGATATTCTGCATCATGTAAATGGAAATATATTACTGGGTGAGATATTCAATTTTAGCATATCAATATGGTTTTATCCAAAATTAAACTTTGTAATGTACTTGTAGTATCTATATGGCAGATTGTAAACACGGACCATACCAAACTAGTTGTTGATTTAATATATGTCTGTAAATATGTTTTGCCCGTCAAAATTTTATTTCGTTTTATTTGAAAGTTGAAAAAAAACTAAACCTGTGTAACATATGTATATACAAAACATCTAACAGGGTAAGATATTAAATTCCATCACATTAATATCGTTGTATTCAAATCAAAACTTTCTAATATACATAGAGTATATAGCATAGCTTAAATACAGACCTTACATAAGCAGTAACGGATTCAAGATAAACCTGGGAATATTTTATGAAGTTTAGTTTTTAAATTTTTTGTTTCAGTTGTAAGTTACAAAAAAAATTAATTATTTGAGGTCAAAAAATAACATTTTCAAATGAAGTTTAGAACTATAAAATACTTAATTATTCTGTGCACTTAATATTATTTAATAAAATCAGAGTACTTTTAATACTATACTATGAAAATAAGAACGTGCTATCTCTACTGTCATACAAACAGAGCAGCAACATTTTGTAAAACAACTCACTTACCCATATTTAGTAGGCCCCTAAGCTAATAGGAATAACATTTTACTTACAGTAAGCTGCATTATCGAGTGTAGTGATTGGTCACATATGATTAATTACACGGTCACTCAAACGGAAATCTCCATGGCATTCACAGTTCTTCTATATCTGTCGGAATGAAAATTAATGGATATTCATACTACAGAAACATATTTTGACGTGATTTATGAATTCAATCGACGGTGAATGTTCACAGATTTTGCAGCCAAATTGTAAAAATGTAACGTATAGGTATATTTTCTACAAAGTGAGAAAATACTAAATACCTATATGTTAAAATTTTTTCTATTTTAATTATTACGTGATTTAAATTTTAATTTATTTAAATTTTAATCTTTGCCTTAACACCTGCGATGTTCTTAGATACGAAAACTAACCCACAACTTAATAAATTGCAGGAGTTCCGTGAAATAATTGAAATGGAACCATCATATTGATAATTTGCCTTAAGTGGTTTCGGCAAAAATGTTGAAACCAGAAATAAAAAATGCTAGACTGGTGAAATAAGACTTATTTATTTCCCCAGATGCGAAACCAGTGACTTCAGTTGTTTTGCACTTCCCTTAGTTTAATTACTTTAAAAAAAAAATTAAAAAAGTTTTATCAACTTAAAAGATGATCGTATTAACATTTTGACAACAGGGCTTCAGAAACCAATCGATATTATTTCAACCACTGATAAAATTCTACTTTTGGTTCACGAGTTGTTATACTGTTACAGGTACACTGTATATTACAATAAATCGACGGAGCAAATGGCACATTGCACCCTTAAAACAAAACTATATTTAATGAAAAATCTTGTATTTCACTTTAAAGGTACTAGTAGTTTTATTATAAGGTCTACAAGTAAATTGTTGCCTTTATATTATTAGTACCAATTAGGATTATTCTGTTTCTAAATATTTTCTATAACTTTTCTTATAGAAATTATAATTTTTTTGTAAATACCATAACTTTATGATTTAATTAATTTTTCAAGTTAACATAGCTTGTTATGGTTGTGCAAAATGGCAAACTAAATCAGTGTTTATCTCAGATAAATTAGACGAAGTGTTTAAAGAAGACATTTATATGATGGGTACGCAATGATTTTACATTGTATCGGTATGCACAATAAGGCTACATAACAACAGGACTTTTAAGTATTTATTTTGCTTCGAACTTCTTCGGAACCATTTTATAATTCGTACATACAATTTAGCTATGTTTGGGAATTCCATAAATTCATTTCAATCACCCACCCTAAATTTTCACGCCTTCGTACGAACTTGAAGAAAACGTTACTTAGCATGAGGTAAGATTTATTTATATGTATTATCGCCTGAGACGTGAAGTAGTTTTAGATTAGAAATATAAGATAAGAAACTTATACACGGTTTAATAAATATGTAGCTACTTAACAGTGTAATAATCAGCATTTAATATTAAATATATAAAGTGGTGACACGTTCAATAGCAATAATTCACCATTCCAGAAAAAAAAGTTATATAACAAACATTTAAACTAAATTATTTTATAATTTTTAAAAATTTTATTCAAAAAAGTAATACCAGTACGTTCTTTTACACCCATTATAATACACAAAGTGAATTACTTTAAAAAATTATTTCCAGAACGACAAATACAAGGAAGGTATCATTTAAGTATTCCAGAAGGAAGACCGAAATAATAGAAATGAAAATAAAAATTTAAAATATACAACAACGTGGCTGAGACCTACCAAAGTAAATGGTTAATATATTCTTTGTTACATTTTGTATTCTTTTAGATTATATATTTTAAATATGCATTCTAAAAGCATGCAAAATTGATGCATGTACATGGAAGTACTTTTGATCTTTAAGTCATAGTTTACAACAATTATCTTTTCATGGAATGAAAGCGTGGATGTTCCCTGTTTTGTGTTAACATATGCTTAGAAAGAGCCCTCAAATGGTTCATAGAAATCTGATACAAAACATGTGCATTTAATTTTCTCCAAAGAGCTGTTTAACTTCATGTACTGGAATATAAAGATTTAGGAGCTTGATTACAAAGTGAATTACGTAGACAATACTAACACTTAAAGTTACATTAAAGACTCTAATGTCGTTTTCACAAGACATAGGTGTAAACAGAACACTACCTGAAGCCACAAAATAAAAAAAAGCGTTTACACAAAAATCTAAACGCATTGTCAACCATTACAAAACAAAAGCCTCTGCCAAGAGTTACTAATTACTATTTACAAATGATTAAGGTACATTAAAACCATTTCTTTCAGACCTGAGAAGAAAAAAAGATTACAATATATAAATACGATCATTAATGGATCCAGGTATCATGGGCTACACGAGAATAACAACAATAGATAGGGAAAGTCAAATCAGAGACGCCCGCACTCGACATCAGGTCAACCCTATTCTGGACCGAACGCGAACAACCTTTAAGGCAAAACAAGGCTCGATCGCCAGCTAAGTTTGGCAAAACACTATTTTATATGATTTTGCGAAATAATTATGCAAACAAGATATCAAGAACGAGTATCGCAAACGCACATGGGGAACAACAAACAACTTACAAGTGCAAGCAAAAACAAAATGCCAACTGGCAGAACTGACATGGGCAGAGACGCATGAACGAACCAAAGTTGAAGTGTCTAATTTAGGATCATGTCAAATGTAAAAATTCTGGCGACTCGCTTCTCAAGGCGTGCAATGCACCGCAACCGAGAGAGTGGCCAAGTACACATCACAAGGCGAGCAAAACAACAACTAAGGCCTCGGGACATGAAACCCTTGTACTAAAGCCACGGGGCTTCATTGCTACTACAAATATTGCAATATACAAGAAACAAAGTTGAGCCACCAGAAAAACGTTACGCCGAAATATATTGTTGATGGTTGTGGCAAAAAGTAGTCGCAAAATCCAAACCGCCCTCGTAATCATCGCGAAAACGCCAAACGTCAGGGCGGTCGGTCATTGACCCCATCCACAATCCACGCTCTAACTCCAGTCCCAAGAGCCCCGTTCCTATACTACTTTTATTTTTAGAGTACACAGAAGTATAGAATTTTTATTTAAAATAATAGTGTATGTACCCTACAAATTTCAATTCCGTCGATCTGAAAAAATTTATTTATACCTCATGCAGAGGCCACACATGTCCACTCCTTTTTTTTCTGTCCATAAGTGTCTTTTGAAACAGTCAACAATATGCCAATCACTTAAACGTCTCCAGGAAGTGGCCCTTAAGTAATTCCACGTTTTAAAGTTTAAACACGCCAGCATGCTCAACATTACAAAGTGCCTCTAGCGGTATTATTTTTATAGCCTTCCTGAAAATAATTGTGGTCATGAGAACAATATGCGAACAGACAAACGGCTCAAAACTCGAACACTGAACAGTATAATAGGGTAAGTGTGAAGTAGCACAATGCTGTAAAGTGCGTTCTGGCAGAGCAGGTTTGAGTATATGAACGGGAAGCCTAAGATGTACATCAAGCTCTGTCCCTGCCCGAACACGCCCGAATATTCACCTTCGGCCAACCTCGGGTTTATTTATATATATATTTATATTTATCTGTTTATTTTAATGTAGCTATACTCACCTAACTAACCATCCATAGTGTTTTAAAGTGTATTAATGTAGCGAACCTAACCGACCACTTTCAATATTTGAATTCATTTTTCCTGCGCAAAAATAAAACAAATCCCGAGGTTGGCCGAAGGTGAATATTCGGGCGTGTTCGGGCAGGGACAGAACTTGATGTACGTCTTAGGCTTCTCTAGACGAACGCACGTCTCACACTCGTGGTTGCGCACTCGGCCGCTCAGAGAAGCGTGGCGCCACTGTCGAGCGAGAGGATGTTAGTCGCGGCCGCCATTCCGCGCCTCTCGTCCTTTCGCGCGCGCGAGAAAAACGCGTATTGATTATCAGTTGTTTCATTAGCAGGGCATGCATGTCGACGGCTGGGGAGGGGCAAACAGGGCTGTTGGCAGGCCTGGTGAGGGCGGGGCCAGGGCTTGTGTTGGCGCTCCTGCGGCCGCTTTGCCGCGGCCAAATGACTTCCGGCGACAAGCCAGCCGCATGTCAACACACTCGCCGTCTCGACGAACCAGCCAGCCAGCCCTCTTGTGTTCGTTTTCTGTCTGCGCAGTTTCTCTGCTGTATCCAGGAGTACCGTGGTTTCTACTTTTGGAATAGCTGACGCAAGCATCGGAGCAAATGGAATCAAACTAATTAAAATGTTGGCCAAGACTGGTCTTACTTCATAATACAACCCACACTATAAAAGTAATTTTGATTATTCGCCTTCCAAATAAGCTACCAATGGACTCACATTGTGTCTTATTTTACATGCCAAGCAGACAAGACTATAAAATTGACTACAAATCTTAAATAAAAATAAATATCGTCGTTGTGAGTTTTTATAGAAATGTAGTTGTGAATTACCACTGGAATACAAATTTTTTTAAAAATTTAAATACAATATTTTGAGTATTTTTATATTTACCTTCGGTAAGATAACAGTTGCAATGTAGTTGTTGGTTTTATGTTTGATTGTTTGGAATAACTTATTTGTCAGTGCTAAAATTTTCTTCCATTGTTGGACTTAAATGACACTGAACCTAGTAAAGAATTGCTATGATTTAAGCTGTAATTTGACACAGATTTGACACACATGCTTAAAAAAATTGATATGATGTGTTTTACACTTTATTGGTGGTTGACATGACAGTTTTGTCAGTATGTGTAAAATTGGTTTAATATAGAATCATTTTTCATAGAAATTCGGTAAAATATACAGTTGCAAAGTTGTTGTTACTTTACACTTTGGATCGTGTAACATGACTCTTCGTTCTGTGCTAAAATTCACTTACATTTTTGTACATAATGACACAAGCATAAACATTTACTTTTAAATGTAATAGTTGGAACAAAAGCAGGTGACACTTGAGCCCGAGGCAGCTGATTTTGGAAACTAGAAGAGAGAAAGTGAAACGAAAGTGAATGAAGGAATGAGTGTGATAAATAAATCATTACTCCTCCAGCAGTCGAATAACCCCCAAGTAATAAATCACTATTGATCCCCAAGAAACTTTCTATTATTATTGTAGGTATTTAAAAACGAATATTTTATCAAGCTATTATTACGATTATAAATCTTTTTAATTTCCTTATTTTCAAATATACAATTTAGCTATATCTGCGATCATGGTTCGAGCAATAACCATCACAATCTGGAATTTAAAAAAAAAAGTATTTAAAAGAAGACACTAGTGACACCTAGTAGCAAACTGTGGGATAATCCAAAGTGCAAAATTCATAGATAGTCTATGAATAATTTTGCATTTTAAGGCTATACGCACTTTCACATAAATTTTTTTCTAAGTATTTACGCATTTCTTATTCTTTACTTTCTTCTTATGCGAAACTTGTAAAAAAGTTAAAATAATTTTAAACTTCAAATTACTTTCCAATTGTTTTGCACTTCACGTAATATTGCAAACGATTTTTATACACCTATTTTAAAATAAACCGTCGAATATAGCATGCAAACAATATTTCATATTGGATATGTAGCATTCGCTCGCATACCATGAAGTAAATAAATTTAACCTATAAACTGACCGTTTTCTTGAGTTAAATAACAACTTCAGGTATTTTTTCCATACTAAGATGTTGGTAACTTAAATGTGGTTAGTACACTCAGCTCCACCATTGTGTCCAAAACTTTTTAGGCAAGTGTTTGATTGTTTCAGTGGACAGATTATGACCAAACGTCAGATGTGAATTTTAAAGAAATAATTTTTTAATAATTACTTCAAAATCACATTTATATGGTTATAGCTTTAATGAAGCATGTATATAACTAAACTGCACAAAAGGAACTGTCAATTCCTCTGCATGCATTTATTTTGTATTTATTTAGTTTTATTGTAATTTTACATTTTTCGAAAGAAAAAAAAATGTTAAAATTTAACGATTAATTTAAAAATTTGCTTAAAATTATTAAGGAACAAAATAATTAAATAAATTTAGAAATAACGCACTGGGATTAAAACGTAGGATTTCCAGAAGTTAAGTACCTACAGTTTTCGGGGATTTTACCACCTTACGAGATCTTGGCGTACGGGTAAGTTTATGCAATACCGTCAGTGTCTAATTAACGTTTTCATTAACATAAGATGCTCCAGTTGAAACACTTTTACAAATTCGCTCAAAAAAAAGAAAAGAAATCAATCTTTTACTCTTTTGTGGGACTGATTTACAGTTAAGACAGAGTTTTTACCATATCACGTGTGAGATGTGAAGAAACTTCAAGCCAGGGCATCACTGATCGTCTCTAGTCAAGTTCTCCGGAGGCAAGCTTCGCGGATCTGGGGCACCCGAATGCGGCGCTGGGAATCATGTTCTCCGAGGGATGCGAGGAGTTCTCGCCCCTTACTTCCCGCCGAGACGCCTCCCCGAGGACGAGCGCCGGAATGTGCGCCCGACGTCAGTGCAAGAAACTCCTCCCAGCCAGTCACTTCAAACGAAGACGGGCGTTCTCCGAAACCGCGGAGCCTCCCTCGATGTCTAGCCCCTCCCTCGCACCCGCATAACATCATCTTCCCCTACCACCGGTTCCGCACGCCCCTGAACCCGTTCAACCCTGCCAAACATGATCATAACCGAACAAAGCAGATTCCTGGGCCAACTGCATGCGAGAGAACCAGGGGTGGGGGGTGGTGGGATGTCTCACCCCCCTCCCCGCCGGTAGAGATAAGCTTCCAGCAGCTGCCCCTCCTCGCAGCGATGGCTGCCTTTGAAGTCGTGGGTCAGATAAGGATGTTATTCCGGACCGGTTGCCGAGATGGTGGGCGACAACTGGAATTCTGTTACCCTCCCCCATGAGGCAACCAGCTGGATCGTCTTCGCTGCGGCGGCAGACAAGGGCACCTGAGCCGGAGAGGCTGCGCAGAAACCTGGGCGTTTACTGCAAACTGACTTACTTCGCTGCAGAAGTTCAATGTGGTAAGAACACATACTTTTAAAATCGGCTTCATCAAGTCGCTTGAGTTGTTTATATGCTGCAACTACACTACATATATAACTAAGCTTAGTACGAATTAAACCTTTGTACTGTAAGGGTTTATTACGGTGGTGTGCCATTACTATACAGTATCTATTTAAATTTACTATTACATAATTATTATTTATTTCTCTGATATATACATATATTGAGTTTTATTGCGGGTCTGTCAAATATGTAAATAGTAAAGGTGATTGGTATATATTACTGTTTTGGAATGCCCACTACACAAATCATGTACCTAATATAAGGAACCAAACACATGTTTTAAATTATATTTTGTAGGTATACTAGCAGGAAGTTATGTGGGGTCCAGCTTTTATCAAAAGTCCAGATCTAATTGAATATTAT
The DNA here is from genome assembly GCF_032445375.1 of Bacillus rossius redtenbacheri. Taxonomy (NCBI): domain Eukaryota; kingdom Metazoa; phylum Arthropoda; class Insecta; order Phasmatodea; family Bacillidae; genus Bacillus; species Bacillus rossius. The sequence continues at coordinate 40,502,192 of NC_086339.1, read as the reverse complement.
TGTTTATGATAATTATTAAAAAACAATTTCAACTAGAAATGTTCTCGTATATCAATGTTGCCTCGACTTCAGTTCGGTAGATTCAGATACTCGTAAAGTCTACAAGACTACTGGTTTTAACCCAAGTTATGGTAAGGAAAAAAATATTGAATATTGATGATTCTTTCCATAGCATCAATTTCTGTGGCCATCCAATATATTCAGTCAAACCGATATTCGGAAATAGTGAAGATAATCAGCTCACCTCAGTTCTAGTTTTATGCACCTCAATTTACTCATAATAAGCATTATATTCTTCACAAATATCATTGCAATCATTTAATTCCATCTTGATGTCTTAATTCAGTATTACATATTCTGATTGACATGATTCCAAAACTTTTCAACAATTCAAATCATACTAGTCAAGCAAATTTTTCTATGGCCTGAGGTCATAGTTACCATCAAGCTTTAAAAAAAGGAGAAACACTTATAACTAAATATATACTAAATACAATGGTAATATTAAAACAGTTAACATGTGAATTGAGAAAACAATATGAAATTGCATAGACAACTATGTGAATTAAAGTTAAAATAATAGTCTTTGCAGGCTGTTTGTATTACTGCTGCTATGAAATGGTCCCAAAGCTTTATAACTATGTATCACAATGTCATTGAATTAACTTATTTCAGTCTTTAACACATGTTTACATAGTTTTATACATATAAAATTATTTGTATATTATTTTTGTTTATTCTGAGAGGTCATTACCCGCTCAGTACATAATAATTTTTGCATCTTCAAGTTTATATTTTGGTCAGAACCACGGGATGGTTAAATACATCGTAAGTTTAAAGATAGTTGTATCCGTGGACATAATTGTTATGTACGATAAGTACCTTTACGTAATTTCAATTTGAAATTGATTGATTTTTTAATCGACGAACTGATGCTAAGAGTAGCTGTTCAAACGCTTAAGTTCGATATTTTTTTTTATCAATATGGTTTATTTTACATCGTGGTTCTTATAGCTTATATATGAATCCTTACTAATATTATAAATGCGAAAGTAACTCTGTCTGTCTGTCTGTTTGTTACCTTTTCCCGGCTGAACAGCTGAACGGATCGTAATGAAATTTGGCAATGAGATAGATTATATCCTGGGGATGGACATAGGCTATCTTTTGTCTAAAAAATAAATTTTAAACGTGTTAAAAAATATATATCTTAATTATATGTAATGTGTGTCATAGATATACAAACTGTTAGTGTCATTCTTCTATGTCTGCCGAGCAATAGCTTTCAAGCCATTACGTTACGTTTTGCTAATGTAAGGAACTAAGTAGAGAGTAAGAAAAAAAAGATTTAGACAGTTTGTAGTGTCGCCATATTGGTTTCAATTTTCAATACCGTTTTTGTATATAACAAATTAAATTGCAGAAAAAAAATCATGTTTCATAGACACATAAATAGTGAGAGTGTGTGTCATTTCTCTATGTCCACGAGGTCTTGCCGCGTCAATTTTCTCCTTGGGGCGAACCCGTCCGCTTAATTAAATAAACACCTTTTTATTTCATTACATCATTTCATGATTTATTTCATGAAAATCTGCTCTCATAAAAAAGTTAGTTTTATAGACATTCAATAGGTCTCTCTCTCTCTCTCTCTCTCTCTCTCTCTCTGAAGATCAATCTATGAATCGTTACAAATTTATTTCCTTTATTTTTTTAGTTTGATTTGATACAATATGATTTCACTAAAAATCAATTTCTGCCCCTTCCTATTTTCATTTCCACATTACGAAGTTTCACTTCTTCCACGAGGAGGGACTCCACGCAATGTTTTAGCATGCAATTAAAAACTATTTTTTAATGATGCCAAAGAAGTAGGCCTATAACTTCTCATGCACGTACCTAAGTACACGCACCCATTTTTTTAAATTTAATTTCTTCTATATATATTTTTTCTCCCTACCTAGGGCACTCATAATTCTTTTAAATTCCACGTGTATGTTTTCAATGTCATTCAAATTGTACAATTTTTTTTTGTCAACCTGGTCATTATTTATACTTTGTTTCATTTTGGAAACATACCTATTTTAGGTATTATGACAAATAAAAAAAAAATAGTTTCACTAACATTCTTAGGTTTTTATTGTGTGGATAGTTTCAAGATTAATATTATGTAGGTACATAAATTCTTAAACTTATAAATTTCTTCGAAATTTATTCATAGGTTGGTAGGGCCTACCAATATTTTCTATTTGTCAATATTGTTATTTTTTTTACATTACCTACTTATTAATTTATTTATTTTAGTGTTTATAATTTATCTGCTGAGCGTCAAGAGTCTTAGGGCTGCTGAGACCGAAGACCAGAAATATTTATCAATTATGTAATATATTGTTGAAAAATTTGAATTTTTTACTAATTCAGGAAAGTTGATCTTTTTTAAAAATTAAAATAGTTACGTGTAATTGCCATCTTCCTTTATTTCATATTAAACATTATGTTTGGTTGAGTGTGAGATAATTTTATTTATGTATGTTTTAATTTCATTTAATTTCTTATATATATATTCTTACCTACCTACTTCTATTAAATTTCAGGCGGATGTTAACATTGTAATTCCAGTTGTATAAATTGTTTTGTCAAATTAGTTATTTATATTTTTTGTTTCATATTGGACTATGTTTATTTTTTTTTTTTTACTTAATTCAAAGATTTGTGGTGTGTACAGGGAGTGATGTCTCTATTAATTTCTATACTCCTTTGGATAAGCGGAATATTGTCACCACAGTTTTACATATAAACAAATCCTACAAATGTTTTAAACATTATGAGAAATAAAAAATAGTTTCACAAACATCCTTAGTTTTTTTTGGTGTGTATAGTTTGAAGTTTAATATTATGTATGTACGTAAATTCTTAAACATACAGTTATTTATTAATTTATTTAGATAATTATTCATAGGTAAGTAATAAGCTTTCTATTTGTCAATATTGTTATTATGGTAGATAGGAGTATACAGAAAATGCCTACATTCTTAAATTCGTTTATATCTCTTTCGATTTGGAGTGTTTCCGAGCCCATCGAGGTCCTCAACATAACCCTCCCCCCCCCCCCCCCCAGGTGCTTAAAGCCCCAAAATTTCGAAAGGTTAAAATTTTTTAAAAATGATGGAGTGTTCAAAACCATTCGAGGTCCTGAACATCCACTTTCCGCAAAAGTGAAAGCCCTAAAATTTCGAAATATAAGAATAATATAATTGGATGTTGGCATGTATGACGTCGATAAACTCTTACTCCATTTGACCGATCGCCATGAAAGTTGGCACATCGAAGTGTTTTTATCATGGAGAAGGTTTATATGCTAACCATTTTTTTTGTAACTCGCCGCTAGATGACGCTGTAGCGCATCAAATTCTAAACCTTTCAACCAATCGCCATGGGTAAACAGAAAACCATAGGTCACAGATACACAAACAGTAATTATGTGTCATTTCTTAATGTCCACCACACTTTACATATCGCTATCCATTGTGCTGTAACCCGCGGACAATATATCACCCGGTGTTCAGCCCGGGCAAAGCCGGGTACTGCAGCTAGTAATACGTATAAATAAATGTCATAGAAAAAAATTGGTGGTCTGTAAAGTCGGTTTACGGACGATGGTTTAAAGTGACGTCATAACAAAACATTGATGAAATGATTGCATACTATTATGAATAAAATTGAATCATTTTTATTGAATTATCACTATTTTGTATGGATACAAAGAAGGAGTGAAATAAAATCTACAATTTAATTGATAAATTTACTTTTATTTGCACTCGTTAATTCAAACATGTTTATTACTTTTTTAACGAAGAGATTATTTTAACTATAACTTTTAGCTATACATGTTTGCTATTTAACTTCTTCCAATCTGTGTAATTCTGTTTAGGATAGGATGTTGATAGGACAAGTGGGGAACGAATGGGAGTGTTTCAAGTTTAATGTGCCTCGAAAAAGTCAAATCGATGGTTGTTCCAATCGAGTGGAAGAGAGATGGATGCGGCGCAAGCGTACAATGAGCGTGACGGGACAACGCGTAACGGGACAATGTGCGTAACGGGACACTTTTTCGTGCGTGCAACCGTCGTTATTCGATCTATTAGACGTCACGTCAAAAATTAAAAAGTAGTGGTTTGTTGTTTAAACGATTGAAGTGCTGCAGTGTTGTGGTAATCACCAAACAGAGCCAGTGTGCGGCTGTGGCATTCATCGCCGCACGGGAAGTGTCTGCCGCCGACACCGCAGCGGCGCCGCGCACTGCACAGCTCGGCGAGCAGGAGCGAGGTGCGTGCTGGGCACCGCGCCTGGGGGGATTCCCACTTCCCCGGCCGCGGGGGCTGTGCGCGGAAATAATAAAAAAAATATATTCCCACCCCAGCCGCCCGCGAGGGTGGAAGCGGTGGCAATCGCACGCTCCGCTGATTCCTTGTCTGCAGGGGGCGGTTGTACCTGTCGTGGTGTTTGTCCTGTCGGGGAGGGGCTGGGCGACTGTTTAGAGGGGAGAGGGGTTGAGTTGGGGCGACAGGAGAGAAGAGGGGTAACTGTGCGAAGGGCAGGGAGGGTGAATTACTCACCATTAGTCGTCGCCAACAACCACTTAATTGAATATCCTGAAAGCCAACACCCCCCCTCTGACGTGTCTCAAGGGGATGACGAACTGGGAGTCTGGAAAAAAAAAAGGGGGTGGTTTGCTAGGGAGAGGAAACTTGACATGCGTCCGAGAGTCCCCGGTCCTCTACGCCCCTTTCCCCGTTCTCTGAATTTACGTCAATGAACCCCTTTCCGGCTGTGCCGCACCCGAAACTTGTGTAATTCCGCTTCGGGACTTTGTGCGGCGCGGCGCCATGCGTCTGCCTTGTGTTTTATGAGCGGCCATTATGAGCGAGTATGTTCTGCCCGCAGCGGAGCGGAAGACCCGAATCACATGGTCGCATGAGCGCGAGCTGGGCTCGTGAGCGGGGGTGGAGGGAGGACTACTGTAAACACTGCCACCCCCCACCTGGCATCGGTACACTGCGGGCCCATGGTAACAGCGCATAGCAGGGGTGAAACTCTGGACCTAGACCTGACCGCTTATGTGGAGTAGGAACATTTCCACTCTAATATGACTGTGCAATCCTACATAAGCTCACACTCTCTGTCGTTTATCATATATTTTTTTAATTTTATAATTATTGTTTCAAATGCTGTCCTATTAAAATTTAATACACTATTTCTCATGCAATATATTCTGTCGCAAATCTCGCCACAAGATACTTACTCCAATGCATGAAACAGCGGTTAAAATGATCGTGGGTTCTAGAGTATTATCACTTGTGAAATAATTTGCAGCTTGTTATCGTAAATATATGGTTACTGTACATCAATTTAGCTCGAAAATTAATTCCGCTTCGGTAGATATGAATTAATAGATATAACAGAATAGCTCTCAATCCATATGATTATCATTAAAATTAATTTACTCACGTGACGTATGACACCAAGGTTTAAGCTAAAATAAAAAAACATACACACATATATATATATATATATATATATCACCGTTCGTTTTTCCGATAAATAAATACTTAAATGAAAAATTAGCAACAGCATTTACAATAATGTTTTCAAGACAGACGAAGGAAAAGGGAAGGATTCTCGGCTGGGTATACTGTGAATTCAATTTCGTAAATTACTTACACCTTACCAATTTTTTGTAATTAGATAAAATGTTTGGTATGCAACTTTACATACATGTTTTTTTTTTATTAAAACAAACTGTGCTACAGTCTTTTATTGACAAATACTAATATTCAGATACCAAAGAAACATAGCACCTTTCTTTAAATATAATTTATTTAACCGGCATGCCAACAGTGGTACGATATACCAGACTACATTCGGTAGAGCATCTATCCATCGCTGTTTTTAAAAAAACTTTATCGCACACTGCTTTAAAAAAACAGTCAGATGGAAGCCTGTCACATTAACAGAGGCAGCGCACTGCAAGTTTTATCTTACCCAGTCAATATTACTAAAGAAAATTAATTAGATGTAATAAATGTATAGAAATAAACTATTAAGTAGGTTTTTTTACAAATGTGAACTTAATTATTTTATTTATGAAGGACTTCCATCACGCTTTATTATGTTAGTTATAAAATGTTTTTTTATAGTTTTCTACTGCGTTGTATAATATTTAGTTTTAAACTAATATTTTACTTTTTGTAATGTGTAATAAAACATGGAAAAGTTGTAGACTGGCTTAGTGCTGACGTTTTTACGTGCTTAAATAAATAAAAACTTAATTAATAAATATTTAGGGTAACAATTTGGTCGAATACTGCGTGCCACATATCTGCGAATCTGAGCAATACAAGAAAAAAGTTTTCAAAGTGTGATTTTATGTTTGAGACGACGAGGCAGTGCCTAAACGGGTCGTTTCCAACCTCTGTCCATCCTCATGACATGTGGTCCTGAACTGTGTCCATCCTCATGACATGGTGTCCTGAACTTGTCCATCCTAATGACATGTGGTCTTAAATCTGTCCATCTTCAGCACATGTATTCCTGAATTAAAGACGACACGTCCTTTGTGTGTGACGTGCAGAGTGGCACATATGTGGGGCACAATGCTTCAGTGAAATTAAACCTACGAATGTTCAATTAATTTTTGCTTTATTTTTCATAAGTAAAAAGTAATTTAAAAATGACTTAATATTTGTCAGAGAAAATAATAAACAGAAAAATTAATTATTTTTAATGAAACTCATGAGATTTATATACATTTATATAATATAGATATATTATTTAATATTTCTAGTTCAACTACAACTATAAAGCTGATATTAATTAACTTGTGTGCACTGTGATCGAGAGGAAAATGTACTAGGCTGTCAATAAATTGTTATATTTTTCAGCTCTCCGCAATATCCCTCAGAAAGTAATAATGTTTAGATGATAATTATATAAGATAGCTAATTTTAAATCGTTTTAGGTTCTTATTATTAATTCAAAGCAGCAAGCTTCAAAAATAAATTATACATGTAAATAGAATAATTTTTTTTATTATAGTTTGGTGTAAAATTACTTAATGACGCAATTTAATAAATTAGCATCCATTCAATAATTACACATATAATAAACGTGTTAAATGTTATCTAAGTTATGTAAATTGTAGTTTTACAATTTAATAGTATTTCTTTGAGCACATTAGTAAAAATACGCCAACTTACATACGTGTATAGTATTTCTAATATCAGCAATGACTGTGCTACGTTTGTGTGTAATATTACACCATTTTTATAGTGTATGAATGGTTTTAACTCGTTAGTAATTTCCTTATTTTCTTCATGCCTGGGTGTATTGTAGTAAGCTCACATCCATAATGTGAATAGCAATAGCGACCCACTGTAGGTTTATTGTGTTAAATATTTTATAGTCACGCCTTAATAATAACACCCTGAGATGCATTTAGTATTTAAACCAATCTCCGATCATTGTGTGAAGATCTCAACAACTAGGGGTGAGCTTAACAGTTAATTTTGAATAACATTTTCTACTGTTCCAGTTCTTTAATTAGAGCAGTTACTGAAACCAAACAAAAACCTATGTACAAATTCCTTTTTGCCACCGCCTACAGGTGTAGGTAGATTTCGAAAAATATCTGTCTTCTGGAAATGTTTTTTAAATGTTTATAAACATCTGAAATAATTTTACAACTTAACATTAAATTCTATATGTCCGAATTCGAAATTGATCTGTTAAACATTTTCTGATATTGCATGAAACGAAAAGGTTTGGAATGCATAGGTTTAATGCATATAGCATTAAAAAGCTTACAAATAATTTCTTATTATGCCTAATAAAATAGTTAAACATTTTTTGACCTTCAAACTCTGTGTTTATCTCATTTCACTAATACATAGTCGTATAAAAATTAGCTTTGTACCAACGTTTACAATTAAATTACGGTGTTTTGAACAAATTCTATGAATTGACAGTAATAAATTTTAGATTATTTTTTATTTTAACATATTTTTTTACGTTAATTGCTTGTTTCATAAAAATTATCTAGGTCCAAGAGTATGGAAAATGTTTACAACTTTTGAAATAAATTATAACGAATATGATATTACAAAAACTAAAAAAAAAAATATTTTTGCTTCTGTCTTTCTGTATATTTACGGAATATTTATTTTATTTTAATTTTAACTCCTAATTTTTTCAACCCCTTGCAGTAATGGGACGTCTAATTAAAAATTGTTTAAGATCAAAGTTGAAAATAATTCTTACAAGATTAACAATATTTTATTATTGAATTTATAGTTTATCTAATTTGGGAGTTCTGAATATTATTGAATTTTAAACCATTTTTATTTTATCGTTAGTATCAATGGTTCATTGTATCAAAAATTGTTCATAACAAAACATTTTAGACAATATTTATAAGGTTTACTAATAATTCGAATTTAATATTATAGTGCACTTATTTTGGGCGTTATTAATATTTTATTCCTTCAACCCCTGTTTTTTTCCACCCTTTGCAGTAATGGCTCGTCGCATCAACAATAATTTAGGACCAAAGTTATAGATAGTACTTTTAAAGTCTCATAATAAAGAAGGCCGGATTTAATAGCTTACATAGCAGGGAAATTATTAATTATTTTTAAAATTCTACCCCTGTTTTTTTTTCAGCACCTTGCAGGAATGGTTTGTCTTAGTAAACATGATTTTGGACATTGCGTTTTAGATAAAAATGATAAGATTTACCAACTGCTCAAAAGGATTTAGTGGCGTGTTTACGAAGGGACTATGAATATTCTGTCCTTTAACCTATGTTTTTTCCACCGTTTATACAAATGGTTAGTTGTATCAAAAAAAAAAATTAGTAAAAGTTTTGTAAAATATTTATATGTTTTAAAAATAATTTGAACAGATTTAGCTTAATAGTGTGACTGCTTAAGGAGCTATGAATGTTTTTGTCCTTCAACCATAGTTTATTCCTCCATTTAGAGTAATTGTTAGTCGTATAAAAATGTTTTTGGATGAATATTTGTAGACTATTTAGGTTTGACAGTAAATAATAATGGATTAAATAGTGTACATTAAATTAATGAAATTATGAATTTTTAAATATTATATGGTTTTTTTAAATCCTAACAGCAATGGTTCGTCTTAACAAAAAAATGTTTCAGAAAAACGTTTGCACAAAATTGTAAGATGTGCTCACAATTTGAGCGTATTCGATAGCTTGCCTAAAACCCTTGTTTTTTCCACCCCCTGAAGTTAATTTTGGTCATATCAAAAATTTTTATTGAGAGAAATTTTTTTTTGTATTACTCCTGCCAGATATAATACGTTCCAATGGATGTGATATTTTTTATGTTATGGGACTTATAGCGATGTTTATGTATTTAAAAAATCCTTCCCCATTTCTACCGCTTTGGTCGGATTTTGCCCATTAAAGAATTCGGCCAAGATTTTTCATTAATTGATTTTATTTATCAGCTTTAAGTGATTTGTGCAACATTAAGTTATTTATCGTTTTCATAAGATATCATATTTAGTACAAATAAAAACTTTGATTTGTCGATGGTTTTGGGTTCTACGGACCTCGAAACGAAAAATTATAAAAACAATTTCGGGAACATTCGATATGTCTTTTATTTACAAAACTACTGTTAAGTCGTTGCGTTTTATTATTATTTAAAACAATTTTAATTTAATTTAGGAAAACCAAGCACATAAACAAACATACTTTTTTTTCGAATTATGAGGCGGTAGGTTTGTATTAATTGCAAAATAATAAATATAGTAAAAAATATAGTTTTTTGAATATATTTAAAATGAGTTGTGGCTATATATGATCGATAAAGTGAATAAGTTCGAAAAATCTTCATAAACGGTATTAGCCAATGGAGGACTAAGCCAGAAGTAATCATATAACCGCAAGGATTTCACATGCAGTATTAATTTGCTGGCACGACGGCATCCACTCGGCGCGGTGCAACTCCCTTCTAGCCAAATGTTCCGCTTCCTTGCACTTCACACAGTTTCTGTCTTTTTGCGATGTTGTACGCGGCGGATAGAGGGAATGAGAGTTGTTCGCAAGGGAGGCAGCAGGGAGCAAAAGAAACGCGAGCTGGACGGACAAAGCGAGGCGCTGACTCACCCCCCGTCGAGGACAGTCCTCGCTCATCCACCGACAAGCCTCGTCGGGCCGTCAGGGCGGGTGGGAGGTCGTCGGCCAAGTCTGTCTCCGTCGCACATTAATCAAGTAGAGAGCGCCTCGGCGCGGCGGAGCGGTGAAGGGGGGTGGATATGGTTTGACGGAAGGGGTTGGGTTCGAGGGACGAAGGAGGGTTGTTTCAGGAAGAGGAAGGCGTCGACTTTTCGACCAGCGACTTCCGCCTCCTCACACGTCGTCAACTGTGTCGTCGGCTGTTTGGCGAACCCTCCTCCTCACCCCTTCTCGGCGAGACACGCGACTCGAAACAGGCTTCTGTCCCTCCCCTTTTCACCCCGCATCCAGACAACCCCTCTTCCCGCCAAACACGAGAGAGAGAGAGAGAGAGAGAGAAATGACATTTCCGCTCCTCGAGCGAACTTCCTGTAACAGAGTAGGAAGGCGCGACGGAACTGACTTCTACCTCGCCGGAGGAAAGTCGGAAAACTTTCCCCGATTTTGTCCGCGCGATAAGATTCGCACGGACTCTCCTACGGCAATGATTTTCAAAGCACCTTTCAAAATAATTCAGACTTCTGAGCAGAACTATTTAGACGTAGCGTCCGGTCTTCGGAGGCAGTGAGTTTCACGTTTACACCTTACTGTTTCCTTCTACACTCCCTAATATATTTTTTAAATAGTTTTATTTCAATTTTGTTTGATACTTGACAGTAATCGTGAGTTAAAAATTGTAATGGACATATAATTTAAATGTTTCTATTCAATAGAGAACACTTTTGTAATGAACACAAAACTTAATAATACATAATTTTAGTGTTCATCACGCTAATGAGAATAGAAGGATATGATTTAGCAATGTTTTAACGAAGAGCTTTATTCACACCACGCATAAAATATGAAGTTAATTAACCTTTTGTAAAAATCACATGATTTTCCTTTAGTTTTTACCGGCTTTTACAAAGAAGGCTGCCATTTGAAACTTTTAAATACAATGGAAGCAAACTATTTCAGAAATTAAAATTAACCTAGTATATCAAAAATCGAAAATATAATTTACTATAAGGAAAATTAATAAAATATTTTATGGGACACATAATGTTTTGAATTTTAAGAAACTATTTATTTAAACATGGTTATTAATAACTAAAGGCGTAATATTTTTTTCCCAAAAATACAAACTTTCATTTATTCAGTAGACATTTAGATGAATAAACCAAAAATGTTTTCACGATGGCTGAATTTATTTTGTACAAGAGGTTATCAAATGCCCAATAATCAACAGTGCCACTATAAAAAATATTATTCAGACAATACCCATACTCGAGTCACCATGAATCTTATGTGAACATTATTTGTGGACTTGGAAGTTTTCTAAATGTAAATGCCCTAATCTATATAACTAAAAGAGAATTTGTCTGGCTGCCTTCCGCGAAGCGCAGAAAGGAGTGGCATTGTGCCACGAAATTGGGTACATATATTTTTAGGGGGGGTGGAGGGGGGGTTGTCCTTTTGCAACTCTAAGCAATTTTTTTTTCAAAATTAGATAAAGTTTTATTAAATTACTTTTTTTAAGTTTTTCGCCCATAACTATTGTTTTTCGCTCCAGCAATATTCTATGCCAGTGTTAAGAAGAGCAATAACAGTCAGATTCTATGCTGGTTCATCGTCGCCATGTTTGTTCCAATAGTAAAATATTAAGTGCAGCATATTATCAGTTTAACAGTGTAATCCTTTCCCTACAGCAGACGTGTGTGACCTGACCATTAGCATTGGTTTACTCCGAAACTTACCAAAACTGAATTCAGCATTTAATACATTGTAACGAAACATTGTTACAGATGAACTTTTTGCATTGGTTTTGGGAATCGGATATATATTTAGTTTTCAGTGCCATGTTTGTTTGATATATTGAAGTATGTGCTATGGTATTGGAATTGTCATATTGTCTGTACATTACTCTATGCTTAGGGAGGAGTTTTTAAAAATGAATGGAAGAATTGAGATCCCGGAAATGAAATAATTAAAAAGTAATACGATGGCCGTGTTTTTCCTTTTGAAGTGATATCATATGAGGTTATATTTTATGAGTGAAGAAAAATAATTAAATACAATCTACTACTAATACTGAATACTCGTCGGAATTTCAGAAGTCTTAAGGTATGAATTTCGTTCTCTACCATTGACAACAGTTGGCTGGGATTTATAATTAAAACATTATAATATAAACTATATCGTGGTGTGCATTAATGTTGCAACCCAATTATAATATTGACAATAACTTTTGTTTTTTTAAATGATGTGCCGAACCTAACTTCCAGTCATTTAACAAACTTTTGAGCTGACACAAATGGTTTATTTGTTAATAATTTTACATTCTTAATTATTATTTTCCATATACCATCAAGTATTCAAGCTAGCCATATTGTTCGAGATTTATTTATTGTGTATAATCTGTATTCCAGTATTGAGGATTAGCCTATAAGTAATTTTTTAATTTTTTATTTTGTAATTATAACACAGACTATTATATATGCACACCCACACACAGATAATTTTTTTTATCCACAATGAAGATCCTAATGTTAGTATAGAACATACATACTCAGTGGTATTCTTGTGTTAATTATTAATGCGTTCTTTATGCCTTTACAAAGGAAAAGTATAATATAAATAGCTAAATATTTTTAAAACTATAAATGGTTACATATACTGAACTGTATTTATCCATTATCTGTTGTTTCGTAAGATGGTTTTTTTTAATTTTTTTTATTAGGAACGCGAAAGGGGCGGACACATAAAGCGTGATAGTGGCGTACTCACGAGGAAGGGCAGTGGCGTACTCATGAGGAGGGTAGTGGCGTACTCACGAGGAGGGTAGTCAATTTAAGTAGCGCAGCACTCACACACTGACTAATCAAAGTATATCTTAATAAAAAATGTTTAACAGCTTACATGCTTACATGGATACTGTACCAGCACTGTAGATTTTTCGCCGAAAAATATGCATAACCAGCAGCGCGATAGTGTTCCACCTGTATCCTTCCGTAGCGAAACAAGAGTACATTAGCTGGTTGTGAAATATTAAACCATTTTTACAATAAATTTGAGCCATAAATATATAGATAAGCTTTTATATATTTAACAAGGCATAAGCTGCGTTAAACATTACAAGTTTGTGACATCTCTATCATCTCGGAAACACAAATGTTAACCGCACCGAATGTATGTATGGCCTATACATTTTAGTCTTTATTACAAACAAATGAATTTTGCATGTGAAAAGAATGAATAAATCACATTGTGAGCTTGATATTGAATGTTTTAAATATTATTATCATTAATAACTTTTAAATTGCAAAATCTACGTTTTGGTTTTTTGGTTCCAAAAAAATTAAAATTATTAAGAATTTAATTTTCTTGGTGACGTTTAGTATGTTTCGTACATCTTACAACTATGTGGAATTCATCGACACTACTGGAATCAAAAGTGTACCAATGCGAGCAAATTCCAGGACATGAGACCATGTTTAAAACAAGGTACATTTTATATGTCAGACGAAGTTCAAAATACTTTTGTTTTGCTAGCTCAATTGTATGTACTGTTCACGCTGTTTTTAATTTGCACTTTATGCCTATTTCTTGCAATAAAAATGGTTTTATTTTATTTCCGAAGTCAGTTTATTGAAGAAGTTATTTAATATAGTTTGTAAAAACTGGGTGCTTGCACTTATGTACGCGCGTTTAAAATTATACTTACTTGGCATAATAAATTAGTAACTATTATTTTGCATGCAAACAATTAATATAAATAAAATAATAAAATACTGGAGTGTTATCCTTGTAAAGAATTCATTTAAACAAATTTCAAAGATTTTGAAAATATTCAGTAGGGATTCAATATGAAAAAAAAAAACACGTGATTTAATTCAATCATATCGTTAATTTAATAATACAAAACAACATTTAATTAATAAAGAAAATAATGAATGGTAATTATTATTAATTTATTCATTTATATGAAATAGTGTTATAAATTAAAATAAATATTTAAATAATTTATACATAGGGGCGAATAACCTCACTTACATAAAAACCATTTGAAAGCACACTTAAAATTTTTATGAATAATATTTCTATTGCTAATATTCACAATAAATATATGTTTTTGATTGTATTGACCAATATTTAATATCAATCACGAAGGTATCTGATTTAAAAGAACATATAAATATTTGTATTTGAACGTATAAATTTTTTTGGTTTGAAGTCCTTTTATTAATCTGTGAAAATGTCGTTGCATGTTGCGCGCGCACCGTTCATATAAACTCTCATCATTCTTTCTTTTTTTGTCGTGACAACGTCTAATAAATCGATGAACGCCGGCTACACGCACGAAAAAGTGTCCCGTTGCGCACATTGTCCCGTTACGCTGTGTCCCGTTACGCTCATTGTACGCTTGCACCGCATCTCTCTCTCTTCCACTCGATTGGAACAACCATCGATTTGACTTTTTCGAGGCACATTAAACTTGAATTACTCCCATTCGTTTCTAACTTTTCCTATCATCGTCCTATCCTTAACAGAATAACACAGATTGGAAGAAGTTAAATAGCAAACATGTATAAAAGTTATACTTTAAATAGTCTGTTCGTTAAAGTAATAAACATATTTGAATTAATGAGTGCAAATAAAAGTAAATTTATCGATTAAACTGTGGATTTCATTTCACTCCTTCTTTGTATCCATACATAATAGTGATAATTCAAAAAAATGATTCAATTTTATTCTTAAAAGAATGCAATCATTTCATCAATGTTTTGTTATGACGTTGTTACGTTAAACTATCGTCCGTAAACCGACTTTACAGACAAGCAATTTTTTATTTGTTTTAAAAACGCGCGTAAAGAAGTATAACTTAAAATAAAAATGTTTCTATATTTCTCGAGTATCACTGAAGGTGTCTGTCGACCAGTCTTGTCTCCTACCTAGCGAGGAGAGACAGCCGTGTCATGGGAAGGGGTTGGGGGGGGGGGGGGGACATCCCGGCGACGGTGCAGCGCTGACGGTAATGGGCGCGCGGGTGTCACAGTTTAGCGAGAAGAGAGCAGAGAGGGGTGGCGCGATGCTATGCCAGGGTGGAAGAACTGCCACCTCCGCAGGGCCCCTCATGTCCCACCCCCTCTCCAGGAAAGAAGCGCGGGAGATGCGAGCCGGCGGGACATCCTCATTGTTTCACGTCGCCGGCCGGGCTCTATTATTCACGCGCTCTCCGCGCAACAACACGGCGAATAATTCAACGCAACTGCTCGTCTCTCCCCCACACGACTGTCCCCCCCTACCCCCTTACTTACCCACGTCTCGGCGAGGTGCGAGCACCCTGGAGACGTGTCTCGCGTGCAACACGTCTCGTCGCCGACGTGAAAAATATTTCAACATCAATCTGCATATAAAGCGACTTTAGAAGCTGTATTGTCTTGTAAAACATTCCAAAGAAACAATTCCTTAAAACCTGAAGCACACTGCACACTTTCTTGTAATTTTATGCATAGATGATTTGAAATTTTTTTTGTTGCAACTACGCTGAAAAAAAAAAGTGTTATTTTAAACTAAATAAATTTGGCAGCAGGGTCTTTACCGGCGTAGGTTTAATTTTACACCTGCATTTGTTGGTGTAGTTTTACTTAAACACAAGAGAGTGGCTGTAACACGTGTCGGTGTTAAATTACACTAATATCGGCGGAGATACTGCAGCTGCATATATTAAGTTTTGGTAAATACGCCAAAACTGTTGGTGTATGTCTACTCCGTGTTGTGTAAATTTTACCACAACTGCCATCATTAACTAAATTTTAAAACTGCAGGCATTTGTGAATTCATCACAAATGTCAAATTATTTTACTGCAACATCATTTACTGAATTTACATCAACAGTGATCATGTTAATTTTTACTACATCAAAAATTATTTTACTTTTTGTAGGTTATAGCGGTTACTGAACAATGTGTACTTTATAATTATAATTTAATTTTATAACCTTTTTTACGATCAAGTAATTACCTCCTATATTCCCAATTACCTAGCTGAGGATTGCACCTTGATCGTACGATTATTAGTCAAGTATCTTTATTTTATGACTATCTTGCACAATAACAATCATGAAGAAATGTGATTACGACTTCCGTAACATTACATAAATTAAATTATTTTTTGTCACAGGACCTTATTTAAATCAACACAAGTTGTTAATTAACATATGTTTAATTACATAAAGTAATTTAGCATATATACAAATATGTTATGAAACATATAAGTTAATGAAATAAAATATTTGCATTCGTGTATTTTTAACGAAGACCGTAGTAAAATGAGGTTATCTAGAGACATAAGTGTGAAATTACCCAAACTGTACTTGTTTTAAAAATTATACTACAAAAATTTAAAATTACTAAAAGTGTGTAAATGTTATTTAACGAAATATTTTAAGAGTGTATTAATCACTTCACAAAAAAACCCGTCTCTAAATAGCACATTTGCAGTTGTGATCAATATAATAATTCCAATACGCACATGATAAATAGTTATTTATATTTAAATCACCTACATTGTATTATCTATTATGTTTCAAATACCAAAATATACCAAAAAAATTACACACTTTTTTCAGCTATTAATAAAGTTACCTATATTGATTAAATTATATATTATTTTTTAAATTTACCAAATATTTAAAAAAAATACATTAGATGTTTTCTTCAGCTATATATAAAAAATTAGATAAATATAAACTAGGCCAATTATTAAAATTCAATAATTTTAAACTATAAATTATAAATATTATAATAAAACATCAGAGACATTTATATGATAATTTAATATAGTTGTTTAAAAATTCTTGTTAGCCTTTTTCTGGTAATTTATACTACGTTTTAATACTTTAAATTGTAAGTGCGAGTGGTGTGATTATTTCAGTTGCGAAAACATTTCCTATATATTCGGCAATGTTTGCGATTGACTGCCAATAAAATAACAACAAAAAACGAACATTTACTTATTAGAAAAACATTGGAATGAGATCTTTTCTTGGCATGACATATTTTCTGTAATCATGGAATAATTTCTTAAAATATCCTTAGTTTTAGGGACATTACCCAAGCACGTACCAGATCAAATGCCTGCAACCCGCAATACAGATGTGTTCGCCACAAAGGTAGTCGACCGTCGTAGCAGGAGCATCTGCTCCGCAAACCGACTGCATTTAGTTGCTACTGATCTGCAGATTCACTTTTTGTAAACCAACTCATGTAAGTAGCATTAATTATTTCACCCGCAGATCACTTTATGTCAGACGAATGTGTTTATCAAATTACTCGCTTGCTATCATCGTGTTTACATTGATTTTGAAAATCTCGATAAAAGTGAAAAAAAAAGCCATAAAATAAAAATATGGCCTTTTCTTTATTTTATTTATGATTATGTACTACACATAACTTATATCACAAGAACGAAACCAAATTTACAATAATTTTTTTAAATTTAAGGCAAAAAATTGTGAGCACGTACATGAGTTTCGCTTGCCCTGTGCCATCGACGATCTATCAGATAGTTATAAAACAACAAACAATTCGGGAAAACATTTTGCCGAAATTGGCAACTACAGGTTGCACGCTAAGGAAAAACGCTTAAAATATTTAGAACTCAGCCTAAATAATCAAACGTTCGGTACATCGTCAGGCATTAAGTACTACATGGTTGGTTCTTAAACCATGTGTGCATCTTTAATTATATTTAAATAAATATATGCATTTAAATTTATATACAATAAAATTGTCGATTTTTTTTTAATTTTTTGATACAAGTTTGCTAGGTTATTAAGCTCGTTTATATGACTTACCGGAAATATGTACATAAAACTTGAATGCTTTAATTACTGCAGTATTAAGTCTTTTACGACCCATAACAAATTAACAAACTAAATTTTAAATAACAACATTATTTCGATTTAATAAGAAAAGTAAAAATATTCTACGATGAATATTTTTTAGCCTTTATGATCATAACATAACTTTCAGTGTAAGTCAACATAAATAATGAAACAATAGGTTAATGACAATCTTTGTGAACATAACAAGATATTTCGTTTCATTTGTGAAGAATCAGGAATAAACAACTTTAGAACAATCAGATTTATTTTATGTTTAGAAGACTGTATCAAAAATGAATTATTTATAATGCTCGGGTTCAAAATTTTCTTTTTTAATATTTAAAAAAATGTCAATTTATGAAGAGTGAGAAAATCTTCAAATAAACGTAATGTACGAACCACCCAGAAAAATTCCAGATGTTTTAAGTGTGCGTTGTGCTGTTATGAGAGGAAAGCCCAAACCTTTTCACTTTAACGTGGTTTATTAGTGATAAGGGTCACTGAAGAACATCGGTCAGTTATCTAAATCCCAAATATAAATACCTTATTCATAACAGTCAACTTGCTTTTATGATAAACAGAATGAGACTATAAATAATTGCTTCAGCTGATATTATATTTTAGTAATAAGGTTTCGTTTTTTGTTCCAGAGGTGGAGCTTACGTCAGTAACCCTACTCCAGAGACCTAAATCATTTTGTTCTATGTTTATAAGAAATAGTTTTTTATTAGTTTATCTATAATTTTTAACTACTTGTGATGGTTCCAATGTATGAACTGCCAAGATAGAAATTTGTGCACGACGAATGAGTAACAATAGTCATTTGCTTAAAATTGGAAACGTTTGGAAATTTTATTGCTTTATGTACGAATTGTAGGTTTTTTTCTAGGGTTACAGCTTTACACAAAACTTTGTGTAACTAACAGGATCTGCCTATACAATGTTTATTATTATACTTTTTAATTTTTAGTTTCAAATGATAATTACATTCAAATAAACAAAAAGGTTTTTAATCATGCAAGTTAAGAACACTTTAGTTTCTTTATTTTACAAAATGTGGGGATTAGTTATAGCGGTTTTCTGAACTAAATAAATGATACATTTTAACACAAATATGCCAAATTTACGTAATAGTTATGTATAATAATACTTTATACCATTTACAATCCAATAAACTTGTTTTGGAGCTTGAGACTATCATTGGAAAATATATGCGTTCGCTATTCTTAAAATCATTACTAAGATTTTTCCTATGTGCACGTAACGAATTTTAATAAATCGTAATAATATTAACGGTGTAATTTGTAATTCCAGACATTGCCAAAATATCATCAACCACACAGTATCTTTAAATTTATTCATACAATCACACCGAGTAGGTCACAGTCAACCCACAACAGTACATCGCCAACAGTCTCTAGAGCTTGTCGAGACATCCTAGTCATCATAATTAATTCAAAACAGGTTTTTTTTTTAAAAAAAATACATGAATTGTGACACAATTTTTCATTGTACTAAGTGAGAAAAAAAATCTAAGGTGTAAGCCCGTTTGTCTGTGCGATGCAACAGAAACAGCAGCTTCAATATTATATTTCAACCTGTAGCCTTCTTGACCTTCCAGTAAAATGTCTGCGCAAACCAGAATGCGAAGGCGAAGACGCGCTTCGCGAAAGAGGAACGATGGAGCACGTATCGAACACAACACAACACACACTTGCCAGTCTGTGACGGGTCTCCGTGCATGGCGGAGCGGGCGTGGAAGTACGCGGTCGTTCGCCTTCCCTCGGTCCCCCCGCGCTGACACGCGGAGCACACGTGGCGATGTAGCTCCGGGCGTGTGTGCTGCCGCCTCCCCGGAGGACACGAGTCCCCGGAGTCGATGGTCCCCGTGCGAGCGCCCCTCCGGTCCCGGACGACTCCGGAGGGACGCCCCTCCCTCCACCACCCTCCTTCCCCGCCAGTCACAGCCAGCAAGTCAGCCGCGAGGAGACGAGAAACACACAACCACCTTCCTTTACGTGGCACCACGCCGGACAAAATAGATTCCGGATCGCCTCAGACTTCACTAGGTGGCTTTCCACATGGTTAAAATATATTTCTGTCCGAAAAATTAAGATTTAATAATCGAGAAAACGAACAACTGTTATGCATTCGTATTAAAATAGTACGTAATTTTTATTTAACAGTAACATTGATATCCTTACATATGCTTATACCTGAATATTTTAAAAACAATATTTGTTTCCGAAATTTAAGATTAATAATCAAGAAAACGAACAACTTGCATGCATTTCTATTAAAATGGTACGTAATTTTTTTTAGCAGTAACATGGTTATCCTAACCTAGGCTTGTACCTGTCTATTTAGAAACAATATTTGTGTCCGGAAATTAAGAATAGTAAACAAGATAACGAACAACTGCTACGCATTCGTATTAAAATGGTACATTATTAAAGTAGCGCGGATATATTTATTCCTTTGCAAACCCAGTTTCCACATGCTCACAACCTATCCAGTACTCACACGGGCAATACCACAGGGGATCACAATTTGTTATGGGTATACTTACAACTCTGCTAACAGATATTGAAACTCATTTAATATTTTATTAAGTTTATTCTTGCTATAAGTAAAATGAATTAATGAATGATGTAAATAAGATATATAATGTCGTTAAAATTTTGACTTACTTATGTTAACTAGTGATCAGAACGTAAGAAAACACGTTCACAAAACACTCATAAGTAGTAGGAAATAGGAGTGTCTGACACAGGGTACTAGGGAGATCACTGAGAATAAGACTAATGATCGGAGCTCATTTTAAAGACACACCCAATATTGAAAAAGATGGATTGCTTGTATTGGATACTGTAGTAGTCATAAGGCGCACCGAATACGACCTCCACGGTAGGGCTTAATAGGAGTAAAATATTTATTCAGTCGGACAGTTGCACAGTATAAAATCATTGTTCGCTGTGAGGATGATTAGTATTCTCGGGGAAAGGTAGTGGAAAAAATATAATTTTATTAATGACTTTTCACACTTAAATCACTTAAATGCACCGAACTAGGACATAACCAAAATCTGCTATGAATCAAATCATTAAATTTTATAACTAGTGAATTTTGAATAAATATTGTAATTTATTAGTATTATTAGATTCATAGTTACAGATTTTCCAGATGGTTACTAATATGGCTGACAATATGGGAGACGTAATGATAGTCGACGATCTGGTGACTGATACAAGTGCATATAAGTGGAAAAAATGGCAAAATATAGCAACCGAACTAGCGTACTCTAGCAAAGAGAAATGCAGAACTGTAGCCAATATGACTACCATGACGTTAAACTGCTTGGAGTAATAAGTATGAGATTTTATAAATGTGGCGGGGTTCAGTCGCCAGGAAAATATTGTGGAGTAACGATGTTATGACATTTTTTAAAAAGTACATACATTTCGAATCAAACCCAGTATCTCTCAAATACACAACATCGGTTAGCTTTATTTTTTTTATTTTTGAAATTTATTTTGTATTTTTACAATTTGATTAATTTATTAAATTACAATTTGTGGAGTCCAACCGTAGACCCTGAATCTGATGGCGTACGAAATAGGTAATAGTTTTTTTTTCTTACACATATTTTTTAATATTTAAAAAATTAAAAATCTATTATTTTTTCTACTTTTTAATAAAAAATTTAATCGGGTTTTTAAATTCCAACTGATCAGTTCAGGGTCAGATTCCAAGGTTCGAGGCCAGGATTTTGATCACGAATCGCCAAGATTCCCCGGGCCACCGGTCAGCCTGTATCCTCGCCCTGGTATCCTGTAGTTTTTAACACACCATTAATTTTTTAATTGGAATCATATCGAGGAATAAAATGTGTACATAAGTAAAAATATATATAGAATAGTTCAGAAAAACACACGTAGCTATAAAAAGGTACAAACCTATATATGCATTTACAAAAACCCTTTATCTTGAAAGCCACACACATGATGCCTACTGACGAACTATATTTTGCTAAACAAAACAAGTACTAATAAATAAGTAAAATAAATAGAAAAAGTCACAAGATATCGTGGATTGCTTTTTATATGTTAAATCATTGACAAATTATTGAATTTTAATTTTCTTTTACTACGAAAAATTTTAAGTGTTTATGTGATTTAAAATATGAATTGGATTTAAAACACGAACGAAATACTGACTGCACATTTACGCAAGCACTTATTATCCATCATACAGCGATACACACGTGGCAAGTGTCACTGGTGAAACTATTAATTTGTTGGGGCCCTGATTCGCAGCGAAGTGGTTCGGCGACCACCTTAATTCCAGAGGTTTCGTCACGTTAAGCCCAAATGAAGGTTCGTGCAGAAACAAAGTGTGCTTTTTTTTACGATTACAAAAAAATTAATTAAACTAATTCAAGGTAAATGATGTTTGCAAATAATTAATTTTTTTGCTCAAGGCTTGGTTCGTTTTAAAATTTAAAAATTCGACTTATTTGTTCTGAAATAACTTTGAGCACTTTAACGTGGTCTTCAAAACCTCATATCCACAATACTGCTCCGACGTTGTTTGTTTTCCTTTAAAAAAAAAAAAAAAAAAAGTTTCGCATTATTTAACACCAGAATGTGCACCAGTCAATAGAATAAACACGCACACACGGCACGCGTGCTCTTTTGTCACAAAAGAACGTCGTAGTTGGTGGCGAGTAATTTTTTTTTACCCCCCTGGCGAGGCAGAGAGGACGAAAATTTTTCGTTTGATATACGACGAAGGTCGGGGAGGGCAAAGACCCCATGTGGGGGGGGGGGGGGGGTAGAGAGCTCAGGAACAGTCCGGTTCTGGTTCGCTGAACGCTTCCTCGGTCGGCGAGGGGTTTGGGGGGAGGGGATGGGGGAGGGGGTCTGGCTCACGTTCACAGGCGCCCGTGGGTTTTGTGGCGTAGGCATCGGTTTTCGGGGTTTTGAGTCAGCTCTGGGAGAGGGGGGAGGGGAGAGGATGTCTCCATGCTCTGCCAAAGCCACACCCTCTCCCCCCGGATCAAAGAGCCCTGCTGGGGGCCGGCATACGGGGAGACGTGGCCTTGAAGCATCCATAGTAATAAACGCAGGGAAAGGGAACATTGTTTTCCACTGGGAGAAAAAAATATTGAATGTCAGGAACTGTAATCAGGCGTTTACTATACAACACAAGTACTCCTACATGAAATTCACATCTTTCAAGTTGAAACAATCTATATTTACAAATATATACTAGCTACTAGGGTAACTATACATTACCAGATACTTGCTAAATCGTTGTAAAACAATTTTTATTTAAGAATAATTTATTATGAATTAAACATTTATTTTTAAATGTCCAACAAATAAATGTTAAGTGGAAAACAGTTAAAAGCCAAATAAATGACGTTCTGGATGAAAAAAGAATTCTTAGTTATAATATTTTCAAAAGTTTTAATATTCCCGTCATATCACATTATAAGATAGTGTGTGGTTTAAAACAACTTGAATTTAACCTGAGAGCTTAAATTTCGATTATTCACTTTAATTGTATATAAATATCAATATATTAATAAATTCTTAATTTATTTCCAAAATTAATATCTGTCTCAATATCATTTTTTCGAGTAGTCTCACTTTCAGTCTCACGTAGACTAAATAATTCGATATTTTAAAAATGAGCTGTACAAAAATAAATTTGACATGAAGCAATTTTTTAAATATAATAATTTAAAGAAATTTTATTCGTTGTGTTATATTTTTATTTTCGCTTAAATATTCTAGGTTTGAAATAAGTTGCCAAGCTAGAATATAAGTTTTTTTTCCAGCAGTAATAGTTACCTAAAACATTTTTGCACCTTTTGTAGTGAAAATAATTTTGTTTAAATAAAAGCATATTTGAATGTATTTTTGATTGCTATTAATAACATGATTATAAAAGATTGTGTGACAAAATTAGAACATTATATGGATATTGGTGGTCACGTATCTAATAATTTTGTGTAAGTTAAAGATTTAAAATATTATAAAAAAAGTTTTTAACTGGAAAACTACAACACATTTTGGTGAGAACCGTCACAATTTTGTGAACTCGATTTCTATCGCCTAGATGTTGGTTTATTTAGTTGTCCGGAATTTTATCCAAGCACCCAGCATTTTTTGTGTTCGCAGGTACATTCATAACTTAAATTTATTGTTTGTATTTCGCATGTAATTTTTCAGGCACCAAACACATATTCATGCACAATGGGCTGCCTTCTGTTGATGCCTGCCCTGCCGCTAAAACAACGTCATCTTAGTCACTAAAGTATTATTTTTTTCCCCTTCATAATTTTTAATATACTAAGCACTGAAAAGTTTTCCTTTGACCATGCACCAACGATTACTGCAGTAATACTCTCAAAGTATTTGGTTGATAAAATATTTATTAATAAATATTTTGCAATAGGACTTTACCCTCGAAAGATTTGTTTTAACTGCTTCATCAAATATTCTGAACATATTTACAGTGAGTGCTTAATACATTTTTCTGTATAATTGTAATGATTTTATTTTGGTTGAAAAAAAATGTTTCTGAAACAAATTAATGATATAATTTTTATCATTTCAACGATATTGGTGATTCACCAAATAGTATTTTATACTTTAAATATTATTTATGTATTAAGACAATAAATAATATTTACGTTTACAAACTGACTACTTGAAAATGAAAATTTTATCTAATAAGTGTTAAATTAGTTAAATTGGAACTTTTATATATTATGCCATACATGGTAGGTTTAAAAAATGACTAACTCTCATATTTTATATTTATTTTATAGTTACGATTTTTACCATAAAACATAAAATAGTTATTTACCAATAAATACCAACTTGATCTTGTCTTGGCACGTTGCGACACAGCACAGTAATAAAAAACTTAACGCTTGATAATAATGAAGAGGGTGTTCATTACATGTTTTTTTACCATCAGGTTGGCCTTCAAACACCTAAGCGAGTAATTTACTTGTGTGGTTTTGCCGTCAAGAGTTTGACCGTTTCTGGAAGACTTCTAACCTATAATATACATATAGCTGTATGCTTTTTCTCTCTTTCGATTACGATGGTTTCAGTCAAAGAATCAGCTAAATAAACAGTTTTCCATTTCCAGACTCCGCGTGAACTGTGAAGTCCAGCCATACAGTCAAATGTACAGGATAGTAAGTTATGCAGTATAAATTCATTTGAGTGTATTTAAAACAACTAAATTAATTTGTTGCATAAAAACATGTTCATTAATTGAAGTATCTTGGCTTATAGGTTGTATCCGTGTCCTTGGCGAATAATTCACCGACGTTTCGGTCGCCATTGCAGTCGCTATCATCAGGGAGCAGGTAACTTAGTAGGTAACTGCTCCCTGATGATAGGGACTGCCATGTCGACCTAAACGTCGGTGAATTATTTGCCAAGGACACGGATACAACCCAGAAGCTAAGCTACTTCAGACAAATGGCCGTGAAAGCCTGCGAACATGTTCATTAATTATTTCTTAAGTGGGTTATCGCTATTTTCAAGTATTGTTTAAAACTACGAACTAGTAAGGTTTTTTGACGTCTAATAAATCGATGAACGCTGGCTGCACGCACGAAAAAGTTCCCCGTTACACACATTGTCCCGTTACGCTGTGTCCCGTTACGCTCATTGTACGCTTGCGCCGCATTTATCTCTCTTCCACTCGATTAGAACAACCATCGATTTGACTTTTTCGAGGCACATTAAACTTGAAACACTCCCATTCGTTTCCTACTTTTCCTATCATCGTCCTATCCTTAACAGAATAACACAGATTGGAAGAAGTTAAATAGCAAACATGTATAAAAGTTATAGTTAAAATAATCTCTTCGTTAAAGTAATAAACATATTTGAATTAATGAGTGCAAATAAAAGTAAATTTTTCAATAAAATTGTAGATTTCATTTCACTCCTTCTTTGTATCCATACGAAATAGTGATAATTCAATAAAAATGATTCAATTTTATTATTAAAAGTATGCAATCATTTCATCAATGTTTTGTTTTGACGTTGTCACGTTAAACTATCGTCCGTAAACCGACTTTACAGACAACCAATTTTTGTAGCGTGGAACTGTGTTGAGGAGGACTTGAAACCGCTTCCCTCTACACAGACGTGCTGGGTGACCGAGGCAAGGCCGCAAGTGCTGGGCCACATCGGCCACATGCGGCGCCGCGCAGTTCGGCGGGCAGCTGGAATAATTAATGAGATAATTAACAGGCCGGCCCCGAGGAAGTCGCTGTCGCCGGGAGGAAGGGAGGGGGTGAAGGGGCGACAGTCTCCCCTCAACAAGATGGCTGGCAGGCGGTGATTGATGGCAGCGCCATACGGCGGCGTGACGGGCAATCAAGAGGCCGTTTGCCTACGCGTGTGTGTGTGCGTGTGTGTGTGTGTGTGGACAGGCGGAGTCACAAGAAGACTACGTCAGACTTGCCTCGCGTCAGGGATGAGACTCGCAGGGGCTAATGGCTGGCGCGCCTGTCCTCAACAGCCTGCAAAAAAAGCCGAGGAGAATTTGCCTTCATCAGCCGCGCGCAGCCCAAGAGATCTCAGATGCGACAAAGTCATTTACCGCGCGCGTACCGAAAGTGTCGAGCCCCGAAAAAACCCGAAACACTCGCCTAGTTCACGAGGTCCTGGGTTCTTTTCCGTGGTGATGTTCAGTCAGGAACCTAGCCGTTCACTTAAAATAGACCAGCTTTAGGGTTTAAATTCGGTACCTACTAAACTAGCGTATCAACATTTCAGCTTAATAGCATTCATTTTTTTTCCAAAAATACTTATCCACGACCGAAACAAATTTAATCCTAATTTCCATCTAACTGTGTTTTGTTTTAACACAATCCTAAACATATCGGGTAAAAATAAATTTTCTTCCCATTCTTCATATTTTTTTTTTTACCTTTTATTGATATACGTTTTAATATAACCTCTTGTAAGAATAAAGTTTTTCAATGTACATATTGCAAAATCATAGAAACATATTATAAAGAAATAAAAATTTTGTTACAATTAGAGACGATTTTTATTTAATTTGCAATTTTTCTTTAGTAATTTACCAGCAATGTGTTAAACAAATTATTCATTGAAATAATTAAATACCTGATATTAAATATTGCATTACTTTTCTTAAAAAAAGTAGGAAATGACTTATGATTTTCAAGAGAGAGAATTAGAAAGAGAGAGTAACTGCTTATTACTCATTATAAAATACTCATGTGTTTTTAGTTGTTACAAAAAAGAGATCACAAAATATACTTAAATTTTGGCTGACCTGAGACATATTTATAATTTTAATAACAAAATTATCCTTAATCCTGGACATCTAAATATTTTATTTTATTAATAAATTTTATATAACTAAATATTAATAAAAACTTTAAATTTTGCTCATCATTATAACTTGTAATGTAGTTTTCCCAGTCGCGCACTTTGTTTATCTTACATTTTCTCTCCTGCACTACAAGAATGGGATACTGTTTGGCCTAAGATTTCGGTGGCTCTCTAATGCACCTTTTGTGTTGCAAACCTAACCGCAAATAAGGTGTGACACACAACCTAACAGTTGTACCTGGCCAATATACTGGAAGTGTCTGACACAACTATTTGACGTTCCTATACGACAAAATGGATGTGCCTGGCCAACAAAGGGATGTGCCTTGTCGCCTACTGGACGTGTGTATGGCCAACCGACCGATATGTATGGCCACCCTCTTGACATAAATGGCTTAAAACAAGACATGCCTGGCAACTAATAGGAGGTGCCTAACCAACCACTGGATTTACCTGACCACTGTCTGGATGTGCCTAGCCATCAACTGGTTTTGCCTGGACACTAAATAGACATGCCTGGGCCATAACAGG
This sequence comes from Bacillus rossius redtenbacheri, assembly GCF_032445375.1. Taxonomy (NCBI): domain Eukaryota; kingdom Metazoa; phylum Arthropoda; class Insecta; order Phasmatodea; family Bacillidae; genus Bacillus; species Bacillus rossius. The sequence goes on along the minus strand of NC_086339.1, from coordinate 40,474,129 downwards.
TACATGCGTGGCCAAAAAATTGGCTGTGCGTGGCCACTGACTCAACGTGCTTGTTATCTTTGAAAAGTTTGTGCAATGGGAGTGCATGACTTGATGTAGGCTAAGCAATGGCGTATTTCCAAAAGCCTACATCAAGTCAACGTGCTTGGTTAATCGACTGTCATGTAGAACTGTCCTGAAAACACACGCCAATGAATGCAAAAGACTCGCTTCGACTTCTCAGAAGACTGTAGAAATCGATAAACGCTAGAAATTTATTTGTTTATGTACTCGTAGAATTTATGTAAAAATTATGTTTTTGAAAATAAATTGTGTTAGTTCTTTAACCTGTCACTATCATGGTAAATTTTTTAATTGAGGTTATTTTGAAATACATATTTTTAACCTAAAATACCTATTTTTATATAGACAAAGGATCAAACTATAGACTAAAATCGATATAGTCAAACAGTATATTAATAAGTTTTTTATTTGTTCACAAATTTCTTAATCAATAATGACAGGAATTCAATATGGCCACCAAAAAGGTTGGTAGTCTGATAATTGGCCCAATAGCGAATTGACATTTTAACTAATATGGCGGCAGTGCACTCTAGCATACATTGTATGTTCTACGTGACACTAGCACTTCTATAATCGAGTGCTGAAAACAAAATGGTTGCAGCGCCCCTTAGAAATCGTTATGTGCACTATGTGACCTTGGCGCTACAAGCAGAAATTACAGAAATAAAGCTGGAGACTTGCCCTCAAAGAGGTAATGCAATTATTTCTTCAAATTAAAAAAAATATTCAAATTCGGAAAATGTATGTATTTTCTGTATATCTTCTTGTATTCTCAGACTGGTAAATTTCTTAAATGCCACGTGGTCACAGACGTATATGTTTTCAAACCCAGAGGCCCGAACTGTCAAGGTTCGAATGACCTCGCGTCCAATGTATTTAAAAAATAATAATAATAATAATTTAACAACATTGGTAGGTAATGGAGCATCAACCTTATGGACGTGAGACAGAATGATGCTGGTGCACTCTAGAAAAAACAGTAGAAACAAAAATGACGGACATTATGTCATCCAAGATAGAGACCATCATAAAAAAAAGATCGTGGGATGATGTCATCCAAGATGGCAGCTTCCAGGATGAAGAAAAAAATATGGTGGACGTGACATATTAATCTAAAAAAAAGTGAATGACGTCATACAAGATGGTGGTATTTAGCAAATGGAAACAAGATGGCGGACGTGATGTCAGAATCCAAATTTTTGGAATGTTCTACCGTTACGAAATGTGCAACGATTGTGAGAGGGACTCTCCATTTAGAACTATTGGAATTTAAAATGGCAAACGTAGCCAAAGGTAAAATTTCAAGGTCACGGTCACATCCCAGGTCAAAGATCAAGTTCAAGAATGTTAAGGTCAAATGTCAAGGTCAAAGGAAAAGGTCTAAGATTAAGGCCAGAAGTCGTTTAAGAGGGTGCCGTGACATCATACTGGCTGATATAATATGTCACTTGATATAGGTGTTGAGTGGTCAATCTGCTGGAAGCCTTCGTAGAGGAAGGAGCCCGTCGCCATTATTTCCCTCGTCAGGTTCGAACCGAGAACTCCATGAAGTAAGTATGTTTTATTAAAATTTAATTCAAATTGTAATGCAATAATAATTTTTATTGATTTTAAAATTTTTCTCGGTTTTCTACATTAATAGATACGGACTTTCAAGATGGTGGGCGTAAGGTCATAATAATTTGAAATGGCAGCCAAGTATTATATATGACCTCGTTGACTTAGGGCGGCTTGTTTTTAGGAGTCTTAAACCACTTTAAGAAATTTTTGAGGACTATAACGGAAATTTACATCCAAACTACAATTTTTTTTCCCTGAAGTCGCGAAATCTTTATTTTTCAGATTTTTTAAAAGATGTTTTTGGTAAAAAAATTTGTTCTCGCAGTGTTCGAGACTAAAAAAAAAAAATCTGTTCGGTCAGTAGTGGCGTGTGTGAAGTTAGGACATACATGGCGCTGAAAATAATACAGTTGTGAGATTTAGTAATTTCATATTAATAACATATTGCAATAACGGTTTGGCGGGAATCCACGTGTATTGATTGACCGGGAATGGACGTCAGGAATCCCCCTGGTCGCCAGGTCGCTACCCTTTTTGTCCACCACACAAGTCTGCTGTTGGGAGTTGGCATCGCCTCCATGCGGCAGTGACAAAGGGGCAGGAAGCACTAGAAACTTATTATGAAACGGGTTTTAAATGTCGGGAAGAGATCACAGTTCCCGAAACGTCACAATTGTTTTGTCTTAGGAAACCTTCTGTGTTTATCTGTGCTGCCGTCATTGTGGTTCCCAGAATATGTGTTTAGTCACATCGCTAGGTTCGCCTGTGCATTGTCGTAGCGTTATTGTAGTGATATTTAGATTATTTTGAGGTGACAAAGTCTAATAAATCGATGAACGCCGGCTGCACGCACGAAAAAGTGTCCCGTTACGCTCATTGCACGCTTGCGCCGCATCTATCTCTCTTTCACTCAATTGGAACAACCATTGATTTGACTTTTTCGAGGCACATTAAACTTGAAACACTCCCATTCGTTTCCTACTTTTCCTATCATCGTCCTATCCTTGACAGAATAACACAGATTGGAAGAAGTTAAATAGCAAACATGTATAAACGTTATAGTTAAAATAATATGTTCGTTAAAGTAATAAACATATTTGAATTAATGAGTGCAAATAAAAGTAAATTTATCAATTAAACTGTAGATATCATTTCACTCCTTCTTTGTATCCATACAAGATAGTGATAATTCAATAAAAATGATTTAATTTTATTCATAAAAGTATGCAATCATTTCATCAATGTTTTGTTATGACGTTGTCACGTTAAACTATCGTCCGTAAACCGACTTTACAGACAATTAACTTTTTTAGTATCATAATTGGATAAAATTGTTTTTTGCTGTGTTATATAAGGTATTTTGTGGTACTAATTTACTTTTCTTGTTTAAAAAAAACTTTCTCGTCATTGTCAGCTGACTGTGGTCATCTGTGCTGTGATATTTATTCTGGCTGTTCCCAATACAGAATTTTCATTGCTCTTTATATATATTTTACATATAACATCGGCTGATTTTGGCTTCTTTTCGTTGTGAACGTTTATTTATATCTTTTGTCTGTTATTAAGCTTTCTCTATGACAAAGAGTTTAACCAGCAATGGCACATGTCGGAAATAATTAAATCAAAGTTATTTTTTGTGAGAATCATTCAAGTAACGTTTAAAGGCCGAGTTACGGAAATCAACCGCAGCACTTCATTGTGCTGCCAATAGCTGCCGTTATAGCTTATGGTTAATAGTTAATTATCGAAAAAAAGTATTTATGACAACATTAAACAACTGGCGCAGTAGTTATTAGGTCTTGGCGTCAACCCAAAAATCAGTTAACGTTGACTAAATTTTAAGTAATTTGATTTGTTAAGAGCCAATTCCTCGAATGTTTTACTCCATAAGCTTTGTAAATGCGGGATGTGGTTCTTGCAAACTTTTTCTCGAGAAACATGTTACAAGCAATTTACTACCTTTATTCAAGATTGAAGCATGTATTTATATTATCATAGTTATTCTCCAGAAGTTAACTTTATGTGTGTTTACGGCTGGGAACACATAAGTGTGAACATTTCTATTTCGTTCTTTAAAATATTTCTTCTTAAAAATCTCATTTTGACAAAATTAAGCCCACCTGGCGGAAAAACCAAGCTTTAAATTTTACTGTTTTCTCTCATATTAAATAAAAAAATAACACGACCTTTTCAGATATGCAAACAAGTAAGAGTATTTACACACTGATAAAGAAAGAGGATAAAATCGCAGTGTCATACATTATATGTGTTAAATTTTTTTACAATTTTATTAATGGAAGAAACAATGCTTAAGTTTAATGTTTATCGATTATATTTTAATGCCCTTACATCATACTTATTAAAATATTGAAAGATGTTTGCATTTATCTCAGTCTTATGAAGTTAAAAATTGCATACATCAAAAACACTTGAGTCAATGCATTCCATTGAAAATAGATGATTTTTTTGGTGATGTATATTTCAATATAAATTAATTTTAGTATAAGTAATTATTATTTTGATAAGGGTCTACGAACTAAATTAAAATATTTATATTATTTATGTCATATGTAAAAAAGATCAAAGTACAAAGATTTGTTGCTCCAATTCCAGTTTGTTACTATTTTTTAAGATAATTCTTTAAAAGCTCCTTCAAACCATTATATTCAGAATGGTTGTGATTCAAAAATTTTAATATTCTATTATGTAATACCTATTGATCCCTACCTATTTGCGCTGCACATAACACACAATAAAGACATCGTAGTATCTTTCATAATCGAAAAACGAACCGATATCTTAAGTTCAATGACTGATGATAGTTTGCTGATGATAGTTTTAGCTGAAATACAAGAATGTGAATTAAAAAAATAAAATTTAACGCTTTGCACCCATATTATATAATTAGTGGCGTTAGTAATATTATTGACAGGAATTTTTGTTCAGAACGCAAGTGCACGTGATCAACAAAAAAAAAAAATTGGTTGTCTGTAAAGTCGGTTTACGGATGATAGTTTAACATGACAACGTCATAACAAAAACATTGATGAAATGATTGCATACTATTATGAATAAAATCGAATGATTTTTATTGATTTATCACTATTTTTTATGGATACAAAGAAGGAGTGAAATTAAATCTACAATTAAATTGATAAATTTACTTGTATTTGCACTCATTAATTCAAATAAATTTACTACTTTAACGAAGAGATTATTTTAACTATAACTTTTATACATGTTTTCTATTTATCTTCTTCTAATCTATGTTATTCTGTTAAGGATAGGACGATGATAGGAAAAGTAGGAAACGAATGAGAGTGTTTCGAGTTTAATGTGCCTCGAAAAAGTAAATTCGATGGTTGTTCCAATCGATTGGAAGAGAAATAGATGCGGCGCAAGCGTACAATGAGCGTAACGGGACAATGTGCGTAACGGGACAATGAGTCATCCTTTTTAGTGCATGCAGCCGGCGTTCATCGATTTATTACACGTTGTCACGTCAAAAAAAATCCTTTAATGATAATATAATTCGCTTGAATAGCAGCCAACAGTGCGAATCCCAGGTCGCCGTATGCCAGTCCTCCCAGGAGTGCGGGTAAAGTCAGTAAGCTCTCTCGATCTCCGAGATACCGGCGGCACGTTCAGTTACGAAGTGGCGCCGTGGCGTCGTAAAGACAGGTTCGAGTGCCAGCGGTAATGTTGGCAATCATGACTACCGCTGCCTCGCTCCCGACTCCCGACTCCCGCCAGAAGCTAACCCCCAACCCTTACCCCTCACCGGTCCCTCTCCGTAATGGTTTATTGAGAGCATGTGAACTACCTCCGGCACTCCTTACGTTTTACGGCGCGCCGTTAAGGGGAAAGGAAGGAAGGAAGCGAGGGCTTCTCCACACACAGCAGCTGCTGCAGGCGAGCTCTACCTGCGGGCAAACTTCCACCTTCCGTCGGTAACTTCGTCGACTGCTGCCCTGCGCTGCAGTTAGCGCGCGGAGCAGTCCCGCGTCGCTGGTCCTCGCACGCCGCCCGGTTCTTAGCCCCGAATTTAGACAGCTTCATGAATACGTGCGCTACTATACCGCGACGCGAACGCCTTCCGTTTCCCGAACAAATGCTTGCAATTCGGCTAATTACCACTTCTGGGATGCGGAGTAAACGAGAGTTTTATTTTTTCAATTTGAACTCTCTAGGATCACGAAGGTAGAGCATTGAAGTTTATTTCTCTTTTCCCATGGAAATATCAATACACACAACATCAAAAAAAGGGGTTTTGTCTGTAAAGTCGGTTTACGGACGATAATTTTACGTGATAACGTCATAAGAAAACATTGATGAAAAGTTGCATACTTTTTTTAATTTTCAAATATTATTTACAGTTCTTTGCAAATTTAATTTAAATAATTTGTTTAAATATAATCACGAACTGTTAGTTAAAAAGCCCGCCTTAACCTGTTCTATATTATAGAAGATTTTCTCGCACAGTGATTGGCCGGTTCTTGCACGCTCGGCTCAGGCGGAACGTGACAATGAGTCATTCTTTATCATGCGTGCAGCCGGCGTTCATCGATTTATAAGACGTTATCACGCCAAAAAAAACTTGGAATGGTTAATGACACACTATACCGAAAAATTTGCAACTTATCGTATAATATTTACTTAAAAAATTAGAAATTTTTACTCGCATAAGGCTACATGTAACAATACCGAAAATATTTGGCCTACATTAAAAAAATTGAACTGATTTTGCCTAGTATGGGTGTGTTGTAGTGAGTATGTTAGAGGACCCATCCTACCTGGGCAACACACGGCATGTAGAGAGCCTTAAAAGAAACCATGCGTTAGAAAACTGTTAAAGATATTAGACTGGGGTCTGATTTAGATAATAATTTAATAAAACGCTGAGGGTGGAAAATAGTTCAGTTATCATACTTAAATTTTTTATGTTTTTTTTATTAGGGAAGTGAAAATTGTTAGAAAGCGAGAACTTATCCGGTAGACATACTGCAAATCTCTCAAGCAATTTGTACTAGAACTTAATATTTATTTTAACGCCAAATAATGAAATGGCTACCTCTCTTATCTCATAGTTTCCCTATGCACGACGTCAAGACTGCGCGCCAGTTAAGAGCCTTGCGATTAGAGGCAAGACCGCGTTTTAAATACCAGCAAGCATTGACATTACCTATACACCTATGACTAGGTGGACCCCATAAACTTTTCTCAAGCGCGCCACGGGAGACAATGTATGGTCAGCTAGTCCTCTGGGCAACACTTGTAGCCTCACGCCTAACCGCCGCACCGCAAGGCGATGAGTGATCAGATTGTCTTCTGGGCAACGCTCGGAGCCCCGATCCTAGCCACCGCGTGTTCAGATGATGCGAGGTCAGATAGTCCTCTGGGCAACACTTGTAGCCTCACGCCTAACCGCCGCACCGCAAGGCGATGAGTGATCAGATTGTCTTCTGGGCAACGCTCGGAGCCCCGATCCTAGCCACCGCGTGTTCAGATGATGCGAGGTCAGCTAGTCCTCTGGGCAACACTTGTAGCCTCACGCCTAACCGCCGCACCGCAAGGCGATGAGTGATCAGATTGTCTTCTGGGCAACGCTCGGAGCCCCGATCCTAGCCATCGCGTGTTCAGATGATGCGAGGTCAGATAGTCCTCTGGGCAACACTTGTAGCCTCACGCCTAACCACCGCACCGCAAGGCGATGAGTGATCAGATTGTCTTCTGGGCAACGCTCGGAGCCCCGATCATAGCCATCGCGTGTTCAGATGATGCGAGGTCAGATAGTCCTCTGGGCAACACTTGTAGCCTCACGCCTAACCGCCGCACCGCAAGGCGATGAGTGATCAGATTGTCTTCTGGGCAACGCTCGGAGCCCCGATCATAGCCATCGCGTGTTCAGATGATGCGAGGTCAGCTAGTCCTCTGGGCAACACTTGTAGCCTCACGCCTAACCGCCGCACCGCAAGGCGATGAGTGATCAGATTGTCTTCTGGGCAACGCTCGGAGCCCCGATCCTAGCCATCGCGTGTTCAGATGATGCGAGGTCAGATAGTCCTCTGGGCAACACTTGTAGCCTCACGCCTAACCACCGCACCGCAAGGCGATGAGTGATCAGATTGTCTTCTGGGCAACGCTCGGAGCCCCGATCCTAGCCACCGCGTGTTCAGATGATGCGAGGTCAGCTAGTCCTCTGGGCAACACATGTAGCCTCACGCCTAACCGCCGCACCGCAAGGCGATGAGTGATCAGATTGTCTTCTGGGCAACGCTCGGAGCCCCGATCCTAGCCACCGCGTGTTCAGATGATGCGAGGTCAGCTAGTCCTCTGGGCAACACATGTAGCCTCACGCCTAACCGCCGCACCGCAAGGCGATGAGTGATCAGATTGTCTTCTGGGCAACGCTCGGAGCCCCGATCATAGCCATCGCGTGTTCAGATGATGCGAGGTCAGATAGTCCTCTGGGCAACACTTGTAGCCTCACGCCTAACCGCCGCACCGCAAGGCGATGAGTGATCAGATTGTCTTCTGGGCAACGCTCGGAGCCCCGATCCTAGCCACCGCGTCTTCAGATGATGCGAGGTCAGATAGTCCTCTAAGTCAGTGGTTACCAACCTTTTTCAGCTGGTGACCCACCTTTCCTTATCGGAATATCTCCACGGTCCATCGGTCCATGGTGGAGTGTAAAACCTTAATTGTATCGTATCCATACCTATTATAAGTGTATGCTTTGATATAGATTTATCATTGATAAAAAATGTGCGTTATGATTTGAAAATGGTTGACAAAATATAAGCACTTTGTAGCAAAACAGTTATTTACTTAACAGTAGATATATAACCAAATATGTAACTCACTGAACGATATCCACAGTAAGACTGAGTGACTAAGGTTAGTAAACGATAGTGCTCACGTGGAGTGACCTTCGACAGTGTGGCGGTAGAACTGGAGGGGGAGCGGTGTTGCCAGAGTGTGCATGAACTGTGTGACCGTGTGAGTCATCTGGGAGGGATGTAGTGGTTATGTTGTCTGCCCCAGATGCCAAAAATCAAGAACCACGAAAATAATCAAAACACCGTTCGATTTGTTTCGATTTTTCTTATCTTTTTCTGGTGGTTTATTCGATGGTTTCTGATAGTTTTAGTATCGAGTCGCGACCCACCTGTAACCCTTCCGTGACCCACTAGTGGGTTCCGACCCACCATTTGGGAACCGCTGCTCTAAGTAATGCTCGGAGTCAGCTAGTCCTCTGCCAACGCTGAAAGCTCCGCTCTGTTACTGCCCTTGTGTTGTTAAAGGGAGTTTATTTTGATTTTCTTAAAAAAGCTGCATTGAAAGAGAGTGTGAATGACACTACAGTATACTCAGAGGTACACAAGGGAGAAATATAAAAAAAAAAAAAAGATACTTACTTCTCACAAGAGGAAGTAGAAAATGGATCGTATTTGAAGAAATAAAAAAAAAAGAGGTTTGCTTAAAGATTACAGCTTTTATTGTTAGTTAATTTTTATTATTTTCTTTTGATAGTTTCAAAAATTAAAAAAAAATACACAGACCAATGTTATTGGAACCCCGGCCTTCAAAACTTATCGATTACAAACAAATTATTAATTTTACCTGGAATATAAATTTAACGTTACCCTTGGACATAATCAAGCTTTCATAAAAAAAAAAACGAAATAAATAATTTAACTAGGGTGGTTTATGGTTACACTTTTGTTAGCCCAACCTGTGTGAGACTATGTATAATTTAGGAAACTATTTCTGATTTAACAATATCTGATATCGTTGACTGTTCACGGGCGGTGACTAGAAGCGAGGAGAAGATATGTCGGCTCAAAGGTTAGCCGGATAGAGATATGCGTGGAATTCGTGTTTATTCAAGAGTTCAAATGTCAAGGTCAAGGTCAAAGGTATAGTGGGTAAGTATTAAACTAACATGTCAGCCGTGCACTCTAGCAGACGAAAACAAGATGGTGGCCTCCAGCATACGAAAACAAGACGACGAACATGACGTCATTCTAGCTGGCGATATATATATACCTACACCTTGACATTAGTGGTGGGAGGTCAGTCTGCCGGCGGCTTCCGTGGAGGATGGATCCGTTCTCAAATTGTTTGCCCTCGCTGGGTTTGAACCAAGGACGCCATGATGTAAGTACGTTTTTTAAATAATATTTTAATAAAATTTGATTACTTGATTTTTTATTAATTTTCTATCCTTTCCCACTATAATCTTATGTTAATAACGGATTTTCAAGGTGGCAACCGTGACGTCATAATCTAAGATATAGGAGTGGTTTCATTTACATTTTTATTATTTTTTTACAAATTTTATTTTTTTTTCCGAATTTCTAGCATAAAAAATTCTGATTTTCAAGATGGCGGCCGTAATGAAGATTGCAAAGTTGTTTTTAAATAGCATTTAATTAAAATTTGATTAATTATAATTTTTCATAAAATTTAAAATTTTCCCTGATAATAGCACAATAATAATGGATTTTCAAGATGGTGGTCGTAACGAAACATGCAAATTAGGGAGTAGGTAATTCGATTACTAGATGGAGGAAAGTTTTAGAAAACAAAATGGCAGAACTAAAAATGGCGGAAAGTTCGTGAAAACAAAATGGCGGGTACAAGATAGCTGCCGTGACGTCAGAGCAATCGGTTATTGACCCGCTCCATCGGCTCCACAATGTTACTGGTACCAGCACCACAGCCGAAGCCAGTCCTCGGAGGAACATTTACATACTACTGTTAAAATATTTATAAGTAGTCAATTGTTATCTTAAATTATGAACGTCGTCTACTCCCTGTGCAGTACGCATATCTGTAAGGGTTGACCAGAACTTAAAAAATTTTCTTCCTACCTCCGTGATTTCAATATATTAACTTATTTAATTAAATACATTTGTTAATGAAATGTAAAATATTGTGAGATTTTTTGTTAATTTTTAAAATTTCTATGCGAATCTATAAAAACTTTTCTGCGGTGTATTTTAAATATAAATCAATAATTTTTGCAAGACACCATGATTCATTTACATATATTATAAAAAAGTAAAACTTAACCTTTGTTAAAGAATAGTCACAAATAAAACGCGGAAATTTGCTGAATTATTGGTGCAATATTTTCCCGTTTAGCTAACACCATTTCCTTGCGTTAGTCAGAGCCGAGGTACAAATTGTGTGTCCAAGAGTGTACACCAGCCAATTTCACGCTACGCGAGCGCAAATGCTTCCATGGAAGAATCGGTCGTACTAAGACGGGAACACGAGAAAGACAGGGAAGAAAATTGCCTTTTTTTCAGTCCTTTGGCATTCCGGTCCTGCGCTCAGGGTAACGGTCCCTCATTGCCAACCGAAATTAGCTTCCGCTGAGAATTTCCTCCCTTCTTGCATCTTGTTCCTGGGGAATTAAGGAAAAAAAAAAAAAAAAAAAAACTATACGAGTTGGCGTTACGAACACGCCATGTGTAAGGACAACTTTTCTTATGAGAGGGGTAGGAGTAATGGTTTACCAGATTTATGAAGATGACTCATAAATACTACTTTATACAAACACAAATAACATTGATTCAGGTTCATTTGATCACTTTGAAATATGTTTATATTTTTCCTAAAATGAATTATGTTACTACTCAAAATTAAATATGAAATTTAAAAAAATTAAATAAATTACTGCACTCAACAATCAACGAAAAGGACGCACAATTGGAAGCACAATCATTGAAACGGAAGCACAATCAGCGAAAAGGAAGCACATTAAAAAGCACAAAAAAAAAGGAAGTACCTACATTTAACTAAAAGGACGCACATCTGGACGAAAATACAGCTTGGTAGGCTCCAAAAGTCTTTGGCTCCCACAGTCTTTTGGCTCCAACAGCCAATGTCGTCAAAAGTATTTGTCTCCAATAGGCTTAGGCCTAGCTGCTATTTGGCTACAAGACTAGGAGCCTACGAAGATACTAAAGGACTACAAGACTACATGGCTTCAACTGGCTACAAGGCTTCAAGTCTACTAGGCTACAAGTATACGAGACTACATGGCTCTCAACTGTCTTTGGCTCCATTCAGCGGCGAGTGCAAATGTATATCATGCAAAAGAACTTGTTGCAAGTAGTACCGATTATTACCAACAGATGTCATCACATGTTGCATGCAGATAAATAGGAGGGTTATTTTTTTTCAACCTCCGATCGGCTGTAATAAAAAAACGGGAATGAATTGGGAAATTATTTTAATGTCAAAAGAAACGTACATCTTTACTCTATTTTTCCACATAATCACCGTGCAGATTGAGGCATTTGTCGTACCGATGAACCAGCTTTCCAATACCCTCTGCATAAAATGATGCCTCCTGCCTATTCAGCCACGTTTTAACAGTGCTCTGCAGTTCATCATTGGTGTTGAAGCGTCGTCCTCCAAGCCACATTTAAACGTGGGGAAAAGGTGATAGTCACTCGGTGCCAAATCCGGACTGTAAGGAGGGTGATCAAACACAACTGAGGTGTGAGTTGGCCGCTCCACATGGTTGGTGGAAGGGGGTAAACACTACGAGACGTGTCGATTCGTGTACAAGCGATTAGGGTGTCGATTAATTGGCATGCCATGGAGAAATGAAACTGTAATCACACTGCAGGGCACTGTTAAAACGTGGCTGAATAGGCAGGATGCATCATTTTATGCAGAGGGTATTGGAAAACTGGTGCATTGGTACGACAAATGCCACAATCTGCACGGTGATTATGTGTAAAAATAGAGTAAAGATGTACGTTTATTTTGACATTAAAATAATTTCCCAATATATTCCCGTTTTTTTATTACAGCCGATCGGAGGTTGAAAAAAAAATAACCCTCGTATTATTTATTTTATGTGGGATGCGGGATGCTCACTAACGATCACAAGAGAAGGATGGCTTCGCTAGACATCAAGGAGAAGGAAGTTAGTCTTTCATGATAGTGCTTGTCAGCTGTCTCAAAGCATATTATTTGAATGATAAATAGTTGTTTTTTTTGTTTGAATTCCGCCTGATAAAAATATTTTTAGTTTTAATTTGGTAGAAGAAATTCATACTTTAAATAAAGCTCTAAACAAAATTACGCGACTCTTAAGTAAAAGATTTTTCATGCAGAGATCAATTTCTCAGAAATAACCAGAAGAACTCGGAGACCATCAGCAGATGTCTCGACAGGAATAACCTGTAGCACTCGCAGAATACCATAAATTTTGACAGGAATAATCAGGAGCAAACGGAGAAAACTAACGCACGTTTCCCGTAATATCAGAAAAAATAAAAATAAAAAAATAATAAAAAATCACAAAATATTCTGGCTTGTTCTTGAACTTTATCCTTGCTCAACAACGGAGAAGTTCACAAGCTGGAAAATTCTATTTTTGTAATTTTTTATAATTTTTTTTCTGTTATTTTCTAATATAAGGAAAATGTGCGTCGGTTTAATCCGAGTGCTCCTGATTATTCCGGTCAATATTTATGGTATTCATTGAGTTATTCTGGTTATTCACGTGGATTCTCAGTAAGTAGCCTAAGTGAATAAAAATTTAATTTAAATATTGATTGACTGTAAAGTCGGTTTACGGACGATAATTTAAGGTGACAACGTCATAACAAAACATTGATGAAATGATTCATACTTTTATTAATAAAATTGAATCATTTTTATTGAATTATCACTTATTTGTATGGATATAAAGAAGAAGTGAAATGAAATCTACAATTTATTTGATAAATTTACTTTTATTTGCTCTCATTAATTCAAATATGTTTATTACTTTAACGAAGAGATTATTTTAACTCTAACTTTTAAACATGTTTGCTATTTAACTTCTTCCAATTTGTGTTATTCTGTTTAGGATAGGACGATGATAGGAAAAGTAGGAAACGAATGGGAGCGTTTCAAGTTTAATGTGGCTCGAAAAAGTCAAAACTGTGGTTGTTCCAATCGAGTGGAAGAGACATAGATGCGGCGCAAGCGTACAATGAGCGTAACGGAACACAGCGTAACGGAAAAATTAGCTTAACGGGACACTTTTTCGTGCGTGCAGCCGGCGTTCATCGATTTATTAGACGTTGTCACGACAGATATTGTAATGTTAAAAATTTCCGTGTTACCTGCATATAAAATTGAGTATAGCAAATACTAAACAATCACGGAGAAATAATACATCTGAATTCAAAGTTTAGGAAAGTAACAGTGTGCAGTGTTTGAGTAGGTGAGTATTCACGTTGACGTCACACTACGATACTGCACGAGAGCAGTGCGCGGCTCCCTGGGGGACGCGGCGGACAGAGTTCCCGTCGGCTCGTCGGCCACCGCAGGAGATGCATGTATTCACGCGCCTGAGCAGCTGCGGCGGGCAACCGGGCGTCAAAGGCACTCGCGGCCGGTGACAAGAGGTCGGACCGCGCCATGAATAACCAGGGCCCCCCCGTCGAACCCGACCGACGACCGCTCTTTTTTTCTCTTCTCCCCGGACGACTTGGCCGCCGCGACGCCCCGCATGAATAAACCAGCGCCGACGCGACGGGGCGCCGCCGGCCATGAATATGCGCGGGGCCGGATCTGCCCTCGGGACCCGCCCCCAGCGCCCATCTCCTGGACAGACTCACCGCGCGCCTGGTGGGCGGACTGGCCACTGCGGGACGATAGACTTGTATCCCCTCGGAAAGGGCACCTTTCATACTTTTGGTGGCGGTAGTGTAGCTGGGTAGAAACTGGAAAGGTACACTTTCCGATTTCTTAAAATTGTTTCGGTTTTAATGCAAATATGCATCGGGGAGGTATCCCCTCGGGAAAAGCACGTTTCAGGATTTTCTGTACAATGACACAACAGAAAATAAAATTGGAATGGTACTCTTTCCGATATCTTAAAATGTTTTAGTTTTAATGTTAATATGGACTGAAAAGGTATCCCCTCGGAAAAAGCACGTTTTAGGATTTTCTGTACATCGACACAACAGAAAATAAACTGGAATGGTACTCTTTCCGATATCTTAAAATTTTTTATATTTACTGTGCTAATATGGACTGGAAAGGTATCCTCTAGGAAAGGTTAAGTATGGTTAGGTTAGGTTAGAGGGGATAACTTTCACGATTTTAAAGCAGAAAATAATATGCATCCAAAGGGATACAATGCAACCGCCCCCCCCATCCCCCACCAAGTGCTTCATCGGATTGTGCTGGCTGTCCATAAGAGTATGTCCCAGTCTCAACGGCATATTATAAAAGTTTCATTTAGACTACTTACAACAAATCACACATCTAATTGAAAGTAAACTAACCTAGTTCTTCCCTTACAAATTCTACAAATGTTCCCTTTGTGAACCTTTAGTTAAACGGCTTGCATCCAACCTAAATTCCCATTCTTCCCACACTTTGGTTAAAACGTCCGGAGTAATGGTAGCAATAGCCTCTTCAGTTCTGTGTCTCAACTCTGGCAAATCTTGTAGGTAGCGGCGGAACGTAGACACGATCTCTTTCATGAAGCCCCAAAAGGAAAAATAAATAAATTCGCATGACGTTATGTCAGGTGAACGTGGAGGCCAGCGAGAAAGATCTCCGTGGTCTCGGCCGTTACGACCAATTTAACGGTCAGGGTCTTCGACGTTCAAACACTCTCGTACAAAGAGATTCCAATGAGGAGTGGCTCCATCCTGTTTTCAAATAATGTTTACATGTTTTCTCTCTACTAACTGGGGAATGGGAGATTCTTTCAACATAAGTGGCCCTACAAGAAAGTAAACAACAAAGCAGTACCCGAACGTGCGCTTACCTATAACTGTTTTCGTAATTACTTAATTGTGACCTTGAACCAACACACTAAAAGGCTTACAGTTGATACTACTACAAATTATAACTGAAACATTATTTTATGGGCATTCTGTGGAACGTCATTATATGAGGATAATAAAATTTTATTCTAATTTTTTTTCCACGCCAATAATTTTTGTAAGAAGTTAAAGTAGTAAAATAATTATATTGCACGTTCTAGGACATTAAAACATTTTCCAGACAAAGTATTTTAAACAATATTGACTGAAAAAACGATTTTATGTTGACAGCAAATTATTAGAATAGTGTCAATGAAACCAATTACGAATAAAAACAATAATTTTCTGTCATAATAAGCTAAAAACGTGAAAACCCATTTATTATTTCAATAACGAAATAAATTTTGTGGGTATGTAGAGCAAAAAAAATAATTATTGTATTTACCAAAAAACTATAATTTGAATAATATTTAAAGACAACTTATTTGTAAAATATCATTCATTCATATTTTATTGACGCTCATTAATCGCCAACAGCATGTCCTTGCAGAGCGCCCGCATCCTTCCTCGGAGCGGAGGAGTCCTGGCGCGCAGCTACATTCAGCCACCTGGGCTCGAAGCAGAGGGTAGTCCTGGTGCGCAGCTACATTCAGCCACCTGGGCTCGAAGCACAGGGGAGTCCTGGCGCGCAGCTACATTCAGCCACCTGGGCTCGAAGCAGAGGGTAGTCCTGGCGCGCAGCTACATTCAGCCACCTGGGCTCGAAGCAGAGGGTAGTCCTGGTGCGCAGCTACATTCAGCCACCTGGGCTCGAAGCAGAGGGTAGTCCTGGCGCGCAGCTACATTCAGCCACCTGGGCTCGAAGCAGAAGGTAGTCCTGGTGCGTAGCTACATTCAGCCACCTGGGCTCGAAGCAGAGGGGAGTCGTGGCGCGCAGCTACATTCAGCCACCTGGGCTCAAAGCAAAGGGTAGTCCTGGCGCGCAGCTACATTCAGCCACCTGGACTCGAAGCAGAGGGAAGTCCTGGTGCGCAGCTACATTCAGCCACCTGGGCTCGAAGCAGAGGGGAGTCCTGGTGCGCAGCTACATTCAGCCACCTGGGATCGAAGCAGAGGGTAGTCCTGGTGCGCAGCTACATTCAGCCACCTGGTCTCGAAGCAGAGGGTAGTCCTGGCTCGCAGCTACATTCAGCCATCTGGGCTTGAAGCAGAAGGTAGTCCTGGTGCGCAGCTACATTCCGCCACCTGGGCTCGAAGCAGAGGGGAGTCCTGGCGCGCAGCTACATTCAGCAACCTGGGCTCGAAGCACAAGGGAGTCCTGGTGAACAGCTACATTCAGCCACCTGGGCTCGAAGCACAGGGGAGTCCTGGCGCGCAGCTATATTCAGCCACCTGGGCTCGATGAAGAGGGGAGTCCTGGCGCGCAGCAACATTCAGCCACCTGGGCTAGAAGCAGAAGGAAGACCTGGTGCGCAGCTACATTCAGCCACCTGGGACGAAGCACAGGGGAGTCCTGGCGCGCAGCTACATTCAGCCACCTGGGCTCAATAAAGAGGGGAGTCCTGGCGCGCAGCTACATTCAGCCACCTGGGCTCGAAGCAGAGGGTAGTCCTGGCGCGCAGCTACATTCAGCCACCTGGGCTCAAAGCAGAGGGGAGTCCTGGTGCGCAGCTACATTCAGCCACCTGTGCTCAAAGCAGAAGCGAGTCCTGGCGCGCAGCTACATTCAGCCACCTGGGCTCGAAGCAGGAGGGAGCCCTGGCGCGCAGCTACATTCAGCCACCTGGGCTCGAAGCAGAAGGGAGTCCTGGCGCGCAGCTACATTCAGCCACCTGGGCTCGAAGCAGAAGGGAGTCCTGACGCGCAGCTACATTCAGCCACCTGGGCTCGAATCAGAGGGTAGTCCTGGCGCGCAGCTACATTCAGCCACCTGGGCTCAAAGCAGAGGGGAGTCCTGGCGCGCAGCTACATTCAGCCACCTGGGCTCGAAGCAGAAGGGAGTCCTGGCGCGCAGCTACATTCAGACACCTGGGCTCAAATCAGAGGGTAGTCCTGGCGCGCAGCTACATTCAGCCACCTGGGCTCAAAGCAGAGGGGAGTCCTGGTGCGCAGCTACATTCAGCCACCTGGGCTCGAAGCAGAAGGGAGTCCTGGCGCGCAGCTACATTCAGCCACCTGGGCTCGAAGCAGAAGGGAGTCCTGGCGCGCAGCTACATTCAGCCACCTGGGCTCGAATCAGAGGGTAGTCCTGGCGCGCAGCTACATTCAGCCACCTGGGCTCAAAGCAGAGGGGAGTCCTGGCGCGCAGCTACATTCAGCCATCTGGGCTCGAAGCAGAGATGAGTCCTGAAGCGATGCTACATACAGCCATCTGGGCTCGAAGCAGAGGGGAGTCCTGGCGCGCAGCTACATTCAGCCACCTGGGCTCGAAGCAGAGGGTAGTACTGGCGCGCAGCTACATTCAGCCATCTGGGCTAAAGGAAAGGGGAGTCCTGAAGCGCTGCTACATTCAGCCATCTGGGCTCGAAAAACAGGGGAGTCCTGGCGCGCAGCTACATTCAGCCACCTGGGCTCGAAGCAGAGGGTAGTCCTGGTGCGCAGCTACATTCAGCCACCTGTGCTCGAAGCAGAGGGTAGTCCTGGCGCGCAGCTACATTCAGCCACCTGGGCTCGAAGCAGAAGGGAGCCCTGGCGCGCAGCTACATTCAGCCACCTGGGCTCGAAGCAGAAGGGAGTCCTGGCGCGCAGCTACATTCAGCCACCTGGGCTCGAAGCAGAAGGGAGTCCTGGCGCGCAGCTACATTCAGCCACCTGGGCTTTAATCAGAGGGTAGTCCTGGCGCGAAGCTACATTCAGCCACCTGGGCTCGAAGCAGAAGGGAGTCCTGGCGCGCAGCTACATTCAGACACCAGGATCAAATCAGAGGGTAGTCCTGGCGCGCAGCTACATTCAGCCACCTGGGCTCAAAGCAGAGGGGAGTCCTGGTGCGCAGCTACATTCAGCCACCTGGGCTCGAAGCAGAAGGGAGTCCTGGCGCGCAGCTACATTCAGCCACCTGGGCTCGAAGCAGAAGGGAGTCCTGGCGCGCAGCTACATTCAGCCACCTGGGCTCGAATCAGAGGGTAGTCCTGGCGCGCAGCTACATTCAGCCACCTGGGCTCTAAGCAGAGGGGAGTCCTGGCGCGCAGCTACATTCAGCCATCTGGGCTCGAAGCAGAGATGAGTCCTGAAGCGATGCTACATACAGCCATCTGGGCTCGAAGCAGAGGGGAGTCCTGGCGCGCAGCTACATTCAGCCACCTGGGCTCGAAGCAGAGGGTAGTACGGGCGCGCAGCTACATTCAGCCATCTGGGCTAAAGGAAAGGGGAGTCCTGAAGCGCTGCTACATTCAGCCATCTGGGCTCGAAAAACAGGGGAGTCCTGGCGCGCAGCTACATTCAGCCACCTGGGCTCGAAGTAGAGGGTAGTCCTGGTGCGCAGCTACATTCAGCCACCTGTGCTCGAAGCAGAGGGTAGTCCTGGCGCGCAGCTACATTCAGCCACCTGGGCTCGAAGCAGAGGGTAGTCCTGGTGCGCAGCTACATTCAGCCACCTGGGCTCGAAGCAGAGGGTAGTCCTGGCGCGCAGCTACATTCAGCCACCTGGGCTCGAAGCAGAAGGTAGTCCTGGTGCGTAGCTACATTCAGCCACCTGGGCTCGAAGCAGAGGGGAGTCCTGGCTCGCAGCTACATTCAGCCACCTGGGCTCAAAGCAGAGGGTAGTCCTGGCGCGCAGCTACATTCAGCCACCTGGACTCGAAGCAGAGGGAAGTCCTGGTGCGCAGCTACATTCAGCCACCTGGGCTCGAAGCAGAGGGGAGTCCTGGTGCGCAGCTACATTCAGCCACCTGGGATCGAAGCAGAGGGTAGTCCTGGTGCGCAGCTACATTCAGCCACCTGGGCTCGAAGCAGAGGGTAGTCCTGGCTCGCAGCTACATTCAGCCATCTGGGCTCGAAGCAGAAGGTAGTCCTGGTGCGCAGCTACATTCCGCCACCTGGGCTCAAAGCAGAGGGAAGTCCTGGCGCGCAGCTACATTCAGCAACCTGGGCTCTTGCACAGGGGAGTCCTGGTGAACAGCTACATTTAGCCACCTGGGCTCGAAGCACAGGGGAGTCCTGGCGCGCAGCTATATTCAGCCACCTGGGCTCGATGAAGAGGGGAGTCCTGGCGCGCAGCTACATTCAGCCACCTGGGCTCGAAGCAGAAGGGAGTCCTGCTGCAGCAGCTATATTCAGCCACCTGGGCTCGAAGCAGAGGGTAGTCCTGGCTCGCAGCTACATTCAGCCATCTGGGCTCGAAGCAGAGGGGAGTCCTGGCGCGCAGCTACATTCAGCCACCTGGGCTCGAAGCAGAGGGTAGTCCTGGTGCGCAGCTTCATTCAGCCACCTGGGCTCGAAGCAGAGGGTAGTCCTGGCTCGCAGCTACATTCAGCCATCTGGGCTCCAAGAAGAAGGTAGTTCTGGTGCGCAGCTAGATTCCGCCACCTGGGCTCGATGCAGAGGGGAGTCCTGGCGCGCAGCTTCATTCAGCAACCTGGGCTCGAAGCACAGGGGAGTCCTGGTGCGCAGCTACAATCAGCCACCTGGGCTCGAAGCACAGGGGAGTCCTGGCGCTCAACTTTATTCAGCCACCTGGGCTCGATAAAGAGGGGAGTCCTAGCGCGCAGCTACATTCAGCCACCTGGGCTCGAAGCAGAGGGTAGTCCTGGTGCGCAGCTACATTTAGCCACCTGGGCTCGAAGCACAGGGGAGTCCTGGCGCGCACCTACATTCAGCCACCTGGGCTCGAAGCAGAGGGGAGTCCTGGCGCGCAGCTACATTCAGCCACCTGGGCTCGAAGCAGAAGGGAGTCCTGGCGCGCAGCTACATTCAGCCACCTGGGCTCAAAGCAGAGGGGAGTTCTGGCGCGCAGCTACATTCAGCCACCTGGGCACGAAGCACAGGGGAGTCCTGGCGCGCAGCTACATTCAGCCACCTGGGCTCGAAGCAGAAGGGAGTCCTGGCGCGCAGCTACATTCAGCCACCTGGGCTCGAATCAGAGGGTAGTCATGGCGCGCAGCTACATTCAGCCACCTGGGCTCAAAGCAGAGGGGAGTCCTGGCGCGCAGCTACATTCAGCCATCTGGGCTCGAAGCAGAGATGAGTCCTGAAGCGATGCTACATACAGCCATCTGGGCTCGAAGCAGAGGGGAGTCCTGGCGCGCAGCTACAATCAGCCACCTGGGCTCGAAGCAGAGGGTAGTCCTGGCGCGCAGCTACATTCAGCCATCTCGGCTCGAAGCAGAGGGGAGTCCTGAAGCGCTGCTACATTCAGCCATCTGGGCTCGAAGCACAGGGGAGTCCTGGCGCGCAGCTACATTCAGCCACCTGGGCTCGAAGCAGAGGGTAGTCCTGGTGCGCAGCTACATTCAGCCACCTGTGCTCGAAGCAGAGGGTAGTCCTGGTGCGCAGCTACATTCAGCCACCTGGGCTCGAAGCAGAGGGTAGTCCTGGCACGCAGCTAGATTCAGCCACCTGTGCTCGAAGCAGAGGGTAGTCCTGGCGCGCAGCTACATTCAACCACCTGGGCTCGAAGCAGAGGGGAGTCCTAGAGCGCAGCTACATTCAGCCACCTGGGCTCGAAACAGAGGGTAGTCCTGGCGTGCAGTTACATTCAGCCACCTAGGCTCGAAACAGAGGGTAGTCCTGGCGCGCAGCTACATCAGCCACTTGGGCTCAAAGCAGAGGGGAGTCCTGGCGCGCAGCTACATTCAGCCACCTGGGCTCGAAGCAGAGGGTAGTCCTGGTGCGCAGCTACATTCAGCAACCTGGGCTCGAAGCAGAGGGTAGTCCTGGTGCGCAGCTACATTCAGCCACCTGGGCTTGAAGCAGAGGGTAGTCCTAGCACGCAGCTACATTCAGCCACCTGGGCTCGAAGCAGAAGGAAGTCCTGGCGCGCAGCTACATTCAGCCACCTGGGCTCAAAGCAGAGGGGAGTCCTGGCGCGCATCTACATTCAGCCACCTGGGCTCGAAGCACAGGGGAGTCCTGGCGCGCAGCTACATTCAGCCACCTGGGCTCGAAGCAGAAGGGAGTCCTGGCGCGCAGCTACATTCAGCCACCTGGGCTCGAATCAGAGGGTAGTCCTGGCGCGCAGCTACATTCAGCCACCTGGGCTCAAAGCAGAGGGGAGTCCTGGCGCGCAGCTACATTCAGCCATCTGGGCTCGAAGCAGAGATGAGTCCTGAAACGATGCTACATACAGCCATCTGGGCTCGAAGCAGAGGGGAGTCCTGGCGCGCAGCTACATTCAGCCACCTGGGCTCGAAGCAGAGGGTAGTCCTGGCGCGCAGCTACATTCAGCCATCTGGGCTCGAAGCAGAGGGGAGTCCTGAAGCGCAGCTACATTCAGCCACCTGGGCTCAAAGCAGAGGGTAGTCCTGGTGCGCAGCTACATTCAGCCACCTGTGCTCGAAGCAGAGGGTAGTCCTGGTGCGCAGCTACATTCAGCCACCTGGGCTCGACGAAGAGGGTAGTCCTGGCACGCAGCTACATTCAGCCACCTGTGCTCGAAGCAGAGGGTAGTCCTGGCGCGCAGCTACATTCAGCCACCTGGGCTCGAAGCAGAGGGTAGTCCTGGTGTGCAGCTACATTCAGCCACCTGGGCTCGAAGCAGAGGGTAGTCCTGGCGCGCAGCTACATTCAGCCACCTGGGCTCGAAGCAGAGGGTAGTCCTGGCGCGCAGCTACATTCAGCCACCTGGACTCGAAGCAGAGGGAAGTCCTGGTGCGCAGCTACATTTAGCCACCTGGGCTCGAAGCAGAGGGGAGTCCTGGTGCGCAGCTACATTCAGCCACCTGGGCTCGAAGCACAGGGGAGTCCTGGCGCGCAGCTACATTCAGCCACCTGGGCTCGAAACAGAGGGTAGTCCTGGCGCGCAGCTACATTCAGCCACCTGTGCCTGAAGCAGAGGGTAGTCCTGGTGCGCAGCTACATTCAGCCACCTGGGCTCAAAACAGAGGGTAGTCCTGGCGCGCAGCTACATTCAGCCACCTGGGCTCGAAACAGAGGGTAGTCCTGGCGCGCAGCTACATTCAGCCACCTGGGCTCGAAGCAGAGGGTAGTCCTGGCGCGCAGCTACATTCAGCCACCTGGGCTCGAAGGAGAGGGTAGTCCTGGCGCGCAGCTACATTTAGCCACCTAAGCTCGAAGCAGAGGGTAGTCCTGGCACGCAGCTACATTCAGCCACCTGGGCTCGAAGCAGAGGGGAGTCCTGGCGCGCAGCTACATTCAGCACCTGGGCTCGAAGCAGAGGGTAGTCCTGGCGCGCAGCTACATTCAGCCACCTGGGCTCGAAACAGAGGGTAGTCCTGGCGCGCAGTTATATTCAGCCACCTGGGCTCGAAGCAAAGGGTATTCCTGGCGCGCAGCTACATTCAGCCACCTGGGCTCGAAGCACAGGGTAGTCCTGGCGCGCAGCTACATTCAGCCACCTGGGCTCGAAGCAGAGGGTAGTCCTGGCGCGCAGCTACATTCAGCCACCTGGGCTCGAAGCAGAGGGTTGTCCTGGCACGCAGCTACATTCAGCCACCTGGGCTCGAAGCAGAGGGTAGTCCTGGCACGCAGCTACATTCAGCCACCTGGGCTCGAAGCAGAGGGTAGTCCTGGCACGAAGCTACATTCAGCCACCTGGGCTCGAAGCAGAGGGTAGTCCTGGCGCGCAGCTACATTCAGCCACCTGGGCTCGAAGCAGAGGGTAGTCCTGGTGCGCAGCTACATTCAGCCACCTGGGCTCGAAGCAGAGGGTAGTCCTGGCGCGCAGCTACTTTCAGCCACCTGGGCTCGAAGCAGAGGGGAGTCCTGGCACGCAGCTACATTCAGCCACCTGGGCTCGAAACAGAGGGGAGTCCTGGCGCGCAGCTACATTCAGCCACCTGGGCTTGAAGCAGAGGGTAGTCCTGGTGCGCAGCTACATTCAGCCACCTGGGCTCGAAGCAGAGGGTAGTCCTGGTGCGCAGCTACATTCAGCCACCTGGGCTCGAAGCAGAGGGTAGTCCTGGCACGCAGCTACATTCAGCCACCTGGGCTCGAAGCAGAGGGTAGTCCTGGCGCGCAGCTACATTCAGCCACCTGGGCTCGAAGCAGAGGGTAGTCCTGGCGCGCAGCTACATTCAGCCACCTGGGATCGAAGCAGAGGGGAGTCCTGGCGCGCAGCTACATTCAGCCACCTGGGCTCGAAACAGAGGGTAGTCCTGGCGCGCAGTTACATTCAGCCACCTGGGCTCGAAGCAGAGGGTAGTCCTGGCGCGCAGCTACATTCAGCCACCTGGGCTCGAAGCAGAGGGTAGTCCTGGCGCGCAGCTACATTCAGCCACCTGGGCTCGAAACAGAGGGTAGTCCTGGCGCGCAGCTACATTCAGCCACCTGGGCTCGAAGCAGAGGGTAGTCCTGGTGCGCAGCTACATTCAGCCACCTGTGCTCGAAGCAGAGGGTAGTCCTGGCGCGCAGCTACATTCAGCCACCAGGGCTCGAAGCAGAGGGTAGTCCTGGTGCGCAGCTACATTCAGCCACCTGGGCTCGAAGCAGAGGGTAGTCCTGGCGCGCAGCTACATTCAGCCACCTGGGCTCGAAGCAGAAGGTAGTCCTGGTGCGTAGCTACATTCAGCCACCTGGGCTCGAAGCAGAGGGGAGTCCTGGCGCGCAGCTACATTCAGCCACCTGGGCTCAAAGCAGAGGTTAGTCCTGGCGCGCAGCTACATTCAGCCACCTGGACTCGAAGCAGAGGGAAGTCCTGGTGCGCAGCTACATTCAGCCACCTGGGCTCGAAGCAGAGGGGAGTCCTGGTGCGCAGCTACATTCAGCCACCTGGGATCGAAGCAGAGGGTAGTTCTGGTGCGCAGCTACATTCAGCCACCTGGGCTCGAAGCAGAGGGTAGTCCTGGCTCGCAGCTACATTCAGCCATCTGGGCTCGAAGCAGAAGGTAGTCCTGGTGCGCAGCTACATTCCGCCACCTGGGCTCAAAGCAGAGGGAAGTCCTGGCGCGCAGCTACATTCAGCAACCTGGGCTCTTGCACAGGGGAGTCCTGGTGAACAGCTACATTTAGCCACCTGGGCTTGAAGCACAGGGGAGTCCTGGCGCGCAGCTATATTCAGCCACCTGGGCTCGATGAAGAGGGGAGTCCTGGCGCGCAGCAACATTCAGCCACCTGGGCTAGAAGCAGAGGGAAGTCCTGGTGCGCAGCTACATTCAGCCACCTGGGACAAAGCACAGGGGAGTCCTGGCGCGCAGCTACATTCAGCCACCTGGGCTCGATAAAGAGGGGAGTCCTGGCGCGCAGCTACTTTCAGCCACCTGGGCTCGAAGCAGAAGGGAGTCCTGGCGCGCAGCTACATTCAGCCACCTGGGCTCGAATCAGACGGTAGTCCTGGCGCGCAGCTACATTCAGCCACCTGGGCTCAAAGCAGAGGGGAGTCCTGGCGCGCAGCTACATTCAGCCACCTGGGCTCGAAGCAGAAGGGAGTCCTTCTGCAGCAGCTATATTCAGCCACCTGGGCTCGAAGCAGAGGGTAGTCCTGGCTCGCAGCTACATTCAGCCATCTGGGCTCGAAGCAGAGGGGAGTCCTGGCGCGCAGCTACATTCAGCCACCTGGGCTCGAAGCAGAGGGTAGTCCTGGTGCGCAGATTCATTCAGCCACCTGGGCTCGAAGCAGAGGGTAGTCCTGGCTCGCAGCTACATTCAGCCATCTGGGCTCCAAGAAGAAGGTAGTCCTGGTGCGCAGCTAGATTCCGCCACCTGGGCTCGATGCAGAGGGGAGTCCTGGCGCGCAGCTTCATTCAGCAACCTGGGCTCGAAGCACAGGGGAGTCCTGGTGCGCAGCTACATTCATCCACCTGGTATCGAAGCACAGGGGAGTCCTGGCGCTCATCTATATTTAGCCACCTGGGCTCGATAAAGAGGGGAGTCCTAGCGCGCAGCTACATTCAGCCACCTGGGCTCGAAGCAGAGGGTAGTCCTGGTGCGCAGCTACATTTAGCCACCTGGGCTCGAAGCACAGGGGAGTCCTGGCGCGCACCTACATTCAGCCACCTGGGCTCGAAGCAGAGGGGAGTCCTGGCGCGCAGCTACATTCAGCCACCTGGGCTCGAAGCAGAAGGGAGTCCTGGCGCGCAGCTACATTCAGCCACCTGGGCTCAAAGCAGAGGGGAGTCCTGGCGCGCAGCTACATTCAGCCACCTGGGCACGAAGCACAGGGGAGTCCTGGCGCGCAGCTACATTCAGCCACCTGGGCTCGAAGCAGAAGGGAGTCCTGGCGCGCAGCTACATTAAGCCACCTGGGCTCGAATCAGAGGGTAGTCATGGCGCGCAGCTACATTCAGCCACCTGGGCTCAAAGCAGAGGGGAGTACTGGCGCGCAGCTACATTCAGCCATCTGGGCTCGAAGCAGAGATGAGTCCTGAAGCGATGCTACATACAGCCATCTGGGCTCGAAGCAGAGGGGAGTCCTGGCGCGCAGCTACATTCAGCCACCTGGGCTCGAAGCAGAGGGTAGTCCTGGCGCGCAGCTACATTCAGCCATCTGGGCTCGAAGCAGAGGGGAGTCCTGAAGCGCTGCTACATTCAGCCATCTGGGCTCGAAGCACAGGGGAGTCCTGGCGCGCAGCTACATTCAGCCACCTGGGCTCGAAGCAGAGGGTAGTCCTGGTGCGCAGCTACATTCAGCCACCTGTGCTCGAAGCAGAGGGTAGTCCTGGTGCGCAGCTACATTCAGCCACCTATGCTCGAAGCAGAGGGTAGTCCTGGAACGCAGCTAGATTCAGCCACCTGTGCTCGAAGCAGAGGGTAGTCCTGGCGCGCAGCTACATTCAGCCACCTGGGCTCGAAGCAGAGGGGAGTCCTAGCGCGCAGCTACATTCAGCCACCTGGGCTCGAAACAGAGGGTAGTCCTGGCGTGCAGCTACATTCAGCCACCTAGGCTCGAAACAGAGGGTAGTCCTGGCGCGCAGCTACATCAGCCACTTGGGCTCAAAGCAGAGGGGAGTCCTGGCGCGCAGCTACATTCAGCCACCTGGGCTCGAAGCAGAGGGTAGTCCTGGTGCGCAGCTACATTCAGCAACCTGGGCTCGAAGCAGAGGGTAGTCCTGGTGCGCAGCTACATTCAGCCACCTGGGCTTGAAGCAGAGGGTAGTCCTGGCACGCAGCTACATTCAGCCACCTGGGCTCGAAGCAGAAGGAAGTCCTGGCGCACAGCTACATTCAGCCACCTGGGCTCAAAGCAGAGGGGAGTCCTGGCGCGCAGCTACATTCAGCCACCTGGGCTCGAAGCACAGGGGAGTCCTGGCGCGCAGCTACATTCAGCCACCTGGGCTCGAAGCAGAAGGGAGTCCTGGCGCGCAGCTACATTCAGCCACCTGGGCTCGAATCAGAGGGTAGTCCTGGCGCGCAGCTACATTCAGCCACCTGGGCTCGAAGCAGAAGGTAGTCCTGCTGCGTAGCTACATTCAGCCACCTGGGCTCGAAGCAGAGGGGAGTCCTGGCGCGCAGCTACATTCAGCCACCTGGGCTCAAGGCAGAGGTTAGTCCTGGCGCGCAGCTACATTCAGCCACCTGGACTCGAAGCAGAGGGAAGTCCTGGTGCGCAGATACATTCAGCCATCTGGGCTCCAAGCAGAAGGTAGTCCTGGTGCGCAGCTACATTCGGCCACCTGGGCTCAAAGCAGAGGGAAGTCCTGGCGCGCAGCTACATTCAGCAACCTGGGCTCTTGCACAGGGGAGTCCTGGTGAACAGCTACATTTAGCCACCTGGGCTTGAAGCACAGGGGAGTCCTGGCGCGCAGCTATATTCAGCCACCTGGGCTCGATGAAGAGGGGAGTCCTGGCGCGCAGCAACATTCAACCACCTGGGCTCGAAGCAGAGGGTAGTCCTGGCTCGCAGCTACATTCAGCCATCTGGGCTCGAAGCAGAAGGTAGTCCTGGTGCGCAGCTACATTCCGCCACCTGGGCTCAAAGCAGAGGGAAGTCCTGGCGCGCAGCTACATTCAGCAACCTGGGCTCTTGCACAGGGGAGTCCTGGTGAACAGCTACATTTAGCCACCTGGGCTTGAAGCACAGGGGAGTCCTGGCGCGCAGCTATATTCAGCCACCTGGGCTCGATGAAGAGGGGAGTCCTGGCGCGCAGCTACATTCAGCCACCTGGGACAAAGCACAGGGGAGTCCTGGCGCGCAGCTACATTCAGCCACCTGGGCTCGATAAAGAGGGCAGTCCTGGCGCGCAGCTACTTTCAGACACCTGGGCTCGAAGCAGAAGGGAGTCCTGGCGCGCAGCTACATTCAGCCACCTGGGCTCGAATCAGAGGGTAGTCCTGGCGCGCAGCTACATTCAGCCACCTGGGCTCAAAGCAGAGGGGAGTCCTGGCGCGCAGCTACATTCAGCCACCTGGGCTCGAAGCAGAAGGGAGTCCTGCTGCAGCAGCTATATTCAGCCACCTGGGCTCGAAGCAGAGGGTAGTCCTGGCTCGCAGCTACATTCAGCCATCTGGGCTCGAAGCAGAGGGGAGTCCTGGCGCGCAGCTACATTCAGCCACCTGGGCTCGAAGCAGAGGGTAGTCCTGGTGCGCAGCTTCATTCAGCCACCTGGGCTCGAAGCAGAGGGTAGTCCTGGCTCGCAGCTACATTCAGCCATCTGGGCTCCAAGAAGAAGGTAGTCCTGGTGCGCAGCTAGATTCCGCCACCTGGGCTCGATGCAGAGGGGAGTCCTGGTGCGCAGCTTCATTCAGCAACCTGGGCTCGAAGCACAGGGGAGTCCTGGTGCGCAGCTTCATTCAGCCACCTGGGCTCGAAGCACAGGGGAGTCCTGGCGCTCAGCTATATTCAGCCACCTGGGCTCGATAAAGAGGGGAGTCCTAGCGCGCAGCTACATTCAGCCACCTGGGCTCGAAGCAGAGGGTAGTCCTGGTGCGCAGCTACATTTAGCCACCTGGGCTCGAAGCACAGGGGATTCCTGGCGCGCACCTACATTCAGCCACCTGGGCTCGAAGCAGAGGGGAGTCCTGGCGCGCAGCTACATTCAGCCACCTGGGCTCGAAGCAGAAGGGAGTCCTGGCGCGCAGCTACATTCAGCCACCTGGGCTCAAAGCAGAGGGGAGTCCTGGCGCGCAGCTACATTCAGCCACCTGGGCACGAAGCACAGGGGAGTCCTGGCGCGCAGCTACATTCAGCCACCTGGGCTCGAAGCAGAAGGGAGTCCTGGCGCGCAGCTACATTAAGCCACCTGGGCTCGAATCAGAGGGTAGTCATGGCGCGCAGCTACATTAAGCCACCTGGGCTCAAAGCAGAGGGGAGTACTGGCGCGCAGCTACATTCAGCCATCTGGGCTCGAAGCAGAGATGAGTCCTGAAGCGATGCTACATACAGCCATCTGGGCTCGAAGCAGAGGGGAGTCCTGGCGCGCAGCTACATTCAGCCACCTGGGCTCGAAGCAGAGGGTAGTCCTGGCGCGCAGCTACATTCAGCCATCTGGGCTCGAAGCAGAGGGGAGTCCTGAAGCGCTGCTACATTCAGCCATCTGGGCTCGAAGCACAGGGGAGTCCTGGCGCGCAGCTACATTCAGCCACCTGGGCTCGAAGCAGAGGGTAGTCCTGGTGCGCAGCTACATTCAGCCACCTGTGCTCGAAGCAGAGGGTAGTCCTGGTGCGCAGCTACATTCAGCCACCTGGGCTCGAAGCAGAGGGTAGTCCTGGAACGCAGCTAGATTCAGCCACCTGGGCTCGAAGCAGAGGGGAGTCCTAGCGCGCAGCTACATTCAGCCACCTGGGCTCGAAACAGAGGGTAGTCCTGGCGTGCAGCTACATTCAGCCACCTAGGTTCCAAACAGAGGGTAGTCCTGGCGCGCAGCTACATCAGCCACTTGGGCTCAAAGCAGAGGGGAGTCCTGGCGCGCAGCTACATTCAGCCACCTGGGCTCGAAGCAGAGGGTAGTCCTGGTGCGCAGCTACATTCAGCAACCTGGGCTCGAAGCAGAGGGTAGTCCTGGTGCGCAGCTACATTCAGCCACCTGGGCTCGAAGCAGAGGGGAGTCCTGGTGCGCAGCTACATTCAGCAACCTGGGCTCGAAGCAGAGGGTAGTCCTGGCTCGCAGCTACATTCAGCCATCTGGGCTCCAAGAAGAAGGTAGTTCTGGTGCGCAGCTAGATTCCGCCACCTGGGCTCGATGCAGAGGGGAGTCCTGGCGCGCAGCTTCATTCAGCAACCTGGGCTCGAAGCACAGGGGAGTCCTGGTGCGCAGCTACAATCAGCCACCTGGGCTCGAAGCACAGGGGAGTCCTGGCGCTCAACTTTATTCAGCCACCTGGGCTCGATAAAGAGGGGAGTCCTAGCGCGCAGCTACATTCAGCCACCTGGGCTCGAAGCAGAGGGTAGTCCTGGTGCGCAGCTACATTTAGCCACCTGGGCTCGAAGCACAGGGGAGTCCTGGCGCGCACCTACATTCAGCCACCTGGGCTCGAAGCAGAGGGGAGTCCTGGCGCGCAGCTACATTCAGCCACCTGGGCTCGAAGCAGAAGGGAGTCCTGGCGCGCAGCTACATTCAGCCACCTGGGCTCAAAGCAGAGGGGAGTTCTGGCGCGCAGCTACATTCAGCCACCTGGGCACGAAGCACAGGGGAGTCCTGGCGCGCAGCTACATTCAGCCACCTGGGCTCGAAGCAGAAGGGAGTCCTGGCGCGCAGCTACATTCAGCCACCTGGGCTCGAATCAGAGGGTAGTCATGGCGCGCAGCTACATTCAGCCACCTGGGCTCAAAGCAGAGGGGAGTCCTGGCGCGCAGCTACATTCAGCCATCTGGGCTCGAAGCAGAGGGTAGTCCTGGTGCGCAGCTACATTCAGCCACCTGGGCTTGAAGCAGAGGGTAGTCCTAGCACGCAGCTACATTCAGCCACCTGGGCTCGAAGCAGAAGGAAGTCCTGGCGCGCAGCTACATTCAGCCACCTGGGCTCAAAGCAGAGGGGAGTCCTGGCGCGCATCTACATTCAGCCACCTGGGCTCGAAGCACAGGGGAGTCCTGGCGCGCAGCTACATTCAGCCACCTGGGCTCGAAGCAGAAGGGAGTCCTGGCGCGCAGCTACATTCAGCCACCTGGGCTCGAATCAGAGGGTAGTCCTGGCGCGCAGCTACATTCAGCCACCTGGGCTCAAAGCAGAGGGGAGTCCTGGCGCGCAGCTACATTCAGCCATCTGGGCTCGAAGCAGAGATGAGTCCTGAAACGATGCTACATACAGCCATCTGGGCTCGAAGCAGAGGGGAGTCCTGGCGCGCAGCTACATTCAGCCACCTGGGCTCGAAGCAGAGGGTAGTCCTGGCGCGCAGCTACATTCAGCCATCTGGGCTCGAAGCAGAGGGGAGTCCTGAAGCGCAGCTACATTCAGCCACCTGGGCTCAAAGCAGAGGGTAGTCCTGGTGCGCAGCTACATTCAGCCACCTGTGCTCGAAGCAGAGGGTAGTCCTGGTGCGCAGCTACATTCAGCCACCTGGGCTCGACGAAGAGGGTAGTCCTGGCACGCAGCTACATTCAGCCACCTGTGCTCGAAGCAGAGGGTAGTCCTGGCGCGCAGCTACATTCAGCCACCTGGGCTCGAAGCAGAGGGTAGTCCTGGTGTGCAGCTACATTCAGCCACCTGGGCTCGAAGCAGAGGGTAGTCCTGGCGCGCAGCTACATTCAGCCACCTGGGCTCGAAGCAGAGGGTAGTCCTGGCGCGCAGCTACATTCAGCCACCTGGACTCGAAGCAGAGGGAAGTCCTGGTGCGCAGCTACATTTAGCCACCTGGGCTCGAAGCAGAGGGGAGTCCTGGTGCGCAGCTACATTCAGCCACCTGGGCTCGAAGCACAGGGGAGTCCTGGCGCGCAGCTACATTCAGCCACCTGGGCTCGAAACAGAGGGTAGTCCTGGCGCGCAGCTACATTCAGCCACCTGTGCCTGAAGCAGAGGGTAGTCCTGGTGCGCAGCTACATTCAGCCACCTGGGCTCAAAACAGAGGGTAGTCCTGGCGCGCAGCTACATTCAGCCACCTGGGCTCGAAACAGAGGGTAGTCCTGGCGCGCAGCTACATTCAGCCACCTGGGCTCGAAGCAGAGGGTAGTCCTGGCGCGCAGCTACATTCAGCCACCTGGGCTCGAAGGAGAGGGTAGTCCTGGCGCGCAGCTACATTTAGCCACCTAAGCTCGAAGCAGAGGGTAGTCCTGGCACGCAGCTACATTCAGCCACCTGGGCTCGAAGCAGAGGGGAGTCCTGGCGCGCAGCTACATTCAGCACCTGGGCTCGAAGCAGAGGGTAGTCCTGGCGCGCAGCTACATTCAGCCACCTGGGCTCGAAACAGAGGGTAGTCCTGGCGCGCAGTTATATTCAGCCACCTGGGCTCGAAGCAAAGGGTATTCCTGGCGCGCAGCTACATTCAGCCACCTGGGCTCGAAGCACAGGGTAGTCCTGGCGCGCAGCTACATTCAGCCACCTGGGCTCGAAGCAGAGGGTAGTCCTGGCGCGCAGCTACATTCAGCCACCTGGGCTCGAAGCAGAGGGTTGTCCTGGCACGCAGCTACATTCAGCCACCTGGGCTCGAAGCAGAGGGTAGTCCTGGCACGCAGCTACATTCAGCCACCTGGGCTCGAAGCAGAGGGTAGTCCTGGCACGCAGCTACATTCAGCCACCTGGGCTCGAAGCAGAGGGTAGTCCTGGCGCGCAGCTACATTCAGCCACCTGGGCTCGAAGCAGAGGGTAGTCCTGGTGCGCAGCTACATTCAGCCACCTGGGCTCGAAGCAGAGGGTAGTCCTGGCGCGCAGCTACTTTCAGCCACCTGGGCTCGAAGCAGAGGGGAGTCCTGGCACGCAGCTACATTCAGCCACCTGGGCTCGAAACAGAGGGGAGTCCTGGCGCGCAGCTACATTCAGCCACCTGGGCTTGAAGCAGAGGGTAGTCCTGGTGCGCAGCTACATTCAGCCACCTGGGCTCGAAGCAGAGGGTAGTCCTGGTGCGCAGCTACATTCAGCCACCTGGGCTCGAAGCAGAGGGTAGTCCTGGCACGCAGCTACATTCAGCCACCTGGGCTCGAAGCAGAGGGTAGTCCTGGCGCGCAGCTACATTCAGCCACCTGGGCTCGAAGCAGAGGGTAGTCCTGGCGCGCAGCTACATTCAGCCACCTGGGATCGAAGCAGAGGGGAGTCCTGGCGCGCAGCTACATTCAGCCACCTGGGCTCGAAACAGAGGGTAGTCCTGGCGCGCAGTTACATTCAGCCACCTGGGCTCGAAGCAGAGGGTAGTCCTGGCGCGCAGCTACATTCAGCCACCTGGGCTCGAAGCAGAGGGTAGTCCTGGCGCGCAGCTACATTCAGCCACCTGGGCTCGAAACAGAGGGTAGTCCTGGCGCGCAGCTACATTCAGCCACCTGGGCTCGAAAAACAGGAGAGTCCTGGCGCGCAGCTACATTCAGCCACCTGGGCTCGAAGCAGAGGGTAGTCCTGGTGCGCAGCTACATTCAGCCACCTGTGCTCGAAGCAGAGGGTAGTCCTGGCGCGCAGCTACATTCAGCCACCAGGGCTCGAAGCAGAGGGTAGTCCTGGTGCGCAGCTACATTCAGCCACCTGGGCTCGAAGCAGAGGGTAGTCCTGGCGCGCAGCTACATTCAGCCACCTGGGCTCGAAGCAGAAGGTAGTCCTGGTGCGTAGCTACATTCAGCCACCTGGGCTCGAAGCAGAGGGGAGTCCTGGCGCGCAGCTACATTCAGCCACCTGGGCTCAAAGCAGAGGTTAGTCCTGGCGCGCAGCTACATTCAGCCACCTGGACTCGAAGCAGAGGGAAGTCCTGGTGCGCAGCTACATTCAGCCACCTGGGCTCGAAGCAGAGGGGAGTCCTGGTGCGCAGCTACATTCAGCCACCTGGGATCGAAGCAGAGGGTAGTTCTGGTGCGCAGCTACATTCAGCCACCTGGGCTCGAAGCAGAGGGTAGTCCTGGCTCGCAGCTACATTCAGCCATCTGGGCTCGAAGCAGAAGGTAGTCCTGGTGCGCAGCTACATTCCGCCACCTGGGCTCAAAGCAGAGGGAAGTCCTGGCGCGCAGCTACATTCAGCAACCTGGGCTCTTGCACAGGGGAGTCCTGGTGAACAGCTACATTTAGCCACCTGGGCTTGAAGCACAGGGGAGTTTTGGCGCGCAGCTATATTCAGCCACCTGGGCTCGATGAAGAGGGGAGTCCTGGCGCGCTGCAACATTCAGCCACCTGGGCTAGAAGCAGAGGGAAGTCCTGGTGCGCAGCTACATTCAGCCACCTGGGACAAAGCACAGGGGAGTCCTGGCGCGCAGCTACATTCAGCCACCTGGGCTCGATAAAGAGGGGAGTCCTGGCGCGCAGCTACTTTCAGCCACCTGGGCTCGAAGCAGAAGGGAGTCCTGGCGCGCAGCTACATTCAGCCACCTGGGCTCGAATCAGACGGTAGTCCTGGCGCGCAGTTACATTCAGCCACCTGGGCTCAAAGCAGAGGGGAGTCCTGGCGCGCAGCTACATTCAGCCACCTGGGCTCGAAGCAGAAGGGAGTCCTTCTGCAGCAGCTATATTCAGCCACCTGGGCTCGAAGCAGAGGGTAGTCCTGGCTCGCAGCTACATTCAGCCATCTGGGCTCGAAGCAGAGGGGAGTCCTGGCGCGCAGCTACATTCAGCCACCTGGGCTCGAAGCAGAGGGTAGTCCTGGTGCGCAGCTTCATTCAGCCACCTGGGCTCGAAGCAGAGGGTAGTCCTGGCTCGCAGCTACATTCAGCCATCTGGGCTCCAAGAAGAAGGTAGTCCTGGTGCGCAGCTAGATTCCGCCACCTGGGCTCGATGCAGAGGGGAGTCCTGGCGCGCAGCTTCATTCAGCAACCTGGGCTCGAAGCACAGGGGAGTCCTGGTGCGCAGCTACATTCATCCACCTGGTATCGAAGCACAGGGGAGTCCTGGCGCTCAGCTATATTCAGCCACCTGGGCTCGATAAAGAGGGGAGTCCTAGCGCGCAGCTACATTCAGCCACCTGGGCTCGAAGCAGAGGGTAGTCCTGGTGCGCAGCTACATTTAGCCACCTGGGCTCGAAGCACAGGGGAGTCCTGGCGCGCACCTACATTCAGCCACCTGGGCTCGAAGCAGAGGGGAGTCCTGGCGCGCAGCTACATTCAGCCACCTGGGCTCGAAGTAGAAGGGAGTCCTGGCGCGCAGCTACATTCAGCCACCTGGGCTCAAAGCAGAGGGGAGTCCTGGCGCGCAGCTACATTCAGCCACCTGGGCACGAAGCACAGGGGAGTCCTGGCGCGCAGCTACATTCAGCCACCTGGGCTCGAAGCAGAAGGGAGTCCTGGCGCGCAGCTACATTAAGCCACCTGGGCTCGAATCAGAGGGTAGTCATGGCGCGCAGCTACATTCAGCCACCTGGGCTCAAAGCAGAGGGGAGTACTGGCGCGCAGCTACATTCAGCCATCTGGGCTCGAAGCAGAGATGAGTCCTGAAGCGATGCTACATACAGCCATCTGGGCTCGAAGCAGAGGGGAGTCCTGGCGCGCAGCTACATTCAGCCACCTGGGCTCGAAGCAGAGGGTAGTCCTGGCGCGCAGCTACATTCAGCCATCTGGGCTCGAAGCAGAGGGGAGTCCTGAAGCGCTGCTACATTCAGCCATCTGGGCTCGAAGCACAGGGGAGTCCTGGCGCGCAGCTACATTCAGCCACCTGGGCTCGAAGCAGAGGGTAGTCCTGGTGCGCAGCTACATTCAGCCACCTGTGCTCGAAGCAGAGGGTAGTCCTGGTGCGCAGCTACATTCAGCCACCTATGCTCGAAGCAGAGGGTAGTCCTGGAACGCAGCTAGATTCAGCCACCTGTGCTCGAAGCAGAGGGTAGTCCTGGCGCGCAGCTACATTCAGCCACCTGGGCTCGAAGCAGAGGGGAGTCCTAGCGCGCAGCTACATTCAGCCACCTGGGCTCGAAACAGAGGGTAGTCCTGGCGTGCAGCTACATTCAGCCACCTAGGCTCGAAACAGAGGGTAGTCCTGGCGCGCAGCTACATCAGCCACTTGGGCTCAAAGCAGAGGGGAGTCCTGGCGCGCAGCTACATTCAGCCACCTGGGCTCGAAGCAGAGGGTAGTCCTGGTGCGCAGCTACATTCAGCAACCTGGGCTCGAAGCAGAGGGTAGTCCTGGTGCGCAGCTACATTCAGCCACCTGGGCTTGAAGCAGAGGGTAGTCCTGGCACGCAGCTACATTCAGCCACCTGGGCTCGAAGCAGAAGGAAGTCCTGGCGCACAGCTACATTCAGCCACCTGGGCTCAAAGCAGAGGGGAGTTCTTGCGCGCAGCTACATTCAGCCACCTGGGCTCGAAGCACAGGGGAGTCCTGGCGCGCAGCTACATTCAGCCACCTGGGCTCGAAGCAGAAGGGAGTCCTGGCGCGCAGCTACATTCAGCCACCTGGGCTCGAATCAGAGGGTAGTCCTGGCGCGCAGCTACATTCAGCCACCTGGGCTCGAAGCAGAGGTTAGTCCTGGCGCGCAGCTACATTCAGCCACCTGGACTCGAAGCAGAGGGAAGTCCTGGTGCGCAGCTACATTCAGCCACCTGGGCTCGAAGCAGAGGGGAGTCCTGGTGCGCAGCTACATTCAGCCAACTGGGATCGAAGCAGAGGGTAGTCCTGGTGCGCAGCTACATTCAGCCACCTGGGCTCGAAGCAGAGGGTAGTCCTGGCTCGCAGCTACATTCAGCCATCTGGGCTCCAAGCAGAAGGTAGTCCTGGTGCGCAGCTACATTCGGCCACCTGGGCTCAAAGCAGAGGGAAGTCCTGGCGCGCAGCTACATTCAGCAACCTGGGCTCTTGCACAGGGGAGTCCTGGTGAACAGCTACATTTAGCCACCTGGGCTTGAAGCACAGGGGAGTCCTGGCGCGCAGCTATATTCAGCCACCTGGGCTCGATGAAGAGGGGAGTCCTGGCGCGCAGCAACATTCAACCACCTGGGCTCGAAGCAGAGGGTAGTCCTGGCTCGCAGCTACATTCAGCCATCTGGGCTCGAAGCAGAAGGTAGTCCTGGTGCGCAGCTACATTCCGCCACCTGGGCTCAAAGCAGAGGGAAGTCCTGGCGCGCAGCTACATTCAGCAACCTGGGCTCTTGCACAGGGGAGTCCTGGTGAACAGCTACATTTAGCCACCTGGGCTTGAAGCACAGGGGAGTCCTGGCGCGCAGCTATATTCAGCCACCTGGGCTCGATGAAGAGGGGAGTCCTGGCGCGCAGCTACATTCAGCCACCTGGGACAAAGCACAGGGGAGTCCTGGCGCGCAGCTACATTCAGCCACCTGGGCTCGATAAAGAGGGCAGTCCTGGCGCGCAGCTACTTTCAGACACCTGGGCTCGAAGCAGAAGGGAGTCCTGGCGCGCAGCTACATTCAGCCACCTGGGCTCAAATCAGAGAGTAGTCCTGGCGCGCAGCTACATTCAGCCACCTGGGCTCAAAGCAGAGGGGAGTCCTGGCGCGCAGCTACATTCAGCCACCTGGGCTCGAAGCAGAAGGGAGTCCTGCTGCAGCAGCTATATTCAGCCACCTGGGCTCGAAGCAGAGGGTAGTCCTGGCTCGCAGCTACATTCAGCCATCTGGGCTCGAAGCAGAGGGGAGTCCTGGCGCGCAGCTACATTCAGCCACCTGGGCTCGAAGCAGAGGGTAGTCCTGGTGCGCAGCTTCATTCAGCCACCTGGGCTCGAAGCAGAGGGTAGTCCTGGCTCGCAGCTACATTCAGCCATCTGGGCTCCAAGAAGAAGGTAGTCCTGGTGCGCAGCTAGATTCCGCCACCTGGGCTCGATGCAGAGGGGAGTCCTGGTGCGCAGCTTCATTCAGCAACCTGGGCTCGAAGCACAGGGGAGTCCTGGTGCGCAGCTACATTCAGCCACCTGGGCTCGAAGCACAGGGGAGTCCTGGCGCTCAGCTATATTCAGCCACCTGGGCTCGATAAAGAGGGGAGTCCTAGCGCGCAGCTACATTCAGCCACCTGGGCTCGAAGCAGAGGGTAGTCCTGGTGCGCAGCTACATTTAGCCACCTGGGCTCGAAGCACAGGGGATTCCTGGCGCGCACCTACATTCAGCCACCTGGGCTCGAAGCAGAGGGGAGTCCTGGCGCGCAGCTACATTCAGCCACCTGGGCTCGAAGCAGAAGGGAGTCCTGGCGCGCAGCTACATTCAGCCACCTGGGCTCAAAGCAGAGGGGAGTCCTGGCGCGCAGCTACATTCAGCCACCTGGGCACGAAGCACAGGGGAGTCCTGGCGCGCAGCTACATTCAGCCACCTGGGCTCGAAGCAGAAGGGAGTCCTGGCGCGCAGCTACATTAAGCCACCTGGGCTCGAATCAGAGGGTAGTCATGGCGCGCAGCTACATTCAGCCACCTGGGCTCAAAGCAGAGGGGAGTACTGGCGCGCAGCTACATTCAGCCATCTGGGCTCGAAGCAGAGATGAGTCCTGAAGCGATGCTACATACAGCCATCTGGGCTCGAAGCAGAGGGGAGTCCTGGCGCGCAGCTACATTCAGCCACCTGGGCTCGAAGCAGAGGGTAGTCCTGGCGCGCAGCTACATTCAGCCATCTGGGCTCGAAGCAGAGGGGAGTCCTGAAGCGCTGCTACATTCAGCCATCTGGGCTCGAAGCACAGGGGAGTCCTGGCGCGCAGCTACATTCAGCCACCTGGGCTCGAAGCAGAGGGTAGTCCTGGTGCGCAGCTACATTCAGCCA
Organism: Bacillus rossius redtenbacheri; assembly: GCF_032445375.1. Classification (NCBI taxonomy): domain Eukaryota; kingdom Metazoa; phylum Arthropoda; class Insecta; order Phasmatodea; family Bacillidae; genus Bacillus; species Bacillus rossius. Next base: position 40,435,919 of record NC_086339.1, on the reverse strand, counting down.
CCTGTGCTCGAAGCAGAGGGTAGTCCTGGTGCGCAGCTACATTAAGCCACCTGGGCTCGAAGCAGAGGGTAGTCCTGGAACGCAGCTAGATTCAGCCACCTGGGCTCGAAGCAGAGGGGAGTCCTAGCGCGCAGCTACATTCAGCCACCTGGGCTCGAAACAGAGGGTAGTCCTGGCGTGCAGCTACATTCAGCCACCTAGGCTCCAAACAGAGGGTAGTCCTGGCGCGCAGCTACATCAGCCACTTGGGCTCAAAGCAGAGGGGAGTCCTGGCGCGCAGCTACATTCAGCCACCTGGGCTCGAAGCAGAGGGTAGTCCTGGTGCGCAGCTACATTCAGCAACCTGGGCTCGAAGCAGAGGGTAGTCCTGGTGCGCAGCTACATTCAGCCACCTGGGCTCGAAGCAGAGGGGAGTCCTGGTGCGCAGCTACATTCAGCAACCTGGGCTCGAAGCAGAGGGTAGTCCTGGTGCGCAGCTACATTCAGCCACCTGGGCTCGAAGCAGAGGGTAGTCCTGGTGCGCAGCTACATTCAGCAACCTGGGCTCGAAGCAGAGGGTAGTCCTGGTGCGCAGCTACATTCAGCCACCTGGGCTCGAAGCAGAGGGGAGTCCTAGCGCGCAGCTACATTCAGCCACCTGGGCTCGAAACAGAGGGTAGTCCTGGCGTGCAGCTACATTCAGCCACCTAGGCTCGAAACAGAGGGTAGTCCTGGCGCGCAGCTACATCAGCCACTTGGGCTCAAAGCAGAGGGGAGTCCTGGCGCGCAGCTACATTCAGCCACCTGGGCTCGAAGCAGAGGGTAGTCCTGGTGCGCAGCTACATTCAGCAACCTGGGCTCGAAGCAGAGGGTAGTCCTGGTGCGCAGCTACATTCAGCCACCTGGGCTCGAAGCAGAGGGTAGTCCTGGCACGCAGCTACATTCAGCCACCTGGGCTCGAAGCAGAGGGTAGTCCTGGTGCGCAGCTACATTCAGCAACCTGGGCTCGAAGCAGAGGGTAGTCCTGGTGCGCAGCTACATTCAGCCACCTGGGCTCGAAGCAGAGGGTAGTCCTGGCACGCAGCTACATTCAGCCACCTGGGCTCGAAGCAGAAGGAAGTCCTGGCGCGCAGCTACATTCAGCCACCTGGGCTCAAAGCAGAGGGGAGTCCTGGCGCGCAGCTACATTCAGCCACCTGGGCTCGAAGCACAGGGGAGTCCTGGCGCGCAGCTACATTCAGCCACCTGGGCTCGAAGCAGAAGGGAGTCCTGGCGCGCAGCTACATTCAGCCACCTGGGCTCGAAACAGAGGGTAGTCCTGGCACGCAGCTACATTCAGCCACCTGGGCTCAAAGCAGAGGGGAGTACTGGCGCGCAGCTACATTCAGCCATCTGGGCTCGAAGCAGAGATGAGTCCTGAAGCGATGCTACATACAGCCATCTGGGCTCGAAGCAGAGGGGAGTCCTGGCGCGCAGCTACATTCAGCCACCTGGGCTCGAAGCAGAGGGTAGTCCTGGCGCGCAGCTACATTCAGCCATCTGGGCTCGAAGCAGAGGGGAGTCCTGAAGCGCTGCTACATTCAGCCATCTGGGCTCGAAGCACAGGGGAGTCCTGGCGCGCAGCTACATTCAGCCACCTGGGCTCGAAGCAGAGGGTAGTCCTGGTGCGCAGCTACATTCAGCCACCTGTGCTCGAAGCAGAGGGTAGTCCTGGTGCGCAGCTACATTCAGCCACCTGGGCTCGAAGCAGAGGGTAGTCCTGGAACGCAGCTAGATTCAGCCACCTGGGCTCGAAGCAGAGGGGAGTCCTAGCGCGCAGCTACATTCAGCCACCTGACCTCGAAACAGAGGGGAGTCCTAGCGCGCAGCTAAATTCAGCCACCTGGGCTCGAAACAGAGGGTAGTCCTGGCGTGCAGCTACATTCAGCCACCTGGGCTCGAAACAGAGGGTAGTCCTGGTGCGCAGCTACATTCAGCAACCTGGGCTCGAAGCAGAGGGTAGTCCTGGTGCGCAGCTACATTCAGCCACCTGGGCTCAAAGCAGAGGGTAGTCCTGGCACGCAGCTACATTCAGCCACCTGGGCTCGAAGCAGAAGGAAGTCCTGGCGCGCAGCTACATTCAGCCACCTGGGCTCAAAGCAGAGGGGAGTCCTGGTGCGCTGCTACATTCAGCCACCTGGGCTCGACGCAGAGGGGAGTCCTGGTGCGCAGCTACATTCAGCCACCTGGGCTCGAAGCAGAGGGTAGTCCTGGCGCGCAGCTACATTCAGCGACCTGGGCTCGAAGCAGAGGGTAGTCCTGGTGCGCAGCTACATTCAGCAACCTGGGCTCGAAGCAGAGGGTAGTCCTGGTGCGCAGCTACATTCAGCCACCTGGGCTCGAAGCAGAGGGGAGTCCTAGCGCGCAGCTACATTCAGCCACCTGGGCTCGAAACAGAGGGTAGTCCTGGCGTGCAGCTACATTCAGCCACCTAGGCTCGAAACAGAGGGTAGTCCTGGCGCGCAGCTACATCAGCCACTTGGGCTCAAAGCAGAGGGGAGTCCTGGCGCGCAGCTACATTCAGCCACCTGGGCTCGAAGCAGAGGGTAGTCCTGGTGCGCAGCTACATTCAGCAACCTGGGCTCGAAGCAGAGGGTAGTCCTGGTGCGCAGCTACATTCAGCCACCTGGGCTCGAAGCAGAGGGTAGTCCTGGCACGCAGCTACATTCAGCCACCTGGGCTCGAAGCAGAAGGAAGTCCTGGCGCGCAGCTACATTCAGCCACCTGGGCTCAAAGCAGAGGGGAGTCCTGGCGCGCAGCTACATTCAGCCGCCTGGGCTCGAAGCACAGGGGAGTCCTGGCGCGCAGCTACATTCAGCCACCTGGGCTCGAAGCAGAAGGGAGTCCTGGCGCGCAGCTACATTCAGCCACCTGGGCTCGAATCAGAGGGTAGTCCTGGTGCGCAGCTACATTCAGCCACCTGGGCTCAAAGCAGAGGGGAGTCCTGGCGCGCAGCTACATTCAGCCATCTGGGCTCGAAGCAGAGATGAGTCCTGAAGCGATGCTACATACAGCCATCTGGGCTCGAAGCAGAGGGGAGTCCTGGCGCGCAGCTACATTCAGCCACCTGGGCTCGAAGCAGAGGGTAGTCCTGGCGCGCAGCTACATTCAGCCATCTGGGCTCGAAGCAGAGGGGAGTCCTGAAGCGCAGCTACATTTAGCCACCTGGGCTCGAAGCAGAGGGTAGTCCTGGTGCGCAGCTACATTCAGCCACCTGTGCTCGAAGCAGAGGGTAGTCCTGGTGCGCAGCTACATTCAGCCACCTGGGCTCGAAGCAGAGGGTAGTCCTGGCACGCAGCTACATTCAGCCACCTGTGCTCGAAGCAGAGGGTAGTCCTGGCGCGCAGCTACATTCAGCCACCTGGGCTCGAAGCAGAGGGTAGTCCTGGTGTGCAGCTACATTCAGCCACCTGGGCTCGAAGCAGAGGGTAGTTCTGGCGCGCAGCTACATTCAGCCACCTGGGCTCGAAACAGAAGGTAGTCCTGGCGCGCAGTTATATTCAGCCACCTGGGCTCGAAGCAAAGGGTATTCCTGGCGCGCAGCTACATTCAGCCACCTGGGCTCGAAGCACAGGGTAGTCCTGGCGCACAGCTACATTCAGCCACCTGGGCTCGAAGCAGAGGGTAGTCCTGGCGCGCAGCTACATTCAGCCACCTGGGCTCGAAGCAGAGGGTTGTCCTGGCACGCAGCTACATTCAGCCACCTGGGCTCGAAGCAGAGGGTAGTCCTGGCACGCAGCTACATTCAGCCACCTGGGCTCGAAGCAGAGGGTAGTCCTGGCACGCAGCTACATTCAGCCACCTGGGCTCGAAGCAGAGGGTAGTCCTGGCGCGCAGCTACATTCAGCCACCTGGGCTCGAAGCAGAGGGTAGTCCTGGTGCGCAGCTACATTCAGCCACCTGGGCTCGAAGCAGAGGGGAGTCCTGGTGCGCAGCTACATTCAGCCAACTGGGATCGAAGCAGAGGGTAGTCCTGGTGCGCAGCTACATTCAGCCACCTGGGCTCGAAGCAGAGGGTAGTCCTGGCTCGCAGCTACATTCAGCCATCTGGGCTCCAAGCAGAAGGTAGTCCTGGTGCGCAGCTACATTCGGCCACCTGGGCTCAAAGCAGAGGGAAGTCCTGGCGCGCAGCTACATTCAGCAACCTGGGCTCTTGCACAGGGGAGTCCTGGTGAACAGCTACATTTAGCCACCTGGGCTTGAAGCACAGGGGAGTCCTGGCGCGCAGCTATATTCAGCCACCTGGGCTCGATGAAGAGGGGAGTCCTGGCGCGCAGCAACATTCAACCACCTGGGCTCGAAGCAGAGGGTAGTCCTGGCTCGCAGCTACATTCAGCCATCTGGGCTCGAAGCAGAAGGTAGTCCTGGTGCGCAGCTACATTCCGCCACCTGGGCTCAAAGCAGAGGGAAGTCCTGGCGCGCAGCTACATTCAGCAACCTGGGCTCTTGCACAGGGGAGTCCTGGTGAACAGCTACATTTAGCCACCTGGGCTTGAAGCACAGGGGAGTCCTGGCGCGCAGCTATATTCAGCCACCTGGGCTCGATGAAGAGGGGAGTCCTGGCGCGCAGCTACATTCAGCCACCTGGGACAAAGCACAGGGGAGTCCTGGCGCGCAGCTACATTCAGCCACCTGGGCTCGATAAAGAGGGCAGTCCTGGCGCGCAGCTACTTTCAGACACCTGGGCTCGAAGCAGAAGGGAGTCCTGGCGCGCAGCTACATTCAGCCACCTGGGCTCAAATCAGAGAGTAGTCCTGGCGCGCAGCTACATTCAGCCACCTGGGCTCAAAGCAGAGGGGAGTCCTGGCGCGCAGCTACATTCAGCCACCTGGGCTCGAAGCAGAAGGGAGTCCTGCTGCAGCAGCTATATTCAGCCACCTGGGCTCGAAGCAGAGGGTAGTCCTGGCTCGCAGCTACATTCAGCCATCTGGGCTCGAAGCAGAGGGGAGTCCTGGCGCGCAGCTACATTCAGCCACCTGGGCTCGAAGCAGAGGGTAGTCCTGGTGCGCAGCTTCATTCAGCCACCTGGGCTCGAAGCAGAGGGTAGTCCTGGCTCGCAGCTACATTCAGCCATCTGGGCTCCAAGAAGAAGGTAGTCCTGGTGCGCAGCTAGATTCCGCCACCTGGGCTCGATGCAGAGGGGAGTCCTGGTGCGCAGCTTCATTCAGCAACCTGGGCTCGAAGCACAGGGGAGTCCTGGTGCGCAGCTACATTCAGCCACCTGGGCTCGAAGCACAGGGGAGTCCTGGCGCTCAGCTATATTCAGCCACCTGGGCTCGATAAAGAGGGGAGTCCTAGCGCGCAGCTACATTCAGCCACCTGGGCTCGAAGCAGAGGGTAGTCCTGGTGCGCAGCTACATTTAGCCACCTGGGCTCGAAGCACAGGGGATTCCTGGCGCGCACCTACATTCAGCCACCTGGGCTCGAAGCAGAGGGGAGTCCTGGCGCGCAGCTACATTCAGCCACCTGGGCTCGAAGCAGAAGGGAGTCCTGGCGCGCAGCTACATTCAGCCACCTGGGCTCAAAGCAGAGGGGAGTCCTGGCGCGCAGCTACATTCAGCCACCTGGGCACGAAGCACAGGGGAGTCCTGGCGCGCAGCTACATTCAGCCACCTGGGCTCGAAGCAGAAGGGAGTCCTGGCGCGCAGCTACATTAAGCCACCTGGGCTCGAATCAGAGGGTAGTCATGGCGCGCAGCTACATTCAGCCACCTGGGCTCAAAGCAGAGGGGAGTACTGGCGCGCAGCTACATTCAGCCATCTGGGCTCGAAGCAGAGATGAGTCCTGAAGCGATGCTACATACAGCCATCTGGGCTCGAAGCAGAGGGGAGTCCTGGCGCGCAGCTACATTCAGCCACCTGGGCTCGAAGCAGAGGGTAGTCCTGGCGCGCAGCTACATTCAGCCATCTGGGCTCGAAGCAGAGGGGAGTCCTGAAGCGCTGCTACATTCAGCCATCTGGGCTCGAAGCACAGGGGAGTCCTGGCGCGCAGCTACATTCAGCCACCTGGGCTCGAAGCAGAGGGTAGTCCTGGTGCGCAGCTACATTCAGCCACCTGTGCTCGAAGCAGAGGGTAGTCCTGGTGCGCAGCTACATTCAGCCACCTGGGCTCGAAGCAGAGGGTAGTCCTGGAACGCAGCTAGATTCAGCCACCTGGGCTCGAAGCAGAGGGAAGTCCTAGCGCGCAGCTACATTCAGCCACCTGGGCTCGAAACAGAGGGTAGTCCTGGCGTGCAGCTACATTCAGCCACCTAGGCTCCAAACAGAGGGTAGTCCTGGCGCGCAGCTACATCAGCCACTTGGGCTCAAAGCAGAGGGGAGTCCTGGCGCGCAGCTACATTCAGCCACCTGGGCTCGAAGCAGAGGGTAGTCCTGGTGCGCAGCTACATTCAGCAACCTGGGCTCGAAGCAGAGGGTAGTCCTGGTGCGCAGCTACATTCAGCCACCTGGGCTCGAAGCAGAGGGGAGTCCTGGTGCGCAGCTACATTCAGCAACCTGGGCTCGAAGCAGAGGGTAGTCCTGGTGCGCAGCTACATTCAGCCACCTGGGCTCGAAGCAGAGGGTAGTCCTGGTGCGCAGCTACATTCAGCAACCTGGGCTCGAAGCAGAGGGTAGTCCTGGTGCGCAGCTACATTCAGCCACCTGGGCTCGAAGCAGAGGGGAGTCCTAGCGCGCAGCTACATTCAGCCACCTGGGCTCGAAACAGAGGGTAGTCCTGGCGTGCAGCTACATTCAGCCACCTAGGCTCGAAACAGAGGGTAGTCCTGGCGCGCAGCTACATCAGCCACTTGGGCTCAAAGCAGAGGGGAGTCCTGGCGCGCAGCTACATTCAGCCACCTGGGCTCGAAGCAGAGGGTAGTCCTGGTGCGCAGCTACATTCAGCAACCTGGGCTCGAAGCAGAGGGTAGTCCTGGTGCGCAGCTACATTCAGCCACCTGGGCTCGAAGCAGAGGGTAGTCCTGGCACGCAGCTACATTCAGCCACCTGGGCTCGAAGCAGAGGGTAGTCCTGGTGCGCAGCTACATTCAGCAACCTGGGCTCGAAGCAGAGGGTAGTCCTGGTGCGCAGCTACATTCAGCCACCTGGGCTCGAAGCAGAGGGTAGTCCTGGCACGCAGCTACATTCAGCCACCTGGGCTCGAAGCAGAAGGAAGTCCTGGCGCGCAGCTACATTCAGCCACCTGGGCTCAAAGCAGAGGGGAGTCCTGGCGCGCAGCTACATTCAGCCACCTGGGCTCGAAGCACAGGGGAGTCCTGGCGCGCAGCTACATTCAGCCACCTGGGCTCGAAGCAGAAGGGAGTCCTGGCGCGCAGCTACATTCAGCCACCTGGGCTCGAAACAGAGGGTAGTCCTGGCACGCAGCTACATTCAGCCACCTGGGCTCAAAGCAGAGGGGAGTACTGGCGCGCAGCTACATTCAGCCATCTGGGCTCGAAGCAGAGATGAGTCCTGAAGCGATGCTACATACAGCCATCTGGGCTCGAAGCAGAGGGGAGTCCTGGCGCGCAGCTACATTCAGCCACCTGGGCTCGAAGCAGAGGGTAGTCCTGGCGCGCAGCTACATTCAGCCATCTGGGCTCGAAGCAGAGGGGAGTCCTGAAGCGCTGCTACATTCAGCCATCTGGGCTCGAAGCACAGGGGAGTCCTGGCGCGCAGCTACATTCAGCCACCTGGGCTCGAAGCAGAGGGTAGTCCTGGTGCGCAGCTACATTCAGCCACCTGTGCTCGAAGCAGAGGGTAGTCCTGGTGCGCAGCTACATTCAGCCACCTGGGCTCGAAGCAGAGGGTAGTCCTGGAACGCAGCTAGATTCAGCCACCTGGGCTCGAAGCAGAGGGGAGTCCTAGCGCGCAGCTACATTCAGCCACCTGACCTCGAAACAGAGGGGAGTCCTAGCGCGCAGCTACATTCAGCCACCTGGGCTCGAAACAGAGGGTAGTCCTGGCGTGCAGCTACATTCAGCCACCTGGGCTCGAAACAGAGGGTAGTCCTGGTGCGCAGCTACATTCAGCAACCTGGGCTCGAAGCAGAGGGTAGTCCTGGTGCGCAGCTACATTCAGCCACCTGGGCTCAAAGCAGAGGGTAGTCCTGGCACGCAGCTACATTCAGCCACCTGGGCTCGAAGCAGAAGGAAGTCCTGGCGCGCAGCTACATTCAGCCACCTGGGCTCAAAGCAGAGGGGAGTCCTGGTGCGCTGCTACATTCAGCCACCTGGGCTCGACGCAGAGGGGAGTCCTGGTGCGCAGCTACATTCAGCCACCTGGGCTCGAAGCAGAGGGTAGTCCTGGCGCGCAGCTACATTCAGCGACCTGGGCTCGAAGCAGAGGGTAGTCCTGGTGCGCAGCTACATTCAGCAACCTGGGCTCGAAGCAGAGGGTAGTCCTGGTGCGCAGCTACATTCAGCCACCTGGGCTCGAAGCAGAGGGGAGTCCTAGCGCGCAGCTACATTCAGCCACCTGAGCTCGAAAAATAGGGTAGTCCTGGCGTGCAGCTACATTCAGCCACCTAGGCTCGAAACAGAGGGTAGTCCTGGCGCGCAGCTACATCAGCCACTTGGGCTCAAAGCAGAGGGGAGTCCTGGCGCGCAGCTACATTCAGCCACCTGGGCTCGAAGCAGAGGGTAGTCCTGGTGCGCAGCTACATTCAGCAACCTGGGCTCGAAGCAGAGGGTAGTCCTGGTGCGCAGCTACATTCAGCCACCTGGGCTCGAAGCAGAGGGTAGTCCTGGCACGCAGCTACATTCAGCCACCTGGGCTCGAAGCAGAAGGAAGTCCTGGCGCGCAGCTACATTCAGCCACCTGGGCTCAAAGCAGAGGGGAGTCCTGGCGCGCAGCTACATTCAGCCACCTGGGCTCGAAGCACAGGGGAGTCCTGGCGCGCAGCTACATTCAGCCACCTGGGCTCGAAGCAGAAGGGAGTCCTGGCGCGCAGCTACATTCAGCCACCTGGGCTCGAATCAGAGGGTAGTCCTGGTGCGCAGCTACATTCAGCCACCTGGGCTCAAAGCAGAGGGGAGTCCTGGCGCGCAGCTACATTCAGCCATCTGGGCTCGAAGCAGAGATGAGTCCTGAAGCGATGCTACATACAGCCATCTGGGCTCGAAGCAGAGGGGAGTCCTGGCGAGCAGCTACATTCAGCCACCTGGGCTCGAAGCAGAGGGTAGTCCTGGCGCGCAGCTACATTCAGCCATCTGGGCTCGAAGCAGAGGGGAGTCCTGAAGCGCAGCTACATTTAGCCACCTGGGCTCGAAGCAGAGGGTAGTCCTGGTGCGCAGCTACATTCAGCCACCTGTGCTCGAAGCAGAGGGTAGTCCTGGTGCGCAGCTACATTCAGCCACCTGGGCTCGAAGCAGAGGGTAGTCCTGGCACGCAGCTACATTCAGCCACCTGTGCTCGAAGCAGAGGGTAGTCCTGGCGCGCAGCTACATTCAGCCACCTGGGCTCGAAGCAGAGGGTAGTCCTGGTGTGCAGCTACATTCAGCCACCTGGGCTCGAAGCAGAGGGTAGTTCTGGCGCGCAGCTACATTCAGCCACCTGGGCTCGAAACAGAGGGTAGTCCTGGCGCGCAGTTATATTCAGCCACTTGGGCTCGAAGCAAAGGGTATTCCTGGCGCGCAGCTACATTCAGCCACCTGGGCTCGAAGCACAGGGTAGTCCTGGCGCACAGCTACATTCAGCCACCTGGGCTCGAAGCAGAGGGTAGTCCTGGCGCGCAGCTACATTCAGCCACCTGGGCTCGAAGCAGAGGGTTGTCCTGGCACGCAGCTACATTCAGCCACCTGGGCTCGAAGCAGAGGGTAGTCCTGGCACGCAGCTACATTCAGCCACCTGGGCTCGAAGCAGAGGGTAGTCCTGGCACGCAGCTACATTCAGCCACCTGGGCTCGAAGCAGAGGGTAGTCCTGGCGCGCAGCTACATTCAGCCACCTGGGCTCGAAGCAGAGGGTAGTCCTGGTGCGCAGCTACATTCAGCCACCTGGGCTCGAAGCAGAGGGTAGTTCTGGCACGCAGCTACATTCAGCCACCTGGGCTCGAAGCAGAGGGTAGTCCTGGCGCGCAGCTACTTTCAGCCACCTGGGCTCGAAGCAGAGGGGAGTCCTGGCACGCAGCTACATTCAGCCACCTGGGCTCGAAACAGAGGGGAGTCCTGGCGCGCAGCTACATTCAGCCACCTGGGCTCGAAGCAGAGGGTAGTCCTGGTGCGCAGCTACATTCAGCCACCTGGGCTCGAAGCAGAGGGTAGTCCTGGTGCGCAGCTACATTCAGCCACCTGGGCTCGAAGCAGAGGGTAGTCCTGGCACGCAGCTAAATTCAGCCACCTGGGCTCGAAGCAGAGGGTAGTCCTGGCCCGCAGCTACATTCAGCCACCTGGGCTCGAAGCAGAGGGTAGTCCTGGCGCGCAGCTACATTCAGCCACCTGGGATCGAAGCAGAGGGGAGTCCTGGCGCGCAGCTACATTCAGCCACCTGGGCTCGAAACAGAGGGTAGTCCTGGCGCGCAGTTACATTCAGCCACCTGGGCTCGAAGCAGAGGGTAGTCCTGGCGCGCAGCTACATTCAGCCACCTGGGCTCGAAGCAGAGGGTAGTCCTGGCGCGCAGCTACATTCAGCCACCTGGGCTCGAAACAGAGGGTAGTCCTGGCGCGCAGCTACATTCAGCCACCTGGGCTCGAAACAGAGGGGAGTCCTGGCGCGCAGCTACATTCAGCCACCTGGGCTCGAAGCAGAGGGTAGTCCTGGTGCGCAGCTACATTCAGCCACCTGGGTTCGAAGCAGAGGGTTGTCCTGGCGCGCAGCTACATTCAGCCACCTGGGCTCGAAGCAGAGGGTAGTCCTGGCGCGCAGCTACATTCAGCCACCTGGGCTCGAAGCAGAGGGGAGTCCTTGCGCTCACCTACATTCAGCCACCTGGGCTCGAAACAGAGGGTAGTCCTGGCGCGCAGCTACATTCAGCCACCTGGGCTCGAAGCAGAGGGGAGTACTGGCGCGCAGCTACATTCAGCCACCTGGGCTCGAAGCAGAGGGTAGTCCTGGCGCGCAGCTACATTCAGCCACCTGTGCTCGAAGCTGAGGGTAGTCCTGGCGCGCAGCTACATTCAGCTACCTGGGCTCGAAGCAGAGGGTAGTCCTGGCACGCAGCTACATTCAGCCACTTGGGCTCGAAGCAGTGGGTAGTCCTGGCGCGCAGCTACATTCAGCCACCTTGGCTCGAAGCAGAGGGGAGTCCTGGCGCGCAGCTACATTCAGCCACCTGGGCTCGAAACAGAGGGTAGTCCTGGCGCGCAGCTACATTCAGCCACCTGGGCTCGAAACAGAGGGTAGTCCTGGCGCGCAGCTACATTCAGCCACCTGGGCTCGAAACATAGGGTAGTCCTGGCGCGCAGATACATTCAGCCACCTAGGCTCGAAACAGAGGGTAGTCCTGGCGCGCAGCTACATTCAGCCACCTGGGCTCGAAGCAGAGGGGAGTCCTGGCGCGCAGTTACATTCAGCCACCTGGGCTCGAAGCAGAGGGTAGTCCTGGTGCGCAGCTACATTCAGCCACCTGGGCTCGAAGCAGAGGGTAGTCCTGGCACGCAGCTACATTCAGCCACCTGGGCTCGAAGCAGAGGGTAGTCCTGGTGCGCAGCTACATTCAGCCACCTGGGCTCGAAGCAGAGGGTAGTCCTGGTGCGCAGCTACATTCAGCCACCTGGGCTCGAAACAGAGGGTAGTCCTGGCGCGCAGCTACATTCAGCCACCTGGGCTCGAAGCAGAGGGGAGTCCTGGTGCGCAGCTACATTCAGCCACCTGGGCTCGAAGCAGAGGGTAGTCCTGGTGCGCAGCTACATTCAGCCACCTGTGCTCAAAGCAGAGGGGAGTCCTGGTACGCAGCTACATTCAGCCACCTGGGCTCGAAGCAGAGGGTTGTCCTGGCACGCAGCTACATTCAGCCACCTGGGCTCGAAACAGAGGGGAGTCCTGGCGCGCAGCTACATTCAGCCACCTGGGCTCGAAGCAGAGGGGAGACCTGGCACGCAGCTACATTCAGCCACCTGGGCTCGAAGCAGAGGGGAGTCCTGGCGCGCAGCTACATTCAGCCACCTGGGATCGAAGCAGAGGGTAGTCCTGGCGCGCAGCTACATTCAGCCACCTGGGCTCGAAGCAGAGGGTAGTCCTGGTGCGCAGCTACATTCAGCCACCTGGGCTCGAAGCAGAGGGTAGTCCTGGCACGCAGCTACATTCAGCCACCTGGGCTCGAAGCAGAGGGTAGTCCTGGCACGCAGCTACATTCAGCCACCTGGGCTTGAAGCAGAGGGTAGTCCTGGTGCGCAGCTACATTCAGCCACCTGGGCTCGAAGCAGAGGGTAGTCCTGGCACGCAGCTACATTCAGCCACCTGGGCTCGAAGCACAGGGGAGTCTACTCGCGCCGTTTTTAATGCAACATGACTTTCTGTCAAAAAAGAAATTACTATTTGCAATGATATTAAATTCGCTAAAAAATTGAAGTTATTTGAAATAAAATAAAAAATTTAAAATAATGATTGTTTCGTTCAATTCATGTCCGAGGTTTGATACCAGGCAGTACAGAGTTAGTTAAAATAATTAATTATATATTAAACAGTTTATTTGAAACATTCTTTAAAATCAAAAATTAAATTGTTTTAATAACTATTGATTCGATTAATTCATGTCCGTGGTTCGATACCATACAGTACAGAATTAATTAGGGGAAAGTCCTCTAGCCCCGGACAGTTAACATTTTTCGTTTATAGTAATTAAATTAACAGGTGTTTAAATTAAATATTATATGCCAGATATCTTCGAACAAATATTTAATAATATTACTCATTCAATAAACAAAAACTCTAATGCAATTAGTGAAAACACCGAGTTAAATTTATTGTGTTATTTTCTTATTTCTCAAGATTGGCGGGTTGTATCGGACAGTTAAAAAACTTGTCAAAAATATGTGTACAGAATTTAAGTACTTTATATATACTGGATCATAATACATTGAATGTGTTTCGAAATCTTTGGGACACATATAAATATCATGCTAGAGCTTTTTAAGCAGTATAAAGCTATAAAAACTTAGCTGTTTTATTGTAAAAACGTTTTCAAAACTGCACGACGTAATTGAAATTTAGAATAAGAGTGTATAAATAGAATAAAATGGTTTAATAAGTCAATAAAATATTTCTTGATTTCACAGAATATCCAGCATAAAAATATACTCCCAAAAGAAAATTAGACGATGTTCTTAAGTTTATCACATCTGTCACATTTATAAAATAATGGTGCTCCTTCAACACTTGCACAGTTTTCATGGGCCCATTCCATACACACACAGCATTGGATCCAATCTTCTTCAAAACTTTCCCCACATAATATGCAGATGGTTTCCTGTACACTTGACTGTGATTATGTTGCACAGGCATCGAATTTGAATGATTTCTTGTACTTCAATTGCTTTCTTGTTTCCTTCTCAACTGTCTCATTGTGCTTAGCCTGCAGGGCTTCTTTAAATGTAGTTGATGTAAGAATTTCACTTCTCTGCGTCTTACTTTTCCTACTTTGAATCCTGCGTTTGCTGACATCTGGGAGAGGTTAGAGTTTTTCTAAAATAGTCAAAGGTTTGACTAATCCACTTGAACCTGGAGTTGGTTCCACGTTGAATGGTGCTGAACTGGACTGTGTGGCATACATTCCATTTTCTTGGCTGGTCGACGGATTTTTCACTTCTGTCATTTTGGAAGGTAGAAAATCCAAATCTGAAAATACACCCGAGTTGAATTGATGGATACCTGTACACGAGAATCCTTTCAGAGCGATCTCCTGTTGACAGACCTTGGTGTAGGCAGAACTTGCCAACTCTGCAATGTCTTATTCATTAATACGCAGTCCAGGATTCTTTCTCATCCATGCGGAACATGCTTCTGCGTACGCCCCTTTAAAAGGTTTCATGAATGACCGGTCGAGAGGTTTCAGCCTATGAGTGGTGTGGGGAGGTGTTGATAGCATGTGGATATGCTGCGATCTAGCATACACAATGACGTCCAGTTCCTTATGACTGCAGTGGCCGTCGAGGACGAGAAGTGTGGGACTTTGCTCCGTTGGATGTGCGTGCTTAGCAAAGTGTTTTAACCATGCTAAAAAATGTTCTGCATTCATCCAGCCATTTGGCTGAGCGACTCCGAAGCTCTCACCAATTCAACATTTCAAATCAAATTTTTTTAAGCCTATTTGTTACTAATAGATACAGCATGTGAAACTCATTTGCAAAAAAAAAGTAATAGGATGTTTGAAGCTAAGAAGTTTTAATGAAAAATGTGGAATTTTTTTTTATGAAACAATAACCGCATATGTAACCAATAATCTGTGGTTATAATTAAAACTGATTATAGTATTCTTTTTTGGTTTATCAATTAAATTGACAAAACAATTCTCAAACTTAAAATATTACGGGAGACCTAAGATGCACATAAAGTTCTGCTATTCCCGATTACACCCGAACAATTCACCTTCGGCCAACTTCAGGATTTGTTTTATTTTTGCGCAGGAAAACTGAATTCATAAGCCTTTGATTCATTTTTTGTCGAGGAAAGATAAACATAGGTGGAATGAAGTGCCCCGTAGTACTCATGCAGAACACTAATGTTACGTTTCTACCTCTCTCCCCAGAAGTTAGTTTCCCAACTTGTCTTTTCCTTTCACTGAAATCACTTTGCTGTTTTCATGGACAGAAGATATTCCCGTCTCATCCACATTATAAATACGGGAAGGTGGGAAAGAATATTTATCGAACAATTGACCTAGTTTGTCATAAAATATAGTAACTCGAGGCTTATTAAAACCCACTGCTCGCATTATGCTGGTAGATTCTGCAGTTCTCAATGACGATTCTGGATGCCTCTTCATGAAATCGTAGTAGAAGTTTTTCCCTGCAAGTTTTTTCTCTCTATTGAACCTATGGGGCAGATTCAAAGCAGCAGCCAAATCATACGCTAGCTTCAGGAACTCTTTTCTGGTGAGAGGCATAAGCATATCATCTAACTGTCTGATGTGAGAGATTAATTGTTCCTTGTAACTATCTGAAAATGTCTTCTCAAACCGGCCTAATTTTGGTGAGATCTAAATTTCCCCTCCACTTTTAATTCGCATTAATCTGTCCTGTAAAGTGATCTTTGGAACACTAAAAGTTATTGCAGCTTCTCGTACACTTAAAATATTAGCCAACACATTGTTTACAGCCAGCTTCATATCGTCTTCGGACCATTTGCCTCTTCTTTTCACATCATTTTTGTGTTTAGACATGCTTGAAATTTATATAATCTGCAAACAGAAAACCTATTTCATGTCTGAACACATTAAATGCCCGTGTAAAATTAGCATGTGGTTTCTCTTACTAGCTAGAGTAAAAATGCTATAATTTCAAATTATTAGTAACGTATTCAACACATATGTTAAATTATAATACATTCATAATTAGATTGTACCACTCCTTTAAGTAACAATTATTATAAACTCAATAACAAAAATATGCAACGAAAACTATTTTTCGAAACAATTATAGACACTCTCGTAACTAACATTTGTAAATAAAATTGTTGCTTATGCGTACTAAACACAAATCTCATTATTGAAAAAATAATCAGGAATTTATAAACGAGCCTTTAACCAGTTACATATGTGTTGTAATACCCCAAGTGTCTTAAAGAATAATTAAATAATAAGGTTAAAAGATTTGGAAGCTTTGATTACTGAGGCCCTCAATTAATAACTATAAAAGTCAACAACAGAGGCGACACTAGGAGTAAACAAAGAAAATTTAGAGACTCCCTACGAATACTTGGGAGTAAAAGGATCGTTATTATATATTAAATAAGTAAAAACAACTGTTACGTCTATAGACTTCCTTATTTTATTAATCACTGTTCTTTTTTTTTATAGATTAAATTTTCCTTAGTAAAGTCTGTTTTTCATTGATAAGTGATCTTATTTACATAACTCACAATTACACTTATTATATGATATTCCTTAACGTTATTTACGATAGGGCCGGCCCTGAAGGTATAACAAAAATTAAAATATTTAAAAACAAGAATGAAATTAACATTGGTAACTTTAAAGATTGTACATATAGTCCTTCCAAAACATAATATAAATTTCTTCTCCTCGAACTGCCTTTTACTGTCCGCTGTCTTAACTGGGTTACACTAATCTTGGGTTCGTGAATAAAAAGATAGAATTATGCGGGTATCACCCGGGGCTGTAGGTAGACGGTGATCAAGGTAGTAGGCCTAATGATGTTGGATTCTGCGCAGGAACCGACTCCAGAGGTTCTGGCAGAGGATTTTGGTTGCCCCAAACTTGGAACCCTGTCTGAAACAAAAGTCCAAATTCCAAAGAATTAGACCTGTTTCCAGACAGTATACTTAAATGGCGCAAAAGGCCAATAGAGGGAAATTAAAGGGGGGGGGGGGATGACGTCAAGACTTACCAAAACAGGGTGTTGGTCCTGGCGCTCAGGAGAGGGCGTCTCGTCTCCGCAAACTCGAACCACGATTCGCGGTAGCCACGGAAGTCATCATGATTAATTAAAAAAATAATTTATATAAAAATACTAAGTTTCTCTACTTTCAACTAAACTACTGACTGGTTAATAATTTTAGCTAGGGACTCCATCCCTTTAGTCTGAGAAGACTACATAATATACGATGTCGATGATTCGCAGAAGATCGCAGATACAAACGGTACCAGTCAGTCGGGAGGCGCGCACCGAAGTCAGTTCAGAGCGGGATATCACCAGAATATCATAAGCGCGGGGTCTCTAGAGAATGGGAGGGGGGGTTAGGCTCTGAGCCGAAAATTACCGAGTCCACCCGAAGGTGTCCGGCATAAAAAAATTAGATCTTACTGGAGTGACTGCGCGACTGAGGCGCTATCTTTTGGTGGCGAGAGGAAGTACTAATAAATCGATTTGTGACCGACGAGAGTGTCAAGCTAGGGGGTAATGGAGTAACCAGTGGTGCCACCTAGCGGCCTGAGACATAAGGAGGGGAGAGGTTGTCGTTACCTCCGCGCGAGCGCGGTAGTGTCGGCGCTGCCGACGCCTCACAAGTGGCATTAGTTACCACAGCCGTCGCTAGGTGTCGTTAAGGTGCAGAATCGTAACTGCGGCTGTCAAGCCTGAGATGGCCTTGACTTCGGTTAACGCACCCGAGCGGTCGTCGCTCCTAGCCACTTCTGAGAAGAGAGGGTGGGTGAGCAGGCGGGGGGTGGCTTCAAAAAACGCATGGTCTGTGGGACACAAGGCCCACGGGATCCTCCTGTCGTGTCTTGCTGCTAGTGAACCTTATACCGATTCGTGACAGAGTTAGCAGGGCTCAGCACTGCTTCACAAGCTGTTCTTAGCAAAAGGTAGTCACGCGAAGAAATAAAGTTACCGGCCCCGACGTGCCTGGAGGCGGGAGAAATATTAGCCAGAATGCTAGCCTAGCATAAGGCTGGGAAAGAAAATCAGCTCGCCTCTGAGAACAGAGGCTGAGGGCCTGGCCGTAAAGAAAATAAGACGAGAGAAAAAAAAATTTCCAAAATATTTCAGATTACAAAATTTTAAATAAACGTGCCTAAATCTCTAATTTACGGCACAGTGTCTGAAAACAGAACACTTATATTTGTGTGTCTTAATACAGAAAATAGAGTACCTATGTATGTGTCCGGTACTACAGGACAAAGGGCCTGTTGGCTAATTGTGTGTCCGATACTAGAGGACATTAAGTGTCCGGTGCTACCGGATCCGCATGCGACCAAATTAATTCTCGTCATTAGATAAACACTGTTAGATTTCCACTAAAAATCAATGAATGTGTTATTCAGACTATAATAATTACCTGAACACAGTTTAGACACAATCCATTCAACTAATTCCGGGTAGTTCACTTTCAAATCTTAACTTGGGTAGAAACATAAACAATGATATTCACAAAAACGCTCACAGTTTGGTAGCAGCTCGAGGAACTAAAACATTCTGCCGGAACATTTGTATACTGGAAGGAACCTTTAAGACGCACCCTGCATTATGCTGATACCTAGCGGGATTTTCGTGAACTCTTATGTGTCCGATGCTAGAGGCCGTCCGGTTCTAGAGGACTTTCCAAATCGATGCATTATATAATAAACAGAAAATTTTTAACATTGTTAACTTTCTTTATAAATTATTAAATGATTAATTTTCTTATTTTTTCAACTAACAATGGATATCTCTTTGTGAATTAACTTAAAAATGTTTCTTAGTATTTTATAGAGAGAACGTTGTCTCGGAATATACATACACCCATAGATAAAGTTTTGTTCGTGTTTTTCTTCAAGGAGTCTATGTTCAGCTGCAAGGTGTGTGTGCGGTTTTCAACCCAAGTTCTCAGACACGGCTCACGGTGCGCCAAGTTTAAGAATAAAAGGGGTGAAGGGAGGGGGTGGAAGAGGAAAGTGAGAGCACTTGGCTCTCAGGCGTGAGGCGGAACAAGTTGTCGTTAAATTCCCGCCGCCGTCGCTAATAAGTTTGGCGCGACATTTAGAATATTAACTGCGGCCGTGAGAGGTGGTGGGGCCTGCTTGGTACAGGGGTGGAAGGAGGGGAGGTTCTAACGTCTCGTCTGCGCCTAGGGGAGGCTTCAGGCATGACTGCCGCAGATAAGAACCGAGGCGCGCACTCAGTGTTGACTTTGTATATAGACCATCTCATTTCCCCCGGAGCTGAAGGAATCCCTCCACCTCGCACCTTGCCGCCTCTACCGCTCACGACCACTGTGCAGGCTGTGCAGTCTCCTCCTCCCGCTTGGCCCCTGACCGTGTCGGAGAGCGGCAACCCGCCTCGCAATTACGCAGCCGTCCTTCCCCTGCAGAGCGGCCGGGTAGGCAACCCAACAACCCGTGCTCAGGGCCCGCGAGGTAACTTTTAACTAGGAGCTTATACTTCCGTGAGTGAACATAAACTCTTTGACACTCCGACTGGCAAAACGTGTTCAAAAGGAGTAAGAAATTACTACGTATGCCCCCCCCCCCCCCCCCCCAAAAAAAAAAAACTGAAATATGTTCGATGTGAAAAATCTGAAATAACATATTATAATTATGTCATATATCAACATTTAAAATTTAATTAATTATCACTCTAATATCAGAAATAACTTTTGTAAGTTTTAAATACTCTTTTCACTTATAATAGCTACGCTGATACATAAAGCACACAATTTTTCGAAAAAAAAAAATAATTTGAAGTAGGTACCTAGTATTAAAAAATGTGAAAAATGGTATGCATAAACTTCAGATAAGTTCATGACTTTATTTCCTTCGTACCTAGGTTAAAAACGTCAATATTGAACAATTTGCTATATTATTTTTCTTCACTAAAAGCGATGCAAAGAATAACAATCAAGACTTTCAAATTTACTAACAAAAATATAATTGGTTAACATTATTTTTTTTAAAAATAAAAAAAAGGTATATATGTATATATATGAGTCTGTCATTACTCGCTAGTGACTTGTAACCTCGGTAACGAGCAAATTCACGTGTTCTCATGCTGCAAAAACACTTATAATACAAAAATTGCATACAAAATTCTACGCAGAATTTTTTAAAATAATGCAAAGAGTGATAAATATACGGTTATTGGGTATGATACTTCAATTTCACAAATATTTTCCTCAACCGCCGCCAGAATTAGTTGCCAGAGCAGCCTCGTCAACTATTTAATCATTCTATTTGCAGACCGAAAGTCTAAAATATTTAATGAAACGGCTTCCATTAAAGACAAAAAGACTTGAAAAAATACTATACCCAGGCTTTGGACCTAATTGCGACAAGGACATTTACTAAAATACTGTCCGTCTTGTTAAAATTCATAAAACTGTAAAAATTTGGTTGTCTGTAAAGTCAGTTTACGGACGATAGTTTAACGTGACGTCATAACAAAATAATTGATGATATGATAGAATTCTTTTATGAATAAAATTGAAACATTTTTATTTTAATAATAAAATTATTATTTACTTCAAATTATACTATTAATCAGATTTTTTAAATTAAAGGATAATTAACCTTCATTGACGAAATTGTTGTTGTAATAAGCAATGAAAACCACATTAACTTTTCGTTTAAATATAATTATGAAAAAGTTTTCATATAAATAAATTGTTATCAAATACCTAACATAACCTATTATAACTAGACTCATCGACAGATGCTACTTTTTTTAATAATAAAAGAATAAATACTTGAAATTATACTAGTAATCAGATTTTTAAAATGCAAGATTAATTAAGCTTTATTTCCGAAATTGTTGTTGTAATAAGCAAAGAAAACCACATTAACTTTTCACTTCACTTTATAAACAGTCAACGAAACAGTTCACGTGTAAATGTAAGTTGTGTGCTGCCGCTGTCTTTCTTCTCCTCGGACGCATAGGCAAATCGAGTGGAAGAGAGATAGATGCGGCGCAAGCGTACAATGAGCGTAACGGGACACAGTGTAACGGAACAATTTGCGTAACAGGACACCTTTTCGTGCGTGCAGCCGGCGTTTATAGATTTATTAGACATTGTCACGTAAAAACTGAAGTTATAATTTGACATTGTGAAGTTTATTTAGCGTCATCTGCCGCAGATGGCAGCACCGTGGTAACACATGTCCGTTCCACGCATCTTCCGTTGCAATTCACGAAATCACTCGTAGCATACCGAGAGATAAGATGATGCACACGAAATGAAAATCTGTTCTACGATGTTCAGATAATGTGTGTGTGTGTGTGTGTGTGTGTATGATGGGAAGCCTTCATTTCCACACCCGAAGTTCCCCGAAGTTCATGCTTGCTTTTTTTTACCGTACCTTAATGTAGCTATCTTAACCAAATCAACCGTCCAAAATGTTTTAAAGTATTTATAATGTAGCTAACCTAACCTAATTGACCATTAGTATCCTTTTATCAACACCGCCATATTTATTTACAATGAACCAAAAAAAACGAAGTTGCACGATCGGGTGATTGGCTCTCTCGTCTGTGAAAAAGAAGGCTTCCCGTGTATGATCTCCGGGACTGATGTGGTTGCCGGATTCCACCTGTTGGCACTGCCGCGACACCGCAGGCTCTGTGAGTGGCTGTCCGGCGAGCAGTGCTGCCAACACCCGCGGGCGAGTCGCGGCGAACCGCATCGCGCGCACCCTGTACGTACGTGGTGCCCGCGCAGCAACTCCGGTTAATTAATATATTCATAAGCCGATTTGCACATTCATGCGTGGCTGGCCAAACGGCTGATTGCGCGCGCACCTAAGCACCCATCACACCCCTCCAGCCCCCTCACCCCTCCCAGGGCTTCGCCCACGTCGAACCAGACCACCCTCTCACGAGGATTTGAAACGCCCGAGCGAGCGAGAGAGAGAGAGAGAGAGAGAGAGATGCGCGCCAGAATGTTGCATGTTTCGGGATTTTCCCCCCCCCCCCCCCCTCTCTCTCTCCGAGCCTTTTCTGTGATTGCTTGCGTTACGTGAGGCGAAATCCTCTTTGGGCGGCGCCCGGGAAATTTTGTTTTCAAGGATTCCGTCCTGTAATTTCGCGAGCGTTGTTTGATCCCGCCGAGGCTGTGTGTGGAAGCGGCGCACAAAGAGAGGAAAAAAAAAACAGCGAAGCTCAAAAAATAAAAAAATAAATAAACAAAGGCTCACGTCGGGCAATATTTGCATGAAACAGTATTTTGATGACTCGTTATTCCTTCTGTTTAGCTGCTGCAAAAGGGAAGTAATAAAAAAAACATTAAAAATGTTTTGAAAATACAAATAGCTACATTTATTGAACTGACACTTGCGACAGTCACTCATAACAAAAACCTAAAGTACTTATAAATAATTTATCATTTCTTTTGCAAGTTACGCCCATTGACAATCTAAATCTACAATTACACTCACAGGTATAAATTATAACAAAAAACAGCTTTGTTCCCAAATATAAATAATAATTTAATGTTATATAAAAATTGTTTAGTTCACGTACCTATCTATTTCGTTTAGCAAACATTTTCTCAGATAATGTAACAATAAACGTGCGGCGATTCCCTGTCGTTCCTGTAGGAATAACAAATGCGAATTAGAAATTAAATATTAGTCTAAAATGTATTTTTAGGTTTTATAGATTTAAAGAAAACGTAATTGGATAAAAAAAACATAAAAATATTTGTCTTACCATTTTATATTTAAATCTCAGTATTGTTTAACAGGGTCAACATGATTAATTTTCTTAACATGTTATTTTCTGATTTATTCAAATCCTATGTATAATATTTACAATATATAAATGACTACATGATGAAAAATTAAATTGAAATATGTTGAAAGATTTATTTATAAAAATGTTCTATCAAAAAATTTACTTTTTTCTGTATTTTAGTAATCGTCATTTGTAAACTGCTTAAATTAACTTACAAACTAATTTTTATTTCAAATTACTTTTTAAGAATCATATTGAACTGGGACTTTTAACTGGCGTATATTCATTATCAGTACAACTCATCATCATCATGTTATTTCAACCATACTTGGCGGGTTTTTTTCTAGTCTGCACTTAGCAAAGAGAATGGCAAAATCCTTAGATACAACGAAGCAAGAATTTTTCTTAAATAGATCCTTGCCTTTACTACGTCCTCTTTTACGAGTATGATAACCTAATTATTAATTAACTAGAAGGAAAACTTTTACGTTCATACTCTTGCAACTTTACGCAAGCAGCGAAGCATGCTCGCAGTAAAAAGAGGAGAGCTTTTAAGAAGCATCAAATATTTGCTCGAGATACGGTATCCCTTAAAAGTCTTTTGGGTTTATGTCGGCGTTCGTTTTAACATACAGTTCCCTACGAAAACCAGCCTCATCCAAACGTTGGTGCAAAAATGGTCTTAATGATGCTACTTATAAAAGCTTTCACACATTGTTGACCATAAATCCTCATCTATTTTGGTTTAACAACAAAAAACGCGTTTAAAACCATAAAAGATATAATTTTAAAAGTATGAAATAAATAATTTATAAATATATCAAAATAAGTTATTCAAATTTGGATTGGTTGAAAGATAAGTTTTCTTTCTAATTGTTTAGACTCAAGTGTGACACATTATTGTGAAGTTATAATGTTTTTTTAATTTTAATGCCTAAAATTTGTGAAATTTTTGCAATGTTTCAATGGTTTTAATACCGTTCGCATTGCGTTAAAACCACGTATATGATCATGGATAATTTTAAATGAAGACTGGACAACACCAAGTTTAGGTTAGCTCGAACAACAGAATATAGCTAAAACGTGGAAAGAATCGGTAATGCCTTTTGTATGTAACCATCCCAGAATTTGCCTGGATACACATCGGGAAGATATTAATCCTATACCGGGATGATTGAACCCATGTCCTAACTGGAATACCACGAGTGCAAGTGAAACTACTAACCGTGGCGCAATCATGCTTAAATTTATGCTACACACTACCCTAATATCGGCCAAATTTGCGTAATATGCATAGCTTTTTAAAAACACATTAAAAGTAATAATTTGTTTTAATTTTTCTTGCAATGAAAAAAATTAATTCAAAACATAATTTTGTGCACACGTCAATGCCAGTTTAAAGTGTGTGTGTGTCATAGAGAAGATCTTAAGAAATAGCAAAATAAAGATGAATTCACAAAAAAAAAAAAACACAGGAAAAGAAATCCCAAAATAAATCGATGTGAAATGTTGAATCCATAGAGAGGACAAGGAATATCGTGGAAGAAATCAGAACCAAATCACAGCTAATTCTAAACCGATAGGCTGAAAACTTCGAGATAGTTGTGACAAACAAAACAAACAAAAAAAATTTGTTGTCTGTAAAGTCGGCTTACGGACGATAGTTTAACGTGACGTCATAACAAAACATTGATGAAATGATTTCATAATTCTATGAATAAAATTAAATCATATTTATTGAATTATTGCTATTTTGTATGGATACAAAGAAGGAGTGAAATGAAATCTACAATTTAATTGATAAATTTACTTTTATTTGCACTCATAAATTCATATATGTTTATTACTTTAACGAAGAGATTATTTTAACTATAACTTTTATACATGTTTGCTATTTAACTTCTTCCAATCTGTGTTATTCTGTTAAGGATAGGACGATGATAGGAAAATTAGGAAACGAATCGGAGTGTTTCAAGTTTAATTTGCCTCGAAAAAGTCAAATCGATGGTTGTTCCAATCGAGTGGAAGAGAGATAGATGCGGCGCAAGCGTACAATGAGCGTAACGGGACACAGTGTTACGGGACAATATGCGTAACGGGACACTTTTTCGTGCGTGCAGCTGGCGTCCGTCGATTTATTAGACGTTGTCACTTCAAAACCAATTTGGACAACACAGCGGCATACAAAAGAAGAGGCTTGGATGATGCAAAACAGATAACTTGGACAACTCAATGGCAATACAGCAACGCACATGCGAACCCAGCAAAGAAATAAAACAAATATTCTGCCAACATAACGATGACCACACAGACGAACAAGGTATGCCTCTAAAGCCACAATTGTTAATATGCGGGGACTGGACTCTGTTCCTGTCATCAGGCACAAGAACCAATTATAACAGTATGTTAGTAAAGTAGACCATGACTGACAGTAAAAAAATTTTAGAATGTTTAAAGTCACACACACACGGAGACAATAAATATTTTTAATTGTGTTCACATTACATTGTTATTTCGTTGAACATTTTATTCATGATTAAGTCAGCATTTGCACGCAAGTGTCATTGTGATTCGTTTGTGGAAATAACAACACTTATAAAAGGTTGAACTGTAATGGAGGTGTACTGCGGGCACAAAGAGTGAGAAGATGGTTCATCAATGGGGCTTTGGTGAAGGTTGACCTGAAGCGACTTAGGCACAGAGAGCACTCGCGACCCTAGGCCTGCTTCCACCGAGCTCTGCTCTCCAGGAGGATAAGTGCTGGTTAGGCTCGTTGACGGCAGTTCTGTCAGTGGTCTGATGTCACTTCGGAGTGATTCGCCGTGTCGTCGTGTCAAGAGCGACCTGTCGGGACAGACGCATGTCCACACGTCAACACCGGTATGTGGAGGTCGATTCATTGAAACCAACACTTATGTGAATTTTGAAGCCGGCGAGTTGTGCTTGTATCGTGGGTGTTGTGAAAATGGATCATTAAATCTAAAATAAATTATTTTCATCTATTTGCGACACCTAACATGGTTTAAACGGATCAAAATTTAGAATGTTGTCATATTACACCTACCTGAAGTTTGAGGTAGTCGAATTATGTACCAACTTATTTATTTATTTTTTATTTGTTTCAACTCTTCTAATATTTTTAGTTATAAAGGGAATCTTTAATATATTTTTTTACTTACAACTTGGCAGAAGTTAACAACTACATAGCGAAACAAACTTTGTGCCAAAATTTGTTTTAATGAATAAATTTAAACTTTATTCAGTTTAAAAGCTGGAGATGTAGTTGTAATTTATGGAATTTATTCATTTAATTGTTAAATGAGAGGTAACTTGAAGGGCCTGAGGTTTCTCCGGGCAGTGCTCGACACGTGGAGCAGGCGGCGCCGGTGTTTGGCTTGGAGACGAGGCAAGTGTACGAGAGATGGGGCGGGGACAGAGCGGCTCCCGGCGCCAGACGGCCCGCAGACCTGGGCGGTAGCCAAGTGCCCGCCACGCGGCCCGCCGGCCCACTTGTGGCACTCCGCCGTGGAGCTCGTACCGGCGGACAACAGCAATCACCACGCCGATCGCAAACGTTGCTGATACCCGCCAAAAAAATTATTTTGTACTAAAACAAATTTTCTTTCTTAACGTCACATCGTATTTTTATAACGTTGCATTGGAGCTGGCTATGGCTGTCTTGAGAGTCTTAAGGACGATCATCCAAAGGTCTTCATGAAAGCTGATGTCTTTGATAAGAGAGGTAAGAAGAGAAAATAGAAAAATCCTAAATCACACACGACCCTCCCAATAGAACAAAAAAATGGCAAAGAAAGAGAGTAAGTATGAATTTCGAAAATCATTACCAACTTCATCTACAAAAATCTGTACTAAAAAACTATATCACAAGGTAGATATTTAACTGGATACATAATAGGCGTTTAATCTCCCACAGAAAGAAGAAGTGAATACAGACCAAATAACATTTTACTAAGCATTAAAAATTACACACAAGCACTATATATTTCAAAAGACAGAAAAAAATTGAATTAAACACATCATCAATATATATATATATATATATATATATATATATATATATATATAAAACAGAGGATGTTGGTATGTATGACGTTGATAAACTAAGACATTATTTGACTGATTGCAATGAAAGTTGTAAAATTGTTTTTTCATGGAGGTTTTTATGCTAGCCATTTTTTTAGTAACTCATTGCTAGAAGGAAATACAGTGCATCATCTTCTAAACCGTTTAACCGAACGCCATGAAAAATGGTATAACATAGATATTTTAACACGGAGAATATTTTCGCGATATACATTTTGCTATAACTCGCCCATAGATGACGCTGCAGCACATTAAATTCTAAGCAATTCAATAGCTTGCCATGGATAAAAAAAATCATAGGACATGGACATTAAAACAGTAATTGTGTGTCATTTCTTTATGTCCACCACACTGTCATATAGCGCTATCCATTTTCTTTTAACTCGCTGAAAGTTAATCACCCTGTGTTCAGCCCGGACAACGCCGGATACTGCAACTAGTTAAGTTCGTAGAAATTAACTTAGTTTTGAGTGAGAAAATAACCACATTCCAAAACTACCATAGTGTTACATTTCTTTAACTGTCCCACGTGTGTTTTAAACCTTTTTGATGGTTGGTTGGGATCCTCCAACAATACTCACACATCTGTGGTAAACTGAATTATTTTGAAGTGGTACAACCCCACAGGGACCGACCTCGAGGAAAATAGTTTTTTTTTGGAAATAAGAATGTGAGTGACAATCAACACTAAATATTTCACCTTAAAAGACATATTCGCTTGGTTGAAAATATTCTTTACAGGCAATTTATGGTGATACTTTGTTAAATTCTTAGCCACCTCAGACAGAACATCTTTCATGTTAAAATTCTTACAGATTTCCATACAAATGGATTCAAGGACCACCCACTAACAAGAAGGTGAAACCAAGATCTCCATAGGAATAGCTGAGATGGAGTATGTTTTTGTATCATCATTTACTACAGTATTGAAACACAATTCAATTCATCCCAACTGTGGCGCAAATCATAAAAGAGATCCCGAAGGGCTACCTTCAAAGTCGTATTGTACCTCTCAAAGATATTTACTTGGTGATGGTAGGGGGGTGAACTCTCTTATTTCACCATGTGAAAAACAAATTATTCATTTCTTCTGATGAGAAATAGTTGGAACTAACACAAAAACTATAGAAACATGTGATCTAAAATGGGGAAACATGTATTGTCCCAGAAATCTACATATTTGTCTAAATTTAATATTTCTCAGTGGGAAAATGATATGTTAAGTTATATACACCTACCAAATTTGAAACATAACCTGAGGTGGTTAGTGGCTAAGACCACACAACATATAAATACAAGCATTCCCAAGGATAACTAGCTACATTAGCAGCACATTTACCTTCTCTTTTCACATTACACGATTTTGCCTTCTAACTTTTTACACAAGCCTTTACCTTCCTGTCTACCTATTTTTGGAGCCCTGGCCCAGTAAAACAATTCAATAATCCAACCAATGGTTTATCACGCCCTGCATGACAACCACTAGATGAACTAAGGTAACAGTCAAAAGTCATGCTACGAACATTATGTGGTACAAAAATTCGCGAAATTAACCTGCTTTGGTTGTTAACCCATTATATAGGAAAATGGGCATATCTGAAACTTGAAAAGACTATCTCAGCGTGGCGTATTTTCGTTCTAGACTGTGCGTATTCTTTCCCGTTAGTTTTCTCCTCCTCCTCTATCTTCCTGAAGCGATTCCCTTCCCCTTCGGCATGCGTAGACGGCCGTATTGAGTCGTAAATTAAGAGATAAGTATTGTAAACTGTTCTTTGGTGAGCATTTCACTATGTTGAAGGCCTTCACATACGCACGCAGCATAGATAAAACGGAAGAAAACCTTGTAAACTTTAACCAACTCAACCTTTTCACTGTAATTGTAGTAAATTTTAATTTTAAATACCACATTTTAGGGTATGGCTGCCATTTATGGAGCAGTTTTAAATAAAACTTTTAATGTTTTAATTTATCGTCCAGTTTTACTAATAACGAAACATTTCATAGTTTGAAAAAATATTTTTTTAATCTGTCATATATTTATGCAAGTACGCATATTTTTCATTTAAGTAAATAAAATTTTCTTAAACTAACATTTGGGAATTATTTGCATTCATTGAGAATAAGAATTGAAAATTAACAGTTAAGTTTTATTATGTTTTATCAGAGTTAAATGTTTTGGGAAGATGTTTTTTCCAAGCCTGTACAACTGCCGCCAGTGGAAATGGCTTCATGGCCTGCGAACCTATTCCTCGCTCTGTATCTGTTATATATCTCATTTCCCTTTCTCGCGCCCTCAGGAGCGGAGGGCGTGTCTCGATCCGCTGGGAGCAGTAACCAGTTGTCCTTAATTTTGATAAATGGCGGGACGCGAAATGAGAATTTTAATTTAATATTTTAGTGACGGGTGTCCCAGCGCAGCTGGCGCGACATGGCGTATCCCGACTCCCGGCGAAACAAGACGGATTGTCGGTAAAATGTTCTGCTCGTACCACTCCGTACCTGCGAGAATTATTGCGTTTTTAGTAGCTCAAAATGTTTAAACTCAGCAGTTCAAGGCGGTTTCCCTAATCTAAGGTGGTGTCGATAAAATACCAAAACTACATAAAACGTATTGAAGAAAGATATTTTATGAAAATAATCTGTAAATGAAGACACAATTTTCTTCGCGAATTCATTGAGTACCTAGTTAAGTAGATTTATTATACCCATATACATCTGCATCACGCTTATGGTTGGACTACGGTGATCTGGACAGGCATTTGATGACACTCACAAGGGGTGGTAACAACTTGGTGAATTCACTTAGGGATGAGACACGATGTATTAAATGTATACCCTAAGAATTATCCCACTTTATAAAAGCATTTGAGAATTTAAGCCCAGTTTGAATACTAGTTAATTTTCTCTGTGGCCGACTTACTTAATTGCTTGCCACCCAGATGCTCTGGTTGTGATTCTCGCACATAGTCACTTATTTTTAATAATGAAGTTTTTTTTGAAGTGACAACGTCTAATAAATAGATGAACGCCGGCTGCACGCACGAAAAAGTGTCCCGTTACGCACATTGTCCCGTTACGCTGTGTCCCGTTATGCTCATTGTACGCTTGCGCTGCATCTATCTCTCTTCCGCTCGATTGGAACAACCATCGATTTGACTTTTTCGAGGCACATTAAACTTGAAACACTCCCATTCATTTCCTACTTTTGCAATCATCGTCCAATCCTTAACAGAATAACACAGTTTGGAAGAAGTTTAATAGCAAACATGTATAAAAGTCATAGTTAAAATAATCTGTTCGTTAAAGTAATAAACATATTTGAATTAATGAGTGCAAATAGAAGTAAATTTATCAATTAAATTGTAGATTTAATTTCACTCCTTTTTGTATACATACAATATAGTGATAATTCAATAAAAGTCATTTAATTTTATCCATAAAGTATGCAATAATTTCATCAATGTTTTGTTATGACGTTGTCACGTTAAACTATCATCCGTAAACCGACTTTACAGACAACCATTTTTTTTTAATAAACTATCTGTTGACAATATTAATACTTTAGATGTAAACGATATTATTTGAATTATTACAAAACAATTTTTGATGTGTAAATATCTTATCTCTCAGTATACGGCATTTGGTGGGAGTGATTTCGTGTCAATGAAACGGATGTCGATGAACAGAAATGTGACACAAGAATGGTGGACCCACATGTAGCAACATGAACCCGTATATAGTCATTTCATTCAACATTAGGGTACATACCAAACGTGTGACAAATGAAACTCTATGATAAAAAAAAACTGCCCTGGAATATTTATGGTGAACTAAAATATGTAGTCATGGTAAAAATAAACCTAATCTCAAGTTTTAAAATACCCAAGAAAACTGTAATTACAATGAATTATATACAGCCCTGGCAACGCCGGATACTGCAACTTGTTCAGTTCTTAGAAATTAACTTAGTTTTAAGAGAGAAAATAACCACATTCCAAAACTACCATAGTGTTACATTTCTTTAACTGGCCCACGTGTGTTTTAAACCTTTTTGATGGTTGGTTGGGATCCTCCAACAATACTTACACATCTGTGGTAAACTGAATTATTAAGAAGTGGTACAACCCCACAGGGGCCGACCTCAAGGAAAATAGGAAAATGCCCAGTTGTATTTATAACATATGGGTAGAGAGCGTGATCTAGGGATGTAAATAGAATATCATCACCTGAAATTCGTTCACTTGTTTTAGTAACATTATAAAATAACATTAATGATAATATCAATGAATATTTTCATTAAGTTTTTAGTAAGTATTAAAAGACTAACTTAAATTGTTAAAGCGAAAAAAAAATCAAACAAACTTAGTTTTATAATATGTGTTTTAGAATGTTTCAGGCTACTATTTTGGTAATGTCATAAAAGTGTAACTTTTTTATTTGTGAAAGTTTTAAAGTATTAACTTTTAGTTTATTTATTAACATTGGCAGTATTTTAATAATAGGCTATAGCAACAACACTTCAATGTTAAGCGGAATATGAGCCAAATCATGCAAAATGTGTCATTTATTAAGTCAGTAGAAATTCCTTCATAATTATGCAAATAAAAAAGGTGCTTGGATCGAATTTAATATAATTATATCGGCAGACATAAAATATAATCTTTTCTTTTGAATGAAAAAAGGATAATTACAATGCCAGTGTAATGAGCTCGTAACACTGTGATAAGATAGGTATGCCTGTGATTTAGAAGTATACCTCTTATGAGATCGTATCAATGTGATGAGATTGTATTTCTGTGATGATATCTTATCCCTGCGATGAGATCGTATCGCTGGTATGAGATCTATCCCTACGATGATATCCTATCATGCGAGATTGTATCCCTGTGATGAGATCGAATTTATGTGTTGATATCTTATGCCTGCGATGAGATCGAATCGCTCTGATAAGAACCTATAATTATAATGAGATTGTATTCTTCAGATGAGATCGTATCTCTCTGATGAGGTCGTAGACCTGTGATCGGATCGTATCTCTGTGATGAGATCGTAAACTTGCGAAGAGAATATATCCCTGTGATGAAATCCTTCTCTGCGATGAGATTGTAAACTCTCATAAGATCATTTCCCTTTGATGATATCGCATTCCTGTAATGAGATTTGTATTCCTGCGATGAGATCGTATCCTTGCGATTAGATATTATCCTACCAATTTGAAATTTCGAACATACAGGTGTCGATTTTGTGAAATGTGCTTCATTTTCCTTTTTTTTTTTGAATGCGCTTTCTTTTAAGAATGTGCTTTATTTTTGACCACGAATGATCATTCATAAGTCTGTACTCAGGACATGATTGGACTCATGGTCCGGAGACGACTGGTCTATACGCCAGACATTATTCAAGATCTGGTTTCAAGGTATTTCAAGTATCGAAATAATAGTCTCCCATGGTAGGCACAGCTATAACGTATTTATTTTGTCAAAAATATATCCTGTATTGAGTCTTTTTCGTAATAAACTCCATGAAAGATATTAGGAAACAGAATATAAAATTTATTTTAACCTTTAGTTATTGGCCGAGAATCAAACCAAGCACGGAAATCCATTTTATCAATCTTATATTAATACACGATTTTTTTTACGGTTTTTATATTTTGTTCTGAAATTATAAAATGATTATTACTATTTCCAAGATGTCATCATCGGCTTACTGGAGGCTCGTAGACTAGGAATCTAAGCTGCTTTTATGATTTTGGCCATATTTTACTGGATAAATACTTTTTACCTAACATTACCAATTTAGTATCTTTCAGACATCGAACCATTAATGGATATCATTCAAATCAATTATTATTTGAATTAGTTATTTTTTGATGAATTTTGGAATTTTCCTCCAATTTATAGCTTTAAAAATTACAGATTTTCAATGTGGCAGCCAAGATGGCTTACAAAATGGAAGGTACCTTGGCAATATATAATAAGTGTATTCTAGCTGGTTAAAAATTAAACTAAATGGTGGTAGTGCCCTCTAGCAGACGAAAACAATTTGTCTGTTCCAAGATGGCATCCTCCAGCAGACGAAAAAATATGGTGGACGTGACGTCATAATAATTGGCAAAATATCTACCTCATTAGTGGTGCGAGGTCATACTGTATGTGGCTTCCGTGGAAGAAGGTTCCATCACCGTTGTTTTGCTCTCACCGAGTTAGAACCAAGGACTCCATGCTCCATGTGTAAGTGTTTTTTTTTTTGTTTTTTTATTATGTTGTATTTAAATATTTTATAATTTAATTAATTTTTTCTCTAATTTATATCTAAATAATTACGAATTTCCAAGATGGCGATCCTGACAACATAATTTCAAAATTATGGAAAGTTTTATTTAAAAAAATCCTGTTTTAAAATTGTTTTTTTATATAATAAATCTATTTAAATAACTCTGTATCCAATACCCGGTATCAAACCACGGAAATGAATTAAAACTATTAATTATTATTATCTTATGTGAGTTTTTTTACAGATATTTCGAAAATTTTCCGAATATCCGGTTTAATTATTACGAATTTCCAAGATGTCTGTCAACTTTGCTTCATCAGCTTACTGGAGAATGTTAGATGAGAAATATAAGCGTTATTCTGTAGTTTTCACTATTTTTTATCAAACAAGTGATTTTTTTAAATAAACATATTTTAATTGAAAAAGGATCTAACCAAGGAAAGGAATCGATCGAATCAATCAATAAATTAATAAGTTTTTTTTATTATTTTTTTGTGATCTTTCTCGAATTTCTAGATTATTAGTGACACATGTTCTAGATGGCGGCTGAGATAGCATTGGAAGCTTACTGGTTGGCGTAATATATTCCTCGGTATTATTGGAGGAGGTCATCTGCTGATGGAGGATGATTCGTCACCATTTTATTTGGCCTCACCGGGTTCGAAATGAGGACTCAATAAAGCAAGCACGTTTTTTATATAAAATTTATTAAAAGGTAATTTAATTATTTATAATATTTTTATTTTTTTAATTTTCTAGCTTAATAATAGCGAATTTTAGGATGACGGCCATGACGTCATAATTTAAATATAACGGCCGATATTATCCTAGTAGTCCAAATCATGACCTATAAACTGGTTATTGCGGCTAGTTTTAAGGAGTCTTAAGTCGCTCTTAGGGATTTTCAATACATCGGTATTTCGTTGATGACGAAAATGGGAAATTTTTCTTCAAAACTGGAATTTTTCGCTGGATAAAGGAGTTTTTATTTTTCTGATTTTATTTCGGAATTTTTTCTACAAACTGTTAGATTTAAAAGAAATTTAACAAATTTTTAGTAATATTTGGCAATGTTTGGCTAGTTACGAAGGTCCAGGTCAAAGGTCAGGGATAAAGTTATTTAAGACGGCTGCCGTGATGTCAGTATTCAATATAGCTTATATCGACACTCGCCCTTCACCTAGAACCCAATTTCCGGAGCTTTATTTACACACTACCAAACAGTGAATGTAAAAATAATTTAACTTACAGAGAAATGTCTCTCTGCGTCAGTAAGTGAAAATTTATTCGCCTTGTGCAATAGCAATGTCACTTATTTGAATCTTTACTTACCATGTTAATATATCTTTATATTTCCCAGGAAATTAACAGTTGCCTCTGAAACAATTGCTAGATTTTTATTCTTCGATGACGCGTCCTGTAAGGACAAAAGGGGACAGTTTTACTCATTAGGTCATAATTCTCAACAAAACCTGCATCTAAACTCCATAAGTACAGGACCCAAATATTTTGTAGGCAATACTGAGGTGATATAAATAATAATTTTAATAAAGGGTAAGAGAGTTATTAATCAAATAAAGTGTAATGATATTCTAAGCATTAAACAATGTCATTGGAATTACATTACGAAATAATTTAAAATATTAAATTATTTATAAAACTAAATTCGAAACGTACATATAACATTCATGATTATAACTAGAAGTAAAGTAGCTTTTGTACTCTTCTTCATTTTTCCATGATATTTCAGGTAAGATCCCAAAGAACCAGTTTGTTCGTGATTACGCGCGCATATAATAAAAAGGACACACATAAAAACCGGACGTCACCAACAATTCGAAAACTCATCGGTCAGAGGACGGAAGCCGTTGCTGGTCCGCATTGTCTGCCGTCATCAACTCGTCGAGCAGCGATCTCTATCCCCCCCCCCCTCTCCGCTTTTTTTTTAATATCCGTTTCGCTCCTGCCCGGAGTCAACTTCTCTTTCCGTTTCCGCCCTAATTCATCAAAAACGACGAATGCCAGGATTTTCCGCGCCAAGTCACGAAAGTTGCCGAATGACGTTCCGCTTGAGATATTGGATAAAAATGAAATGCCGCGAGCGGGAAAATAAAATAACCCGTCGAGTCGAGACAGCAGGGACACGCGGGGCGAAAGGGGGAAGAAGGATCCAGAAAGCCCTCACAGCTTTTGCGAGAGGGGAGGAGGGGGAAAGCCTCCGCTGGGAAAATTGGCCTCCAAATTCCTGACGAAAGCCGGCGATTCCAGGCTCCAACCTGGAGAGACCGTCTCTTTTTTTTTTTCGGAGTTGTGAGGGACGAGGGGAGGTTGAGGATTTGCCAACCGCCAAATCAATCACTTCACTTGGTATTCTTTATACTGTCTTCCTCCTTGTGTGCCGCATCTCCCCTTCGGAGCATCACTCCGCCCCGCACAACCACCCTTCCCTTTCCACGTAGTCAAAATTTCAAACGCCTCGTTTCCATCCCATGTGCCTCGCGCACAATCGACGCAGCTCCTTAAAACTCCTTCTCGTGTCCTCCGAAATGAAATGCTTGCACGCAGAAAATAATTTTCTTGATAGGTTTTGTCTCTTGGTGTAACATTTTATCCTCGACGTGAGAATATGAGTTGGAGCTAAAACACACTCACACACACACACGCGCGCACACAGAGGATATGAAACTAACATGTAATACACACAGGACATGTATTTGACAAAAGAAGGAATCACATTTGAACAAAAATTCGACGCGGTGTGATACGATCTCGTCACAGGAATACAATCTCGCCAATATACGGTAGACTCCAACTGCTCAAAGATCTCCGAAACTCCAAGTAATACAACGCTCCAATTGCTCCAAGAGCTCCAATTGCTCCAATATTTCCACTGCTCCAAGTTCTCCAAAGCTCGAAATTCTCAAATTGTTTCAACAGCTCCAACAGCTCCAAGTGCTCCAATTCGTCCTAATCCTAATGCTCCAATTCCAACAAATTCTGCAAATGTTCCAACTGCTATAATTTATCAAAGTTCTCCAACTGTTTCTTTCAGCAACGAGAGTTATTTCATCTCCTGCATAAAACTTGTCGGAAGTAGTTCTACTTTTCAACAACAGTTGGCGGCACGTGTTGCATAGATGTAAATATTATGATTTTTTTTATTTGGGATGTGGGATGCTCTTTCTCAGTCGCAAGAGGAGGGCTTCGCTAGACATCAAGGAGAAGGAAGTTCGTCTCGCAATAGAACTTCTCAGATTTTTAAAGGCATAGTATCCGACTGAGTAATTAATATTTGTTTAAATTCCACCTGATTTCAATATTGTAAGTACTGATGTAGTAAAAGGAAACCAGTAATATTCATGCGAAATTGTATCCTTTACTCAAAGTCTAAGGTTAATTCTACCGCCTTTGCCGAGACTTTTACGCTATTTCTTATGCCATTGTATTACGTTTCATTCGTCCAAAACGTAACACCAAGTTGGTACGTAATTTCACTTACATTGTGTAGCCAACAAGAATTAACTTATTTTTATCTGCACAATAATATTTATGTCACCAACGTGTGATTGTTCTAAAAACTCAAAGTCCAAAGTTGACTATTGCAGTGTATATCGCACCGAAGTTCCGGACCATAACGGTCACGGCTCGAACAGCGCATTGACGTTGGCGGCAGGCGGTAGCGGAGTCGGGCGTCGTCGTACATCGGCTTCCTTCGGCAGTCTCCAGGGGTGAATTTCTGCCGTCCAATCCTCGGGCGGAGGACCTTATATACCCGGTGGTCACGACGGTTTACTAGGCCTAGAACATTCTGAATTGGCCTCGCCGAAACCTTTTTTCTCCAGTTCCGACCACGCGTCGTTCCGTGGCGTTTTTCTCACATTTCTTTTTAGTGCTCGCCGGGTCACATACTCTCCAGGCTTTCTTGTTCTTACCTTATAGCTTTTAAACACAACGCTTCTATGCTACCAAATCCTAATATC
The DNA here is from genome assembly GCF_032445375.1 of Bacillus rossius redtenbacheri. NCBI lineage: Eukaryota > Metazoa > Arthropoda > Insecta > Phasmatodea > Bacillidae > Bacillus > Bacillus rossius. The sequence continues at coordinate 40,399,306 of NC_086339.1, read as the reverse complement.
ATTTACGTAGCAGGGGAAATAAAACACAACTGTAACAAAGTAAATAAGGAAAACACAGAGAATATTTTTTCAAACTTTAATACTATTTTATACACTCCCAATATTTAACTCATATAAATATTGTACTTTCTTAAAATTTAAGATTTTTAATCTTTTCAGAAATTTCATTATAACATTTTAATTTAAACAAACACGAAACATATTGACTTTCGTCAGTCCACGTAAAGTTTCAACAAAATAAAAGTATACTCAACCTCCAGGAGTCTGCTGTCAAATATGTTTGTGTGCGTTACTGTTTTTTAGTCTTATTGTAATAACTAGCAACATAACACTTTCCGATTTGGTGCTCGTGAGATATGAATTTTGCTGGAGATGAGGGTAGCAATCCACTGTGTCTTCAAAGCTCCTGAAATGTTGATTTAGACTAGGCTATTTTTACTCATAAAACTGCATAAATAAGGTTGTCATTGTTATTTACTTCGTCTTTGGTTATTTCTTAAAATTAACTTTTCCAGTGATCCCCGATCAGTTAGGTTTGCTATTTTAATGACAGTGTTTTACTATACTAAAAGTCAAAACCAATATTGCCATTATCAAGCGATGTTAAGCCAGACGTATATTAATCGAAACTTCTAAAATTCTGGAAACTAAAATGTTTGACAGTTAACCATCCACAAATCAAACTCAGTAATTTTAGTATACATCAAAATAAATCGCTCTTAGTGGTTTGAATATTTGATATTTGGTGATATATTTGTTGTATATATTTATTTTAGTTGTATTTTCTTGAAGTTTAGCTTTACAGAGCATACACTAATACAGTTTCCATGATTGATAATATTTTTATTACATTTAAGATAACCATTCCTGTCAAACACAAATTTCAACTGCTAATTTTTTAATGTTTCCACTCGTACTTTCAAGTAATGTCTTTTTTCATGTTCCGTTTCATACCATAAAAGCTGCACTATAACTGTAATGCAAGTTAATACAATATGTTAAGTAACATAATTACTTTTTTGTCTGCTGACGGTTTTAATGTGGTTAGCTGAAATGAAAACAAACATCTTTCCGCCCTTGACGTAAACAAGATCATTAATACTTATAGCGTACTGTGCTCACAAACGTACAATTTCCAAACTTTCCCTCCAAGTGTGAGATGACTCGCGCTCTGTCACCCTCCAAGTAGAGGTGACGCACGCCCTGTCACACTCCAAGTATGAGGTGACTCACGCCCTGTCACACTCCAAGTATGAGGTGACTCAAGCTGCGTCCCCCTTCAAGTGTGAGGTGTCTCACGCCCTGTCACCCTCCGAGTGTGATGTGACTCACGCCCTGTCCCCCTTAAAGTGTGAGGTATATCACGCCCTGTCACCCTCCGAGTGTGAGGTGACTCACGCCCTGTCACACTCCGAGTGTGAGGTGACTCACTCCCCGTCACAGCGCCGGAGATGAAAGGCAGTTGCTGGCGGCGACGTGCCAGGCCTGACGTTTCTCCTAACGAGTGGTTGGACTGCTCCCACAGACCTGTCACGACGGCCCAGCGGAACTCTGCTAAGTAGAAGAGTGCGAGCACCCCCCCCCCTCCCTCGGGAGGCGTCACTGACGACGCCCACATGTCGACGTGTTATTTATGTCCGAGGCAGGACAGGCGTCACGCAGGCGTCTGCTGGCGGGAGTAAGCGATGCTCCAGCCTTCTGATTATCTCGCACGAGGAATATGTTCACAACGCATGGCTTTGCTAAAGATATTCAGCTCTGTTGTCAGCAGTACCGAAAACACTTTTTTTCTAAACGAGCTGTCCTAAATTGATGACATAAAATGACCAAAAAATTAACACAAAAAATGACATGTTAATAGTAATAACACTGATATCTTGATCAAAATCAAAAAAATTATTTTTCGTTTGATAATTAGGCTACTTATCTTTAAAAAAAATATTTACTCAATATTGTCAAAGGGAAAAAAAGAAAGAATGAGATAGTCGTAAATAAGAATAAATCGTAAATATCCAAATGTTGGGGGGAAAAGAATCGTAGCTCTTTACATAAATCAACTAGCTTGCTGGCTTCAACTACTCTTAACTTCATAAAATACTTTACTGTACTTAGGATCATAGGTTCGGCATCCCGTACAGGATGTCTGGTGAGAGCTGAACTAAGGAGATTTTGCAAAATAACATAATACTACATTAAAATGATTTTATTCTTAAAGTCAAATAAAGTAAAATCAGTCTTGACGAACAATTACACAGCGGGATTAAAATTTACCACAACAATCTCTTCATTACTTCCTTAACTACTGAACGACCTTACAAGAGAGAAAGAGAGAACTTCACTAAACACTTCCCTAATCCTTACGAGTACATCTTAACTTATAATTAAAATCAAGACAAAGATCAAGCAATACTCACATTTTCCAATAAGCACCTCTTGATTGATTACTTTAAAAACTAACGTAGGGGCCTCTCCTGCCCTTGGAAACCCGAACGAACATTACATTTTAAAAATTAGAACTAAACGACTAGTGACGAGGGCCATAGCCTCCGCCCGAATGCTTGAAGACGACTACCTTATGACCTAACTTAAATTACTTTACGACCTAAGTAACTCGTTACCTCTGGTGACCGCCATAGCTTCAGCCAGAGTGAGCTTGAATTCCTACATTACGAACGAACTAACTAAACAACTCGTGGCCACAGGTGAGACGCATAGCCTCCGCCTGAGTGAGCCCCGAGCTACCACTCACTTGAGCTTAAATTCGCGCGCCCTGCCACGCCTAGCATAACAAACGCTCGTTATTGAAGCCAAATTTACTAAACAACTAACTAGAACATCTGGGAAGGCTACCCCCCTCTACCCCGACGTGCAGGCCACACCGCGCGGCTTGTTGCGACAGCGCGCCCCAGTAACTGCGGCCCGTGGCTGCGCCAGGCGCGGCCGAACAAACAAACAAAAATCTGCAAGCCCGCAGCGCGCCGCGCCGGCCCCGTGCCTCAATTACATGGTCACGCCACTTGCGCTGACGATTGAACAGAGCAGCCAGCACAGAGTCCCGTCAGTAAAGTCCCTAAATTTGATTTCAACAACCCTGCCAAATTTCAAACCGCGACAATATGGTTTCATCTTTAATGACTGCATGTAGTTATTCACATATAATTTCAACATTAAATAATGAATTTTATAACTATTGGTCATAATTTTATTTTAAATATGTCTTTGCTTTTAATATTGACTTTCATTTGATTCACTAATTATTTTGAACCCCACCTTAAGTTATTCCCAATATAAGTTATGATCAAAGGTTTATACAGATTTTATTAATTTATAAACATAATATTTATTTATGTGATTTGGTGGTAAGTATTGAAATAAGACAAGTTATTGTTTTTTGGAGGTAGAATGAATACTTGCACAAATATTATATGGCAACCCCCAAAAATATTTTTTAACAACTAAACAAATCAAGGGTGGCTTCTACCCGTTCAGTGTTTTCGCGTAACCAGCGCAACGCAAAATTCTTCCGTGTCCTATGAAGAGTCTGAGTGCTGAGTGATTTCTCAGGCGTCAGAACAAACACATTTAAGTTACGAACAGACAAAAATAGGTAACAAGAGAATGTTGCGCTTACAGCCACAAACACATTTTTATTTACTATTATTGATGATTTACTGATTTGTGTTTGAATAATTTTAAACAAAACAAAAAAGAATTGTGAAAGTTAAAATAACGACAAAATATTAAATTTGATATTTTCCATATAGGCAAAATCGTTCTCTGCACACAGGATGATTCAAAGCCATTTTTTGTGATTTATCCTTCGCCATAGTTGTGTTTTTATTGTAATACTGCAGAATGAAGCGTGAATAGAGTTCTTCAGTTTATTTGTGTCATACCTGTTCTGAATGTTATGTTGTTTCACAGTACCCTACAGTATTCGGTCACGTGTCATAAGGTCTGGAGCACAGGGTGGCCAAGGAAAGGCTGTGACTCAGGTGGTATTGCAGAGCCTCTTACGAAAAATCTTCTTGGGAAGTTTATCCAATTATGCTTGAACTGTAAGAGTAGAACATGTAAGTCTAAAGTACACTACCAGTAACCAGCAATACCGTGGTTACGGAATTGTTGAACGAGTCACTCACAAAGCATGTTAAAGTGACGGTACTTTCTCTGAACCATTAAATAAATATGGTAATGCCAAATTTGTGGCCTGTGTTTACTTCTGACACAATAACCTAAATGAGGTTATTTTCAAAAATCATTTCTCAAATGAGTACTTTATTGACCACAATCACACAATTTTGGTAAGCGATGCTCTGGTGATTTATGTAATCTCTATTACAAATTAAAATAGGCCAAATTATAGCATGATTTTGAATCTCTATAAAGATATTAATCAGACCCGACATTTCGAACGGGTTTTGGGCAAGAATGCTGTTACGGGTTCCCCTGAAACTACCAACACAAATTTAATTTTTGCAAACGCAGCTCTGCAGAACATACCTGCAAAGATGTCTTTAGTAAATTCTTCAGTGGGAAGACTATCGTCCATTCTGGTGGTCCGGATCTCTGGGCTTCGCAATTTGGGTTTTCTTCAGCTTGGTAACATGTGATTTATTGGATCCTGCTAGAAAATCTCCAGACACCACTGACAAAGATCGTCCAATGTTAGTTATTTAGTGCACCCACAATGCAGTTGCCATCCTTTTCTTCGATGTGTTTTAACTCTCGTCAATGACATCGTTTCCTTTCAGGATACTGTTACTACCTACTAGTTAATTCAAGACGCACAATTGATCCAGGACGCGTGGCCAAACGTGTTTGCAGTTACAACACAGCAACATCTCGCAGACCTCTTACAATCATCCTACTAATCCAAGCCAGGACATCGCTTACAAGAGCATTGATGGTGTGTGTGCCATTCTAGAACATTATTTTATATTTACTTTTCACACGGTTGAACTTACTGACTTTTTGAGTGGATGAACTTTCACAAAATGAACAAAAAAAATCTTTGCATAATTGGATGTTAAAGTAGCATTGTTTACGTTTTTATGCAGTATGGACAAGGAGAATGAAATGGAAAATAAAACTGTTACCTTTTATGTTTAAAGTCAATTTAACTGGATGCTATGTGATATGGTTTAATTTATTTCAGAAAAATAATTATTTGACTTTCTCTAACCTTTTAAATATTCAAAATGTTTCATCATTTTAAAAACCAACAAATCAATTTTTTAAATAATTTCAAACTATGCCAAACTGTAGCCACCAGCATTGTCTCAAAACTGATTTTTTTTATATAATTATTCAATTTGGTTCTGCTTATCCATACTGCCAAAAATTTAAAAAAATTAACTTTTCCAGAAAATTATGCAATAATTATGATCTCTCTATATTTTTTTCATTGTTTAAGCTCGACCACTGGAAAGACTACACAATAAAATAATAACCTGTAACCAGACACACGCCTCGGGCGGCTGCTTGCCTGGGATCTCTTGCAGGTGGCGTTTCGCAACCGACAGACGTAGCTAACTTCAACCAACTTGGGCACCAATTTGAAGGTTTGCATTACAATTTAAGTACCTCATGTTACCTTAGATTAATTTTTTATTCATTTGTTAATTTTGGTAACAGTTGCCTGAAAATAAAAAATAAAATCATTTGCATAAACTTTGTAACTTGTCTTCAATTCTCACCAAGAAAACTACTAGGGTATAGTAGCTACTGCCTTCCTGTTCAGCACGGATTTGATTCCAAAAGTTTACTACATAATACTAAGGAATGTATGTATTAAAGTTGGCTTTAACTGCAAACAATTAATGGTTATTTAGTTTTTTGGGATTCTTTGTAATTTTAACGTAACAGCTGCATGTATATAATCAAGAATTTTTCATTGATTTTAAGTTGATTTTTAAAATATACAACTAAAAATTTATTTTATGGATTAAATTTAAGCAGGCACTCTGAAAAGAAAAAAAAAGTGTTTTTTTTTTGTGACCCGCGTTGTTTACAATCCGCGTTGCATCAAAGTTGGATTACTAATTGTTGTAATAGATGTTATGGTTATAATTTATTTTCACGCCATCGAGGTAACTTGATTAATCACATGGTCTCCGCAACCCATTCATTCCTCTTGGGGTGCTGCAACACCAAAGAGCGGCTGGTTGCTGTTTGTGCCGCCTGAGATAACCTTGTCCGAAATCGCTTATAATCGCGTGTGACCTCTACACATCGCTGTTTCGTCGCTGTCCATCTTGCCTGGAGGTCCGCGTGACAGGTCGTCTGCTGAAAGCCCAGAAGAAACCTGTCAGTCTGGACACAGATGAATTCAAGTGTCCGTGTAATATAGGTTTCCCAACAAATCATACTTGCGTAAAAATAATAAAAGATATCAATTATATAAGTATCACCATGTAGTAAAACTTCAATTTAATAATAAAATGTTTTAAATTAAACTTAAACCTTTGACAAAATTAGACATAAAACCGTAACGAAAAAAAAAAATTGTAACGCTCGTGAGTAAGGGCTCTCGATAATGTCTGGAGGAGGAAGGGGGAATAACGAATAAAGTAGGCAGTAAGGCCGCTGAAATACACTTTGCAGGTTCGTATAACAATTTTTTAAACAAATTATTAACTTCCTGTGTTAAATTCCATTTTTGACTTTATTAAAGTTGAATTTTTGTTTCATACTTTAGCTTTGAAATATGGCGGTAGCAGAGCTCAATGACATGTTTTCGCTAAAGCAACTGTAATACTCAAGAGGTCAAAAAAAAAAATTCTAAGTAATGCAACGGTAAAGGCAGGCTAGCCAGTTGTTCTAAGGAAAAAAATAATTAAAAAATAAAATGGTGAAAGCCGTTAAGAAGTTAAGAATGACTGTTTATCAGAGATGTTTTAAAGCTTCTATTTTTTTCCATCTGTGCCTGATAGTGATAAAAATCCCAATAGGATTTCAGATTTATTTTCCGAAGTAGCATTTTTTTAAATCGTCAGTTAACGAATCGTTTCAGAGTTGCTTGCCACGCGATGGAAGGCAGCCCAAAGGTGCGGGAGCCATCAGACTTAAGTGAAGCTTCCGTCGGGGAGAGATGCTGAAGACAGCGGCCCGTGTGAGGGGTGGAGGGGAAGCAGGAGCCAGCAAGAAGACAACAAGCGATTTAGAACTATAAGCCTGTTTATTTAGCTTGTCGCGCACCTCCCGCCTTGGGGTTCCCTGCGTAAACACTTCCTTTCCTTTCGGCCTGTGTTTTCTCGACACCCCCGTCCTCCCCCCTGAGGAAAGCTCTGTCAACCCCTGCGGGCTCTACGGCGACAGGCGGAGATGTTTTCACAATCCTGCAGCGGCCGTGGCCCAGCCAACGCCTTAACCGCCATCCATTTCCTCCCCCCCCCCCCCCCCATACACACAATTCCGCGCGGAGAAAAGTCAACCGAAAATAAAGAAAGAAGAAAAAAAAGGAGAACGTAGGCAGCATACTTACCGGGTGGGAACTAGGCACGTGTCATGAGCGTAAAATAAGTTCCTGAAGGACTGCGTGGCTCCTGGCAGTTGGTGCCGGAGGGGAGGGAGGGGAAAGGTGGGGAAGCTGTGAGAATAACGAGGGCTGTGCTTGTTTTGATAGCGAGGAGAAGTTTTCGTTAATCCCCTTTCCGCTCCTACCCAAACACCACGATTTATATAATTCCCCCCCCCCCCCCCCAATAATCATTACGTTGGATAATCAGAAATATTACCGCCCCATAAGGAAAAAAAAATGGGTGCGTGCACTTATGTACGCGCGTCAGAAGTTATACTTCTTTGGCATCATTAAAAAATAGTGTTTTTGCATGCAAATAATTAATTACAATAAAAAAATAAAAGGGCTGGAAAATGATAGTCAACACAGTCAATAAAGTTCAGTTTAAATTTGAAAAATTAAATAAATAAAATTTAGAGAATAATAAATATATATGACAATTTGTACTAAATATATTAGATTCTTAATTTAAAATATTAATGATTTATTATTTAATATTTTAAAGGAAAACAAATAAATTTAATAATAAATTCAAAAATTTAATTTGTTTATTAATTTTTAAAATATTTATTATTTTCTTAATTTAATACATATCAACTTTTAATTTTTATTAAAAAGTTTTCATTAAATTTGTTAATTTATTTTTATAAATATTTATTATTTATTCAATTTAATAATAAATATTAAAAATTAATATTTTAATTTGATATTCGATTTTAATTTTTATCACAAATTTTTTATTAAATGATTTTTTTAATTTATTTTTTATTTCGTAAATATTAAGTAACCAATAATAAATATTTACCAATAATAATTTAATAATATTTAGTATTAATTAAATTAAATAATAATATATTAATTTATATCAATAAATAATACATACGGATAGTTAATCTCAATTATATTAGAGCACTTTAAAAAGGATATAAGCACAATTTTTTACTAATATTTACGAATAGCAAATAGTATTAATCAAAATATTCAATTTAAATCACTACTGAATATAATTATTGGCACATAAATTATATAATTCGCACTTGTATGAAACTAAAACACGTGTTGTGAATGTAGAAACTAGAAACATGTGGATAAATATTATAAATATGAAAACAGTGAACAGAGGCGACGAGCGTGCCAACATGCGCGACTAATAGAGGTTCTATTTCTATTTTGTTGGTAGCTTTTTTTCGAGACCTACATGGGCGATTTAGCGGGCAGCTTCAACCTGTTCATTTTGTGTTACAGTGATGCGCGCGCATCTTAAAATTTCACTCTCATCATTTTTTTCATAACGTGCCTAAAGAAGTATAAATTCAAAAAAATTTTTTTTTTCATATAGAAATTTCAGTTGAGATAGAAACATAGTGAAATTGAACAGCAAAATGAATTTAAATCTAAATCACTCAGAACGATAACTCTTCGGATTTTTGAAGCAATACTTAGACATTAAAATTTAACTTTCTTTTCGAAAATAAGGAATGAGTTACTTGCTGTTACTTCAAATTAGTTTTTCTTCAAACCAATAGTGTTTGCTAACGGAGACCGCAAATATTTACCATCTTTGTAAGTGATTTTTTTTATAGCGCGAGGTACCACGTGTATGTTGTGAGTGAATTTTTTTTTATAATGATCAAAATTTGGTAGATTAAAAATATAAATTGAGGTTTCAATACAACACGAGGAAAAATTTATTTTGGCGACAAAAATTTCGAACTTTATGTTAATAAAAAAACACTATAGCGAACGTCAAAAGGAGAACGATGTTTGAATTTGCATGTAGCGCGGCTGTGAAGAAATTCCTTTGCCGACGAAAATGCGAATAATCAATATGTTAAGTTGAGAAGCGAAGTAGGACAGTAATCTTTCATGCAGCCGATCAAGAAGTCCACTCATAAGTACGAGCTGAGCCCACGATCCTCAGTCTCGAACAGGGGCCCGAGGAACTGCATCGCTCTTATGGCTTTCCAGTTCTGGCTGGGCGCATGACACCTTAAAGCGTGGAGGTGCTAAGGGTGACACCGGCTCACGAATCACACGCATCTTCGCATCTACGCGCTAGACACCAATCTAGCGTGCAGTCTCCACATCGGTTACGCTCCTTTTCGTTGCTTTGAGCCGCGAGAGTAAAATTTTTTACAACTTACAATACTTCACGCAGGCGTAAATACAAACGATGTGGGAAGGGACCAGTGCGTGTTTTTTACGGTTTATTTAAAACTTTAAAATTGCAATGAAAATTTAAATTCCAATATTTAAATGTTTTAAAATCCCGGAGGAAATAAATTCCTGAATACAAAATATTTGTTTTATAAGTCATGCGAACATACAAACGCACACACACTAGACTAACAGTACACGCACTGAACATACTGAACACACAGTTCACACACTGGATACACAGTACACACTCTGGTCACACAGTACACAGAGTACACACACTGAACACACGCTGGACTTAAAACGGACACATTGTACACACAATGGACATACAGTACACACAGAACACACAATGTACACACACAGAACACACAATTTTAAATTAAAATAAAACATTTTAATTACCGATTCATATTATTTCTAAAAAAAAATTGGTTGTCTGTAAAGTCGGTTTACGGACGATAGTTTAACGTGACGTCATAACAAAACATTGATGAAATGATTGATCCAGAAGAAAAGGAAATATCATATTTGGCCTAAGACTGAGCCGTAATAGGTTTCTGCAATCAAACCATTTAGGCATTAAAAATATTATATTCTTTGAGGAAGAATTTTTTTTTAAATTTTTCTAACTTTTGTTTGATCAAATCTACCTCTGCATACTTTTATGAATAAAATTGAATCATTTTTATTGAATTATCACTATTTTGTATGGATACAAAGGAGTGAAATGAAATGTGCAACTTAATTAATAAATTTACTTTTATTTGCATTTATTATTCAAATATATTTGTTACTTTTGAAATGTTACGTGCGCCGTATTTATTTTTACAAGTTAAAAAAAAAACAATTTCGCCCCTGCCGGGATTCGAACCGTCAATCATAATTTTAGTAAAGAGCGCCGCTGACCGCTCAGCCATAAAGCCATTTTTGATATATAATAGTTTCAGATGTTATATATTATTAATAAAAAAATTGTTCACGGTAGGGGAATAATATTATTTCATTTTATTAACTCGATTTTATAACAAATAAGCATCCCAAATACACCAAACTTATTTATAAGGTGTAACAAATTTTTTAAAACATTTTGCAGAAGATCCCGGTTGTATTTTGAATTATTATGTGTAACTGTAAAACAGCATTGTTGGTTCAAAACGTATTTGAATATTCAACATTACTTTTAAATAACCGTACCGATTGTGCTGAAAATCGGTGGACGATCGTTAAATTACATAATATTAATAATTCAAACGACGAAAATATGATTGAAAAGTCAAATCGATGGTCGTTCCAATCGAGTGGAAGAGAGATGCCACGCATGCGTACAATGAGAAAACAGGAATATCCGTAGTGGGACATCCGTAGTGGGACACTTTTTCGTGCGTGCAGCCGGCGTTCATCGATTTATTAGACGTTGCCACGACAAAAAATTGTTTCGAAATGAGTTAACTACATTAAGTGAATAAAAGTGTAGTTTTATACATATATTACCTGCGTAAATTAAAATATTATGTACCACATTCGTTGACAAGGTCATGATGACCTCTAAGACATTTGTGATGTGAACTTCGTATAAATTTTTGTTGTTGGAATTTCCGGCACAATTATGCCACAGTAAGTTGTGGAATGCTGTAGATTAAGGGTTAATAATAATTTATGATCAAGGAACGTCTGGTAGTATTTGTATTATCAGGAATATTATGTTTATATACTATTTGTTCTCAACATTTCCGCGCTACCCGACCACGCGGTACACTGCGTGATGTGAATTTCCTTCCTGGCAGAAGGAGAGTCTCTTCAATATTACTGGCATGGAGTTACCTTAACCTCTAGGAAAGGTAATTTTTATTACTTTGGCATGTGCCAAATTCTAGAACTTCAAACTTGAAAAATTTTCGCTCACAACTTACAAAACAGCTACAAGAATATGGTTTTAATTTTTTTGTTAAAAAATTGAAGAAGCAAAATAATATTATAAATGTTTTGAATATTATTTTTTGTTAAAATATTAAATCAGGCGTGTAAATTATTTTTAAAATGTTGTATAAGATTTTTTAATTTAAACCTTTTGCTGAATGGTATTAATTTTTTGTTGCGTACCGAAAATTCCTGTATGTGGTGGTTGATCCGGTAGAGGGTACGTCAAGGTAAGTTAGAAATAACGCAGCATACTTGCATTTTTGCACGCTTACACACTTGTGAACTTGCCCACCCGTGCACTTGCACATGCGCGGTTGTTTCTTTGGGGTGGACGTCGAGCTATCCCCACTCCGGGGCCGTTGGTGCGGTCGGTGATCGCTGGAGCAGCCTTGAGCGGGCTCCACGTGGTGGCGTGCGGCTCAGGTTGAACCCCGCCATGCTGCAGGGATAGGCGGGTCGCGGCGGTAGGGACCCGCCAGCACCTGACACCATCCTGGCTTATGGGAGTATTTGGGCAGAAGGCAACAAATGGGGTTTGAGCTTATTTTTGTGCACCGCGCCAAAGGCCATATTTTATGAACTTATTTACTTATTATGACTTTTTATATATATATATATTTTAAAAACCTATGGTTTATTTTGGTTATGCGCATGTCCAGTTAACCATTGTTGACCTCACAACTTTAAAACACACCACGCAGAACTTTGCCATTCCATGTTGAAAAATTTCTCGTTCTTAATTCAAACAAGAGAGTCTAATAGAGAGAGAAAGAGAGAGAGAGAGAGAGAGAGTGGGACAGAGAGCCAGGAAGATTACGTGTATAAGTGTTTCCATGGTACAAAAAAACTATTTTATTTATAAAATTTTCTTCTTTCGAACTTGCGGCAATGTAGTGGAGATAGAGACTTACATTTTGCAAATGGAACCATTACACAAAGGAACGATTTATTAGTAAACATGATAATAATTTTTATATTTATGTATTTGTGGCCGGCAGGGCCACATTTTTACTTGTAATTTATTTTTGTTGCTGGTCTCTAGTTTTATTTGGTTTTTTATTTCACGTATTTTTACGCCTTTTTTAATTAATGTTAATTTATCTGTAAATTTTTTTAATTATATTTGTTTCTGTTAATTAGTTATACGCCGTTTGGTAGCTATCGATTATGAGTTTAAGAACATCAATTGTGTTTCACGTAAATACCACTTGGCGAGCGCCCGGCGGTTGGCTGATGACGTCAGACTTTCGGCTTGCCGGGAGTGAAAATCAGCTGGGGCCGCGTAGAGGAGTGTGTGGCCAGCGACCGTCGAGGACAGAGCTATGTGACGGTGCGGACTGGTGTGCCGGACGGCAACGGGCGACGAACAGTATTGGGGTGGAGGCTCCACGCTGGGTGACAGGGCAAATGGATTGCCCTGTGATACAGAAGTAATCAAGGTAAAGAGAGGCCGCGATTTTGATTTTTACCCTCGTGGTGCTGCACGCGTTTTTGGCAAACCTAGTGAACTGTGTATTTTCCCATACTAAATTTTATTTGGACGGAACTTTTATTAGCCTGTTTGGTGAAGAGGCCCATTTGTTTCACACGTTGTTCCAGTGTGGGATTTTTTAAAAAGGTCGCCCGTTTGCCTGTAGTTGTAATAAAAGTATAAGTTTGGAAGAAACGAACATTTTGCAATTTTTTTTGAGACTTTGTCTTAGGAATTTGCATACTTAAAGTTGCATTTAGCTAATATAATCAGCTTGTGCAGTATTATTAAATGTATGCGATCGGTATTGGACTACATGCGCAGCCTGATGTTGGTTGGTGCGGCCATTCTACGTTTTTATGAAATCATTGGCAAGTTAATAAAGAAGTAAGACTTTGTTTGAAGTATATGATAAATACTTCTGTGGTAACATAGTTATGTTACGTGAAGAGTTTTTGCTACGTTTCCCTTAAAAATAAGATAATGTTTTCTTTGATCATCGTTCACGCCTTTTGTGAATTCGTACCTATGGCCCGGCGTGGCATTAGACTCTGGAGTTGGTGAGGAAGGTCAGGAAGCCAGCGCACGCCTAGGATATTAACTTTGTTTTTTTTGGCAAGTCTTTAGCAACGAACATCTGAAGAAAGACTAAACCGTTGATTGAGAGTTTAAGAACTTTATTTAAATAAATTTTTTGTACTTCAGTTTTATTATTGTAGAATTTTTATATATTTGTATTGATTGTCTTGTTTGATTTTTGGTATTAGGGCAGTCAGTAAATTGTGATATTATATAGTGGCCATGCCTCATGCCCTTATATATTTTTATACTGGTTGTTATCAGTATTTATATTTTTACGATTTTTTAAAGGTTATTGTTAGTATCGCTAATGGGGATAAGATGCTGCCATTATTAACGTCAGCTTTTGTGACTAAGCTTGTATGGTTATGTATAGTAAATACTATTTTTGCAAATTTCTATTTTTTAATAACATACGTCCAAAGTCTTGCCTCTTGTTTGTTTAATGGTTACTCTGCTATTATATCCTTTGAAGTTTTTGGCCTGACCCCTGGGCAGTGGTGTGGGGAATTTATATTGTTTAGCTTTTTATGCCTGGTTTTAATATTTATTTTTTTCCTTCGCGCCCAGAGTGAGTCGGGGACGCAACCCCTCTTACAATTAAGGAGGAAGAAGGGTTACAACCTGCGCCACTCTGCTTGGCAGAGACTTTGGACTTTTGCGATTTTGCTGACCTTTTTGATTTTTTTAATAATGGCAGTTTCTTGGATTTATAAACTTCCCAAAGAACAGGTTTACGCTAATTTGCAAGCAGCGGGAGTAGAGAGTGGTCTGGAGGATGACATTGATACCTTACACAGGAAATTAAGTACCCACATTAAAGAAGGGAGGAAAAAACATGTTGAGGAAAATGTGGAGAATTCGGAGATCAGCCAAGTAAATTCATTGAATACTGCTATGCAAAGTAAATTGCTTTTTAAGGAACTCGATAGGTTGCCATCTTTATGCTCCGGTGGGCCAAGAGATTTAATAAAGTTTTGCTTGGGGGTAGATAGTTTGAAAACTAATTGTTGTTTAAAAAATGAGCAAGAATTGTTAAGGTGTATTTCGACTAAATGTAGCGGGATCGCTAGAGACGTGATTACGTCAGGTATAAATAAGTCTGTTGGATGGTCGGTAGTGAAAGAGAATTTGTGGGAATATTTGTGCCCTAAGAGGGTGAAGGACGATCTAATTAAGGAATTGATTTTCCGTTTTCAACGGGAAAATGAAAGCACCTTAGAATTTATACAGGATATTAGAAATCACGTTAATGTATTTGGTCTGCAGTTAGATGATCACCGTTTTGTAGCTATTATTTTGGAAAATCTAAATCCTGCCATCAGACACGAATGCGCATTTATTGGCAGACCTAATAGTGTGGAGGAACTCAACACTTGGGCTATCCAGGTTGATAATATTTTTTACGCTAAATGTGAATTCGATAAGTGTAAAGGCAAAATCAATTTTAAACCGGTTTGTTTTAAAACGCCGGGTAATAAAAAAAGTAATAAGACTTGTTTTAAGTGTAATAAGGTAGGGCATTTTGCTAAGGATTGCTCGGTTTCGGAGGTAAATAAATTTGTTTGTGGTTTTTGTGGCAAAAATGGTCATTCAGAAAAATTTTGCTTTAAAAAGAAACCGGAGCAGGAAAGACACAAGACATGTTTTAGGTGTGGCAGCATGGACCATTTGATAAAAAAATGTAATCGCAAGAAAAAATTAGTTTGTGGTTTTTGTAATAAAGATGGTCATAATAGCGGGAAATGTAATTTCCGTAAGGAAGTTAAGAAATATCGATTTAACAATAAGCATAGTTTGGCGGTCATTCAGGCAAAAAGAGGTTTATGTGTCAAAGTTTGGTTGTATGATCGTGAGATAGAAGCTCTACTTGATACGGGGGCTAGTTGTAGTTTCATCCAGCAGAAATTTTTAAGTTATTTGGTGCGCGATCATAAATTTTTGAAAACTAAGATCGTAAGTAGTCAAGGCATTAATGTGGCCATGGCGGACGGGCAAAAGGTTCAGGTAAAGGTGAAAGTATTTTTACATTTTAAATTGGAACATTTATCTTGGACACGTGAATTCTGGGTAATGCCCGATTTGATCCATGAAGTAGTTTTGGGAATGGATTTTTTAAGTGATAGTAAGGCTATAATAGTGTGCGGCGAGAAAGTAATGAGGTTTGATTTTAATGATAAAATTAAGATAAAATTGTGGGAGAATAAAAAAAGAAGAAAGGTGGTTTGTGGCGGTATCGAAGGGTTAGAGCAAAGGTTGGGTGAGAAGGAAAAATTGCAGATACAGCAATTAAGCGAGGAATATAAGGATGTTATCACTACTAAAATTGGCAAATGTACGCTAATGCCATACAAGATCGTGCTGGTAGATGAAACCCCTATTAAATGTGTGCCGTATCAATGTGCCCCGCCTAAAATGAAAGCCTTTCGAGAAATTATTGATGATTTACTTGATAATAAGGTAATAGTGCCTTCTAAATCCAATTTTGCCTCACCGGCCTTTTTAGTAGATAAGAAAAATAAGGGCAAATATCGTTTGGTCCTTGACTATCGCCTTCTTAATGACAGGGTAAAACTAGATCCGTTTCCCATGCCTAAAGTTGAAATTGTTTTGCAATATTTGGGAAAAGCCAAGTTTTTTACGGTGCTTGATTTGAACTCGGCGTTTCATCAATGTGAATTAGAAGCAAGTAGTCAGAAATTTACCGGGTTTGTCACTCCTTGGGGGCACTTTGAATGGACTAGAGTGCCTTTTGGGGTGAATTTTGGGGCCCAATGTTTGTCACGAATTTTAGGGCACATATTACAAGAATATCAGTATAAATTTGTAATAAGTTTCTTGGATGATATTTGTGTTTTTTCAAATAGTTTTGAAGAACATATAGAACATATAAGAAAAGTACTTGAGAAACTAAAAGGAGCCGGCTTTACCGTAAATCCGGAAAAAAATAGTTTGGGCCCGTAGCGAGATAAAATTTTTAGGATACATAATCCGAGAAGGTGAATTGGTCATGGACCAAGATAAGATAAACCCCATAGTTATTTTCCCGGCCCCCCGTAATGTTAAGGGAGTGATGCGCTTTTTAGGAATGCTTGGTTATTTTTCTCGTTTTATACCGAATTACGCTAACCTATGCGCGCCTTTAAATAATTTGAAAAGGAAAGATGTTAAGTTTGTATGGGGGGAAGAGGAAGAACAGGCCTTTAGGAATTTAAAGGAAGCCATAGCTCAACCCCCCATTTTAATACTTCCGGATTTTGAGCAAAAATTTATTGTGCAAGTGGACGCTTCGGGAGTAGGTCTGGGGGCGGTTTTGTTGCAAGAACGAGAGGGAGGTTTAAAACCGGTTATGTATGCTAGTAAATCCCTAAATAAGCACGAGTTAAAATACAGTGTATATGAGAAGGAAGCATTAGCGTGCATATTTGCGTTGGAGAGATTTGAGAGTTTTCTTGAACATGAGAAATTTGAATTATGGACTGACAACCAGGCTTTGACATGGCTTTTTTCCCACCCGCGGCAACTAGGGAAAATAGGGCGGTGGATCATGCGGTTGACGCGTTTTCGTTTTGACCTCAAACATATGAAAGGACAGGAAAATGTAGTGGCCGATGTCTTATCGCGCATGTTTGATGAACATGAGTTTCAGTGTAATGACGAAATGAGAACTGAAGACAAGGAAGAATGTAACATCCTGAGGGAATTCCCTCAAGGATTTATTGATTTGCGCGAAATACAAAAAGAGGATCCTGAGACTAAAGATTTAATAACGCGTTTGGGGCAGGATACTACTATAGACTTAGGAATGAAAGACGGGCTTTTGTGTTGGATGAAAGATGGAGAACACAAAGTTTTTGTTCCTAAGGGGGTAAGGAAAATGATAATGCGGTATTACCATGATTCTAATATAGGCGCGCATGGCGGAATCGAAAAAACTATAGATAAAATCTCTAAAGAATTTTTTTGGCCAGGTTTGAAAAAAGACGTAAAAGATCATGTTTTAAGCTGTGAAGATTGCCAGCGCGCTAAGCAATCTAGACATAGTAAGATAGGTAAATACTCTGTTGAAGCTCTGACTAGACCTTGGGAAAGGGTTTATTTGGACATTTTTGGGCCCCTACCTAGATCATTAGGGGGGAATAATTGCTTACTTATAGCGGTAGATGGTTTTTCTAAATTTTTTTTTTTTTTTGCCTTTGCGTAATATGAAAAGCCAGAGTATTATTAAGGCTTTAGAAACTAAAGTGTGGGGTTTTTTTGGTAGCCCGGAGCAAGTAGTATCAGATAATGCTACATATTTTAAGAGTAAGTGTTTTGAAGTGATGTGTTTAGATTGGGGTATAAAACATATTACTACCAGCCCCTATTATCCCAACCCTAATTTGGTTGAAAGGGTGAATAAGAATGTCAAAGTGGCCCTCACGATTTTTCATCAACGTAACCAACGGAAGTGGGACAGTGTTATCCACGTATTAAATTTAGCTTTTAACATGACCATGCACAGTGGTACTAAATTCACACCATCGGAAATTTTTTTGGGAAGAAATGTACCCCATCCTTTACTAAATTGTTGGGGTTTGCATCCAGCCCTTTTGGAAACCCGAAGCCCCCGTCTGTTGGAAAAAATGTGGGAAGAAGCAGCCGAAAATCTGCAAAAGGTTAGAAAGAAAATGAGTAAGTTTTATAATAAGGGGCGAGTGGATAATGTATTTAAAATTGGTGATGAAGTGCTATGCAGGCAATTTGTTTTGAGTGACAAAGCAGGGTATCAGAGCTCTAAGTTAGAGAATAAGTAAGATGGACCGTATAAGATTGTAAAGATTTTAGGGCCGGTTACTGTTTTGTTGGAAGAAGTTGAAAGAAATAATAAGGTAAAAAAGGCCCATGTTAGTCATTTGAAAATGTTTGTAAGGCGGAGTTCCTAAAATGAATGTGGATGACCCTTTTAGGGTGAATATGGCTAAATATTTTTTTTTATTTTATTTGGAACTTACTCTGGTATAATTTTTTTTTATAATTTGTAGTTGTGGTTATTTTTAAGATTTTCTTTGCTGTTTAAATTTTTTTTTTTTGTTCAAGGCGGAGGTTGTGGCCGGCAGGGCCACATTTTTACTTGTAATTTATTTTTGTTGCTGGTCTCTAGTTTTATTTGGTTTTTTATTTCACGTATTTTTACGCCTTTTTTAATTAATGTTAATTTATCTGTAAATTTTTTTAATTATATTTGTTTCTGTTAATTAGTTATACGCCGTTTGGTAGCTATCGATTATGAGTTTAAGAACATCGATTGTGTTTCACGTAAATACCACTTGGCGAGCGCCCGGCGGTTGGCTGATGACGTCAGACTTTCGGCTTGCCGGGAGTGAAAATCAGCTGGGGCCGCGTAGAGGAGTGTGTGGCCAGCGACCGTCGAGGACAGAGCTATGTGACGGTGCGGACTGGTGTGCCGGACGGCAACGGGCGACGAAGAGTATTGGGATGGAGGCTCCACGCTGGGTGACAGGGCAAATGGATTGCCCTGTGATACAGAAGTAATCAAGGTAAAGAGAGGCCGCGATTTTGATTTTTACCCTCGTGGTGCTGCACGCGTTTTTGGCAAACCTAGTGAACTGTGTATTTTCCCATACTAAATTTTATTTGGACGGATGTGGGATTTACTTCTTTCTTAGAACAAAGCCGTCATAAAATTCACAGATTACTTAGTATTCAAGTTTTAAAAAAATAATCGGCAATGGCGTTAAGTGAGAAACCATAACATTATTTTACTTCAGTGTTATCGCGAAACTAACGAAAACATAAATGACGATACCTGTATCAGTATTCGAACCCGAATTTACTTTTGTGTTAATTTTTTGGGTTGTAAAACCAACAAATACATAGTTATGTGAACGTATTGATTCTATAATAATAAATAATAACTTTATTCCCAGCATCACAATATCATTATTTAACTAAATATCCATGAAATAATCAAGAGTGCTATCCAATGGCGCAAAGAAAGTTTTTAGACTTATGTTAGTAATTTAGACGGGAAAATATCAGTTCCGAACAACGAGACGAAATTGTACTTATTCAACTATTCCCTGACGACTGGACGCACAATTGCTATCTGCTTGAACAGAGAGTTACAGCGACATGTAACTTAGGTTCACACATCATAGAATTCATCAGTACTCCCCCAGGAATGTGATCCCGTAAGGGTGTGGTTATGGTTGGGAGAAAGACGGGTCTTTCACATGCCTGACACTGTTGCCAGTGCCCAACATGGGTTCCGAGAAACCGGGGAAACAGATTCGCCATTTCCCATCGCGGCATGTTACTGGAGAGCGCACGGCTGGGTCGAGAGGTTTAGGAGACACAGACATGGCGACGGAAGGCGACGGAAGGCGCTAGTCTAGAAAGAGAATGCCCTCCAGCCTAGCAGGGAGCAGAGCCCGAAGTGACCTGGCAGGCGACGAGCCATCTGACCGGCCCGGCCACATCCAGGCGTGGATCTCAGCGTGCAAGCGGTCCCGGCCGATCTCACAGCTGACAGAGGACCGCCGAGGCCTGCCCGCCGTGTTGACGCCGGCCGCTGAATAGTTAATGGTGTTTGTCCGTAATACACGGCGGCGGGGGCCCCGCGCTGTGATGGAGGCGCGGGAGAACTGTTTGCGGCTAATCCGGGTCAACAGGCGCCGGACGATGGCGCTCCGCTGCTCGGGGCTGGGCGCTTGTATAATGCACGCGCCCGCACTTCGTTCGGAATACCTCAGCGCGGGTTAAATGGAGTCCATCAAACCACGTGGAACGTCATTTTGGATTCAAGTTACATTGCGATAATTACCTACATGCTGAAAGCTCCCGAAAGTGTATTTTTAATTTACATCCAAAATTTATTGTATTATATAAATAGTTACCTAATTTGTAATAGCCGATAAATGAAACACTAACTTGTCACAATCTGTAATAATAACAAAAAATAGTTGAGGTAGAATATCTTCAGATGAAAAAAAAAATATTGGAAATAGCTATAAACAATATTTAGAAATCAGTTATACAGTTAAAAAATATATATATAAATGTTTTATAATTGTTTGACTGTTTTTGTCTATTTCTTTGTGTTTTTTTGTCTGTTTGTTTGTCTGTTTGTCGGTTTGTGTGTTTGTTTGCATGTCTGTAAGTTTGTTTCGGCACCAATCCAAAACTACATGACAAATTTTGATGACCTTTTAAAATTAGTAATGAATTTGTCTAACTTAAACTATTAGCTATATAAACTTGCAGAAGTCCAACCCAAATGGTGTGAAACAGGTGTAAAATTAGACTTTAAATATTTACTAACATCTCCTAATCCAACCAAGCATAAAACATGTATATGACATCAATCATTAATACACCAAAACTTCCAAGCATTTTTTTACAGTTTACAATGTTCTGCACAAACGAGTGTAAAAGTTGTAATATTTGTTTATAAAAATTGCATAGATTATTCTAAATCTTCTAGATCTAGAGGTGGGAAACTTAGAATGAACAAAATGTATAGGACTATATAGTAACGTATTTGGTAATTTTTTGATATTTATCTGTTAAGGGTGTTTAAATAAGATATAATTTTGTGTTATTAAAAAAAATTCCTCCAAAAGTAATACAGAAGGGCGTACAGTATTAAGGAAAAATATCAAACAATAGGTTATACTCCCATGTTGCGCTAAGTTAGTGTGCAGGGGTAATACTCTCGCAATGGTCATAATGTATTCTCATCATCATGAGTAGGCCACTGCAGTGTCCCCAAAAATGACTAGAATTTCGAAACTTAATTATATACCAAAAAAAAAGGTTTGAATGGAGATAAAAATAAATATAAACCAAGGACGCCATCAATGACTAAACCGTATTTAATTGTTTTTAAATTCACATTTATTTAACCAATATTATGGCAAGGATTATTATTTACATAAATACTTAATTAAGTTTCTAAATGGAATAAATCATCAAGAATGCAATGATCGTTGCAAGAATAGGAAGAAAATAATAACAATTAAACAGACGTTGTCAGGGCACTAAATATCATCAACAATTCAATAGCTGTTGAGATGGATATAATCGAAAAAAACACGCTGAAATCACTAAAAAATTAACAAAATCTTAAAACTGAAATAAATTTCGAAAAAAAAAAAATCTTCTAGGTACAAACGTCTCCTTTTCTCCTCCAGAAGAAAACATGTACAGTACCAATTATCGCTGAGCTAATTTCGTGCAACGAGAACCACACACAGACCAACAATCCATTTAAATAATACTGACAGATAAACAACCAAACATTCTTTATCACTATTTTGTGTAATCCATACCCTAAGTGAACTAAATGTGTTAAGTTTGATTCTGAAAAAAGGAAATACATGCATCCGAATCCACAATTAAGGAGCTAAGAATGAACAGCATACATATTAAGCTAACAGTTAAAGTTAAAATTAATCCATTAAGAAATTAAATATAAAATTTTTGCTTTATTTTAAGAATTTATATCTCCAATATACTGCAATAAACTAGGCTAAATAGCAGTAGCATATGATAGTATTTCCTGCGCCAGGCTTCAGGCTGTGGATTAATATTGTCATAGTTCCTCCGAGCGCAGAGATTTTCGTGAAGTGTTGATGTCCACCATCCTCATTGTGACAACACAGTAGCCATATTGTACGACCTCAACCTTGACCTTTAACCTTGACTTTCAAAATTTGGCCAAATTTTGCCAAAATTCGCCAAAATTTCTATTATTTTAGAAAAAAATATTCCTGCTAAATATATCAAAAAACTGAAATATATAAAATGTATCTATTTGAAGACAAAATTCCCGCATTAAAGGAAAATTTTACGTTCTATTTTTTCAAAAATTCAAAAATTCGAAATAAGGAACACCTCAAAAGATTTTGGCTTAAGGAAGAACCAAAATTCCCCAAAGAAGCCTAAATTTCCCGACGAAATGTCACCTCGAAGACTCTGGCAGCCATCTTGATGACCTTGACTCTGACCTTAAAATTCAAATTCTTTAATTTAAGACAAAAGATTTCAAAAAATAAAAAAATAAAAAATTGTTTACTTTAAATGTTTAGTTACTTACTCCATTTCGGACCTCGGGTCGATTCCCATCGAGAATAAACATGTAATTTATTTATAAAAATTTAAAAATATACTTAATAAAAATTACATATTTAAAATAAATTTATTACGTCACACTCGTTACATTTAATCATGACGTAACAGCTGCAATTATCGTTCAGACCGCAATCTTGAAAATCCGTTATTTTTATGATAGAATTTCGGAAAATTTTAAAATTCAGGAAAACTTTATTAATAATATTTTAATAAAAATTCTGAAATTCTGAATTAAGCAATCACCACTGCTCATATCGTTACGGTCCCATATTGGATTTTAGAACCTTCGCATGTTTCGTGACGCTCGCTATCTCTGATAAGTATGATGTAATCGTAGCAATTATCGTAGTAGTTACAATATATACATTTATTTTCAAATTTATACATGTAAAAGAAAGTATATGTATACCTTTAATGCTAATGTAGAACTAGCATAATTTATGTGCTATTATATTAAGATTTAAAACATCCTCTAAAACAAATTGTGTTACAAAAAACAGGAAATGCCTTCATTATACTTAAAACTTTTGGATCCAGTTCACCGGTAGAGTGTTCATTTGTTTCAGTATTGTGGCACGTCAAGTTAAATGTTTACATGGCTGTGTTTTGGAACACACAGAGACACAAATAAGGTCAATTATATGTGTCACATCATTGTTGACAGAGCCCATCTGGTAATAATTGCTTAACCATCCGCAATTATTCTCATTATCCGCTTTCCGAAATTCATCTGAACATCGACCAGTTAACTAGATGGCGATAAATTTTCCTTTATTAAGCAATCATTTTTATTTATTTGGACGAATCAAAGTTACGCAAAATTAATGTTTCGTTTATCTAAATTGAATTCCACTAACCGAAAAGTTATAAGTACCTACAGCTAATAAACTTGACACAGGATAGTAATAACATCCACTTCAGTAAATTTTTGAAGTAATAACATATTTGTATGTGACACATTTATAAAATCATTATAATAATATGACTTATGATCTCGTCAATATTGCGGTTTTTTAAGACGGAGTTACACGATCAAATCCCGTTAATCTACAAAAAAAAAATTTTAACACTCTCTACCCGACAGTTTTGTAGTTAAAACTAATTTTATGTTCTTGATTCGACTAAACTCGGGGGAAATTACACAAGACTGCGGTTGAAAAACACCAATAAAAATTAAATTAAAGGATGGCAATTCGTTAAGCTCGGCCGCTGGAGATTAAACTTATGAATGATTCAACATATTAATTATTAATTTACGTGTCGTATTTTACCTAAAACAAGGGATGGATTTCGATTCAGTATTTCACTCCAATTAGTGCCCACTATGGACAAAAGACAGTAGTACTCTGGGGTCTGCGTTAATGCTTCATGCCCCCGAACCGAATAAAGTACAAACGAGGGTCGACCCTCCAAAGACCGGACATTGTCCCTCCGGGAGGCCCTATTTCACCAACCAGCAATCCTCAATAAAGCCTAAGCCCCGCCCTCGCTGTTTTATTTGATATTTGTGGCATATTTTAATTGTAATTTCTTTTATTTTTCGTTTCTGTGCTATTCATGTAATGATTCATACTTTTCTCAAAACAGAATTCAATTTTTTGTAACATCATAGAAAACTTTTTTTGATTTAATTTTCGCTCATCCTTGAAATGCAGCTTCCTCATTGGCCAAAAGGAAAGAAAAAGCTGGGTCAGTCGCCTTGGCTGGGACTACTAGCTCCGGTGAGGCTGGCCGTACAGCCCTTAATGCAGTCAGCAGGACGTCCCTTTACAGTGGTGACTGTTGAGAAGCTGCCGTTCTGGCCCAGATCTACTGTAATGTTTTGGATAATGAATATTTTTCATGACTTGTAACATGCATGCTTACTTCACTTATACAAACAAAAAAAATTAAAATATGTAATACATTGAATAAATGGACAGTATAAATTCGGGGACTTTAACTACAAAATTTTTTGTACCTCGGAAAAAAACAAAATCAGAATACTCAAAACCTGAATCTGAAACTAGTTAGTTCCCAATGCAAGTTAAAAGATCGTCACTAAACTTCATACCTCGTCTGTTGAACTTAAAGATTTTGGACACATCTACGGGGTACCGTTTGCAAAGTTAATGAAGATAGTAATTCAGTATGCAGTAAAATGTAACTGAAGTAAATTATGTTATAAGAAAATATTTTGCTTATCATCATCTAAAAATTATGTAGACAGGAAAATGTTCCTTTTCAAATACCTCAGCTTAATGACACAAAAAAACTTCCATGTTTGTGTACCAATGAAAGGAGAGCTTCATTTTAGAAATCAACCAAGAGTTTTTAGAGTCACGCAAATATATAGAGTGAAATCAAAGAATGTATTTTATTTTTTTGCTTGGCCTCATCAACCTGAAAACACATCCAGTAACCAAATTCCCCAGAATCATTGCAGAACGGGAAGTCGTTAATGCTGTTTCGGAATCGCTGGGACGTTTAAAGACTGTACACGGCGATTCAATCAGCGAAGCGGGGATATTTTTTTTTTTACAATCGTTTCGAAATGGTCGTCTGCAATGCTGATGAGGGGTGGGGGTGCAGGCAGCGAGTTTCCGAAGGCGCGGGTCCGCTCGCTGCAATTATTCGGGATAGTTCGTGCGCGTGCCGAAGTCTCTCACTGGGCAATCGGCACGTGCGCGAGACTGCTTCGTGATTTTCCGCGACCACCGGGCCTTCCCGGGCGAGTCGGGACTTGCCCGCCCCTTTCTGCTACCATACACATACCCCCTCCCCCTCCCCCTGCCCCCTTCCGCCCTGCGGTGGGGGACAGCCTTCACAACACACACACACACACTCTCTCTCTCATCCGTTCTTCACCAGCGGGTTTCAATAACAAAACATTGAAATATAATGTTCGCAGGCTTGTCTGAAGTAGTTTGGCTTCTGGGTTGTAACCGCGTCCTTGGCGAATGATTCACCGACGCGACGTTTCGGTCGACATTGCAGTCGCGATCATCAGGGAGCAGTTGTCTACGCTACAACCCAGAATCCAAGCTACTTCATTAAAATATATATAATTTAGGTGAGTTTAAGGGAAAAGTTTTCTTTATTTACATGTATTTAAATATAAAATCCTAGGAAGAAAAACAAGCATACTAATACGCACATCGTCCCATTAATAAGCTAGTCAAGCATTCAAGACCATTTTTTTAAAGATACTTTTTGTGATTATTGACAGACAATTTAATTTATTTAAAAATATTTTTTTTGAAGTGAAAAAATGGCACAAAGCCATATATAAACCTGAAGCGCTTGGACAGCAATTGAAACATTGATGTCTGTTGTGAACACTCAGCAATAAACTTTATTTCCCAAGAGCATTATAGAATTGAAGAAAAGTATTTTTTTCATTACTTTATTGAATAATTCATTTCGTCGGGTTTTCTATTTATTCCACCAAAGGAAAATAACTTATGTGAAATAAAATCATAGAATACATCAAATAAACAAATATAAATGCATATTGATATTTCCAAATACATTAATTTCCTAAGAAAATCTCCTCAATTATAAATGAGAGTAATATTAAAAAATGCTCCCAATTTCAGGAAAGTGTTTGGAATTATAAAAAGAATGCAACAATTTTTTTTTTTCAAAATTAATATGTTGGTATTGTTCATCATTTATCTCAGCACGCATAATCGTCGGATATTTACTTTCACTTTTTCCAAAAATAAGACCTCAAGAAACCTAAAAAGTAAAGAAATCATTTTGTTGTTGTTGCTGTGGCGCTGTGTCCAGGAAGGATATCCAGTTGTTAGGACAAGCAGAGAGCCACCGCGGAGGGAAAAGGCCTTAACAAATCTTCTCCAGTCTCACCACGGAACTTCGCACACAAGAGAGACTCCACCTCCACGCCTCGAGTGGTGGGGGGAAGGGGGGGAGAGGGTGGAAACGGAAAAGCCCGCAACTTCCTGCATTTTCGTCCCAAACCCTTCTTCCATCCCCCCTCCCCTCTTCGGGCCACTCGTAAATTCTTCTCGGGCGACGTGTTGGTGGGGCCGAGTTCCTGGAGGGTAGAATTTTGGGTTCGTTTGGGAAGGGTCCGCTCCACCTATCGCACCGCCAGAAACAAACAACCCCCGTCCAGACACCCCCTCAGTGAATCACACGCCGACGCCAAAACAACTGTCAGTAGCGGTGGGTCTTGCCGGGGGGGGGGGGGGTGGTGGCTGTACGTCCCGATATTTATGACGGCCGCCCGTAAGCCGGTGTTGTTGTCGACGACCGAGGCGCCCGGGTCTAATCGAGTGTACACCGGGCCTCGCTCGTCAGCGGACACTCCGGCCAGAGTGTTCACTACCACCACTGGGGGTCACAAGCTTCCCCGCTCTTCAGGTGAATAGGGAAGGAGCACTACAACCATAGGCGTGCGCACGGTAGGTGCCACAGGTGCCTTGGCACCACCATTAGGGTTAACGTTATTTTGTTTTTTACAAGCATAAATAATACATACTTACAAAAATCCGTATTATTTCCAAAAAAAAATATGTTTTTCAATCGTGTCGAGTTACAGATATGTGCTCATAACACTATCAGTATATCAATTATCAATCTAACCAACTATACACACGAAAACAAGCCAGTTGCAATTACTTGTGTTGTACACGCGGGCCGCGGCTACAAAACTTCTGAAATGTAAATTCTTCTCATAGTTCTCCTCGAATTACATAGAATGCGCGCTCGGTGTCCAATGTTCACTCCACTCGGCAGGCGCACGGAATAATAGCCGCCGTCCGCCAGGGTTTATTTAAAAAAAGAGAGAGAGTTTAGTTAGTTAAAAGGATAGGCTTACTCGATGACTTATATGCAGTCGCCGACAAAACATTTTTGTTGTATTCCAAAAGTTAAAACTTTTGCCCACTCTTATTTGTGTGTTTTTATTATTTTAATATTTTACATATTTAAGGTATGTTACAAAAACTCCCTTGATTTGTTGATTTTAAAACTTAACATTTGAGAATGTTTTTTTTTCTAGCATTTATTTGGCATCTTCAGAAAACATTTAAGTACGTTTTTTCAAAGCCACCAGCGTGAATTCCGTGCAAACAATTTGTGCAATTTACTTTATGGCTCAACAAAACTTAAAACTGTAAATAGTTTAGTAGTTTTCCTGGTGATTATAACGTTCAAAGCCATAATTTGTCATACAAAATGTTAAGATTTTTACATCTGTGTATTTAATGTTTTTGTTCGGAAACACCTTAAATAGCACCATTTTGCTCTTTCAAATCCAAATTTTTCCGGGGGAGGACCCCCCGACCCCCCGCTTTAGGCTCGGGTCCGTGAATAATAGGGCTGTTGTGTAATCTGGCACCACCACTACTGAAGTCCTGCGCACGCCTATGACTACAACCATGGTGCAACATCCATGAAGCTTTCAACCTGGCTGTTATTTAACAGTCATATATATATTACTTTACATTGGACACAATTACTGCCGTAAATTAACAACAAATATCTAATTTATACATAAAATTCTTATATCAATAATTACAGTTGAATTACAGCAATGGGAAAAATCGGTTAAGTTCGTAGAGAGGGGGAAGAGTTACTTAAAACTGGAAACTTCGTTAAAACTTCCTTAATACAAAAATTTTTGAATCCGTTGGGACTTACTATAACTCGTAAGAGAGTTAAAAAAATTATTTGTTTTGAAGAGAGTAAATTTGGGCCTGAAGAACTAAAAACTCTCAACTCCGTAAGTGCGCAGACTATTAAATTCCCTCATCGGAAATATTG
This sequence comes from Bacillus rossius redtenbacheri, assembly GCF_032445375.1. Classification (NCBI taxonomy): domain Eukaryota; kingdom Metazoa; phylum Arthropoda; class Insecta; order Phasmatodea; family Bacillidae; genus Bacillus; species Bacillus rossius. The sequence goes on along the minus strand of NC_086339.1, from coordinate 40,370,747 downwards.
AGTTATGCAAACATTTTCTGTTTGTGGTGACTCTGAGAGCATGTATTAACGTGAACGCGTTTGAATATTTTGAAGCGGCATATGTTACTCGTTCCTGAGTTATATTTATATTAATTGAAACGAGTTTTGTTTGGTTTCCTGGCGCGTCCGACAGGAAAAACACTCTTGCCTTCAGCCGCCCGCTGGAGCCGCTTCCCGCACAGCAGCTCTGCCACGCGGGCTGCGGCAATGGTCGCAGCTGATTGGACAAGACTGTGACTCTCAACAGTCCTTGCGGGCCTGCTCGAGGAGTGTGGAGTTGGAGTCATGCAGCCCGTGTGCTCTATAGGTGCTCCTCGGAGTTGCGGTGGGAGACGTGACCCAGGTCTTGTGTGGTGGGCCAATAACAAGTAGATAACACTTGGGGCACGACTTGAGGTTTTTTAATTTATGTTTAATCAAAGTGTTACACACATCTCTTTACAGTTTCTGGATTATTAGTTTCCCCTGCAGCTGTTTAATTCTAATTCGTCTGCTGGTGTAAATTGCACAGTTCGCCCACTGCCTCCATGAAACTGTACGACATCCTGTCCATATGCTTGCGTGAGCAGCAATATCTTATGCGGCCGATAACTCATGTCCTACCATAACCGTGGGTGCAGAACACACACCAGATCTCACACATGCATTCACGTAGCACAGCTCAGCTGCTTTGTGCTAGAAGATGCGTGCTACAGATAGGGTGGCTGCAGCCTGAGATAGCTCAGATGGTCTCGCTTGCGGACTCCATGTATCGCCACACGCATTCTCGTGCCAGAAAGTGCAAAAGGCCAATACCGTGTGTCCTAGCATGCTAGCTTCTCTCCACCCACTCCATCCTCGTGTTCCTCCCATGCGTCACTGGCTTCTCTAGCTCTCTCCCACCTCCTGATCTTTCTCTCTCTCTCCCTCCCTCTCTGAGGCTACTCTTTGGTTTCTTTGTGTTTTTGCACCCCATCCCCCAATTACTTTGAGAGACTCAGGTCTCACATTACCCGACAACCAATAAGACCACCCCGCGATCTATAGTGGCCTGTTTTGGTTCTAGTCGGCTCCAGCCTAAGTACACTATCGCGCCACGTATGCCCTCTCTCGGCCCTTGCAAAGTGCTTATAAAACTTCCCGCTCAGGATGCAGTTACGGCGCAAGGGCATTTAGTTTCCAAAATCATTTTTTTTAAAGTTACATCGTGTATACTTTAATTAATTACCATATTTGGCCAGATATATAATTTCTTTAGTGTCATCTCCACTGCCGACGTGATATCTTCCGTTCCGCAGTCTAAAAGTGTCAGGTGTGATCTATAGGTATTTCCCATAAATGTTGTGCTTATTGGTGCACGCTTTTGCTTCACTTGGCTGTTTTAAAACCGTTTTTCACTGAACAAGCTATTATTTTTGTACAATGTGTCCAAGACCTTTGAACAAGTCTTCCGGACAAGTCTTAGTGGAATAACTACCTCTCGTGATGGACTGGCTGCCAAACTTTTTGTTTCCTCGGCCTTACTGAAGTCTAGTCGTCATGCATAGACTAAGAAAACCACCAGCGTGTGGCAGTTAAGTCTCTTCAAAAATGCAAACTATATTATATATTATAAAAATATATTATCGTGACGTTATCCAGTGATTTGGACATAAACTGTTTCCGTGATAATATAGATCATAATCAAGATTCCTTATTGCCCAAGTAGTATCTACATGATTACCTAATTTTATAACTTCCTTATTCTTATGACTCATTAATTATTTATTGGTTAACATTTAAAAGTTATACATATCTAACAACTGATAAAATATTTTGCAATTAATTTTTAAGAATAGTCAATGAATTAAGTTTTTACCTTATGAGTACTTTATTTTAAAATTGATACTGAAACGTTTTTGGTCTATATTTTTATTTAAACATGTTGCCTTTAAAATCTGCTATTATTAGTATTAATATAAGATAACCAAATGGAAGTTATAATTTTAATTTTTTTGTATTTTTTTTTAAAAACTTAAAACGGAATATTAAGCAAGCTAATTCTCGCTTAAATAAAATATATTTTTAATAATAATATTAGCTAAGCCAATTATTCAATGTTATAGGTCTGTAACGCAAAGCATAAAAGTTTGTGTAAGATATTAGGGTGTGCGCCGAGTTGTGCCATCTGGTGGCAGGCTACCCGCCTTCCTTGGTCACCTGGTAGCAGGCTATCTGCCTTCCTTTGCCGCTGGTAGCAGGATACCTGCCTTCCTTGGTCACCTGGTAGCAGGTTATCTGCCTTCCTTTGCCGCTTCGTAGCGGACTGCCCACCTTACTTTGTCGCCTGGTGTCAAGCTACCCGCCTTCCTTCGCCGCCTGGTGGCAGGATACCTGCCTTCTTTGGTCACCTGGTAACAGGATATATGCCTTCCTTTGCCGCTTCGTGGCAGACTGCCTACCTTACTTTGTCGCCTGGTGTCAAGCTACCCGCCTTCCTTTGCCGCCTGGTGGCGGGCTATCTGCCAAATATTCACGCCTGGTTGCTGGTTACCCGCCTTTCTTGCTTTCGGGCCAATCACCAAATTTCATTATTACCGCGCGGGCCCGTCGTCACTTTCATAATTTGGCTGTCTGCATTTGCCTGACGTCTTCGCCTCGTTACCATTGTGGCGACTACAGTATAGGACAGTCCAAGAAGAAATGTTCGTCACAAGGCTTGCTGGTATACATCGGGGATCCCAGAAGTCCAAATGGAGGAGTGTGTGCTCACTGCCCGAGCACCAGCTACCGCATCGACGCCGTTGTGAAGCTGCCTTCACACCGCACCGACTGCCGCAGTGGAGAAGCTGCCTTCACACCGCACCGACTGCCGCAGTGGAGAAGCTGCCTTCACACCGCACCGACTGCCGCAGTGGAGAAGCTGCCTTCACACCGCACCGACTGCCGCAGTGGAGAAGCTGCCTTCACACCGCACCGACTGCCGCAGTGGAGAAGCTGCCTTCACACCGCACCGACTGCCGCAGTGGAGAAGCTGCCTTCACACCGCACCGACTGCCGCAGTGTAGAAGCTGCCTTCACACCGCACCGACTGCCACAGTGGAGAAGCTGCCTTCACACCGCACCGACTGCCGCAGTGGAGAAGCTGCCTTCACACCGCACCGACTGCCGCAGTGGAGAAGCTGCCTTCACACCGCACCGACTGCCGCAGTGGAGAAGCTGCCTTCACACCGCACCGACTGCCACAGTGGAGAAGCTGCCTTCACACCGCACCGACTGCCGCAGTGGAGAAGCTGCCTTCACACCGCACCGACTGCCACAGTGGAGAAGCTGCCTTCACACCGCACCGACTGCCGCAGTGGAGAAGCTGCCTTCACACCGCACCGACTGCCGCAGTGGAGAAGCTGCCTTCACACCGCACCGACTGCCGCAGAACGTGACGCTGCCCGACTGAGAGCCGTCGATAATTCTGCTGGACTTACTCTTTATCGTCTGGTGAGATACTGGCCCATCTTCGCAGAGGACGTTTGCGGAACCTGGAGTGTGTACGTCGATATCGAAGAGGTGAAGTCAGTCTCAAGTCGTATTAGCTACTTCTACAAGGGACATGTGCATTATGGGGGAATGTTGGAAACTTGGTAACAAATAGGCCGGGGAAAACAGAGTGGAAGTTTCGTAAGCAGCTAATGAATAGTGAAGTTTATTGCTGCAGGACTCTGTGACGTTTTTATAATATACATGTACGTCATTAAATAATTAAATAACATAAAAGTTTAAGGCATCATTTTAAATAAAGGTTGGTGGACGTAAGGGGCGGGAAGCTAGAAAATTTAATTGTGCTTTTTACAACCAGGTTGATAAAGGATAAGTAAATAAAGGACCGGATCAATGTCCTGGGAGTGTGTTTATTGCTATACCGAACACGAGCATCTTGCATAGGGTTATTTTCGTGGTTTAGTTGGAGATCGTGCAGTCGAGAGTTTTCTCGCCATACGGAAAATCGTCAAACGAGTTGTCAGCAGGGGTGAAGAACGAGCACCTGGGTGGTGTCCGGGTTGGCATACAACAGAGGCGAACCGGGAGAACACAGAGAGACCATCACTGCACAAGTAACCGAGGGCTCCATTTGCTGCGAGGACTCGCTAACGCAGTCCCGTAACTGTGACGTCAGAATCGAAGGCGAGTGACGTCTTATTTAGACGAAGAATTTTGAACGGGTGTACGCTTGAAGGAATTTATGCCACAAGGAATTGATTTATAAATTATCTATAATTTTATCAGAGCTTAGGTAATAATTTTAAAATTATAATCTTGTAATAATATATGTACAATTTAAGGTCAATTTTTTCAAATTGCCAAATATATAATTGAAAGTCTATTTTTGTAATATTGTTTATAAGAAATTGTCTCTTTGAGAAAATAATGATGTAGTTCCTGCTGTCAAATAATATGGTTACCTGGTTAGGAATTAATGCCAGATGTAATATGTTGGATGATTAAACTTTGTCAAAAGTCCAGTTGAAATGAAATAAATTATTAAGCTTAGTTACTTTTTTAAAAAGATTACTTGTAACATTGAAAAAAAAATTAAGGCCTGGTTAAATAAGTATTTTAACATCTTAGTATTTCATGTGTGTAATTACATATTATTTTATGATTACAGAACGTCAGTCGTTTATGATTACCGCTGTACTCCAAGAAATTGTAGGAACCAGAGAAGAATATTTAATATTGTCAAAGTTATGTGTGAAAATTGGGCAGTATTTACGCTTTGCACTTTTCTCTCTGGTTATTAAAAGCTACCGTCTTGAGTTGCGCCTCCCGGGGTACAGCACTGGGGAAGAAACGATACACCTAATTATACAAAGTTTTTTTATCCGTTTATATAAATTTAATTGCACACCTGAGCTCACCTTCTTTTTTTATTTAATACTAGCTGCCCGACCCGGCTTCGCACGGCTATACTAATGGAAAAAAATTAAGCCACATCTCCCATTTACAGTAATGGTAAATAAAAAAATTCAGTGAAAATTTATTACAATGCTGTATAATGTACCGGAGAGAAAATGAATAGCACCGATGGTTTCCCAGCTCGTGCACGCAACGTACAACTGATGTACCCGTACTTCGCTTCGGCAGTCTACAGGTAGATCACTCTTGCGCCGCTCATTATACATGCCCCTCCTAGTGGGTACGCCACTGCCGCGCGATGCCCGTTGCCATGGAGACGCAGAAGGCATGAACAATGCAAAATCCTGTTCTCATGCAGACAAAGTACCCACTGTTTCCTGGTTTTAACCACCCATGGGATCTAATTTTCGGAAAATGTCATCCTGCGTAACATAAGGAACATTACTGTGAAGTTTCAAGTCTGTAAAATATATATACTTGAAAAAAGGGCAATAAAAAACAAATTAAACACAGAGAGAGGGGAAAAAAACAATAGCTTAGGTTTGCGATGTAAAGTGATAAAAAGTATTTAAATACTAATTGAACTCTTATGAGGGTACTGATTGCTTTGTTGTTAATATCACAAGGGTGTTTTTTACTTTATGGGAAAATTAAGAATGATAAGGCATCTAGTGCGTGGCAACAATGTTCATAGGCAATAGGAAATAAACTTCTAGCGCCTGCGGCATTGTCAACACAGACTTCGTACGTGTACTGCATGTTGTATCTAACCCCCTCCAACGCATTTGATTCTAAATTGGACTTTTAGTAAAGATTCCTAATGTTATTGATAATATAATATAGCCTATAGCCTTCCTCCATAAATGTTCTATCCAACACTGACAGAATTTTTCAAATCTGGCCAGTGGTTCCTGAGGTTAGCACGTTCAAACAAACAAACAAACTCTTCAGCTTTATAATATTAGTATAGATTAAGGTATTAAGTCATATTGTGCCAGCACTCTCTTCCAATGTATAAATGTAATCACTTTATCCAATGTGTCATAGGGAAAGTATGTGAACTACCGTACCCCAGGAAGGTCCAAATATAATTGTTGTAAAAATAATGTTGTAGGCATGCTTGCATCGCCGTAATATATATTATTATTATTTTTTATTAATTCTTTACTCAGCTTCTTTCATAAATGGAATGAACGTTATGCTGCGTGGTCTAAAACAAACTTTGCTTGGTTGAAAAAAAAATATTGTTTAAAGTTGCAATATATCGCAAAAATATTTTCCAAAAAATGTTTTAAACACTGTTAACGATTATATTTAAAAAATTTACCAATAGTAATAAGGATAATAACCTTGATATTTAAACACGTTGGAGAGATTTCTTTAGAGATAGTGAGTATGTAACTGACTGATCTATAAAAATGGAAGTAAATTTAAATATTTTCTGTTTATATTAGGGTACCAAATTAAATATATATATATAAATTTTAGAAGTTGAGGAGATAAATGAGATTTTTTTCTCCTCTTTTAATGGAAGGTATCTATAAGGAAACCTAGTAATTGGCCTTAATTGAATGGCACTTGGAGTTATTTTAGAGTTTTTTTTCTCAAAAATAAATCCAATATCACATTAAAAATAAAAAAAAATTCTTAAGTTTTACGAAACTTAAAATATATTATACAAAGTATTCATTTGCGATGATTTAATTTTTTGTAAGCTTAAAGTAAGGTCGGTCGGAATTCTTAAATCCGTATTCTGTATTCCAATATCAATGCAGCGGCTCTTGTGGATTCTTGTTGATGGCCGGTTATACACCACGCTTGCACAATATTTAAAAAATCTTTCATGTAAATTTATTTTTTGCTGGAACAAACATCATTTAATATAATACTTATTCAATGCAAAAAAATAAAACATACAAAAGTTTTTTAAAAATATATTTTTGAGTAAATCTTACAGATATAGAACAGATAATTAAAACTTACTTTAATGTCATTGCACTGTTTATCAATTTTTCTTTGGTATTCCCGTTTAAAATATATGGTATATCAATTGTCCGACAAAATTGATAATCTATAATAGTTATGGTGCCAAACTTGCTTGATTAAATAGCTCTTACCTAATATTGGTATTTATCATCAACATGTCCTATTTAAAAACACCTTAATTTCCACTTATAAACGAAGTGTGTTTGGATAAATATTTAAAAAAAATATTATATATGAATGTTGTTAAATCATAAACCAAGCAACTCTACTATCAATGGTATCGGTAGTTATGAAAAAATTGTCAGCTGTCGCCTACGTGGTCACATTCGAATAACAAACTTTAAAAACCAAAAAAGCCCACTTTATACATGTGTATTATTAACCTTAACATGTTTTTCTTGTTAAAAATATTATGTATAAACTTATTTATAATTCTGCCAACAAATTAAATGAAGGTTTTGATTTATAACGCATAATCAATCGATTATGGCCGGTGATGGAAGGTAAGTATTTAAGCTCACCCTTGGTAATGGAGGTGATAATGACCGAGAGAGAACCACGGTTCCCCCACCCCCTCGCCTCCCCTGGTTGGAGGAGTTGAGGCAACTGCGAGCCGTGGCACCAGTCCCCAAGGCACAACTGGCAGAGAGCGCACCCCCACAGGTGTAGTAGACGTAGTAGACGTGTAGTAGACGTGCTCAACCTTCGTCCCTAGTGTCGGTGGCTTGATGGCCACGCGATTCGCTCCAGACGAGAAACTCGGCCGTGGGCACAGGAGATACCTCTCTCGCTGTGCCTGGCCTTCAACGAATACGTATGATATTCTTTTTTGTTACGAAAAACATTTCGCAAAAGTTGTAGCTTAAAACGTGTGGAATAATTTAAATTAGTTTCAGTTAAAAAAACTTATAATTTTAAAAGTTTGTATGCATATTAAAATATCTGTAAATGTGACAGTTGTTTAATAAATTTTTATACTTATACTAAGATCATTTCAAGAACTTAATGTTTACTCTAAAAATGTAACAAAGTGATTGTAGTGACATTCGTGCAGTTCATTTGCTACAGAGTACACTGCACTGTAACTTCAGCATTGCTGACACATACACTTTAAATAAAAAAAATTCTGTAGGGAAAATAGGCTAATGGTCTAATCTTTATCCTCTGTTTGTCTGTTAATATGCAATTATATGTGTTAGCGAAAATATGATGTTTATGTGTGTATCTTAACATTTTTTCTTGCTTAATTAACTACTATGACATTTCGTTTCTAGGTTTATCTGCTTCTAATATTTATTTTGTTTCGTTGGTAAGACACACTAGCGTCATACTGATTCCTTGATTATTATATTATTTTTTTCATTTGCTTGAAAACCATGGCAAATTTTTAAAAGAATAATTTAAAATGAGTATGTTTTATTTAGGTCTATTAAAAATACTATTTTTAAAGTTTGATAGATTTCAAATTATTTACTGAACTTAATCATTTTAAAGCAGTTAATCTATTTTACTGAACCGATATTATTAAAATAATATTATTAAGCCCTAGAAATGATTTAGGTTTATTGGTAACATTGGTTTAAGATATTATCACTATACAATTTTATCAACCATAACGTGCCCCGTAATGTATCTTTTTAAAATACATTTTAAGAATTTTTTTTGCATCCAAAAATCACTTCTTTTTTTTGAGGGTTTAATAGATTAACCCCTTTCGAACCAGGAAACATGAAAAAGCGAATTTTGGAAAAGTTAAGTTTTAAATTTTAATAATTTAAAACGAAATGTCATACCTTATTATCAAATTAACTATCTATACTTTGAATAACAATTATGAAGTAAATAAAATGTATTTCGGTGTGATAAAACGAGAAACCAGATGTTTGTTCCGGCATCAAAAAAAAAAACTGTAAGATTTTAATTTTTTTTTGTAATTTCTTAGAATAAATTAAGAACTAGACTTTTCATTACGTAACTATCCCATCCCTAAAGAAATGAAAAAGGAAATAGTATGATTTTTTAATTATTAATCTCATCTCCGAAAGTATTCAAGCATATTAAACAATATTTAAAACGCGGATTAATTTCGCGACCCGCTAAAACCCATACAAGTATACCTTCATACCCCTTTTGCGAGAGAGAGAGAGAGAGAGAGAGAGAGAGAGAGAGAGAGAGAGAGAGAGAGAGAGAGAGAGAAAGAGAACAGCGAGTCAATCCACCATGACTAGAGCTAATAAACTAAGGTCGAACAAAATGAACATAAAGCAAGGTAATGAAATTTTTCGGTTTTTTTAAAAATTCAATCTTTAAGAGTTGAAAATATAATAATTATTTTAGAACTAAAGAATTAAAATAATTCTGAAAATAATAAAAAGGGACGTTAATATTTCTTAAAAATAATAAAAATAATAAAACTAACCTTCTGAGATATTACAATTCTAAGGAATATCAGAATGGTAGTTTTGGTTGAAAAAATAATAATGAATGCTTCCAAATCCACAGGAAATAAGGTAATATACTAAGAACCAAAACATGCTCATTGTGTTAGGTTTTGTGAAATTTCTTAAGGAAATTAGTTTTTCCATAAAAATAGTTATCTCCGAAGGAAATCAAGTGGTGGGTTTTACATTAAACTATGTTTTCTTTTGTTTTTGTATTCATAAGGAAAAGGTTAAATAAGTTTTACATCTAAAATTTATATTTTCAAAGCAACCAAAACGGTAGGTAAGAAACTAAATATAAACTATTAATATTTTAAGTTATGTTTGATGTTTAGCATCTGTCGAAATATTTCTGCAAAGAAGTTATTAAACGGGGAAGTTTAGTTTGAAAAAAAAAATACTGTGCAGCACATCAAGCGGGAAGTAAGAAAATAAGCACGAAATATGTATATTATTAATCAAGAGTGTTTTTAATTTTCCTAAAATTTCGACTACAAACGGAGGAAAAAGGGTGCCATTTAGGCTTAACATAAAAAAGTCATAACTTCAAAGAAAATATAGCGAAAGGTAAGAAAAACAGGAAAGGTAAGATAAACAGGAAATTTAAAGTAAATAATTAAATATTTAGTGGGTTTCTTGTATCATTATCAACTCGAAACAAAATGTATTTTGAAGTAATAATTCATATCACAAAAGCAAATCAAGATGGCGGTAAGAAACTGACAAATTATAAACTTCAAAATGCATTTCTCAGTGTGTTTCAAGCATTTTGAATATATAACCGCAAAGGAGGTAAAAGGGTCAGTTTTGTTTTATTATTAAAATTATATCACCGAAACTAACAAATGAGTGGTAGGTAAAGTATTATGTATTATTTATTAACTTACACAACATATAAACTCTTTTTTCCATTAAACGAATTTATAAACATAAAGAAATGGAAAAAAGTTTAAATGTAGTTTGCTTTTCTATTAATTTGATCTTATCTACTAATATAATTAAAGTAGATTTAATATATTATTTTCTAGAATTTCACCTTTAAAAATTAGCAGGATTGAGTATATTTTAGAAAAGAAATTAATTTCACTCAATCAGTAATTTTTCATTTGGCAATACAAATTTAAATTAAATATAAATAAAGTATATTATACATATTTTGGGTTTTATACATAAGGTAGTAAAACTGGAAGGATTTTGTTTCATTTATTTTCATTAATGTTTTTTGCATTATTTACTTAATATATAGTCCGGAATAATCTATTCTGCACTTCACTTATACAAAGCATAGTAACACATCACTGAAACTTTATATACCTATTTGATAACTGTATAACACATTTAAAAAACACGCGGGATTGTTTCTAATATCTTAAAATAATGTTTGTATGTGTTATGAGGTTAAACAGTTAGTAGTTGGATAGTAATTATGTGCGCATTTCTTAATTTAAATAAAATGTAAATTTAAAAGTTAGTATAATCTCAATTAAAAATAAAAGACACCTGATACCGAAATTTAAAAAAAGGCCTTGTCATAAAATATTCTATAAGAGAAAGTTATAAAAAAATAAAACTTTATCTATTTAAAAATTAAAAAGGTTTACACATTACCACTTTAAAAATTTTAAACTTAAATTTTTAATTATGAATTAAATTTTCTACACACATTGTACGGCATGCTTATGAGATGTATCACCAACTATCTATATGGACACATGTGCTTTGTATATTAATAGATTTAATATCCACAAATATATAAATAATATAACATTCAGTGAGTGTGGTTTTAACGTAATATTTAATATATATATATATAATGTGATATTTGACTATAAATGCACCAAATACGCTTGAAATTCACGCAAAAATTAAATACACAATATCTAATATTTATTATTGAAATAATACAAACTGTATTTGTTAACCTACTATAAGTGCATTATAGTCATATCCCATATACATATGGTAGTGTGTTCTACGAGTATCATGTAGGACAAATACGGAATTTAATTAGGGCACAACTATGTTTAGCAACAGTTTTCTCACTAATGTTATATAATAAACTATTGTCAATTTGTTTCTGGGTTTTAAACAATTAAAGTATGTAATATTGTCACACAGAATGTATCTCAATTGTATGTTTAGAATGAAATCTTTCTAATGACTACTGGTTTTTACTCTAACCATACCACTGTTTACTTATCACGGTATAAACATTTTATTTACACGTGGAATTTCAAAAGTATATAGTTAATCAATAGATTATCGTCCACAGATTTTTTATTTAAAACAGCTTATGTTCATTTTATTACGTCTTTGCGTGAAATCATCTGGGAGTCACTATGCCATAGGAATTTTGTTGACTTACCTTAATAGCCGCGTTTACGAACACAGATTAATGACGCCTACTTGAGATAGCGTGTGATATCTTTATACATATTTTATGACTTGTATTCCAGGCCGGTCCTAATTCGTTTTAAAGAACTAATTCCTGAAAATATCAGATTATAAGCCGAATCATTCCTTAGCGTCTGTTTGTATAACAAAATATTGACGCCGGTCTGAAAAGAAATTTTTGATTAATTACCGTTCCATTCAAATTAGAGGTAACAATGCCGACGCCAGTGATATTATTATATAATTAAGTTTGAACAATGTTAACACTTATAAATAAAAAAAACAGGTTATTTATGTATTAATACATATTTAAATAAAGAATACGTAATCTTCATAAAAATTGTTTACATTGAAAATAAACAGTATGTGAACAGACTTCCATTTATGGTTTTGAACATAGTACTACATCCAAGCATATTTTTATTGTTTATGAGTCATTTCAAACTGATATACCCACTTAAAAAGTTTTTGGATTCGAAATAAAAATTTAAACATTACTTAATGTTAAGCCCTATTTTCGGACGTTTCTGTGGGTCCATACCGCACAATATTACTTTTGCTTTATCTTTTTAATTAATAAAACATTTTTGGTTTTACTCACATCATTGAAATGCTACCATATCAAACAATATATTTAAATTGGTGGGAGCTAAGATCTAGGTTATTAGTTAAGAAATAATGTATTTAAAAATTGTTCCCATTAACGTAAACGTTAAGGCTTATTACTAACTACGGTTGTACAAACTAAAAGCCAATTAATTAAATCTTAAAGACACTGGCTTCATCATTGCGCAAATAATTTAAGATAATTACAGTTTAGCCAAAAGAAAACTTAAAATCACCACTTTCATAATTTATTGTGGAAAGATTTACTAACAGCACATTTTTCAAACCAAAACAAATTTCAATAGAAATCATATAAAGTTTCCCTCTCAGAAATTTGGTTAATAGTTGAATAACTTAAATTTTATTGTTGGTCCAAGACAAACACGCACACTTTAATAAAAAAAATTCAGAATCTTGTTCCGAGAAACGAAAGCGGGGATAAGAGAAAACATGGATGTGAATCATTTTGGCACCCACGCCTCCTGCTAGAGGGTGCGTCGTAAATGTCCGGAATACATTTTTGTGTTTTATAACCAGTTTGTTTCATTTCCTGCTCAATGGTTCTTTTATGCGCAGTCGTTCTCATACTCCATTACGCCCCTGCGACGATAACTCTTTCAATGCTCTCTCCAGGAGCCTGAAACAAATTATAGAAGGACGTGTTCAGCACTTGGCCGCGATATTTGACTTCGTTGGCAATCATAACTTTTATTCCAACATTCCTTATGAAGTCTTTTTTGTGGAATTAGAGAAGTGCAGGAATTAAAACAGTCATTTAGCGTTCCTAATAGTACATTTGTTTTTCATGGACTTCAAGATGCGGTTAAAAAAATTAAATTTCTTGACTTCTTAATTGCCATATTTCCATAAAATTAACATCACTAGAGTATCAGTTATCAAAGTATTTAAAATATATTTCTTATAAAATTTAATTACAATTTTACTACAGACCAACTTTAAATTTAATGTTTTAATAAAAAATTAGTTATCAAAAACGAGAAATAGTGTGTAAATATCTTAGCTCTCAGTATACGGCATTTAGTGGGAGTAATGGAACGGAAGTCAGTTAAGTGAAATGTGACACAAAGATGGCGGACCCACGTGTAGTTAAATAAACCCGTTTGTAGTCACTTTTGTAAATATTAAGGTTCATATCAAATGTACTGATGTGCCGAATGAAACTTTATGACAATAAAACTATACCCTGGAATATATTTGGAAAACTAAAATAGTCATAGTAAAAAAGAATTACTACCTCAAAACCGCAGGCAATGATAAATTCGGTTTAGGGGAAAATGTCACAGGTTCAGCGCTGAGACATTAAATGTGAATTTTTCGATACTTATGTTGTTCGGCTTGCCTTGAGAAATTAATAATACCGTTTGGTTGAACATAATTATAGATATATTTTTAAAAAAGCATAACATTTCAGAGTTTTCTCAATAAATTAATACTTTTCTTGTATTTACTAACCTCGGCATTATTTTAAAAAATTCTACGTTAATTTTGGTGCCTGGATTTTATACTACAAGTTTCATAAGAAAATATAAATTTTCTCGTTACCAAGGTTAGATGTTTACACATCATTGGCTAGTATTGAAATAATCACTCAAAATAATTTTTGTTAAATAATACTTATTTTATTTCTATATATTTTTCATACTATTTATTAAAAAATTAAACATTTGTTCAGTAATATTTTTTTTTAAAGCAAGCATGTTTTAGTTGGTTTCGTGTTAAAAAAAATAAAATAAAAATATAAGGAATCTAATTCTTTGATTGATTGCTTTTATTTATTGACAGCTTTCAGTTAAAATAAATTATTTCTTTTATTTACATATGTTTTAATTGTTTAATTTTAAATTTTGAGGAATGTTTATTATTTCAAAACGCATTAAAATTGCTAAACTTTAATTTACAATTTGTGTTACCTTATTTTTTTTTGGGGGGGGGGGGGGATTTTAATCTGTTTAGTCTGAAGATATGAAGATATAAAATAGTATTGGAAAATGGCAAGGAATGGGTGAAAATAATTTTATCTAACTAAACAGCGGTTTATCGATGTATGTATTTATTTGCAGCGTTAAAGTTATATAGATGTATTTATATATATAAAACTATTATAATTCTTTTTACAAGTCTAGATTAAATTACAACGCATTATATACACATGAATACTTATCAATTCATTATTATTCGAAAATATTTTTATAAAGAAATCGTATTTGTTATAAAATTATTATTTCATATTTCTGAAATAATTTTTTTTAAAAATTTTTAGTCATATAAAAGAAGATTGAAGGTAATATAAAAGAAGTCGTCAGGTAATTAAAATATTTTTCTTATTTTCCCAGTGAAAATTTTCACCATGCTTAGTTCCAAACTGAGCTAAAACTATTAATTACTGTTCAGACCCAGACCAAACATATACACACGAGGTTACCTATGTGTTTTAGCTGCACTATATTGCCATCAGCTAAACACTGAGAGAGCAAATTACATTTGAAGCATCGTGGAAATATGTTAAAGCATTGGAGTCCATTATTAGCTTTCTGCCACCAATACAATAATCAACGCAGAATATATACTTGGCTGTGGCATGTGCATTTTCACTCATTCGCATACCTCATGAGGATGGTAAATAATGGCATTTTTTCCACGTTAAACGTGACTCCCTTGGTTACCAATAAATGAGAAAGGGTGATTCTGTCGCCGCAGTAAAACTTATGAAGTATTTTTTTCCCTCCCGAATGTATGCCACTCTGCCAAAAGCAGAATTCTAGTTTCGGGGAGAGCTAAGTTATGTCGCGAGTGGCCTCCCCGGGGTTATGGCAGACAGAAGTGGTGCATTCGCATTCCATTTCCAAACTCTACATCCCCCCTCCCCCGCCCACCCGGAGACCAACCCCCTCCCACTCTACTAACTGCCCGAGAGATTGAAATATTCTTGCGCCCCCCGTCGATTTTCGGGAGATAGTTCCGAGTAGTTTACGAGAGTAAGCGCCCCACGGGGCTGGCCCCTCCCAGCTTCTGGGGAGACCATTGCCAAGAATAAGACAGACAAATGGTTGTGTCAGACGAAAAAGCGTAAAAAATTACATAAAATTATTTCCAAGTGCAAAACCAAAGGAATACTTTGCAATAAAAAACAAATGGTATGCTTTAGTATCTCAGAACTAGTATTTGCATTAAAAATATTAAAACGTTATAGTATTTTTTTTTGTTAAGTTTAAATATTACTTGTATAATGCTAGGTTACGGGTTTAATACAAGAAAAATCACACGTCTTTAAATGACACCTCCTAAAATATCACCTTCCACAGAATCCACGAACAGAAAGTTCACGTCATCATTTTTAAAGTCCTGGGAACCATCCGCCGTATCTTTAGCCAATCAGGGCGATAAACGATGAATTCATGCGAGAGACAAAATAATGAAACGATGAAATTATTATAATGTCATACATTTGTTGACATGCTCCAAAAAAAAGTTTGTATTGTTAAAAAAAAAAAAACAATTTTATAGTACTCCGAAAAAATTATTATTAAAAAAATGTTCGCTAAAAAAATGTCACATATCATAAATAAACGCAAAAGTTTCTTCTAAGTATAGAAGTACATTAATAAGGAAACCAAATTTAAAAAATGAACAAATCTATACATATTTTGTTTGTTGTATCAAGATTGTAGATTGCATATCTGTGCTGTTCTTGTGTCTATAGAATGGAAATGCATGTGAACGGCAAATACAAAGTGACACAAAACCGGGAAAATTTGGCAAACAAATAAAATTAGAATACATGAAGCAACACAAAATTTATTGAACCATTATAGTTGCTTTTTAATGAACAACATTCCAAGATATCCATTTCTGAAAATTGCGTCCTGCCGATGGCGTTCTTGTCTACGTATACTATGTGCCGGAAATTAGGCATTTCGTCACTTTTTTTTAATTTTTTCTATAATTTTAAAATTTTTCGGGGTTTCTATTTTTTTTAAATTTATCTGGTTGTTAATGGGGGTGATTTACTTTTTGTTATGCCGGTGTACGCCACGGATTTAAACTTTGTGCCAGTGGACCGAAGCCCCTTCCCAGGGGGCCAATCTGATATTTTGCTGTCTAATGTGGACATGGTCAGCCCGGTTGAAATTTCTCTCGCCTGCAGTCACGCCCCGAGTTTGTAATTTTAATTCCCTGCATGACCAAAACTGCTTTGAGCAGCTCCTGGGCTGCAAGCTGCTACCTTGTAGAGGCCTGCTGAGAAAAGCATGTCTCGTCACGAAGCAGTCTCCAGTGGAGCTGCGTTCCCACCTTAGTGGCTATTTCTGCCCCCCCTTCCTCTCTCTCCTCCTCACTTTAGTTCTGAGAAATTAAGCTAAGAGCAGTGACCGGACGGGACGATGACCTGATGCAAAAACCTTCTCCCGGGTCCGACAGACACATCCCTGACATCTAGCGGCAAAAAAAGTAACCGCGGGCCTGGTCGCCAGCGTGCAGAGCTTACCCTCATGACACCTGGTGGCAAGTCTGCTCACCACCTCAAGTAGTTCCCCCTTACGCCGCTAGAAGGCAGCGTTGCGGTGCCATAAGGCACTATGCTTTCCTCTCGCGGCCCGGAGAAGTCGATTGTTCTTTGTTTTCGTTTCGGTCCGGTAGAGAGCGCGCATGTCGTGTTGTTGCCACGACCGCCTCGGACTCCTTCGGAAATTTTCGGCTTAGAACCGAACCTACCCCCTCCTTTGACCCGGGGCCTTACCGCCCGATTTAATTAGGGGTTTTGGCCGATTGCGGGGCACTCAGCCCTCTGACCTCGGCTACTGACCTCGTCTCACCTACGTCCTCTGCGCTAAGAGGCTTTTTGCGGGAACGGTGATTTTCGCGTGCACGAGAATGTAGTCAGTTTGCTTAAGGGATGTGATCCCGTTTGTACAGTAGCCAGGCAGAGGTAGTTTTTTAGAAAAGTCATGCGTAGTTAAATTTTTATTTCTTCTTATTTAATTCTAAAAATTCCGGTTTCGTCCGCGCATCCTGATTTCTCGGTCCGCGGCATCCTGATGTCGGCGCGAGACACCTAGTGAGCTCCGAACTCTACACCCTGGTTGACAGGGTCGAAGTGCTGGAGAGAGAAATCGCTCCCAGCTCGTGGTCCTGCACCTCCACTGCGGGTCACGTTAGAAGAGAGGTTTCCGCGACCCGACGTTATTTTTTGAAGACCCGGGTGGTAATGTGAAATCAACATCCCCCCCCCCCCACTTTCTAGCTACGAACTACATAAATCAAATGAATAGCCTACCAGCGAACAGTGCTTTCCTCAAGAATATGTAGAATCAACAAAACTAATCAGCGATGTAATTGTTGGGACATTCAAATTTGGTGCAATTTTTAAATTTTAATTATGTAATAATTTTTGCTAAGGTGTAACATGTACTGTTTTAATTACTCCTGGGGCGCCCCCTTTTAACTTTGTTATTTACTAAGAATTTTATTGTCAGGTTTGAATAATACGAACACAAAATTCCTTAATAATAAAACAGGGAACCTATAGACCAAGCTACTTGTGTAGTGTTAATTTATTTATGATATACCTTGTTCCCTTAAAAGATCCACCAGCTCCCCAGTTGCTTGTGTCAGGGAGTTCCAAATTATCTTGTTCTCCACCTCGTGCCACCTCTGGTCAATAACTTAATTGTCTCATTTTTCTTACCCAGCAGTTTCCACGGCTCTTTTTTTAATTAATTTAAAATAATTCAACTTTGAGGCACGAGGGGCGTAACAATTGGTAGCAGAGCATGGTTTGGTCTATAGGCATACCCAAATCGAGTAGGCATACCTAAAAAAAAAAAAAAATAAAATAAAAAATATATATATATAAAAAAAAATTAATTAAATTTTGTGATAGCAAGTTTGTAATAATAACATTGTGAACTGATCGCTGGTACACCCGGTAGTTATATTGCTTTTCTATTTTAAAGTTATGATTGAGTTTTAAAGGCCCGTGTGGACTTAGTCTGCGCGCGGCGCAAGAAGTCGCGGCGTGCGGTCCGCTAGCAGGCCGGCAGCGAGACGTGTCTTATCTCTCGCCTCAGCTGGCGTCCCCCCCCCCTCCCCATCACCCCGCTTGAGCCAGCGACACGCCCGTTATCTGAGGGCGACGACACGGCCCTGTTCCTCCCGCACACCCCTCTCCCTTGTCCATCGTGGGAGACGACCTTGCGAGCGGCAGGTCAATCCCCTTGTGGACATATACAGGTGGTGCAGGTCAACCTGACAGGGGACGTTCGCGCAGTTGTCTGAGTAGTACGGCGACTCTTTACGCAAATAAGTTTGGGCACATACCCCCCCACCTTGAAAGTGTGACTTACTCCCCGCGCATTGGGGTTAGTTGGTAGTTTATATTAATATAGGAAGCCTTAGGAGGTATTTAAAATTAAGATAGTTGTTAAGAGAGGAGTATTTATGGTGTACGTTTGAATCGTACATGTGTGTTAAATTTTTGTTTTAATTAGCAGTAATTTACGTCCGAGCAGTATGTTTAAGCCGGAGTTATTGCTGTCAGATGAGCTGACCTATGAGTTACAGCTAAGCAATTTGCCCTCCAGTGGCAATGTCCAAGTCCTCAGGAAGAGGCTCAGGGCCGCCCTTCATGATGGTGTGCCCACTAGTGTAGCGAATTTGGATTTAGATGTAACTGAAGAATTCAACCTTGCTTGCGCCAAGTTTTATGATATATCGGCTTTCGTAAGCTATCTAGATGTGGAGGAAAATTTACCCAATGTCGAGCGACATATAGTCAGGCTAAAACATGTTACCCGACGTTTGCAAAACCTGAAACAGCTTTCGGCAGACCTTCTCCATGGAATTTATATAAAAGAGGTAGAACGATGTTTGCAACAGACGGCAGGTTTCCATTCAAAATTGGCGGCGAGAGCAGCCGTTTTGGAAGACACACGACGCAGTCAGCATTATGTGGCTGGGGCACAGGCTTTAGGCATCGATTGTCCCGCCTTCCCGGAAGGGGACGCTCCTAGCTTGCCCCTGGGAGTAGAGCAACCCGACACGCGACAATCAGAAGTACGGGCGACGGTAAACAGACAGGAGACGGAAACGAGCAGATTACCAGACGCAGCCCCTGACTCACAGCCACTAACGTCGCTTCCAAACCAACCGATACACGTATCTACCACTCATTCAGAGCCGCTTGTGCAGTCGACGACAGCGGCGACAAACATTACAACGAGTCATGTGACAACCCACCCCGTCACTAGCGTGACATTTTCACAGGGATTACCAACCTTGGCACACCAAATGACGCAACCATACCCACCAAACATGTTTTTCCCGTATCCGATCGCTCAGGGCTATTTTAACCCTTATGCGCAATTTCAGCCACAGTTTCCTTCATGGCAAACCACCCCACTTCCGAGTGCTGGTATTCTGCAGCCGCCACTCACAACGCCCCAGCTCACTCCACCACAAATCAGCCCCTTGGGTGCGACTCGGGAACAGACTCAGTCGCACCCGGTGTCACACCAGCCTTCACCTCAGCCGGCAGGAGCCGCGGCTCAGCCCCACGACTCAGTATTGCGGAGCACGACAGCCCCAGAAACTGGCTACAGTTTCTATGGAAAAATCACCCATCCTGTTGAAAGGCTACTCAAGGAATTGCCAGAGGCGTCGGGTCTGGACGCACACAAACTGATTGATTTCCTTCGAGTCTTGTTAAAGCTACGACAAAAGGGAGGGATTCCCGACAAACAAATTTTTGAAATTGTTTACCCGTACACCCAAGCTCCCCTAAGTGAGAGGATCATGGCAGCCATTGAGAATGACCTCACTTTCGATGAGTTTCATGAAGACGTGTTAAATTTTTGTATACCGAGTAGGCTACTCACAAACATCCGGTTGGAGTGGTTTAACCGACTGCAGCAGCGTAATGAAGCCTTGCCAAATTACGTGGCTGACATACGCGAAGCCAACCAGGTACTCAGGCTAAAGGTTTCCGAGAGAGAGGTCGTGAGTACGAGCCTAGACGGTTTGAACCCAGCGGAGCGCTCGCGCTCAGTGTTCCAGGCGCGCCCCCAAAATTATGCTGAGCTTGACAAACTTTGCGTACACGCCACAAACATAGAATACGCTGATTTTCAGCGAAATAAACAAGCCACATTCGCTAGTCAACAAGGTAGCAGCGCGGGAACGGAGCGCAGTAATTCGCAACATAAGAATGCAGCACAGAAACATCAGGGCAATACATTTTTCTCTTCAAGGCCACAAGGGAGATATCAACAAAATGCACATTGTACTTTCTGTAAAAGAGACGGGCATTCCCTGGCCCAGTGTTACCACAAAAACAACAAACAAAATGGCGACACTCCAAAAAACGCATAACGCGGTGGCCTGAACAACCTTATTCAGGGCCACCGAAAAATTCAAGTGTTAAAAATTTTTATTATAAGTGGGAAGTTCAACTTGCGCCAAGTAATGGCAGTACACAAGAAACACCATTACACAAAAACAATAATCCTAACAACAAGGAGTCCAGGAATAAAAGTAACAAGCGAGGTCACAAACATAAAGAAAGAAAGCACAATAGCAGGAGAAATAACAAAAATAAGGGATATGGTAATTCAACGCACACGTACTCATTTAAAACGTGTGTTGATCCTACAAATAAGGGCAAGAGAAAGTGCCACCAAATTTTTGGTAATATTCCTACAGTAATTCCGTATGCAGTAACAACGATTGGCGAACACACTGTACCGGGACTAATTGATACAGGATCAGCGCGCAGCCTGATTTCTGGGCAGTTATTTAACCAGTTAAAACAGAGCAAATTAATTCTAAAGACTGAGACCACTGAGTTACAATGTTTCACAGCTTCAGAGCAGCCATTAAATATTACGTTAGCAGTTGTGATCAAGGTGAAGATTGATTTATATTCATGGAATTTCCCATTTTTGGTGTCTGATCAACTTGCCACAGACCTAATCTACGGGTCTGATTTCATTGCCAAGACAGGTCTAATCATTAATCTTCAGGCGAAGAATTTCGTTTTCAAATTCAACATGGGTAATCCTATTCCTTGTGGGACCCCTGAACAAATAGTTTCAGCTCCGGCCGAGCCAACGGCAGCCATCTTGGATCAGGGTAACACCACTTCACACGAGCACCTTAATACACAGCAGCGGGCCGCCATTGATAAATTATGCAGAACTTTTCCAGATGTCTTGACTAGTAAATTAGGTCGCACAAAATTAGTCGAGTACCAAATTGAGTTAGCGGATAAAATACCAGTGAAATCTCACCCTTATCAATTTTTAGGCCCTAAGATGCAGACGATGCGCAATCATGTTCAGGAGCTTTTGGAAAAAGGGGTAATCGAACCCTCGACCTCCGCCTACAGTTCCCCAGCTTTCCTGGTGCCTAAGGGCAAGGATCAACAACGATGTGTAATTGATTATAGAAAAGTTAATGAGAAAATAGTGATACAAAACATACCTTTGCCAGACCTAAACACTGCTTTTCATTGGTTCAGTAAAGCCAAATATTTTAGTGTGTTTGATCTAAATTCTGCCTACCACCAAATTCCCCTTACTGCGGATTCAAAACCCATCACAGCCTTCTGTGTCCCTTGGAACTTGTACCAATACACAGTAGTACCTTTCGGACTTGCCACGGGAGCCCAAGTACTAACTCGACTCCTGGATCAGATACTAGGAGATCTAAAATTCAAAACAGTGTACCTAGACGATGTCGTCGTATATTCAGAAACATTTGAAGAACACATCAAACATTTAGAGGAAGTCCTAAGTAGATTTCGTAAAGCAGGGTTAACTGTCAACACAAAAAAGGTTAAGTTTGCAGTCCAAGAACTGTCTTTTCTAGGACACCTGGTTTCTAGCAAGGGAGTCACCATTGATCCTTCACGTACTCAAGCTATTCGTGATTTTCCGCCTCCCACAAACCCTAAGGGTATTTCACGTTTTATTGGTATGGCAAATTTTTACTCAAAATATATTCCTAATTTCGCTGAGCACGCAGCACCACTAAATACGTTGCGTAAGAAAAACACACCTTTCACATGGGGTCCGGAACAAGAAAAAGCTTTTAATTTCCTGAAACAGGCGATTTCTTCCCCGCCTGTACTCCGCATGGCAGACTTCACCAAACCTTTCATTTTACAGACTGATGCGTCCAGTGTGGCTATAGGCGCAGTACTGTCACAGGAAGTCGAAGGCTGCAGACAGCCCATTGCGTTTGCGTCGCGGACACTTACCCACGCCGAGAGGAAAGCCTCCGCGATCTACGAATTAGAATGCCTCGCCGTGGTTTTCGGCATCGACAAATTCCGTCAATTTATAGAACACAGGGAATTCCTGTTAGAGACAGATAATCAGGCATTAGCCTGGCTTTTGGCACACCCGAAACAATTAGGGAAACTCGGGCGATGGATTGCAAAAATTTCCTCCTTGAAGTTCAAAATCCAACATATTCGTGGCACACAGAATATAGTAGCGGACACACTGTCTCGCATGTTCGAAAACCCAACTCAGGCTCCGCCCGAAGGAACACCACTCTTATGTCAAGCCCTATTGACAGACTTTCCGTTGGCATTTCAGGATTTACAGAGCCAGCAGGAAGCTGACCCACACATTTCCAGTATTATTAAACGTTTTAGTTCAGGAACGGCGCCAAAATACTTTAGGATGTCTAAGGGGCTGTTGCAAAAACGCACCCCCCAATCAAAAACATACAAAATCGTGCTCCCGCAAAATCTACGTAATATGATATTCCATTATTATCACACCTCGCCGGTGGGCGCACACCTCGGTATATATAAGACCATTCAGGGTATCCGACGTCATTTCGTGTGGGACGGCATGCACAAGGACATCACCGAGCAGGTGAAACTATGCAAAATCTGTGCGCTGAGTAAGCCAGCGCAGAACACTCGTTTCGGTTATTTAACTTCAGATGTGGCCGAACGCCCCATGCAAAAAATGTTTATCGACTTTGTCGGGCATTTCCCGCGCTCAAAGACAGGAAACACTATGCTGCTGGTGTGTATCGACGCTTTCACAAAATTTGTCTGGCTCATCCCCATGCGAAAAGCCACCGCAGAAAACACTGTATCTGCGCTACGTAATCAGATCTTCAAGACGTCGGGAGTCCCGTCTATAGTAGTGTCAGATAATGCAACCCAGTTCACCGCTAGGATTTTTAAGAACATGTGCTTCTCACATGGCATTCTGCACGTCACAACCTCGCCTTATTATCCACAGCCCTCGCATGCTGAGAGATTCAACCGCAATCTCCGGTCTGCTTTAATAGCTTACCATGCGCAGGAGCAGGATAAATGGGATTCGAATTTGGTGTGGCTGCAAATGGCCTTTAATTATGCACATCATGAAGGACACAAAAGTACTCCTTTCGAACTCATGTTCACTTACCGACCAAATACCCCTCTTTCAAATCTTTGGTCTTTGAATGACCTATTGCCCGATGATCCGAGAGACATCAGGGAGATTTGGAGAAGAGCTCGTAAAAATCTTAATCTGGCTCATGAGAGCAGAAAAAAGAAATACAACGAAAACAGATCTCCTAACCCTTATAGGGTAGGCGATTTTGTGCTTTGTAAAGCACACCCACTCAGCAAGGCAGTGGATAAGTTTTCCGCCAAGCTGGCGTACCGCTGGAGAGGTCCTTTTCAAATACAGCGATTTTTAACGCCAGTTACGGTTAGCCTAGCTGACCCCAGTTCAGGAGAATTCGTGACCAGAGCGCACATCTCCCATCTAAAGAAAACACAGGCTGACTTAAAGTAGATGTGTTTAATTTCTTTACCCTAACATAGGGGACACTCTAATATTACGCATGCCAGAAATCCTCGAGGTCTTACAAATCCATGGTACTAGAAATAAGAATGCTAGCTTTACGTTGTATTAGTTTTAAGTGGCCACTTAGTTAATAAGCTCTTAGTTAATAATATTGTTTAAGGGTTATCGATATGTTGTGCCTGAGAGGCGGACGCGTCTCAAAGGTGTTAGAATATAAGTAGTAGGATACAGGCGAACCTGGTACTAGTTTTAATGAGCAGTGTAAGTGTTTGTTTTATTTTCCCTATATGCTCCGCATTCAAGCGGGGGAGTATGTGCCGGAAATTAGGCATTTCGTCACTTTTTTTTAATTTTTTCTATAATTTTAAAATTTTTCGGGGTTTCTATTTTTTTTAAATTTATCTGGTTGTTAATGGGGGTGATTTACTTTTTGTTATGCCGGTGTACGCCACGGATTTAAACTTTGTGCCAGTGGACCGAAGCCCCTTCCCAGGGGGCCAATCTGATATTTTGCTGTCTAATGTGGACATGGTCAGCCCGGTTGAAATTTCTCTCGCCTGCAGTCACGCCCCGAGTTTGTAATTTTAATTCCCTGCATGACCAAAACTGCTTTGAGCAGCTCCTGGGCTGCAAGCTGCTACCTTGTAGAGGCCTGCTGAGAAAAGCATGTCTCGTCACGAAGCAGTCTCCAGTGGAGCTGCGTTCCCACCTTAGTGGCTATTTCTGCCCCCCCTTCCTCTCTCTCCTCCTCACTTTAGTTCTGAGAAATTAAGCTAAGAGCAGTGACCGGACGGGACGATGACCTGATGCAAAAACCTTCTCCCGGGTCCGACAGACACATCCCTGACATCTAGCGGCAAAAAAAGTAACCGCGGGCCTGGTCGCCAGCGTGCAGAGCTTACCCTCATGACACCTGGTGGCAAGTCTGCTCACCACCTCAAGTAGTTCCCCCTTACGCCGCTAGAAGGCAGCGTTGCGGTGCCATAAGGCACTATGCTTTCCTCTCGCGGCCCGGAGAAGTCGATTGTTCTTTGTTTTCGTTTCGGTCCGGTAGAGAGCGCGCATGTCGTGTTGTTGCCACGACCGCCTCGGACTCCTTCGGAAATTTTCGGCTTAGAACCGAACCTACCCCCTCCTTTGACCCGGGGCCTTACCGCCCGATTTAATTAGGGGTTTTGGCCGATTGCGGGGCACTCAGCCCTCTGACCTCGGCTACTGACCTCGTCTCACCTACGTCCTCTGCGCTAAGAGGCTTTTTGCGGGAACGGTGATTTTCGCGTGCACGAGAATGTAGTCAGTTTGCTTAAGGGATGTGATCCCGTTTGTACAGTAGCCAGGCAGAGGTAGTTTTTTAGAAAAGTCATGCGTAGTTAAATTTTTATTTCTTCTTATTTAATTCTAAAAATTCCGGTTTCGTCCGCGCATCCTGATTTCTCGGTCCGCGGCATCCTGATGTCGGCGCGAGACACCTAGTGAGCTCCGAACTCTACACCCTGGTTGACAGGGTCGAAGTGCTGGAGAGAGAAATCGCTCCCAGCTCGTGGTCCTGCACCTCCACTGCGGGTCACGTTAGAAGAGAGGTTTCCGCGACCCGACGTTATTTTTTGAAGACCCGGGTGGTAATGTGAAATCAACATCCCCCCCCCCCCCACTTTCTAGCTACGAACTACATAAATCAAATGAATAGCCTACCAGCGAACAGTGCTTTCCTCAAGAATATGTAGAATCAACAAAACTAATCAGCGATGTAATTGTTGGGACATTCAAATTTGGTGCAATTTTTAAATTTTAATTATGTAATAATTTTTGCTAAGGTGTAACATGTACTGTTTTAATTACTCCTGGGGCGCCCCCTTTTAACTTTGTTATTTACTAAGAATTTTATTGTCAGGTTTGAATAATACGAACACAAAATTCCTTAATAATAAAACAGGGAACCTATAGACCAAGCTACTTGTGTAGTGTTAATTTATTTATGATATACCTTGTTCCCTTAAAAGATCCACCAGCTCCCCAGTTGCTTGTGTCAGGGAGTTCCAAATTATCTTGTTCTCCACCTCGTGCCACCTCTGGTCAATAACTTAATTGTCTCATTTTTCTTACCCAGCAGTTTCCACGGCTCTTTTTTTAATTAATTTAAAATAATTCAACTTTGAGGCACGAGGGGCGTAACAACATTCTTCTAATCTGTTGCTCAAGTTCCCCAAGGGTCACTGCTACATCTCAGCTGAGATGTCACGAATTTCGTCTTAAATTCTTTGTTTCGATTCATCCGGTGTCCTTGGCTGAGGCGTGTAGACCAAGTTCTTGAAGCAGCCCCACAAGAAAAATATCACACACCGAGAAATCCAGTGATCTCGGGGGCTAAGGAATGTCACCGAATCTTGAGATGACACGATTATGACACGATTACCGAACAGTTCTCGCACAGCTGCAATCGATTGCCTTGCAGTGTGCGAGGTCGTACCATCCTTCTGAAACCAGGTTCCCGTTTTTCAGCGTCACCTTGTACTAAACATACAATCGCAATAGTGACTACAAATGTGGAGACAACTCTGATGAATGGTAAGTTACGGTGGTATGGTGGTATGAGACAGCAAATTATTCACTGGACCACCTACAAGTAACTGTGTGAAACATTGGATTCTATTAAGAGAAGTATCTGGCACTGTAACTTTGTAGGGTCACGGTAACGTACGTATATATTAAAAATAAAAAAATTGGTTGTCTGTAAAGTCGGTTTACGGACGATAGTTTAACGTGACAACGTCATAACATAACATTTATGAAACGAATGCATAATTTTATGAATACAATTGAATAATTTTTATTGAATTAGCACTATTTTGTATTGAAACAAAGATGGAGTGAAATGAAATCTACAATATAATTGATATATTTACTTTTATTTGCACTCATTAATTCAAATATGTTTATTACTTTAACGAAGAGATTATTTTAACTATAACTTTTATACATGATTGCTATTTAACTTCTTCCAATCTGTGTTATTCTGTTCAGGATAGGACGATGATAGGAAAAGTAGGAAACGAATGGGAGTGTTTCAAGTTTAATGTGCCTCGAAAAAGTCAAATCGATGGTTGTTCCAATCGAGTGGAATAGAGATAGATGTGGCGCAAGCGTACAATGAGCGTAACGGGACACAGTGTAACGGGACTATGTGCGTTACGGGACACTTTTTCGTGCGTGCAGCCGGCGTTCATCGATTTATTAGACGTTGTCACGTCAATAATAGCTTGTACAGGTTTTTCCTGCTACCCATTAAATTAATCCCCAACAATTACCGTAAATCTTGTACGCACGCATACGGAGATATGGACGATCAGAGACAGCACCAGCGATCACAGAATGTTTTCTTAAACGAGAAAGTGCGCCGTTTCGGAAAATGGCAACCTTTCTCGTGTTCAAGCATAGAAATGTACTATGTTAGTTCACTATAATTTTTGTTTTGGTTAGTTAAGCTCTAGATTTTATGAGGGTCAAACAATTTAAATGCCATCAGTCCATCATTCATCCAAGCATCATTTTATTTAGGTGCTCTATATACTAGAATGTAGGATAGTGCAAGTACTATTAAGCGAGCGAAGTCATTAAGGAAGGCATACGAAAGTGCATGGATGCAATAAGCTTAGGGCTGAAGTACATCAGTCAAGAAACAACGAGCTGGTTTATCATGTCGGCGTTTACTTTATGTGGCATTTCATAGCGAGTTTATCCATCAGTGCCTTACGGACCCCATCGATTAGTTATTTTATGCCACGTAATATTATGAAAATGTTAAATATACATGCTTAAACGACTCACCCACTTTTTTCATTTAAAGTGTGATTATTATTGCAGAGCTAACAACTCTTTTTAAAAACAATTGATATTTAATATTTAAATGGTATAATACTTGTCCTCAAATTTAAAGAACTGTTAACACGCGCCCATTTTCAGTAAACTGAATATTAACCGTTCGAGTAGGACCAAGATAGATGTCCTGCTCTTAACTGTCGACAAAAAAAAAGTGCCATTTTTTTCCCTCTCTAAACGTTCCTCCGAGGACTTGTATGCAAAAGCCAGAGGACGCGAGCAGCGAGCAGAAAGCACAAACACGTCGCGCACTTTCGAACACACACACGCGCGCAAGAGGGCATGCTCCGAGCCTCCGAGTGTTTCCCCAAGTCCAAGTGGTGGCCATCAAGGTGGGCAATGCCCCACCCGGGAGTCGTAACACTCTATCCCCCCCCCCCTCCTATACTATCTCCAACCAAGCCCTTCCGCAACTACAGGCCAACTGCTCCCCGAGATGGACCGGGAGATGAAACAAACCCTCCGAGAAAGAAGGGAGGAAAGGAAGGACAGGCAAGAAGGAAGGAAGAAAAATGCCTCCAGACGCCACAGCACACGCCGAGATTTTTTATTTGTCTTTTTTTATTTAATTTCCGCGACATTCTTAGCGGCAGCGCCTCTCGTGACAGAAATGAACACTAAAATACAGTGCCGGCTGCTGGTGGCGAGATAGCGGCAGCCTAAGTCTTGCCTTCCTCCCTGTCCGTATCTCTCTCTCTCTCTCTCTCTCTCTCTCTCTCTCTCTCTCTCTCTCTCTCTCTCTCTCTCTCTCTCTCCCGAGGAACTACGGTTCCCCAGCCACCCCACACAGTCTGTCAGTAAACAAACATCAGTATCATCATCTAATGGGTTCCTCGCGCATATGTGACAAAACTCTTCTGCACTGTGCCTAAACCACGTGTCTGTTTCAACCACCGAGAAAAGGAATTTTCAGCATTTAAAAAACTAAATCATCTCAGAAATTAGACATTAAACTTTTATATATTTTCTCATGTCTTAAAGTTAAAATATTTTATCTTTTATTTTGGTGGGTATTTCCTTATAAAAACTTATGAAAAAAAAAATATTTTTCTCCCTGTTTTCTATTTTTGTTTTGCAAATAAAAGCACTTAAATACCTTTCAGATAAGGGCTAGGTGTCGTGAAAAAAAACGATTTTTTTATATAGATAGCAATATTTGTTGAAATTTCTAATGTTAATTATATATCTGGAGTAACATTATTCACCTTAGTGAAACCAGCCTTTACATCCCACATACATCAATTCCAAAGAACAAAATATAATATAAACCAGTACCATGCCAAATGTTTCATAGCAGTGAGTTAAATATATATTAATCAATAATTTAAAATTTCTACAGAACATAAAGTGATAACAAAGATAATTAAATATTTTCGAAAATGTATCATATAGCGTAGAAAAATATTTTATATTCCAAGTGTTTGTAATTGAAACAGTTCTCAGCGACACAGTAAACTTAATGAGATTGTAATTGGGGGGAAATCTTCGCCTCTCGTGAAAGACGATATTAAAACATTTTATGAGGGCGTAAGAAATCTTAATAATACTTAGACATACCGTAGCGGACAAGCGCTACCTTCTTCCACGTATATCTATATTTTACATGCATACCACCTAATCCAGAATTCAAAATATGGCGTATTTTATAAAAAAAATACTGTAACTTGGCTAAAATAAATCTTTGTTTATTTTATGTTAAATCTTTGTTGAGAAGTCCGTATATTTACTATATTTTAAAAATTACCGGGTGGAAAACTGTTTTGTTACAAGCAATATGGTTAAACATATTTACAAATAAAAGATTCATACTCCTATAAGTGAGATAAAAATACATTTCAAAAGCTTTCACGTCTTTGAATGGGAAGTAAGTAACACTGACTATCACAAAGATAAAATAAAATAAGAAAATGTATACGATATAATTCTAGATATTGGTTGGTCAAAGCTCCTGTTTGAAACACAAATTGACCACGCACGTAATAAATATGTTTTTGTCCCCTGATTGAATTGTAGTCCCATTAGTGACATTTAATAAAATAAAAACATATTTGTTGCCAGTGCAAAGAAAAACTCTTTTATAATACAACAGCAGGTGAATAATGAGCTACAAAACTAACATTTTTGTCACAATTGTCTTTATTATTCTCTAATTTGCATAAAAATAATTTTTTTAAAACCATTTGAAAGATATCCTAAAAAACGCGTTTGTCGGAAAGAGAGAAAAAAATAGAATATCCGATACTAAAGAAGGCGCCGGAAATCTTTTAATAATACTCGTATAAGTTCCGCCACAAATTTAACTCATTCCATGCATAAAATAACGATTTCAGATAGCAGATACGAGCGCGCGGCAAAGGGGCCAGGGTTATGGGGTCCGTCGGGGAATAGTTTTGTCAAGATATGATAAATTCTGGAGATAAAAAAAATATCTTTTTTTTTTATTCGATAACAGGGCGGAAGCCGGACAAAAGGGAGACAAATTCCCCGGCGACGCAGCGCCGTAAACGGCAGGCCTGCTAGGGTCGCGACGGCGAAATAACGGCCGACACGCCTCCAATAGCCCGGCCAGACAACCCGGGGAGGAGATAAAGAGATAGCCTGAGAGATTTCTCGACGCCAACAAAGGCATCCGTCTCTGCGGCACCGCTCCGCGGAGATTCAATTCGGCTGGCACCCCTCCCCCTCCCTTCTTTTCCCAGGGAAATGATCAGAGCGTGTCTTTCTCCGGCAGAAACGTGCGGTGTTCAGGCGCCAATTCCCGGAACAACAAGGAACACGACGGAAAACAAATATATTTTACACAATTTCCGAATTCTCTACTTCCTTGCGTTAAGATAAAACTGGATTTTATTGCAACAAATAAACATTGTTATAAATATAAAGCATGAATCTATAAAATTTTTAAAATCTTTATAGTAGTAAGCACTATTCTGGCACACATCCATTGAAAGAATTTTTTTTTTTGCAGGCCTGAATATAGTGTAATTACTGGAAGCAATTTCTTCCAAAAAAAAAAGTTTTAAAAAGTTCGAAAATGCTAACCGAATGTTATTAAACTTTTTTTTTCAAATTACGATTTATATAAGCGAGCGAGCATAAAATATTATTTCGATAATTTTACAATATATTTTGAAATAAAATTAATAAAAAAATTACAACTTAAATTTTTACTAATTTTTTTATTTATCTCGTGTGATTTTGTAACACATACACAAATTCTTAAGTTTTACAGAAATTTTTCAAAAACTCAAAATTGCACTAAAGGCACATGTTGATAAATACAAGTTTTCACTATATATTCTAATAACATACATGTTTAAGTGCGCATTTAAATAAATACATGCTTATGTATAGTAGCAACACCACCCCAGTTTCGTTTGGATGCTATATTTTTATAAGGCGTAATTTATATTAAATAATTACAGATTTTTAAATGTTGTGGATTCCAAGATGGCGGATGTGGAGTCATCTAAAATTTCCGCCGACACCCTGATTTTTTTTCCTAGCCTAAGTTAATTCTAAGTGTGTAGGGGAGTGTCCAGGTTAGGGGAGGACCTAGGTGTGTCTCAGGCCGAAGCCTATACACTCTACCATGCGGGTTTTTAGCCATGCGGGAGAAGGGCGCGTGCATCGTGTGCTTATTGGGGTTTACTGGCCAGCCATGGCTGCGATTGGCGCCATGAGTGACGCCCCATTGGTCGCCTAGCCTAAAAGCTAGCTAATGTGACCCAGGTAAAACCTGCATAGACACAGGGAAAACCCTGGGCCGGTTCATGCGGGGATAAAATAACATGCATTAAGCAAGCAGGTAACTACTGGACAAGAGGGAAGAAGGGTCCAGGTAAGAAGGGTTGGAGGGGCTGAATAATCAACAATGCTGGAGTTGGGTGCTTGGGCCTTGCGGCCCGCATTTAAAGGTTGGGAACTCCTGGGTTATTATTAACCAGGGGCGCATGCGCCCCCAGGGGCGGGCGACTTCATTCGTCGGCCCAGCCACAGCTGCCCAGGCAGCCACAGTTAAAACATAAGTGGGTAGACGAGCCAGTAAACCGGCTCGAACTGCTGGCGCACGGAGCGAAAGGCAGCCTGACGTTGCGCCATCTTCATCTTCCTTCTTCAGGTCAACAGCAGTACTTTTCAAGCCAGGGTGGGTGGAGGGCTGACACCCTGATTTTTTTTTCCTAACCTTACTAAAACTAAGTGTATTTTGGAAGGGTCCGGGTTAGGGAGGGACCTAGGTGCGTCTCAGGCCGAAGCCTACACGCCTAGTCATGCCGGGATTAGCCATGCAGATACCCTGATTTTTTCTGTTTCTTTTTTTTCTAACCTAACTTAAACTAAGTGTATTTTAGAGGGGTCCGGGTTAGGGAGGGACCTAGGTGCGTCTCAGGCCGTAGCCTATACGCCTAGTCATGCTGGGATTAGCCATGCAGGGAGAGGGTCGCATGCATCGTGTGCTAGGAGGGGATTGGCCAGCCATGGCAACGATTGGCGCCATGACTAACTCTCCTCACTCTTAAATCTAGACTATAACTAGAGATAGGTTGGGCCCAGGTAAAACCTGCATAGACACAGGGAAAACCTTGGGCACATTCATGCGGGATGCAATTTGGCATGCATTACGTGTAGGAATTTACAGGAGACAGAGGATGGTCTGGATGAAGTGTTGGACAGAGTAGAAAAGAGTCTACCATGCGGGGGTTGGGCACTTGGACTCGTGGTCCGCTTTACTAATTTTCCAGTACTGGATTTAGTGACCAGGGACGCAAGCGCCCCTGGTGGTGAGTGGTTACACTGACCACTCACTCCGCCGCCAGTCAGCACCTAAAAAACTAAGAAACTAAAACAGAAAAAAGATAAATGACTTACAAACTAGGCATTTCGTTACGAAATATGCAAACATCCAACTCAGGGATCGACGTGCAGTGCTTAAGATACAACTGAAATAAGAACTTAAAATATATATTTTTTTAATTTTTTTTATTTTTATTTTTAGATTTTTTATTATTATTTAAGAAATATATATTTTTGATAACTATTACTTAGTATCTAGGACTTATTACTAATTTACAAATCTCTAATTTCTACTACTATACTACTAGTTAAATATAGAGGAACTGTCGGTGTATAAAGTTACAGGTGAATTAAGTCAAGACCTATTCGCATTCTGGTATTTGTTGCAAGCTTGTAATTCAAAATCCCATGTATTTCAGAAACACAACCGGCACTGGAGGTGAAACCTGCCAGGCGGGCCATGCCCATCGGACATAGGGAGTCAGCCCTAACAGCACAGGCAGTGGAACTCCCGGGAGCCAAACCTACACCTGCGTGCTTCGGACCATTTTGAATTAGCTAATTATTCATTAATGTCTATAATTTAAGTTTCAACTCGCGGGAGACTGATTGGCCGATCGCTCAGCCAGCCACAGCACACTACGGAGGTCTGTGAGCCAAGATCGAATTTGGCATTTTATATTTTCCATGCAACTCTGGATCTTGTTTGCCCAGTGACGAAATATATGGGTTTCTGCTTATGGCACATTTATCATAGAATTTTTGCGCAGTTCGGAAATAATAATGTTTTAAAAGTTCGAGTTTGAGCTCTCTGTGCATAGCCCTTACGGGGCAATACACAGGCGCATTGGTCGCAATACGAATACTCTTATTCTGAATTCTCTGTAGCTTGATTAAGTGAGATTCCGCTGCTGTTGCCCACACCGGCGCTGCATACGTGATTATTGGTTTTATTAGTGCGTTATAAATTATTATTCCGTTTTTAACAGAGCTACCTAAACGTCTACTCATGACGGGGTAGAGGGTCATGAGCCTAGTGAAAGCTGTTTTTCTTTTCGCCTCTATGTGATCGCGCCATAGTAGTTTCCTATCCATGTGCACGCCTAAATATTTAACCACATTTTTGTGAGGAATTTGCTCATTGAAAAGTGTTAGTCGTGGTCTATCTTCGAGTGGTGGGAGATGTTTACGCGTAAAAACTATAGCTTCTGATTTAGTAGGGTTTACCTTAATTCGCCATTTTGAGCACCACTGTTCTATTAAATTTAACGCGGTTTGTAATCTGTCTGCTGCGAGTTCTAGAATACTAGATCTGCTAAACAATACCGTATCGTCTGCGTAGCAGCCAAACTGAACCGATCGGTGTGCGGGCTTAGGCATATCGTGGATATAAATATTGAATAAAACCGGCCCCAAAATGCTGCCTTGTGGGACTCCTGCTTTAATTATTTTTAAATCGGACTGTGCTCCTTCTGTCGTGACTCTAAACGATCGATTTTTTAAATACGAGGCCAGTAATTTAATATAACAATCGGGGAAGCCAGTTTTATATAATTTATGAATTAAGCCTTCATGAAGTACTCTATCAAAGGCTTTTTCTATGTCAAAAAACGCTGCGAGATTATAGCTATTCTGATTGAACGCAGTTATTATTTGTTCTGTCATACGGACCAGTTGATGCGTTGTTGAATGCGCGCTGCGAAAACCAAATTGTTCGTCCGGCAGTACGTTATTTTCTTTAATGTGAGCATTTAGTCGCTGCAGAATTATGCATTCGGCTACTTTTGACAATGCACTCAGCAGACTAATGGGCCTATAATTTTGGGGCAGTGTCTTATCTTTTCCGGATTTATGAAAAACTATCACATTCGCTTCTTTCCACTGCGATGGAAAATACTGTAGTTTAAGTATTCCATTTATTAATTGAGCTAGGTATTCCAAAATTTCATCGGGCAGTTTCTTAAGGACTACTGTCTGAATGCCATCGTTTCCCGGTGCTTTACGTGGTTTCATACGCCTGATAGCCTGTTTAACTTCCTGAGATTGAGTTAAGTAAGGTTTTGAGGTTAAAGGCTGATTAAGTTTAATTGTAAGGTCTCTGTATATTCTGGAATTAAATTGCAGGTCACAGGGTTCGATATTAGGTTGAAAGGCTAATTCCAGGGTATTCGCGAAGGCTTGTGCCTTGTCTGTCGGTGTAAAAGCGAACCCAGTGCGAGTTTGTAGCGGAGGTATTTTATCTATCTTATGAAGGAATCGCTTTGTCATACTCCAGGTGCTACCATCTTGCACCTGTAGCTGAGAGACTTTCGTCTCCCATTGGCTGCTCCTCCATAGAGTTATTTCATCGGAAATTATTTTCTGCAATTCATTAATTCTCGCTTTAATGTCGCGCTGCCTACGTCGAGTATATTCGCGCCTTAATATATTTTTCTGAGAAATTAAATCCCTAATATACACCGGCAGTTCATCTTGCTTAAATCTAACCACATTTTCTGGGATGCACGAGTTAATTGCAGTTTGAATTTTAACTGTAAGTTCAGTGACTGCTGATTCGATGTTATCTTTTGTTTCGAAGTTGGCAGCATCGGCTGCAGGCAAATTATCGACTAAATACGTCTGAAAGCCTCTCCAGTCGGCTTTCTTGTAGTCTTTAATTTTTCTCGGAGGACTGATGTCAGTGTCCGCGTCATCGAATAGTAGATGTACTGGAAAGTGGTCAGACGACATTTCGTGAAAGACTCTGAGTTCGAATCCCGTTTGAACTCTCTTATTTAATGCAATATCTAAAATATCGGGGTTTTGCCTTAGTACTCCGCTATCGTGAGTGGGCTCTGAGGGAGCATGTACTTGATAATTTTTGTTAGACTCGTGTCTTTGCAGCAGTAGGCCATTGGCTGTATTGCTCCGACAGTTCCAGTCTTTATGCTTGGCATTAATATCGCCGACTGCTAGGAATGTGGGAGCTGAGCCATATAAGATGTCCAGCTCGTTTTCAGTTAGTGACCTGCCCGGTGGTGCATACATCGAAATAAGCACTATTTGTTGTTTATTGACTTTAAAAGTAATTGCAACAGCTTCTAATTTATTAAATTCAGGTAAATGAAATTCACTATGTTGTATACTTCTGTGGATTAGTAGGGCAACCCCTCCACTTCTGGTATCGCGGTCGCGCCTATAAATAGTGTAATTTAAGATAGTTAGACGATCTGCTGGAATTAAGTGTGTTTCGTTTATCGCCGCGATTCTAATATTATGTTTAACTAAATGATCCGTAAATTCGATAATTTTATTTCTAATTCCTCGTGCATTCCAGTAAACGCTGGTACTTAATCTACTGTCTACGGGGGTAGTATTAATGGCAGAACCTAAATTAAGGGTGTGCGGCATTAAAGCTGGCCGCTAATGCTGTCATGAAGCCCGTGGTGGCTTTTATTTTGTCCTCTATTGACTTGGACGGATTACACCAAATAGCCATTAAAATGCACATTGGTTCCAGGACGTGTGCCAGGTTAGGGTCCTGTGTAATGGCATCCGATTGGCCTACGAGCTTCAGAAAGTCGCTCGCGTCCATCGCTGGCTTCTCCGCGGGATTTAGCTGCGGTGATGCAGTTGACATTACTGTTGGTGAGTCAGTCTGCAACGAGCTGGCTTGTTGTTGCCCAGGCGCGACTTTCTTGGAATCACTGGGGGGAGTGGTGGAGTTGGGTGGCGCCGTAGTACCTGGCTGATCCGTCACTTGACCTTGCGCCCGGCCTTTACCGTTTTTGTGCCCCGAATGGTGTTTCTTCGGGGGCCTCTGGGGCAGGGGCTGGCCTCTAGACCTGGGTGGGTTTGCCAAGACAGGGTACTCCAGTTCATGTCTATCGCTCAACACTGAATATTGGTTAGGGCTCTGCCATTGTGGGGGGGGCGGGGTAGCTCGGGGTTAGCCACGGCTGCCTTGGGGGCTGGGGGCAGTAGCCGAGGGTCCGGCTTGTTGTGGGGGCGGGCGGACTTGAGCTGCGATTACTGCTCGCTTGTTTTCGCGCACTGCGCGTTTGGACTGCAGCTCTCTGTCTTTCCGCTCCTGTTGCGGGAGGTGACGCCAGTTCTCCCTCTTGTAGGCCATGCAGCCTCTGTAATTGGCGCAATGCGGGCCTTCACATCGCGTGCACTTTGCTTTCGTCCTGTCACCTCCCTGGGGGCAAACCTCGGTTTTGTGCCCTTGGCTGCACCATCGGCACACAGGGGAGGCTCTGCAGCCTTTTGCGGGGTGGCCAAACCTCTGACAGTTGCCACACTGGAGGGGGCCTTTGGGGTGTCGATAGTCCTCAACACGAATGCTGAGGCCTCCGAATGACTTCAGGCCATAAATCCTTTCTGGATTTACGGCCTTCGGGAGCTCTACGACTAACTTATTTATAGGCTGCCTGGTCTGCCTGTTGTACAGAAACCAGAAGTTCTGCACTGGAAGACCCATTGCGGCGAACTCGGCCTGAATGAATTGTTTGTCGGTGCTGCTATGCACTCGACAAAACACAAACTTGTTCGGGATCTCGTCCCGTTGCAGCAGCACAGAGTGTTGCACTCCGGCCTGCTCCAGTGCACGCACTGCCCTGTGGTACTCCTCCACAGTGGCAGTGTGAATCATGAGCTGGTCATGGCCGCGACTGACGCAGGACCAGCGCTCCTGCAGTGCTGCATCCAGCACTGTTTTAATGGCCGGGTAGCTGTGGCCAGAATCAACGAATACATACAGGGGTTTCACCTGCATTTTCTTTGCCTGAGGAGCAGGGTTTGGCGGGGCAGTGCTCGAACCTGCGGGCGTGTTGGCGGCCGTTTGACTGGCCGAGTTGTTTGCCCTTCTGACGGGCTGCTTGCGAATTCGCTCGGCCTGCTGCCTGGCGATCGCGGGGTTCGTCAGTGGGGGGCGCATTCTTTCGTCCTTTCCTCCCGTTTTTTGTTTTTTTGAGACGACTGTAGCGAAGCCGTCGTCACTAGACATTTCAGTTTCGTCGTCGCTCGGCAGGGGC
The DNA here is from genome assembly GCF_032445375.1 of Bacillus rossius redtenbacheri. NCBI lineage: Eukaryota > Metazoa > Arthropoda > Insecta > Phasmatodea > Bacillidae > Bacillus > Bacillus rossius. The sequence continues at coordinate 40,332,911 of NC_086339.1, read as the reverse complement.
ACATCGATGCACTCCTGCATCACCTGCTCGTCACTTAACTGATCAGTCATGTCGCTAGTTACACCCTACAACGCACTAACACCCACTGACCACGCACCCGGGATTAAGCCGGGTTGTGGCTAGGCTGTAGGGTTAGCTACAACCCGGGTTGTTTTGCACGCTTACACTTCCTAGAAAAACCTGGGAATACCACCTGGCCTGTGTGCGAGTAAACAGGCTGTTCCTGGAATCTCGCAGCTCCGCTTGATGCGTCCGTCCTCGGCCAAGGCTCGAAGCGAACTCCCAGACACCCTGATTTTTTTCTTTTTTTTTTTCCTAGCCTAAGTTAACCTAATGTGTAGGAGAGGGTCCAGGTTAGGGGAGGACCTAAGTGTGTCTCAGGCCGAAGCCTATACACTCTACCATGCGGGTTTTTAACCATGCAGGACAAGGGCGCGTGCATCGTGTGCTTATTGGGGTTTACTGGCCAGCCATGGCTGCGATTGGCGCCATGACTGACGCCCCATTGGTCGCCTAGCTTAAAGCTAGCTAATGTGACCCAGGTAAAACCTGCATAGACACAGGGAAAACCCTGGGCCGGTTCATGCGGGGATCAATTAACATGCATTACGCAAGCAGGTAACTACTGGACAAGAGGAAGAAGGGTCCAGGTAAGAAGAGTTGGAGGGGCTGAAAATCAACCTTGGTGGAGTTGGGTGCTTGGGCCTTGCGGCCCGCATTTAAAGTTGGGAGCTCCTGGGTTATTATTAGCCAGGGGCGCATGCGCCCCCAGGGGCGGGCGACATCACGTCAGCCCAGCCACAGCTGCCCAGGCAGCCACAGTTAAGACAGAGTGGGCAGACGAGCCAGTAAACCGGCTCGAACTGCTGGCTCTCGGAGCGAAAGGCAGCCCGACGTTGCGCCATCTTCATCTTCCTTCTTCAGGTCAACAGCAGTACTTCTCAAGCCAGGGTGGGGGGAGGGACCCAACCTCGCCACCCAAAATCCCCGAGACGGTTGAAGGTCGCGCCGCTCGAGGCTACTGCTGCCACACCTACAGCAGCCCCAGCTGGAGGTTCCTGATGTCTTCCTTCAGAGTTCCAATGCATTTCAATTCCGTTGCGCGCGCAGCAGTTCACAGCTCCGCAAGTTCCAGCCCGCAGTTCGTCTACACTTCGCATTTTTTCAGCACCTCGAGCTCCCCTGTGGGCCTTCGCCGACGAAGCTGCTCCCTGCCACGCGCCGAGCTGCATTCAGGCTACCTTTCACACCGACAGCCGTAATAACGACTCCACAGGCCGGCCATTGGTCCGCGGACTGCTATTGGTTATTCACAGCCACCCCAGCGAGATTGCAACTCTCGAGCTGGGCTCCCGTATCCGCCACCCGCGGGACGCGGTCGGTAGCAGTTGGCGCTGCTAGGCCGCCCCCAGCACGCACACAAAACCAACACGCACTGCCAGCCTTCGGTTACCCAATAGGTCGCAGGGAACTCCCAGCCAACAGCCCGCGAGAGAGATGCGCACGCCCTGAGAGACGACCACCGACCAGACACCCTGATATTAGGCATCGAGCGTCGGACACGCCCGAACACAGCCGAATCCTTACGATTGGCAATCCACAACAAGAATTCAACACAAAATCGTAGTTCCATAAGAATAACATTGCGCCCGTAGCCTCTTTTTTTCCTCAACTCAACTTAACTGGATAATAATTTAAAATAGCTTCGCGAAGTACTTATTACTTTTTAACAAAATTTATTGGACAACAATTCTTATTGCGGGTCTTTCTTAAAGATAGGCATGTGTTATCACGGTCCTTTCTGTGGGCCTTTTTAAGGCCAATAATGATGTAGTACATTAATTTGATGTTTCATCCATGTATAAGTCAGCGTAAGACCTTAAGCACTTTAAAACTTTAATTTTAGGACTTGATTAGAAAACACTGATTTTCAATACTAAAATTAAATTTCATATAAATGTGTTATAAACACAAACCTTCCGTGAGAAATTATCCATATCGATGTGAAAAGCGCATAAGAACCCACTGTGTTACAAAGAAGTAAGTAAATAGATGAACGCGTATAACGACTTTATTTATACAGTTTTACACTTCATCTAAAGTCGTTTCTCAGAAATTTCGATGAAAGTCTTACAGTCTAGTGCCATCTACTCCCAGGTATTATTCTTCACTGCACCAAAATCACTAGGATGAACCATGCAGTGGCACTAATTTCCAGTCAGAACTACATTTGCTATCACGGAGTACAAATCGCAGGGACAAACTTTTGAGATTGTCGGCGTGGACTTAAAAACAACCGTTTTTATACATAGTATGGGCATTTTATAGAGTCTGAAGACCAAGAACATTAAAAGAATTCTTATCAGAGGAAATCCACGTCATTCTTGAAATAAAGTATTGAAAATCTTATTAGGTTAAGATAGAGATTCCTAAATATAAATCATCATTTTTTTGCATGTAAATTAAATTTTAGAATTTTTCCATATGCACTATTTGCACGGTGTGATCATTTTTAGTTACTTGTAAAAAAAAGTAATATTGAAAGACTATATACATATTTTTATGCACCTAATAACCTTTTTTTCTGAAAATAGCTCGGTCATCCGGATATTTATACTAACACTTGTTTCTGCCATAAGAATTGTTCAAGGATTTCAAAAATGATGGCTAGAAATGTCAATTCACCTAAAATTAGATATCCCACGTAGTCTTCATGTTCTTACTTTTGAAAATGGATGGAAAATATTTGCAGCCTCCTTCATAAAACATATATTTTAATCCTTTTACAACATTTTAGAGTACCTACTCCTAAAGATTTTTTTGCTAGGGATTGAGAATCGTATCCGGTGTAAAAGAAATGTAATTTTAATTCCCCAATCACATTTAACCCATTTTTTAAAGCAATGAGAGAAAAGTCAATATCAAAACTCAAGTCATAGTTATGAAAACTGATTCGTTTATACGTACTTATTTAAAATCAAAATCTTTTAAAAACTTCACCGTTCAACATATTCCCTTACTTTGTAACGTGGCGTACGCCGTTTAAGTATCAGACCACGTCGTCAGCGTGTTATCAGACTGTATATGAATGAAACGTAAATGGACCCGAAATCAGTGAAAATTTCCTGGTCGGTTTTAGAAGTCTCTATCTGCGGGAAGCCTTCTTTTCACAGACGAGAGAGCCAAAACCCGAAGTTGCCCGAAGTGCATGCTTTTTTCCGTATCGTTAATGTAGCTATCCTAACCAAATATACCGTTCACAATGTTTTAAAGTATTTATAATGTAGCTAACCTAATCTAATTGACCATTAGTATCCTTTTATCAACACCGCCATATTTATTTACAATGAACCAAAAAAAAAACAACAACCGAAGATGCATGATCGGGAGTTTGGCTCTCTCGTCTGTGAAAAGAAGGCTTCCCTCTATCTTCGCAACTGTGGTGCCAGCAAGTATGTGAGGTCGCCGAGCAGGCGAACAGACCCGGTCCATCGGGAGTCACTAGGAGACGCATATCGACGATCGACCTTCCAGAAGTCAGCCAGGACATGTCCGATGCCACCCCTGACGAAGCGCTGGTTGGCATGACTGCTGACGTTGGCAGACATGTCTGACGACGGGAGTGTGGAGTGTCGAGAGACTCCCCGTGGGTCGCAGTTTTTTAGATTTCTCCACCAACGAGTAGCAACTCACCGGACGAGTTGATATCCCAGAGTGATTTAGGTACGCCCAACGTACACTGAGAAAAATGGTCACTGAGGTATTAACAAAACTGTTCTGTAATCTGTTTGAATGGTAGATGCTTTAGTAACATTAACAGATTGTTTTGTACTTCATTACAATAACTATCGTTTTAGGAACAATCCAAATCTTGTAGCGCGTTATTCTGTTGGAGGAACTATATTATTATCTGTAGTAAGAACAGAAAGTTTTGTTGTTACAAATGTATAAATGATTAAAAATACTAACTCCAAGTATTGTAAAATCCAACTAAGCAACGCCCTGTAACACGATGCGGTAACGGGTTCAAGTCCGCCAGCGACGGGAAACCACTCACTGGGCGAGTTGACCGCTGCGAGGCAAGTGACTCTGAACGCCACCTAGGAGATGGCGGGCAACCTACAGCGAGTGGACAACTCGCTGGGCGAGTAGCGGCACCCCGGACCACTCCCCTGATAGGAATCCTAAGAGGTTCGACACGACAACTGGGAGTTGCTGGTGGGAGTCCAGCAACAACGACCGCCCACCTGCTGGGCGAGTTCCGCCACTCAGCAGCCGGGAAGCAGACGAGGCCATTGGGTAGTCGTCTTCACGACCAACCAGACGGTATTGCTTAATGAGCTGCGTTTAGTGGAGGTGGGCGAGCGACGTACGTGTCAGCAAAGAGTCCCTGGAAAGACTGAGCAAGACAAGGTGAGTAGCTTCATCGGTTACAGAGCAGCGTCACTCAGCGGCGGTTGAATAGAACCTAATCCATGGTCGTGGATTTTAACATAAAATGCATATTAACTAGAAACTTTTGCTCAACTTACCCAAGATAAACTTTAGGCAAACAGTGCCGGATTTGGTTTTGAGGAACTACTACATATCATATTTCTGGGCAGTGGTGCTCAGAAAGTGCCATATTTTAACGTAACGTTTAAGTCTTTTAATAGTATCCAACAGTCAAGCCTCTTTTTATGGATCAGGAATAAAATTTTTACAGTTACCTACTCAACCACAAACCTTTTTTTTCACAGCCATGGAAGGTATATAGGAGTTCCACCTTAAGAAGGGAAAATAGGAGTCACCTTAACGATTTTAATCATGCTCTTGCTTTGTGTACGTTTGATGCAAATTGTAATATATTAATTAATACGATATTTGTGACTTTTATTGCACCTCCCGCATTTCCTTAAACCTGGTGGTTGTGTTTTCAGAGCAACACAGATAGACAGACCACCAACAACTTTAACCACAATTGTATTTTAAACCTTATGGGTGTTTATATTGTTTTACAGTTGTAAGAAAAATAAAATTGAAAAATCGTTTCTAGCGAAAATCAATTATATTCAATTGGATTTGAAAATGTTTAAATGCAAATACTGGCCAATCCTAACAAGGACGGACTAAAATGAAGGGTTCGCTGCGGGGAAAGGTTTGTAGGGGAAGGGAAGTGGTTTTTTTTTGCGTCAAGCATAACGACAGCTCGGGCAGACGGCTATAAATAAAAACCGCCGGCAGACAGCCTGGCCGGATAAACACGGGAAGCGCTAAACTGTGTGATAAACGGGGTTGAATTTTCAAACTTTCTCTCTCCTCTTTTTTCGACGGCACCCTTTTCCTTTCTCTGTTCCTCCGGGGCTGATCCCTCTCGGCGCGCGGACTGCCCCACACCGCCGCGGCGTCCCAGGAATACAAACACCCGTCCATCAGCATGCGACACAGAGCGTCCATTAAAAGGATTAAAAACTCGTCGGAGTGGCTGCAGCTCGGAGCAAGGGGCGGAGTCTCGCCCCCCCCCCCCCCCCCCGACACTTCCGACCCCTCAACACGGCCGCCGGCGCGGCTCTATTAGCCACGGTCAAATGGGCCCGCGGCAGCCCGGCTTAGCACACCAGTGCTACAAGGAGGAGAAAAAAAATAATCGGCGTGCTCACAAACAGTGGAAGAAAAGAATACCCCAGTTATGAGGACACTATGAACGAAATACACCTTTTATTTAAGCTCTCATTTCAAATACCGCCGCGCCGGACTCAAAAGAAATAGTTCTTTATAAGCCACGTGTAGGAAAAGATTGACTGCTGATAACTTCATATCATGCCGCTAGCTGCTAACGAGCTATCGAACACCACTTTACGAAATTGATCAATTTCACTATAGTTTATTTCAAAACTCTAGTTTTATGAATGGGTTTACTATGTTACTATCCAAATCTTTATATATTTCAATAAATGTATTAATCTGAATTTTCATCAAAAACTTAATACTGTTGATATACTTATGTGAGAAAATGCAAAAAAATTAAAATAATATTTTTTAACGTTTGTTTCACAATTTTTAATTTAGTTCTAATTAACAAACCTGAGGTGGTTACAAAAATTATTAATACATTTTTTAAGTAATTAAAAAATTACAATTTTTTAATTTAATAAAAAATTCTGTATGGGAAAATTAACATTTTAAAACTGAGTTGAATGTACCTATACAGTGAATATTTGAAACTAAAACACTAATACATGTACATCAGAGCAATGCCTTATAATGAAGACATACAAAAAAATTTGTTATTTTACTGTGGTATCTGTGTGTTTCAGGTCACGCGCTCCTTGCAGAAAAATATTTCCAGTCTGATTTTATAAACTTCATAAGTTTATTTTTGCATAATCATGAGTGGTGTAGTCGCTTCCTGGTGAAAGTATAACCTGATTAATTTCATCAAATAAAACCAAATGTAATTTTTTTCAAATAATGTTATAATTTATTTTGTCTATTAGTTGCGGGTGTATCGTGCTCTTTTCCAATAAAATACTGTGGGTCTATAATTCACACAAAAACAGGTTTGGACTCGCAATAAGGCGTCTTTTGAGATCACAATTGATACAAATAAGGTACAAAGGTATATAATTAAGAAAAAATACAAGAGCCTATAAAGCTTATTACACTTTTTAACTACCAAAGAAAATACTATAAAACTCAAAAAAAAGTTAAAGTTGACAAATTAATATTTTTAATAAACTACACGCTTTAAAACTGTGGTTTTACCATATGCTGAAAAATCGTCAACTTGCAAGAGTATTTTTACTCTTTCACGCAGTTGCTAAACTTAAGTGTCTCTTTATTAAACAGTCTGGTTCAATAAAGATATTCGTTTAGAGTTTTAAATCAAACTTAACATTAATTTAATAGCTCCTTGAGACTAGAAACGTATCTCAAATTGGATTCCTGATGACCCACCTGATGACGCCGTTACACATTATTATGCAGTAGCGGCAGCTTTAATACCTTGTATGATACAGGGGGGTTTTCTGTAGACTTTCGTAGTGGACAACCTCCTCCAGTTAGTAATCCTACCAAATTGGAGGATACAGCCCCATTCTCAGTAAACTCTCGCATTGGAAGACCACCTACAGAACCAACCTGTAGGATAAGGAGGGCGCTCATTAGGCTTTAGCTAAACAAGACACCCTCCAGGTGGGGTTGGGGTGTAACTGACTACCTAATATTTAACTATTAGGTAATGGTGGTCACATGAGGCTTAGGGGGAGGAACATTGTTAAAGAAATACAATATATTTCAATATGTGTAAGTGTAATGAATGAGCTATTTTTTTTTAAAACATAAAATATGTTTACTACCCAACAAAATATTAAATTATTTGTAACAGGGTTAACGTGTTTCCTTTGATATATTACCAAATATTCCTTGTTTTATTTCTCTTGCTTAAATACTGTTACCAGGTATTTATCAACCCAGGTGGTGTATTGTTAACTTAAATTATTATTACATACTATAGGTAACAACCATTGTAAAAATTAATGTAAACCATTGGAAAACATTATAAATAAGTAGGCCTTCTCACGAGTTTTATTGATGCCAATCTGCAAACGTCCAAGATCAATCAGTAGGTAGCAGTGTTATTTGTAATAGAGTAATTTTTACTCACTATTAAAAATTAATTTCACATCCGTACAACCTGATTTAAAAAAAAAAAAAAACATTGGAGGTACCCTGGGCAGTACGAGACTTAATTATACTTTACCTCAATCACGTAAAGAATCCCTTTTTGAAATATTTCGGCTGATATTCTGAAGAGCCTGTGTCCGTTAAGTCCCCGGCTTCTCGTCCGGGGTGTTCACCACGAGTTTTAATTTGTTCATAACCCATAATCCTTCGAGAATGATTTAACATCTGCATAACTACTGTTCACCGTAGTAGGACTTGGATGACATCGCTCGATTCCCTTTAGCACGTGTCCAAGTGGGTGCCGAGTTTTAATGACTTTCAGGGAGGGGGGAGGATAGCCCTGCCGTTGTGTTTCTTCGCGACCTTGGGTAAGACTCGGTACGATAGGGGGAGTGGTGGTAGGACGCTACTGGCAGGCAGAGAAACAATATTAAGGTTATTTTCATATTAAGTTAATATCCTTTATTTATAAATAATATTATTATCATCAGCAAAATGAATACTGTTGTCTTCATATAGATCAGTGATGCCACCTGGCAGCCCGCGACAATAACATGGCCTGCCTGAAGAATCTTAAAGTAAAGAGATATTACCAGATTAGTTGTTGTGTACAGGCCATCTTTGTTTGCGCATGTGTAGAAATAGCTGCAACACACTGTTATAATGTCATGATATTCTTATAGAGGTATTAGATAAATATTATATTTATGTTGTAATAAAATTTGTTCATGATCACTCTTTTTAGATATTTAGGATATTATGATATTCATATAATTTATTACATTGCATTGAATATTTCGAATTTCAAGTAACTATATATGTAAGATTAAAAAATTAATTTTTATTTATTTTCTAGAATTGTGCACGATGCAGAATGCTCTAAAACTATGCGATGGAAGAAGGGGTTTACTAAGTCTCTAGGAGGTAATATCTTTTGTTGTATTATAGTATTTATTCGTTTTACTAAGCATTGTTAATCGAATGAACAATACTAATTTGTTTAATTTACACCTCATTAAAATATTGTAATTTATGATTAAAAAAACATAATAAGTTGAAATAAAACCTTAATAAAAATCAACCAGCATATAGAAAAACTCCATGGATGAGTGTTGGCTCAGGAATAACTAGGAGCACAAAGAGAAAACCCAACACAGTCTTGGAAACTCATGCTTAATGAAAGAGAATTTATATTTATTACTTTTACATACATTTTTGTATACTACCATACATATGATCTTATATAGCATATGCATATTAAAAAAATTATAACACTCAGCATATAAAGATTTATGAATATGCATTCAATATATATAGGTCTTATGTTGTTGGATAACTGGCAGTGTTAAGCCTTATGATGGTCACCTAATGGTTTGCGTGCTAGCATATGGTTTTCGATGCGTATGGATGATAGCGAATATGAGTGCAAAGTGCGAAGATGAGCGCGAATACGGATAAGATGACTTAAAAGATATCCTCTGTAGTCGATCATACGAAACCAATAAAGCAAACGTAAAGTCTAAATATAGTCACATATGATACGATGGTTGTTTCAATGTGCTTTTGTAGTCTTATATCTACTTGTGGATAGGGTGATGGCTCAGTGTACATTGATTTTGAATGCTCTAGGTCTTGTGATTCGAAGACGCTCGGTCTAAGTATGTACTTGCAATGAATTTATAATTGGCATACATTGTATCTTTTTTTTTGCCTCAGAAGTTCTTCTAGTTCGAACATCTGTTCTATTTTTTTAGCCCTAGTATTGACCTAAATATTTCAGTATGTGTTCCTATTTAAGTCTTAAAGCATATCAGATTTATTTTTAAGGCTATTTTTAAAACTCTCCATAAAATCTTACATTAACCAATTTTAGCGATAATAGCAGCTACTAATGAAAATAAATCAATCTAATTACACTGTGAATCATATAATTTAATTTATTTTCCCCTACAAAGTTAAATAGAGGAAAGTTAATGTGTAGACATGCTCAATCAAAATGTTTTGTTCTGAGATTCAATGGATTATAGAACTTTTTATGATTTAATTTGTAAAAAAAAGATAACATAGTAAATATTTCGTTAGAGTCGTAAAAACAAATGTGCACGAATAAAAAAATCATTGAATTATTTACATTACTTTATGTACATAAGGACCAAGGACATATATTTCAAGAAAATTTCAATGGTAATGAACAGTAATATTTCGCGTCACGCTAACGATGATAAAAAAAATGGGTTAAAATGTCCTTATGCGAAAAACATTTTTTATTTAGAATTTAAATACACTCCATATAAGTTTTGTTTCAAAGAAATTTTAAGGATACAAGTAACCAACAACGAAAAATAAGTTAATATGGCGGCTGAAGCTAGTTGTGTGCCACTCAGACACTAGCATCCCCTGGTACACATACAGTAAAATAAGAGGGTGGATTGCGGCCTGTACTGTAGAAAATGACCGATTATGGTCAACAAGATCTATATCTCAGGCATCGTGTGACGGGCAGGCCAAATTAAGGCCGAAGATTAACGAAAGGCAAGCCATCAAGCGATCATGCAATTGTTGCACACTAAATATGTTAGATCAGAATCTATTAAGTTAAACATTATAACTATTGTTTGTGCGCCACCATTGTATTATTACTGTGAACAAATCATTACCCACAAATAGTTCTTAACTAAATAAATAACCCAGGTTCTTACAGTTTTCACTAACAGAATATCTCGTTTGTTCTCCCGAAGGAAGGGGAAGCGTAACATAAGAGCAAATCATTAATCAGAGTCCCGTTTTCAGTTTTGCCTCGAAACCTTGTGCTGGATGAAAGATTGTTTGCCCCGAAAGCTATAAAGTTTCCTCTCGCTCGCGCGTATCGCCTTGTGAAGATCTTATTAAGGTCTTCCTTGATGAGTCCTCGCCGGGGACCGCTATCTCCAGGAAGAGGCCCGCGTGTGTTTCCTGGAGGTAAGGGACGGCAGTGCTGGTTATCGGTTATTGGCGGGAGATGGGGTATGGGCGGAGGGTGGTATCGTCTGGCAGGATGCGAGGGTCGGATCGCATGGTGTGTGTGTGTGTGTGTGTGTGTGTGTGGAGGGGATGCTGGGTGGAGGGGGTCAAAAGAAACAACCTGGCTGTGCCTCATCTGGGCGCGGGGGGTCCGCCGAGATGTTTATCCAGGCGATTGGCCTCCATCAGGTGTCGTGAAGGATTGGGGGGGGGGGGGGGGGGGGCGAGCCATCTGTCTCGGCGGACGACAGCCCCCAGCTCACATTATCCCTCCCCTTCTTCCTTCACCCAGGTGCCGGCCACGTGGCCAGGAGAAGCCTATGGTGTACTTTTTTTTTTTTCCTAACCTAACTAAAACTAAGTGTATTTTGGAGGGGTCCGGGTTAGGGAGGGACCTAGGTGCGTCTCAGGCCGAAGCCTATACGCCTAGTCATGCTGGGATTAGCCATGCAGGGAGAGGGTCGCATGCATCATGTGCTAGGAGGGGATTGGCCAGCCATGGCAGCGATTGGCGCCATGACTAACTCCCCTCACTCTTAAATCTAGACTATAACTAGAGATAGGTTGGGCCCAGGTAAAACCTGCATAGACACAGGGAAAACCCTGGGCACATTCATGCGGGATGCAAATTGGCATGCATTACGTGTAGGAATTTACAGGAGACAGAGGATGGTCTGGATGAAGTGTTGGACAGAGTAGAAAAGAGTCTACCATGCGGGGGTTGGGCACTTGGACTCGTGGTCCGCTTTACTAATTTTCCAGTACTGGATTTAGTGACCAGGGACGCAAGCGTCCCTGGTGGTGAGTGGTTGCACTGACCACTCACTCCGCCGCCAGTCAGCACCTAAAAAACTAAGAAACTAAGACAGAAAACAGATAAATGACTTACAAACTAGGCATTTCGTTACGAAATGATGTACATCAAGTTCTGTCCCTGCCCGAACACGCCCGAATATTCACCTTCGGCCAACCTCGGGATTTGTTTGTTTTTTTTGCGCAGGAAAAATGAATTCAAATATTAAAAGCGGTCGGTTAGGTTCGCTACATTAAAACACTTTGAAGCACTATGGACGGTTAGTTAAGTTAGTATAGCTACATTAAAATAAACAGAGAAATATAAACAAATCCCGAGGTTGGCCGAAGGTGAATATTCGGGTGTGTTCGGGCAGGGAAAGAACTTGATGGACATCTTAGGCTTCCCCGCGGCCAGCAGTGTCGGAACCACTGCAGCATAGAGTAAGTAAAGGAAGAGGCGCCACTCCCATAGTAATGATCGTTCGCTTAAATTTGTAAACAAAACCCTTGCGATCATACCATTTCTTTGTAACTTGACAACGAAAAAAATTACAGCCAAATGTAGTATAGGCCTATTTTCACTAAAATTATCTTAAATTAATTTAAAACTATTTATAATTGTAACTGTAATTATAACTGTAACATCAACTTAGATTAACACAAATTAATAACAACTTGACAAGTAATAAAGTAAAGAGATCAAAACTTGTAATCTATTTTTCCCGATGTTGGTGAAACATGGTGTGATACAATTTTTAAGGATTCAGTTCGTCCTGTCTACTGTCTACAGGCAGATACGCGAGGGACTAGTGTGTGGTGTTGACAGCATGAGAACGAAAATAACTTTATTTCATTCCTGAAACACCTTCTTTTATCATTACACAATTTAATAGGAAATTAAATAAACCTTCAGGTCTTCAAATTTTCTTAACATGAAGTTAACCATTTTTGACTTGCCCCTAATATATGTTATTTGAAAATTTTTTATAAAACATATTTTTGTAGTCATACCTCTTGCAGCTAGATTTTATTCATACGTACGTCTGCCTATTGTCAGCATAAAGCGGTCTAGTATTAGTCCCTAGTGTAGTCACTGCGGTTTATATTATTTTGAATGGGCATAGTTTCTAGTGGTAAGATAAGTTATTGGAGACGAAAGCACGGAACAACTAGAACCAGTTATATTACCAGGTTTACGCAGGGAGCCGTGAGGAAAATCCCAAATTAGTACATATGTCCGAGCACGGACCCTCCGGAATGCGAGGCAGGTGTGTTACCACTGCAGTGTAGTGGTGGTCAGGTAATGCTGCGAGCCCGCACTGATCACTTCAAACATTACACTTTCTTCAAGTTCAAATTTATCTTACTATAATATTTAAAAAAAAAATTACGTGACAACGTCTAATAAATCGATGAACGCCGGCTGCACGCACGGAAAAGTGTCCCGTTACGCTGTGTCCCGTTACGCTGTGTTCCGTTACGCTCATTGTACGCTTGCGCCGCATCTATCTCTCTTCCACTTGATTAGCCTATGCGTCCGAGGAGAAGAAAGACGGCGGCAGCACACAACTTACATCTACACGTGAACTGTTTCGTCGACTGTTTATAAAGTAAAGTTATTATGTGGTTTTCATTGCTTATTACATCAACAATTTCGGCAATAAAGGTTAATTATTCTTGCATTTTAAAAATCTGATTACTAGTATAATTCCAAGTAATTATTATTTTATTATTAAAATAAAAATAATTCAATTTTATTCATAAAAGTATGCAATCATTTCATCAATGTTTTCTTATGACGTTGTCACGTTAAACTATCATCCGTAAACCGACTTTACAGACAAACAATTTTTTTTTTGGGAAAACGTAATTTTTAAACTTTATTAATAATCCATGCTAGTGTTAAATCCAACGCCACATGAGTCGCTTCTGTTTAGACACGTTGCTTGGCAGAATACACACTAACACAGTTGCTGGAATAATAATCAAGATCGTTGGATTTTTTTTAAACATGGTAACCTTTAGTTAAGTGTTGTATTAAAATTCTCACGATGCCCTGGCCTGATGGATATCCAAAAAAAAAAAAAAAAAAATAAGTAGTGATTTTTTCCCATTAACCCCTGCCCCCTGGTTCAACAACTCATCAAATTCAATTATTGCATGTCGTATGTTCTACAGCAAAAGGACGAGAATTTCTTTGAGGGTCGGCACACAATTCTCTTCGACGCTCATAATACCCCACATAGCACATGTTAGACATAGCGTGTGACGCAAACACGTTATAGAAACGGTAAACACAATACAGTCGCCAACAACCATTTTGTGTAGTCCGGCGAACGAAAGCACATATTAGACTTAAAGACTCAGTAAATATTTGGTTTGAGAAAATGAACATGTCGTTGAAAAGGATCAGCACTATCCCACGGAACCTGGGTGGAGGGGGGGGAAGTGTTCCCATCGACATCCGACTTGTAATACACCTCTTAGTGCACAACAAAATAAATTTTCAGCTTTGCTGTTGATAAACTATTTCTACCAGAACTATATATATGTTTATATTAGTAGTATATAAACGTTTAATAGTTTAAAATTTGCTAAAAAGGTGGCAGCAATCATGGAAGAGTAGTTTTGAAAAATGGTTGCTGTTGAAAGAACTATTTCTACCAGAACTACTTATATATGTATTTATATAGAGTTATATAATTATGGTATATATATATATATATTGGCTGGGGATTGTAAATAAATGTTTTTAACATTTTCCTTCACAATGAAATCCACCCTGAAGTAATCGATCTAATTGAAGTTCCGCTGGCGTCTTCACGACGCTGGTACTCTGTCCTCGGCAAGCACATATTTGTAACCTGCGAGAGGATTGGTGTCTGGGATGGAATATTGACCTGACCTGCCCTGCACTTTGCCCGCGTCCAACGCGAACCTCGGACACTGGGACAGGTAATCAAACTCCGCCAATACCCAGTTTATAAACCCCTGTCCCGCCCACGATGGGGCTGTCCGCTGGCCTGCTGGTGCAATTAGATCTGGCCGCCTGGCTTGTCAAAGAAACATAACTTTCCCACAACCAGCTCGCCCCTTCGTACCGAGAAGGATCTCGTTCCATTCCTGGAAAATCTGCTCTGTAGGAAACTCAACCACGAATTACTTAATATATTTAGTAGAGACGATGGTAGGAAGAACACCGCTATGCTATAATTATTTCATTTTTGACTCCTTGTTAGAAAGGTAACTGGTAACACTACACTAAATGAGGTTTAGTTTCTCACGTGATATCTGAGAACATGATAGTGATTTTATATATAGTTTGTGTTAAAAGCCTTACGGGCGAATACCACATAAAAAAAAAGTATCAGTATTATTTAACCCCAAGGGTAATTTTAATTTCACATGAGTTAAAACTTTCGCTCATTCAAATCGAATACTATCAGCGAAAGGTTTGTCATATAACATATCACTAGTCTGTAGAGACAGGATTATTTGAGAGTGTAACAGAAAAATTGAAAATAACACTGCTACAGGAACGCAATAGAGAAACTTTAAAGAAAGGAGGAAACTTGCAATATGCATTACAGTAGTTCTCATTTGATAATAGATTCCTTCTTGAATTACCAATTGTTATTATGACTGAAAAATGAAGTTCAGTGGAAAAGAAGAGCGTCGTAGTTAGTGCACGCATGCAAAAAAAAATAGTTAATCAAAAACAATATTTTTACGGAAAATTCTTTTATTTATTAAATAAATTAAGTTTTCTACTATGCAATAAAATAAAGTCTGATTTTAGTAGTAAACTGGAAGTGATGTATATGTAATTGATCCCGCTAAATACAAAAATATAAGTTTTGTTTGCCTCTTTTTTTTTCCGTTACAGACGAGCTCATAACACCAAGAAAATGCCGGGAAGTCGGTGAAGGAATCGAATAATGGACGTCTTCAAGACATCCAGCCAGCATATTCCAGGAGTGAAGTCAGTTCAAATTGGGTATGGGTTTCGAACCCCCTGTCCTCTCGAAAGCAAGTTAGTCGACAACAACATCTTTCGATCTCATTTCAAAACGATAACCGCGCTTCGTGAATCGCGCAGCAAGCTTCGCTACAGCGGGCCGGCCATCTGTCCGAGTGCCCGCCTTGTCCGAGCTTTTTTTTTTTTTTTTTTTTTCGAGGGTCCATTTGTCCTGAGCGTTTGCTTCAAATCTCGCCGGACGTTCTTCGGGAGCGTCCCGCCCATTAGGGAAGAGTGGTTGCCAGTTGTTGCCGCTCTGCGCTCTGCTACCACCCTCTACCTCCCCCTCCTACCACAAACCCCGTCAACGACCCGCGGAAGTGTGTGGGGGGCGAAACCGTTTCCTCTGCTCCACCCTCATTTTCACTTACATCTGTTCCTCCCTACCCTCCATCCCCCCCCCCCCCACAATCCACCGGGAGACGCCTAGGGGTCTGATCGCCCCTGGAGGCTGTGTTTCCTGTACGGGAGCATTTGGCAGTCGAGCCCAGCTGCTTCCGGCGCGCCTGCTGCCTCGCGGCCGTCGCTGGAACTACTTCCGCTGCTGTGGCTGCACGCTTGCTTTCGTACCATTGTCAAATCATCCTTCGAGCCATTCATTAAAATTAATGAAATAATGTATCAATTTTCTCCGGTACGAAAATTAAAATTATTTTTTTTTTTGTCTTTGGTAAAAAGGAAAATTTAGTTTTCCTGTAAAGCTTACACAGTAATTTTTAGATCTGATTAGCATTTGGATGTATAGGAAACAGCCTAAAGATTTTAATAATATTATTCCTTACTTAAATTTTTTGTCTATGGAGAACTCATTAAACTCATTAACACAGAAAATTACAAAATAATAAAATTCGGGAGTGCAATCGTAATGCCGTGGCCATGAGGAAGCTATCCACCATTTTCCTGTTGTGATTGCGATATACCAAGAAATGCCGATACAACTGGCGACTGAAATGCGGTTTGAACGTGTGTCGTCTGATAGGCGCTGCGCTGCAGCGCTCTGTTGTTTTACATCCACACAGGCTACACCAACGAAACAAGGACGTCAATAAATGCGTTTTTTTTCCTTCTTTTATGTTTGAATGAAGCAAGGGTGTTTGTAAAGCTACGTATTTTATAAAAAAGTAAAATAAAAGTTATAAAATCGTCTTGGTTAATTTTTTTTATTTATGAAAACAGGTAGGTATTTTCTTTATTAAATAAATACTTGTTAAAACGTTGCTGTAATGTTCCGAAAATTGACCTCCAAAC
Source organism: Bacillus rossius redtenbacheri (assembly GCF_032445375.1). Taxonomy (NCBI): domain Eukaryota; kingdom Metazoa; phylum Arthropoda; class Insecta; order Phasmatodea; family Bacillidae; genus Bacillus; species Bacillus rossius. The sequence goes on along the minus strand of NC_086339.1, from coordinate 40,316,185 downwards.
ATTTCAACAGTATAAAGGATTAGAATGAAAACTAAAAAAAAAAAAAAAAAAAAAAAAAAAATTAAAAATGTGTTGACCATGTTTTCTCGCTTGCTGACAGCCTTTATAATTTATCTTATTTAGAAAGATTATTTAAGTATTTGTTTCATGTATCCAACAGTGAAAGCGTGATTTTGTATGTACCGTTCAACTATTATGAAATAAAATATAATATTTCCATTAAAAAATATATTTCCGTATAAATCCTAAGCTTAAAGAAACAAAAAATCCCTTTCGGCATAGCCAACACGCGTAGGTAGATTTCAAAGTACCTATTTATTCTGGTAATATTTGTGATACTTCAATAAACTCCTGGAACATTTTAAGAACTTGATATATTCTGCATAACATCCTATATGGACGCCAATATTTAAAAATATTTATTTAAAGTTTTCTCATATTCCATACAGCTAAAATATTTAGAATGTTTTTAACTTAATGTATACAGCATTGAATGTATTAACGAATTTCATATTATGCGTACTAAAATAGTTATGCAATTATTTTTTTATCTTTCATCCCCAGCACTAATATTTGATAGTGTAATTTTTTTTTGAAAACGGTTTAAGGTAACATTGAGATGGTTATTATTAAAATCCGACGAATTTGATACAATGAGAATTTTTTTTTTATTTCAACCCCTCTTTTTACGGTAATAGTTTGTTTCATCAAAAATTGTGTCAGCCAAAGGTTTAAGATTAATATTAGGCGGTATAGAAAATATTAAAATCATTTGATAGAAAATATATTTAAAAAATTAAGATAATTTGGTTTTTCCACCTTTTTTATTTCTTTGGTTCGTATTATCAAAAAAATTTAGAGACAAAATATTTATGTAAAATTATAATTTTTACAAACTATATGAACGAATCTGATAGTGTAACTACTAAGGGAGTTATAATTTTTCTTTAAATTCTACCCCTCATTTTATATAAACCCATTGCAGCAATCGTTCGTCTATTAAAAAATTGTTTTAACAAAAGTTTTAGATAAAAATTATAAGATTTACAAAATATCCGAACGAATTTTATGGAATGCCTACAAAAGGTGTTACGATTTTTTTGTCCTCCAAACTTTGTTTATTAAGCCAGTTGCAGTAATGGTTGGACGTTTAGCATAAAACATCCATACTCCGTGATTTTGGTCTATGGATTAAATAATACATGCTTATCATAAGGACATAAGTGCAAGAGGCATTAAAATTAATAAATTTAGCTTTGATGTCGTGATATAACAATCATAACAAATGCTGTTTAACATCTGATGAAACTATTTACGTACAGAAAAATATTCGAACTTTGTTCGAAGTTCCGTATACTGACTTTGAATTTTGGAGAAATATTCTTTTAACAATTGTAACTGAGCCGTATTAGCAAATATAGTACTATTGGTCTTACGTAGCCTGTAACTGGATTTTATTAAAACCACTATACAATTATTATTTATATCAATATTGTACAATTTACACTAGCATATACTTTTCCCGAGTAGCAAAAACAGTATGCAGTTCTTCTTGCTTGTAACTTGTAAGTTTAGTCACGTGCTTGTTACGCGGCCTCGGCGAAGCCGCAGAACGACAGGATCTCTCGCAGATGGAGGACGTGAAGCATTGAGCGGAGTTGTTCGCTCATCACGTGAGAGATCCCGGTGGGGAGGGGGGAAGCGGCTTGGAAACGGGTCGTTACCACAACGCCGAAATACCATATTGCCGAATGTCGAAATTGACCACAACGCCGACAGCTAGAAAACTGCTGTGTACCACAACGTCGAAATAACAACTGAATGAATTTGTGTGTGTTTCTTTAATGTAACTTAACGCCGAAATACCACAATCAAACCTAACCTTACCTAACCTAACTTAACATATGTAGCCTATCCTAGCCTAGCCTAGCCTAACCTAACCTAGTCTAACCTAACCTAGTCTTACCTAACCTAACCTTTGTGTCAGTCCTGCAATGACATTTTTTGGCGTTAGTGTATTTCGGCGTTGTGGTAATTCGGCGTTGTGGTACACAGCTGTTTTCTAGCTGTCGGCGTTGGAAACCAATGAGTTGCCGCGCACAGACGCAAGAGTCGCTCCACGCGGCGAGAACCCTCGGTCCACGGGGCTGCCCTGGCGCGGTGGCAACCCCGCCGAGGAAGCCGCGAGGCAGCCAAGGTCAAGAGCCACTCCTCGGACTGACCCCACCACGCCGCGCTCCTCATGTACCGGGTGCACGCGTAATTATATTTCAGTAATCAGACAGTCGACACAAAAACTTTAAGCATCACACTGGAAAGGAGAAAAACTGATAATCAACCCGCAGTGACACTACTAGTCAAAAATGTATATGTATCTTTAAGCACGTCCCATTTTTTTTTTTAACTTGCAAAAGGACCAAATGTACGATACACTTTTTGTGGGTAGAAATTTTCAACGAAACATTCATTATATGTAGGTTTATTTATTCATTGTAATTGCCATTGAAAAATCACATAAATGCAACAACTCATCATGGTGAATAGTGCTGACCCATACTCTCAATTTGGTTTACTAGTTGATGCATTAAGGGCCCTAAATATTTTTTTTAAGTGCTGACCTATGAACAATGTGTTAGCTATTTTACCCTTTATATGTATACATAGATAGGTGTGTGCGTGGATCAATATGTATTTATTTCAGTGGGTTTTAAATTGAACTGTATTGCTAGCCTGTTTAAATAGACTTGAAACAATGAAAACGATTAACAAACCGAAAGTACTTACATTGCATTGATTGAAATCATTTTTCGTTTCGAAAATGTTTATAAAAATGTGTTGGTTTTTTTACCATTCTTGTTTTAAACGAAGGTCAGAAGTCACTTCTTTTATAAGATATTTTTAAGATTTTATGGTATTAATTTTACCGAATGAACCTTAAATATAACACGTTCAGGGGATGAAGGTTTTAAAAAAATTATAAATAAATAAATTCTGCTCATTAATTTATATAAGTACGTTATAAAAATGGATCAGTCTTCATTTTGCTCACACCGTAGTGATGCACATAACGGATTTACGAACGTGATTTGGCAATGACAAGAAGTCGAGTTCATTAAGAAAATATGTTAAAATTGTTAAATATTTTAATAAAAATCGAATTCCGCAAAAATTTTCTTTCAGGTGCAAAAGACCACAATTACAATATTTAAGTAGATTTTTCATCTGAAGGCCTTTTAGTCCTTGCGCAACGCGGAAGACTCAAATACAAACTTTCTCATTTATTTTAGTTAACATTGACATATGGCACTGTTACATATCAACATATATGATATATTTTGCTGGAAAAAATGTAAGGAATAAGCCGTGTTATTGTCCGAAACCGCTCATGAATCATCTCGTACCTCATCCTGAACCACCGCGGCTGAGAAGTCAGCTCTCTCGCCGATGAAGGCTTCACCACCCGGCACGGTGAAACGAGGCGGACGTTGCCATGTGGCAGTGTTTTTCCCGGTATTCTTATCCATTCCTTCATCGCTCCAGCACATCTCTTTGCTCTCTTCCCTCCTTTAGGACCCTGACATTAGCTAGTTGTTTAACCTTATTTACTAAATATTCATCTAATATCTAAGTGCCATAAAAGTAAGAATTAAATGTTCAGGACAATATTGGAAATGTAATCGGGTTTTGTGAATGGTTTAAGGTTTTGTCTTCCTTTTTATACTGTTAGCTTCTGAAATAATGATATAACTGACGAGTGTCCCGTTGTAACCTGAGGTTTTTAGGGATAATGAAGAAGAATAATCGGGCGATTGGACTGGAAGCTCTTATGGAATCAAAAGCTGAAAATTGCGTTTTTTAGAGTTAATCCTTATTTTTATTCTCTCTTTTAAGAAAAAAAGTAATATAAGGGTTCTAACAAATTGTAATGCCAGTATTAAGGAACGCATAGTTATGTAAACAAAATCAATTCAAAATGCAAGAATTACATGCATGCTTACTCGCATCAATATTTACAATTTGTTATTAATAAAATGTTAACTCAAAATTCAATATTAATTAGGATAAAGCGTTTAATTTGAACATAGTAAAATAAATCGCAAATTATTATAGAAAATAAAGCCTCAAAATACAAATGAAATGATTGTAGTTCCAATGAACCAATGAATCTAACATTGGGAAACTAAAATATTTCGCTGATTTCAGTAACTGCTCACCCACGACGCGATAGAATAACGAACACTCTCTTGTCTGAGACGATATTCCTCTGCGCAGACGTTGCTGACATCTAAGCTCTCAAGTGGTTATCTGTGGCCCAGTGATCTTTATTATTACGCTAGAAAATTCAAATTTAAACTTTTGTTTTAAAATAACAATAGGCTCCAATTAGTTGTAATAAATGATGATAAAAGTTCCTATAAAAACCAAATTTTCTTTATAAAATCGTTTTTTTTTAAGCTGTGTTCACTAATTTTGACATTTCCCTAACAAGTAATATTCTTCTGACAAAGCTGACATATTTAATCTAATCACCCCCACTGCAGAAATAATCACGTCATCTTGCCGCTCGAACACAATACCTTCGTTTGACTCATTTGCTCGAATTTCCGAAGCTATAGCCCGTCCCACTCTTTGATTGCAGTACACGGCTTATGGCGCGCGCTGTTGCCAAATCTCTAACACATTACGAATTTCAGGAGATGTGTGGCTTTGTAATTCGGATCGAACAAGAAGCATTTTAAGAAACCATATCGTAATTTATAATATTTTATACTATTACACAAATAAAATTGTAATAATGCCACTTTTATGTAAATTTCAAATAAAAAATTCCTATTGTAGACGAAAATTTCCTACAGTTTTCTTTTATGTTCTAAAAATCCCATACATATATATATGTATATATATATAACCACATTTTCATGGGCCCGATAAATGTCGTATTTTTGGACAAGTTATGGGAAAAATCCAAACAATTGGGTCGAAATGGGGAAAATTTTTGAAAAACAGAAAAATCGCAACAACTCCCATAATATGAATAATATCGCATCCATTTTAACGTATGATAACTCGGAGTACCTAATGCCAAAAAATGTTTTCGAAATAAATTTTTGATACGACTAGCCATAACTGCATGGATTCGAAAAATATTTTCACCGGAAAAAAAAACGTAACTGCCTTAGTAGGCACCTTATCAAATCTGTTTGAATAGTTTGTAAATATCATAATTATTTTTTAAACCTTTGTCTAAATCAATGTTTTATAAGATGCTTGGTGTTGAGAAGGATAAAAAAATAGTTCAAAATTTTGTACCATGATTGCTATTAAATTCCTTCGTATTTATTTCATTAATTTTACATATTATGTTCAAGATTCGATTAAAATATTTTTGTAACAACCATTACTGCAAGGGGAAGAAGAAAATATGGGTGTAAGGATATAAAAATCCCGTTTTGTTCTAATGTAAAGAAATATAATCATCAAAATCTTCCTGCGCCTTTAGGCTGTGCCGTAAAGGAATTTATTTTTTAACTTTAACTTACAACAAGAATCTGTTCACACACATTTCATTCATGGGAATTTATACGATAAATGTAACGTTAACTTGATTAATAAATTAATAACATCACATACCTTTTAATCACTATCGCTACCGCTGACCAATGTTGATACCCCTTCCATAAGAGTAGCACAGAGCTGACCAGAAGAATGGTAAGCTTCCTTAATTGCATTGCACACACTCATATTTTTTGAAAAATACTCAAATACATTCAACACAATCTTGCACCCCCTCCCGCGTAGCCTACCGATATAATTTCTTTTCGGTGTTCTATCTTCCATATTTTATATGTACGTAATAAAAATAAATGTAGAAAATAATATCACGTATGTTAATGTATAATTTGTCAAAATTAGAACTGTAACGAGTCACTGGACACAACGCGTTGCTTCGTCGCGAGAATCGATACTAACTGGCAGGCTGGTTTTCATAAATGCGTGTCTAAGGAAATACATGGTTGATTAAGGAAGCCATGTATTTGAAATTGCTTGCAGGACAGAACCCCACTTTTCTAAACACACGACCCTGTTTCCTCTTACGACGGCAGCTTGTGAGAGAAACCTCTATTGCAGCGCGCTCTTCTACTGATAAGACACATCTTTAACTGCTATTTCCACGGAAACCGTAGAAGCAATTGAGATCGAGCTGCTTTTAAAAACTAATTAAATTCATTGTGAACATGTTTCACGCTTTCGTCCCCCATCTATCTTTAATAGAAAAAAAGTTTTCCGCTGGTCAACTTTTTGATATGTCAGTTTGTGAGAAAATGCATTTCAATATATAAAAAAAATTATTTAAGTGAAACCTGTACAGTTTTTGTCTTAACATTTGTTCGGTGGCGTCCTAAGGCAATAATTTATTATTAAAAAAAATCTGAATGAAATACACATGTAGGTTATTATTTTTTGATGTGAAACATCTCAGAATACTTCAAAACAGTTCGCAGTGAATAATTAAGGTTTTTTAATTTTTTCGGACACTTAAAATATTGTTAAGTATTCAAAATAAGCATTGCCTGGTGCGTATTTCGATGCTATACAATATGAAAAAAAGCTTGGTCCAAAAATTAAAATTTTAGTTACGTTTCATGTTTGGCAACAACGCACGAAGAAACAAGGACAGCGCTAACGGCAATCGGCGTGTTGTAGAGAGAGAGAGAATGCGTCCATTTACTTCCACACTGCAATCTAAGAGTGGGATGCTCTATAGAACGAAACACAGAAATTTGCACAATCTAATCAAACTCACATCATCTTCAAGGGCTGTGTCGCAGTGGTAGGGAATGGGTGGATGCATAGTTAGCGATGGTAAAGTGGGAGGATTATACATCTTATTTGCTGCCTGGTGTGGGGTTGGAGCCATGGCTGTACATGAAACCTGGCCCGGATGTCCTAACTTCTTATTTACTGCTAGCGAGGTGTTAATCTGTTACGCTCGTACCCTCTGCATTCATTTACTTTATCTTGGTTATTTTTCTGACGATATTTTTCTGCTTCTTATCGTGTACTGACAAATGACTTAACTTACTAGAACAATTTACTTCTGGCTTATCTAACATGACTCGAACACACAACGTCATTCTTTGCACAGAGATTAAATGATTTGTATTTCTCTGACAACTGATATAAACACATTTATGTTACTTGAAAGGACGTCAACTTTATCCACTAGTTTTTAATATTTTTTTCACGACATCCAGGAGAACAACTTTTACGACTATCTTTCATATACCTGGTGGTATTTATTTATCCTGCTACTTAATGTATTGGGAATTATTAAATTTGAAGATATGTTTTGCGCAAAAACTTTAAAAAATACTCTGTTTATTCTGTCTGCCAGCAAGTTCACTTTCCGTAGAAGTACAATATTTTCCAATGCTTGGCCTTTGTTTTTCTATACCCGTAGTAGTACAATTCAATTTTTAGGAATACAAAACCTGTCATTCTGTACGTTCCATACATACATGCTGAAACATATCCCAAAGTTTTTAACTTTTTACTAGATACACATGCTTTCCTGGGCTGTCAAGACACTTTGCTTTCATGTCGTCAGAACATGCTTTCCACAATGATCGCTTACAAGTAATGTCTCAACACCTATGGTTGTCACACAAAACCTTATTCGAGACCTACTGCAGTGGTTTACTACTCCTTTTGCTTAATTTTTAATTCAATACTTTCATTACATTCAGTTCATTGTCAGACCTTTTCATAGGCATGCAGACCATGAGTGAGTGAAACTCTCGGCTATACTCCCGGGTTTTCTTAACCTTAGTTGTCATTTGGATTCATAAATTGACCAATAAAGCTGAGTCGATCTCGCCTTGGATTCCAGATGGAGGCTTGTAGACCTACAGTGGAACACAGGTATACACGAGGGGAGTCATCGAGCTATACCACTTAACGATACGCCGCAGCGCACGCTATTGGTAGCTGGCGACGCAGCGAGACAGTAAGGAGGATGCGTGCTGCGGACGATTCACATGCCGGCCCGCGCGCGAATCACGTAAGCGACCCGTAAAGACGCTGATGACTGGGACCTAGTTGCAACACGAACAGGACACGAACTTCACGGTCGCAAACTTGTAGCGAGGACACGGCACGAAACATGAACACGGAGGACTAGGAAATCTTACAGACTAACGAAACAAAGTTCATAAACATACACTTAACCAGTCTGTTCGCAATACGAGACAACTTCATGCGATATTAAGACAAGCGATTCACAACAAAGTTCTGGTTCCTGATGTCTCGGGTTCGAATCACGTATGCGGTCGCTTTTCGTGTAACATCTTTAGGTCACACGATTCAATTTTACTCGTTCGATTTATTAAACACCGTATTTATTGCTCTTGCACGTATCCGAAACATACAGTTTTATTTTTTTTATCTCTGGGTGCTCCTACTCTATTTAGCTTTGAACTGGAGACGCACAGTACTGTCTCAATATCGGGTATGCAACCTACGGTGCTCTTTACTGTCCACCGCCATAATGTTCAAGTAGGCTATGTCTTGAGCGCATCTACACGCAACTATCTTTCATCTTTGGCTTTTGCGAAAACATAACTCAGCTATCTTCCGTCGTTCCTAAACAATGACCTTCAGCACTGCCCTCTCCACCCGGAGCTAACACACGCTGCAAGTCACCGCGAGGCTTCCGACAACAGAAATAAAAATTGGTTGTCTGTAAAATCAGTTTGCGGACGATAGTTTAACGTGACAACGTCATAGCAAAACATTGATAATTTTATTGCATACTAAAATGAATAAAATTGAATCATTTTTATTTTAATAATAAAAGAATAAATACTTGAAATTATACCTAAACAGATTTTTAAAATGCAAGATTAATTAACCTTCATTGCCGAAATTGTTGTTGTAATATGCAATGAAAACCACATTAACTTTTCACTTCACTTTATAAACAGTCGACGAAACAGTTGTGTGCTGCCGCTGTCTTTCTTCTCCTGGGACGCATAGGCCAATCGAGTGGAAGAGTGATAGATGCGGCGCAATCGTACAATGTGCGTAACAGGACACTTTTTGTTGCGTGTAGCCGGGGTTCATCGATTTATTAGACGTTGTCACGTCAAAAATGCTGAAACACACAACACACGTCTCGCGCGACGCCCGCCAGAGGAGCGATTAACTCAGAGCTGACGAGGCGAATACCCACACTCGCACGGCCTAGACTACCTTAAAGAATTTCCATATAATTTCCCTTAAACAATGTTATATTTTAAAAACGTTTATTCTTAAATAATGTATAATGTATCTAAGTGTTAAACAAGGAAAAATTAAATGGAATTTAAATATTGAAATATTCTTTTTGTTAGAGAACCAAGAGCTACAAATGTTTTGTTTATTCCTTCCGTACCTGATCCGATAGAAAAGGACGTCTAGAATATAACGTAATGCCAAAATAAAAAGTTTTCAATACCGGAAGAGTGTTGTTTTGACATGCATTTGTCTAGATTCAGGAACGAAGCAGAGAATCATCGCTGTATTGCAGTACAAGCTGATGAAATTGCAGATACAACTTAGCACATGCGAATATCAAACCGCATACTAAGTGACTTAATGGGTAATTACGATAAGCCAACCATACCATATTTAGTAGGCTAATATATATAAATAAAATATTTTTGAATGGTTTACATAATGGTAAAGATCTAATTGGCGTAGTGGGAATACATACTTGGGTCTTATATTATTTCCAGAAATCAGTATAGGTAAAAGACGTGACAGTTCATTACCATAGTACATGGCCTGTTCTTGTCCCAATATCTCTGACATTTGTCATGTGTAACTGTCCCTAGCTGTCCACAAGGTTTCGTGCCAGATAAATGTAAAAATATAACTTAAGTTGGCAAGCGACTCCCAAAAAAAAAATTGGTCACAAAATGGTTGGAGGAAACCCGAGTTATATGTATAAATTATTTATTTATTTAAATATGAACTTTGGTTACGATGCGGAGTTGTTGGAATGCTGGCGAAGCCGGACCTGCTTGGCGACCAGAAACCTCTGGCCGGAGCGGCTACTGGCGGGGACGTGATGGCGTGCGGCGGCGCGGTATCTGTGTGGTGAGGCCGAGCCGCGATTAGCTGGGAGCGGCGGTATCGCGGCCGGTAATTGCAGCCCGCAAGACGCCTGTGTGTTCAGCGGCACGCGCAGGTCCGTACCTGCGCCCTGGCGGCGTAGCGGCGTAGCGCCGGTTATACGCCATTATATCACAACTTATGGGTCCTTCATTTAAAAAAAATTAATAATTATGTTATAGTTGATTCAACATATGTGTAGCTATTCAACACAGCCAATACTATTGTCAAAAATAATTTGCGAGGTTAATTATGTAGTTATTTTTTTTGTAGTAATGAAAATGTTTTTTTTACTACTTGCTGTAACCTGCCAATTCAACTGAAAAAAAAATTGGGGGGGGGGGGGCGCCCTTTATTAATTATGTACTAAACTTTGCATATATCTTATTATTTCAAAATTTTCAGTAAATTTTGGGTGTGAAAACTATACAGAGGAATTTTGAGACAGTACTCATGTGGAATGTAATTTTTTTTACTCATTTTCTTGTAAAATCCTAGGCGAGATGAAAAGTTACATGTTACTATTAGTAAACGGCTTATGTATGTTCAGTACTTTCGGAAAACACGGGAAACGGAAATTAAGACATAACCGAACCAGAATCCCAGCCAGGTTGGCAAGTGAGTAGTGTATCATAGTAGGTCCGGCGCCAGGGTCCAGGGTCCGGAGCCGGGAGCCGGTCAATGACCGACCGACCTCTGACATCACGGAGGCTGTAATGGATGAAGACATCACCGTTGCACTTTTCATTACGGGCACCATTTTGTATTATGATGTCACGGCGGCCATCTTGGATGACCTTGACCTTGAACCTGGCGGCCATATATTATTCCGACATTTTAGATTGTGGTAAAATTTGCCATTTTCAATTATGATGTTTCCTTTTCACTTTTCGTAACGCCCGCCATCTTCGATGATGTAAACATTGACCTTTTTCGTTATGGCCCATCATTAAATTCCATTATTATTATAAGTTTTTAACAGAGGAAATTAAAAAATTTATTAAATAAAATAAATTTGTATTTTTTTTTAATTTGTCCGTCATTTGAAAATCCGTAATGATTATCAAAAAACGATTTGAAAAAAAATTGAAGTTAAAAACTTGAACTTAATGTTTGAACATAAAATTGATATAAAGATAATGGGTTCAAGCCCGGCGAGGTCAGTCAATTTATCTCATACAAGAAGCTTATTGCAAATAATTCCTATCCTGCCAGCAGATGGCGCCACATTTGTCTTTAGATTATATTATTTAATTTTTATGTGGAATGCGGGATGCTCTCTTACGGTCGCAAGGGAAGGAGATAACAAGGAGAAAGAATTTCGTCTCACATGGTAGTGTTTCTCAGCTGTGTCAAGACATTGACTCAGTGAAGTATCTTATTTCGTTCGATTTTTACATAATAAAAAATATTGTAAGTGCTGATTTGGTAACAGGAATTTTTCACTTAAACGAAACTCTGAATACAATTGCATGTCTCATTTAGAAAAAAAATATGCAGGCAGGGATAGTTTTCTCAGAAATAAACTGAAGCACACGGAAAGCACCAGCAGACTTGCCAGAATTAACCTGAAGCACACAGGAGTCTTGTAAGAAATAATCAGATGGACACGGAAAATACAAACAGAAGTCTATCCAAGAAAAATTCAGGAACACTCGGAGAATACCTACAAAAGTGTCTCAAAATCCAGCACAGTGAATATATTTAGATGTCTCATATTTAATATAATAAATTAGCTAGGATAGATACATTTTATGCATATGCATATTTGTAACAAAAATATGCTAACAAATGATTGTGCAAGGCATGCTATATCTATATGAATCGTCCAAATGTTCAGAGTTTTTTAAAGTGACGAATTCCTGTTACCAATCCAGCACTTTTAATATTTTTTTATCGTGTGAACTTCAAACAAAATAAGATACATTACTGAATCGATTACCAAGTCTTGAGACACCTTAGCAGAAGCATTATAACGCAAGACTAACTTCCATCTTTTTGATGTCTAGCAAAGCCCTCAGTTTTTTGCGATCGTGAGTGAGCATCCCACATTCCAAATAAAAATAAATAATATTTACACATGATGCAATATGTTGGCAGGAATAGGAACTACTTGCAATAAGTTTCTTACGAGATAAATTAACTCCCGCTGAAGAAATATTTAAATGCATACATAATATTGGAGAAAAGTTTTCGAAAGTAAGATTTTTTTATAATAATTTATTTTTACCTCAATTTTTTATATATAATTCGACAATGTGTAATTGCAGATGAAGGTGATAGCTATTACTCCTCGCAGTTTTATAACAGATGCTTACATAATACGGTACCCAAAAGAAATTTCTGCGCTATTGTATCAGTCAAAGCAACTATTTTGACGGTAAAGTAGAACCACGCAGTAAAACAAAGAGGTATGTTTCTTATTGATTACGCTTAATTTATTATATTTAATCAGACTATTAAAAATAAAATACCAAACAAGTTTAATGAAACCATTCTAGCCAGACATATAAGCTCAAAAAGTATTTTTTATCAAAGTTTTTTTAGCTAAGTAATCATGTCAAAATTTAATTGTAATCATTGCGTATGTTTTACCTCTATTCGCTAACATGAACCCTCTTAAAAAGTTAAAAACAACACGAGTTATCGTCCCGACAAGAGGTCCGAAGTTGCATCCTTTCTCAGCACCGTGCCACGTTTATCGGCACGGATTTAACGACACGTGCAATTTCGAGGTGATCGACCTTGCGGAAGGGGAGTGAGTGTTCATCGGGTGGGAGGGAGGGGGTCACCATCTCCTTGGACCCCGGACAGACGGTCGCGAAGGGCGAACGCACAAGGCGACCCCCAGGGCTACCTTTCACCGAGCGAACCACCCCACCACCGCCACCATAGACCACATCTGGCCGGAGGTGGGCAGAGGTAGAGTTGCGCTCGTGTTGGTGAGTGGGGGGCATCTGGTGAGTAATGAGCGCATGGCCAGAGGGGACGGAAGAAGGATGGACCCTAGGACTGCCCTTCGGACCACCGCCACTCCCACGTGTGCACGCTGTTTGTAAACACTGTCTAGAAAGGTATCTCGAGCAGTTGTTTTATTTAATTTCCAACTTAAATTTTGATAGAATATTGAGTGTTACATATGTCAAACGCTAGTTAAAAAAGAAAAGAAAAATGTCAGGAGCCTATTATAGTCACCTGAAAAATAAAAAATTAAATAAAAACAAAAGAAAATTAATAATGAAAGTTAAAAAAATTAAAAGAAAAAATTATAACACATATTGAAATGTGTAATTTTTTAAACGTAAATAATTCAAATAATGTTAAAGGAGTTTCATAAGAAACTAGCTCTACCCGGCATGCTTCGCATTGCCACGTTAAAAAAAAAAAAAAAAAAAAAAAGTAGGCCTGTTTTGTTGGTTTACGCTGTATATTGAAGTGCTTTTGGATACACAATATTTTTTTTTGTTTTCCCGTCTGATGCGTACACATATAAGTAAGAAGGTTTTCTGTCGTGTGAGCAAACTACTGCAGTTGTCCATGTGGAAAGCACGGAATTTCCGAATTTAGTCCATAGACTTGTAGTGATTGTTCTTGCGCCTTGTTGATGGTCATTGCAAAAGCGAATTGCACCATAAACTGCAAGCTTTTGAACTCGAATGGCATATCTGTTGGAATCATCAGGATGCGTGGCAACTATACATCTTCTACTTTATATTTTCCTTTTAAAATTGTAGCTTCGATTTTCTTCACTGAAAGACTGTGAATTCAGAAATTTAGTTGGATAATTTATTACTTAGTCTTGATTCATTACAATATCGATTGACGTGTAAGTTCTCGTCTCACCGGGTATTTTGTTTTCAATGCTGAAATTTATTGGATTGGCATCGTGGTTTTTAGCTGCAAACATGGCACGTTCACTGAGCCACTGATTACTTTTGTAGTTCTGTGCGATATTTTGGAAAACCTTTTCAATCAATTCGTCCGTGGTTACTGTGATTTTACACAAGTTTGTTGAAAAAGTGATACATTGTGTGTATTCATCAGTCACCGTATTCCCATTTCCAATGTCCAACAATCGTTTTGATAAACATTTAGCGGATGTATCATCTTGTAATTGCTGATGCATATTGGTATTCAAAGACAATTTCTGTACTTGTCACCATTAAACTGACGATTTGAGACATGCATTAAGTTTATAAGCGAGTGTAGAGTGCGATATAATGGGTAGAGTTTATCGAAAATCACCAAATAATAAAATGAGTTAACCACCAAAGAGCAGTTAATTTTTTCTCAAATCTTTTAGTGCATGATGATATTCTCATGCTATTTTTTGGGCCATAGTTCACTCGTCCCATATTATGAGTTGACATGATTGTAGTGCTTTACCCATTCCATAATGTGCTGATATTGCACTTTTGTGTCTCAGTATTTTAAATTTTCAATGGCAACATCAAAGCTGAATGCGCTGTTCGACCGCCATCTAAGATGGTTGCCGCAATATCCAGATGATGCAATTGCCAGTGCAATTTTATTTGAGCGTATAGTTGCTAAATAAGTGAAAAAAATAATTTTTTTACCTGTTCCACCAGCGCATAAAGAAAATAAACCCGCTTTTGATTTTAATTGCATGCATTATTTAGTCATACGGTTCGCGTTGTTCTGGAACCAATTTCTGAAGATTTGTTTAGAAAAATGTGCCCAATTCGTCAACATCAAAGTGTATTTCTACTTTTCAAATCTCTATCTAAAATGTCTTTTGCAGATCTATTTGGCGCAACTGTGTCCAATTGTACCAGTGTTTTGTTCACGATTGCCAACACATGCATTCAATCAAAACCAATCCCTCATTATAAACGTTTGAGGAGAATCGAATGTTCGGATTTTGATTTGTTTTACGCAAAATATCGAGGATATCTTCGCTCATGTAGTCTTTGTATTTTTCCCAAAGAATTGTTGTCTTTAGTGGGAAGCACGTTGTAAATATGACTGCAAACATTGTGGGTATTTGTTGTGGTGAAGCATTATCCGATGCATCAGCGAGTGAAGTGTGCATCGTTTTTAAGAAGATTTAATTATTGGCAAGATTCACGATAGGTAAGTGTCTCATACTTCACCGTTTACTGTACTCAATTCTTGGAAAGTTGTCGGTACATGTACATTGATAAAAGTAATCGTAAGTAAAAGCATTCTGCAATTTTTTTTTTTTTTGGATGACCAGTGATCAGAAGGTCTAACGTGTTTGTCGAAAACAATTTGGGAAGTACTTCAACTACTTTGCCTTGATTACGATGTTGAAACCTTTTTCGCTGATGTATTCCATTCGTAATATTTTAGAATTTCAGAATAGAGTAGTGTGTTTTAAACATGTCATCCCTGCACAATGAGAAAAATTCAGTTAACATTGTTGTTTTATTTACATTTTTTTTAATTCTTCACAAAAATTCCTATTATAATCAGATAGTAATTAAAAATTTTGAAGATGGTGGCTGTAACAAAAATAGAAACGCTAAGGAGTGGGGAGTTCGATGGTGGAATTAAAAATGACGGAATTCAAAATGGAAGAAAACAAAATGGCGTACTTGTTATGCTGGTAATTTTCTGGTCCATCGCTGTCCAGGGGCTCGTCCGTCGTGTCCGAGCTGATGCGGGTGCAACGAGTGCATCGCTCTCCAGCTGCGATGCGGCGGGAGGTTCGTCCCGGGATCCGGGCGACGACAGAAACTCGTCCCGGCTCCAACTCGCGCGTCTCTCGTCCCTGAGGAGCGCACGGCGAGTCCTGCTCGCTCGCGGGTCCACTCGCTCTCCGACTCGTCCACTCGCTCGCTAGTCCCGGTGCTGCGGGACTCCAGCGAGCAACCTGACATTCGCCCAGGCGCCAACTGTTCGATTAATGGTCGAGTGTTTGAGAACTCTTCTTAACAGTAAGGTTCTCAGACACGTCCACCTACCCAGGAGCAGCCTCGACTTTGTCATCGTCTACTCTCTTATTTATCCTGTCAGTTTTTTTTTTTTTTTTTTTTTTAAGGAAAATGTGCTAGCAGATCTGTAAGGGCAGCGCGTGCCATTATAATTTTTTGTTAATACTTAACAATGTTTATTTATTTCCGTCCATTGCTACAAATTTTCATGTTGGTAAAATGAATTAAGGAATATTGTTTGTGCTGGCTAATAAAAATTCAAATTATTGGGCTTTTAGTTTTCAGGAAGGAAATAATTTTTTATGTGCATAACTAAACAAATATATGTGAGCACAAGTAGAGTAGATTGAAGTTTTCCTAGCGTGACTTGTAGTTTAGCAGCGAATGTTCTCGAGCGTGCCGGATGTTTGACACAATCGTGTTAGGGTGCACGCCAGTGTAGAAAGGGAAAAGGGGGGAAAAAAAATTAGGACCGACTGATTGCGGACGGAAAGTTTTCGGACAGTCGCGAACGAGCGTGAGCGCGGTGTCTCACGAGGTAATGGGTCGGGCCGAAAAGTGGTGAAGTTGATCGGCGAAGAGGCTAGGAGGGGGCGATCTATCAGCCGAGGAAAGTCGGTCACGCGGCGATAAACCCGAGCGGGCACGGAAGTTCTTGTGAAATACAAACAACCACGTCACGCATGCAGTGCTGTGTGTGTGTGTGTGTGTGTGTGTGGTGTGGTAGGGTTGTCCAAAGAGGGGGGCGGGGGGTGGATTGTACCTGGCCGTTTGCACGCCAGCCACGTGGACACGTACACCTCACGCGAGTTAGGGGGGGGGGGAGGGTAGCGAGGCGGTCGCATTGTTACCGACTTTGACGGATCGGAAAATGGAGTGCTGACGGGCGTATCAAGCCACGTTTCGTGACTCCGGTAAAATGCTTGAAATTTACCCTTTTTTCTTATCCGACGGTCATCGGAAAACGCTACCAGGGTTTTCGGATTCGAAGTATTCTGTGTTTTGCCGTAAGTGAACATAATTATGCTTAATGAATAAACATGAAGTAAAATAACATGTTGGTTCAAAAACGGATGATAAAAAGATAAAATTCTAAAAAAATATATAAAAACTATAATCAATTAATTGTACTGATACAACTTCCGGATAGTATATTTTCTGAAGAATATGTTGCAAAGGGGTTTTATAATTTTCGAAAATAAGTAGGCCTATTAGTAAATAGCTGTAATACCGTTATGTATTAACACTGTACTATGTACAATAACTATAATTTCCCTTGGAGAATAAATTAAAGATCACAATTTCATGAGTGACTTATACTTTACAAACTCAGTTTTAAGTAATTTTTACATTCTTCGGTAGAAAATCACTAGCAAAAGGATTTAAATCAAAAATTTCCAACACGAATTGTTAATACGAAACCAGTAACTTTCCATCCTTTCCAGAATGCTTCTAGTAAAATATTTATTCACTTAATAACTTGAAACAAATGAAAAAATGCAACAGACTTGGAATTTTCGTAGTAATCAAAATTAAAACAGCAAGCATCATCAGACTTAAAAATATTATTTAATTTGGGGATAATATCATCTTGCAAAATGAGCTATAGTTGAAACGTTATTGCTCGTCATAGGAGACCATCGCCAGTGAGAGGCGTCCAAATTACGCATCACATGTTGACTTTAGGAACAAAATGACGGCAACTTCTTTTTGGACAGCGATCACTCTGAACAAAAAAAGGCTGCTCCGCCCGAGCGAGACTGTCTGTTGCATAACACTTATATTTTGAAGCGACTCTTCTTATAGAATTATGTTTGAACCCATTATTAAAAGTTGCTTTAAAAATATTTACTTATCACTAACAGACAAAGTGTGGCTATAAAATTTAGGATATGTGGAAAGCTTCTGAAAATTTTCCACCATGTACTTATGCGGTTGCTGAAAACATCATTAGTCGCCTTAACATTAATTCTGGCATCCGGGTACACGAAGTCGAAGTGTTCACTCGCAGCTATCTGGCACGCTGATACACCCACATTCCACAGTCGGGGTAGGGGTACCACTTGCTGCTATCTGGCGCGCTTATACAACCACAGTCCACAGTCGGGGTTAGGGGTACCATCGCTGCTATCTGGCGCGCTTATACAACCACAGTCCACAGTCGGGGAAGGGGTACCACTCGCTGCTATCTAGCGAGCTTATACAACCACAGTCCACAGTCGGGGTAGGGGTACCACTTGCTGCTATCTGGCGCGCTTATACAACCACAGTCCACAGTCGGGGTTAGGGGTACCATCGCTGCTATCTGGCGCGCTTATACAACCACAGTCCACAGTCGGGGAAGGGGTACCACTCGCTGCTATCTAGCGAGCTTATACAACCACAGTCCACAGTCGGGGTTAGGGGTACTATCGCTGCTATCTAGCGCGCTGATCCATTGACAGTCCACAGTCTGGAGATTGGAACTCGTTGGTCTCGGACGTGCATGCCTCCGAAACACAAAGATGGTGCTTGGAACGGATTCAGCCGGAGTCCGGATGCTAGTGCAATCATCACCTTCAATGACGAACGCCTGTTCCAAGTTCCCAAACACTGCAACTAGAGGGCGTATACTGGATAGATATTCTGGACATTCGTTGGCGCTACGTGTTCAACTAGGTACTCGTCGACTAAGTCTCTCAACTCCGTAATGCCTTACAATTCTCGTTAACTGCCGACCTCTTTAACTGCTTGCCAACCAACGTACTGATTTCTTAGACCAGTAACATACCAAGCTGCGATGTATTACAACTATTAACTTGTGACGTTTATTTTATGTCTTAGTTTCTAAAATAAGACAGTTCTTCTATAATCTGTCTTTACCATTAATGCCAAAACGGCAAAGTTAAAATTCATTCTCAATAACTCTGTCGCTATCACCGATTCCACGCTGTCACCACCTGCAAGCCTCTTTATACCCTCTATATAAAACGCGTTAAAATTGACTAAGTCCTCAATGCGTTTAAATTACCACTAGCTTCTTTAACATTAATCTTCTGTAGAAAATTATTTCAATTTATCCACGCAACTTTTAGACTATAAGTCCAAGCAGTCATTCTAGGCGTGTATAAAGTGCTGAGGTGCTTGACAATCTTCCAAGTCCCTACTTCAAGAGGCGGTGATCACAGGGGTGACAGCTGGTGACTTGCTTGTCAGCATAGAGAGATGAAGTATCGTTGCATTCTTCGGAGGTCCTCTGCTTCTCCCTGCTGGGCCTCGCCGGAGGGTGCATTTACACCCATCAAAATTCATCCAGAAAGATGCTAGTAAAATGAACTCGTGGCCAACATGACGGAACTTCCGGATTATTTTTTTTTTGTTTTCCTAACCTAACTAAAACTAAGTGTATTTTGGAGGGTTCCGGGTTAGGGAGGGACCTAGGTGCATCACAGGCCGAAGCCTATACGCCTAGTCATGCTGGGATTAGCCATGCAGGGAGAGGGTCGCATGCATCATGTGCTAGGAGGGAATTGGCCAGCCATGGCAGCGATTGGCGCCATGACTAACTCCCCTCACTCTTAAATCTAGACTATAACTAGAGATAGGTTGGGCCCAGGTAAAACCTGCATAGACACAGGGAAATCCCTGGGTGCATTCATGCGGGATGCAAATTGGCATGCATTACGTGTAGGAATTTACAGGAAACAGAGGATGGTCTGGATGAAGTGTTGGACAGAGTAGAAAAGAGTCTACCATGCGGGGGTTGGGCACTTGGACTCGTGGTCCGCTTTGCTAATTGTCCAGTACTGGATTTAGTGACCAGGGACGCAAGCGCCCCTGGTGGTGAGTGGTTGCACTGACCACTCACTCCGTCGCCAGTCAGCACCTAAAAAACTAAGAAACTAAGACAGAAACAGATAAATGACTTACAAACTAGGCATTTCGTTACGAAATATGCAAACACCCAACTCAGGAATGGACGTGCAGTGCTTAAGATAAAACTAAAATAATAACTATAAATATTATTATTTTTAATTTTTATTATTATTTTAGAAATATATATTTTTGATGACTATTACTTAGAATCTAGGACTTATTACTAATATACAAATCTCTAATATCTACTACTATACTACTAGTTAAATATAGAGGAACTGTCGGTGTATAAAGTTACAGGTGAATTAAGTCAAGACCTATTCGCATTTTGGTATTTGTTGCAAACTTGCAATTGAAAATCCCATGTCTTTCAGAAACACAACCGGCACTGGATTTGAAGCCTGCCAGGAGGGCCGTGCCCATCGGACATAGGGAGTCAGCCCTAACACAACAGGCAGTGAACTCCCGGGAGCCAAACCTACACCTGCGTGCTTCGGACCATTTTTAATTTGCAGATTATTTCATTAATGCCTATAATTTCAGTTTCAACTGGCGGGAGACGTGTTGGCCGATCGCTCAGCCAGCCACAGCACACTACGGAGGTCTGTGAGCCAAGATTGAATTTGGCATTTTATATTTTCCATGCAACTCTGGATCTTGTTCGCCCAGTGATGAAATATATGGGTTTCTGCTTATGGCACATTTATCATAGAATTTTTGCGCAGTTCGGAAATAATAATGTTTTAAAAGTTCGAGTTTGAGCTCTCTGTGCATAGCCCTTACGGGGCAATACACAGGCGCATCTGTCGCAATACGAATACTTTTATTCTGAATTCTCTGTAGCTTGATTAAGTGAGATTCCGCTGCTGTTGCCCACACCGGCGCTGCATACGTGATTATTGGTTTTATTAGTGCGTTATAAATTATTATTCCGTTTTTAACAGAGCTACCTAAACGTCTGCTCATGACGGGGTAGAGGGCCATGAGCCTAGTGAAAGCAGTTTTTCTTTTCGCCTCTATGTGATCGCGCCATAGTAGATTCCTATCCATGTGCACGCCTAAATAGTTAACCACATTTTTGTGAGGAATTTGCTCATTGAAAAGTGTTAGTCGTGGTCTATGTTCGAGTGGCGGGAGATGTCTACGCGTAAAAACTATAGCTTCTGATTTAGTACGGTTTACCTTAATTCGCCATTTTGAGCACCACTGTTCAATTGAATTTAACGCGGTTTGCAATCTGTCTCTTGCGAGTTCTAGAATACTAGATCTGCTAAACAATACCGTATCGTCCGGCTAGCAGCCAAACTGAACTGATCGGTGTGCGGACTTAAGCATATTGTCACGTCTCACTTTCAGAGGGGGGAGAGAATCGTAGCTCTTTAGTCACTCGCTTGGCCTCAACTACTCTTAACTTCATAAAATACTTTACTGTACCTAGGATCATAGGTTCGTCATCCCGTACAGGATGTCTGGTGAGAGCTGAACTAAGGAGATTTTGCAAAATAACATAATACTAAATTAAAATGATTTTATTCTTAACGCCAAATAATCATCATCATTTTTAAAGAACATTTAAATAGCGGGATTACAATTTAAAACAATAATCTTTTCATTACTTTCTTAACTACTGAACGATCTTTACAAGAGAGAAAGAGAGAACTTCACTAAACTCTTCCCTAATCCTTCCGAATACATCAAATATAATTAATACTTAAAATTAAAACAAAGATAAGTCCATACTCACATTTTCCGAAAAGCCTTTCTTGATCGATTACTTAAAACTAACGTAGGGGCCTCTCCTGCCTTTGAAAACCCGAACGAACATTACATTTTAAAAATTAGAACTAAACGACTAGTGACGAGGGCCATAGCCTCCGCCCGAATGCTTGAAGACGACTACATTATGACCTAACTTAAATTACCTTACGACCTAGCAACTCGTAACCTCTGGCGACCGCCATAGCTTCCGCCAGAGTGAGCCCCGAGTCACCACTCACTTGCGCTTAAATTTGCGCGCCCTGCCGCACCTAGCATAACAAATCGCTCGTTATTGAAGCCAAATTTACTAAACAACTAACTAGAACATCTGGGCAGACTACCCCCCTCTACCCCGACGTGCAGGCCACACCGCGCGGCTTGTTACGACAGCGCGCCCCAGTAACTGCGGCCCGTGGCTGCGCCAGCGCGCGGCCGAACAAACAAACAAACAAAATTCTGCAAGCCCGCACCGCGCCGCGCCGGCCCCGTGCCCCAATTACATGGTCACGCCACTTGCGCTGACGAGTGAACAGAGCAGCCAGCCCAGAGTCCCGTCTGTTAAGTCCCTAAATTGGATTTCAACAACCCTGCAAAATTTTAACCCGCGACATAACCCTCCCCTCACAAAGCTCGAGCCCCATCGAGCTACCTCAAAATTACAAATTGTATGTTTTTTTTTTCATCAAACCATAACTATAAATTCCTCATTTCACAAAAATAATAATTTTCTTAGTTCCTTAATTTCTGAACATACATCTAGATTATGCACAAGATTTATTTAAAACATCAAGTATTCATAAAAATAAAAATGTAAAACTTTTATCTGGTTTGTTCTCACAGGGACCTTCAGAGGCTCGAGTTCTCAATACTAAAAAAAATTGTTCCGTTAGTGAAGCTCTCTTTACAAATTAAATTAATTTACTTAGTTTCTCAGTATTCGTTAAACAATGTGCAAATTCTTGACAATTATTAATTTTTTTTTCCAGTTTCCGTTTATCACAATACTTCCTTCTTTCTTCAAAAAAAATTAAGTGTCCTTACAAAATTATCAGTGTTTCAAATTAATTAAATTCTTATCTCGTGAAGGTTGGTGCAACTCCTCGAAGTCAGTGTTGTCGAGAAGAGTAGCTCCCTGGGCTGGCCATCAGCAAACACCAATAAACTCCAACAGCTACTGGACTGGCTTCCAGGGCAGCTCACATCTTCTCCCCACATCTGCTTCGGAGTTGTGCCATCCTCATCACGAACAGATTACAATTCTGAAACATCATCAACAGGCATTACCATCACGCCTGACAAATACAAAACTAACATCTAAACTGCAATCGATGGGCAAGGATGCAAACACACAAAAAAAATAAAATTAATTAATTCAACTGCTAACATAAAGTATCCCACCCTTAGCATAATCTAATCAGGAAAATTATTTCATAGGAAAAACTTAAGGAAGGGAAACATGACCTCCAATGATTTTCCCTAACTCTTGACTCTTGATCTTCTCTAGACAGCATCAAATAGTCCCCACAAAGTAACTGGGTTGAAGGTCACTTCACATGACCCACCCATAACCTCTTCTACTCTTCTTTTCTTCTGGGGGCAACCACAATGCCCACCAATCTCTCTCCATGGTGCCGAACCAGCTATCCCATGAGAGTAAACAACGTAGTCAATAGAAGCTCAGAGGGGAAACACCACTCTCTGGCTTGTCGAGCAATAAAACAGCTTTATCTTCTTCTTCTTCTTCTTCTTCTTTCGAGTAAAAATATCTGATTAACTTTGCTACTATTCTTCCAAACAATAAAAGTTCATCAGGTATCTTCATGAAAAAACATTCTAACTAATAATAAGTCTTCTTTTTCTTCTTCTTTTTTTCTGTTAGATGTAATAGAAGGCCATGTTAGGGAGGTTATAGGGAAAAAGAGTGGCCAATTCCCACCCCATCACCCACCTAGATCATGACTAATTAACTTTTAAACTTTCTATTTCAAACAAATTTAAAAAAAAAAACAATTTTATTCAAACTTCTAAATTATAGCTACTTTTCCTTCATAACCTCAAAAGCAAATCAATAATTCTAACTGAAATTGTGATTTACTGCATCCTTATTCCATCCGATCAGTTTGTTTATAACCTTTCTTGTAAAGTATAAAATTTTCAAACATTACTAATTCAAAAAAAATTTAATTCTGGTGTCCTTAAGTGAAAATTAAATTTACTATTTCTTAGCTTGAAATAATTTAAGTTTTCAGAACTATTTCATTGTCTAATCCACAACACTTAAAATCAACTCAAAAACAAATCATCAAAATCAATAAGATCATCTGACCTACCTATCAGTACTGTGAACTTGAACTGTTCGTACACATTTATAATAAGCTATTGTATTTAAATTCCAACCTAAATAAGGTTTAAAAAAAACTACTAATCCCTCTGTAAATTAAGAACATTAATTTTAAAAATTAAACTTAATGTATTAGTTCTTTTTGACAGCTATCACAACTCACTAGTTCCATTACATTACTATAACCTAAAAAGTTCTATAAAGACTGTTTATAACAAAAAAAACTACAGTGGCTGTCTTCCAAAAATTAAAATTTTACATGACCTTATTAATCTTCACTTGTAAGTCCATGGCTGCCAGCTTTCTCTTCTCTTGTATCTTCAGTCTTGGTTCTTGTTTCAGTGATCTTGTATCTTGTCTCTCGAACTCTTGTCATCTTGTAAACTGGACTGCTGTTCAGCTCATCTTAATGAATCTGTAACAGTTTCAAAAATACATGTTAATTTAAGTTACATCATTCCTGTTCTTTGGTCCTAAAAAAATTGTATTATTAGTACACATTACCCTGAAACAACATTATTTATTATTGTTTATTATTAAAAAAAATTTCTTTACCATAAAATACTCTTTTTTTTCTATTTAGGCCTACTTATTTTCCTTCTTCTCAATTAAATTCTGCTTCAAATGTTAATCCTAACTTAAGACCTACCATCTATTTATTATTCATTACATACATTATTTATGTTACCCTAAAATTCCCATAAGTTTCCACTATTTCCTATCAAAGACATTCTCTCTCAAAAAAATTTACTTATGACTCTTAACTTAACACAATAAACTTTTACACTAGACTTAACTTATTATTCATTCTTAGTTACTAAATTTCTATTTGTAAACTTTAGTACTTACTTAAAAATTATTACCTATTTCTCTCTACCTCTTAATCTCTTTCAATTATTACAATAATAATGTTACCTTGCATCTTTAAACTTTCTTCTTTTCAATTAAATTAGACATCTCATAACAATAAAAATTCTGCCTATACTCTTCTTATGGGTGTACAACCCAACAACAAAATTCCAATTTCTCAAGTTTCCTTATATTTAAATTATCACGTAGCCAGCCCATCTCCTATGGGTCTGCTCTACAATCCCTACTTCCCAGGGACACAACACCTCACCTTAGGGTCCCTCGCCCTAAAGAAAACATTAATTTTGTCTCTCTGTTCCCTTGGAGTAAATTCCCTCTACACACAAAAACTATCTTTCCCACTTTTCTCAATGCTTATCGATTTTATAGTGTACCTCCTTATAACTGTTTACAAATCCCAAAAATTATTTTTAAAACCGAGGTAGAATTTAACTAACAAAAACATAAACAACTTACAACGAAACACTTCTAGCCTATACATCATACCCTTCTTAAAATAAATTACTTACATACTGAAAGTTCCTCTTCTCTTAAAACACACTTAAATTTAAATTTATTAAATAATAGTCTATTTTCTTATCGCTAAGTTACCGTACAGCTGATCAAAACAAGGTCGCCTGTCCACGTCTCCGTATGAGCACGTGACGTCACCGAATTCCATCAGGTGCGCCAACCCTCGCTTGTCAGTTGTTCCGTTTACCGCTAGGTCTCAGCACCTCCCGGTCACGTGTTCATTCTGCCACGTCCACTGACGTGTCGTTCTGAAACAACTCTCAACATTTTTCTTATTAAAACACCACATCAGTATAAATTCTTTAACTCACTTTTAAATAAACTCTCGTTTTCTCTTTAATTCCTTTATAACGTCTATCTTTCCGCTCGACTGATTTAATTCGTACGTCTCGTCTCCTACGCGCACGACAACAAAACAAACTTCACTTGAAAATAAATCCTATTTACGACAAAAAAATTTATTTTAAATTATAACTCTCTTAACCTACAATCTTAAAATTAATTTCAATTAAACTAAACCACTTGCATTATCTCTAATAAGCATTTAAATTATAATGTATTCTCCTCACGTAATAATCCCCGATGAACTCAACGACTTAAAACAACTTATCACTATAAACTTTATCCTTACAAGTATCCTCAAATAAACATCTGTTACGTCAAAAAAAAATCTCAAAGACTTCCTCCACTTAGATAAAATTCCGTAATCCTCTCCTCAAGTAAACTCTTATTAACCTGCTATTAGAAGCTGAAACTACACTTTAGAATAAACATTAAATCTCCCTCTCTCCAACCTACCCGGCGCCTCCACCATTTCTGTCACGTCTCACTTTCAGAGGGGGGAGAGAATCGTAGCTCTTATGTCACTCGCTTGGCCTCAACTACTCTTAACTTCATAAAATACTTTACTGTACCTAGGATCATAGGTTCGTCATCCCGTACAGGATGTCTGGTGAGAGCTGAACTAAGGAGATTTTGCAAAATAACATAATACTAAATTAAAATGATTTTATTCTTAACGTCAAATAATCATCATTATTTTTAAAGAACATTTAAATAGCGGGATTACAATTTAAAACAATAATCTTTTCATTACTTTCTTAACTACTGAACGATCTTTACAAGAGAGAAAGAGAGAACTTCACTAAACTCTTCCCTAATCCTTCCGAATACATCAAATCATAATTAATACTTAAAATTAAAACAAAGATAAGTCCATACTCACATTTTCCGAAAAGCCTTTCTTGATCGATTACTTAAAACTAACGTAGGGGCCTCTCCTGCCCTTGAAAACCCGAACGAACATTACATTTTAAAAATTAGAACTAAACGACTAGTGACGAGGGCCATAGCCTCCGCCCGAATGCTTGAAGACGACTACATTATGACCTAACTTAAATTACCTTACGACCTAGCAACTTGTAACCTCTGGCGACCGCCATAGCTTCCGCCAGAGTGAGCCCCGAGTCACCACTCACTTGCGCTTAAATTTGCGCGCCCTGCCGCACCTAGCATAACAAATCGCTCGTTATTGAAGCCAAATTTACTAAACAACTAACTAGAACATCTGGGAAAGCTACCCCCCTCTACCCCGACGTGCAGGCCACACCGCGCGGCTTGTTACGACAGCGCGCCCCAGTAACTGCGGCCCATGGCTGCGCCAGCGCGTGGCCGAACAAACAAACAAACAAAATTCTGCAAGCCCGCAGCGCGCCGCACCGGCCCCGTGCCCCAATTACATGGTCACGCCACTTGCGCTGACGAGTGAACAGAGCAGCCAGCCCAGAGTCCCGTCAGTTAAGTCCCTAAATTTGATTTCAACAACCCTGCAAAATTTCAACCCGCGACAATATTGTCGCGTAGCTCAAAATTATCATTAATTTATTTAATTAGTTTATTTGTTGAAAATACAATTTTAAATTCTTTTCGCTAGTTCGGGACTTGGTTTCCCTCACGCTAAGATGGGGTAACACCTTTGTTGGATTTGGGTTTTCGGGGGGGCTGGAAGAGTGCGAGTCTTGCACGTCTTTGTCTGGGAACGCAGGCGTGACCGCGTTTCAGCCAGGCCAGCTGACACGTTGTTTGCTGCAGTTCCAGAGAAACGCGGCGCAGACTTGTTTGTCGTTTTTTTTTGAGGCCAGCTGAGAGCGCTGATTGTGCGCAGTCGCCGTGCGCAGGCGAGTGTCGCAATCTAGCGGCCGGTTTTCTGACTACGTGGGCAACCTGGCGCGGCCGACCGCGCGGCCGGCTTGTTGTAATAACTTTACGTGTTTGTAAAACACAGGAAAACTTCCCGTCAGGATGTTTTCCCCGTAGGGGTTTTGCGGCCAAGAAAATAGCTTAAAAGAGATGTAAAATGTTTTCGCGGGGCGGCGACTTGGTAATGGTTAGGTGAGTGCTATCGGAAATGGCGCCTGAGTGATGCCGGACTCTTAGCCTTCAGTGTTTCTTCGTAGTTAACTTTAAAAATTCTCGTTTGGTGTATTATTTGCTCTTATAAATAATTTGTTCTTAGAAACTTAGTGGTTTTAACGTGTAATACGTTGAGCACTACAGTTCCCTTTTTATTTTCAAGTATAACTCGGTAATTTGTTTGCATCACGATCCTTGTCTTTTCATGTAAATGATGACGTTATAAACTTAAACTAAATAATTTCTAAAATCCGTTTCGAGGTAGTGGATGTTCTTAATAAATTTTAAAAATGAAGTTGTGGAAGAGCTAATGAAGCTTGGTATCACTGGGTGGCCTGGAGGAAATTATTACGATTATGTTAATGTGTTAGTACTACTAAGAAAATCTTATATATGGTTTATTGTTTTTCTGTCGGAATATCTATAAGGCTGGTAGCGGACATGGAAGGTGCCTCATTATTTGTCAGCTTTATTTAATTGTTATAAATAAATGTGATTGTTCTATTGTTTTTAGGTTACTCTTATTTTTTTCTCAGTATCCTGATTTTCTATTCTTGTATAAGAATACACCTACTAAGATTCAATCCTCAGTGAGATGCTCTATGGCTAGTTAATGTTTTGAGTTTCTTATGTTCAGAGCTACATTTTTGAAGAATTGAACCCCCCCTCTGAAAGTGAGACGTGACAAATGGTGGAGGCGCCGGGTAGTAGGTATAAAGAATGTTGGGATACTGAAAAATAAATTAAGATAAGAGTGTTAGGTGTGGTCTAACATTTTGATTTATTTTAGTGAAGAAGAAGAGCATGCAGTGCAGCTGGTGTATTAAGATTGATGTGTTTATAGGATTAATTGTTTAATGATAATAAAATTTATTTTAGGTTATTTCAGGAAACCAGTGGGAGACCAGGGATGGCTGTATTTGTCTAACAATAATTAATTTAAGGTGAAATGTGAAATGTATGCTTAAGTTAAGGACTAATGAAAATAATTTAAGGTGGAGTCTATTAGGGATGGCTAGTAAATACACAATTGAAATATTGGATGACAAAGTAAAAAACCCTGAGAACAGTGATAGTAGTTCTTCGTCAGATGATGAATCATTGAAAGTGTTAAAAGATAAATTAAGCGACATAAAACCAGAATTGAAAGATCAGAATTTAAACATGGAGACAGGCAGGTGTTTTGTGGTCCCGGGATATTTTTTTGGAAAGAGATGTGAGGAGGTTGAGGAATTTTTAAAACAGTTTCGCAGAGCAGCCAAGGTAAATGGGTGGAATGAGCAAAAATGTTTGTCATACTTGCCTACATTTTTGAGAGGGCCTGCTTTAAAATGGTATGACAGCTGTGAGAGCACATTGGAGAATTTAACTACATTTGAGGAATTAGCAAATAAATTAAGGGATGCGTTTGTGAGAGTGGGTCACATAGAGGACTTAGAGTTAAGATTGCAGGCGCGAGTACAAGCAGAAGATGAACCTTTCGAGTCATTTGTGTACGACATATTGAATCTTTGTAACCGACTTGATGCTAAGATGAATGAAGCTAGTAAGGTTAGATATGTATTGCGTGGGTTAAGGCCAGACATTGTAGAGAAAGTTATGCTTTTCCCAAACAATACTGTGGAACAGTTACTAGGTAATTTGAGGAATATTGAGGCAGGTCTGTATTACGCTAAAAATCATGAGAGGACACAGTGGGTAAATTCGAAACAGGAACAAGTACCTATCAGAAATCTTAAAGAAATTCAAACACCAGAAAGAGAAATGTCATCTATCAACACGAGAATTGAGGACAGTTTGATAGAGTTTAATAAACAATTAAAACAATTACGCGGGGAACTGGATACCATGAGATTACAGGCACAACCAAAGTCACAGTTTAGAACTCAGGGAGGAAATTACAAAAATAACAGTACACTAACACAATACCATCGAAATCAGAACAACAATTTTTTCAGGCAGACCCCAAGTAATTCATTTCCAAAAATAACTGACAGACCACAGTGGACCTCAGATGGTAGGCCGATTTGTTTAAAATGCAAACGACCAGGTCACTTGATACGAGATTGCAAAACGTCACAACAGGGAAACTAAATAGGGCGAGAGTCGGTCGGGGTGACAACTCGTCCCTTGTTAACCAAATGTCTCTTTTACAAAATGACGGTATTTTAAGTCAGAAGACAAAAATGTTCGGAAAAGAAATCCCCGTTTTTATCGATACAGGAGCTGCGGTATCACTAATTGAGGATAGATTAGTACCGAAAAGTTGTTGGAAATCCGCAGAACCAAGAGGTTTTACAGGAGTCTCAGGAAGAGTTCAGAAACTTAATAAGATGGCCAAATTAAGATTTAAATTAGGACAGTATGTTTATTCACATGCGGTAGGTCTGGTGGAAGCCCCAATAAAAGGGATCATTTTAGGATGTGATTTTTTAACCAAATATGGAGCAGAAATTTCTTGTAAGGGAGGCCAGAAAATGTCATTGACCATAACACGTCCTGATTGCTTCGTAAATACCACAAATACCGAAATAAGGGAGGTTAAAAGCCAAACCAAAGTAAAAAGAGACAAAATTCAAGTAGATCAAAACCAAAATCGGGTTAATCATAATGTAGGTCAGGATGGAACACAGGAGTTAAGCCAAATCGAGCCAGAAAATATTTTCAGGTTAGGTTGTGTGACAGTTCACAATCATGTTAGAGTAGAGCCAAGGATGCATCATCTTATCGAAATTAATTTTGAAGGAAATAATTTACCTGATGAGGTGCTGATAGAGCCTAAGGAGGATATTTACAACAGATATTCTGTACTTGTACCTAGGAGTATTGTAAACAGAAAACAGCATACTCACATTTGGGTTACTAATACTACTAACCAGTCAGTTACTCTTCATAAGGGAATGAAATTAGGATATTTAAATGAGTTTGAGGAAACACCCAGTATCGAGAACAAAGAAGTAACTAAGGTATTACAAGCTAGAGATAAAAATAATGTCGATTTTGATGTGTCTAAATTAAACATTAATCCAGAGTTACCAGAGAAACAAAAAAACAGACTGGTAGAGTTGTTGTATAAATATCAAAATGTTTTCAGTTGGGACCCCAGCCAGATAGGGAGAACAAAAGAGGAAGTAGTTTTTCTGGATACAGGGGACAGCACACCCATATCATCTGTACCTTATCGAGTTTCTCCTGGGGAACGGGAAATTATTCATAACATAGTACAAGAACACATTAAAAATGGGATTGTGAGACCCTGTGACACGAGTTGGTGTTCACCAGTTGTTCTTGTTAGAAAAAAAGACAACGATTATAGGATGTGTGTGGACTACCGTCGTTTTAACACTATTCTTAAGGATAATAAATACCCCCTTCCTCGAATAGATGATTTCTTAAGTCACTTGACTGGTGCTAAGTATTTTACTCACTTGGATATGAATTCAGGATACCACCAATTGAGAGTAGCTGAACAGGATCAGGAAAAAACTGCATTTGTTACCACCGATGGTACTTTTTGTTTTGAAACCCTTCCTTTTGGTTTGAAAACCGCTCCGTCAATTTTTCAGAGATACATGGATAAGACTTTGGCAGGGTTAAAGTGGGGTTCATGCTTAGTCTATTTGGATGACATTCTAGTAGTGGGCAGTACGTTTAATCAACATCTTGACCGATTAGAACAAGTTTTTAAAAGGATGCAAAATGCTAATTTAACCTTGAAACCGTCAAAATGTACCTTCGGTTATTTTGAAACCGATGTGTTGGGACATTTGGTTAACCATGAAGGGATTAGACCCCACCCCGATAAAGTAGTAGCAGTGAAACAATTTCCTACACCTAAGGACCAACGAGGGGTGAGAAGCTTTTTAGGCCTAGCTTCTTTCTATCGTAAGTTTATAGCAAATTTCTCTCAGATTGCGAAACCCTTGTCGACATTGCTAAAGAAAAATGAAAAGTTTATCTGGACCGACAAGCAAGAACAAGCATTCCAAATTTTGAAAGAAAAGCTGATTTCTTCCCCCGTGTTAGCTCACTTCCAGGAAAACCAGCCCATTGAAATACATACAGATGCTAGTACCTTAGGGATAGGAGCCACATTGTTACAAAGAATTGATGGAAAATTACAACCTATTGCCTATGCCAGTCGAACTCTCACGTCAGCTGAGACTAGATATCCTATAACTCACCTTGAATGTTTAGCCTTGATTTATGCTTTAGACCAGTTTCGGCCTTACATTTACCTGAAGCCATTCAAAATTGTAACCGATCATCATAGCCTATGTTATTTGAATCGTTTGAAATTTAATGCTCATAGCGCAGGAAGGTTAACCAGGTGGGCATTGAAATTGATGGAGTATGAGTACACTGTATGTTATAGTAGTGGAAAAACTCATGTACATGTAGACAGTTTGAGTAGAAATGCTGTCAACACAGGGACAGCCCTTGACGAAGAAAAATCCCTTGAGTTACCTGTTTTTGTGATGCATGATGTGGATTTAGCTAAGCTGCAATATTCTGATGTGAGTCTAAGACCTTTAATTTCTGAGTTGACTCAACCGTCAGGAATCGATAATAAGTTAAGCCGACAAGCGAAAAATTTTTCTTTGCTGAATGGTGTTTTGTACAAAAATATCTCTAACCCAAGTGGTAGAGACAAGCTATTAGTAGTCCCAGAAAGCTTAAAGGCTGAAATTCTGAGGGAAAGTCACGACAATCCCACTTTTGGCGGTCACTTAGGAGTAGTTCGCACCGCAGACAAAATTATACGTCGTTATTATTGGACCAATATGCTAAAAGAGATTCAGGCCTATGTAAGGAGTTGTAGGGGATGTCAGGGGAAAAAGGGAGTTCCTCAAAAGAAAGCAGGGTTATTAGAACCATTACCTATCTGTGAACCTTTCGAACGTATTGGTGTCGATATTTTAGGCCCTTTTCCAAAAACCGTGTCAGGAAACAAATACATTCTTGTTGCTATTGATTACGGTACTCGATGGGCGGAGACTAAAGCCACCCCCACTAGTAACGCCAATGACGTAGCTAAGTTTTTACTAGAAAACATAATTTGTCGCCATTCTGTACCATGTTCCATATTGACAGATAGAGGAAAAGTTTTTACTTCCAAAGTCGTTAATGAATTACTTAGGTTAATGGATGTACAAAGTTTGAAAACCTCAGGATACAGGCCAAACACAAATGGATTATGTGAAAGATTAAATGGAACAATAGCAATGATGCTATCTCAGTATGTGGCATCCTCACAACATAATTGGGATGAATATGTACCCTTGGTCACTTTGGCATACAACACGGCGAGGCAGGAAACATTAAAATTTAGCCCATTTGTGCTCATGTATGGTAGAGAACCTGTATTACCCTCAGATGTTCAATTAAGTCAGCCTGTAGAAGATGAGGACAGCCTTCGACTGCGTACTCGTTGGAAGGAGATCCTGCGACAGTCCAGAGAGAATTTAAAGAGACAACAGGGTATCGATAAAAAAAGGTATGACCGCAGACGACGAGCGGTGACCTATAAGATAGGACAGGAGGTTATGGTGTACACACCTGTTCGAAAAAAGGGTTTGTCAGAGAAACTATTGCATAAATGGTTCGGTCCTTATGTTGTGGTGGACAAATTGTCTAATAACCTGTACAGGTTAAAGAAGACGAGTCGAGGCAGAGATGTTTACGAAGTTACAAACGTAGAGAGAATGGGCCTATAATTTTGGGGCAGTGTCTTATCTTTTCCGGATTTATGAAAAACTATTACATTCGCTTTTTTCTACTGCGATGGAAAATACTGTAGTTTAAGTATTCCATTTATTAATTGAGCAAAGTATTCCAAAATTTCGTCGGGCAGTTTCTTAAGGACTACTACCTGAATGCCATCGTTTCCCGGTGCCTTACGTGGTTTCATACGCCTGATAGCCTGTTTAACTTCCTGAGATTGAGTTAAGTAAAGTTTTGAAGTTAAGGCTGATTAAGTTTAATTGTAAGGTCTCTGTAGATTCCGGCATTAAATTGCGGATCACAGGGTTCGATATAAGGTTGAAAGGCTAATTCAAGGGTATTCGCGAAGCCTTGTGCCTTGTCTGTCGGTGTAAAAGCGAACCCAGTGCGAGTTTGTAGCGGAGGTATTTTATCTATCTTATGAAGGAATCGCTTTGTTTGTCATATTCCCGGTGCTACCATCTTGCACCTGTAGCTGAGAGACTTCCGTCTCCCATTGGCTGCTCCTCCATAGAGTTATTTCATCGGAAATTATTTTCTGTAATTCATTAATTCTCGCTTTAATGTCGCGCTGCCTACGTCGAGTATATTCGCGCCTTAATCTATTTTTCTGAGAAATTAAATCCCTCATATACACCGGCAGTTCATCGTGCTTAAATCTAACCACATTTTCTGGGATGCACGAGTTAATTGCAGTTTGAATTTTAACTGTAAGTTCAGTGACTGCTGATTCGAGGTTATCTTTTGTTTCGAAGTTGGCAGCATCGGATGCAGGCAAATTATCGATTAATTACGTCTGAAAGCCTCTCCAGTCGGCTTTCTTGTAGTCTTTAATTTTTCTCGGAGGACTAATGTCAGTGTCCACGTCATCGGATAGTAGATGTACTGGAAAGTGGTCAGACGACATTTCGTGAAAGACTGAGTTCGAATTCCGTTTGAACTCTCTTATTTAATGCAATATCTAAAATATCGGGGTTGTGCCTTAGTAGTCCACTATCGTGAGTGGGCTCTGAGGGAGCAAGTACTTGATAATTTTTGTTAGACTCGTGTCTTTGCAGCAGTAGGCCATTGGCTGTATTGCTCCGACAGTTCCAGGCTTTGTGCTTGGCATTAATATCGCCGACTGCTAGGAATTTGGGAGCTGAGCCATATAAGATGTCCAGCTCGTTTTCAGTTAGTGACCTGCCCGGTGGTGCATACATCGAAATAAGCACTATTTGTTGTTTATTGACTTTAAAAGTAATTGCACTGCTTCTAATTTATTAAATTCAGGTAAATGAAATTCACTATGTTGAATACTTCTGTGGATTAGTAGGGCAACCCCTCCACTTCTGGTATCGCGGTCGCGCCTATAAATAGTGTAATTTAAGATAGTTAGACGATCTGTTGGAATTAAGTGTGTTTCGTTTATCGCCGCGATTCTAATATTATGTTTAATTAAATGATCGGTAAATTCGATTATTTTATTTCTAATTCCTCGTGCATTCCAGTAAAGGCTGGTACTTAATCTACTGTCTACGGAGGTAGTATTAATGGCAGAACCTAAATAAAGGGTGTGCGGCATTAAAGCTGGCCGCTAATGCTGTCACGAAGCCCGTGGTGGCTTTTATTTTGTCCTCTATTGACTTGGACGGATTACACCAAATAGCCATTAAAATGCACATTGGTTCCAGGACGTGTGCCAGGTTAGGGTCCTGTGCAATGGCATCCGATTGGTCTACAAGCTTCAGAAATCACTCGCGCCCATCGCTGGATTCTCCGCGGGTTTTAGCTGCGGTGCAGCAGTTGGCAATACTGTTGGTGAGTCAGTCTGCAACGGGCTGGCTTGTTGTTTCCCAGGTGCGACTTTCTTGGAATCACTAGGGGGAGGGGTGGAGTTGGGTGGCGCATTAGTATTTGGCTGATCCGTCACCTGACCTTGCGCCCGGCCTTTACCGTTTTTGTGCCCCGAATGGTGTTTCTTCGGGGGCCTCTGGGGCAGGGGCTGGCCTCTAGGCCTGAGCGGGTTTGCCAATACAGGATACTCCAGTTCATGCCTATCGCTCAACACTGAATATTGGTTAGGGCTCTGCCATTGCAGGGGGGCGGGGTAGCTCGGGGCTCGCCACGGCTGCCTTGGGGGCTGGGGGCAGTAGCCTGAGGGCCCGGCTTGTTGTGGGGACGGGCGGACTTGAGCCGCGGCTGCTCGCTTGTTTTCGCGCACTGCGCGTTTAGACTGCAGCTCTCTGTCTTTCCGCTCCTGTTGCGGGAGGTGACGCCAGTTCTCTTCTGGAACTTCCGGCCACACCCTCACAGACCCGAATACGGCCGAGCCTGGCCGATGGTTGCCGAGGCGATCTCTCCGTGGAAGAGAGGCTGTTGCTCTACGCTAGGGGTGGTGATCTCACGGTTATAGGCGTAAACTCTCTTACAAGTACGTTGATGAAAGTTAACGTAACAAAGCATAGTCTATTTATCATCGGTGATAGATAAATTTTCAGCATTTTGAGAAGCAAGTATAAAACTTAATCCGTTGATCAACGTGTTAGGATCTTCCCTTGATGTATAATTAATCTCTTCTGCTGCTGTCATCTTCCTTACATGATTTTTATAAATATATTCAAGATTTCTGAAGGCTTCTATTTAAAACTACCCTTAAAGTATTTAAAAATGGTTATCATCCTTATGACCATCATAGGCTTGATCGAAATAATCGGTTTTTGACGAGTTGTTTCCATTATTTTGGTATCGGCTCTTCATCACAGTCGTCGGTGCTGTCTCCTTCAGGTGCTTTATCACAGTCTTTGATATTCTCAGCTTCAGGCCATTCTACATATTGTTCTCAATTTCAAACAGGCAAATAGAAATTATATAAAATAATTATACTGGCAAAAATTGAAAAAATAAATTTAACGTAGTAATTTTGATTAATTTTAATTTGCTTTGCATGATTCTTCTACGTATTAATTTTTTGATATTAGGAATATATCATTAAAATTAAAAAGTGCGGAATTTTTTTTGAAGAGTTGAAAAACTTAATTAGGATTAACTTCTGCGTGTTAGACATGAAAGAACTTTGGTCGAAGCTTGGGACCTCATCAGAGAGTAATGAATAGGTGTAGGTAGGTACTTGTGGCTGTGCGTCCTCTAGCGAAGCCTCGCAAAGGCCCGGTGTTCTTGTAGCCCCGCAGACTGACGGCGGGAGAGAGAGAGAGAGAGAGAGAGAGAGAGAGAGAGAGAGAGAGAGAGAGTCCTCGTGAGGACGGGGTCCCTTCATCAGCGATAGTGGCCCCGCGGGTGACCTGCTCTCTCGTCCACCTCGGCGGTCCACGAGGAGAGAGTGTGCGCCTCCTTCAACGAGACTCTGCCCCCTGGACGGAGTGTTCGCCCGGGCGACGGCATCGCCCCTTCCACCTCCCCTGACCGCCCCTCCCGGAAGGCTCAAGACCGCAGGGAAGTGGCCGGAGGGAAGGACGCCTGGATGATCGTCCTCTTTCCCCCGACCACTGCCAGGACTCACCGCATGTCCTCCGGCGGGGAACAAGGGCGTCCCTCGGGCTTCGTGCAGCTCGAGGACAACCAGTCCTCTTGGGGTCGTGGTGGAACACAGCGGTGTGCGTGTTCTTGTTCATTCACCACACTAGGAATGTATTAAAGGAGACTAAAGGGAATGTTGCCCAATGCCATTACACACATACTCATGCATTTACAGTGTGTGTTATAAGTCAACGATAACACATCTCGAGAAAATAGTTAAATAACCCTATATTTAAATTATTTCATTTGTTATGACGTCTATTTCGATTGAAAAATACAAAAAAAAAGTTTTGAAGGTGACATAAAGTAAAATGTAATTATTTAACATGATACTACCCCTATGTGTGAGTATAAATATGTATATATGTGTGTGCGTTTAAAAATGGCCATATGTAACGTTGACTATACTGTAAAGCTCGAGAAAGTAGATAATTTTACTTTGCAAATAAATCTGTAAAACCTTGCAAAACATTCCTGAATCATTAATATACCTGTTTGAACATTAGTTTGTATGGTATGATGCGTTTTATAGAGAATATTTGTCGTATATTAATTGAGGTAAGAAAATTATTTTTTAAAACTCGGGTAAAATACAACTTTTAGTTTTCTAAATCTGAAAGCCACGTAAAAGTGACACTATTATTTTGCTCTGTGTTTTAATTATACTTTCGCCGAAAGACATTCGCTGAAAGCTTACACGTGGTCTGGCTGATAATGGTGCGTTTGTTCGACAAAAGTTTTAGATTTATCAATCAGTATTATATTGTTTAAATTAAACATTTCTAGCATACTAATGCGCCCGTGCTTCTCTACGCAAGTCTACAAGAAAACACACTCGCACTGCTCGTTATACATGTCCCACGACGGTATGCCATGCCATGCCCCAATTAATATAAATGTGCATAAGTGTCGCAAAGGGCGAAAAAAAGATTAAGCTTATTTTTTGTATATATTTTCTTAGCAGCACAACACAGTAGCTACCTACCTGCATGCGTAAGACCCATGTAGAGATCAAGGCCATGTCATTCTTATAAATACTATTCGAGACATTCCACGAAAATTCCGAGTATAGTAAATAAAAATATTCGGAACAGTTTGACTCAAAGAATTATGAAATAAACTAGTAAACCCGTGCGGAATTCCGCAGTGTGCACCAAATCGTATTGTGTGGCATTCCATTCTTTAAAAAGTGACATTTTGAAGAAGAAAATAAAAATGTAAACGGGTGTTGGTACAAAAGAAGACATGTAACTGAACACATCAGTACAAATTGCTGCTACACATTTTCTTTTACAGAAGTATTATATTCGAACATAACAACAACATACGCGTTTACAATACAGTGTTGGAAGTGATGATGTGATCATCGTTCACTTTTTTGCTGTACGTATTTTCCATACAAACATGAATATTATTAAAAAGTTTTTACTCGTGAAAAAGCTACATATAATTGACCATGTTGAAAAGCGGCTTGTAGAAAATATAATACTGCCTTTGTGAGCGTCTGACCTTGTGCCTTATTAATGGTCATGGCAAAGGCTAATTTGATGGGAAATTGTTTAAACGGCATAGTCGGATCAGAGGGAGTTAATTACAATTAGAGGAATAATTACCGTTTTGTCTGAATCAAGGCATTTCGCCGTACCTGTGTATTCTCCTAAATTAGTTATTACTAATCTTGCTCAGTTAATTAATCTTTGTTTAGCTTTAAGATTTCTATTCAACATAAAGTTGGGAGAATTCCTGTTGTTTTTCCCTCAACCTACATCGGTATACCTCGCAATATGCTTCAAAATTATCAAGATGCAATGGCCATTGAGTTATGTTTGTAGGTTTTGTTTGTAATACAAATATATCAAAAATAATTTCAAAATTATTTACTTATAAGAAAAGTCTGATGTGCCAGAATTTTTGGCTAAGTGGTTTATTGGTGGTATTTTTCAGTTAAGTTGAAGTATCCTCTAAGATTTCTTTATCATAAATTCTGTTTATTATGACGGAAGTGTAATATTTAAAAAAGAAATATGTAAACGCTGATGTTTCAAGTGGATATCCGAATCGATATTTATCGATACTATTCGATGTCTATCGAAAAATCGACGCATTCATTAAAATACCTCTTCTTAGATGGCTTTAAATCTCAAATTTAAAATAAACGGTACATTTTTAGACATTAGCCGGCACGATAAGCTTTAAAATGACGGGCAAATCATGGAATTTGATGAAGGAATAAGGAAGATCTCGCGGAACGAAAGAAAAACAGGCTAGAGAAATATAATATATAAGATGTAAGGAATATTTAATGATTTAAAGACGGCTTTCTACATAAGTAAAGTTTGAGACGTTCAAAAGAATTTTCCAGAATAATTACGGAACGTTTGGAACTAATGATAAGCTTGGGGAACGCCTCCGCCTGCCGGCCGAGCGGGAAGGGAATCCGGCCCAGACAAGCGGGCGGCTGGGATGCGAGC
Source organism: Bacillus rossius redtenbacheri (assembly GCF_032445375.1). Lineage (NCBI taxonomy): Eukaryota > Metazoa > Arthropoda > Insecta > Phasmatodea > Bacillidae > Bacillus > Bacillus rossius. The sequence goes on along the minus strand of NC_086339.1, from coordinate 40,276,652 downwards.
GGGTGGAGGCGAGGTGTTGAGGACCACCAGCAGACGGACGGCGGAGGGTCTCGCCGACATGCCAGAGTGGACGACATGTAAGGGTAGATAACGGGCGCGCCGGACACAGAGTGATTGCCTCGCCGAGCCCAGCCGGCAGTGGGTCGGCGCGCAGGCCGTGCACTCGGCGCCATGCAGCGGCAGGAGGTGGAAGACTGCTTCGCCACGGCCGTCGAGCTGGTCAGAGAGGCCGGGAAGGTGGGCACATACATCACGTCAATCAAGCCTAAGATGTAGGCCTACATCAAGTTCTGTCCCTGCCCGAACACGCCCGAACATTCACCTTCGCCCAACCTCCGGTTTATTTACATATATTTATATTTCTCTGTTTATTTTAATGTAGCTATACCAACCTAAATTACCGTCCATGGTGTTTTAAAGTGTTTTAATGTAGCTAACCTAACCGACCACTTTTAACATTTGAATTCATTTTTCCGGCGCAAAAATTAAAAAAATCCCGAGGTTGGCCGAAGGTGAATATTCGGGCGTGTTCGGGCAGGGACCGAACTTGATGTACATCTTAGACTTCTCTCAGTCAACTGTGCGACGTACTGATCAGCCAGTCGTGCCGGTACGTTAAGGGCTCCGCCTCGTCAGGGGCGCGTGTGTGATAGTGAGGCGGGATGATAAGCGCGACGCTCGCTCGTATTTCTAGCGCAAGGCTCTGAATTGGCGCGCAGTCTTACCGTCGTCACAGGATTTCTGTGAAATTTGAGCGGTGACCTAACATTATATGGCGGAGAAATTAAGATAAAGTTGTAATGCAAGTCCCTTAAGTGCTTTCAAGAATCTGTATTTTTTACGCCTAAAAATTACTCTGAAAACATGCGTTTTTGGCCATTTAACTATTCTAAAAATACAGTTTAAAAACTTAATCCGAAATCTAAAGTACTTTTCGGCCCTCAGCAAACTCTTAAATGATATTCGTAAACAGACCTTACTCGGATATCTTTTGAGTAGTTTTGAAATAGCGTTGTTTTTCCTGAAGCTCTGCACACTGTATGTGTGCCCGGGTAGGCGGAGCCCTTAAGAGTTGTGATCAAAAAGTAAGTTGAGCAATTTTATAACGAACAAAGTAATAAGCCTAATCAAATTTCAACTAATTTCCTTTAATTACCTCTGCTAGCGATGCGCACTGATTCCAATGTTGATTCCATGACTGGAAGCAGTTCTGGAAGGTTTTTGGAAGGGCCTTTAGGTGCACCTTCATGACCCTCTTAGAGTATGGAATGGTGAAAAAACGTTTCTCTTTTAGAACAACCCACTTTCCTGGTCTCCGTTTAGCAAATAAAACTTAATATTAACGCGTTGTCCGTATTCCATTATTAGAGATACGGAAATTTGTCGCATTCCTTTAGTCGCAAGCTAGAATGCAAACCTTTACACTCTCACGCTTTTTATGATTGGACCGGGTTATTTGGACACGACTTTATGAGCCAAAGATGCCTGGCTAGGATACAAGTAAGTAAGTCAGGTAGTGCCAATAAACAAGTATAAAAATGTTCTCGCTAATAAATCAACCAATCGGAAAGCAAACATGGGTTGTGCTCACCTACGACTTCGAATATTACCCTGAGTCCATACAAATCGACGAAATTTACGGTTCTTTGTCCATGATGCGTAACAGATGAGGTAAACAACTCACTCTTACGTCTCTGGAAGCCGACTGACAAATAACAAATTACTTAAACTTGACAGTGAAATATTTGTAGACTTGTGTCCGATATCAAACTTTCAGAGAACTAGAATAGTAAAAGTTTGTCTTAAAACTGTATAAAATATGCTGTTTACGAATATACTGTTAACAGCCTGCATTAATAAATAATAGGTATGAAATTATTTCACATGAAGGTCACACATTTACTGAAATTGAGAAAATTAAGTTTTATAACTCATGTCAGTTTAGAAAAATTGAATACTAATGATCAGCACGCATTTCAGGGCGCAAAAGATTGCTTTTATAAGAGGATGCGTGGTAGAAAAACAAATATTCAGCTTTTGTTCTGTAGGTGAGAGACTTAGAGGCACACAAGGAAAAAAATGGCCATGTAATGGCCTCTAAAAGGATTCTTAATTAATTTTTTTGGATACTAACACATTTTTCCCTACCATGTATGTTATTTTAAATAATATTTAATACTAAGCGTCACTACCACAATTGAATCATTTATGTACATTATTAAAAAATCTATTTATGAATATCTCAACAAATTCCAACATCAAAATTTATCAAAGTAACTTAAACATGTTAAAAATTATTTTAAATTTTATATTTTCCTTTTGCCTGATGTGTGTGCGTAAACATATTTAGCCAGTAAACCAAATATTTTAAAAATTCATATAATTCTCTAAATTAAGTTAACCCTTGCATTTAAATTTGTTTTATTACACAATCTTAAATAATTTTTTTTACTAACTCAGCAGCTCCCTTTTGAGACATTTATACTTTTTAGGACTTTCCGTTAGCAACATGTAAATTAAACTTACCCTAAAGCTTTGCAATTATTTTTATTTTCGCAATAAGTAGTATGGCACAGGATGCAGGATATGGTATAGGTATCGAGCCACATCTCTGATTGTGACGTCATGGCGGCCATCTTGGATGAGCGTATTGTGACAGCGTAACGGGACACAGCGTAACGGGACAAGTAGATCACAGCAGCCATCTTGGATGACCGTGACCTTGACTTTGACCTTGACCTTTGAACTTGTCCTTATCCCCGGCAGACATATTGGATCCGCCATATTGGATCCACCATCTTTTAATCGAGCGCCCCACTCATTATGATGAAATTTTCGTCTCTGTCGCCATATTGATTTTTTCTGTTCCGCTGGAGGACGCCATCTTGGATACCGTCGACTTTATTTCTGTTGTTTGTTTCTAGACCGCGCCAACGTCGCTCTTGATTTTTTCTGTTCCACTGGAGGCCGCCATCGTGGATACCGTCGACTTTGTTTCTGTTGTTTGTTCTTAGATAGCGACAGTGTCGCTCTTGATTTTTTTCTGTTCCACTGGAGGCCGACATCTTGGATACCGTCGATTTTGTTTCTCCTTTTTGTTCCTAGAGAGCACCAGCGTCTCCTTGTCTCATCACATAAGGTCGATGTTCCATTACCTACCAGAGCTATTATAGTTCTTATCGACATATTAATTTTTTTATGCAAAATACATTGGAAGCGCTGTGATTCGAACTAGCTCAGCTCTGATCTCTAGGTTGGAAAAATACGCCTTTAACCGCTTGGCCATCAATATATTTACCAGATTGAGAATTAAATAACATACATATTGGAACTTGTATTGTTTTTTAATTTTAAGTAATAATAGCACTACCTGTTCGAGACAGAACCACCATCTTGTATTAATTCGTAACTCTTGCAATTATCGTTATGGTCGCCATCTTGAAATTTAGATGCCATCTTGGAAATCATTACTTTTTATGTTAGAAAATCGGGAAAAATTCCAAAATTCATTAAAAAATTAACTTATTTGAATTCTGATTGATTTTATCGATTCCCGTCCTTGGTTTGAAACCGCTAAGAGCAAAAAAACAAAACATCAGATCCTTCCTCCACAGAAGCCACCTACAGACTGACCTACCACCAATTTCAAGGTATATATCGTCAGCTGGTATGACGTCATGTCCGCCATCATGTATTCGTCTGCTGGAGACCGTCATCTTGTTTTCGTCTGCTAGAGTGCGATAGCGACATGATATATAATTTTCTGTTCACCATACCTTTAACCTCGTCTGTTGGCATTGAACTATCCCATTGATCTTGAACTTTGACCACGACCTTGAACTTTGACCTTGACCTTTAACTTTGACCTTGTCCTTGTAATTTGACCTTTAACTTTGACCTTGACCTTAAATTTTGACCTTGACCTTAAAATGTGACATTGACCTTAATGACCATCATGGATCCGACATTTATGCTCAGTACATGTTACCAGGAGCTACCGTCTGCTAGTGGTCATTGCCATCATCTTGTTTTCGTCTGCTGGAGGACGCCATCTTGTGTGTACTCGTCTTACCATCATGCTAGTTTTATTCTAACCTGCTACAGTGCAGTAATCATTTATTATTACTGAGGTGCCCGCCATCTTTAAATTTGGGAGCCATCTTGAAATCATGTAATTATTTAGCTAGAAATGCGGGAAAAATTCAAAATATCTCCGAAAAAAATCAATTATTAATTTACAAATTGAATCGATGGATTCCTGTCCACGGTTCGATTCTTGACCAGTGACAGATGTAACTAATTATTACATAAATTTTAGATTCTGTTTTCCATTACCTTCCGCGGAGTTTTTTTATCATTCACTCTACAAAAAACAACTCAAGTCAATATACCCGACCAACGAATAAACACAGTGCCGATTAGCCTAACATGAAAGTCTAATTCTTCAACAATCTAAATAACCTATAAGCCGTTCATGTACAAACCTACAAATATAGACCAAATATATTTGGCTAGAATTCAACGAGTCTAAGAGACTATGAGGCCACAAGGCTACGAGTCTAAAAGAATCTAGATAGTTACGAGTTATACATGGCTACGAGACAGCATGGCTAAAATACCGCGTGGCTAATAAACTACCTGTATTTGAAGCTACAAGAATACAAGTCTACTAGACTCCAACTACTTGAGCATTATGTTATTAGATTAAATGACTACTTGTTTATGTAGCTACAAGTCTACGAGGCTACTTGGATACGTCGCTACAATTCTACGAGGTCCCAAGACATCATGACTACGCGACTACGAGCCATGAGGTTACAAGACTACATGACTGCGAAACTTCAAGTTTACGAGACAGCGTGGCTACAGAGCTACGTAGCTTCTAGAACACGAGTTGACGTGACTGCGAGGATAGAGGTCTACAAGTCTGCATGAGTACTTGACTACGAAGATACTCATCTACAAGGCTCCAGTTGCCGCATCTGTCTTCGTTGGAATTTTCTCTTTTGCTTCAACTGCATCATCAGCGTTATGTTATAAGATTACAAGGCTACTTGCTTACGTATCTTTAAGTCTACGAGGCTCCTATGCATCATGACTACGTGACCACGAGCTATGAGGTTACGAGACTATGCGATTGCGAGTCTTCAAGGTTACGTGACCGCGAGGCTATAGGACTACGTAGCTTCCAGAACGCATGGTTACGAGACTGCATGAATAATTGACCGCGTGGCTACGAAACTTCATGACTCTGACTACAATAGCAACATTCAGTGTTGAGAGTTAAATTATCTCATGCAAAGGTACTTGTTGCAAGTAGTTCCGCTTTTCATCTACAGATACTGCCACGTGTTGCTTGCAGGTAAATAATGTTTATGTCTTTTATGCGGGATGCGGGATGCTCACTATCGATCGCATAAGAAGGCTGGCTTCGATAGTCTCCAAGGAGAAGGAAGTTCGTCCTTCCTGTTAGTGCTTCTCAGATTATCACGGTCCGCCATCTTGGATTGCGACGTCACGACAGCCATCTTGGATGGGTGTGACCTTGACCTTTGGCCATAACTGCAGGAATAATCGCAAGCACACGAAAAAAAAAACATCAAAATATTGATAAGAATAATCAGGAGCACACGGAGAAAACCATCATAAAATTGGCAAGAATAATCAGGTGCACACGGAGAAAACCATCATAATATTGACATGGATAATCGGGAGCACACGGCTTGAACTATAACTCTATCTTTGCTCATCAATGAGAAGTTCTCAAGCCAGAATTTTATGTATTTTATGTAATTTTTTTTATTTTTAATTTTGTTTAATTTTATTTTATCAAAGAAAATGTGTGGCAGTTGTCTCCGTGTACTCCCGAATATCCATGTCAATATTACGATGGTTTTCTCCGTGTGCTCCTGATTATTCTTGCCAATTTTATGATGGTTTTCTCCGGGTGCTCCTGATTATTCTTATCAATATTTTGATATTTTTTCCGTGTGCTTGCGATCATTCCTGCAGTTATGGCCAAAGGTCAAGGTCACACCCATCCATGATGGCTGTCGTGACGTCACAATCAAAGATGGCGGATCGTGAGAAATCTGAGAAGCACTAACAGGAAGGACGAACTTCCATCTCCTTGGAGAATATCGAAGCCATCTTTCTTATGCGATCGATAGTGAGCATCCCGCATCCCGCATAAAAGATATAAATATTATTTACCTGCAAGCAACACGTGTCGTGATCTGATGTTGAAAAGCGGAACTACTTGCAATAAGTATCTTTGCATGAGAAAAATTAACTCTCACCACTGAATAGTGCTATTGTAGTCAGTTAGAGACATGAAGTTTTGTAGTCACGCGGCCAATTAGTCATGCAGTCTCGTAACCATGACTTCTGGAAGCTTCGTAGTCCTATAGCCTCGCGATTACGTAACCTTGAAGACTTGCAACCGCATAGTCTCGTAACCTCATGGCTCGTAGTCTCGTAGTCATGATGCATTGGAGCCTCGTAGACTTGAAGCTACGTAAGCAAGTAGCCTTGTTATCTTATAACATAATGCTGATGGTGCAGATGGAGCAAAATGGAAAATTCCAACGAAGACAGATGCGGCAATTGGAGCCTTGTAGTCGAGTAACTTCGTAGTCAAGTACTCATGCAGACTTGTAGACCTCTATCCTCGCAGTCACGTCAACTCGTGTTCTAGAAGCTTCGTAGCTCTGAAGCCTCGCTGTCTCGTAAACTTGAAGATTCGTAGTCACGTAGTCTCGTAACCTCATGGCTCGTAGTCGCGTAGTCATGATGTCTTGGGACCTCGTAGAATTGTAGCGACGTATCCAAGTAGCCTCGTAGACTTGTAGCTAAGTAAACAAGTAGTCATGTAATCTTATAACATAATGATGGAGTAGTTGGAGTCGAGTAGACTTGTATTCTTGTAGCTTCAAAGACATGTAGTTTCGTAGCCACGTGGTATTTTAGCCATGCTGTCTCGTAGCCATGTATAACTCGTAACTATCTAGATTCTTTTAGACTCGTAGCCTTGTGGCCTCATAGTCTCTTAGACTCGTAGAATATTAGCCAACTATATTTGGAGCTGATGAGACAAAAGACAGTTGGAGGCAATGACTGTAGGAGCCAATGACTGATGGAGTCACTAGACTGATGGAAACAATAGACTGATGGATCCAATGAATATTCGAGCCAATGAATATTGGAGCCGATGAATATTGGAGCCGATGAATATATGAGGCGATGAATATTGGAGCCAATGAATATTGGAGCCAATGAATATTGGAGCCCATGAATATTGGAGTCAATGAATATTGTAGCCAATGACTATTGGAGACATGGACTATTGGAGTCAAAAGACTGTTGGAGCAAAGATACTGATGTGGCTTTTTGGATCCTATTGGAGCATTTGGAGCAATTGGAGCCAATGAATACTGGAGCCGAGGAATATTGGAGCCAATGAATATCGGAGCCAATGAATATTGGAGCCAATGAATGTTGGAGCCAATGACAAATATGCTGCCTTTTCGTTGATGGTGCTGCCTTTTCGTATTCGGTTTTTTCCAAATGTGCCGCCTTTTCGTTGGCGGTGCTTCCAAATGTGCTGCCTTTTCGTTGACGGTGCTTGCAAAAATGTGCTTCCTTCTTGTTGAAGGTGTTCCTTTTTGTTGATTACACGTAATACTAAATGTAGTGATTAAATATTTACTAGTTTATAACCTCTTAATGTTACTAAAATATTTTTCAAGGTCACTTGGTCCTTTAATATGTAAAAAAATGTCACGATGGATTAATTTAATGTAATTAGCTAACGACGAAGTTCATGTGGTCATGAAATGACTAGCCTATACGTCTGATATTGACATGACTCGGTCTCATAAACTGAAGACAATTGGTCTGTACGTGTGGCTTTGTACATGAACGGCTTATAGGTTATTGAGATTGTTGAAAAATTAGACTTTCATGTTAGGCTAATCGGCACTGTGTTAATTCGTTGGTCGGGTATATTGACTTGAGTTGTTTTTCGCAGAATGAATGATTAAAAAACTCCGCGAAAGGTAATGGAAAACAGAATCTAAAATTTATGTAATAATTAGTTACAACTGTCACTGGTCAAGAATCGAACCGTGGACAGGAATCCATCGATTCAATTTGTAAATTAATAATTGATTTTTTCGGAGACATTTTGAATTTTTCCCGCATTTCTAGCTAAATAATTACATGATTTCAAGATGGCTCCCAAATTTAAAGATGGCGGGCACCTCAGTAATAATAAATGATTACTGCACTGTAGCAGGTTAGAATAAAACTAGCATGATGGTAAGACGAGTACACACAAGATGGTGTCCTCCAGCAGACGAAAACAAGATGGTGGCAATGACCACTAGCAGACGGTAGCTCCTGGTAACATGTACTGAACATAAAATGTCGGATCCATGATGGTCATTAAGGCCAAAGTCAAATTTCAAGGTCAAGGTCAAATCAAAGGTCAATGAAAAAGTTCAATGCCAACAGACGAGGTTAAAGGTATGGTGAACATAAAATTATACAATCATGTCGCTAGCACACTCTAGCAGACGAAAACAAGATGACGGTCTCCAGTGGACGAAGACATGATGGCGGACATGACGTCATACCAGCTGACGATATATACCTTGAAATTGGTGGTAGGTCAGTCTGTAGGTGGCTTCTGTGGAGGAAGGATCTGATGTCTTGTTTTTTTGCTCTTAGCGGTTTCAAACCAAGTACGGGAATCGATATAATAAAACAGAATTCTAATAATTTAATTTTTTATGAATTTTGGATTTTTTTTATTTTCTAACTTAAAAATTAAGGATTTCCAAAATGGCGTCTAAATTTCAAGATGGCGACCATAACGATAATTGCAACAGTTACGACTTAATTCAAGATGGTGGTTCTGTCTCAAACAGGTAGTGTTATTATTACTTGAAATTAAACAAAAAAATACAAGTCCCAATATGTATGTTATTTTTTTATATACCTTATTTAATTTTCAGTCTGGTAAATGTCTCGATGGCCGAGCGGTTAAAGGCGTATGTTTTCCATCCTAGAGATCAGAGCTGAGCTGGTTTGAATCACAGCGCTTCCAATGTATTTTGCATAAAAAACATTATATGTCGATAAGGACAACAAGCTCTGGTAGGTAATGGAACATCGACCTTATATGATGAGACAGAGCGACGTTGGCGCTCTCTAGGAACAAACAGCAGAAACAAAGTCGATGGTATCCAAGATGGCGGCCTCCAGTGGAACAGAAAAAAATCAAGAGCGACGCTGTCGCTATCTAGGAACAAACAACAGAAACAAAGTCGACGGTATCCAAGATGGCGGCCTCCAGTGGAACAGAAAAAAATCCAAGAGCGATGCTGGCGCTGTCTAAGAACAAACAACAGAAACAAAGTCGACGGTATCCAAGATGGCGGCCTCCAGTGGAACAGAAAAAAGTCAAGAGCGACGCTGGCGCTGTCTGGGATCAAACAACAGAAACAAAATCGACGGTATTCAAGATGGCGTCCTCCAGCGGAACATAAAAAATATATATGGCGACAGAGACGAAAATTTATGATAATGAATGGGGCGCTCGATTAAAAGATGTCGGATTCAATATGGTGGATCCAATATGACGGATCCAATGTGTCTGCCGGGGTCAAGGACAAATTCAAAGGTCAAGGTCAAAGGACAAGGTCGCAGTCATCCAAGATGGCTGCCGTGATCTACTTGTCCCGTTACGTTGTGTCCCGTTACGATGTGTCCCGTTACGATGTGTCCCGTTACGCTGTGTCACGTTATGCTCATCCAAGATGGCCGCCGTGACGTCACAATCTGATATGTGGCTCGATACCGATACCACATCCTGCATCCTGTGCCAGTAGCCCCTATTACATACTACTGCAATATTTTTCAAATATTGCTTGTTTGCTTATTACATTAATACACTTGAGGGTTGTTAAAGCAATTAGCCTTAACACCGGCGTCGACTCTGCTGCTAAGTAATCGTAGATTAAATTTTACGCCTTTAAATGTTATTTATTTATTTTGAATGTGAATGAATCATTTTTCATCTTTACATGCTAGTTTTTATTTTATCCGGGAAAATCTCTAAGTAAGAGTACATTATTTTTTAATAATACAATAATATTTTGTCAAAGTTTCGTGTGTTAGTGATGTTATAAATTTACTTAGAAATACTTTGTGGTTTAATTTGCCAAATTGTGGGAGAAAATAAACTCACCTTATTTAGAGAAAATAAATTAAAAAAAATGATGTATGTATATATTTAAAATTGAATTTGTTAAAAAATTGTCATACATCTTTTCACTTAATGGTGAGCATTATCTACCCTTGCCAAATAAAAGATGACAAAGACAGTGTTGTTATGCTTTACAAAATAGGTTAATTTATGTAGTACTTCCAAACATTTACTTATTAACGAAACGGTTACAGTATACTAGGTCAAACTGTCTTATTTAAATATTTACTGCTATATTACTGATCCGTTATATTATTTTTTCTCTATCGTTATGCTTCAGCTATCCACCCCAGTGGTCTTGGAATATAAGATATCCTGAATCCCGAATCCAAATATTTAGACCAAACAATTTAATATATATTTCTTCATTAGGAAGTTGTATAATATGAGAGTAAGGCATATCAGAAGTAATGAGATTATAAATCTATAAAATAGTGCGGTATTATAACCTTATTGACTATTGCAAACGTCAGAAACAAAAAATAATAATAACATTCAAAAGGAATGATTTTTTCACAACCCCAGAACATTTTTACACCCCAAAAACAAAGTTTCTTGTATCAAAACATTCATAAGTATGAAAATATCTTCAATAATTTGTTTAAAAAAATGAAAAAATTTAAAAAGTTCAGTTATTTTCATATTTACGGCAACTTCGTCAAGTTGTAGTCTTATGAAGCTGCTTAGATGTTTAAATTAATTTTAAACAGAGTATGTTTGTATAAATTAATGTGCTTAGTGCACGTAAACAGCAAATTTTGAGCAGATTATGTATATAAATTGTAATGGTATACTTGCGATATTTATTGCAATGTCAGTTCCAGTATTTTTCAATTCACTTTAGGGGACTGGCATAGCTACTTTCTGTATGATTGATGAGAGTACTAATATAATGTCCAAAGTTGTCTAATTGAAAATCAAAAGATACCTAGTGTTCAAATTATAATTTAGATTTAGAAAAACCACCCTATCCCCCTTTTTTACCCTTAAACCATAATTTGTCGCATATAAATAAAATTGAGCACAATTAATTTTACAACAGAGGAAATGTACTGTTTTATCTGATTTCAAAATAGCTACATCTTTCTGGCCACATAAAGTTTCAGAAACCACCACATTCTCATTTCCCTTAAAACAGAAGATTAGTATTTATTAATGAAATTTGGCAGACTTGGCTTTAGAATTAAGAGGAATATAATTGTGTACGTACGATTAAAAAAAATTCTCCCAACTTCCAGTCTACTTGATATTTCGAAAACCACCTTCATTCCCCTCATTTACCCTAAAGCAGTTCCTTCTTGATGAAATTTGACAAAATTCGACATTAAAGATAAGAGAAAATAAATTTTCTGCATTTAATATAATATTACTCCTATCAAATTATCCTTACGAGATTTCTAAAAACCAACCCTCTCTACATTTCCCGCCACTTAAAGTATAGTATTCGTATCACTTCATTACAGCATCCACACTTGACATTTAATCGAAGAAAATGATTGACTACATAAATTTTCATTAAAAAATATTTATTCAATAAAATTTTAATAACTACCATATTTCCCTTTCTTGTTCCTTTAAGAGGAATTTTTCACTCCTTGGTAAATATTTTACATTTTTTTTAAAGTAAAAATTAAAATACCATTATAACTTCAGTTGTTCCTGGCAACAAGAAGTTTATAAATAGCTAACCCATTCCAATTTATTACCCCCTAAAAAGATTTTTGCTCTCCTTAGTTAAAATTTGAACACTTCACGTACAAAGAATATGAAATAGTTGTCAACATCCCATTTAAAGAAAAGAAGTTCACTGAAAACACGAGATCACGAAAAAAAAAAAACACATTACACTTTCTAGCATTTAAAGTAGTATTTTACCCTCCTAGATGAAATTTTGTAAACTCAACGTTAAAAATTATAAGATCACTACTATCTACATCAGAATTTAACAAAAAGGTAAAAGAATGAATGAAATTTTGCCAGCACTACTATCTCCCTTCTAATTTTTCATTTTATACCCCTATATACACATTTGGCTAGCTCTTGATAAAATTTTGCCCACCTGACGTTCCAATTAAAAAGACAATTTTCCAAGGAAAATTATCCCCTTCACCCTATGTTTAGTCCGGAAAACACCGTGTATTTAAACTAGTTTACAATTAAATTGTTGTTAAGCGATAATTTCAAAGACACTAGCACCGGGAATCACTTAAGACTATAAATGTTTTCAACATATTTTGTTGTTATAAACCTGCAGCCGAAGTTTGTAAATCGAATTCAGACTTACATATATTATTATGTCAGATCATTTAGGGCAAATATCCTACTTTTATTGCACCCGAAAAATAAATGACAGGATAAGCCCCTCTTTCTATAAATCGTCAATTAATTTCAACCACGTAGCCTTCTGCGTTCGTCTGCATTAATCCACAGAGAGAAGTAAAAGAAAGTTCGTATTAAAATTTATTCTGAAATTATCCATGGTGGCGGTGCAATACATAACGTCCAGGATCCTCGTTGCTGGAACAAGGCGCGATTAGCTCGTGTCGTTTGTGGAGGCGTGAAGGGCGTGGTGGATGGCTTATGGATGTTATGCAGATCGTGATGGAAGAGTTCATATCAGAGAAGAGAGTGAGCTAGCAGACCCACGCGGTTAGCTCGTGTTGTTTGTGGAGGCGTGAAGTTTGTAACGGATGCCTTGTTGTGGGTGTGTGGCAGATCGTGATGGAAGGGTTCAGATCAGTGAAGACAGTGAGCGAGAAGACCCACGCGGTTAGCTCGTGTTGTTTGTGGAGGCGTGAATTTTGTGACGGATGGCTTGTTGTAATTGTGTGGTAGATCGTGATGGAAGGGTTCAGATCAGTGAGAACAGTGAGCGAGAAGACCCACGCGGTTAGCTCGTGTTGTTTGTGGAGGCGTGAATTTTGTGACGGATGGCTTGTTGTAATTGTGTGGTAGATCGTGATGGAAGGGTTCAGATCAGTGAAGACAGTGAGCGAGAAGACCCATGCGGTTAGCTCGTGTGGTTTGTGGAGGCGTGAATTTTGTGACGGATGGCTTGTTGTAATTGTGTGGTAGATCGTGATGGAAGGGTTAAGATCAGTGAGGACAGTGAGTGAGAAAACCCACGCGGTTAGCTCGTGTTGTTTGTGGAGGCGTGAATTTTGTGACGGATGGCTTGTTGTAATTGTGTGGTAGATCGTGATGGAAGGGTTAAGATCAGTGAGAACAGTGAGCGAGAAGACCCACGCGGTTAGCTCGTGTTGTTTGTGGAGGCGTGAATTTTGTGACGGATGGCTTGTCGTAATTGTGTGGTAGATCGTGATGGAAGGGTTAAGATCAGTGAGGACAGTGAGTGAGAAGACCCACGCGGTTAGCTCGTGTTGTTTGTGGAGGCGTGAATTTTGTGACGGATGGCTTGTTGTAATTGTGTGGTGGATCGTGATGGAAGGGTTCAGATCAGTGAAGACAGTGAGCGAGAAGACCCACGCGGTTAGCTCGTGTTGTTTGTGGAGGCGTGAATTTTGTGACGGATGGCTTGTTGTTATTGTGTGGTAGATCGTGATGGAAGGGTTAAGATCAGTGAGGACAGTGAGTGAGAAGACCCACTTGGTTTTCTCGTGTTGTTTGTGGATGCGTGAATGTTGTGATGGATGGCTTTTTGTGGGTGTGTGACAGATCGTGATGGAAGGGTTCAGATCAGAGAAGACAGTGAGCGAGAAGACCCACGTGGTTAGCTCATGTTGTTTGTGGAGTTTGGGGGGGGGGGATTGTGACGGATGGCATGTTGTGGGTGTGACGCAGATCGTGATGGAAGGGTTCAGATCAGAGAAGAAAGTGAGCAAGAAGACCCACGCCGCCGATCTGGTAACGGGTTATGACACCAGAGTGGAGGTCTTCCTTATCAGCAGCCTCAAGAGGAAATACCCCTCGCACCAGTAAGACCTTGACACAAGGGAAAACTAGAATTTTGTCTAAAGTAGAATTTTTATATCCTAGGTATATCTTTGAAATCTTTCATGTTCAACATATCTCTGATAAAAATATATTTTTCAGAATTGAAATTAATTTTTAGTAAAGTATTTGTTTGCGTAAATAGAAAACACAGAATTGTTGACAATAATATATTTTATAAACAGTTTATGAAATATTTGCGATTTTCGGCGCCAGTTTGGTACCAATTGCAGTCCTGTCTTTAAGACAGACTGGTCCAATTGCACGATAAATAATTATGTAATATTTTACAAAATATATATTTGGCAGCAGAAACTTTAATATGTAACCATATTTTAATGCAAACGAAGTTCGGATTACTTAACAGTGTTTATGTAAAAAAAAATCGTCAAGTAGGCTATAAGGTACAATATTGCTATGATTTAAGTAAGTTTTCACAGCTGATGATGTGTTTTTATTATGTTATTTGTGAAATAATATAGGCAATGCAAGTTCCAGTCTACTACGGATGCCAATTAATTTTACGTAAAATATTTGGTTATTTTAGAAAAACTATACATTTGTTAGCATTGTATATATTTGAAAATTATGTGTACTAAGTACTACTTAATTTTATCACTACTTGTGAACAATTTAAATGTCTAGTTTATGGTTTAAGGGTAATATTTTTGTATTAAAAATATGTTTGAACCGTAAACATAATTGCATATATTTATATTTTACTCGCGTTGGGTAATTAATGACTTTTACCTAGAGTTATGATAGATTTCCTGTACCGAATATACAGCTAAAATTATTAGCCCTTGGAGGGTAACCAACCCCGCCTAAATGTTAATCTGGCATTAAAATTTTAATATAACAACAGATATTTCGCATGTGACCCTACTGTCGTAAATAAATACACGATAATCTTTCGTCTATAGTAGCATAGCGGTCCTCATCAAAAAAAATCATTTCTGTGATGGCCATAATCGGCTTTTAGAAACATCTCATTTTTCTCAGACTGTATTTATATCTTATCATTTTAACATTAATAGCTTTAGTGTACTTATCTTTAGGCACAAAATTAACCTATTTAAACACAAGTACTGGTCTTCCAAAATCCATTATATATATATAAATAAGGATAAAATATAATTAAATTATGTATATTCCTTATAGACAAGTGTAAATTTTTTACTATCATAATTGATAAGCCTATTTTAAGGGAAATTTATGTTAGGCCTAATTTAAGGTATTCATTTCCTATTAAGAGTGTGAGGATTCATATTATAGGCTCTGAGTTTGTCACTCCGAAGACTGTTCAGTTGCCGCTTTATTCGTGTCATCATTCAGTAGTTTTTTTTACCACTGTTGGAGTAGGGGCAAGCGAGTGGCAGGGGTACGAGACTGGGAGGCAGTGGACGTAAAGAGCCTTATGATTCAAGGACGAGAGCAGAGTGTGGTTTAGCTAAAGAGATTATGTAGTAGTTCTATCGGTATCGAGAGATGGTTGTAACAAGACTCTTTTTAGATAGAATTCAGTTATACTTTGGTAGAGATTAACGAATAGAGCGGGTTGCATAGCCAATCATCTTGATGTACTCCTCTTGGGTCTCGGGTTCGAAGCCAGAGAGAGAGAGAGAGAGAGGACCCAACGATCACCTCTGTAAAGTTCTGATCGGTGTTAAAGGAATTAACAGAGCAATTAATGAACCGAACAAGCATGGAGTAGTTTATGAGTGCACCTTACGACTTACCTGACTAAGGCAATACTTAATCGATAAGTGTAAAGATACAGAATGCTGCCCAATATTTTCCCGAACTTCCCTATACTTTAATACTCTTCTAGAGTAAAAAGATGGGTGGGTCAGGAACTAAGGTCCTAAATGTTAACATGGTGACTCCTAGGGTTGTAAGAATTATTCTTATATTTATAACAACTACAAATAGTTCCTTAAAAATTTCATAGCATCTGGAGAAAGTGATACAGTCAGTGCCAGATATCTGTTTCAAATGTTAAGTGCAGAAGCATTAATGCGATAATGTATTAAAAGTGTTCTTTTGTAAGAATCACACCCTAGCTACTCTACTGTACCTACTCTCAGATTCATCGGGGAAGAGAGCTCGTTCGCTGAAGGCTCGCCGCCTGCTCTGAGCGACGCGCCCACCTGGATAATCGACCCTATCGACGGAACCATGAACTTCGTGCACGGCCTGCCTCTGGTGGCGGTCTGCGTGGCTCTGGCGGTGAACAGGAAGGCCGTGATTGGCATCGTGTACAACCCGGTGCTGGAGCAACTGTACACCGCCGTGGCTGGCAGGGGAGCCCTCCTCAACTCCGAGCCCATCAGGGTCTCCAGCGTTACAGGTATCAGACCGTACAGTCACTCAAAGTAATGTATCTACTTATATCGAATGTGTGTTACGTTTTTAATTTATCACTTATCACCTGTTTGAACTTCTATGAATACTGAGAAGGAAATTCCGGTAAAGCATTTAAAGTAAACCATACTCATACCACCTGGTTGTGTGTTTCTAAAATATTTATCCTAAATAACACGAACAGCACCTCAAGGCAATTATGAAACTACACTTCATAGGTCACATTTTCCGTGGCACTTGTTACAAATGGCCCGTTCACTAGGTGCGGATATACATCACTCTGGAGCTGCGACAACCGTTAGGCTAGCGCGCACCTTGTGTATGCGTGGAGATAGCGAACACACAGAAACAATTAGCAATGTTTTCCCCTCAGTTTCAATAAGTGTAAGGTATTTAGGCTACGACTACTCTGTTTTATTTCCATCGGCATTGCGAAAATGAACTTCCGACTACTTAGAGAGTTCGACTGTGGCAGAGAAGTTTGAAGATTATGAAAGGGAAAGTTCACAGATCACTCCAAGGAGCCTGAACGAAACGTAAAACAATGATCATCCTGAACGATAGATCGTCTGTTCGCACATTGCACCAATAGCCTTCAAGAGCACCTGATCTCATTAAGGATTTTTTTTTTTGTGAATGCGTACCCCCCCCCCCCCCCCCCCAATTACAACAACTGTGGACGAGCTGGAATGCCGCATTGCTACAAAAGTGGTTGATGGAACACTTGAAATTCTCGCTAGAGTGTGGAACGAGTTTGATTACGGTTTAGACATTTTTCCATGCGTTAGGTGACGTTTACATTGAACATTATTACGAGGATAAAAAATTATATTTTTTAATATCTATTACAATCCAAAGAAATATATAACCGTCATTCATGTAAAAGCTAGAGCCTAGTGAATTGGGGTAAATTATTTTAAATATAAGTGTATAAATATGTAAATACATACACACATACACATACACATACACATTTAAAAACCAATCAATAACAAATGTTATAGGGGCTTGAGGGTTTTTCAAGTTAAAATACTCTTTTATATTTAAACATTTTATACTAACTTATTTTGTGTCAGAGGACAATTTGTAGAATGGCATCCAAGCTAACTAATCCATGTCTTCGGTGTTGGAATTTAAGCATATTAAAATCGTACACTTAAAGACCGTACTTTTACTGATACAGATTCGGACAATGGATACAGTTTTAATAATTATTCTCAACAAAGTTATTTCAGAAAATTTTAGCTCTGTTTAGACCATAAGATTAAACTTATTTGTCAAGACAAGATAAAAAGAAAACTTTTTAACGAAAATGACAGACATTAGTTTTTCTTTTATTTTTATATTGAGAGTTGCTTCTTAACATTAAAATCAGAGCTAGCATGTATATCTGAAAAATTAAATTTAAATATTTATATATAATTTAAGATACTTATTATTATATTTTCACTTATTTTCAGACATGACCAAAGCTTTGGTTAATTTCTGGACAGTTCTCCCAAAAAGCTCTAATGATTCAATTCCAGAGGTGGACTACGGCTTAAAAAATTTCTTGAAAAGAATAACACATGGGTAAGATTTTTTATATCTTTTTTGATTTTAAATTTTCTACTATATTTGAATGTATTAATTTAATTACAAAAAGCACATACTCTTAAGTATTTGTTGAATACAAATAATACTGGTCGATGTCTATGAAATATTAATTATATGATTGACATTTACATGTACGAATAAAAGCCACTGACAGCACCAATAATAGAAATTCAATAGAAACGAATGTAAATAATAAGACAATGTAAGATAAATTAAATATTAAATTATGACATAAGTAAGAATCTAGGCAATTTTGTATTGTAAATTAATGAATTTCCTTGGTGTTCTTCGTTGTGTGGTATTAGGGTGAGATTCCTTTCTAATAAACATGAATTACTAATCCTATAATACTGGCACTTTATTATATTTAAATACAGCTTCTGGTCTTTTAAGTGTCTGAATATTTTTTAAGTACTACATTTATGAGGTTGTGCTTTGGATTAAATGTTATGTTAGGTGGAGACTTAACAACTGATATTAATAATAAGTGTGAATGTTTAAAGTCTAAAAACTGGTCTGTGCATATATATCTTAACAAGTCATTACACAAGCGATTAGTTTGTAACTCATAACTGTAAATTGATACTACAAAAAAATATTCGTAATCACATCATGCTGAAAAGCACTATAGCGTGACGGGTGTGACGCAAGGGATGCGATATGACAGCAAAATATCGTGTTATTTTAAATTGCGGATTCATCCACAAAACAAATAAAGAGTTTTCAGCTATATAAAAAAATATTTCTCCTCTACAAACGCACCAAAGTAGTATATAAATATATGTACAATGACAGGCTTAAGGTTGTGATGTCGGTCCGACAGCCATCTCGTATTGTGACATACTGCCGCAATCTCCATGACCTTGTCCCCAGCCTGTATTTTGGATCCTGCCATTTTTAATTCCAGAACTTTTCAGCGTATTATATTCCGCCATCTTGGATTATAGAACTTTACATCATTTTGGATTCTGCCATCTCGAATTATAGCATCAAGTCTACCATATAACAAGTCAGTCAATATAATCCAAAAAAAATTATCTAATTAAAAAAAAATAATTAAAATTTTAAAGAAATGTTATTAAAAATAATTACATCTAACATAGCGAGGTCATTCGAATAAAAATGGCAACAAGTTCAACCCTCATTGTGCCCCAACCATTTGAAAAGGGACAAATATTATCGAAACAGTATTTTGTCATAGTGGCCATCTTGGATCAGCTGTCTTGTATTCGTCTGATAAAGTTCGCTGCTACCATATTGGATTATTGTTTATTTGCTAAAATGCAATAATTTCATGAACAAAACCGCCAGTTTTCATAACTCCCGCCATCTGATCGGCCCTATTGACTGCTGTATTGGAATTATGTTATTTTTAACTTTTATAAAATATTACAAAAATTATTTAAGAAAATAGTTGTTAATCTATTGATACGATTGGTTCTGATCATTGGTTTGACTTTTCGTTTAAGAAAACTTTTCTGTTTTCTGACAAGGCACCTAGAACTGGGCAGCTGTGCAGTGGAGCTATGCTTCGTGGCTGCAGGGAGTATAGACGCCTTTTGTGTGAACCTGCCAAACATCGGCTGTTGGGACTTGGCTGCAGCTGCACTCATAGTACAAGAAGCAGGAGGTGTGCTCGTTGACCCGGAGACAGGTGAGGCGACATCAATTATTTGTTAATGTTCCGTTACAAAATTTGTAATAAGTTGTATTATTATGAGAACTAACACCACAGCTTGAAAGTAAATAAATTATTATATAACAAAACATATTGACATGATTATGATTTTTCAATATGCATTTTTACAATTTTATATTAAAAAAATTCTGGTGTCATAGGTTTAATGCAAACATAGGTACTTCCTTTCATTACCAGCCTGGGGGTTTAAATGGATGAATAAAATAAAGAATGTATTTTTTTTTAATGTGCTTAGTAACATATTTTAAAGTTGTATTTTAAATACAGTGAAACATGTTAAATCATCTAAAATATTAATTATTTACGCAATTCCATCAATAAATATAATTTATCATTGCAAGTATAAATACATTGAAACATCCTAGAATATAAATTTTTTTTAATAAATTTTGTTATATTATGCAAATTTTAGAATGTATTGGACTCAACATATTGAGTTTAGGTATGGGCACCAGTAAAGAATGGTAAAGTGTACCTTAGTAGGGCTCCAAACAAGCTAAAGACTATGATGAAGTTAAATATTTTGCATCATCACCACCATATTGATTTTCGGTAACAACACAGCCACCATCCTGGGCGAAATTAGTCCTGACTTTAATCACCATTTGTACACCATTTTAAAACCTTCACATGTTTCGCCCGTTAGCTTGAGTCGAGCGCAATATTTGTTTCGCGTATTTTTTTTATAGTTGTGTGGTACCGGACACCATGTTTGTTTTGGCTACTATTTCTTTGAAAAATCTGTTTATTCATCAATACTGTTTCACATTTAAATTGCTAGAGTGTTATATTATTTATTTGATTTTGTTTTCTTTTGTTTTTAAAACTATTTAAATCATATTTAAAGCTATGCTACGTGTTTATATACATACACCATTGTTCACACTCGCATACCATTTGGCATACCACTGGGCATATCTATTTGATACAATATTTTAAGTCATATAGATTATTCTAAAATTTACGTAACTATTTTTTGATGCAAAAAATTTAAAAAAAATCGCACTAATTAGTACTAATGTTTAATTTCTAATACATGAAATTAATATTTCAGGAGGCGAGTTTGACATGATGAAATGCAGAATATTTTGTGCTGGCACGAATGAACTTGCTACCAGCGTCCTGAAAGAAGTGAACCACTTTAAATGTTCTACAGTACCAAAGTGACTATTATTACTTATATAAATAGTTTGGTAAAATTGGGAATATATTTAAAAACCTAAATACATATTTTATTTATGAAAAATGTCCTTGTGGACATCAAAATCTAATTTGGTGATCATGTGTCAAAATATTGTCAACTACAATAACTTTATATATATATAATAAATAAATATATGTGGTTATAATTACAGTAGTTTAAAAATGTTAATGTTGAATATTTTTATTTTTTGGGGGATTTTTAGAACCATTTATAAAACATAACTTATTTCAAACATAACACACTACTTTTTTTAATTATTAAAATTTTTTAATGTTTATACAAAAAATAAGAAAAATTTATCTTAATAACAATGACAACATTGTCATTTAATTCATGTCCTCGCTTATTTTCTTTACGAAAAATATTTAGTTATCAATTGCAAATAAATATAGTTAATTGTAGGCTTTCGAAGAATTTTCTAAAAAAAAAAAAAAAATATCTTGACATTAAAAGTTTGGCCGCTTCGTAATGTAAAGTTATACTTTGAAAAATAATCTTGAGAGCTATGAAGTGGGAAGGTTCTCTATATTGGCCTTTGGACTTCTTTCTATTTTCTCAGGATTCAACCAATTATGGGTGTGCTTTCCTGCCATTGACTTCCTAATCTGCCAAACATTTTGTAAATATTATCATGGACGAATTTCTTTATTTGGTCTTGTCTAGCTTCGCTCCTCTTTTCTTTTTCTTTTTTGCTGTTCAATAAGTGCAGCTCATGTTTTTCTTGAATTGTAGCTGTAATCTCTGTTGATGTTGTTTCGGTGTTTAAATATTTATACGGCTTCTCAGTGTTATCCCCTGAAATTTGATACGTTGGCTATTGTTTCGAAATTAATCAAATACACACTGTGATAGAAGTGATAGAACAGTTTTTATTATGGCCGATCTTGGTTTCTAATGTTTTTATAGTCCCTAATGTGTTCCTGGATTCTTGTTGTTTACAATTATCCTCTCTTTCTCATGTAAACCAGGACACAAAAACATTGTACTTAGAAAATTCTGGTATGTTGTTTGGCTGGAGTTTTATTCTTCACTTAGGGCACACAGATAATAGGTTTCCCAGATAGTTTTAGCATTGTGTATATTACAACTCTAAATATGTATAGGTAAAAAGGAATAGTGTGGCAAAGTTTCCCAACTGGTCTTATGAAGACAAGCACATCCAGTAATGGTTGTTTTCCTTTTTCCAGTTATATGGTGAGGTTGATGTTGTGATGAAATCTGTGATGTGCTCCAATAATTGTATCAGATTGTCCTCGCAATGATGACACAAAAATAATTTGCCACCCACATATCTGTACCAGCAGTTATATTTCAAAGTATGGGATTTAATTGACGTCTCTTCAAAGTTGGCCATGAAGGTTTTCGCTAGTAAAGGAAACAATGGGGATCCCCATCAGGGTACTTACATTATAAGTAAAAAATTTTGTTACTGTAGGAAAATAATGTAAAATGTCACTCATATTTATGCCATATTTTAGGTTTCCTTGCTGCTAGGGCTTTGTTAAAGATCATTTTTAAGAATTTGAATGTTTTATGGACCTGGGACACTGTGATCATTTAAACTACATCGAAAATTGACAGTATTTTGCCTTGTTTACGAATAGGGTTTGTAGGTTTCCTATAAAATGTGCAGGATTTTTATTGTGATTGCGATTGTTTGCTTCATGCAATTGATGGGGATATTTTTGTTTCATAGTCTTAAGTTTTGAGGATTGCACTGGCTTTTCTCTTGTCAGTTTTTAGGACATAGACACAGGCACAGTTCTTTAACGGGTTTAATCTATCGTCTTGTCATATTTTAAGGAGAAAGTTTTTCCTATTGTTGAGTCCTTGCTGTTTCAGATTGAAATTATGCAGCTGCATGAGTGAGATGGAAAATGACTGCCTTGACACTGCAGAAAATATATTATGTCGGAAGTAATTTAGGAGGAATTACAAAATTCATATCCTTGGCTAGTAGGAAACTGCTGCCCTCATCATGAGCTTTAGTGATTGCCATGTTTGGCTTATAGAGAACCCAATGACAGAAAAGTCCTACGCTAATTAGCTTACACATAAGTTAATAGAAAGAGGTCTGCAGACCACTGGCATTATATATAGAACCTAACCACCTTCTATATCAGAGTAAATTTCTCAATCCTGCAATGTAGAGCTAAACATCGCTACTAATAGCACTTCGAAGCGGCTGAACCATGAAATTTAAATAATCTGTTGTTTAAAAAACAATTTTTTCTTCAAAGAACACAATTACTGCATTAGAAATAAATAAAACTATATAATTTCAAAAAATTCTTTATAATTAAATTTGTATTACTTACAGGAATAGATATTTGTGTATAATTTTTAAAAGCACATATTTTCCTCGCGTTGATGCAGTACCAGATCATTGTAATCTTTAAGATTGTATTTCTGAGAATGGCAGAATTTACAGCGCTATACCAAAAATTTTTTATTATGATTAAAATTTTTAATCAATAATAAAATATTTACCATTTTTATGATAGGAATATATTATCAAATTTTTTTTGTCCGAAAAGTCCTACTTCACATACAAATTTTGTCAAATAGTTACACATTTGCAGCCTCAAACCTTTTCATTTCACAACAAAGACAGTGCTTCTTCTACCATTCCGTTTGGGGTTAACCATAGGTGACATTCTCAGTCATTCTAATTTTGAGTTAAAAATAAATGGTCCAAGATTGAACATATATTTATAAAGCACATTATAAAAAAAAACAAAAGCGTCTATTCACATGTCAATAGTACGAATGATAATGGTGGATATTTGCAATGCTAAGAGTTTAGTGGCCTGTCACTAAGAAACGAGCGCAGAAGACGTGTGATATAAGTACTAGGGAATGTAAAAACAATTACGTTTTTCTAACGCTTTAACGCAACTCGTTTCCATATTCCTATGAAAAATTGTACTAAAATGGTATAAGAATTAAGGAATATAATTTATTTATTTATTTTAGAGTGTTAATATCATTTAACAATATTTTAGCGAAATTTTCTTATTTGATATCCCCATTTTATGGTTAAATAACAAAAAATAAACTATTGTTTCAATGATACCTGGTCTCTCAAAAGTTATTTGTCATTGTAATCTACGGCCTGGGAGCGAGACGGGATGCCTTCTTTTCACAGACGAGAGAGCCAAACCACCGATCGTGCCTCTTCGGGTTTTTTATTTTGTTCATTGTAAATAAATATGGCGGTGTTGATAAAAGGATAGATACTAATGGTCAATTAGATTAGGTTAGCTACATTATAAATATATACTTTAAACATTGTGGACGATTGATTTGGTTAGGATAGCTACACAAAAGTAACGGGGGAAAAAAGCATGAACTTCGGGGAACTTCGGGTTTTGGCTCTCTCGTCTGTGAGAGGAAGGCTTCCCGGAGCGAGACCGCAGCGCGTGACACGAGTCTCGACATTAAAGACGCGTGACCTTGAAAAGTCAGGACATGGCGAGGCCGCGGTCCCAGATTGATTTGATCCGTCAACCTATCAAATGGTTGTCAGCGTTGCAAACCGCACAGCCATGAGGCCAGTCCCAGCGCCGACGTGCGGACACCGGCGTCCCGGCCGTCGTGTGTGGTCGGCGGTCGTCGGGCGTGTTCGTGAGCGGGCCGCGAGACCCCCTGTTATCGGGAGTTCGCTTCGAGCCTTGGCCGAGGACGGACGCGTCAAGCGGAGCTGCGAGATTCCAGGAACAGCCTGTTTGCTCGCACACAGGCCAGGTGGTATTCCCAGGTTTTTTCTAAGAAGTGTAAGCGTGCAAAACAACCCGGGTTGTAGCTAACCCTACAGCCTAGCCACAACCCGGCTTAATACCGGGTGCGTGGTCAGTGGGTGTTAGTGCGTTGTAGGGTGTAACTAGTGACATGACTGACCAGTTAAGTGACGAGCAGGTGATGCAGGAGTGTATCGATGTGCCCCTGCCGAGCGACGACGAACAAGAAATGTCTAGTAACGACGGCTTTACAACAGTCGTCTCAAAAAAACAAAAAACGGGAGGAAAGGACGAAAGACTGCGCCCCCCACTGACGAACCCCGCGATCGCCAGGCAGCAGGCCGAGCGACTTCGCAAGCAGCCCGTCAGAAGGGCAAACAACTCGGCCAGTCAAACGGCCGCCAACACGCCCGCAGGTTCGAGCCCTGCCCCGCCAAACCCTGCCCCTCAGGCAAAGAAAATGCAGGTGAAACCCCTGTATGTATTTGTTGATTCTGGCCACAGCTACCCGGCCATTAAAACAGTGCTGGATGCAGCACTGCAGGAGCGCTGGTCGTGCGTCAATCGCGGCCATGACCAGCTCATGATTCACACTGCCACTGTGGAGGAGTACCACAGGGCAGTGCGTGCACTGGAGCAGGCCGGAGTGCAACACTCTGTGCTGCTGCAACGGGACGAGATCCCGAACAAGTTTGTGTTTTGTCGAGTGCATAGCAGCACCGACAAACAATTCATTCAGGCCGAGTTCGCCGCAATGGGTCTTCCAGTGCAGAACTTCTGGTTTCTGTACAACAGGCAGACAAGGCAGCCTATAAATAAGTTAGTCGTAGAGCTCCCGAAGGCCGTAAATCCAGAAAGGATTTACGACCTGAAGTCATTCGGAGGCCTCAGCATTCGTGTTGAGGACTATCGACACCCCAAAGGCCCCCTCCAATGTGGCAACTGTCAGAGGTTTGGCCACCCCGCAAAAGGCTGCAGAGCCTCCCCTGTGTGCCGATGGTGCAGCCAAGGGCACAAAACCGAGGTTTGCCCCCAGGGAGGTGACAGGACGAAGGCAAAGTGCGCGCGATGTGAAGGCCCGCATTGCGCCAATTACAGAGGCTGCATGGCCTACAAGAGGGAGAACTGGCGTCACCTCCCGCAACAGGAGCGGAAAGACAGAGAGCTGCAGTCCAAACGCGCATTGCGCGAAAACAAGCGAGCAACAGCCGCGGCTCAAGTCCGCCCGCCCCCACAACAAGCCGGCCCCTCAGGCTACTGCCCCCAGCCCCCAAGGCAGCCGTGGCGAGCCCCGAGCTACCCCACCCCCCCGCAATGGCAGAGCCCTAACCAATATTCAGTGCTGAGCGATAGGCATGAACTGGAGTATCCTGTCTTGGCAAACCCACCCAGGCCTAGAGGCCAGCCCCTGCCCCAGAGGCTCCCGAAGAAACACCATTCGGGGCACAAAAACGGTAAAGGCCGGGCGCAAGGTCAAGTGATGGATCAGCCAGGTACTAAGGCGCCACCCAACTCCACCACTACCCCCAGTGATTCCAAGAAAGTCGCGCCTGGGCAACAACAAGCCAGCCCGTTGCAGACTGACTCACCAACAGTAATGCCAACTGCTTCACCGCAGCTAAATCCCGCGGAGAAGCCAGCGATGGACGCGAGCGACTTTCTGAAGCTCGTAGGCCAATCGGATGCCATTACACAGGACCCTAACCTGGCACACGTCCTGGAACCAATGTGCATTTTAATGGCTATTTGGTGTAATCCATCCAAGTCAATAGAGGACAAAATAAAAGCCACCACGGGCTTCGTGACAGCATTAGCGGCCAGCTTTAATGCCGCACACCCTTAATTTAGGTTCTGCCATTAATACTACCCCCGTAGACAGTAGATTAAGTACCATCCTTTACTGGAATGCACGAGGAATTAGAAATAAAATAATCGAATTTACCGATCATTTAATTAAACATAATATTAGAATCGCGGCGATAAACGAAACACACTTAATTCCAACAGATCGTCTAACTATCTTAAATTACACTATTTATAGGCGCGACCGCGATACCAGAAGTGGAGGGGTTGCCCTACTAATCCACAGAAGTATACAACATAGTGAATTTCATTTACCTGAATTTAATAAATTAGAAGCTGTTGCAATTACTTTTAAAGTCAATAAACAACAAATAGTGCTTATTTCGATGTATGCACCACCGGGCAGGTCACTAACTGAAAACGAGCTGGACATCTTATATGGCTCAGCTCCCACATTCCTAGCAGTTGGCGATATTAATGCCAAACATAAAGACTGGAACTGTCGGAGCAATACAGCCAATGGCCTACTGCTGCAAAGACACGAGTCTAACAAAAATTATCAAGTACATGCTCCCTCAGAGCCCACTCACGATAGCGGAGTACTAAGGCACAACCCCGATATTTTAGATATTGCATTAAATAAGAGAGTTCAAACGGGATTCGAACTCAGAGTCTTTCACGAAATGTCGTCTGACCACTTTCCAGTACATCTACTATTCGATGACGTGGACACTGACATCAGTCCTCCGAGAAAAATTAAAGACTACAAGAAAGCTGACTGGAGAGGCTTTCAGACGTATTTAGTCGATAATTTGCCTGCAGCCGATGCTGCCAACTTCAAAACAAAAGATAACATCGAATCAGCAGTCACTGAACTTACAGTTAAAATTCAAACTGCAATTAACTCGTGCATCCCAGAAAAGGTGGTTAGATTTAAGCAAGATGAACTGCCGGTGTATATTAGGGATTTAATTTCTCAGAAAAATAGATTAAGGCGCGAATATACTCGACGTAGGCAGCGCGACATTAAAGCGAGAATTAATGAATTACAGAAAATAATTTCCGATGAAATAACTCTATGGAGGAGCAGCCAATGGGAGACGAAAGTCTCTCAGCTACAGGTGCAAGATGGTAGCACCTGGAGTATGACAAAGCGATTCCTTCATAAGATAGATAAAATACCTCCGCTACAAACACGCACTGGGTTCGCTTTTACACCGACAGACAAAGCACAAGCCTTCGCGAATACCCTTGAATTAGCCTTTCAACCTAATATCGAACCCTGTGACCCGCAATTTAATGCCAGAATATACAGAGACCTTACAATTAAACTTAATCAGCCTTTAACCTCAAAACCTTACTTAACTCAATCTCAGGAAGTTAAACAGGCTATCAGGCGTATGAAACCACGTAAGGCACCGGGAAACGATGGCATTCAGGCAGTAGTCCTTAAGAAGCTGCCCGATGAAATTTTGGAATACCTAGCTCAATTAATAAATGGAATACTTAAACTACAGTATTTTCCATCGCAGTGGAAAGAAGCGAATGTGATAGTTTTTCATAAATCCGGAAAAGATAAGACACTGCCCCAAAATTATAGGCCCATTAGTCTGCTGAGTACATTGTCAAAAGTAGCTGAATGCATAATTCTACAGCGACTAAATACTCACATTAAAGAAAATGACGTACTGCCGGACGAACAATTTGGTTTTCGCAGCGCGCATTCAACAACGCATCAACTGGTCCGTATGACAGAACAAATAATAACTGCGTTCAATCAGAATAGCTATAATCTCGCAGCGTTTTTGGACATAGAAAAAGCCTTTGATAGAGTACTTCATGAAGGCTTAATTTATAAATTATATAAAACTGGCTTCCCCGATTGTTATATTAAATTACTGGCCTCGTATTTAGAAAATAGATCGTTTAGAGTCACGACAGAAGGAGCACAGTCCGATTTAAAAATAATTAAAGCAGGAGTCCCACAAGGCAGCATCTTGGGGCCGGTTTTATTCAATATTTATATCTACGATATGCCTAAGCCCGCACACCGATCAGTTCAGATTGGCTGCTACGCGGACGATACGGTATTGTTTAGCAGATCTAGTATTCTAGAACTCGCAGCAGACAGATTACAAACCGCGTTAAATTCAATAGAACAGTGGTGCACAAAATGGCGAATTAAGGTAAACCCTACTAAATCAGAAGCTATAGTTTTTACGCGTAAACATCTCCCGCCACTTGAAGATAGACCACGACTAGCACTTTTCAATGAGCAAATTCCTCACAAAAATGTGGTTAAATATTTAGGCGTACACATGGATAGGAAACTACTATGGCGCGATCACATAGAGGCGAAAAGAAAAACAGCTTTCACTAGGCTCATGACCCTCTACCCCGTCATGAGCAGACGTTTAGGTAGCTCTGTTAAAAACGGAATAATAATTTATAACGCACTAATAAAACCAATAATCACGTATGCAGCGCCGGTGTGGGCAACAGCAGCGGAATCTCACTTAATCAAGCTACAGAGAATTCAGAATAAGAGTATTCGTATTGCGACAGATGCGCCTGTGTATTGCCCCGTAAGGGCTATGCACAGAGAGCTCAAACTCGAACTTTTAAAACATTATTATTTCCGAACTGCGCAAAAATTCTATGATAAATGTGCCATAAGCAGAAACCCATATATTTCATCACTGGGCGAACAAGATCCAGAGTTGCATGGAAAATATAAAATGCCAAATTCAATCTTGGCTCACAGACCTCCGTAGTGTGCTGTGGCTGGCTGAGCGATCGGCCAATCAGTCTCCCGCGAGTTGAAACTTAAATTATAGACATTAACGAATAATTTGCTTATTCAAAATGGTCCGAAGCACGCAGGTGTAGGTTCGGCTCCCGGGAGTTCACTGCCTGTTGTGTTAGGGCTGACTCCCTATGTACGATGGGCATGGCCCGCCTGGCAGGCTTCACCTCCAGTGCCGGTTGTGTTTCTGAAAGACATGGGATTTTGAATTACAAGCTTGCAACAACGCCAGAATGCGAATAGGTCTTGACTTAATTCACCTGTAACTTTATACACCGACAGTTCCTCTATATTTAACTAGTAGTATAGTAGTAGATATTAGAGATTTGTAAATTAGTAATAAGTCCTAGATACTAAGTAATAGTCATCAAAAATATATATTTCTAAAATAATAATAAAAAATCTAAAAAAAAACTATTAAAAAAAATTTAAAAAAATATATATTTTTAGTTCTTATTTTAGTTTTATCTTAAGCACTGCACGTCCATCCCTGAGTTGGGTGTTTGCATATTTCGTAACGAAATGCCTAGTTTGTAAGTCATTTATCTTTTTTCTGTTTTAGTTTCTTAGTTTTTTAGGTGCTGACTGGCGGCGGAGTGAGTGGTCAGTGCAACCACTCACCACCAGGGGCGCTTGCGTCCCTGGTCACTAAATCCAGTCCTGGATAAAAAGCAAAGCGGACTACGAGTCCAAGTTCCCAACCCCCGCATGGTAGACTCTTTTCTACTCTGTCCAACACTTCATCCAGACCATCCTCTGTCTCCTGTAAACTCCTACACGTAATGCATGCCAATTTGCATCCCGCATGAATGTGCCCAGGGTTTTCCCTGTGTCTATGCAGGTTTTACCTGGGCCCAACCTATCTCTAGTTATAGTCTAGATTTAAGAGTGAGGGGAGTTAGTCATGGCGCCAATCGCTGCCATGGCTGGCCAATCCCCTCCTAGCACATGATGCATGCGACCCTCTCCTTGCATGGCTAATCCCAGCATGACTAGGCGTATAGGCTTCGGCCTGAGACGCACCTAGGTCCCTCCCTAACCCGGACCCCTCCAAAATACACTTAGTTTTAGTTAGGTTAGGAAAAAAAAAAAAAAAAAAAAAAAAAAAATCCCCTGTTATCGCGCACTCGCTAACCTGCCGAGGTCGGCCGAGGCAGATAGCAGCCGGAGCACACTCGTCGCCATGCGGCCGGAGGAAGTGGAGGACTGCTACCTCACCGCTCTGCAGCTGGTCAGAGAGGCCGGCGAGGTGAGGCAACCGCAGTCAAAGGTCACGCAAGCGTCCATAACATGGTTTTATCCTGTGACTCTAACATATTAAATTTAATGTTTGGTAAAAACCTGGTGAGATAATTCTTTGGTGTTATGGAAGAGTGTGTTAATTCAAAAACATCAAATTTTAAGAGAGGTGGAAGAAAGTCAAGGATCATTTGAAGGATATGCCTTTTAACACTTTATATGGTTTGTAGTTTGTGTTGCCTGTATAAAATATCAATAATTAATAATATTACGACTAATATTTGATCGTGAAAATAATATTAGACTTTCTTCCACCTCTCTTAAAATTTGATGTTTTTGACTTAACCCTCTCTTCCATAACACCACAGATAAATTATTTATGACCCAACTACAATCGCTAATAAGCTTTCGGAATATAGCCTACTAACTGAAATATCATTTAGGAGAAATAAAAATAAATTAAAGAAATCGGCTTGTAAAAAGTAACCTTTATTATATATATTTAACATACGCTTATCAATGCCGTATGTACGAGATTCTCTAAAAAATTAAGGATGATTAACTAGTTTGGAAGGAAATGAAAAGGATTATGATTGAATGGCTCGTATGGATTAACGACAGTAAATAAAGAGTAAGCGTGAAAAGATGAGTTAAATTTTCGGCGGAACGCTTTCGTAGTGTGGAGGGAACACCCTGAGAAAACTCGCAGGCACATAGCAAAGTCCGCCCCAATTCCCTCATGCAGAGAGTCCGTGATTGAAGTCGCTGGGAATTTTACCGCATTAGACTAATCGGAGAATAAAATTATAAAGATTACGTTTTTTTAGCAGTAATGAAATAATTTTTTTTTACATTCATTCGAAAATATCTAAAATTTTGCCTGGTAAAAAAAATCTCCTAAACTGATTTCTCTAACATTTATTCTTACCAGTTATTTACAGAGGCTTATAATATATATATATGTGTGTGTGTGTGTGTGTGTGTGTGTTTCATTGTTTCTCGTTGAATGCAGAGTCCATAAAGACTTCAGATCAGAATAACACAAATTGGAAATATTAGGAACATAATTCGCAGTAACCGGTAAATAGAGTAGAATTAAGCAACCATATATTGAAAACAGAAACATCGAATTTTTAACATTTATTGTTGGCATATTGAGAAAACTGCATACAGCTTATAGTTATCTGCTGTGTCTAGGTATTTAAAAGTGAATACCATGCATACCCTTAAGCATAAAAAATAAAGATACTAAATAGGCAAAACATTTTTAGCATTCAATTTTTTTTGCGAGTGATAAACCATTAAGTTTTGTGTACTATAACTAATAAAAAGTTTATTTCTATAAAGATACTTATGTAAGCAGTGGTTGAGTAAGTACATATCTACTATATAAAAATAAGTCGGGTTTTCCTTCCTGACGCTATAACTCCAGAACGCACGAACCGATTTCCACGGTTTTGCAGTCGTTGGAAAGGTCTCGGGCTCCGTGAGGTTTATAGCAAAGAAAATTCAGGAAAAATTCAGGACAAACAACATTTTAAGTAGATGGCGCCGGTGCGTGATACATTGTTTGACAACTACTCATTGTTCTCTGCTCAGTTAATTTCATGTGACAAACCTGTATTATGTTTACTGTGAAATTGTGAAAAAAAAGAAAAAAAAATAAGTTATTCGTTTCCTAACATTTCAATTGGAAACCATCAAATCAACAACTTATTGTTCTCTGCTCAGTTAATTTCATGTGACAAACCGGTATTGTGTTTACTGTGAAATTGTGAAAAAAAGTAAAAAAAAACATATAACGTATATTGTGCAAATTTTTATTCAATTTCAACAGCAGGCATTTGTCTTTAAGGTCGTAAGTTGAACTGTGTAAATTATGTGGATCGTGCATTTGAGGTTAAATTCACCACTCTGTCCATAGCCCAAAATGCCTAGAGGACGACGTGCCAACATCGGCCGCCGCACAAGACATGCAAGCCAGCAACAAGTGTATTCACAGAACTTAAGCGAATAAAGACAAAATATAATAAGAGAAAATGCCCGATTGAGACAACGCGTGAGCACACGAAGATCATTGGCATCATACAATCGCTTGGCATTCCAATATGATCCCACTGCGAACTACAGTGATGATGAAAATTTAGATATTGGACCAATGACGACTATATGCCGATATTGCAATGCGTTAAAGTTCAAAAGAGAAACGGCTGGATTGTGCTGCGCAAGTGGAAAAGTCAAACTGGATCCATTACTTACACCACCACAGCCACTGAAACCATTGTTCGATGGAAGTGATCCCGATTCCAGCCATTTTCTTCAACACATCCTTGAATACAATAACTGCTTTCGCATGACTTCCTTTGGAGCTAATATCATTCGAGAAGGCGGCTTCATGCCGACTTGCAAGGTAAAGTATCACTCACACCAACACAATGAATTGCAATACATAACAACTACATATACAACACACACTACACCATCACACGATCAGAAGTTACACCGTATTCTTAAACAAATGATTGTTTGCAATTACAGATACAAGGACAAATATATCATTTGCATGGTTCAATGGTGCCAACACCAGATGAACCGCATCAATTTCTGCAAATATATTTCATTTCGTCGATGGTGGATCAGCTGAATGTGCGGTGCAATATACAGGGAACACAACAGTTAAAGAGACGAATTATTGAATAGTTGCAAGCATTTTTTCACGCTAATAATGCTACTCCATTCACTCCTTTAAAGTATCTATTGTATTAGTCGCACACTTTCCTTTTCAAATTTTACAAGTATTTTATAAGAATTAAAAATTCACAATCACAAATTTTCATGACAATCTGTATTGGGTTCGGCCTAAAATGAATATTTTTTTTAAATTAATATAAATTAATTGAAAAATTGAGTAATTATGAAAAAAGAGATAAAATATATTTTGAACATCCTCAAATAGTTTTTCGTTAAATAAAAATTTAATAAAAATATAAATTTTTGACGTGACAACGTCTAATAAATCGATGAACGCTGGCTGCACGCACGAAAAATTGTCCCACTACGGATGTCCCACTATGGATGTGTCCTGTTTACGCATCCTTGGCATCTCTCTGGTATGTTGCGGACGGTACAGAGAACTCGGCCGGCACTTGGCGGCGTACTGCTCAGGTTTCACCCCGCCATACTGCAGGGGTAGGCGGGTCGCGCCAGTTGGATCACGCCTGCGCATGTCGCCACACACGGCTTTGGGCAGACGACAACATAGCGGGGTTCGAGGTTATTGTGCACCGCGCCACGGGAGTATATTCGCAAGGAAATGGCGTTCTTACAAGTAATTATTATTTTAATTACTAGTGTAAGTATATTTAATCAGTGTTGTATGAGTATTGTTTTAGCTGTGTAACTAAATATTTATTGCTGGTATGATACTTTTCACACTTTAGTTTGACATTGGTAATTATTTGTCATGAGTTATTATTTGATCAACTAAATCACACACCGTTTTATAGTTATGAGCCTACGAGCGTGTAAATATTTCGAGTCCAACAGAGAATATGCTAGTTAAAAGAAATTCAAACAAATATCGTGCGTGGAATATTATTAATTTATAACATATGAAACATTTGTTTCCAATGTGGCTTAGTGGCTGTGCGATTAGCATCGTTGACTGCCAATCCACAGGATAACGGTACGAATCCCGACCGAAGCGAAATTTTTTTTGTACTTGTAAAAATAAATACGACGCGCCCGACACTTTAAAAGTAATAAATATATTTGAATTAATGAATGCAAATAAAAGTAAATTTATTAATTAAATTGTACATTTCATTTCACTCCTTTGTATCTATATAAAATAGTGATAATTCAATAAAAATTATTCCATTTTATTCATAAAAGTATGCAGAGGTAGATTTTATTATACAAAAGATAGAAAAATTAAAAAAAAAATTCTTCCTTAAAGAATATTATATTTTTAATGCCTAAATGTTTTGGTTGCAAAAACCTATTACGGCCCAGTCTCAGGCCGAATATATTTCCTTTTCTTCTGGATCAATCATTTCATCAATGTTTTGTTATGACGTTGTCACGTTAAACTGTCGTCCGTAAACCGACTTTACAGACAACCAATTTATTTTATAATGCTGATTTGGAGTCAGGTTCACCTCCTACCACAAATATTCTGTTCAGAATTGAATATTCTTACTAATAAATACGAATCTTAGAATGGTCAGTACCAAGTTAAATCATATCTCAGTAGATCTTCAAACAAGTGGAAAATGTAGTGATGGTAGAGTAAATAATGTGGTTCAGCAACTGCTGGTGCCAGTGCTGTTTCTGCTACTGGTGCTTGTGCAGGTACTGTTATTGCTGCTACTGCTGTAGAGGCAACGATGGATTTAATGAATCTTTAGAGAGAGCAGTTGGTGCATGTTAAGGCGGCATATTCATGACATATTTTGAGTCTTTTTTCTCAACGAAGAAGTATCCCAAAACACAAGAGTAGAAAAAAAACTGCAATGAGAAGAACTGATCAAACTAACCAACTGACAGGTGCAATTGAAAGAGATAAAAGTTTCAATTATAATGGTAGCATAATTAATTTCTCCTCAAACTTGAGTCGGAGCGTAGAGCCTGAGCCGATGTTTGCCATTTTGGATTGTGATGTCACGGCGGCCATATTGGATGACATTGACATTGACCTTTGACACAGCTGCAATCTTGAACTCTATAATCATTAAATCAAATGCCCCACTCCCCTATCGTTGCAATTTACCTCATGGAAGCCATATTGACATCAACTGCTTCAGTCTGCGAATGTTGAACTTTTCGTTAAGGTCGCGATCTTGAATTATGACGTCATTCTGCTATCTAGTTCTGAAATCACAACCCCTTTTTTTTCTATTCTGACGTCATGTCCACCATATTGTTTTCGTCTGCTGGAGGTGCCATCTTGAATAACATCACGACCGCCAATTTGTTTTTTTTTTAAATTTCTGACATAGACCGCCATCTTTGATACAACCAATTTTTCTGCTGTTTGTTCCTAGAGAGCACCAGCATTACTCTTCTTCGTGCACGTAAGATCGATGTTTCATTACCTGCCAATGTTGTTGTGGTCCTTATCGACACACTAAATTTCATTTTTTATATAAAATACATTGGAACCGCGGTGATTTGAATCATGATGGTTTGGACCTCTGTTATGTAAAACATATGCATTTGATCGCACGGCCATCGAGACAATTACCAGACCGAGAAATAAATATGTTATGTTATCTAAAACACACAACACATATATTTAAACTTAATTTTTTTTATATTTGAAGAAGTATTAGCTCTCCCATTGAAGATCAAGCCGCCATCTTTAATTTAAATACTTCCTACCAGGAGCGCTAGTTAACACACATCGCCTGTAGGGGGTGCCGCCGCCAATTTCTTTTCAGTAATCGATGATAGAAGGAGCGCTAGTGTCACGTAGTAGGTATACACGCCGTTTGCTAGCATGTGCTGCCACCATATTAGTTTTATTTTTACCCGCTAGAGTGCAGTTATTATTTATTACCTTGACATCCGCCATCTTGTTGTCTATCTTGGCCGCCATATTGAAATTCTGTAATAATTTAGCTAGAAATTTCAATAGGTGATCCAAAAATCATTAAAAGTATTGCTTATTAAAATATTGATTGATTCGCCACCTATAACAGTGCCTAGTTAGAATATTGGTCAACACGAGAAAGGCAATTTAGTTAAATATCACCATAAAAGTGACAGGTACGATAAATAAAACAACAAACTATTAATTAAATTTTTTTTACATAATTTATACAAGAACAGAAACAAAAAAAACACTAGCATTTCTCGATTTGTTCATCAGCTACACTACAGTGCATCTTGAACAGCTTACCTCTTACACCACAGTTCAGTTTTAACATGTCGTCGTCACTTTTTCTTCTATAAACATAAGTTCGTAGAAACTAAAGTGGTTCTAGCAATCAGCTATCGATGACGAGGAATTCAATCATTGTCTATAACTATTGACTTTAAAAAACTGTTTTTCTTTAGCCTTGGTTCAGTTAAAGAAAAGTCAATAAACTTGACGAAATCTGTTGTAATTCAGCAAGACGACTCCGAAGAATTTATTTCACATAATTAAAATCGTAGAATTAAGTAACACTTAAAATAGTTACTATCACTGATTGACAAATGAACTCTCAAGGTCAGTTCCCCATTGTTCAATGAGTGTTCCGACGAAACATTCGCTACTAGCACGACGGAAAATTAGACTTGTACTGTCTGACTGGTCGTTAAAAATGTTCTTCCCTATGTTATAAAAACAAACTTTCTTAAGCTTCGCCCTTTGAAGATTTTTACAAGTAGGAAGTGACAACAGTTGAAGCTACTCTTTCAGAACTACAGGAGATTTCGACGGATGCAGTATCGATAGTAGAGCATACCTTGAGGACGTTCGTGGCTGACGTTTTACCAGTGTTGCAGTGGTTTTCAACTGCGCCAGTGACAACGATAAAAGAAGCAGCAACTGACGGTGTCCCATCATGCGACTGTACGCACTGAGACAACATCGAAATCTTGAAAATTCGTGATTACACAATAAACAATTGTAGTAAGATCTGTGAACGCATTAAATATCACTGCAACAGGTATTGTAGTCAGTTTACACTCTATGAAAACTTAAAAAAGCACATGTGGATTTGCAAAGGACTGATTAAACATTCATCAGATTTAAACTTTACATTCTGTGCCAAAGTATTTGCAAATATTCCCAGTACAAAAGTCATGCAATATAGCACTATCCCTTTAATGAAATAGAAAATTCTTCTCTGTGTGTAAAATGTGATGTACCAATTAGTCGACCTGATACATTGAAAATACATGTCAAGGTATGCAGTGGACTAGCTTTAATTCGTGGGTAGCTGATGCAAAAATCGAGAAACATTAGTTGTTTGTATTTGTTCTTGTAGAAATAATTAAATAATCTTTAATGTTGTTTTATTTCACGTATATGTCATTTTTATTGTGACATCTAATTAAAATACATTTTTTATTGACCAAGGATCAAACTAAACGCCTTCATCGATCAAATCAATAACTATTATAATAAGCTTAATAATTATAATTATGGAATTTTTCGCGAATTTCTAGCTAAATAATTACAGAATTTCAATATGGTGGCCAAATTGGCAAAAAAATGGCTGATGTCAAGTTTATAAATAATTACTGCAAACTGGTGGGTATAAATTATACCAATGTGGCGGCAGCACACTATAGCAGATTGGGTGTGTACTACATGACACTAGCGCGCCTTGTATCGATTACTGAAAAAAAAATGTGGTGGCACCCTCTATCAGGCGATGAGTGTTAACTAGCGCTTTTGGAAGCAAGTATTGAAAATAAATTTGCCAGCTCGGTCTCAAAAAGGTAATGCTATTACACTTACATATTAAAAAAAATACAAGTCCATATATTGGTGTTATTTTTTATATAGGGGAGAGTCTTACAGTACCGACCGTCTTACAGTACCGACCATTCATAGTTCTCACTTCTGACACTAGATAGCAGCACTTTGCAGGCGTTCGTGAATAACTTTTATCTTCATTGATTATATTCTTTGGCGACTACCATCTTTGTTCATAGTTATGGAAACCGTGAGCCAGAGAAGATGTTCGTTTACATTTCGTGCGCGATAAATTGATTTGACGAAGGCGTATCTCCTTTCTGGGGTAAGGTATTTTTTCTTTTTTAGCATCCACTTAATCTCTTGAGTATAAGGTTAAATTACATGGTATTAAATTCGTGATATTTCACGAGATAAATGTGCAGCTTGCATTAATGTTACCACCTTGCTGTCGTACAGCACCGACCACCCAACTGCCGTCCAGTACCGACCAAAAAATATATCAACAAAATAAAATCATTTAAGCTTTATTTCTCTTTTCAGAGAAAAATGGCTGCAAATGAAAGAAGAAAGGAAAATGGAAAGAAGACGATATGAGATCGGCAATACAAGGAGTTGTTTCGCACAGTACGACACAACGTCAAGCAGCTGAGATGTTTTCTGTTCCCAAAACCACATTAGGAGATAGACTGAGAGCCATTAAAACTGGCAAAACAGTAAATTTAACCCCTCAGATGGGCAGATTTCAAATAACTTTTGATGTAGAAATGGAAAAAAACTTGTTTTTTAAATGCAAGACCAAGATGACAGTTTCATGCCTTTAAGCAGGAGAGAATTTATGAAATTAGCATTCGATTTGGCTGAGTATCTTAAGTTGCCTCACCAGTTTAATAAGGAACACAAAATAGCTGGGAAGCAGTTTTATTATGACTTTATGGCTCGTCATCTCGAGCTTTCTTTGAGAACTCCAGAGTCCACAAGCCTTCAGAGAGCTTTAGGATTTACCAAACATCAAGTAGATCGCTTCTTTAATAATTATTCCGAGCTGCTTTCTATACACAATTTCCCAGCCAATAGAATTCACAACTGTGATGAAACTGGGGTCTCAATTGTTCATGACAATGATGTCAAGGTGATCTCACAAAAAGGGAAAAGGCAAGTAAGCAAGATTACATCAGGAGAAAGAGGGGAAAATGTTACAGTTTTACTGTGCATAAATGCTGCTGGGTACATTTTTGTTTCCCCCTCTTTGTTTTCCCCAATAAACAACAAGTAGATGCTGTTCTGAAAAAAGATGCTCTTTCAGGAAGTATTTTTGCAGCTGAGGAAAGTGGCTGGATCACTACTAAAGCATTCTTGAAATGGCTGGAATTATTTGTGGAGAGGACTCATCCCACTAAAGAAGAACCAGTTCTCATTCTTGATGGGCACAGCAGCCATAAAGATCTCGATGTTATCATGTTTGCTAAGAAAAATAACGTTCACATGTTAAGCCTACCTCCACACACTACACATCAGTTGCAACCATTGGATCGGGCGGTTATGCGGCCTTTCAAAGGAGCATTCAATCAAGCTAATAGTGCCTGGATGAGGAAGTATCGACCTTTAAAAATTACTCAGAGGGATGTTGCTGGTCTGGTTAACACTGCCTACACTTCAATCTGTAAAATGAATTTGGCACAGTCAGCTTTTGCATGTACAGGACTTTGGCCTTTGAACCCAGGTGTGTTCTCAGATATAGATTTCATTCCTTCTGAACACTTTCGAGAGTCAAAGATTACTGATGATGAAGATACTCCAGTAACTTCGGAGGATCAATGCCAGTCTGCAACATCGATGCCAACTACAAATTTGAATGTTTTCAACTGTATAGTTTCCAAATCGGGACCTGCATTATACCTCTTCCTCCAGCTGATCTTACTGAACTGCAGCAGGGTCCTTCTTTGCTCTCTCCAAACAATCGATCAGAACAGGGAATTTTATCGGCTCTCACACCGACCATTCGAACTGAACCACAACCAAAATATTCTACAGTTCTCACTCCAACTTATCTCAATGAACACCAACCAGACACTTCATCATCAGCTCCAGATTCAATCTCAAATATAAATATTTTACTACCCTGTTCTTCGTCTTCTTCTTCAGAAACTGTTGATTTCAACAAAATAATTGAAAAAAATATCTCCTTCCAACAAACCTTCAGAGGTCAAAGTGAAAAAAAGAGTCCAACGAACACAACAATCGGAGATCCTTACCTCAACACCTTATAAAGATCTACTTGTGGAGAAAAGAAAAATTACTGAAGAGAAAAGAATAAAAGCAGAGAAGAGAAGGGCTGAAAGAAATGAAAAGAGAGATGAAAAAATCAAGACGATAAAGTTCGGCGTTACTGGAGAAATGGAAAGGAAGTAAGGCGAGAAGATCACTAGAAAATATATGAAGAAACTAGACTTTTGTGAAAATTCTGATTGGAAAAAGCATACAGAAGACAAAACAGAGTGTATCATTTGTCGTGAATCATTTGAAGAAGACTGTGTGCAGTGTGTCCAATGTAAAGGTTGGGCACACGTTGAATGTACAGCTCAAGAAGGCATATTATATTTGAAATGTAACCTTTGCAAAAAGTGAACTCATCCAAGCAAGTGTAGTGAATTTTTTCATTTTTTGTTGGATTAAAATGTTATTATTATTAAAATATTAGTATATAAGATCTTAAAACTTTTAAAATAATTGTTGGTCGGTACTGGACGACAATTTTTTGCACTCTACAAAAATAAGCATTTTTATATTTGTAAATAAAAATATTTTTAATATAATTAAAGAAACATTATAAACGTGTTTTTATAAAGTACTAGTCAAGGTAACAGATTAATGTTTTAAAATGCAATATTTAATCACACAACCTAAATTAGCGTTAAAAAACTTAAGGTGGTCGGTACTGTAAGAACCACAACATATTTATTTCTTAATATGGTAATTTTCTCGATGGCTGTGCGGTCAGAGCTGTATGTTATCAAACTCAGAGGTCCAAGCTTTCACGGTTCGAAGCATGGCAGTTACAATGTATTTTGTAAAAAAAAAATTAAATTCAGTGAGTCGATAACAATCACAACATTGGCAGGTAATGGAACATGAATCACATTTACATGAGACAGAGCGATGCTGGTGCTCTCTAGGAACAAACAGCAGAAAAATGGTGGTATCCAAGATGGCGGCCTCCACCAGAACCGAAAAAACGAAGATGGTGGAAAAGAGGGCGGGCTTCAACAGACGAAAACAAGATGGCTGACATGGCGTCAGAATCGAAAGAAGTGGTTGTAATGTCAGATACAAGATGGCGAACATAACGTCAGAATTAAAGATGGTGACCGTAACGAAAATTTCAACATCCAAGGATTAGGGTGCTCGATGTCAGGAAAGCTGCTGTGAGGAAAACCGCAACATTCGGGGAGTGGGAAATTTGAATTTAAGATGGTGGTATTCAAGATGGCAGCTTACATCAAAGATCAGGTCCAAGTTCAAGGTCAAGTTAATCCAAGATGGCCACCGTTACATCACAATCCAAGATGGCGGACATTGACTACAGCTCTACATTTATGCTCAAGTTTTAGGAGGAAGTATTATATATATACTACTCATAATAAAAATACATTAATAAAATTTTATACACACAAAACGTTTTTACCACAAGAGAGTGACTAAACTCAAAACAGTTTATAAGTATTAAACTTTTCACAGTATATATATAATCCATATAAACAATTACTTCATCTTACGAGTTCAACATAATTAACTGTCGCACATGAGCCATAATTCATTTTGATATTGGGATTTTTCACTTAAACTGGTATATTGGTAGTAAAGTAAATGATCTTCGAAGGGCTCAAATACAAAAGGGGACAATGTTCTTAGAAAAAAAAATCAAATTTTGAGCTTAGAAAATTATAATATAGCAACTCCATGACACAAGCTTTATAGGTTACAACATTTTTGTGTGCTTAATATAGCAATTCATAAATTACCGTTTGCTCCGTCTTGAAATACTTGTATCTAAGGAGTACACGGGAAATATCCAATGGACCAATGTGCAACGAAGGTATGCGATGTACAAGAAAATTGTAATATCAGATAAAATACAAGGCACGAATGCATAAAGTTCTAGTTGTTGGCACAAGCCGAAGAACAATAAATAAATATATACCGATCGGGTCAATAAATTTATTTTACAAGACCCAGTCTCATTAAACTATGGACAAACCTTGTATACAAGGTAAGGAAACTTTTAAAATTTAAATGGTTTTTTAATATAGTTGTAACTTTTTCATTATAATACTGCTCGAACTATCAAGTGTCAAGACCAGAGGTTTTAAAAATGAATATATTTAGTATAATTCTTAGCAGTAAAAACAATTAGAATAAAAAGCAGATGTATTGAAAATCCTTTATCACAATTAAATTTATGGTAATCATACTAGACCAATAAATCTTCCTCCGTACGAATAACTTGTCTTGGCTTCTTGTTTCTTGAGTTAAATTATGTAAACCACATATTGTTAATCATGTAGCTAGAACAATAAATTTTAAAAATAATAAATCTTAAAAGGATAAAAACTTAGATAAAAATATATTGGCAAACTTTACTAAACAATATAAACTTTACCTACACATTTTTATTTATTATAAGTACAAGATAACTTTTACTCTCAAAGTCTTGAGGGTTTGAAGCACTGGGCATAATAAGCTCGTGTGGTTTGTAGTGTCGTAATAGACGTGAAGCAGAACTTCTAGCTGTTTCAAAGATCATGACTGACGGACATCTAGTGGTTGTCACACAAAACTTGACGGAGGGTTTGTGATTGCCACGCAGATCGTACCGAGGGCTTTTGGTTGTCACCCTCATCGTGGTTGAAAGCTAGTGGTTGTCACACAGGTTTTGTAAGCGATTGATAGAGTTGGTCAAAAGTTGGCTTATGGTTGTGACGCAGATCGTGATGGAAGGGTTCAGATCAGTGAAGAGTGTGAGCACGAAGACCCATGTTGCCGACTTAGTGACGGTATATGACACCAGAGTGGAAGACTTCCTGTTCAGCAGCCTTAAGAAGAAATACCCTTCCCACAAGTGAGTTATTGATACTGTAGAAAAAAAACACAAATTTAGTGACGGTAACGACTGATAAGCATTTAGTAGTTTTTTTATTGAATTGTGTAGTCAGAAAGGAATCATATAACATTACAACACATATTTACTAAATACTAATTAATAACATCAAAGAGCAACACAATAACTTTCACTAACTTCTAAAGATCAGTAAAAACCTTTATTAAAAATCTGTTTTGAAAAATTAGGACCTCCTTAAATATGCAATGATTGTATTAGACTATATTAAATGACATATTGTAGTTAAAAGTAACTACAATAAAATGGAAGTACCAGTTTGGTTAGTGAAACCGAGCCTTCATTATAAAAATACAAATTATTCATTTAAGAACTGTGATCTACATACTTATATTTAGAAAAGTTTTTGTATTCGCTAAAATCCCACAATGGATCCATACCAAATGTTTTAATTGTTAAGTCCAGACACTATCATCTCTACTGTACCTACTCTCAGATTCATCGGGGAAGAGAGCTCGTTCGCTGAAGGCTCGCAGCCTGCTCTGAGCGACGCGCCCACCTGGATAATCGACCCTATCGACGGAACCATGAACTTCGTGCACGGCCTACCTCTGGTGGCGGTCTGCGTGGCGCTGGCGGTGAACAGGAAGGCCGTGATTGGCATCGTGTACAACCCGGTGCTGGAGCAACTGTACACCGCCGTGGCTGGCAGGGGAGCCCTCCTCAACTCCGAGCCCATCAGGGTCTCCAGCGTAACAGGTATCAGACCTCTTTTGCTGGCAGATTAAACATTAAAATATTTTCAGAATTGCGTTTTTGTTATCTACAATGCAAACAGAAAACATTTTAAATTTTGTATGCTATTTCTGCAAATATACAATTTTTTTTACACTCTGGTCGTTGATTTTCATACCCGTGAAAACTCATTCATTGCTTTTGATAACATAATAATGTCAAACTATTACTATCACCCGTTCATCTACAGCTAATTAAATAAGATTTTTTATTTTACGTAATTTTTAATGCTTAATTTATTTTACATCATAAGTTTGAAGCTACACAATTATTAAATTTTTAAAATATTTCTTTTAAAATTATAA
Source organism: Bacillus rossius redtenbacheri (assembly GCF_032445375.1). Lineage (NCBI taxonomy): Eukaryota > Metazoa > Arthropoda > Insecta > Phasmatodea > Bacillidae > Bacillus > Bacillus rossius. The sequence goes on along the minus strand of NC_086339.1, from coordinate 40,232,353 downwards.
TTTAATTTAATTGTATCATGCCACAATTATTATTATTTGTAACATTGTTATTTTTAATTTTTCTGATGAATAAATTGGATACTTCAATTTTCCTTTAATGTTTTTTTTTCTATTTAATACTATAATTAATATTAAAAAAACATTTTATCAAGAAATAATTTTCATTAGGATGAGAATAAAAAACAACTTCCATGGTTTAAGCATTGGTTTTAAATTGTTTAGTTTTCTAACTAGAAATATAAAGGTTTTTATTTAATGCAATTTTTAATACTATAAGCAAAATTGTAATGTTTCCAAATTTTATGAAAGTTTCACATATCTGGAACTTGGATCTAAGAATAATGAATTAAAATAATCTAAGAATTTGTTGTCATTTTCCGACGCTTTTACAGACATTTCCAAAGCTTTAGTGAACGTACGAAGAACATTGCCAACGACTTCAAAAGGTGAAAGAGCTGAGATTGACTTCGAATTAATAGGAAAAATGTCAAAGAAGACCCACGGGTAAGATCTCAGTGCAAGAGAATCATTTTTATTTGTTGTCTGTGGTCTTTATAAGTGTGTTTAAAATTAATAGACAGTGAGTTGTGAAACACTTTACTAAGGTGTTTAGTAATAGAACTATTCTCGTCTCACATGAAATTTAAGTAAAATTTTACTGCATACATCTGAGCTGTGCGCACTTAATGGCGCCCCTTCTTTCTCTGTAACTTCTGAAATGATGTTCGCGACACAATTTGGGCTTGCGGCGTGAGGGTTACCTTCCTCCTTGTCTCCCCGACGCTTCTTTATTGTTCCTACCTGTGTGTGCACCACACTATAGGTATATCCCGCCGCTGTGCCGTGCGAGCGCGGGGTTGGTGCGTGCAAAAAAAGTTCGAGAATCTTCCTTCTCTGTCTCAATTTGGTCGCAGATTTTAAGATGGTTGATAGTTTATGTCTTAATACATTAATATAGATGGCAATCATGGTTAACAATTTTATGTGGATGTTTCCTAAGTCGTTGCTGTAATGGACAGTATTACAATATGTTATGTATAATAACATAATTTCTTCCCGCTTAATAAATACTTTTTCTTCTTTTCTACCTGTCAAATTGTATTAATGGGTCATTCTCCAAAAAGTGTGCAATTTCAGTCCCGGTCAGTTTTAGAGTAATATAACATATTTTTAATGCTTGAAAATGCAACATAAATTCAATGGAAACCAATAAAATTTAAAAAACCTGTAGAAAATCTGAATACAATATAATCTCAGTTTTTATTTGTCACAAAGTGTGCAATATCTCACCTCCGTGGCTTGTCCCCGCCGACAACTAAGCACTTTTATCAGTTCACTTTATTTGAATGGCACAATTTTTATCTGCTTTTATTTATTTGCCATAATGTATACCTGTAAACAAGGTTTTGTTGATAAAATAAAGTGCATAATTTATTTATTTCATAATTATACTGGGTGTTTTATGTTTGTCCCTCACACAGGTTCTTACCTCCATCAGTAAGACTTGAAACTGTAATAATTTACTATAGAGTGCATTGCAAGAAACAATCTGTAGACAAAAGCAAGGCATGATATTCATTTTGTTTACTCTTAAAAATGCAGTTTAGTAAGTTGTTTCAAATGTGTATTTTCTGAAGTTTTTAGTATGAAATATGGATATTTGTTTTGAAGTTCTCACCTCCGTGATAATTATTTCAAGGTAAGAAACATTGGATTTAACTTTCATTCTATAGATAAATGTAATAATGTGGGGAATAAAAGTGAAATCAACAAACACAAATGTCCTAACCTCAAAAATATCATAATTATTTAACTTCAAGTTTTAAATTCTCACCTCCGTTACCCTCACCTCCGTTACTTGCAATATTCACGGAGGTGAGAAGAAGTAACAGAATAACATTTTTTGCTCTTAAAGATGCATTGCTATTAAATGGATGTTCAATTCTTCTTTGTGACCTACAATTAAGGTTATTATAGTAACAGACACTTCCATTTTTCAAAACTGTAGTATAAATAATCACTATTTTGCAAAATCTACAATGCAGTGTTTAAAAAAATAAAAATAAAAATTATTGAACATGAAATGTCACAAGCTTCTTAAATGTAGCTACGTATTCTATGCAAAACAATTTTTCTGGAGTGATGCTTCAAGAAATGTATGCAAAGTTTACTTTCACTAATAATATTTAATTTGAATTTTAAATATTTTTATTACTTTAACTGTACAACCCTAATTGTAAATAGATTTGTAAAAAATTTATTTTTTGTATTTGCGGGATCTAGTAAGCTAATTACAGTTCGTTCTACATTTCAGAATGACTAAAAAGGACAACATCTAAGAAATTTATATTTCCTGAAGTTGAGGATACTTCTGTTGTTGCAAGAATAGATATACCTAGTCCAAATTATTGAAAAACCTTTGGTGAACAATCGTGGGCATTATTTATTCAGCAATAATCTGGAAGGCTATGAAAACCTTTCATGAAATGTATTTAAAATACTTTTAATTTGTGAGACCAGTGTGTGTGTAATGCAATATTTCAAATTATTACTAGTAAGTTTTAATACTGAATAGAAACTTGAAATCGGAGGCTGATTTAACAGTGCAAATTACTTGCTTACATCAAAATGTGAAATTTAAGTTTATGTAAATTAGCGTAATTGTGTCTTAATATTATAGGTAAATTTTCTGCCTGTCTGTGGTTATTTATTATACTGGCTTCTAGAGATTAACTCTACTCTATGAACTCTTTTCTCACCTCCGTTAACTTAATCTCACCTCCGTGAATGTGAACTTTTTAATATATTATCTTTTTGAAGAACAATCACAACAGGAATAATGTACATAATACTGTAGGTAACGTGTAAAAATAATAATGAAAAAATCATATTTTTAAGTTTTGAGATTTCAAAATCCAAATCGCACACTTTTTGGAGAATGACCCTAATATATAAATATATTGTCCTTGCAAACTTTTAATTTTTGAAGTTAGGCTTTATTTAATACTAACAAAAATTACTCGTCCCAGCTATTCGCAAATTAGAACTGACCAGCTGTAGTTAGTGAATAATTTTTGAAAATATTTGCTTTTGTCTTCGTGGTTACCAAACGCTTTTAGTAAAATATTAACGTCAAGGGTAACTTGTACCGTATTAAACAAGGATAGCGTACGTGTTACTTAATCTGCGTTTTTTTGTTCCTACACCTAACTTGTCTTTTTTTTTTTTTTTTGTAATTTAACAATTGCCATGTTGATAATGCTTAAAATAAATTAGTATTAGCAAATTATTTACAAATATATGTTTATTAATGTTTGCAATAATATGTAGTCTTAGTTTCTGAGAATTCTCATACTTATTTTTCGTGTTTGAAATCTTACCTTAAATTTGATAGATATTTATAACGATCAAAGTAGATATATTTTTTACCATTCTCCAAAGAAATTACATTTAAATCAGTGGTCATGGGACCGTTTTACTGTTTATGGATACACGTATGAAATTTTTGGTTTTGATAGATTTCGAAGGAATACTACCGTAACCATAATTATGGTGGGACTTCCGGAAAATTTTTATTTAATTTTTCGTTTCATGGTCCATTGACCACAAAACCATCTTCAACTCAAAAGTTTATTTATGCATACATCACATTTTTTAGGAACACGATAACTGCCGTAATTTTTCACAAATTACTTCCACACTGATACATAAAATATAATCATGAAAAAACTCGGTCATGTTAGTTAACAGTCAAAATCCGACCAAAGAGGTAGAAATGGGGAAGGTGTTTTTTTAAATGATGGTTCCTGATGACGGGAACAGATGTCAGTTAATTAATCACTAAAAATATTACTAATATGTCCTAATCAATATATATATTATAAACCTATACCTATAAGTTATTTATATTCAATCAACTGATTTGAATAATATAATATTAAAATGAAATATCTTAAATAAATTTCGATTATATTTTAATCTATATTAATTATATTATAAGAAGGATACACATTAAGTATGTTTCTTTAAAATGTGCAAATTCTTAAATATAAACCTATATTATTATGCCGATTATATATACCTAAAACGAGGGGCGCCAAAAGTACTTTTTCTATTCATCGAAAGTTGTGAGAAATTTTACATTGTTGAGACCGGCTTCGTTTTCAAGGCTTCACTCTATGTATTAAGCCTATTTCTTGGTTACAAATGTATCTTGGCAAACGAAGAACGTATAAATTGGCTTTGGAACTAGAGAGTTTCTTTAATGTATTCGTTTAACTAATTCACTAAAATACGTATAGATATTACAAAAAAAAAATTTTTTTGGTTACTACGCGCTGGCAGAGATAAAATTAAAATAATTGCTTTCCGTTATCTCTTATAATCATCCGAAATATATCAACGTACTAAGCCATGGTGGTAGGCGTGTAAGTTTACTTTTTAAATACAAGTAAACAATTTGGTGTGCAGGATTTTGAAATGGAATGTTATATACATCATAATTTTTTTATAATATGTTATCAATTTTTTATAACTTTTATCTATTCATTTTTAAATATTTTAGTGTATCAAATCAAAAATAAATATACAGAAGATCTGTGTTGGCCCTCATAATTACACGCATATATATATTTTTTAATTTTATAAAACACTGTGTTGGAGAAGACAGTCAGAAGTTTGTTAGCGTTTATTTGTAGACACGTGTGGCTGGGCAGCTGCGCGGTGGAGCTATGCTTCGTGGCGGCAGGGAGCATCGACGCCTGCTACTGGGACAACTCGAGAATACACTGCTGGGACGTGGCTGCTGCCACGCTCATAATACAAGAAGCAGGAGGTGTGGTCATCGAATCGAGAGGTAAACACAACAGGTGTTTCATATGAGAAGCGAGTCACCCCAGACCACATCTTTATATTACATTCTTTCAAATAAAATGGAATATATATATATATTCATACCATAAAATATCAAGCTGTTTACAAAAATATTAAAAATAATTTCAGGCAAAAACTATCCCACTTTCGTTAAGTCCGCGTATGTTCACATAGCCTGCGGCGTTGAAACTTAAAATGTTGGCGAATTTTGTTGAACAATTATGTCAACAGAAGCTGTTTATAGGTCTAGCATCCCAGCACACATTTTCATAAAGCTTTATGTATTAATTCAGTGTTTACTATAACGACTACTCTGTTTAATAAATTTTTAAAATAATATTGAATTATAGAAAAAAAATTGCTTGTCTGTAAATCGGTTTACGGACAATAGTTTAACGTGACAACGTCATAACAAAACATTGATGAAATGATTGCATACTTTTATGAATAAAATTGAATCATTTTTATTGAATTATCATTATTTTGTATGGATACAAAGAAGGAGTGAAATGAAAACTACAATTTAATTGATAAATTACTTTTATTTGCACTCATTAATTCAAATATGTTTATTACTTTAACGAACAGATTATTTTAACTATAACTTTTACTCATGTTTGCTATTTAACTTCTTCCAATCTGTGTTATTATGTTAAGGATAGGAAAAGTAGGAAACGAATGGGAGTGTTTCAAGTTTAATGTGCCTCGAAATGTCAAATCGATGGTTGTTCCAATTGAGTGGAAGAGAGATATGCGGCGCATGCGTACAATGAGCGTAACGGGACACATTGTAACGGGACACATCGTAACGGGACAATGTGCGTTACGGGACACTTTTTCGTGCGTGCAGCCGGCGTTCATCGATTTATTAGACGTTGTCACGTCAAAAATTATTTTAGTAAGGAATTGATACTTACAAAATGTTTGTTAGGAAACGTACTAAGATACAACAGCTTTACAAATGAATTCTTCACATAAATCATAATAAAATAAATCCAGAGAGACCTAACATTATGAATGATAATAAACACCTCTAAGTAATTATATCTATTTGTGATGAAATAGTTAGAAAATTCTGTTTTAAATAAACAGAGAAAGACGTTACAAATTATAAAAATGTAAACTAAATAGTTTAAAAATTTCGTTAATTAATAAATGTATATTAGTTATTGGAAACCTAGGGTGCAAACTCATTATATGCTAATAATATTATGATCTACTTTATTATTTAAAAATATATAAAATTGTAAAATTGTGTTCTGAAATAAAGAAATCAGCCATTTGGTCTTTAAAATTTACAGGTAGATAATAATCTTCTTCAGGAAATTATTATTAGAAAAATAATTAGCTCGGTGACGAGTTAAAGGATGAGGTGACATTCGGTCGGACGACAAACAATTATTTAATAGTTCATAATAGAAAGACCGGACTTAGCGGAATATGAGAAATTTCCGTGACAGAATCAAGGAGAAAACCTCGCCTACAGCAGCCGGCGTGGAACTATGTTTCCCGGGCTGAGAAGGACGTAGATTAAACGAGACCTCATTTGGCATGCAGAAAAAAAGTTAAAAAAAAAAAAAGATCCAAACCATGAAAATTACCCAAAACTCGAACCTTCTGCCACATACGGTTGCAGTTTCGCAAATTATTGCCAAAAAAAACCCAACAAATTAGACAATACTCTCTCTCTCTCTCTCTCTCTCTCTCTCTTGACCAACCAAAACAGAGGACAAAGGAAAGGTACACAGAAGTTTAATTAATCTTGAAGTACCAAATATATTCACCACAAATACAATCACAAAAAAAAATCATATCCATAAATGTGAAAAACAAGAGGAGTCAAAACCATTACTGAATGGAGCCATCTTGATGAATGACTGACACCGACTAAGAGTGTAAATAATAACGAAACATTTGAGCATCGAAAGCTTACTGAACTGTCACCAAGTTGAGTGGACTGTACAAAAAAATATCTCTTGGAATGACAAAAAAAAAGGGCAAAGAGGGAATTTTTACAGAAATGATAGTAAATAAAGTTAAGAATGTGTAAAATGAAGTTAAATATCATAAAAATACAGATAACATTTTAGGATTTAATTTATAATAAATATTGCAACGACAAAATTAATTTAAAAAGGTCCCGGAATTATGTCCCATTAGGAATTACTTGCCGTTCACAGATTATACTTAACTTTCTTTAATGTTAATACTTGCTGTTGGTATAAGAAAATATGTGCAACAATATCACATTGAAATTCCGTAAACTCTTTTTAAGTTAAAGTAAATAAACGACTAATTCGATGTATGATTTATGGAAAGTTAGTTTGTAATTGCTAAAATAAAACTACTTAAAAATATTGTATATATACGAGAAAAATATCTGTACACCATGTGTTCACTTTTCACCCCTCCAGAGTAAAAGAAGACCCCTTCCACACCCAACTTGTGTTTGCGTCCATTTTGCACAACATTGCTGATATCAAAAATTATTTAATCGTACAAATTTCTGAATTAAAACCCATCATATCAGGGTGTAGGAAAAATTCATAAAAACATATACAATTTAATATTTCTTAGTAAAATGTACTTTCAAATAAAGGCAAAGTAGGTTTTTTTTTGTTGAAACAGCTGTCCGAAAACAAATTAATTACTTTTTGGCACTTTATTTTTAGACTGATTTCTGAACTTTTTTTATACAAACACTAAACACTAAACTAAATAGAAAAAAAAATTCAAATGCATTAACAACAGACCAATGTGACAGGTTTCCTAATATAAATATATATATATGTAAACATTCATAAAAATTATATGTAATAAAGACAAATAAAGGTTATGATTGAAAGGCTCGTACCATATCAAATATTATCTGCTACAACTTGGGCACGCTCCCATTTAATACTAATATAATATTACTATAGAATACATTATTCATAAATTTGTATATAAAAAGAATTCTAAAGAAAAATCTCAAAATTCTGAGACCTCCCTACTTTACTACCGCATTACGTCTAGCTACGAAGGTATTTTACAATCCTAAGAAAATTACAATCGTTATCTTCTCTTAAAGAAACCTGATAACAGTTTAGTGCCGGGAAAAGTCTAAGTTCGCTAAGCGCACTGCCAACCAGTTCAAAAGGTCAGTGACGTCACTAACTCCGCAACTTTATCGCCGCGTTACCAATGCACGCAATACACTCGTGCTAAGTCTTCCTATCTTTGCAATATGTCTACGGGCTTCGACTGTGAGTTTTCTTTTTTTACAGAATACAAACACACATTAGCGCACCGCTACTTGTTCAATCTGCTTGTTTGATAACCACGCTACCAACCATTCAAAACATGTAAGTCCGTGGCCACTTACTTGTTGTCCTCGGTTATGCCCCTTACCTGAGCACCTCGCTACACAGCTGTGTCTTACGTGTCCGGTCGTAACACTGTTTCCAGATGCGAAGCATCTGCGCGCAAAAATCCGCGCAATAGTTTAACTTGCACGGCGTAGCACTCTTCTATCACTTGGTCGTTCTAGGAATATTGTTTATAACGCACCACACCGCGTGTAGACGTAACGTCACGTAAAAGTGTTTCATTTCATGCACCACTATTATAAACCAAAACACGCCCGATACGCATGCGCAACAGCACGCCGCGTCCAGCCATCACACTCCGTACTGCCGCGGTCAACCACCACTGACGTCACGCCCTCTAAGGGCCATCGACCGATTAATTTCTCGAAACAGTTCAAACATTTTAAGACCTTATATAAATACATAGCATAAAATTACAAATCAAAAGTTACTAAAGAACTTAATAAAAATTATTGCCAACATTTTAGTTATTACATGCTTACACTTAACTCAAATTTCTAGAGGCAGCTAAAACCTATCGGCCAACCAGGAATAAACACAGTAATAAAACACTTAACTTAAAATAATTTAAGCAGATACAAATGAATCTTAAACAATTCTGTAGCCAAAAAAATATATATATAAAAATAAAGGATCGTCTTAAATATCGTCTGTGTATGGCACACAAACATTTAAATGAGATTGCATAAAATAATTTCTTGACTAAGGGATTGCTGAGGACAAAAATATGAATATCATCCTAAATCTGACTCTCCTCTTCTCTCAACCCCTTAGGCTAGCTCCGGTGTAATACCCCACTCCTTTCCCCCTCCCCGTGGGGACGCCCCTAGACTTAAGAGAGTCCTCGGCATGCTTCTAGCATGTGCGATGTGTGGGCCATGTTAGGAACTAAACTAAGGTATTTCCTAGATGTTACTGTGATTTACCCACCAGAGACCGCGACCTCCGGGAATCTCTTTTCTAGACTTTAGCCCCACTCTAGTGCTCGGCGCATCACCTACCAGTCTCTTCTGAACAACACTTTGTTCGAGGTTCTGGTGTTCCCCACCAGGGACCACCACTTTCCAGGCTGTGATCATCTCCTCCTCTCTCCTACACTTATCTCATCACCGCTCTCTTTTTATTAACTTGAGACACCTAAGCCTACTTTTAACTAGGCATGGCAACCTCCCCTCCAGACTGTCTATATCGGACGCATCGTCTATCTCTGAGGATTCTCCGAACCAAGTGTTTGGTAGCGAAACTTACGATTACGGCATGTAGTCACGTTGTAGATGCATCCCCTTCTTTCTCGAGCTTTCTCCAAGAAGAAGTGCCCATGTATTTATAGTTGTGGTAGTTTGTCTGTAGTTGTGTTGCTGTTTTTCCATCACCCAAAATTTGTTTCAAATTCAGTGCTGCCCAAAGCAATTGGTAAGTGAGATTTATTTTCATTTCTGTGTGGCCATTTAAAGAACAACATTTACTGTTTTGGGTCATTTTCCTTTTTGTCTCACTACGCACGCATTCCTTTTTTGCATAACGTGGGTTCAACTTAACACACGGACCATATTTTTTGATATGCCTACAACTAATTTGGCCTCCCGTCCTGCACCACGGCTGGCCTGTGCTTCTCAAGAGTTGCTTTGTTGGGCCCATGATCTCCGGCTCGCTGAAGCTGGCAGGGAACGAAGGTGGTTAAGAAACACCAAAAATTGAGGGCTATGAAAATTGTTGTGCTTAATTCCAGTGTCACAAGATCGTTTATTGTCTTCTTGTTTCCAAACAATGTTGACTCAAGTTAAAATAACACATGCAACACGGTTATAATGGCCGTAACTTTTGTAACTTCACATTTTACCTTTTTTAAAATTAAATAAAGGAGGATATAAATGATTGTCCTTTAATTAGTTTAATACGGAATCTTTCATAATAAACGCAATGTATCATATTTCTTTAATTTTATTTGGATGCATCCCCCATTATGCTTAGTCCAAAATGCTTCACTTGGGGTAAGTTAGCTAGTTAAAGTATAGTTGCTTATTTTCTGGAAATACTGAAGAAAGTGGAAGTATCATTAACGTTAAAAGTGTGAATACATTCATACCAATTTCAAGAATCTTACTATTTTTCGATATTATTCCGGCCAGAACTCTCTTCAAGGTTTGTTGTTATTGTATTATATAGTATTGTATTGTTCAAAGGAGATGCAAACAGTGGTATCAAGGTTTCTTACAATTATTATATGTCATTAAAAATCGACGTATTAAGAGACAGAATGATACTTGTTTGTTCTAGGAACAAAGAAAACACGAAAAAAAAAAAAAAACCATACACTCGCAGGCGAAAAAATGTGACGACCACCAAATCCAAAATAAGCTATATATATATATAGCTTATTTTGGGGTATATATATATTCATTTTCTATAGAAAGAAAAATTGCACAAAGCTTAGTGTTAATTTAATTACTTCTATGCTCGTATGTCTCGTTTTGAATAAAACTTACAACACAACCACGAACTAACAATCCTTTCCAGACATAACCTTTTCCATTGTCGGTTACTTATAATTTATACAAATTTATATATTTCTTCAAGTATATTATTACTTTCAGTTTCATTTGTGACAAAATTATTTTAATTTGAAATGCAGTGAGACAAAAATTTTATGCATGTAGCAATTATAATTCATTTTTTCCGAACGTAGCTTAATTATGCATATACAAATGGTTCTTTGAAATCTAGGCTACATAATATTTGGTATGATGTCGAAATGAATTAAGCTTTAGAGTCGCTAAAAATGTCAGTCAACCCTGGCTGTGGTTCCAGATGGCGGCCAGTTTGACATGATGACCGGCAGGGCATTGTGCGCTGGCACGGAGGCGCTGGCGACCAGCGTCCTGAAGGAAGTAAACAACTACCTGCAATCTGCATCTGCGTGACCCCACTGGCGCGTTTGAAGCTGTGAAGATTGTCTTCTGAATTCCTGCGTTAACTTCTGGCACAAACATTATGATTTTGGTTCCGGGGAAAATGTGGGATTTCTTCTTCATCATAGGCCGTGGTTAATAATTGTTTAGGGTTTTAATCTTTAAAACACTTACCTTTGAAGAAATATTATACCTAAACTAAAATAAATGTATAACTACATATTCAAATAATTTATTAATGAAGTTACTTTTTAAAGATATATTTTCTAGCCGAACATTCCACATCTTTGTGCTATATTCTTTTGTATATGCAACACCCTTTTAACTTTTTTTTTGTTTTTAAATGGATACACTATCTCCTATAATAATAATAATTATATTTATTAAACTTGAAGGAAAAATAATAAAATAAATTTATATTTATATATTATTACTTTTATATTTAAAGGTCTATTTCAGAAGTGTTTTTACCAGAATTTTGATCATTTCTGTGACTGAATATTTATTATTTTCTACACCAATAAAATTCCGACATCTATAAATAAATATTTTTGGACATTGACGAAAAGTTTTGAAGGAAAAAAAAATTAACGTGATTTGTTGTAATATAATATTTATATTCAAACGATATTATTTTCAATAAAATGCTACAAAATTTAAATTTTAAATGGTGGCGTCGCTCTGTTTAGCAGCTGCCCAAAGCAAGATGGATGAAAATGAATTAAAAATAGCGAACTAGACCACTGACTGGTTGTCGCAGCTTATCTATAAAATTTTCGGCTTACAATGTGATGTAGCTATTTTTGTCATATAAGCACAGAGCTGTGCCGAAACATAGGCCCAGATTGTTTGTTTATATTTACGTTTGCAAACATTTAATTTAATATTGTGAATCATTACAAAACAGTATCGAGTGTCAATATTATTTGATTATAAACAGTAAACATCTATCAATGTGAATGCTCTCTATGACTGTGGACCGAGTCGTTTGCAACAATACATTTAAAAACTTATTTTTTTTTATTACAAAATTTAATAACACGTATTTTTCCTTGGTTAAGTTTTAGTTTGAAAAACATTTAATATTTCGGTTATTGTTGTAATTGTGTGTAATTGTTTTGGACTTAAAGTTTAAATCTTACGATTCGTACGGGCCAATAAGAATGCGCCATATGGACGTTTTTGAACGGGCTGGCAACGATCGAAAGAAGGTTGGGGACTTTTTGAAGACCAAAGGACACTCGAAGTTAAAGCCAATATAGTTTGTTAAATAAATATAACAATTGAAAGTAAATAGGATTGTGTGTATTTATGACACAAGTAGATGTGCAAAGCTACGTGTGTAGAAAATGTTTTAGGGAAATATGTAAAATTTTATTTAATTGTGGATAGAAATTGCGATTGTCGCCGATACCGTAAGTAACGCCATTGTGGCGCTTGTTAATTTCCCTAATTGTCACCGCTACCCAAAACACACATCTGATTTTTATGACCCTATAGACAAATGAACCCTAAAGAAATTAATAGAAATTCGTGACATAATTTTTATAAACATTAATTTTTTTAATATATTACAAACTACATTATTTCGTCTAACCCCAGGTGTCTTGTTTTTAAAGTTATCTGCTCACCCTGAACTAGCTAGCCGGCGCATTATAAATAGACTAACCAGTTAAAATAAAACTTTCAAGTGGTGAACATATTGGGTGACATAAAATCTATCAGGGCAAACGAACTTTTGGTTTATGTGTGTGCCCTACATACCTCCGGAAATTACGAATTTAAGGATGATCGTTTAAGCTAATCTATCACTGCCCCAGATTTATTTTGAAATTCAAACTGCCTGATTTTTGTACTAAAGTTAAATTTATTTATGTGGGATATTTGTCTAACAGTGAGGGATAAAGTTATTAAAAATATTTGCAGTTTTCCAAACAACATAACTACATAGTGTGTTTTTATTTGTCTACTGCCATTATTGTCCCATGTTTTTATGTGGTTTAAAATTATTGATTGTCACCAATACCTCATTTGAAAGTAATAATAAAATGATATAGTCCAATAACAATGTAAAACTAGAGAGCCAAAAATGGTTTAATATTTGCAAACTTTTGCCAAAATAAGTTTATTTAAACACTGGAATTTTAGTTTGTTTACAAATAGAATAATAACAAATACACTGTAAGTGTAAATATGTAAAATTTCTTACTTTTGTTTTATTTAAACTTTAATTTAATTTAATAAGTTTTAATTTAATAAACTGTTTATTTACATTGCCAATAGTATAAATTGGCCGGTACTGGCAGAGAGTTCAGGGTGAGAAGCCGAGGAGCTGGTCGGCCATATTAGATTGTGATGTCACGGTGATCATCTTGGGCATTGAATATATATATTCAATGTCTTGGGTGACCTTGACCTTGACTCCGGTAGCTATTTTGGTTTCGCCATTTTCTTTTTCCGCCATTATGGACAATAAAACTTTCAACCATCTCTGAATAGAATGCCCCACTCTCAACAATGCACTTTTCGTTACAACCGCCATCTTGAAAATGTATAATTTTCATTAAAAAATTAGGGAAAATTTTTAAATTTTAAAAACATTTTTTTAATAAAATTTGAATAAAAAACTTTTACCATTTTGAAAATCTATTCCATCTTGAAAATTCAAAAATATTATCCTGTTTTAGTGGAAAAAAATTGTATGAATAAATTTTAGTAGAAATTTTCATTAAAAATACTCTTAAGACATTAATTTCAGAGACCTTGGTTCGAACCCAGTTAAGATGAACTGACACTTTTGATTGTTATTTTAGTTTTTTTAATTAAAAGATATTTATCCTAGCCTATTTAATAATTGTCTTGTTGTTTTATGTATATTGTATCGCTGGGGAGTTGCGCGGAATCAGTTTCCTCGTGTGGAGAGTTTGCGTGACAGTTGGCAATAGCAACTGTCAGTTAGCTGCCCTCTAAAAAAGACGTTGGCCGGAGTGTGTTGGGAAGTGACGAGACATTCGGAGTCCTCTGCTAGCCGAGGCGAGACCTCGGTGTAGCGCCTCGCGCGCGGGGAGTCAAATGGGCCCGCGACTGTTGGAGTGAACACGGAATGCCCGGGCGCGGTGCAGAACTTTTCACGAGACTTTGAATTTCACTCGATGAGCCTCGAGCACGTTTGTTCGGCTTTCGGGGACAGGCCAGACATATTTATTAAAAGGCAGGAAGAAATTTAAATTCCTTGTTTGAGATTAGCTACGAGTGTTTCTGCTGCAGCGACGAGAGAAATCGTGAGTACAGCAAATCTGATTTTAGATGGTGTTGGTTTGGATAAACTAGAATGTTTTGCTACAACATTTTTCGGTGGGCCAGAATATCCGTTACATTATTGTGTGTACTTCAGTGGGCGAACATAAACTTAGTTTAGAATATATATATATATTTTTTAAGTTTATATTTCAAGAAGTAAGACTATTGATTTAAAAACGATATATTCGCGCAATCCCCCAGTGATCTGTATAGAATTTTGATGGATGAACATTTTTTTAGTAAATTTAAATGGGTGTATTTTTATATTAATTTTTGTTAATTATTTTTTTAAATATAAATGCAGTCCTATATTTTGATATATTGTAGTAATTGCCGACAGTTTAGAAATAATCATTTTATAAGATGTTTTAAATATAAATTGTTACGTAATTTTTTTTATAAATATAACTTTTTATACAAACAATATTTTCTAATATTTCGGTGTTTAACCTTTTTGCGCTTATTCTTGTAACCAATGTTTGCGTAATACAATGAAATATTTTGGAGTCTATATTTTAATTCATGTTTGTATAAAAAACAAGCCTTTCGTAAAATATTGCTTCAAATTTCACCCCCGAGTTATTCTGATTAACAAAACTGTTTTTGATTCCATAAAATGACCACTTCGACACCGTAATGTATTTACTCTGTACCATTTACATTATTTTTCTTAGCACTCGGGCTGTATTCGTGTGCGTACTTCTGGTATTATGTTGGAATCTGTTTTAAATTCTATTGCAATCAAACCAGTCGGGTGTTGAGTTTGTGTTACCTACCAGGTGCAGAAGGTTGGTACCACAATATTAACCTCATTTTCACCCCTTAAGTCGAGGCCACACAGAAAGCTACTTTATGTTCGGGATGTTCTCTATGTTTGCGATGTTCGCTATGTTCGCTGCGCCAGGTGGCCAGACAGGATAGTTTAGTTCGCGACGTTGGTGAGAAGTATGCCGTGGGATTTTCTGGCTCTTACCGTATGTAAACGTAAAAATAACTGCGTTTATGAATTTAATATAAAAACAAAAAATAATGTGATGAATTTAATCATTTCATGAAGAAGTTGCTAAAGTGGACGAAACCAAATTCATTGATAATTTCAGTATCATTTCAATTCAGTTTGATAGCATTCCCCTGTAATAAAATCCCAGCCATTATCCTTCATATCCTACCTGCTATATTCGTCCATCGATTTATTTCATAAACTTGCATAATTACGTAGTTTTTCAATGCACTTTTCCGTCGACGTGACTATTTAAAGCACAATTGTGTGAGAAATTAAACTTCATAAAAATCAAACGTAGAAGTACATTCGTGCGAAAAAAAAATCAGTGACGTTTTAGAAAAACCACACACCATACGACGTCGCCAACATAACGAACATAGCGAATATAGCAAACATAACGAACATGGCGAACACAGCGAACACAGCGAACACAGCGAACATAGCGAACATAGCGAACACAGCTTAATGTTGCCAGTGACACCTGAGATGCAGCTGGCTGTATTCTACTCGCGTAGCGAACATAGCGAACATATTGAGCATAGCGCCCTGTGTGGCCATTGCTTTAGGGGTTGAATTTCACAAAAGGGCAAAATTTTGGTTGGTAGTATTATGTATATTATTGTAAACAAAAATTACTCGTAATTTTATTCGGAGATATATTAATTAATCATTAAAACATAATAAAATTTTTAATCTTTTAGGGGTTGCATTTTTCAAAATATAAAACTTGTGGTTGGTAGTTTTTATTTGTTTCTAATTGGTTACCAAAATAATTAATAAAATTATTATATTCTGATATATAATTATTATTAAAAACTTTCACTTTTTAAATACTTTAGAGTTTGAATTTCTTAACATTTTTATTAATCGTGGTTGTTTAAGTTTGTATGATTATAACTGGTAACCAAAATCATTAATTGCTCTTATTTTAATTCAGATAATAATTTATCTAAAAACATTCTTACTGCTTTTTCATCCCTTAAGGGCTGAATTTCACAAAATGTAAAAATTGTGGTTTATTTTATTGGTAGAGTATATGTATTCGTTGGTAGCTACCCAATATTATTTAATGTACTGAATTCAATTCGGAGATTTTATAGTTCCATTTAAAAATCATACTTACCCCATTTTCAAACATCAGGGGTCGAATTTTGCAAAATATTAAATGTTAATTTTTAGTTTTCGTATGTTTATTATTGGCATATGTAATTATTACGCTTAATTAAATAAGGATTTATTATTATTCAATTTTAAAACATACAAACTTCTTTTTCTCCCTTATGGGGTTGATTTAAACAAAATTAAAAAATTTTTAGTATGATGTATTTTAAGTTACTTACTTTTACCAAATATATTTTATTTTGGCTGGATTGGTTTTAAAGATAAAATTAATTTTCTTCAAACCATATTTACCTCTTTTCACCCGCTTATGGGTGGGATTCTGTTATTATATATAGCCTAGTTTTTAAGTTCAAAGACATTTAAAATAAAAGTAAGTTTATCATAATCCGTCAAGTAGTTTTCGATTGATACTCGAACAAACAGACTAACAGTCTGACTAGCAGACTAAAAGACAAGCAGACCAAAATGAAAAAAAAATATATATATTTTTGAGTTCTTAATGATGTAGCGAGCCATTTCCTATAGTTTCTATCATTTCATACAAATGGACAGTTTTATTATTAGTTGAGATTTGCGAACTAGAATTTTAAATATAATAAATTTAATTAGGCCTTTTGAATCACAAGTGGTTTCATGATTAAATTAAAATAGATGCTTTACTTAAGGTGTTATTTCAATTAGTTTCATTCTTTTTTTTGTTCATAGTTATGTAGCACCCATGCTTGCGTTGAAAAATACTATAAATTATCGAAGTGACCTCTGAATATGAGAAGTTATGTTGGGAAAATATTATCTAACCCTCTTTTTACGTATTCTATGCACTTCCTTTTTTATAATCATGTGGTAAAAAGCCGTTCATATGTAAATACAATTTTTCTTACCTACTAAATGTTGAGTCATACGTTATACATAAGTGGTATGATGAAATTCTGTTGAGTAGAACGATGTGAAAGGGCCGTAAGAAAATGTATTATAATCTTAAATCGTAATGAAATGGGCACTACACTTGCAACTTGCTCTCGGCGAGGATTTCTCGGATCACTGCAATCAAATGACCGTATGGCAGACGGTTGTTCACGAGCATAGCGCTGCTGAAATGTCCATGTGTGATTTTATGAAATTCGAAATTCTTATTCCTGTTGCGATCTGAACACAACCATACTAAGCCCGTTAAAATTCTGAACATGTTTGTTTGTATGAAGTTTAAAGCCCAAGTGTTTTAATAATACAAGCTTGATGCAGTTTTTTGCTCATATCGTTGTACAGATACGTGGATTTTGTTGTGGGAATTAACTTTCTTCATTACGCTCCTAGTTTTTCACGCATCAGTTTCTTTGTAGTTATTGCTTGGCGGGAGACATTACCACGACAATGTGACACTATAAGCTTAATTAAGCCCCAAGTACTCTCACGCTAGTAGGGATTAAATCCGTTTTCAAACTCTGTTTTATCTATATTAAAACGCGTGTATTATGCTATGGCTTTCAGGTTATATTTACACAACCACACATTATTTTTTCAGGAATTTAGTTACTTCGTGGCTTCTCTCCAGATTATTTATAAAACATGTCCTAATAAAGCGGGATTTCGTTTCGATATATTACAATATACACCTTTAAACTTTTATATATTACCTACATTTTAAGGTATTTTTTGGAATTTGCTTACACAAGAGTATTGTATAACTAGTGTAATAAGTGATAATTTGCAATTAACCGCAAAACAATAAACCTAGCAAAAATTAAAATTTACTAATTTGCAAGTTGATTCTTTATATCTCTTGAAGGTCACCATAACATGAAAGAAAGTTTGTGCTTATTTCAACAATATCACATTGTAACCGTCACATATACTAAGTATTCCCATATATCGATAGTAAGTTTTATAATATATAAAAGTAATTATAATTTTTTTGGCGTTTTCTGTTTATAGCCGCTTTAAAATTTATTTAAACGCATAAGGTTATTTTTTATAGCAAAACTTCACCATTTATTTAAAGCAATATAAAAATGAACACAAAGACAATATTTGAGATTTTCGAAACAAAGTTAAACATAGTTCTACAAAATATCCGTCCGTATAAAAACGAAAGGAAATACTTTTATGCTCATTTTAACAAAGGGCGAACAACAGAAGTTGGAGAATCTCATATCTGGACAAATAAAAAGTAACTCCCAAGATGTTTGCTTAGGATGTAATATAACGATATTTCTCTCAAACCATCTTTTTTTTTTAGCTCAAGTCATTCAAAAGAGTTGCGGGAAAAATTTTATTACGTTTGCAGTGGAGCGCATATTTCAAGTATGGAATCGCAAGTTTCATATGTTTAAACACCAATATAATATTTAATATTCACATGTGTAAACGCCTGTCCCCATTTGGTACATCATATAATTGGTACGCGTATTTGATTTAATATCGACATTCGGGAAAAGACTTTTTTTATGTTTAAGGAATATTTGCATCTAAATATTTTTATTTATTTTTTTAATTTATTGTGAAAATGCAGACTCTTGTTTTAATTAACGGGGAGACTTTTAAGTGTTTAATTGGTATGTGATAACAGGAACTATGAGAACTTTTCTACCAGAAGTATAATAAATACATTATTTTTTAAGTTTTTTGTGTTAAGTATATTGTAAAACTCGAGAAAAAAAAACATTGATACCTATTTAAGTAAATTCATTTGAAGCATGATTGAGGTGTACGTTGAAGTGTGATCGCTAGGTAGTTGCAGAAACAGACGTGTACTGGACCACGGCGCTGCGAGCGCGCAGCTGGCCGCTGGCCCCACAGCAATAACAAATTGATTCAAAAGCTCTGTTCATCCCATTTAAACTTTACAATTAAAGTAAAATAACTTATATTACTGTTTAAATATTACATACCTAATATTATTTACATTGTTTATGATTATAAGCTATCTTGGATTCAAAAGCATTTTGGTCATAAAAGGTTTTTGACACTTTTTTTATAGATTGAACTTGACTTTGTTTAGACTTAGATCATAATTAAGAGAAATTTATTTTTACATTCATAGTACATGTATTAAGTTAAAATAACTGTTTTTTTGACGTGATAACGTCTTATAAATCGATGAACGCCGGCTGCACGCACTAAAAATTGTCACGTTCCGCCTTAACCGAGCGTACAAGAACCGGCCAACCGCCGTGCGAGAAAATCTTCTATAATATCAAACAGGTTAAGGTAGGCTTTTTAACTGATTGTTCGTGATTATATTTAAAAATTATTTAAATTGAATTTGCAAAAACTGTAAATAATATTTGAAAATTGAAAAGTAAGCAATTTTTCATCAATGTTTTCTTATGACGTAATCACGTAAAATAATCGTCCGTAAACCGACTTTACAGAAAACCCCTTTTTTTCCTGTGAAATTGTGGGGCTTATTAATCCGATTATGAAAATTTTTATGAATTACTTTCAAAAATCACATTCTTAAAATTTCATTCTTAAAATTTCTTAGCTGTGGTCCCTGTGTGTGGAGTGTTCGCATCTCACCGCTTTCACGCGGAGTGGGAACTACGTCAGAGCTGCGGTGCTGACTGACCACTTGTGGGGACGACAGCGCAGTCTGTTCTCGGGCTGCGTCGCAAGTGACCAATCAAGAGGCGCGCCCTGAGGCTACGACCAGCGCCGAGCGACTACCGGGTTAAGTCACGTCTGCTCCAGCCACCGCTCACCGAACTCGGGTCGGACTGGCCACAGTCGGGTTTTGTGAAATTCAAAACGGACGAAGGCCTCGCTGATTGAGAAGCCTTCATTTTACAGACAAGAGAGCCACACGCGAAGTTCCCCGAAGTTCATGCTCGCTTTTTTTTTCCGTTCTATCTCATTGTATAAACCGGTGTGGCATTAAATTTTGCGGTCGATTAGGATAGTTTAGCTACTTTATAAATACTTTAAAACATTGTGGATGGTTGGTTATATTAGGTAAGTATAGCTACATTAATAACAATGTAAAATAATTTTATGGTTGCTTAGGAAGTAACTTTTTTATATGTAGCTATCCAGGGCTAGGAAACCGTTTACATGATTTCACAGTATCTTTAATGTAGCTATCCTAACCAAATCAACCGTCCACAATGTTTTAAAGTATTTATAATGTAGCTAACCTAACCTAATTGACCATTAGTTATCATGAGTTACAATGAACAAAAAAAACCGAAGATGCACGATCGGGAGTTTGGCTCTCTCGTCTGTGAAAAGGCGGCTTCCCGATGAGGGACAGTCTCTTCGGTGGCGATGCTAGCGCGGGAGACCAGCGAGAGAGAATCTTGGCAAGCCTCTTGGGAAGCGATAGCGGGCGACGAGCGGTGGGCTTCGTTTGCGAAGTTCGCGTGAGGCGGTGTGCAGCGCGGCTGACAAGTGGGTGTGCGAACACGTGTGTTGGAACAGAGGGACTCAGAGAGACTCTGTCGAGCCATTCTCCATTGGAGAGTGCAGGTAGTGGGCTTATTTAAGTTCAGCACACACAAAGGTAATTAATTGGGCTGTTTTTGCAAACCTGATGTCCCAGTTTTTGACAGTGTCTTCACATGGTCTTCAGTTATGATATTTGTGTTTGCTTTCCAGCCCCCAGATGGGTATTTTTTGAGTCAACTGAAAACACTTCTGCATCTAATTGCTCAAATTATTAAACGTACTCAAAGTCATAAGTATAGCAATACAAGTATTTTTAATGCTCATGGACATTTAAATAAAGAGAAAATACTCGTGCCTGATAATTTTTTTCCTAAAAAGTAATCAAAATTAGGTATATGAGGGCAATAAGAAATTATATTGTCTTAAAATAAATTGAATTACTTATACGTTGTGCGTTTGCTTCAGACCCAATAATGTTTAAAATCTTTGCCGTCAGGCATTTTTTTTCTCTGACATCCAACAAGTTGGTTACACTAAATAGTTATTGAAAACTTATTGTATGTTCGCAAATCACTGAATATTTGTCAATTCCGCACTTCACACTCCTCATTGGAGCTAGGCCAGACAGTGGTTCGCTCCCTTACTTGGGGAAGACTTCATTTCACAGACGAGAGAGCCACAACCGAAGTTCCCCGAAGTTCATGCTCGCTTTTTTTGTTATATCTCATTGTATAAACCGGTGTGGCATTACATTTTGCGGTCGATTAGGATAGGTTAGCTACATTATAAATACTTTAAAACATTGTGGATGGTTGGTTATATTAGGTAAGTATAGCTACATTAAAAATACTGTAAAATCATTTTATGGTTGCTTAGCAAATAACTTTTTAATATGTAGCTATCCAGGGCTAGGAAACCGTTCACATGATTTCACTGTATATTTAATGTAGCTATCCTAACCAAATCAACCGTCCACAATGTTTTTAAGTATTTATAATGTAGCTAACCTAACCTTATTGACCATTAGTTATCATGAGTTGCAATGAGCAAAAAAAAAAACCGTAGATGCACGATCGAGCTTTGGCTCTCTTGTCTGTGAAAAGAAGGCTTCCCCCTTACCACGCGCCTGTCCACGCACACGAAGGTATGCGTGTGACGTCAGTGGCTGTGAGGGCTCTCCAGATGTCCAACTACCTGACGGGCGTTCGTAGCAGTGTTACTACTATCTTGCTCCATGCAGTCCACCGTATTACACAAATAATGGTAATACTTACATGACGAAGACTGCGTTCACCGGTTTGCCATCGAATGTAACATCTTTGATTATGCTCCAGCCTTACAATAAAAAATACACGTCAGTGGAACTTATGAGATATAAAAATAAAATCAATGCATTATTGAAGCTATCAATGTTTTTTTTTTTAATTTTAAATTTTTTTATCTTTAATTCACCACGCTTAATAAAATAAAACATATAAATAATAAACTAGTGAAATTATTTAAAACAGTGTATGATATATTTACAACTAAAACTATAAAACGGAAGTGAGAATTATTAAATACAGGTTTTCCCTGTTTCAAGGGTATGTCATTACAGTTTAATTTATACTATTAAAAAACAATCAACCTTCAAATTTAAGGTAAAATAACATAGATTTTTTTACAAAATTTAATATGTACAACTTTAATTGTACGGACACATCCAACCTAAGTCCAAGTCTTTCCAGACTTTGATTAACACGTCCGGAGAAATGGAAGCAATGGCCTCTTAAGTTTTGTGTCTCAACTCTGGTAAATCATTTTGTAGCGGCGGAACGTAGACACGATCTTTTATAAAGCCGCAAAGGAAAAAAAAAATCGCATCATATGGCTTTAAAGCATTTAGCAACTATAACCGGTATGGACGCAAGTGTAAACGTGTTCTTAAAAAGTTCCAAACGAACGGTCGTCTTGGGCAACTGAAGTTCAAGACTTGCTTTCCGAACAGATTTCTTAGGACCACGCAGGTAAGATGCTCTAACAAGGTCGACATCTGTACAGACACTTTTGGTCATTCCGTGCTTTTTCCTTTACGAACAAATTCGGTCGTTTCGAAATGCTTTTACCATCGGTGGATGTTTACCACAATTGGGGGATCACAATTAAATTTTAAACAAAACGCACGTTGAATTGAAATTAAAAAATCACTCTTAACAAACTGCAGAACCCAAAACGCTTTACGCTCAAGGGTCGCCATTTTGCGTAGGTGTTGCTGCAAGCGAGGAAAAAAAAACAAAGCAGTACTCGCGCATGGGCTTATCTAAAATTGTTTTAGTTAATATTTAATTGTTGATACCATTAAAATGTATAACTGGGATATTCATTTTCATATTTTTCATCTCTATTTCAAAAACTGGAACAATTTTTTTTTTAAATCGTTTTGATTTGATTTTGCTTAAATTTTATAAAGTGAATGTTGTCATATTTTGTTTTAGAGCTTTTTTTTTGTAACTTTAAAATAATACTTTCTAATAAATAAATAAAGTAACGTTCTCTCGAAAAGTAATTCGTTACGGTTTCGTGTAAAACTATTACGGAGGAATGATTTCCATTACACGTGGAAGAAACTTGACATGCAAATTGTAACCCCGTATGTCGCAAGCGGTGACACTTTTTTTCTTCTTCTTTTTTTTAAAATTTTCGGCCCCGCGACGCGTGAAATGAAATCCCGGACGGCCGGACACTCGATATTCCCCGTCACGCCCAGCTTAGAGACGCGCGCTTGTTAGCGATGCAAAGCACGGACCAGAGTCGATATTCGTCACCGGCCCGTGGGGGTGACCAGTGGATTGCTCGCGCGCGGTACAGTCGCGGTACTTGCAGCCTTCGCTCGTCTGATAAAAAAAAAATTGGTTGTCTGTAAAGTCGGTTTACGAACGATAGTTTAACGTGACAACGTCATAACAAAACATTGATGAAATGATTGCATACTTTTATGAATAAAATTGAATCATTTTTATTGAATTATCACTATTTTGTATGGATACATAGGAGTAAAATTAAATCTACAATTTAATTGATAAATTTACTTTTATTTGCACTCATTAATTCAAATATGTTTATTTTTTAACGAAGAGATTATTTTAACTATAACTTTTATACATGTTTGCTATTTAACTTCAAGATCGTCCAGAATGTTTTACGCTTTTTCGCAATTACACATTTACCGACGAAGTTTGTTCATCGTGAAATTAAACGTGGAATTTAATAAAAATGCCCTTGCAGTTAATAAAATAAGTATTAGTAAGTTTAAGAAAGAAATTCGCCTTTAATCTCCAACCCAGACGCTCGTGGTGCGCTGGGGCAGAGATTAAAACTCGTCGAGAATATTTTACGTTTTTATGTCTTCCAGTGCTCAAAATGAAATGAAATTGTGGCCCCGGGCACGAAATTTTATTTATAATTCATTAATAATAACGCCCCTCGCGATAAACAAAGGAAAATACGAGTAGTATATGAATGACGGTCCTGCGCCAGGCGTCAGGCTGTGGTTGTGGTGTCGGTGTCCGCCATCTTGGGTTGTGACGTCACGGCGGCCATTTTGGATGACCTTGACCTTTACCTTTGACTTTGACCTTAAATTTGATCCTCATAATTTGCCAAAATTGGGCAAAAAATGCCCAAAATTCCTCAAAAATCGCCAAAATTTCAATTTTTGTGGAAAAAAATTCCGCCAAAAAATCTCAAAAAATTTGATAAATTGAAAATTCCCGTTTTCGAGGGAAAAATTTCCCGTTTTGAACTAGAAGCTTCGTAGCTCTAGCCTCGCAAACCGTGTATAACTCGTAATCAGCTAGATCATTTTAGACTCGTAGCTATGTGGCCTCATAGTCTCTTAGACTCGAAGAATTCTAGCAAAATATATTTAGAGCCAAAAGACTTTTGGAACCAAAAGACTGTTGGTGTCAATGACTGATGGAACCAATGAATATTGAAGCCAATGAATATTGGAGTAAATGAATATTGTAGCCAATGAATATTGGAGTCAATGAATATTAGAGCCAATGAATATTGGAGCCAATGAATATTGGAGCCAATGAATATTGGAGCCTGTGATCATTTCGTTTCCTGCGTGTACGTTCCGTTTCCTGTGTGTACGTTCCGTTTTCCTGCGTGTACGTTCCATTTTCCTGCGTGTACGTTCCGTTTTCCTGCGTGTACGTTCTGTTTTCCTGTGTGTGAATTCCGTTTTCCTGCGTGTACGTTCCGTTTTCCTGCGTGAACATTTCGTTTTCCTGCGTGTACGTTCCGTTTTCCTGCGTGTACATTCCGTTTTCCTGCGAGTACGTTCCGTTTTCCTGCGAGTACGTTCCGTTTTCCTGCGTGTACGTTCCGTTTTCCTGCGTGTACATTCCGTTTTCCTGCGTGTACGTTCCGTTTTCCTGCGTGTACGTTCCGTTTTCCTGAGTGTAAATTCCGTTTTCCTGTGTGTGTATATTCCGTTGTCCTGCGTGTGTATATTCCGTTGTCCTGCGTGTACATTCCGTTTTCCTGCGTGTACGTTCCGTTTTCCTGCGTGTACATTCCTTTTTCCTGTGTGTACTGAGTTCATGGTCTATATGTCTGATATTGACATGACCCGGTCTTGCGGTCCGTACCTTTTCTTTGACGGTGCTTCCAAATGAGCTGCCTTTTCATTGGCGGTGCTGACTTTTCGTTGTCGGTGCTTCCAAATGTGGTGCCTTTTCGTTGTCGGTGCCTCCAAATGTGCTGTATTTTCTTTGGCGGTGCTGCCTTTTCGTTGTCAGTGCTTCCAAGTGTGCTCCCTTTTCGTTGGCGGAGCTGCCTTTTCGTTGGTGGTGTTGTCTTTTCGTTGTTGGTGCTTCCTTTTTGTTGATTGCGCGTAGTACAAAATGTAGTAACTGAATATTTACTAGTTTATCATCTCTTGGTGTTACTAAAATATTTTTCAAAGTCACTTGGTCATTTAGTATGTATAAAAAATGTCACGATGGATTAATTGAATTAAATTAGCTAACGACGAAGGTCATGTGGTCCTGAAATGACTAGCCTATACGTCTGATAATGACATGACTCGGTCTCATGGACTGAAGACAATGGATCTATATGTGTAGCTTTGTACATGAACGGTTTATATGTTATTCAGATTATTGAAAAATTAGACTTTCATAATAGGCTAATCGGCACTGTATTAATTCGATGGTCAGGTACATTGACATGAGTTGTTTTTCGTAGAGTGAATGATTAATAAACTCCGCGAAAGGTAATAGAAAACAGAATCTAAAATTTATTTAATAATTAGTTACAACTGTCACTGGTCAAGAATCTAACCGTAGACAGGGATCCATCGAATCAATTTGCAAATTAATAATTGATTTTTTCGGAGACTATTGGAATTTTTCCCGCATTTCTAGCTAAATAATTACATGATTTTAAGATGGTGGCCAAATTTCAAGACGGTGGTCACTTCAGTAATAATAAATGATTACTGCACTGTAGCATGTTATAATCGAACTAGCATGATGGTAAGACAAGTACACACAATATGGTGTCCTCCAGCAGACGAAAACATGATGGTGGCAATGACCACTAGCAGGCGGTAGCTCCTGGTAGCATGTACTGAACAAAAAATGACGGATACATGATGGACATCAAGGTCAAAGTCAAGGACCAAGGTCAAGGTCAATTTTCAAGGTCAAGGTCAAATTTCAAGGTCAAGGTCAAAGTTCAAGGTCAAGGTCAAAGTTCAAGGTCAATATCAAAATTCAAGGTAAAGGTCAAAGTTTAATGCCAACAGTAGAGGTTAAAGGTATGGTGAACAGAAAATTATACTAACATGTCGCTAGAACTCTAGCAGACAAAGACAAGATGGCGGACATGACGTCATACCAGCTTACGATATATACCTTGATATTGGTGGTAGGTCAGTCTGTAGGCGGCTTCTGTGGAGGAAGGATATGATGTTTTTATTTTTTTATTTTTTGCCCTCACCGGTTTAGAACCAAGGACGGGAATCGATATAATCAATCAGAATTGTATTAAGTTAATTTTTTTATGAATTTTGGAATTTTTACCGATTTTCTAACATAAAAAATACGGATTTTTAAGATGGCGTCTAAATTTCAAGATGGCGACCATAACGATAATTACAACATTAATAGGATCTTATATGACGGACGCAACATAAAGTGTAAGAATGACATGGTACTCAACCAAGATGGCGGGTGTAACGAAATATGCAACATTTATATAATCCAAGATGGCGACCATAACGATAAGTCCAACAGTGGTTTTTTAAGATTTTGATTTAATTCGATCAAATAATTTTTTTAATGATTTTTAAAAATTTTCCCGATTTTCTAACATAAAAATTGCAGATTTTCAAGATGGCGGGCGTAACGTGAATTGCAACGGTGACGTCATAATCCAAAATGGTGGTCATGGTATCCTTATTCCTAGAAATGGCTTATAAGCGACTAACTCTTAGGAGTTTTAAGCCAGTTTTAGGAATTTTCAGCCGCTGGGATTTTTAAGGACTAAAAACGGGAATTTTTCCCTCGAAACGGGAAATTTTTTCCTCGAAAACGGGAATTTTAAATTTATCAAATTTTTTGAGATTTTTTGGCGGAATTTTTTTCCACAAAAGTTGAAATTTTGGCGATTTTTGAGGAATTTTGGGCAATTTTTGCCCAATTTTGGCAAATTTTGAGGATCAAACTTAAGGTCAAGGTCAAAGGTCAAGGTCAAGGTCATCCAAGATGGCTGCCGTGACGTCACAATCCAAGATGGCGGACACCGACACCATAACCACAGCCTGACGCCTGGCGCAGGACCATCATTCCTATACTACTAATACGTATTAACGAGTGCCTGATTGCCGCGGACACGCTTAGATAGCGCGATTCGTTCGGTTCGTATCCGTCTCCATAGATATCAGCACCATAGAGGAATAATATTTTTTCGTTTTTATAATACGAATCAACGCATCAACAAATACGCATCCTTAATACACCAAACTTATTTATAATGTGTTACAATTTTTTTAAAATATTGTGCAAAGATCCCGGGTGTAATTTGAATTATTATGTGTAACTGTTAAACACCATTGTTCGTACAAGTAAAACGTATTTGAAAATTCGACGTTACTTTAAAATAACCGTACCTATTGTGCTGAAAATCGGTGGACGATCGTTAAATTATATAATATTAATAATTCAAACGACGAAAACATGATTGAAAAGTCAAATCGATTATTGTTTCAATCGAGTGGAAGAGAGATACGGCGCATGCGTCAAAAAGGGTTGTCTGTAAAGTCGGTTACCGGACGATAATTTTACGTGATAACGCCATAAGAAAACATTGATGAAAAATTGCATACTTTATAATTTTCAAATATTATTTACAGTTTTTGCAAATTTAATTTAAATAATTTTTTTAAATATAATAACAAACAATTAGTTAAAAAGCCCACCTTAACCTGTTTGATAGTATAGAAGATTTTCTCGCACGGTGGTTGGCCGGTTCTTACACGCTCGGCTCAGGCGGAACGTGACAATTTTTCGTGCGCGCAGCCGACGTTCATAGATTTATAAGACGTTATCACGTCAAAAAATGTTTCAGACAAAAGTTTTAGATATAAATTATAAGACTAATACAATACATAAGCTGTGCGAATTCAATGTTGTGCCAACGAAGGGAGTTACGATTTTAATTTCCTCCAACCCTTGTTATTTCAACCCTTTGCAGGTATGGTTGGTCGTGTCAGAAACTTATTAGACAATTTTTTGGGATGTTTAACGAGTTATAATATATTCAAACTGATGTTATTTTTTCCATACTATGTGAGATACAGTAATTTTTCTGTTTTTCAAAAAAAAAAAAAACCTTTCCCAATTCTAACCCTTTCGTCGGATAGTGCCTATGAATGAACTCGACCGAGATTTTTCACTAATAGGTTTTATGTATGAGTTTGGAACTGATGTGTGAAAAATTTCGACAGTTTTCGTGTTCGCAAAATGTGATAAACTTATATATATATATATATATATATATATATATATATATATATATATATATATATATACTAGATAATGCCCGGCATGCGTTGCAATGCCTTAATCAATTTTTTTTTGTAATTTTTTAAACGTATACTAAGCATCTCTCTTTATCTCTCTAATTCTCTATCTCTCTATGTATATCTCTATAACTCTCTCTAACTTTCTATTTATATCTCTATCTCTCTATATATCTTTCTAGCGGACCCGACAGACATTGTCCTGCCCAAATGTACTTTTTGTGAGATATGGATATGGCGGTAAGTATTTCTACGCTGGACATTTTGTATCTTCTCATTATACATACCCCTCCTCTTGGGCACGCCACTGCCGTTACCAAAAACCTTTCCCATGGTTACGCAGAAGGCAACAACAATGCAAAAGCCCGTTGCCATGGAGGCTAATTATCAACAATGCTTAGTTTTTTTTTTTTTGCTTTTAAAGCGTGTATTTTTAGTTTTTCTTAACTCAGAATCGAGATAAAATATCCAATTGTGAATCTAAACCATCCTCAAATCCCCGTGAACTCACACACAAAATTTCATCAAAATTGCGTACAAACAGACAGACAGAAAAAGTACTGTTTTATTCTAGTAAGATAGATAGAGTATTCTTACATGTTCGCATCCATGCAGTATATGAAAAATCAGCATGCATAGCCCCACACCTATAACTATACGTATCTGCTGCCCACGACTTTTTCCGCATGGAATTTTGTATTATCTTGCACCATTTAGAAATTTAAACATTATAACATAACAGTTGATACAGTTGTAGTAGTTTTCTTATGTTCACAAATGATAATTTTTCTCACCTCTATTTCAGTCTTTGAAATAAAAATATGTTACTACCTAAATTTTGAGTAAATATGTTTCTACTTTCAAATGTAATGACGGGAAGACACTTCATAAAATGTCTTTGTAAACCAAATTTACTGTTTTTTCCGTCTCGAGCTAGAATGTAAAGATTGTCTGCATTACTGACCCGCGAGCAAGCTACATACATTTCAGAGAGAGAGAGAGTGAGAGAAAGACACCTATTGAATGTCTATCTAACTAATTTTTTTATGAGAGCATATTTTCATTAAATAAATCATGAAATCATTCAACGATAAAAGCTGTTTATTTAATTAAGCGGACGGGTTCGCTCCAAGGAGAAAATTGACGCGGCGAGACCTCGTGGACATAGAGAAATGACACACACTCACTATTTGTGTGGCTATGAAACATGATTTTTTTTTTTTGCAATTTAAATTGTAATATACAAAAAGGGTATTGAAAATTGAAACAAATATGGCAACACTATAAACTGTCAGGATCATTATTTTTTTCTTACTCTCTACTTAGTTCCTTACAATAGCAAAACTTAATGGCTTCTAATAATGCGTTGCAATTTTTGCTTTTAAAGCGTGTTTTTTTTAGTTTTTATTAACTCAGAATCGAGATAAAATATCCAATTGTGAATCTAAACCATCCTCACTATTTGTGTGGCTATGAAACATGATTTTTTTCTGCAATTTAAATTGTAATATACAAAAAGGGTATTGAAAATTGAAACAAATATGGCGACGCTATAAACTGTCAGGATCTTTATTTTTTTCTTACTCTCTACTTAGTTCCTTACAATAGCAAAACTTAATGGCTTCTAATAATGCGTTGCAATTTTTGCTTTTAAAGCGTGTTTTTTTTAGTTTTTCTTAACTCAGAATCGAGATAAAATATCCAATTGTGAATCTAAACCATCCTCGTATCCCCGTGAACTCACACACAAAATTTCATCAAAATCGGTCCAGCCGTCTAGGAGGAGTTCAGTGACATACACACGCACACAAGAAATATATATATAAAGATATATATATATATATATAAATGTATATAAACGTTTACTTAGCAAGTAAATCTACAATTATATTGACACTAGTAATAATTTAAATGACAGAAATCATTAACCAAGATAAAAATATACTTTTTTTTATTTAGGTGCCGAGAAGATATTCTATACCTGCTGCAGAAGAATTCGTTTTGTGTCCTTGTTTATCGAAATATCACGCGGATCACGCTAGAGTGCTGCATTGAGAGGCGGATATTTCTTGTATTAAAACAAAAGTTTAATTTCTTTTTCTGATGTGTTTTAAACGCGCAATATTTTTCTCGTAAATCTTTTTGATTCGTAGAACGTTTTATATATAAGTCACTGAAAAATTTACATTTGACGATAGTATTAAAAGGCCAGGAAACAAAAGAACTAAACAATTAAAATATTTTAAAAAAAACATTTCCCCATATGTCACAATTTTTTGATCCTTCGATTTTTACAATAAATTTAAAAATAATTAAATATTAGAAAAATCTTTCGAATTTTAAGGAAAGCCGAGTGGTGTCAAGAAAATATATATACTTTTTTAGCTTGATTTTTGAATGCACGAATCAAGCTCTAATTTCCGGTTACTATTTGGGTAATTTTCGCTGCTTGGCAACAATTTCTACGCATTATACTAATAGCAGCATCCAAGGTAGTAGCAGTGCTAAACGAACTATGTTATCGACCCATCGTTACGAGACACCCCACACACCACTCTCTCAAGCCGTGCATCCCGCAGGCAAGACAGCCCCAATCCACGAACTTGTGTCCTTTTTGCACGTCCACGAGCTTTTGTCCACTCGTCCGACCTACTACCGGCCTGTCGGCGCACACGACTCCATTGATACGAGAACATCAGCGACACAAGCAACACTGTCGCTTGATAAATGACTTTTTAGGGCTCGTTTCCAGCACTTGTTTTATGCGAAATAAATGACCCCGCTAGGAAAAAAATGTTTGTGAGAGAGGGAAGTTTATAGATTGGTTAAATGGAGAAAAATGGTCGTAGTGTACACAAGGGCTTTTTTTTTGCTTTGTTTGCCTCTGGCTTCACAAGATAAACCCACTTGTTAAAATTACACCTGCAGTTTTCAACCCAGCTCGGAAAATTTTAAACCAATCTGAACCAGCCTCAGAAGAAAGGCCTGGTCTCAGAGGAGAGAGCCAACCTCAGAAAATAAAGCTGGCCTTAGCAAGAGACATCCGGCCCTAGCAAGAGAGAGATAGCCTTTGAGGAGGGAGATGGACGTAAAAGAGAGAGCCGGCCCTAGAGGAGAGAGAGCAGGCTTTAGAAGAGAGATGAGGTCTTAGAAGAGAGACCTGGCCCTAGTGGGCAGAACTGGCTTTAGGAAGAAAGAACCGGCATCATAGGAGAGAGCTAGTCTTAGAGAAAAGAGACGGCCTCAGGAAGAGAGAGACCGTCTCAGAGGCGAGAGCCGGCCTTAGAAAAGAGAGCCGGCTTTGGATGAGATAGACAGTCTTAGAGGATAGCTGGCCCTAGAAGAAAGAGCCATGCCGAGAGGAGAGAGACGACCTCAAGGAAAACCGGCTGTAAAAAAAAAATAGAATCTTCTCTTATGATATATGTCCTCAGAGAAGGATCAGCTTTAAAATTGATGGTTTGGATATACGTCGTTGTGATCAACAGATTTTCTGTAGAGCATCATCGTTTGGTTTGTCTTTATGTAGCTGTATTGTTTGTATGCTTTTACTATTCTTGCTGCAATTGTTTCGCCGTTTACAGCCCACTACGTTTGTCTGTGCTGTGTTATTATTATGAAAAATTCATTTCACGGTATTCTTTGTGCTGTCTAATCGTTTGACATTTGACATTGGCTGATTTTGGTTGGTTTTATACGTTCTTGCCTATTAAAAAATATTTTTTTTTATCATTCTGACAGTTTTGTTTGGCAAACAGTTTAAACCAGCATTGGTGTATGTCCAAAAATTGTATTGAAATTTTTTTTGTCTATTGTTAAAAATGGTTAGGACTTATTTCATTAAGTAAATAATAAAATAGTGAGTTTAAAGATCATTATTTCTGTGTGTATCAATATCCAAATGATAAGCCATCATTAACAGTGTGATGCTAAACGAGTAACAAAAACCTTCTATGTGTAGCAAAGTAGATGCGTGGAGAGTGTTTATTCATGCGTAGTCAAATGTTTATTTAGCTGTATGTATAAATGTTATTAGCCAAATTTTTAGACAGAAAAAAAATATGTACAGACATGTGTAGCAAAATGAAATCATATTAAGCCATTTGTATTTAGGTTGAGCAAGTTAAAACCTTTTGAAGCCATGTGTGTAGCTATTTGAATCCATATGGAGCCATTTGGAACAATTGCGTAGTCATTTGGATCATTGAGTAGATCTATTAAAAGTCAGTTGGAGCCCGTTTTTGTAACCTATTATTCCCACTGGTTCAGCCATTTGGAGCCATTAGAAATTATTTAAAGCCAGAGTTCATTGGTCATTTGGAGCCACATATGTAGATAAATTATAACTTTTGTAGGTGAATATATATCTATTGTTTATCCTACCTCAGCAACTGGTATATAACTTTTTATGTGTCGCTGATGGATATAATGTGAGGGATTGTATTTCGATGTTAGTAAACATGGATAGATTTGTGCGTTGGTGACGGGGAATGTGCGTCGCGTTGTTTGTTGTTAAATGTGTAGCCTAGTGTGTAACCAAAATTCTGTATATGTGGCCTAATGAGTAGCCAGGTTATGAAAAATATGCAAGGCTTTTAAATAAAGTAGTGGCAACGTAGCCCAGAAATTCGTAGAATAGGTATCAGAGCAGTGAAGTGGTGCTGTTGTCGATGTGTAAAGTACATACTACAAAAAATGACAGAAAAGAATATTTTTGCTTATTATTTATATATAAAGATAAATTCCTCATATGTTTTAAGAGAACTAGAGATAATAATGGAGAATAGTAAGGACGCGTGTTTGACCTCAAATAAAATGAAACTTTTTTTTACACGAATAAAAGAATTGTAGATTCTTTGAATTAAAACAAGAGCGCAAGAGCGCAAGAGCGCAAGAGCGCAAGAGCGCAAGAGCGCAAGAGCGCAAGAGCGCAAGAGCGCAAGAGCGCAAGAGCGCAAGAGCGCAAGAGCGCAAGAGCGCAAGAGCGCAAGAGCGCAAGAGCGCAAGAGCGCAAGAGCGCAAGTATGCTGCGTAATTTCTATCCTTACCTGCTGTCTCCTCTATCGGTTCCCCCACCATGTACGTAACTATACCCCTTCTATCCCTGTTCCCCCACCACGCACCTAGCTATTTTCCTTAATGCGATCGGAATGTTCGTAACGCTCGAAAATGATTACCCCCTTAGCAAAGAAGTTTCTCTTCATTTAACCCGTTTCATTGGAGCTCTCTAAATTACGAACGCAAATTTTTGGTAATGGACAATCATAAATTAGTGATAACTAAAACATTTTGAATCCAACATGGTGGTTTCCACCGTTGTTCGCCTCGTCAAGGCCAGAGAGCACTCGGTCAGTTCCACTGCTCTGGAGACAGTGGTCGACTTTCTCTCGGCTGGGGCGAGTTGAGTCACCGTGAGATTCACAGACGGGATGAGGGTTTGATCACGACGGGGGAACTCCAACACGTTTCCAACTGGCAGTGACTTCAAGCGTGTATTCGTCAGGGGGCGACTGAAATGCTGCCCCTTGGAAGGGCAGCCCTTCAGGATTTTTCTTACAGTGGTTAGTTTGTAAAGTGACCTAACCTAACCTGACCTAACCTAACATAACCTAAACTAACCACTGTCAGAAAAATCCTGAAGGGCTGCCCATCCAAGGGGCAACAATTCAGACAAACTTTCAAAAACACTACTGTCAGAAAAATCCTGAAGGGCTGCCCATCCAAGGAGCAACAATTTAGACAACCTTTCAAAAACACTACTGTCAGAAAAATCCTAATGGGCTGCCCTTCCAAGGGGCAACAATTCAGGATTATAAATTTACAAAAATAGACACATTTTAAGATACTGGAAGGGCTGCCCTTCCGGTCGCTTTACAAACTAACCACTGTCAGAAAAATCCTGAAGGGCTGCCCATCCAAGGGGCAACAATTCAGACAACCTTTTAAACACTACTGTGAGAAAAATCCTGATGGGCTGCCCTTCCAAGGGGCAAGTTTTCAGGATTATTTAAACACTTAAATAAACATGTTTTCAAAATTTGGATGGGCTGCCCTTCCAGTCGCTGTACAAACAAACCATTGCCAGAAAAATCCTGAAGGGCTGCCCTTCCAAGGGGCAACAATTTAGCTCCCCCTTCGCCAGAACCACACTTCCAAGGAGTGAGAGGTGGGACCATCCTGTCTCTGTCACTTTGTGTACCTTATCATTCTCAACTGCACTTCGTAATACGGATAAAGTTCGTTCTAAGCCTGCTATATGTAAATATAAGTGGCAAGCAAGAAAGTTTTGCAGTAAAATTGTTGGCTCATTAACATATTATATGTTTTTGCGGCTATTTTCTTTGTCACCTTGGCATCTAAGTTTAATCACGTGAAATTTGGTACACTCAAATCTTAGCAAAGTGTCGAAAGTTTAAATGGCTTCTTATATGTAGAGGTTCCTTGCTATACCACATAGTCATCAATTTCAATCCTCGATTTGACATTGATAAATTTTTATTGACATTTCATTTTTTTATAAATGATGTTAATTATATTATAAAAAATAAATGTAGGTAAATGTGATTTTTAACATTATCGACACCGACTGGTATGTCATTGGTATTGGTTCGGGTTTGAGCCAAGGGTAAGATAACGGAACTTCGACTATCGCCTCATGAGTGCGTCACGTGAGCAGTCGGTAGTTCTGGAGTTAAACACACAACAAAACTGAACTCCTTACATTTTTAATACATATATTTGGGAATTAAAACATGAAATAAATAAATAAATAACTGTTACAGACATTTTTTTTTAAATTAATTTTTATTGGGACACATATTTTAAGTTCATATAAAAATAAGTGCCTCGAAACTATTTAATTTCCTTTAAAATAATATCAAAAACTTATTGACGTGACAACGTCTAATAAATCGATGAACGCCAGCTGCACGTACGAAAAAGTGTCCCTTTGAGCACATTGTCCCGTTTCGCTGTGTCCCGTTATGCTCATTTTATATTGCTCTTTGCTAACCTGAACCTCTTAGCATTGCGACCGAGTCCGTGGCGTAATTCTGATTTCATGCATTTCACTGTAACATTTTCATTGCTCTTTGCTAACCCGTTCCTCCTAGCATTGCTGCAGAGTCCGTGGTGCAAATATATTATTTTTGACTTGCATCTTGGTGTTGGGTAACCATTTTCCTTCACATTGTCCTTGAAACACTCCCATTCGTTTCCTACTTTTTCTATCATCGACCTATCCTTAACAGAATAACACAGATTGGAAGAAGTTAAATAGCAAACATGTATAAAAGTTATAGTTAAAATAATCTCTTCGTTAAAGTTATAAACGTATTTGAATTAATGAGTGCAAATAAAAGAAATTTATCAATTAAATTGTAGATTTCATTTCACTCCTTTGTATCCATACAAAATAGTGATAATTCAATAAAAATGATTCAATTTTATTCATAAAAGTATGCAATCATTTCATAAATGTTTGGTTATGACGTTGTTACGTTAAACTATCATCCGTATACCGACTTTACAGACAACCAATTTATTTTAATAGTAAATAGATATTTCTTTTTATTTATAGTAAATAACAGGGTTTAGCAGTAAAACGTGGAAATATAATTGTTGTTGTATTAACACACGCCTGCCCTATTAAAATGTCTACAACTCACTGGCTTTTATAACGAGTGACCTTCCGTAAAGCACTACTGGTCACGCCGTGTCCTGACAGTGTAAAAAGTACAGAATGTAATTTTACTGTATTTTTTAAATATCCCGTGCAAACATAATTACCTCGCTGTGTTTCCACATCACTCCGGTGACTTACAGCTCGCAAACAGCTCCGGGACATCGAAGCAATTTCCGTTTTCAAAACTCGTAACGTATGCGTCAAAACATAATTTTCACCAAACATGGAAGTTGATGAACGAAATAATTAGTACCAGCCCGTTAATTACTTTGCCGTGGGGGACGAATATAAACAGGAAAAGAGAAACACAGATAAAAGCTTATGCATGTCATGCTATATATGTATATATATGCCGAAATTTTATTTAGATAATTATTTTATGTAAGTTGAAATCATAAATTTAAATTAAGGTGAGAGATTCGTTGTTCATTAAAATACGCCGGTCATGTAAACACGAAATACCAGCCAAACCCTCACTTATCTGCAGGCCAAGTTCCTGTTAGAAAAAGAGGGTTAACGTTGATTGTGTGATCAGCACTCACGCGACTGAATGTGTCTGTTTATTTTGCATTTCCTCTTTCTTTCCCTTTTTCGCTGCAAGATATTTACATCAACGTTGTGGAATACCAGTTCTAAATTTTAACGTTGTTTTTTTTTTTAATATTTTCAAGTTCTTTTTTATTGTAAAATATTTGTTTTTATAAAAAGATTTACTTATTAGTGCGAACCAAAGAAATTCTATTTATTATATTGAACAGTTTTATCCAATGTTTCAATCAACAGAGTAACCTTTTTTTAAAATGATGTTATCTGTATTTTATTTATAATTTAAACAAAAATTTTTATTTTAAATATAATAGTAAAAGAACTTGTTAACAACTATACAAATTATGCTTAAATTCAATTTTATTTTCAATGGACAAAACAATTTACCACCATGGATATCAAGGAAAGCGGACACAAGAATGTTACTAACAGTAAAATTATTTTTTACATAAACAGGTGAAATGTGTCTCTTTGGATACTTCTATTTAAACAGTTAGGCAATATTTCTTTTATATTTGGGTCTTAACATTCTATTAAAAGTTGATAGTTTTAGATTATAAATTATTTTCAGATGACATATGCCGCTTTGTTTAAGTTCAGAGTACAGGTAGGAAAATTAAGCATTAAAGATTTTAATAAATATACTCAATTATTACTTTTTTTCTTATAAATGAATAGTCAAAATTTAATCTACAAATTTCGAAATTCTGGTTCATCAAGAAAATATAATTAAGAAATAAACAACGTATGATGTACATAATGTGCTCCCAAGTCAGGTATACGTTTTTGAAACTAAAGCTGAACAAATTGTTAATTAAAATTATAGTACCGTATTAAAGATATAACAAATCTAAATAGAAAAATGTGATAAAGCCAACACAAATTGTGCACTTTCGTAATGTACTATTGAAGTAACTGGGAGTAGCGCCCTTATTTGTCATATTTTTGTGACACTTTTTAATATTGTAATTTTTACAGGCCTGTCAAAAGTATGTTAATATGTCACCTAGAGTTATTTCCCTTTTTCGAGAAATTCTATTAATACATTTATTGAAAAATTGCAAAAAAAAATGAACGTATGCAACACGCACATCACCAAGCATGATAGGGCTGCTACAAATCAGGGGCACTGGATGTAAGGTGTGAAACAAACGTATGGTATTAAATTAAAACAAATTACTAAACAAAGAATTAAAACCACTGTAGACACAATATATGCACGAAGTATTTACACATGTGTTAACATTGACCTCAAGAGAATAAATAAAGCCTTACTTAAATTTCTTGGAAAATATTTTATCCCAAATTAAAGAAAATGTTACTTATTTTTTAATTTAAAAATTTCCCAAAATAAAATTTTGTTTAATATTACTGATCTCTGCAATGTACAATAAAATTTCAAACGAAATATGGTGCATTTTGAAATGCTGTAAAATAACATGCGTTGTCTAAATTTTCGGTCATACGTCCAAATAATTTTTCTTCATAGTAATAAAGTAATCATACAAAAATATGAAAGGTTCTGGGTTTGAATCCCGGTTAAATCGTCCACAACAACTCTTCAATCTACGCACTAACAAGTATGAAAGGCGCAGAAATTAAGAAAAACAAAGCCCTAAAATTGTTTAGGGAGATAATATGAAGCTAAATGTGTTAACAAGTTCATATAGAGGTGGACTCAAAATTAAATAACAGGAGGAATAAAATATAAACAAAACAGCTCATTCATAACATTTATTCGTTAATACGATTCGTTTGTCAGGTAATGACTTCATTATAAAATACATGATCAATAAAAAAATACTTACATGATTGCAATCGTAAGTAAATTTAAAATAAGCGTGAATACGCATTTACATTTTGACGAAGTATGCAGGTAGCCAGTTGTGCTACCAAGACAATAAGTTACAAAATATATTTATTTACAACTATTCTCCAAAATTTATAATACATATTTTGTGATTAAAAGTGATTATAAAAAAAAGCATGAGACTATATATATGATTGTACATACTTTATGATTACGTGACTCAAAATCACACATACACTGGAAAATGCATAATACTAAAACATGGGACGGCTTAGCAGTAAGAAGGACAATTGAATGATGTCTAACCAAAAACATGGCTAACAGATCGCTCGACATACACGCGATTGAGATACAATGAAACTAAATTTTACGTGCCAAAATATCAAGAGCTCTAAGCATAATACACATCCCCTCGAGAGTACTAACACGTAAGTAAATATGTACTCAAACCTCAAATGCACTACTATAAAAACTTGATGATGTAAAGATTTTATTAAATGATTTATCAAAATGCGTCAAATAATTTGTGATTTATGCTCGAATAACAGACAAAAAAAAGAAACATTTTACAAATAATTTTTTTTAGTTATAAATAACGTAAATAGCCATTTCCTATAATTTTTTATCATTTCATTCAATGTACTGACCTTTTACCTAAAAATGTTTTATTATTATAGATATTCTATGGGCCTGCTGCCAGTGTATCATTGGGTTCCCTCTTCTCTTTCTCGCTAATTATAATATATTATATATAGGAAAACACTTTTCATTTGGATAATGAAAAGTTACAAAATTAGCTTCAAGCCACAGGAATACTTAGGTTCGATATCTATCAAAACATGCAAAACCAAGAACTATGGAAATAAAACCTCTGAAATATATTTTTATATGCCAAAATTTAAAGAAGATTGTTAGACCATAAACCATAATTATCTTCTAAAGAATAATAAAGAAAAATTTTCAATAAAATAAGCGTCTAATGTGTGTGGATTTATTTTAAATATTTTTATCATCCCAGCTTCTTCTCCCATTTTGTATTATTGATTTTTTAATACAATAATGTTTTACACGCTAAATATCTTCACGATGTTCCACTATGTAAGTATTGAATTTTTTGATTTGTAGCCAATTTGTTTTACAGATATAGGTTACAGCATATGTGTATAATTGCCCGGCTTAATGCACTTACTGAGTTTCCTCAGATACGTAAATGCATGCATTACTACTTCTGTAGTGATAACTTCTAAATATTTATCAAAAATTTAGTATCGGATAAAAAGGACTGGGGTGGCCGTAACGTAATATTTAAGGCTAGTTGAGGATGTCTTACGAAAAATTAAAAAACTTGTGGCACAAAGTGAGAGCTGAGCCCAAGTCAGTAATTAAATAATACCCTTGAGGTCAGCGCTTTTGTATCAGTTTTTCGCTTTCACGAATGTTTCTCAAAAGAAAAATTTTCTTGCCTTAAAAATATTGCGTGATTTCAAACTAATTAAATAGTATTGAGAGGCATGCTGGAGTATAAAAATTGGTTGTCTGTAAAGTTTAACGTGGCAACGTTATAACAAAACATTGATGAAATGATTGCATACTTTTATGAATAAAATTGAATTATTTTTATTGAATTATCACTATTTTGTATGGATACAAATAAGGAGTGAAATGAAATCTACAATTTCATTGATAAATTTACTTTTATTTGCACTTATTAATTCAAATATGTTTTTTTACATGTTTGCTATTTAACTTCTTCCAATCTGTGTTATTCTGTTAAGGATAGGACGATGATAGGAAAAGTAGGAAACGAATGTGTGTGTTTCAAGTTAAATGTGCCTCGAAAAAGTCAAATCGATGGTTGTTCCAATCGAGTGGAAAAGAGATAGATGCGGCGCATGCGTTCAATGGGCGTAACGGGACACAGCGTAACGGGACAACGTGCTTAACGGGACACTTTTTCGTGCGTGCAGCCGGCGTTCATCGATCTATTTATTAGACGTTGTCACGTCAAAATGCGTTATT
This sequence comes from Bacillus rossius redtenbacheri, assembly GCF_032445375.1. Lineage (NCBI taxonomy): Eukaryota > Metazoa > Arthropoda > Insecta > Phasmatodea > Bacillidae > Bacillus > Bacillus rossius. The sequence goes on along the minus strand of NC_086339.1, from coordinate 40,191,263 downwards.
TTTTTAATTTTAATTTTTTTTTTCGTCATGAAATAAAAGTTTAACTTGGAGAGGTTGTACTTAATCTCAGAAGGAAGGGAAGGGGTGGCTCTCAGACGCGGGTAACAAGTCCGCCGTCTCCCTGGCGTGTCTGGGCAGAGCACGGCCAAGCAAGACGCATGGGGCCATCTCGAGTCTCCTCGCAGGACGGATGCGGCGATAAAGCCCTCTCCGGGGCCCCTTTTCCGGGGGGGGGGGGGGGGGGGGAAGACGGTGACGTCGCCGACCGGGCGATGCATTGCGCCCATCAGCGGCGAGTGTTTTTGCGTGTCGCCGCATGAGAGACGCGAAGACGGGGGGCGCTGATAGGGCCTTGGTGAGCCCTCTTCCCCTCTCCTATCCCCCCCCCCCCCACGCAACTGCAGCCAACATTTCATTTCTCAGGTTTGGTCCAACCTCTCGTCGTGTGACACTTCACAATCACGTTAGAGCGATTCTTTGCATCAGTACTGCCTATTATATGTATATTCAGGGTTAACTTTATATCCGAATACGTTAAATAAATCTGCCATTTAAAGAAATGCATTTTTTTAATACGAGTTATAAAGGTTTTGAAAATAAATAAAAATAATTTTTAATTACAAGTAATAACTTCATTTTCATTTTAAAAGATGTTTAACACATAAAATTTAACTTACACGATAATTTACTGGCAAAATATGTTTCTCCGTTTAAATCATACAACAGAAAGAAAAATCAGTTTGCCTGAATTTACCTGTCAATGTGACGTGTTGTTTATATTGTTCCTTTTTTTTGTTTATTTATGATTTAAAAAAGTATGTAAATATTTTTACTAACGAAGAAATTTCTATGGATTTTACAGCTACAGAAAAGCAGATAATCAATTTATATTAGTGTCATGGATGTATGAAGTCAGAAATAAATATTTAATTTTGAATGTTTGTCTACAATTTTACAAATAGCAGATAGTAAGAAAAAATCATACATCTGGTGAGGAAGGAAAAAAACTTCTTAAAACCAATCAAGTTTTACGTATCGTCCTACCTGCCGGATGATGGCACGAATATTCAATAAGCCAAGATGGCGGTCGAACCCGAGTCTTAACGGACCTACGAACTCGCTCACATACGCCTGGTGTACACTCTGCCGCACGTCGTAATGGCACAGCCAACCAAGATGGCGGCGCGGTCTTCGAGGATGGATTGCGGTGATATCTCCCGGAGAGAAACGACCTGCTTCCCTCGGCAGCCACTTCCGGTCACCCATATCCGTCCCACATTTCCGGTCGCTGGTGCGACGAACGTCAGGGTTCGACTTCTGCGTCTTCAACTGTTCCTAGCTTCTCCCCTCTTCGCGCAGCACACCATGTGCCTGTTGTTGCGGGCCTATTGGTCCTTCGTTTCTATAATTCTTGATTTTTTTTCTTGTTATATTTAGTTTCTTCCCTTTCTGAGCCGCTATTTTGGCCCCCACAGTCACTTCTTTCATCCTCCCATCTGAAAGCAAGGTGGCGAACTGCCTTTAAATTTTTTTTCCGACCTTCCATCTTTCTTTCCTTACTTCGGGTCGTTTTTAATTCATTACTGTTCACTATTTCCTTTCTGTGCTCTGGGTTTTTTTATACTTTTTCCTGGAATTTGTAATGATGATATTTGTTGTACTTTTGTGTTGTTTCTATTTTATCATGTATTTATTTTTGAGCATGGAAGAGCTGAGTCAGCTGGAACGTGCTATTTTCTTGACTGTTGTGTTCTTTTGTAACTATGTATTTTACTGCTGAAATAAATTAATTTTAAAACCAAAAAACTAAACATGTGCCAGCAGTACCTACTGGTCAGCCACGTCCCGACTGCGTGTATGGCGTGTACCGTACCCGCGCCTAATTGTGCCCCGGGGCTTGTAAGAGCACCAGGTCAAAAAAAAAAAACCTCCCTACAGGAGGTCACGGTGGTGAAACATGGATTAAATATCTCCAGGGCAAGATACTGTACATTTTAATGTGAAATAACCGAAATAATCTTAAACGATACAAATGGAAATGAAATAAATCCACATATACGGAAATGAGTCGGAAACCTAATACATCAAACAAAATCATTCAATACAATTGAAATAAAATTATTTGTACCCAAATGAAATTAAAAAAATAAATTAAACTAAAAAAACATCAAAAAGCATCAAAAGAACCCATTTATAACGAAATAAGTGTACTTTAATAGAAACGAATTTAAATTATTAAATGCATGAATTGTAACGAAATAAATCAAAGGAAAGGACTGAAATGCGTGGAAATGTTATCTACTTGAACATATTAATGTAAAATAACCGAAAGAATCCCAAACGATACAAATGGAAATAAATTAAAACCACATATACCGAAATGAGTCTGAAACCTACAGAATGTTTCAATGCCTATACGTAGGGCCATGCATATTTCGCGAAAATATTCCGAGAAATGTTATAAGTTAAAACACCGTAGAATCGTCTTTGTTTCATGACTGGGTGAATTTCTTTCAGGTACAGGTCGACTGTTACGACACCAATCGCAGTATTCTAGTGCGGAAGAAACCGTATCCTTAGTGGCTCGGTTTCTCTCACAGGCGGTCGCCAGTCACAAGGAAGAAACCGCTGCTGAGGATATACCATGTTGCAGTCTAATAGACGTTCAGATTTATTCGCGGAAAATGCCTGCCCCTAACCTAGATTTTTCACATTTTGTCAGTTATTTGTGTGTTCTTCTCTAGAAAAAATTCTGTCGACGGGGGTATGAAACCAAATAATAAATGTTTTTTTAACAATCCGTTAAGGTCATATCGGTCGTTGGTGAATATTAAACTGATTTGACAGTTCCTCCGAGTAGTACGTGCAGCGCTTAGTGAATGAAAGAAATTGTTGATTGGGATACTTAAATTTTTCATTTAGAACTATTACAAAAATAAAAATGGGTGCGTGTACTTAGTTACGCGCGTGAGAAGTTATACTTCTTTGGCATCATTAAATATAGTTTTTAATTGCATGCAAAAATAGTGCGTTGAGTCTCTCCGCGCGGAAGAAGTGAAACTTCGTAATGTGGAAATGAAAATAGGAAGGGGTATAAATTGATTTTTAGTGAAATCATATTGTATCAAATCAAACAAAAAAAAAGAATATATTTGTAACGATTCATAGATAATTTTCAGAGAGAGAGAGAGAGACCTATAGAATGTCTATAAAACTAACATTTTTATGAGAGCAGATTTTCATGAAATAAATCATGAAATCATTCAACGATAAAAAATGTTTATTTAACCAAGCGGACAAAAAATATGGCACAAAGCGCCTCAAGCTTTTTTCTCATTTATACTAGTATTGCTTATATACTATTGTCATAAATTAAATTTTAAAATTATTTTTTACTTTTTAGTTTGATAATCTTTAAAAGCATGTTTCTTTAGTTTTTTAAACTATATTTATTATTTCTTACTCTCTACTTAGTTCCTTACAATAGCATTCACTCTCGCTCTCTCTTTCTATTCCCTCTCCCCAGGAGCGTTAAACGTTTAACGCAACCTTGTTGGAAGTCGCATTAGAAGTATAACTTCAATAAGCAATTGTGTTAAAGAAATCGCTTCAAAGAACGGCCACTGTTTACAAGTATCATACTATCGGTAACACTAAAAATTACTTTACAGAATAAATTTTTGACGTGTAACAGCTTAGCTCTCGGTATACGGCATTTGGTAGGAGTAATTTCGTGAATGGAACGGAAGTCACAGGGAACAGAAATGTGTTACTATGATGCTTCCTTGTGTGGCCGATGGAGCGAACCAAAGTAAACAAAGCCAAAGGTAAACTTTATAGTATTAACTGTTTAATGAATTTTAACAAGTTGGGTGGAATTTAAAAAATTAAATTCCTTGTCGAAAATCAGATCCTAACCCAGGTTTAGTACTTTTTTAAAGGATTTTTCTTTAATCGGAACAGTTTCATTATATTTTAAATTTTCCGACAATAGTCATCGCAACTAATCCAGCAAAGAATTCTAGCGGTGGGTGTCGAAAATAGTGTGATTCGCGTCAAATTAGTAGATGAAAAACAAAGTTTGTGTGTGTATTTATAACGCTTGGTATTATTTTGAAGAATTCAGCGTTATATTACGTGTCCAAGTTTCGTATTATAAGTGTATTTCCAAGATATGAACATATGAGTTTGCACTTTACCGAAGTTAGATGTTACACATCTCTGGTGAGTACTGCAAGACTCGCTCACATGAGTTTTTCTTGTTTAAGCATCAAGAAGATTAACATTTAAATACTATCTTCACTATTTTGAGTATTTCTACAATTTTAATAGCATTCACTGGAAATATAAACGTAAATAATTGTCATCAGACCGAGTAAAAACTACTAGAACTTAAGATAAGTGTTGCACTGGCCTCATATTTGTAATAATAAAAAAAATACAATTTGTGTCGGTTTGATTTGCGGCGCTAGGCGTGTGCCATCTATGTCCATGATATTTCCATCTAAACCAGTATTATAATGTTCAGATGTGTTAATACCAATGTCTCCTTTAGCTTATTGTACTGAAAATTACGCCCCGTGTATAAAATTTATGTTTTTAAGAGACAGGAATCGGGTGAATAAATTAAAAGTAACGATAAAATAACCAACGTGTAAAGTGGACTAAATTAGTTTTCAAAAACTATTTTGGTGAGGTGTAAAACGTTCATTTCACACAGCATTGTACGATGGCGCAGATCCGGCGGATAACTATTCAATAATAAAACATTAAATTCCTGCATGAGTATTTGGCACTCTAAAAACACGGTTATCGTTAAGGGATGAGCCGTAACGCAAGTTGCAACAAGAGACATTTTGAGGCCTCAGTGATAAGAAAACCAACGCTCACAAACACAGTTGAGTACATCTAGATTTGCGATCGCCCTGCGAGAGAATCTGGTTTAGTTGTTTGTGAAGCATAAATGCGCTATTCCGAGCGAATCAAAGAAGCAGTCACAGCGCGATTATTCTTCTTTGCTCTGTCAGACACTGAAGGACTGAGTTAAGAATTAATGCCTAGCACAGATTTGATTAACTTTAACTTTTACTTAAACATAGTATATACCGACGCACATATTTGTTTGAAAAATAGTAAAAATTCGTAACTGTTGCGATAAAATAAATAACTACATAATAAAATATGTTTCTTAATATAGAAAAAACTATCTGTCTCTTTAGCTAAATGTTCTTCTCAGTCTCTTCTTGGGTAGGTAATTCAAACAATAGTTTTTTTCCGGTTTGGGCTATTTCGATCGCACTTCCAAAAAAATGACTTCTTAAGGTCGCCGTCTGGTCGGGGTGTATGTGTGTTAGTGAAGCGGGATGATAAGCGCGACGCTCGCTGGTATTTCTAGCGTGGTATAGCCTCTAAGCGCAAGGCTCTGAACTTGTGAGAAGTCTTCTCGTCGTCACATGAAAACTGTGAAATTTGAGCGGTGACCGTAACATTATATGGCCGAGAAATGAAGATAAAGATGTAATGCAAGTCCCTTATGTATTTTCAATAATCTGTACCGGTTGTTTTACGGCTAAACATTACTCCTAATACACGTCTTTAAGTCATTTTCAGTCTTATAAAAATACAGTTAAAAAACATAATCCGAAATCAAAATTTCTTTTTGGCCCTCAGCGAATTCTTAAATGCTTTTCGTAAACAGACCCCACTCGGATATCTTGAATAGGTTTGAAATCTCGTTGTTTTCACTGAAGCCCTGCGCACCGTATGTGCTCCCGGGCAGACGGTGCCATTAATGTGACACTGTACGAGGACAACTTTCTGCCGAAATGTGGAAAGACATGCTCAGATAAATGAATAAGAGTTGGACGTCTCATAAATTGCAGCGATAGATGATGGTATGCGAGTGAAACATTGACGGAGTGAATTTGTGAAATAAAACTTACAACACGCCGAGAAAACCCACATTATCACGGCAACGTCCAGCACTTTATTATTTTACGAAATTTGCGGATTCTGCCCCACCGGAACAGGAAGTGAGATCCCCTTGGAGGGAAAAGAGTGAAGTGAACAGTCACCACCGGGGGCATCTCTGCTCCAATTAAGAAGTCCTTTCAGTCACTTCACACTGCACCTAATACTCGGAGCAACTATCATAAACGTTTTGTATTCACCCATGTCCTTTGTGGAATGGTTGGAAATCTTTTGTTTCAGTTCAAACCTACGTCGACAGCAATTTCGCTTGCGACAGACACTCATAACTAACAAAAGGTGCGAAAAATAGATAGACATTGAAAAATCCTGTGGAAACTTCCTGTCCTGGAGATATTTTGGGTCAATTTTTTTCTGCCGTGTCCTCAAGCCATGGATGAATCAAGCCATGGATGAATTAAGACAACGCATGTCCGCAGGATTGTGTCATGGAGCCTCGAGTAAGACCCGGGTATATTTCCTCTGGGGTGGACTTTACTGTCCTCTGCTTACTTGGACACCACCCAGCTGTTCCAGTTCATTGACTATAGACTTATGAGACGTATCAAATAGTTTTTTTTAGTTTTTCAAAACTATTCGTATTAACTGCAGGTGTTTTTCAGAAGCAGCGCCACAGTAAAAGCCCCTAGGCATCATCTGAAGTGCAGTGTTGTTATTACTCACATGGCTCTTGAATTAATTCCAGTCGTGGCCAGTCAAAACTTCTCTCCCCTTCTTCAGGGTTAGGCCTGCGTCTTCTCTGTTCGGTTCCTCTGCACTCTGCCAGGCATCGCCAACTGTAAGACCTTCTAAGGCCGCTTATTACCTATTTAGGGTGTTCATCCCCGTTATGTACTATCCCTCAGATACACTTTGGTTCAATCTCCAGTGAATTCGGATGCCTAACTTCGGCTAAGCGACGTGTGGGTGATGTTGACGCATCCTTTAAGAAGAAACGGTAATGTGGATAGACAAATGACCAAACGCAGCAACGTTAAAAGTTATGCATACGTATTAAATTAATAAAAAATTAATAAAAAATTGGTTGCTTTACCACAACGTGAGAGAGAGAGGAGAGAAAATAAATTTAAAAACCTACTTCCAAACAGGATATAATCATCATAACACCGGATAACAATAATAACATAATTGACTACTTAAAAGGGTACTCTACTTTGCAACTAGAGGAAGAATTCACTTGCACTATTTATCGCATTCTCTCCATCGTGTTTAGAACAGTTATTCTCTTAAAAAAATTACCCAAATTATTGCAAAATTATTGTGAAACAACCGAGATTGTTTTTTGGTATTAGAATGAATTTCTGGGGAAAAAAAAATGTTTTAACAAGATATATTTGAAGTGCTTAAAATAGGTTACTGTTTTTTTTCTGGGTAGTAGTCTACTAAATAGTTAAAATGTCAATAGTACTTTTTTTAATGAATTAAGTATGGATTACAAAGACTTCTGTACACTGTTTTATATTTTCTGACAAATGACAAGTAGCCATCAGTTCATGTATTGAGAATTATTTTTTCTTTTTATAACATGTAAAACGTCTTGAATCTCTCATCGGTAGAGACCGGAAAAATTCGCGGGTTCAATGACCTCCAGGAGAGACTCCAATATCCTCTACACACTCGGGCGAATGCCAACTGTTGATTGGCTGCTGACTTGTGAGTCGTCTCGACTGGGTGGCCTATGATTCGACACTTCTATAAGTGAGGGTCTCTAATTGGCCCTCAGTCCTCCAGATTAACAGTGAACCATGACAGAAGCAGCACTAAGGTATAATTATTTGAATTTTGGCATAACACGAAATGAACCCGCGAAGTTTTCATGTCTCTACTCATCGGTGATCATTCAGGAACAGTTCGCCCTACTTTATTCGACCGGTGGTATAATCTAACCCATTACTCAGCACTTTGCGACGAGCTCCGGGAAGCATTAACCTTAACCCTCCCTCGCCTTGTAGGTTGGTGCAGGGGGGGGGGGGGGGGATAGGCGCAGGGCAATTAACCTCCAGGGATTGATGGCTGCTGGCGAGGAGTTAGGCCCGGAGTCGCCTTGGCCTGGGTGTAAGATGTCGGCGGCGGAGGAGGAGGCGGCGGTAAAGGGTAAGACGTCTCAGCAAGGTCTCCAAGGACCGCGGGTAATTACCCCGCGACTACCGATACACGTCCCTTGCGAGCCTCGTCTCCATGCGCTCGTATTCGGAAGGTACTTGTCTTCATTCAGAGACCTTTGCTGGATTACGGAATACAACACGTGACTCATCTTAAATAAGTGTTTAAATAGTTTAAGGGTATTGTTTGTATACATTTTCACTTCAGTTAAACATGCAACAGTCATGAAATACTGTGGAAATAATCAATATTTTGTCATAAATAAGCTTAAAGTTTATACGTTTAACTTGAGAACTAGATTAACTGCAAACATTGCAATGATAATGCATTTTATTACAGACATTTCCTATAGTAAATATTAACAGTCTAGCATGCCTCCATTACCCTCTTAAAACGTAGTTTAGCATTATTCGCATGCACTGTGAAAAGCGTGACTCTTTACTCGACCAGGAAGTGTGAAATTAAATTATTTTCAGTTTATACGCCATGAACACAGGCGTCAGGGAATACGCGTATATAGTGAGATGCCTGCTTTGCAGACAAGAGTCAAGCTGATTGCCCGAAATCTATTTGTCAATACAGCATGCCGAGTGTCACTTAGAGTTTGATCGTAATGGCTGCTGAATAATATAAAGATTTTCTTAGCACCTTTGTGATTTTTAATTTTCTCGCCATATAATTGCTGTTCGTTAATTCCAAAATAGATTCTTACAAAACATTTTAATAATAAAAATTACTGAAGCTTAACAAATAATATTTTCCAAAATAATGATTTCAATGTGAGTTATTTAGTTCAAAGTGTCACTCGATAATAAAATACTCTCTATTATCTCCATATTTAAATAAATGTAAGTCATAATTTTACATAACTCGAGCATAAATTAATCTGAGCTGTTGAATAATTATCTAAGTGTCAAAAATTAAAATTAAATATAACTTAATGATTAAAGAAGTAAATCTAAGCACAATAAAACTCATTAATAATTTTTCAGCTAACTCTCTCTCTTTCTCTCTCTCTCTCTCTCTCTCTATATATATATATATATATATATATATATATATATATATATATATATATATATACATACATATTAAGTACGTGAGTAAAATTGTGCTTTCTTGTTTGGTTATAGATACGACAAACGAGGTTGTTACATTCCTTAAAACTATGTACACATACTTAGCCAAAAATCATAACTTATTATTTAAAGCTTATGTGAGCATTTTTATTTGCAAATGTGTTTCCTTTGAGTAATTTTCTGCAATGTCAATGTGGACATGATGAGAGCAAACAATCTCCGCTGCCGGATATCAAGTTAACTTTCTCAAACTTAAGGCTAGTGGTGGTGCTATAGTTTGTTTCTTATGACGCAGTTAACCAGGTTTAGAGCGCATTTGACACTTCGATGTGAGCCCTGGACGCTTGGAGATTGTCTGTCATGAGATGGCACCACATTTGAGTTGTGAGGAAGAACTTCAGTCCAATGAAAGTAGGTTCTCTTAAAATTGGCAATTTCTGGATACTATTTAATGTATATAAGGAAAATAAAATTTTATAATACACATTACCGAATGAACGTAATTAATGATTTGTAATATCAGAGCTTTGTAAGAAACATTTGTCACTTGTAGAACTTTTTTCACATTTGAAAAACTTGTATACAGTTAGTGGTACCTACGGACAATATAAAGAGAAAGTAAAAAATAAATGATAATCACTTAAAAGGATTATTTTAAACTGCTTATTTGCAATGGAACCAACGTATCTTAAAATTTAAAAAGAAGTATCAGTATTATGTAATTAGAAAAATTTCTGTTTCAGACTCAGAATATGTGTTTTCATAAGCGTTTGTATGTGCACTAAATTACTAACTCTTCTCAAATTATGAATTTCTCCTTTTAAAACAGATTTTTTAATTTCAGCACATATAAAATGTAAAATGTAAATGTAAAAATTTTTTATTTTATTTATTCTTAAAAATTGTGCAATAATTTGGTTAAATTAGACCACGCATACATACAAACACGTGCACACAGACATAGAAAGACATTAATGATACATTAAGCTTATATGTTAATATTATGTTCGGATTACATTCTATTGTTTATTCCAGTAAAAATATCACGTTTTGAATTAAAATTATACCAACTTTTATAATTTAACCTCATTGGGCGAATGTCTCTGCAAAGGACCAGCATTTTTTTTTGAATTAAGGACATTATACATTTATTTAATGAGTCATAAAAATTATAATTTACGGTATGTTTTCCTGGGAACATAATACAAGTTTTAAAAATTGGATATACAATACAATATTAATTATATTTGGTGATATGTAGTTTTTAAATACCAGCAAATATTTCAATTTTAAAAGCATACATAAATTTAATGATTTATTTAAAAATGTTATTATTATAGAAATATTTACTATGTACTACTATACAAAAAAATTATATATTTTATATATAAAGTATCCAGTATTGCCCGGGCTAAACACATCGTGAAGAGGCTCTTCTTAGTCAAACAAAGATTTACAGATAAAAAATACGCAATAGCCTTTGCCATAGAGATGAAAAAATAAACATCATCTTTACAGTTTTTAGAACTTTTTTTGAAAAACGTGAAATTTTACATTAGCCACTGCCGGTAATATAGGTAAGTAACATCCCTGTCAAGTTTCAAGTCTGTAGGACATAAGTACTTACGGGAATTTCGATCTTTAATGCTTTTCCCCTCCCCCTTCACAACTTAGGAGCTGATTTTTGTATAATCCTGTCCTAGCGGATGCCTATGTAGAAACTAGAATATTGTTAAAAGCGTGGTTTGGTGAGGGTGCAAAATAACAGGTGCTAGAGGTTATTAAATAAATTAATTTATAATTACATATGAAGATAACTCGAAGATTTTTAGTGATATATAACTTGGGGATTTACATTTCACTGCTGCGCAATAACTATCAACTTATCAAACCATATGGGGAAACTTAATTATTTCATTAATGCAGAATACGTATTAATAGTTTGCTGGCATGTGCCACATAAATGATCTATTAAAACTAAAGTGAATTTGGTATGCAGGTGAAAGAATGACTATTGTCTAAATTTATATATTTGGAATGTTTTTTCTTGCATAATTTATTTTGTGTTTAAATTTCTTATTTATTATAAGAGTTTAAAATGCTTGGAATTTAGGATCTAAGGATCTTTAATTCGATTTTAACTATTCAACACATTATGTAGAGATAATTGAAACTCAAGGTTGGCAAATATCTTAAGGGTTTTTTAAGTATCAAGTTAATCAATTAATTTTAGGGTAAATAATTTGGTCTCAATTTTTATAAATGCAAATTTGGTAGAGCATGGACAATAAATAAAATTATTAAAGAGTTATTAACTAATTCTACTTATAATATTATTGAAATTTTACTACCTCAGCTATAGGCATGAGTGCCAATACTTTAATAACCATTTCTTGTTAAAAAGGATATGCCAGGATGGATGTTTATGTGTAATATTCCTTGTAAGCTTCTATGTGACCACATGGAATGGAATGTTCTATAGATGTTTTAGTATGCAGCTCTTTATCAATTTTTACAAAATAAATGGATAATGGTCAGGTTTTTTTTTGTTTTAGAATTTTACCTACAAATATAAATTCAATAAATTAAACTAGCGGTCGCTATTTTTAACTATCAGTTTAAAAAGTTTATAAAAGTGGGAGTTTTAGTTTTTTGAAAATTATTTCCAAATTGGGCTTCCACTTCTTGAAAGTTGAGTACATAAAAGTGCGATGTTTTGCCAAGACTTGCCATTGTTTCCAGTAATCTCAATACTCAGACACTCTATAAATAACTAAACCCGCGTGACGTCCTGAGAGCTAGCTGCTTCTATGTAGTAAAACCGTGCTCGAAGAAGAGGAAAATTCGGTAATGCTATTACGTTGAAAGCAATCCGGATATAGGACGACTTCTCCGGGCATCCGAAAAGATCCGGCATCGGAGGAGTGGCTCCCGCTCTAACGAACACAATTAATTGACCAATGTTCGGAGCTCCTACAAGGAGAAACTCTTAAGGTCCCTCGGCCCTTTCTAGGGGTTTGTGTCGTGGGGAGGGGGGGTTGTTTGGAACAAGCAAGGGATTTCAAGAAGTGGAGGGGGGTGGGGAGGCTAGTTTGGAGAGAGCTTGCTGGGAGCGCTGGTCCCAGCTCCTGCGAGGGTTTATCTTCAACAAACTAGTGTCATTCTGCCTGCCTGCAGGCGATTTCTCTACTACGGAGAGTCCGCCCGTTGGAGAAGAGAAAGGTTTTCTTGTATACAATTATTCCATGAAACTAGAGGCATAACTGTCGGCCAAAACAAATGCGATGAGGAGAATAAAATAACATTTCCCGCCCGACTCAGAGGCGGAAGGTAAATGTCGAAGTTCAGAATTATTTTGGGAATATTCTGCTCACCTAATATACAAATTACCCTTATTATTGTTAAAAATTCTAGACATATTCATAAAAAAATTTTTTATACACCATGCAGCAAAATGTTTCGAATATCATAGAATAACCTTTCGAACAAAACTTTTTGGTACTAGGTACTTTTAAGAAGCATCAACACAATAAATTCATATAGTTTTTTTATGATAAAGGAGTTGTAATAATTAATAAATTTCCTATCTCTTTGTCCAATTTAGCCCATTGATGGATTGAACTGAGATTATTTCGGTTTTTATATTACATTTCAGTCTTTAACATAATATATGGAAGTAAGTAGGTAAATTCTGCAAAATCTCGGCACTAATTTTGTACATAAAAAGTGATAGAGATTAATATTTTCGTTTTGTCGCTGTTTTAAATGGCTAGTGACCATTACACGAAAATCACTTAGACCTTTTCGGAAGTTGCAACCTAGTAACGATTGCAATATACCTAAAATATACCTAAACTAGCATAGATAAGACTACAGTTCTGTTATAGGTTTGCAAAGTAGCATTGTCCAAAATTCAGTGTCAATAAAAAAATAATATACTGTAATTTATAGTATTCATGTGTTTTGTAGGAACTATCATATGGTTTGACCGATCCAGGTTATTTTATTTCTTTTTCTTTTTTACTATCTCGGTGTCCCTGGGTACATTACTTTATTGTTGTACCGATTGTTTCATAATAATGTAAATATATAGTAAATACACATTAAATACAAGCTTAAAACCCGTGTACAAATAACAAATTTACAATTAAACGTATTCGTAGTTATTATCTACCGTATTCTTAGTTTGATAAGTATTAGTTAAATAAAATCACCACATTTTTCATCCATCTTCTCTTTTCCCCACGAATGTCAATATCCATTTACCGAAAAAAAACGAAACTAACCACGATTTTTATTCCTTTTTACCGCATTTTTGTATTTCAAACTAATGTTATAAATTTGTATTTATAAAAAGTTTAAATTTATCTTGCCAATAATGGATTGCATAAGTGTTTATTGTCAAAATAATATCAACCCAATATAAAAATAATATTGAAAGTATGTTTATTTATCCTTTCCGATATCTAAAATTAATTTTAATTGATGAGGAGGGGCATATGGAGTCGGCGCTACGCCAGAGTCCGGAGAGCATAGGGGGTCGGCGCTACGCCTGAGTCCGGAGGGCATAGGTGGTCGGCGCTACGCCAGAGTCCGGAAGGCATAGGTGGTCGGCGCTACGCCAGAGTCCGGGGGGCATAGGGGGTCGGCGCTACGCCAGAGTCCGGGGGGCATAGGGGGTCGGCGCTACGCCAGAGTCCGGGGGGCATAGGGGGTCGGCGCTACGCCAGAGTCCGGGGGGCATAGGTGGTCGGCGCTTCGCCAGAGTCTGGAGGGCATAGGGGGTCACCGCTACGCCAGAGTCCGGGGGGCATAGCGGGTCGGCGCTACGCCAGAGTCTGGAGGTAATGGGGGATCGGCGCTACGCCAGAGTCCGGGGGGCATAGCGGGTCGGCGCTACGCCAGAGTCTGGAGGTAATGGGGGATCGACGCTACGCCAGAGTCCGGGGGGCATAGGGGTTCGGCGCTACGCCAGAGTCCGGGGGGCATAGGGGTCGGCGCTACGCCAGAGTCTGAAGGTAATGGGGGATCGGCGCTACGCCAGAGTCCGGGGGGCATAGTGGGTCGGCGCTACGCCAGTGTCCGGAGGGCATGGGGGGTCGACGCTACGCCAGAGTCCGGGGGGCATAGCGGGTCGGCGCTACGCCAGAGTCCGGGGGGCATAGCGGGTCGGCGCTACGCCAGAGTCTGGAGGTAATGGGGGATCGGCGCTACGCCAGAGTCCGGGGGGCATAGCGGGTCGGCGCTACGCCAGAGTCTGGAGGTAATGGGGGATCGACGCTACGCCAGAGTCCGGGGGGCATAGGGGTTCGGCGCTACGCCAGAGTCCGGGGGGCATAGGGGTCGGCGCTACGCCAGAGTCCGGAGGTAATGGGGGATCGGCGCTACACCAGAGTCCGGGGGGCATAGCGGGTCGGCGCTACGCCAGTGTCCGGAGGGCATGGGGGGTCGCCGCTACGCCAGAGTCCGCCGGAAAGGGAGGGGGTAGTTCCAGGGCGGACGAGGGCCGGGAAGGGCCGAGGCAACGCGATCTCGTCGCTCATTCGGGCGGAAAGAATGGGATTTATGACGTCATTTCACTTGATTGGAACTCAGTCGTCCGTGGAATGAGCGCCTCCCGATCTATTAATTTCTAAAGGCGGGCGTTTCTTCTCCCTGCCTCCCCTTCGCTACTGATCGCTTCACGGCGTCGCGACTGCGGGCGTTTGCGTTATTGCTGGACCAGCGTCACCCCGATCTTCTCTCCCCCCCCCCCCCCCTGTAGGGCTCGTGGCTTGAAGTCAAACTTAAATTAACTTGATTTATGTTGAAATGTCACGTCCGCATATAGAATGAGTAGGAATTCTACCGAGGAACTTCAGCTGCAAGTTCAACAGGAAAAAATAAACTGAAAAACAAATAAACGACTTACTGTCTTAAGTTCTTCCCTTGGTATATGATTTTGTAAATTGATATGTACGGCGTTTATAAAGTTTTGTACATTAATCATCCGTATTCTAAGCTATATTTTAACATTTGCTCAAATAATTTATGAGATATTATTCATGTAAATAACATCTTAAAAAACAATTTTTATGTGTAGTGGAGCCTTGAAGAAAATAGGACAAAAATTACATATAAATTCCTTAATGATTATTATTAATGCCAAATAACTTGCCATTCTCTTCATTTACTTAGGAGACAAATCTCTTTTTGTGCTACATAACCTACCCTATGAACACCCATAGTGGTGAAATAATGTAATGATATGTATATAATGTTTTTGAGCACTAATAAGGCTACAATATTTCTCACGTTCTCAACTGTTTACAGTTCATCTAAGCAGTAACTAAGTAATTGATAAACAAAAACATTAACATTTATATATTACTTGCATGATAACAAAAAAAATGCTGTTTCATTATTTTTATGGAATATCTTATTTTTTAAAGATATATTTAGATATGTGAAATTTTATAAACAAATTTAATAAGACAATATATTATAGAAAAAATATTATCACGAAATTAGGGTAAAAAAATCTTTACAATAATGAATAATAGGTTTTGAAACACAGATATATACATGAAAATCAAAAATTAAAATACTAAGTATAAACAATCAAACCTTTAAATATAAGTTTATTTTTATTAACTTTAAAATAAATTGTTTTCAACCAGAAAACTATACCGATATCTTAAATATTAATTTCCCCTTTCAGAGGGTCTGCTAGAAACCTAACCAATCTAAACTTATCTATCTGCATGTATTTTAGTGGTTGTTCTCTAATTCTTCCTTAAATGACTCTTCAACCCAAATTATATTTGATCTGTGCGTCTTAAAGAAGCTGTGTTGACCTTCCGAATAACTGCAAAAATATTTAGATAATCGCTGGTGAAAACTTTTGTAAAACTACGAGTAGTTCAGGTTCCTTCATTAATCATTTTTAGTGTTTGCGGGGGTTTGTTGTAATATATTTTCTTAAATATGTAATGATAGTCTGTGGCATTGGGAGCCTACTATTGTCCACATCCATACACGTACAGTCTTTACTGCCAAAATATTAAATTGGAAAAAGTCATTCTAAACGCAAAAATAAATTACTGCTTATAAAAAGTTTATTTTTATTTCATCTACCAGATTGTATAAGAATGTAGAAAGAGTTCGGATATTGTCAGAGGTTAGTTTCCTTACTGAATGCTGCCTTGAAATAAAATGATCCTATATTAGGTGTGAATGGCTAAAAGAACTCTTCTTTGCTATCTGAAAGCAGGAAATGTGTGCGCCAACTCGAGAAAGGCTACGAGACTGAACACTTTTATTCCTGTTGGAGCAGCAGGAGGACTGGAAAGTTTCCCCCGCTCTTGACACGTGTCTGCACGGTTGACTCTCCTCTCAGGGAACAAACAAAATGTCGCGGAAAAGGAGTAAAACTATTACGGCCCACACCACAGCCATATTTCTTAACGGCTCGGAATATTTACAAAACCCTGTCTTTTTTCCTTCCAAGAGTTATTTTTTTTCGTCTTCCTTTTCACTTACTTTCCAGCAAGTTATGTTTTATTTTCCTCCTGTCCTCCTCTGCTTCATTCCATCTACAAGCCTCTCCCCCGGTCGCTGAATCAAATCAAGTGCGAGATCATGACGAAGAAAGCTTTTGCAGGAAAACTGTGTTCCAGATAAATGACTTGGAAAGAGACGTGATGAATTCTTGTTTCATTTTACTGTTCTTTCCTCCATACTTTCGTCTCCTAATGTCCGCGGCGATGTCGAAAACGTGTACTCGCTGGAGTTTTATACATTTTCCCTCAATAAACCTTGACGGGGGAAAATAAATGCTACGAGCATTCAACTGATTAAAACGAATCTGAGCACATGAAAAACACAATTGGATTGTCCGCTAGACTGAAATCCATCTAGCGTGTTCAGTGATTCAGGTTGGAAACATTTCTGCTGCTTCAAAAAATAAATAAACATCTTTCTAGACATGAAGAGTGACTATGGTAAAATTTATTTTTAGTTGATAATAAAATTTTCAAAATTAAAATCTTGATATTTCAAGCATATTTTTGGATTGTTTTTAATAAAAAAAATTATTTTACACTATTCAAGTAACGAAACAACGTTGTTAAAAGCATTTTCGTAATTATTATATTATTATTTTAACTAATTAAAATATCCTTTTAATTTACCAAATAATATTTACATTGAACATCTAAACAAATAAAGTTACAATTTATACTTGTATAACTTTCCACTCACGCAATTAAATTTATCGTAACGTCTTAACTATTTTCTGCTTATAATTTATACCTTTGATATGATGTGTTTAAAAATAAAGGAAGGTGTAAAATTCTTTGTGCAAATTCCTTTGCACTTTAAAGAATTGAACAACCTCGTGTTTTGAAGGAAATATTTTTTGAGATGTTATACAAACTGAAAGAAAGAAAGAAATGACTCATTCGTTTTGGAAAGTACCTTATCTCTCAGTGAAAATGAAATCAGGCGTGAGATCTGAGCGTTGTGCAACTGAATCTGAGAAACAACTTGAGGGATAAACAGCACCTGGCTACGCCTCGGTTGGTTTTTTCCCTCATCTTCATTCCCAGACGAAGCTGCGCCGGCAAAACCCCGCCTCCAACTCTTCTCCTCGGGCAAAACTTTCTCCCCGGGTAGCGCTTCGGGACCCAGCACACGCGCCTTCTTGCCGGTGGGGTTAGGGGCTACATTCCGCTCCCCCGGCGCTGCGCGAGGCGACCCCAGACACACACACACACACACACACACACACACACACACACACACACCCTGCCCGCAGACGAGCCTCGCGGGGAAACGCCCCGAAACGCTCTTAAAGAGCTTTGTTATTCCGCGGCGCGACGGCTTGACTTCCCCGCCACGTGCTGCGTCTCCGATAACCTCAAAAAAAAATATCTTCTCCCGGCGCCGAGCAGCCGTCAGCGCACACCGCCACAGCCGGAACACTACCGCCATCTATCATCACGCTCCGGAACTTCACCGGTCAGGAGGTCGCTTAATCGTAGCGGCACGACGAACTTGGGGATTGACGTTCATTCACCGTGGTTTCGTTCGAACATTTCAAACAGGTATGTCCAATGGCATACGTTTAGACCAGTCGTCTACGACCTGCCAGGTAAATCATGGCCTGACTACAGTCTTGTCCTTGAACATTCAGAAGGAAAAAAAAAGACATTCAAAAAAGAAAGTTCGTTCGTCAGAGAGGAAGCATGTTCAAGAAAAAGGAAGCACATTTAACGAAAAGGACACACATTTGTACGAAATTTCAACCTGATAGGATACGATATAAAGAATCTTTTGAGTTGACAATTGTTTTGGGGTCTATGGACCATGAAACGGAAAACTTTATTACAATTTTCAGAACGGCTACAATATGTAGTACTTATTCAATATGGAGTACTTATTATTTGTACAACTTTCCACATTAGGACACAAATATAATATGATGGTGGTTCACTTTTAATTCGTTAGCTGTGTTTCGCTACTCGTACGTTTGTCGCATTTGTAAAAAAATAAGTGTTGTCAATTTGTTTTATACATTATTGATGAATAAATAACTTTCCCATTTATAAATAGTTTTTGTATGAAAAACACTCAAAATGGCAAAAAAAAAACTAATTCAAAACATAAAAAAAAGAGCTTCATTAATTTTTTTAATTGTTGTTCACAACATATTCTCATTACCTCAAATAAGATATGGTAAATAACTCTCAATCTGATCTGATCAGGTGCCAGATAAGATTTTAAAATATTTTTATACAATAACATATATTAATCGTCAGTATTTCATCAGTAAAATAATTTACAAACCGATATGAAAATGTCAGAAATGGAGGGTATCTCTGCATTAAAAAAATAACTTAGGTATGTGTATTTAATACAACTTAGAATGCCCGCCAAATAGATTTTTTCGACTCAGTATTTGGTATATTTTTGACAAAATATTTTAAGGCGAATATCTATCCATTATACTTTTGTTTATAGATCACAAATTAAATATTTATGGGATTCAATTTCGTTTTGAAAAGCATAGTTTATTAATGCTTAGTATAATCTTTTGTATTCTTATATCCGACTATAGTCACTTGGACACAATCATCTGGATTTGATACTAAGTGCGGTAAAATAAAATTTCTCACTCACGGGAAGATCAGCGTATGTTGCTATTGTGCTGGTGTCTAGGATACAGCCTTACCAGAACATCTCACAAGTATTTCATTACTACTATTTTTCAAGGCATCATATAGTTATACCTCTCAGTAAATGTCACCCACTAGCCGCCAGTATTTAGTTGTTGGCCTTCTTTCCATACACTTCCACACACACACACACACACACACACTATTGTCACGGCATATTACACAAACCAATAAAAAACTAAGAAATAGCAGCTATAATTAAAAATGTGAAAACACGTTATGGTCGATACAATATTGAAAAATTTAAGAAAATATCTGTTTGAATTATTATAAATTAATTAATTTCCTAAGACTTTAGGTTAAGTATTCTTTCTAAACTGATTTTGAGAACCCATAATGCATATGGTAGTTACCATTTTTAAAGGTCGGAAATTGCATAACAAATAAAAACAACTGTATTTCTTCAATCAAAGAAAGAATTTTTTTAAGTAAATTTGCGCATCGTTTATAACAAATAGCTGTGGCAAGTTTTAAATTAAATCTCTGTGTATACTTATGAGACTTTCAACTAAACGAGAGTAAATACCTACAATTACAAAGAAGAAAAGTTAAAATGTTTATTTTAATGATTTTTGCTATCGATGTATTCTGATTAATTATTATGTTAAAATATTTACATGAAATTGACTTTACTGCCATCGCAGCTTCGGGCGGAATGTATTGCAGACTGTGATCAGCCTGTGTCGTGTGGGTCACAGGCCCCGTGTCTTGTGTCTGTTTCAAGCAGTAAAGTAAACTGGATTTCAACAATTTGGATCGACCTTCATAGTTGATAGGAGGTGAACACAGAAATGCGTGTCGATTAATTGCGCAAGTACTTTTTTGTGGCACTGTGCATAAATGAGCACGCAACTCGCTGAGAGATTGGGTGAATGATACACTAAACGGAACTGAAAAAACATAACTTTCTTAGTAAATACTTACCACACACTATATTTTTGCTAACGTTTTGGTGATTAACCGAAAGGATTGACATCATTTTGCGACGTTTTGCAATAATTCGCTCGGCGGTTAATATAATGACTATGTTTGCGTTTTGTCCGATTGATGTTTTAATTTAGCACAAGTATGCTATGTACAAAAAGTCACGGGCAAAACTATGTCTTCATATGTGGGCTCCGAAAAATCTATAAACCACCTTGTGCTCATACACATGAGCCATGTAAGGGGTTCTAGTTGAACCCAGGACTGGCCACGAGAATGACACTTATTAGCAATTATTACGGCCACTGCGGACTTTGGTAAGCCTTCAGGTTGGCCGGGGAAAAACCCACTTAAAATTATAATGTAAAAAAGGGGGTTGTCAGTAAAGTCGATTGACGGACGATAATTTTACGTGATAACGTCATTATAAAACATTGATGAAAAATTGCAGACGTTTTAATTTTCAAATATAATTTACAGTTTTTGCAAATTTAATTTAAATAATTTGTTTAAATATAATCACGAACAATTAGTTATAGAAATAAACTGAAATCAAATTAATGTTAATAAATTGTTAATTTGAAATGACAAAATTGAACAAATAAATCAAATGTTTTAATTTTCTGGTTTAAAAAGCCCGCTTTAACCTGTTTGATATTAGATATAAAAGATTTTCTCGCGCGGTGGTTGGCCGGTTCTTGCACGCTCAACTCAGGGGGAACGTGACAATGAGTCATGCTTTTTTGTGCGTGCAGCCGGCGTTCCTCAATTTATAAAACGTTATCACGTCGAAAACATTTTGATACAATCTTAAACTTGAATTAAAAATTTTTAACACCAGCTGTTGTTTAGTAAATCTGCTAAAGAAATATTTTGGAGGTGTAATTCTATTATGTGGCAACTGCTGATTCAGTTCGGTGTGTGTATGTGAGTGTGTGTGATTAAAACCGCACATTCGGAGGACTCCGGTTTTGGGGGGTGTATGATAGTTGGTTATATCGCACTAATATCTGGAGTAAAAAAAATAGGACAAAGGTTAGCTGTGTCACTGCCAAAAAAAAAATCACCCAGTCCTTCAGTTTACGCAAGTTGGCTGGAGTCAACCCGGGTCAAGATATTGAAGTCTGCTCTTTAGACATGAAATGAGTAATGTGTGGTCACATTCTCTATACCTGTGAAACCTTATACTTTTACTTGTACATGTGCAGGGTAAAGCGGCAGGTTTTCCAATCATGTTTGTAGTTAGCACTAGTCACACTGACTTGGCTCGAAAAAGTCTTCTGTAAGTCGACTACCATTTATGTGTGCAAATACGGGAGGGATGATGGTGAGCAAGCAGGGAAAATGTGCCGTATAACATGAATATAAAAATATTTCAAAATTTATTTAATTGTATTATCGTTACCAGTTCGCCAATGGCTGTTAATTCAGTGAAATCTAAACTAGGCTCCTAAGTGTATATCAACGACAGCTATTGTGCTTTCTGTTATAGTGAATATTGAAGATTTTGTGTAATCTCAATTTTCATCTGTAGTCAAATATAGTCTACAAAAAATTTAGAAAAAAGTTAGAGATCAAATGTCCTTGGTATATTCAGTAAATAGATAATTCTTCCAAATATATAATATATTAGTAGTATATGAATGTTCCTCCGGAAACTGGCGCCGGCGCGTGGTGTGTGGTGTCGGTGTCCGCCATCTTGGATTGTGACGTCACGGCGGCCATTTTTGACTCAAAATTCCTCAAAATTCCTCAAAATTGACTCAAAATGACTCAAAATTTCCCGTTTTCGAGGGAAAAATTCCCGTTTCGAGAGAAAATTTCCCGTTTTATTCCGTAAAAATCCCAACGGCTAGAAATGTCCTGATAGAGGCTTAAGCATCCTTAACTCAAGCCTCAGTTAAGCCTCTATCAGGATGTGACATTGACCTTTGACCTTGACCTTGACCCCGACGGCCATTTTGGATCCGCCATCTTGGGTGACGTCATTTAGTTTTCTCGAACATTCCGGCATTGTGTTATCCGCCATTTTGAATTATGACGTCACCGTTGCAGTTTCCGTTACGCCCGCCATCTTTAACTTTTTTATTTATTATCCGATTTTAATGAAAAAAAATTTAAAATTTAATAAAATTTTAATATATTTTTTTAAAAAAACGTACTTTTTAGACACGGAGCTCGGAGTCCTCGGTTCGAACCCGACGAGGTCAAAAAAAATTAAAAATGGCGACCGATCCTTCTCCCTGTGGTGGCTGCTGACAGACTGGCCCCCACCACTTTTTTCAAAGCATATATATCGCCAGTGAGCATGACGTCATGTCCGCCATCTTGTCTTCGATGTTGGAAGCCATCATCATTGTATCGTCGGCTAGAGTGCGCTGACGTCATGTTAGTTTAATTCTTACCCGCTAGAGTGCAGTAATCATTTATTACTGTGACACCCGCCATCTTGAAATTTGGCCGCCATCTTGAAAATCCGCAATTTTTATGTTTGAAAATCGGGAAAAATTTTAAAAATCATTAAAAAAAATATTTGATCGAATTAAATAAAAATCTTAAAAACCACTGTTGCAGTTATCGTTACGGTCGCCATCTTGGATTATATAAATTTTACATATTTCGTTACACCCGCCATCTTGGTTGAGTACCATGTCATTCTTACACTTTATGTTACGACCACCATATTGGATCCTATTAATGTTGCAATTATCTTTATGGTCGCCATCTTAAAAATCCGTATTTTTAATGCTAGAGATTCGGGAAAAAATTTAAAAATCATTAAAATAAATTAACTAATCGAATTAAATAATAAAAAATCCTTAAAACCACCATTGCACTTTTCGTGACGGCCGCCATCTTGAAATCACCCTCTGGAGGTCACCATCTTGTTTTAGTATGCTAGAGTGTGCTGATACCATGTTAGTATAATCATCTGGTCACCATACCTTTGTCCACAACTGTTGACATTGAACTTTGACCTTAACCTTGAAATTTAACCTTGACCTTGAACTTTGACCTCGACCTTGAAATTTGACCTTGACTTTGAAATTTGACCTTGACATTGAACTTTGACCTTGACCTTGATCTTTGACCTTGACCTTGAAATTTGAGTTTGTTCTTGAAATTTGACTTTGTCCTTGTCGACCATCATGGATCCGTCATTTTATGTTTAGTACATGCTACCAGGAGCTACCACCTGCTGGAGTACTCCATCTTGTGTGTGTACTCGTATTATAGAGTACATTTCCGTCTGGATAATTTTATTCTAACCCGCTACAGTGCAGTAATCATTTATTACCGAGGTGCCCCCGCCATCTTGAAATTCGGCCGCCATCTTAAAATTGTGTAATAATGTAGCTACAAAAGCGGGAAAAAATCCAAAATTCATCAAAAAAATCACTCATTAATTTACATATTGATTCGATCCGCTCCAGTCCTTGGTTCGATACTCGATCGATGCAATAATGTTTAATTTTATGTAAAAATAATAACTTCAATAAACCATGTTCAATGATCTTAAGAGACTTTAAATCCTCTACTACCATCATCCTATCCGACATCAAGACCATCATATTGGTAATTCATAATTTTAATGCTAGAGATTCGGGAAAAAGTTCAAAATTCATTAAATAAATTTGTAATCTATATACTGATTGATTAGACCGACTAAGGTCCTTGGCACGATCCTGGTCGATACAAAACAACTTTAATTTTAAAAAAGTACCAGAAAAGTGTAAGGTTCGAGAAATAAAACACCACAAAGTCTTTTACAAACATAATATTTATTACACAATTTCTATCCTTCAGAATCACTTGCGAAAGCCAGCAATCTTATAAACATTTAGCCCTGCATAGACGTGCAATGACTACTTCTTAGCTTCAACAGCCCCAAATGCTCCAACAGCTCCAACAGCTTCAAATGCTCCAAACGGCCTCCAAATGCTTGACAGCTCCAAATGACTCCAACAGCTCCAAATGCTCCAAATGCTCCAAATGGCTCCAACAGCTCCAACAGCTTCAAATGCTCCAAACGGCCTCCAAATGCTTGACAGCTCCAAATGGCTCCAACAGCTCCAAATGCTCCAAATGACTCCAACAGCTCCAAATGCTCCAAACGGCCTCGAAATGATCAAAATGACTCCAACAGCTCCAAATGCTCCAAATGCTCCAAATGCTCCAAATGTCTCCAACAGCTCCAAATGGCTCCAAATGCTCCAAACGGCCTCCAAATGCTTGACATCTCCAAATGACCCCAACAGCTCCAAATGCTCCAAATTCTCCAAAAGGCTCCAACAGCTGCAATTGCTCCAAATGGCTCCAACAGCTCCAAATTCACCAAAAGATTCCAACAGCACCAAATGCTTCAAATGGCTCCAAAAGGCTCCAAATGCTCAAAAGGCTCCTATTGCTCCAACACCATCCAAATGATTAAGACAGCTCCAAATGGCTCCAACAGGCTCCAAATGCTTAAAATGCTCAAAAAGGCTCCAAATGCTACAACAGCTCCATCTTCAATTGGTTCCAACTGATTACAATTAATTTTCTTATCGAACTTGGCATGATTACTGACATGACTTTATTAGTATACATTTTGACTGGCAGTGGTAACGTTTTTTTACACCTTTAAGTTATAAGTTTTATTTAGAAATCAGATTTCGATAAATGGTAGCTTCCATCTGGAAAGAAAATATATATAAATTTATCTTCAAGCTTGTACACATACATTTAATTTAAGCCATTATTGTATGTAGCCAGCTTCCCTCAGTTATTTGAGTATGAAGGATATTTCTTTAATGTTCGAATAGTTTCCTGCACAAAGCGA
Source organism: Bacillus rossius redtenbacheri (assembly GCF_032445375.1). Taxonomy (NCBI): domain Eukaryota; kingdom Metazoa; phylum Arthropoda; class Insecta; order Phasmatodea; family Bacillidae; genus Bacillus; species Bacillus rossius. The sequence goes on along the minus strand of NC_086339.1, from coordinate 40,166,130 downwards.
TCCGTGTAGTAGTCGTAGCCTGTCAACCAATATGTTAGGATCTTCCCATGATGTATAATCAATCTCTTCTGCTGCGTTCATCATCCTTGCATGTTTATAATAAATAATATTATCTCAGGTGTCTATCGTTTTAACACCAACCACAAGGTCACTTTCGTCATCTTGCCAGTGATTGTCGCAAGCTTGATCAGGATAATTTATTTTATTACGACGTTTCCATCGTTTTGGTCTCAAGCCGCCATCACAGTCTTCGCTCTTGCTTGCTTTCGGTGCTTCAGCACAGTCTTCGTTCATGCCAGCTTCTGATGTGTCACCACAGTCTTCAATCATGTCAGCACCACAAACTTGATCAGGATAATTTATTTTATTACGTCGTTTCCATCGTTTTAGTCTCAGTCCGCCATCACAGTCTTCGATCTTGCCTGCTTTAGGTGCTTCAGTACAGTACTCAATCATGTCAGCCTCAGATGTGTCACCACAATCTTCAATCATACCCGCTTCAGATGATTCATCAAAGTCTTCGACCTTGTAAGCTTCAGATGGTTCTCCATCTTTCTCATTTTCATGGAGACGACTAGATATTGGAGTAAATATATTTTCATTTCTAATGTGGTTACAACTTCCTTCGTTTGTTTTAAATTTTAAATATTATCTTGATCCAGATCAGTAATTTTAGCATTAGCTTTTTCGCCTTCGTTCCTCTTCCGCGATGTTGTAGTCCAGTCTTCGTTATCTTTATTCATCTTAATTGTACAGGTCTTGTAATGTCTATCCAAGTAATATCTTCTACCAAAGGATTTCTGACACCGACTGCAATGAAATGGTTTTTGACAAGGACCCAAATTACACTCGCTTCTCTCATGTCGTTTAGCATTCTTTCTCAAGGTATACACCTTGCTAAAGTATCTACAGTGATGACGTTTCGATACAGCAACAAATCCCGTTTCAGGACTCATATTAGTTATTGAGACTAATGCCAGATGCAAACTAAGAGTTTTAAATTAGATATATTATTTAAATAGAATTTTTTAATTATTTCATCAGCGAGAATTAATTTATCTCATTCAAAGGTACTTGTTTCAAGTAGTTCTGCTTTTCAACAACAGATGTCGCCACATGTTACTTGCAGGTAAATATTATTAAGTTATTTTATGCGGGATGCGGGATGCTCACTAACGATCGCAAAAGAAGGATGGCTTCGCTAGACTCCAAGGAGAAGGAAGTTCGTTCATCCTGTTAGTGCTTCTTAGATTTCTCAGAGATTATTTGACTGAGTAATGATATTTTTTTTTAAAATTTCCACCTGATAAAAATATTACAAGTGCTGATTTATTGGTAGAATTTCAATAATTAAATGCAATCTTGAATAAAAAATGACATGACTCATTAAGTAAAAAATTCTTCATGCAGAGATCAATTCCTCATCAGTAACCTGAAGCACTCGGATAAAACCATCAGATGTCTAGTCAGGAATAATCAGAAGCACCCAGAGAAAACCATCAAAATATTGTCAAGAATAATCAGGAGCACACGGAGAAAACTACCATAATAATGTCAAGAATAAACGGGAGCACACGGAGAAAACCACCATAATATTGACAAGAATAATCAGGAGCACACGGAGAAAACCGCCGCAAGTTTTCTTTGATATCATAAAATTTCAGGAAAAAATAATAAAAAATAAAAATAAATTAATAAAAAATTTAAAAATAAATAAAAAAATACATAAAATTCTGGCTTGTACTAGAACTCTATCTTTGTTCAACAATGAGAAGTTCACAAGCTAGCAAAATATATTTATGTATTTTTTTATTTTTTTTAATTCAATGTCAACAGTTGTGGACAAAGGTATGGTGACCAGATGATTATACTAACATGGTATCAGCACACTCTAGCATACGAAAACAAGATGGTGACCTCCAGCGGGTGATTTCAAGATGGCGGCCGTCACGAAAAGTGCAATGGTGGTTTTAAGGATTTTTTATTATTTAATTCGATTAGTTAATTTATTTTAATGATTTTTAAATTTTTTCCCGAATCTCTAGCATTAAAATTACGGATTTTCAAGATGGCGTCTAAATTTTAAGATGGCGACCATACAGATAATTGCAACATTAATAGGATCCAATATGGTGGTCGTAACATAAAGTGTAAGAATGACATGGTACTCAACCAAGATGGCGGGTGTAACGAAATATGTAAAATTTATATAATCCAAGATGGCGACCGTAACGATAACTGCAACAGTGGTTTTTAAGATTTTTATTTAATTCGATCAAATATTTTTTTTAATGATTTTTAAAATTTTTCCCGATTTTCAAACATAATAATTGCGGATTTTCAAGATGGCGGCCAAATTTCAAGATGGCGGGTGTCACAGTAATAAATGATTACTGCACTCTAGCGGGTAAGAATTAAACTAACATGACGTCAGCGCACTCTAGCCGACGATACAATGATGATGGCTTCCAACATCGAAGACAAGATGGCGGACATGACGTCATGCTCACTGGCGATATATATGCTTTGAAAAAAGTGGTGGGGGCCAGTCTGTCAGCAGCCACCACAGGGGGAAGGATCGGTCGCCATTTTTAATTTTTTTTGACCTCGTCGGGTTCGAACCGAGGACTCCGAGCTCCGTGTCTAAAAAGTACGCTTTTTAAAAAAAATATATTAAAATTTTATTAAATGCATTTTTTTATAAATTTTAAAATTTTTTTCATTAAAATCGGATAATAAATAAAAAAGTTAAAGATGGCGGGCGTAACGGAAACTGCAACGGTGACGTCATAATTCAAAATGGCGGATAACACAATGCCGGAATGTTCGAGAAAACTAAATGACGTCATCCAAGATGGCGGATCCAAAATGGCCGTCGGGGTCAAGGTCAAAGGTCAATGTCACATCCTTATAGAGGCTTAACTGAGGCTTGAGTTAAGGATGCTTAAGCCTCTATCAGAACATTTCTAGCCGCTGGGATTTTTACGGAATAAAACGGGAAATTTTCCCTCGAAACGGGAATTTTTCCCTCGAAAACGGGAAATTTTGATTCATTTTGAGTCAATTTTGAGGAATTTTGAGTCAAAAATGGCCGCCGTGACGTCACAATCCAAGATGGCGGACACCGACACCACACACCACGCGCCGGCGCCAGTTTCCGGAGGAACATTCATATACTACTTATATTATATGAGTTTAAGCTTATTCACTGGTTGCCTTATTTAATATTATAAATTTGTCTGTTTAGGAAGTGTATTTATGTATTAATTCATAAAAACGTCACGCTAGCTTAGTATAACATGAATAAAGTTTTTAATTGTATTATCCGAGCAGATTAATTTATGTTTAGCAGCACTGTGCCACTTTCTAAATTCTTTTGATAGCCACTATAATAACTATGAATATAATATTTGTTGCCTTAAGATTTTCTGTGTCCTATATTGCAACATGAATTTCTACCGCTACATTTAACATTAATATATAACTTTAGAACTTAAACGTACCATATTAACTATTTAGTTTAATTGATACAATGTCCTTAATGTGAAAGAGCAACATGGGTTAGATAATAGAATTAGATTTTCCGTTTTTATATCATTTATGTTTTTTTAGCATGTAGTCTACAAATAGTGTGTTAACGTTTATGAAACAATCTTTGACATCTTGAATCTCAAGTGAAGAGACTATCAGCCAACAAAGCCGAAGCGTTTTTTTTTTCTAAATCGGATTCCAGAAACTTTTCCCTGCGTTCGAAGTGCGAAACTTCGTGTCTCCATTCACCATAGCTGAACTTTCTCCCAGGAAGCAACGTCTTTGTCCTCGGCCTGTGGAAGCGACTGGTAAGGTTAAATGGAATTAAGGCGATACAGAATGGCGAAACAATTTTCACCGAATTCAGCTATACGTTGTTCAGCTATTAAAATTTAAACTTGAAACTAAGTTGACTAAAAGGCTCGAAAACTTTTATGTTTGTCAATGTAAGAACAGTTTTATACTCACTTTTACGCACGGTAAATAAACATCAATGAAAATTTTATTTTTTGTCTGGACTTTAATAGAATTGATATAATATTTACATTTATTTATAATACTAACTCGAAGTGTAAATAAGTTAAAAGAAATGTTCGTCAAATAGAAAAACGACAGGGGTGAATTAGAAATTTAAATAGCTTTTGACTTATCTAGCAAAAAGGTTTGGATATATGACAAAATACTAAAAAAAAATCTGTTTTGGGCATTTATACTAAACAAATATTCAATAGGTTAAAAACTTAGTTCTGTTTACTGTGATTTACAAATAACATGTTAACTTTTTAATGACAAAAGTTTGCCATTACGTGCAAAAATGTAAACATTCTTTTCATTTACTACTTATATTATTATTTAGGTTAAAAACGTTTTTATCTGCTGGCATTAAAATTTTGGTTTGCAATTATTCGAGACATTGTAAACACTGAATGCAGATTCAATCGTCAAAATTATTTTTAAGAATGTTTTGTATAAACTAATACATTCAACACTTTGAATGAAATCCAATGGTAAAATCTGTAACTTTGAATTTGTATCAATCTAAGATTAATAGCTTTTTTTTTCTTTACAGTTAAATGTTTTATATTTTAAAATATATAGGCCTAGTTAAATATATAAAAATACTACCGCTTATTTACAACACATATTTTGTAGTAATAATGTGATATTTTAAAAGATTAAAGTAAATTTAAATGCAAAATATACGAGAACAAAATAGTATCCTATTAAATACTGATTTATAAATCCCTAAACAAAGCCTTGTTAAATTTGTTTCTAAAGAGAAAAGAAAATTATAAAATCAATAACATTATATAAGTAACATTATATGTGGAGAAAAGGACCAAGACCACATACCGAGTTTCTTACTAACACCATAACTATAACATATACATGAGAATGTGGACTAACATAAATAAATGGTCATACGGCATTTGGTAACAACAGCTTGAAAAGGTTTTAAAGAAAATTCTAATGTTGTCGTACTCCAAAATACTTCGAAGAATGAATTTTAGCTATACTATAAATTTCATAAATACAGTAAATTCAGTTGTTTGATTATAACTTTATAAACCATACTTTAATATTTATGTTTATAACGAATAATATATTTGACATACGATATACGAGCATGAAAAAGTAAAATAATTCAGAATATAATGCCATTCATTTTCTTCCCCCTAGGTTCTGCTATTTTAATGGTCAGAAGTGAAAATAGAGCGTAATCTTCGGGGAATCACGCACGCCGTCTTTCATTCGGTCTAAAAAGTAATTTTTTTCAAGGAAGTCTCAGTTTTAAAGATGATATTTCCTACATTTGCTACCTCACACACATGCATATGAAGAAGCATAGCATTTCAATAAAACTAAACCGGCAAATAACCCGTATATTTTTGTTAATTTTTATTTTAAAAATTTGCTATTACTAAGTTGGCGTAGGAGAATATAATATATATATTTTTTCCAAGCAGAGTATTTATATTTTATTTGATTTCGCTTTATGAAATTTTTAAGAAAGAATTGTTACACTTTTAAATATTCTTAATCATATTTTTTTTTCATTTCATACCAAACACATGAAAATTTTATTCGAAAAAATGTTATATTATAATTTACATGGATAAATGCGTAAGTTTAGCTAATAATTCAATTAATATCGTCTGTTAATTTTTTTTTAATTTTATGCCAGGAGACTTAGGAGATGACTCGGTTAGTTATAGTTTAAAAATTTACTGAAATAACACTAACAAGGTATAAAATGTTTTGGTTCTTGAGAAAAATTTAGCTACGTCGGCTCCATAAACTAGAAGGTTAGCCCTTCAATGTGATACCTCAGAAATCTCAGCTTATTTGTAGTAGTGAAATAGAAGACTTTTGAGAATATTGCATTTATAATGTTAATGAAACATTTTTGGAAAGGATTTAAGTACATAATGGGAGGTATTATATTTTTATTGAGAATATATTTGCATTTCATAATAATCGACTAAACACAGTTGTGTTGAATTTTAATCTTGTGCGTTTATTTAACACAAAAATTGAGAATTAAAGTTTTCTCCGAGTAAAGAAACGCATAAATGACCACGCCCGGAAGTAATTGACTTAACAATGCAGAAGGAAACTTTCCATTCGTGAGCCGAGGTCCCTTATCTCCGAACACGAGCGCAGAGACGTCCTGCCATTGGCTGCGAGACGGACCGAGAGGGAAGCTTGTGTTTTTAGCGGCGTTAATGAAACGCCCTTCCTTCTACCCACCACGTTTCAGACAGACGCTATTCTTGGTCTTTCGCTCTTTCAAAACTCGCACTTTCGAGGCCCCCCCCCCCCCTCCCCCTCCCATCTCCCGAGCAACCGACTACTACAGCATTTCCCTTTTTAAAAGGACCGTTTTATCTCCGTTTGCTTCCCAGAGTGATTAATTTTTCATTAATTTCGTCCTTTTAATTTTGGTCGCGCCGAAGCGAGCCAAGGGAGGCTCCGTGTTCCTTGGCGCCGCAAGACCTAACCCTCTCTTCCGCCTGACGCCGCCACCACTTTCTCCGCTTCTCTTTTTTGTTTTTAACCGCTCGTGAAACTTCCCAATCTGGTCTCCCTGCTGTTTTATGTATTCTTCCGCGCCTCCTTTCCCCGCCCGGTTGCCCCGGTGCAGCGGGGGAATTGTCAAATGACCTGGACTTGATGGAGCGGCGTAAACTTTTAAGTCCTCAGTCATGCAGCCATGCCACAGCATAGACAAATTTATTCAAGTGATGCTTCTACAAGAACTGTATGTTTGCCTTTATACCCTGATAAAATAAGGATATTGCATTAAAGATTAATAACGTTGAAAGGTCCATGACTGTTACATTTATTCGCGAATATCATCATAATGTAGACGGACATCATCTAGGAACAAGGGAGAACAACAAATTAGCTAAGGAAAACTGGGTAAGGTTTGGTAATGAACCTGTTCAACATGTTCCTGTTAGGTTGTGTGGTGCCAGTTGAACACCATGCCGGAGACAAGACGTCTTTACGAATGTGAGTCTGTTGTTTAGCCACTGCTTGAGATTATTTGGTAGCCAAAGAAAAACATTTGTAAAACATCACCTCCCATAGACATGCCTATTTTAAGTCTTTTGATCCAAAATACTTTTAATTTTTCTCTCTTATGGGTAATTACCTACATAAAATTAAAAAAATTGTGTTAATAAACTACATAATAAAATCCTGCATTTGAAACTATACTTAAGACAACCAAAACTGTTGAATTCCATTAGTTAGTAAGCGTGTGCAAATTGAAAGCAATTTTAACTTGGCTATACCTTCAGGGAACAAATTAGTTTTCCACGTAGTGCAGAATTGTTGCATAGTTGACAATCGATATTTATGACGACCAAGGAAAATAAATTATTACATAAAAAAATAACTACACGCCAGTAATAACTAAATTTTTTTTCATACTTTATTTAATAGTCCCGAATTCAATTTCCAGTGCAGCCATTTTTATTTTATTTTAGAGTTAAAATATGCTCAAATTTTAATTATTAGAATGATATTTGTATTATTTGAATATTTCCAATAGTTGAAAGGAAAAATTTTTTTTTTAATTTAACTCTTGCATGATAAGATATATTCACAGAACATAAAAATTAAAACATTGAACTCCTAACTCTTAAATAAATAAAATACCTACGGCTTATCTTCAAGCGCAGGTAGATTTAAATTCTCACATTTCTTTTTAGAAAGACTGGAAACATTTGGAAAATTCTATAAACGTCGTGTATTTTTGAAAATCAAATATATCCTTCAAAAATTTTCACATATTCAATGAAGACAATATTTTATGTATTATATAAGGATTCCAGAAAAACGGTAGAGTTTTTAGAATAGTTTTAATAAACAAGGCATCCCTATGAGGTTGGCCTTGCCAGCGCAACTGTAGCTGTGGGCACAATTCAGAAGACGTAGCAAAAGACTGAATACCGTCTAGGCATTACCAGAGATACAAATGGCGACCATATCAAAGTTAACTGAGCTATGTCTGAAACGTTTAACTTTTCCAATAATTTTAGGATGCCTTACTTGCATAAAAACTTCTTTAAGAGAAACAAATTAGAATAACGGAAATAATTCTCAATGACTCTGCATAGCAAGAGAATGATAATATAGAGGTCATTTTATTCTTTATCTTTGACAATAAAAAAAACTATTTTTAAAGGAACATTAACATGTACTACTTTTCAAGAAGAGGTTAGAAAATTCAAGACAACGTGGTCATGTGAATTTCAATAGTACTTGATTGCTTTCCTTTTGTATAATTAGTTCATTCGTGACTGAAAGAACTTCGCTTCTAAAGAAAAACGGAAAAAAAAATTACACGGAGACTTTGTTAATATGCCCTCATTTCAATCTGGCTCTTACTTGTTTGACTGAAAGAAATCCACATTAAAAGTAATAGATAAATAAAGGTCGCTCCACTGACTAAAACGGAAAGGCGGGAGTGAATAAAGAAATAAAGAAATGAAGAAAAGTTCTTGCAAGTTTGAAGTGGGCAAAGGAAGAAAATATTAAAAGAATATTTCCAAAGATTTTTCAGCTCTTATATATTTTTTTAAAAAAAAAACCTCTAGAGCCTGAAACATATTTAAAAGTTCAAATGGATACAGAGTCCCCCTCTTGCTCCACAACTTTTCCTCTTTATCGTCTGAGAAAAATTTATTAAAGTTGGAATGAAATGTGCGCTCAATTAGCGCTGATTCGTTGTGACTCTCAAACAAATTTTCAATAAAAATTTAATTACCGAGATATTTGAATGAATGTTCGAAATTTTACATAAATTCATCTGAAATGTTGATATTTCGTACGATGGAAGTTTGGAAAACTCGTTCGCGAGTTTGAAATTGGAAGGACGAAGTAAAAATAAAACTTAACAGAATATTGACAAATGCGTTTAAAGAAAAATATTTTCCAAGCATAATTTATGATGAATTATTAAAAGTTTTTACCTATAAGTCTTATAACTACAGGACTTATGGTATATACTAGTTTGTCGATACAAATGTCAGTACTTGTCGTTAAACAATTTTATAATATTTAAATATTATAAACAATGAAAAAAAAATTTTATTCTGACATTAACTGCAATCTTAATTAACATTGTAACATTTAAATCAGAAGGAAATCACATTTTGCCCTACTTAATCATCTTTATTCCAATAGGTACACTCTAGAAAATGTTTAGTTCAGAAAGAGTTTCAAACATTATATTTTGCATTTCAAATCAGGATTAAACATAATGTTCTCTGAAACTTTTGGTACAGTGTTTAAAGTATATTAAAAATTGTAATTGAAATTTATTAAATGTTTAAGTATTAATTTAAAGGAACTGCCATGAAAATGTACTCTCCATAGATTTAATAAAGGTACGAATTTTAATAAGATTTTCAATGATAGTTTTCAATTATTTTTAAAACGAAAAATTTAATGATAAGAGAGTTTAATTTTTTTGGTCAGCTATTAAAAATTATAAAAAGTATGTTCAGTTTGGTGTATTCAAATACACGGAGACAAACCCGTAAATAGTGGGATCGAAGGCCATCTTCAATCTTTGTTAAATCACAGATTTGTTCAAAACAGAGGAAGGAAGATCAAAGACTATTCTTATTTTACGTGGCATGAAAAATCGTTACATTCTTGTTATTCTTCGGTGCGAGAAATTAAAAAAAAAAAACATATTATTACTCTTTGTTCCTTTTACAAACGGTAAATTCACGTCTGTGAAAAATAAAAATAGGTATATTCTGTACGCTGTCTTAACGCATATACACCTTCGAACACACTTGTGCTGTACTATGAACCCCCAATTGAGGAATAATACTTAAACAATTTAATATCACTTCAGGTATTTAAATGCAAAAAGAAAGAAAAAAATGTATTTTCTAAAATCAATTTGATAAACCAAATACTTTTGTCATAAATCTGTTAATATTTATATTACTAGTTTCTCCTTTACAATAAAGAAAGGTCGACAGATAAAGCTGTCTGTGACTGAAGATCAGTAGGGGCCTATATTTAAAAGCAAGCGGCTGACTCATCATACAGAAAACCCTGTAAAAGAATTCCAAATAAATGAATTTCGTTCAGTAAAGATTATTCTAACCATGTTCATATTTTATGGTCTTTTTTCGAAACACAACTATAAAAATAATTGTTTGGATACTAGCTTTAGTATCAAATTTCTACATTAATATTTATTTTTAATAGTTTATTTTATCTTTGAAACCTTAAATTTTGATTAATTTCATTTTATACCTTTAAGTTTTAAGAGAGCACTTTTTTTTTATAAAATATGAATAAAAAACTTTTGTTATGAAAAACTAAAAATTTGCAAATTAAAATGTAGTTTCTTTGATACATAAAAACCCTGCAAATTATTTATCGTTGTTATAGTTCGTATATAATTTGTAATGTCTTGTGAACCATAATTTTTATACGAAGAATTTAGCAGGTAACTCGATAAACAAACAGCGTTAAAATAATGCAGATTCGTGCATTTCTAAATTGCAACTGCCATCTCTAGTGGCTCGCTGAGGACAACTCACAATAGCCAGACCCGGCCAGAACAACATGATGTTATATCTTGGGCGAGGAACCTCTCCCTGTACAGCTATAAAACATACCCAATACAAGAAAACCTAAGGTACTGTGGCCTAATTAATACACCATACTTTTTCCGGGAACAAGATCAACCGAATCATCTTAACAGATACTATCGTGTAAGTATCAAATAATGATGCCGTTGAAGATTTTAACAGGTTTTAAATTTAATACTTCACAACATGGTGTTACAACGACAAATGGTCATTCTGAAATTATTTTTTGTAGGTTGAAAAGATAATACTTCATAAAATTGCGTTAAAACAACAAGAGGTTGTTCTGATCTTGCTCCAGAATGAATATGAAAGTATATAATATGAGTAAAGATGATGGTTGGTTATATCAGTACATTTTCTTATACTTTAGTGCAGTAATGCTTAGTTTTACACTTGAAGTTCGATATTTTTTTTAACAGTGCAAAATAATATAATTATTTTTTTTTACATTTTTTGACTTAAAAAACAAATCATATTATCCTGATTGATTTCCTACCCCCTCTCCTACCTTAACCGAAAAGCGGAATAGCATTATCTTGGAACATGAGTGATAAGAACGCATATTTATTGACACGAATTAAAATTGGCTTGGCAATCATCAATAAACAAGTTTAAAAATCGATAGAGGAAGATCCTTTAAGTTTTCTTACATCACGATTCCCATTTCTGGAAGTACATGAAAATTCGGTATTAGCTAGCTGAATAATAACAACACATTAAGGGGGTGCCTCCCATTTCAGGTTATGATTTTATATTTATATTAATCACTGATCAACTTTTAGACTTTTTCAATTGTTTAAATTTCACGAAATGAAAAACATGTACAGCGCAAACTTTTTGCATAATTAGCTTCCAAAGTTACATTTTTAACGTTTTTGGGCTGTACAAATAAGTAGAATTTAATTTATTGTAGAACTGAAACATTTTAGGTTTAACTGCAGTGCCACTGGCTACTTCATGATATGGTTTGCATTTCTATCACAAAAACTCATTTCATGTTTCTTGGCTGTCAAAATCATAACAAATTTGAGAATTTTGAAATGCCAGGTAAAATTAAATAATACTTTCTGAAATAAATTCAAACCATTTCTTGAAGTAGCCAGTGGTATTGCAGTTAAACCTAAAATGTTTCAGTACTGCAATAAATTAAATTCTCCTTATTTGTACAATCCAAAAACGTTAAAAATGTAACTTTGGCAGCAAATTATGCAAAAATTATGCGCTGTATATATTTTTCATTTCGTGAAAGTTAAACAATTGAAAAAAGTATACAAGTTTATCTGTAATTATTTTAAATATGAAATCTTGACCTGTAATTGGAGGCACCCCCTTAAGATGCCAAAACCAAATTCAATTTAAAGGATACGAGATGTTGCACTATAAAATTCACAAACTCCAATTTTTCATCCTCTTTAAAATATTTTTATAACCAGCCTTGATGTTAAGAATTATTCCAACTTTTAAAAACAAATTAGTATTTACTGATAAAAATGTAGAAAAAATATAAAATGTATTATTTACAAGATAGGTTAAATCTCTCCTTTAATGGTCCACCGGTTTATATCGTACTAAAAAATGTTAAATTATTATATATTTATAAAAAAAATTATAAATATATTGAGAGCTCAATGGATAATCCTAAAATTTATTTTGGAGCCTAAAATTAAAATATTCTACAAATTTAATAGTGACATTAATTACTACGTATAGCCAACTACTGACTCTTAATAAAATAACTATGGCACAATACAAAGACTGCCACAGTAACTACACCACAGACATGCGGTTACATTTCCCCTCGATAATCTCTGAAACTTTCTTCCTTATCGGCGGCTGCGCAGAACGAGTAGCTCCACTCGTCCCGGGCGCTCGCCAGGAACTCGCTCGCCATGCGACAGGCTCGTTGACTGGCGGACTCGTCCCGCCGGCGACCGCTGATGTCTCCCGTCTTCTCCGAGTCTGTGGTCGTGACACTGGAGCGCACGCCCGACCTGAAACACTCCCCTTCACGACCTCTGGTTGGTCACTCAGCAGGCATCACGAGCGCTGAACAACTAACCAGATGCGAGAAACTCGCTACGTTCGCTACAGCTCTTCCAGGCACTGGACGGTTACTATGGGCGGCGGAATCATCAGCAAAACACTTGACTTCTCTTGCAAACACTTGTCGCGTTAACTTGTGTGTAGTCTCATTTTGACGTGACAACGTCTAATAAATCGATGAACACCGGCTGCACGCACGAAAAAGTGTCCCGTTACGCACATTGTCCCGTAACGCTGTGTCCCGTTACGCTCATTGTACGCTTGCGCCGCATCTATCTCTCTTCCACTCGATTGGAACAAACATCGATTTGACTTTTTCGAGGCACATTAAACTTGAAACACTCCCATTCGATTCCTACTTTTCCTATCATCGTCCTATCCTTAACAGAATAACACAGATTGGAAGAAGTTAAATAGCAAACATGTATAAAAGTTATAGTTAAAATAATCTGTTCGTTAAAGTAATAAACATATTTTAATTAAAGAGTGCAATTAAAAGTAAATTTATCAATTAAATTGTGGATTTTATTTAATTCCTTCTTTTTATCCATAAAAAATAGTGATAATTCAATAAAAATGATTCAATTTTATTTAAATAAAAGTTTGCAATCACTTCATCAATGTTTTATTATGACGTTGTCACGTTAAACTATCGTCCGTAAACCAACTTTACAGACGACCAATTTTTTTACTGTGTAGTTTGTAAGTAAAGTCTCTTAAAATGGCGTTGTCCAAATAGTAAATGCCCCTAAACTCGCAGAGCCACCGTCCTCACGCCTGCAAGGTTAATAAATATTTTAGCAGAACGAGTTTCCAAAACTACTCGCTTTCTACTTGTACTCGTGCACCACCACTTCAACGTTATTCGCACAACGAAACTGAAAATAAGTCAGGACTTTTTTTTTACAAACTTGAACTTGTACTTCTGACACGGACTTGACTTTTAACTTTTAACTCTTCAAATGTAAGCACGGCTCACCGTAGCTTTAAGTCCAGATGCGGGATGCTGACGTCACTGGCGACGGTCCTCGGAGGTACTTGTGCCCCTCTTGCTCGGCGAACGTGTACAACCAGAACAATCTTCAACACTGTTAGACACACTGGCTTCCAGGCTTCCAGGCCTCCACTTGGCTTACCTTCCGTCTCCAGCGGTGGAGACCACCGCGCCAAAACTCGAGACTACCTTCATTCCAGCATGCACTGCGTGCCGCGGGCGGTGGTGTACTGCGGGATAGCATCCACAGGGGCTTTACCAGACTCGTTACAGATTATCAGCACACTTATCTTTACTCTGTAAAAGGTTTACAGTAAAGGACTATAGATATATTGCTTAAAACTGTATTGTAATCACATTTTAATTGAGACACGTAATAATGAAAATAGTTTACTATGGTGATTAGTTCACATTTTACTACAAACACACAGACAAAAATAAAAATAACAAACAAGAACAAAGTGTTCACGTGTCACATACAGCATTGCAGCGGCACATAAAATATAAAATCTTTTAAAGGTTTTTGATAAATATATTTAGATAATTTATTTAAATATTAAAATGAACAAAGTACCACATTGAGATTATTTAGCATTTCATGGGAACTTGATGTTGATGATAATTGATTTCGTTTCTGGTGCTTGTATGCTCTCACGTCTATAGATACTTTTGATAGTTGTGTCGTGGTTGGCACCCCTTGTGTCACACCACCACAAGTCAGACACCCGTCTGGGAACAGCCTTAAACACTCCACGTAAATTCTTAATCTTTTTCAAATTATTATTTTGCGGGCTGCTCCAATAAACGGGTGCCCCAAAATTCTTAAGTAAATTATTCAAAGACCTTTTGGAAAAGGAAGAGAACAGAGTAATAGTATTTAAAACGAAAAACACGTAATTACTTGAAATACCAAAAACTTTAATAGGACTACTTGCGCATGAACATGGCAGGCAATTTAATTGAAGACAAAATCTCAAAAAGATTACAATAATACCTATAACCTTTTGCCCTATAGAGCTACAGAGGCTTTTAATAGAGCCACGTTTTAGTATATACCAATAAATAAATACTGTAATAAACCCATAAATAAAATCAGACATTGATGAAAAGCTGCTCCAAATATATATATATATATATATATATATATATATATATATATATATATATATATATAATGAATTAAAATTCTTTTTAAATAAAAGTTAATAAAAATAAATGTCACTCTAAAATGTCTTAATTACACCCGGGTGATTTTTAATTTTTGACGCTTCGCGGCAAGCATGATAAAAGGTTCGTTAAAATTGGTACCACGATGGAACATACACTCGAAGTTGTGGGCAGGGTCTTTTGGCAGAAGTTATTTTTCGGATTATTCACTCTTATTTTGGCAAAGTTTAAATCAACGCCCCGGGGATACAGGGGCAAAGGTTCGGAGCCGGAATCACTTACTTGGATGAACGATGTACGTCGAATCACACCCCGGACCACCTGGCCCGGAGTTTAGCGGGCTGTAATTTAGCAGAGGTGCTAAATGCTTCATATTAACTCCGCAATGAACGGAAAATGTAGCGTGAACTCTTCTTCTTCTTGGCGGCACCTGTGACGACGTAAGTATTCCCCCAATGCTTAATACACGTCAGCTGATTTTATTGAAAAAGTATTCGGGAGCTTGCCCAGGCCCAATACCACGAGCCATTGCGCCCGTTACGCTCGAAGCGCACACACGCCACACCGGCGATCAGCTGACGACACTCCGCCTACAGCTCATTCTGTCTTTTTTCTTCTCTTGACGTATTTACCCCACCACCTTATAGCCTTGGAACAGTCCATTTGCATGCTCACAGCGGGGGAGCGTCGCACACAGTATTTTTATTGAAAGTCCAAAGCGTTATTATTAAATATTAAGAAACTAAACCATTAACGTAAAAAATAACATAATATAAAAACATATTTAAAAATAAGATTTAAAAAACTTATAACAAACCAATACTTTTTTAAAAAAAAAGAAAGGGGCAAATATTACAACTAAAATTACGTAACAGCCATAATTCAAAATTAATTAAAATCAAGTGGCCATGCCGCCTATGGCCACAGTTGAGTTATTGCTGGATTGCCCACCGAAGGTGTTTCAAGTTTAATTCGTTGCTGTTTATTATCCGATGCAAGTCAGAGAAGTTGTATGCTGAAAGAGTTTGCTGTAATTATGAGTGAGAGTGATTTTATTTTATAACGGTTTGGTGATGTTTGACGATCAGAGTGCTTTCACTGGCCCGTGCAAGTGATTAATCTAGGAAACTTGTGACACCTGGATTCCTTACGTATTGGTTTGTCGTGGAATCAGATCAACGATCATTAGAATGACAAATTTACAGCGAGGGCGAAACGTGCAAATATGTCATATCTTCCTGGAACTCAGAGCCGCTCTATGAGCAAAGAGAGTTGTGGTGACGATATTTTTACACTAAACGTAGCTAAAAGGCTTGATTTTCTCACCAGGAAGGCAAAAATAAATGTACAATTATTGTTTTACTGTGTGGTGGTTGCGTAATATCATTAGCAAATAACTACCATCAAAAATATGTATATTAACTTTTGTAAAAGTAAAATTAATTAACCCTACATAAGGCAGCCGGAGATGCTAGGTTATCCGCGTAGGCAACATTAGAACATTCGAGTTCACAGTGAAATACTAGGCAACATCGAGATAAAAACACGCTCGAAAATGGCAGAAGGATCACGAAATACATGCCTCAAACAAGTATATCTCAAGCCACTGACAACACAATCAATAAACCGCTACAGTATAAGCATATATTATTTACTTTATAGCAAAACGTAAAAAATAATGTTGTATATGTCTGTATGTTTGTAGTTAATGGTAAACAAACCACCATAGTAAACTATTTTCGTTATTTCGTGTCTCAATTAAAATGTTATTTTAATACACTATTAGAGCAATAGGTATCTGTATATTTTTTTTACAGTAAACCTTTTACACAGTAAAATAAGTGCGCTGATAATCTGTAACGAGTCTGGTAAAACCCCTGTATTTTGCGTAGATGCTATCCCGCAACACACCTCCACCCGCCACTATTACAAAAGACTTAAAGGAATTATGAATCTCTATTGTTTCGAGACATGTTGAGGTAAACGTTTCATTCTAACACATTAGGTAAAGTCTTAATTGCACTTTTTATTTACAATCAACCATAATTTGGTCGAACTAAGTAGATTCATTTTTCCTCTAGTGTCTCAGCTGCAGATGTAACGACTGCCTTATGGCCTCACGCAGTGCGTGCCGAGCGTAGCGAGTGTTGGCGTGCGGAAGCGAAGGGGCGGGGCTACGCACGCCGCGGTTCATCCTGATTGGCTCCGAGCCGGCGGCCGGCGAGGCCGGGATCGATCATTGGTGCATTGGCGCCGGGCAAACTCCAACCTTTCCGGGCGGAAGGCTTCTGCTCTGCGTTTGTTAAGGCACGAACCTGCGGAGGAACAGGGTGTGGAGAGAGGGGAGAGGTGGTCTGGTTGAAGCTGCGCGGGACTATTTGTAGAAGGCGGAACCACCCCGGTCCAATTATCAAGTCAATTACGTTTAATCAGGAAGCTGGAGATGAAGTCGTGGAATTAGCGGTTGGCGGGCGAGTCGAGAGAAAAATGAGACGGGAAAGAGAGAGAGAGAGAGGGGGGGGGGGGGAGTGTGACGAGTGTTTTCCCAGAGACAAGTTCGACGAGTTGTGGGCGGGGTGAAGAAGAAAAAAAAAAGGTGCTTGCTTAGTGGTCGGATTTGCGGGGAGAGGCGGTGGGGGTTGAAACCTGGTAGCGTTCTACCCACCCTTTCCTCCGGCGTCTTCGAACCGACCCATTAGTCGTAATTAGTTCCAGAGGAGAAGCCCCGCTCTAGGCGACGCGCGCCTTATGACCTCGAGCACTCTCACTTCCCCCGCGTCTTAAAACAGCTTCAGGCTTAGCGAGCCACGTGAACTCGCGCCTCGAGGTTTCTTTAACCCCCTGCGTCACCGCTGGGGACCACTGATACAAGCCCTTCGCACGATCGCGACCCAACCCCTTCGTGCCCCCCCCCCCCCCCAATTCCACCACCCTCCGCAAACCCCCCCCCCCCCCCCGGACGCAGGCCGACGCCCGGTGAAACAAAGTTACGAGCCGAAAGGAAACCCTGCAAGGGAGGAAACTCGACCGGGGAAAATTTTGTTTACAGCGGACCAGACTGGAATTCTTAAAAGAAACAATTTCCCACTCGCCCCTATCCGACGCTCGCCTGGTTTCCGCTACTCCTTTCTTTGTTATTTCTGCGGCCGAGCCGAGGAGGGAGGCGCGGCGGTGTATCGGGAATAACGACCCCCGCCGGTGTCCCCCGGAGCGGAGCAGGAGCAATCTGCGGCGACTCCGAGGAGTCCGCCCCTGTCAGGGTCATTGCCCCTGTCGGAGCTCCGAGACCGCCTTACCACCACACGTGAGGTCAACCCGTAATAAAAATACAGGGGGTTGTCAGTAAAGTCGGTTTACGGACGATAATCTTACGTGATAACGTCATAAGAAAAACACTGATGAAAAATTGCGTACTTTTTTTTTTTAATTTTCAAATATTATTTACAGTTTTTTTGCAAAAATTTATTTAAATAATTTGTTTAAGTATAATCACGAACAATTAGTTAAAAAAGCCCGCCTCAACCTGTTTGATATCATAGAAGATTTTCTCGCACGGTGGTTGGCCGGTTCTCGCACGCTCGGCTCAGGCGGAACGTGACAATTTTTTTTCGTGCGTGCAGCCGGCGTTCATCTATTTATAAGGCGTCATCACGTAAAAAAAATAAGGTAATACATCTCACGGTAAATCAAATGGGTATGAGTGAAAATACAAACATATATAGGTACGAATTTATCTGATACAATTGAAATTTAACATATTTAGAAACGAACATAGAAATATTTCATGACGACTGTCGCTTCTAGGTAGGTAATGATCTTATAATAAGGGGTATTTCCCATTCCAAGTCACTATTTTATATTTCCTTTTAACACAATGTTAAACCTGTAGACATTTAGAGTGACCAAACTTCAAAATTTTATATATATATATATATATATATATATATATATATACGTTTTGCATAATAAGCTAGTAAAGTTAAATTTTTAACATTTTTATGCAGTATAGATAAGGAGAACCAAAACGAATAAATAACTGAAAATTTTTGGGTTTGAAAGCAATGCCTGTTACTACTGCATGGTATGGTTTAAATTTATTTCAGAATTATTTTTTATTGTGTAGAATTAAAATCATAACCATTCTGAGAAATTTAAAAACTTTAGTAAAATTAAATAATTTATTTTAAAGAAACCAAACAATATCTCATATAAACCAGTCAAATTTACTTTAAAACTTAAATTTCCACTTTTATATTAATTTTTAATTCTCCTTGTTCACACTGCACAAAACGTTAAAAAGCAACTCTGCCAGCTTATGCGAAAAGAATGCGATATATAAATATCATTTTTCGAAAGTTCAGCCACTCAAAATGTTTGCAAGTTTAACCACGTTGAACGTAAATATAAAATAATTACCTGTAACGGGAACAAAACATTTTACTTTTGCATAGCTCTGACATCACAATCGGCAAGTTTATTTGAAACACAGAAAAACAAAACATGTAATTGGTTAATTGATTAAATTACTCAGTACCAACAAATTATTGGGATATTATTTAACATTAACAGTATCAAATAACTTTATATATTTTTTATCTTAAAAATGTTTAAAGCGAATTTAAATAAGTCTATTAAAGCTACAATTGTGTGAACGAATATATATTATTTGAGTATTTATACTAAAATTGTATTGTAGAAAAAATTTTATAGAGTATTCCAAATACTTACTTAGTGATAGTAGTAATGTGATTTCCAAATAAATATATTATGAATTTGTATTTATTTTTTTAGTTTAAAAATGTATTCACAGTATTTTGTGGGTGCTATAGAACATTCCTCACAAGGGAATACATTAAAATTTTCTGTTTCACCCACAAGCATAACTCACAAGCATGATTTACTCTTTCAATAATAAACCTGAATACTTTTTCTTAAATTCTTTCTTTGGTACTACCTCGTCTTAGCAAGAAAAATGACGACAAATTGTTTCAAATTTATGAAGCCTACGCCAAATGTTACTCTTTGGACCATTTTTTTTGGAAAATCTTAACAGACAATCTAAAAGAAGCTCTTAAATATGCTGTTGCCAAAGGCCACGGTTAAATCAGGTTTATTATATGAGTATAGAAAATAGACTAAAATTTCATTGGAAATCATAAACATGTAGAATTTGAAGTGGCATTCTGGGAAATTTATTTTAAAATTCGTAAATAAAGCGTAAATAATTCTAAATGAAGAACGCGCATGCCACTGTTTCGACTGGTTCGGAAATGGAACTTACTATCCACGTAAGGCTTTTCGTTACATACCTTGGACGTTGTTGCAGGTATTTCGGGGCTTCTAACACACTTCTAATAAATTAAAGCAAAATAAAAAAGCATGCGTGTGTATTACTAGGATGCCACTAAACAAGGGGAAACCGAAATAGAATCGCCGGAGCGGGAAATAACGTTGGTCCTAGCGAATGAGAGTAACGCACTTATCCACTGTACCACCTTGCCAGGCAATCAACCGAGAAACCTATAAGGTAAAACTGAAGTTTATTATTTCTTATAGTCCATTTCAATTAATTTGTGCACTTTTCACATCATTATTTTTCGTTTCACTCAAGAGGGCCTTAATGTGTTAACAAATTGGTTCTAATATCTGACCAACTGCATCAGATGTAGATAAAGCTAACTTTTAGTTGATCTTAGAATTTACTTGCATTTATAATGCGGGATGATTGTAGAACTCAAATTTCTTTACTTACATCCACAAATGCATTTAAACAGGGAAAATTTTATTTTATAAACTATTCTTGAGAATGATATGTGCTAGTACAGATCATTCTGTTTTTATTGAAGGTTGGGTGTAGCTACCTTGTTAACTTACGGCCGAACTGTTCTACTGTCCTCTGGCTTCTCATTTCCCTCAGTGTTAGCAGCTTTTAACAAGAACGACTGTCTGAAGGAGGTTCCAAATTTTTTTGGTAAGCATTAACACACTATAGTTACGGGCAGGAATGCTAAAAAAATTTGTTTCCAGACTTTTGTGTGAAGGGTTAAAAACGGGTTATGTTAAGTACTACTTGATTTCGGGTTTTAAAAAAAAATGTGTGATTATAGGGAGCAAATGCCGCTATATAGATTCCATGTAGGATAATAATAAAATGACACAGATTATTCTTGTTGCTAAGGGCGAATTAAAGAAGTATATTTGATGAGCAGAGGAGGGGGGTTGTTAGTAAAATAATAACGCGAGCTAGGCCTTCAGTACTCGCCAGTAATGTGTTACATTTAACCTCGGGAACGAGCAAATACATGTGTTTTTATGTTGCAAATATACTTAAAATATGGAACTCGGACAATAAATGTTATAAAGATTTTTTTTTAAAATAATGTCTAGTGTGATAGATATACATATTGCGTTTTTCATTCCATTTATGGACGCAAATCACAAGTAGTGTCCACATCCGCCACTCGAATTCGCTGCCGGAGTATTGAATCATTTGATAAGCATACTGAAATTATGTACTATATAATGAAACGGCTTCGTTAAATATGAAGACTTGAAAAAATTATATTCTCTGTCTTGGGAACTGATTTTCAACAAGGGATTTTATTAAAATACTACCAAACTTGTTAAAATAAATTTGAAAGGTTAATACTGTTACGAACGTGACATTGGCCGGGACACGTGCAGGTGCAGGTGCAGAGCTGGCTGGCGACTGCCGCAACATGATATGTGCCGCGCGCGCCTGGAAGATAACAAGGATTGTCGCTTTCCCCCCTCCTTCCCAACACTCCCCGCGCGGCGCCCTGCCTTTGACACGTAACTGACTCCGGAGAGCTGGGAGTTACGCGAGCCGCCGACACGAGTTTCGAGAGATTTCTACCGTCGTGTCGGCACGCCGCTCTCGCGAGTTCTGGAAGGTGTCTGGGCCTATATATATGTGTGCCCGGGACGCCGGCCGAGAGGAGTGGAGTCTGAGTTGAGAGAGGGAGTTCAGGCGGGAGCTTTCCCGCAGCGAAGCTTCCGAGGCGATAGTGCCGCGGGTGCGGCAGAGTGGCGAAGTCCTTGGACGAAGGTTCCAGGGCAGTGTGTTCAGTTCCGGGCGATAGTGCCGCGGGTGCGGCGGAGTCCCGAGCGAAGTTCCGAGCGAATCGTCGAGCGGAACCTCGGCGAAGGCAAGTGCGTCAGCGGCGGCGGAGTGTGATGACGGAGTCCCGCGGCGGAGACCCAAGAGAGTTGCGCCAGAGGAGCGGCCCAGCGAGGTGTGCGGTGTGTGAAAACGAGTGACTGGGGAAGCAAAATTTTTTTAGTGCATTTGATAATTTGCCATTTTAGAAGATTATTTGTAAGTGACATAAGTAGTGGCCATCACTGTGTGTGTGGTAAAATCTATTAATTGGGCTATCCTTTACGAACCCCGCGATCGTAACAATACTTTTAAGGTTTCCCTTTATATGTGTGAAATTTGGTTCACCCCATCTGCCACAGAATGCAGCACCGTGGTTACACATTTCCTTTCCTCGACTTCCGTCGCATTCACGAAATTACTCCCACCGTATCCCAAGATCTAAGATGTTACACATCAATAATAGGATAAAAGATATGGGTGCGTTTTCTTATGTAGGCGCGTTAAAAGTTATATTTACCTGGCGTAAAAAAAAACTAACTTTTAATTTTTTACACAAATAGTTAATAAAAGGACTGGAGTGATTTTTTAAATTTATTTTGGTAAAGTACAAATGAAAGCAAATAATTATTAATAAATTCTCAGTATCTATTCAATATTAATATAAACACAAGTATAAAATTATTTATTACATTTTAAAACTATATTTAATAATATCTAAAATAATTATGAAAATGTATCATTTATATTGCAAATAATTTATACACACGGCAACATAAATTCACTTACATAAATACAATTGAAAAAAATTTATAAATACAATTTATAATACTAAAATCGACAGTAAATAATTTTAAACGATATAAACCAGCATTCCATATCAATCACTAAATTATATTTTTAATCAAATAAACAATTTGTATTTTATGTTGTTTTTTTTCATCCGGTCAATATGTGTTGCATGCGGCACGCACATAGTAAAAATTCCCTCTCATTTTTTTTTTCGTAACGCGCCTTAAGAAAAATAACTTCAAAAATATTTAACTTGGGTATTAAAAAAAAGGGTGATTTCTGTAAAGTCGGTTTACGGACGATAATTTTACGTGATAACGTCATAATAAAACATTGATGAAAAATTAAATACTTTTAAATTTTCAAGTATTATTTACAGTTTTTTCAAATTTAATTTAAATAATATTTTTAGATATAATCACGAACAATTAGTTAAAAAGCCCGCCTTAACCTGTTTGATATTATAGAAGATTTTCTCGCACGGTGGTTGGGCCGGTTCTTGCACGCTCGGCTCAGTCGCGGAACGTGACAATGAGTCATGCTTTTCTGTGCGTGCAGCCGGCGTTCATCGATTTATAAGACTTTATCACGTGAAAAAAAAGTTGTATTATCGACGCTATTTCAGTAGTAGCCGTGGGAGCCGTGGCTTCTGGCGCAGTTGAACTTGCAGCTCGCTTGACGTCACCTTGGATGCTGGTTATTTCAGGTTTGTTCGTGTCACCTGTGTTCCACTCCGGCCGGTCCGATGCTGCAGGTCCGATGCCTGACGCTGCAACTGCAGAGCGGGTATTGACCGCGGCGTCTCCTGGGGCGCTGCGCTCCGCTGAACAAAAGAGATCCACGACAACCCGTCGTCCAGTCAGGGGGGGGGGGGGGAATGGGGACTGAAAACAGAAGAATTCATCATCCAAAACCTCTCCCCTTCCCCCTTCGTCGTTCTTCCTCCCCTTCGGCCAACATTGCACCCTCTACAACTCCTGCATCCCGCTTCGCCGTCGGGAAATAAACCAACCCCTGGCGCGCGCCTCCATTCTCCTGACTCGCACCTAGTCCCGGGCTCCGGTGACAGGCCGACACGACGCCGAAAGTAAATTAATATTCGCGGCATAATGCGGGCGTCGGCGCCGGAACAATGCCGTCCCTGGCTGCTGTCGCGTAGCTGAGTGACGTCTCTAGCTGGCCGTCGCGCCGCCGGGTCGGTCATGTTCCGCACCCGCTTTCCTTGAGGGGGGCCTCCCATCTCAGGTCAGGATTTCATACTTACAGTAGTTACAGACAAACTTGTAGACTTTTCCAATTTGTTTAACTTTCACGAAATGAAAAAAATATATATAGAGTGCATACTTTTCGCAAAATTAGCTGCCAATGTTACATTTTTTAATTTTACGTTTTTGGGTTGTACAAATAAGGAGAATTTAATTTATTGCAGAATTGAATTTTTTTTAAGTTTAACTGCAAAGCCACTGGCTACTTCAAGAAATGGTTTGAATTTCTTTCCGGAAAATTATTAATTAATTTTTACCTGGAATTTCAAAATTTTCGAATTTCTTACGATTTAGACAGCCAATAAATATGAAATGGGTTGTTTTTTGTGATAGAAATGCAAACCATATCATGAAGTAGCCAGTAGCATTGCAGTTAAACCTAAAAAGTTTCAGTTCTGCAATAAATTAAATTCTCCTTATTTTTACATTCCAAAACCTTAAAAATGTAACTTTGGCAGCTAATTATACAAAAAGTATGCGCCGTACATTTTTTTTTTCATTTCGTGGATTTTAAACAATTGAAAATGTCTTAAAGTTGACCAGTGATTAATATAAGTATAAAATCATGACCTTAAATAGGAGGCATCCCCTTAACGCGGTGCGTTCGATGTGTCAAGTGTTGGTCCCCAGCCGCTGGTCATTGCCGAAGCCCTAATGCCTTCCCTATCAAACAACAGGGAGTGATCCCTAACAGTTCAGTTTTTCTTATAGCTCTGGAATGTATATCAAACGACCTGGAATGTTACTCCCACCCTACCCTGATAGGGCGCACATGTGGGAGGGGAATGTGAGAATGCCGGCCGTAAGGTCGGAATGATCTGTCAAATCCTGGAGCTCTGGTCATGGCAGAAAACATGACAAACCATTGTTGTATTCTGTTCATTAGAAACTGGATTAAAAATTTTAAGCTCTGTCACGAGCTTATTAGATTCATTTTTTAATACAATTAAAGTAAAATCAAGTAAGTGGAGTAGTTTAAGTGTGTTTATTTTCTTACTTCCAATAATAAGCAAATGTTACCAATTTAACTATTGTTTTTACTTAAATTGCATATAAATTGACAATCCATGAGCATCTGTGTACTCCCTACACAGAACATTTTGTATCATGTCATTAAAATAAAAATGTGCTATATACTTTGCAGTTTTAAGCTGTAAATAATAATATATATAAGGTAGTAAATATTTTATGCATAGTAGCTTTAAATAACTTATTGAAGTGCCAGAATTTATTTCCTACATTTTATTAATACGAAACAAAATTGACGAAATTCCTTCAAATAAAAATTCACGCAGTTTCTAGTGTCAAAGAAACTTCCATCAATATAGGTATATATATATTTTTTTACAAAACCTAAAACTTTCAGAGGCAAATACTTATAACAAAATATTTAAAAACATAACATCCTTCTTTATTATCCAAAGAGTAACTAGTAGAAAAACCGATTAGCATTATTTCCTTAAAATATGATAATAAATGCGTTTACGATGATAGCATCTATAAATGTGGTGTGTATTCTCAATGCCTAGGGATGATTTTACATCAAACAGAATTTTCTTAAGCCCCTTTATCTTAACAATTGAATAATCTTCTTCTCTCCAAATAATTTTTGTTGTTATGATAATGAACACTTACAATATTGTTATAATAAATCATTTCACTTACAAATATTCTATTAGGAAAAGGTTTTCAGACCTTCAATTTCATATTTGATTATAAGCAGAATAGTGCTCCCTTCTAACATGTTCAATTAGTCAGTAAAATAATTAAATGTCCCAAAAATTCCAATTAATTGATTTCCAAAATATAAAATAAAAAGTTTAAAGTATATATATAAATATACTTAAAAAAAATTCGTGAAACTTTTTATACTAAAAATAATCAGAACTTTTAGATCACTCTAAGCTTGCACAGTTACATAAGTTACTGCTTGCCTTAGCCCATTTAGGAAACATAAATCGTTAATTAAAATCTTTTACTTAATATCAGTCTCAAAATTTTAAAATAACAATATCAATAAAGTCTTACACATACCATACAACTTTACTACTTTCTTATGGAAGGTTGCATGGAAACTGTATTTACTTACAATGCTGTATCATCGATTGTAAGAAAATTAAGTGTAATACATATTTTTGTGACCATTTAACAGAAGATTAACGGCTGAGTGAATCACAGAACACAAATTTCGCCCATTCTCAGTATACAGAAAAAAACATTCTCTTTAAACTAATAAAAAATTTTATGAACATAAAACGTTGTACAGTAATTACAAAAAAATTAAAATGGAATGCAGCTACATAAAGCTTTCTGAAATCCCAGAGACTATTTGCTACCATGTTTACAACCGTGACTTTGTATATCCTAGCTCGCTTCAGTTGCCCTGTTTTTCAAAATATATACGTATTTGAAATAACTGATGCTGAAACAGAGATTGTGCCCGTCATAAGTATGAAAAGAGAGAGAGAGAGAAAATACCAGGAAAATTTTTTTGATTTCCTGTCATGTCTGATAAAATGTGTTTCGCTTTGTACGTTGTTTGTTTCGGCGGACTGGAGATAAATAAAGACCGTGTGTGCAAAACATGCCAATTCACTTTGAAATTCTGAAGCGCCATGTTTCCCAATTCTTTTCTGGTCGTCGAGATCGAACAACAGACAAAAAAACATGCACACGCACTAAAACACATAAAAAAACACGGCCTTCAAAATGCGTAAGCCAACAAATTGATGTACATGAAAATAATGTGAAATAATAATAATATCTAATTTACATAATTACTCGCTATTCACGGTCACCAAACATCTTTAAAAAATCCCTTTCGGCACAGCCTACAGGCGTAGGTCGATTTTGAAGTACCTATTTCTCATGTAAATATTTTGGAAACTTCTATAAACTCCTGAAACATGTGCGAGTTATTTCATCCACTAATCGATGCCCGTAGCAGTCTCAGACAATCGATCAATGTGTTCGGATCTTCCCATGATGTGTAATCAATCTCTTCTGCTGCCAATATATTCCTGGAAATTTATTATTATTTTTAAGATATCTGAAAATATTTTTTTTATCATCTTCCTCAATAACACAGTATTATTTTCATAGCTATCTGAATCATCATCGATGATAAACACATTTTTTATTGCCACCTTTATTACCATAAGATTTCAGAACCTTTGAAGTCTAGCTCATTCATCGTCTTCAAGCTGCCTTTCTAAGAGTCCATAATTTTTTTTTCCGAAGTGGGAGGAACTACTTAAATTTGGCTTAAATGTATTTTCACGTAAATGTATTTTCACAGTTATGATACTTCCATTGTCTTCAGTGTCCCTTAAAACTTCAGCATCCTTCAATTCAAGTTCTTTGTCGAGATCAGGAGAGCTATGATCATATTCACATTCAATACAATGAAAATTATTTACGTCATGCAGCACGCTCGACTTTAAAAAATTAGCTCCGTGTCCTCTCTCTTGTAAGTGGGCTTAGCTGTGCAAGTTCTGTTGTCTTTTCAAGCTGTCTCTTCGCGTAAACTCCCAACACAACTTATCATTTTGCTTGGTGAGTTTGTTGCGTGTGCCCCGCAAACGCACATCAAGATGTGTTACGCGGCGCCTAACCGCGCGCCGATGCAACCAGCACAAGCCAAGTATTCGCGCGCTGCGCGCATGACGTTCGGAGCCGCTCGGGAGCCCTCGGTGAGGCTCGTTTTGGCGGGCTGCCAACCGGACATAGCCGCAGGCGCCGGTTCCGGTAGGCCCAACCGAGAACAATCTGACGTGTTCGATACTAGCAGTTCACAGAGTATAAAAGGGGTCCCATTTTCCGCTGAGAGAGGAGACTCGTCGCGACCACCAGCGACACCAGCCGGAGGCCCTGCTGGCCTTCCCTGCCGAAGGAAGCTACACCGTCAACACGTCTCGCCGGTCTGCCGTCACGCTGCCCGTCGGAAGAAGCTACCACTTGGTAAAGTACCGTTTCGTCGTAGACACCTATAGACCGAGTGGGTAGAAAACTTAGAGAGAGAAGAGGGGCAGTGGTGACGGAGGCAAGGCTTGGAGACGGCGGTGTGAGCTTGTGAGTCCCGATGAAAGAATTTACACCTGACTCGACACACAACACTTAGGTGTGAATCCCGGAAGCGACACGTGAAGAATAATGCCAGTCACCAGACCGACGAGCATTTCTCCCGCTACGATAGTTTGGGGAGATAGTCAATGGTAACCCCTGCATCGACGAATAAGAACTTGCCCGCAGAAATACGTGTCGACAAGAGTAATCTAAGTTGACGACTAGTTATATTAATAATTAGAGGTCTGCGTACCCTTGTGAAAACATGTATAGTGTTCCTTTTTGTTTTAGTCATGTTGTATATAAATAGCATGTTAGTTAAATGATATTAATGATTAAGGTGATGTTTGTTAACTTGCGCATTGACAGATGTGTGTGGCATAATATTCAATGAGTCGAGGGGTCTTGTTATAAACTTTCATTTACACTCTGGAAATTTATGTTCGTTAATTGCTTGTAACTTAGCTTTTGTTTTGACGGTGTACCCAGCGCCAAGCGCGGTGCCAAGTATGAGAGCACGGGCAAATGTGAAGTGAATTTGTTAAGCTGCATTCACGTGTCTCACGTTGCAATAATTCCTAAACGTTTCTGTTCGCAGACTTTTGCATCAGAGCCACGCCGCAAATATCAACTGTTTACATTTTTGTCATTAATGAAGTTGTAATTAATAATTTAATGTATAAGCGATAATA
Organism: Bacillus rossius redtenbacheri; assembly: GCF_032445375.1. Classification (NCBI taxonomy): domain Eukaryota; kingdom Metazoa; phylum Arthropoda; class Insecta; order Phasmatodea; family Bacillidae; genus Bacillus; species Bacillus rossius. The sequence goes on along the minus strand of NC_086339.1, from coordinate 40,137,331 downwards.
AATGCGTTGTTACCATAGAGTTGTAATACTATTTTATGACACTTCGCCACACTCTGTTCCATTCCTACTCCTTGTTCCTCTCGCGTGTTTAACATAGAGGCTACAAGTTTTTGAAACAAGTCATTCTTCTCGTGTTGTTTGATGTTCTTTCTCAAAATAAACTCCTTGCTGGAAATTCTTCAGCAGTTTCCTTTCTATAATGCTACCGGCATCCAGCAGTGATCTATATTAGCCTCTGTGACTAATACCAGATGTGTACTGAAAGTAAGAAAGTGCTTCTGAGCATTCATGTCAATAGTTTGTTGGTTTTCATCGAGTGCTTCTGGTTATTACTCAGAGAACAAACCATGCATGATTCTTTATTTAATGGGACAAGCTTTTTTATACGATGTATTGTTTAATTTGTGAATTCCTGTTACTAAATCAAAACTTAAAATATTTTAATCAGGTGGAATACAAACAGAAATATCATTACTCAATGGAATACTATATGCCTTTAAACAGCTGATAAACATTTTATGCAACTGGATTTTCCTTCCCCTTGTGGTCTAGCGAAGCCCTCCTTCTCTTGCTATCTTGAGTGTGTGTCCCTCATCCCACATAAAAAATTAATAATATTTACTTCAACACAACACTCAGCGAAATCTGTTGCCAAGAATAGGAACAACTTTTAACAAGTATCTTACATGAGTTCAATTAATTATCTCTGGCGAAATATTAAAAGTCTTTTTAAGTAATTGTTTCAATTTAAAACTTTCAGTATGCGTCTGATATTAGTTACAGAAGCTAATTTGGATCCCGGTTCAATGCCTGGAATGTTAGCGAAAGGACACCTATGTAAATTCTCCAGCAATGTACCTTGAGAAGGAACTACAGACAACACGAGAAGAATGACAAAAAATTGGCCACCATTACGTCAGAACTGAATAAAGTGGTTGTGACATAAGATCCTAAATGGCAGACGTGAAGTCAGAATTTATTATGGTGGCCATAACGACAATTGCAATGCACAAGAATAAATAAAATGTAGATTCTTGGAATTAAATGGTCCTTCCGTGTTCTCTTTATTATTCATATCACAATGTTGTTGGATTTCTCCGTGTGCTCCTAGTTATATCTGGTGAGACGTCTGCTGATATTCTTTAAGTGTTTCTGGTTAATCCTAAGAAAAATACCCAGCATATATTTATTTCGTAATTATGTAAGAAATTTATTCGGAATTTCTTTTAATTAGTGAATTTTTGATACCAAATCATTACTAACAATATTTAATAAACAATATTGTTTAACTCAGTCTATTGTTATGCCTTGAAACATTTGAGAAACACTGAAATGAAAGACGAACTTCCTTCTCCTTGATGTCTAGCGAAGCTCTCCTCATGCAAACGAGAGTCAGCATCCCGCATTTCACATTTAAAAAAAAATATTATTGACCTCAGTGGCGCACAAACACACGGGCTCTACATGCTTCTCTAGGCGGCGCGGTGTTAGCGCACTGAGCGCTATTATTCAGCTTAACACCAGCCAGACACGTGACACGCCATCATTCGGACTCTTGAAAATGTTATAAATACGTAATATTATATACAAAAATTAAATTAATTAAAAAAAATTGGTTGTCTGTAAAGTCGGTTTACGGACGATAGTTTAACGTGACAACGTCTTAACAAAACATTGATGAAATGATTGCATACTTTTACGAATAAAATTGAATCATTTTAATTTTAACAATAAAAGAATAAATACTTGAAATTATACAAGTAATAAGATTCATTTTCCTACGTACATTTGACGTAGAAATTATTTCATATTACACATTTATAAACAAAGATTTAAGTTTTCACTTCTGTCGGTGCGGCGCAAGCGTACAATGAGCGTAACGGGACACAGCGTAACGGAACAATGTGCGCTAACGGGACACTTTTTCGTGCGTGCAGCCGGCGTTCATCGATTTATTAGACGTTGTCACGTCAAAATACTTATGTTCTTAAATACACCTTCTAGCTGAAATCATTAAATAATAGCTCAATAGAATAAGAGAATAATAAACAATGTAATTTCTCCGGGCGGCGTCATGGCGCGGAGATGCAGGCTCCGGCTCGACACCATCCCGACACGTGGCGCGCACTGATTGGTCGGACCGCACGCGCGTCCTTTACGGCCCGCCCCGCCCGATAAATATTTATTTTTCTTGATGGAAGGAAAACTGTGTGTTGTTCGGATGCGCGATATTGCTTTCCTTTTCACCATCGCTTCCCCTCGTACCGTCACGCCCTCCCGTGCGAATCCCAGGCTTTGCTTCCCCCCTTCCACCCCTTATGAGCGTGGCCAAACACGCTCTCTACGCTCCTCGAACCCATCTGTTCCGCGTCCGGGGCCTTTTGATGTGTCCGCGCCTGATGAGCTACTCCGGGAAGGCTTCGTCCGAATAAATACCGCTTGTTTATTGATATACCCGTAAAATCTAACTCTTTCGGAGCCAAAGCAAAAGTAATCTTAGACATTTTGGTTTTTGCCATTGCTTAGCAATATCGTATGTCCAAAAGCTTACATAAGTCATGCACTCCCATTGCACAAATCTTTCAAAGATAATATTTATGTTTTTATTTTTAAAATTTCAACGAACCCCTCATTTGTATAAAGATATGTATATTATTTGTACGGTCCGTAATGCATTTTGTAAAAAAAAAAAATTGATTGGATTAAAACATGTAACGCGGGTAAAATTGAAAGAAATTAAAAAAATATAATTAGAGCAATTTTCTCATAGAAAGTTTTACACGAAATTTTCAAATTTAAAATAATTTTTATGTCTTCTTTTATCATTATAAATTTTTATACCTTACGTGCGAATACCAAAAACATTTACAGGTAAAATATAAAGAAAATACGTATTCACCCTCTCCAATTTTCACAAGTAAAATTTTTCTTCAAAAAAATTGTTTTTAGGTAATCTCCCAATTCCTTATGTATTAGAGTCGTTGTAACTGAAAAACGAAACTTTATACATTAAATGTGAACCCATCAAAGTAAAGGTATTTAGCAATTTATTATATTCCCAAGAAAACCTTTCAGATTTTTTGCAAAAGCAATATTTAAAGCGTCTATGATTATTTCTGCTAACAATATAACTCATATTAAGAAAAATTGTTTCTTTTGGTTGTAGTTTTACTTTAGAAAATTTTATGTTATAATTTTACTCTGAAAACTCATAATTATAATATCAGAGACGACAAATTAATGTAAATTAGTGTAATAATATAATTGTTTTGTGATTCGTTACTCATAATATTAAACAGATCACATAAAAATTAGTTATGAAACATTATCTAAGTTATAAAATGAAAAAGAAAAAAATCACTATTATCATATAAATTTATATAAAGAAGAAAAATAAACTTGCAAAATATGTACCATAGCAACAACAAAAATATTATAGAATTATTTATTAGTCGGGGCGAAACATTTAAGTATTTTAATTATCACAAGGAGTTAGTTTAACTTTTATAAATACCTATATTTAAAAAATTTTATACTTTTAGTATTAATATAGTATGTGTAATATTTAAAAAGGATAATATTATTTACAAAAATAATAATATATTCACCATAGTAATTGAACGAAGTGAATATATTTAAGCTAACGTTACAAGTCAACTTTATTTCAATGGAAAGGGTTATGTGAGACAAAGCCACATAAAAAAAAGAAAAAAACACATTTTGGGTTTAAGAGTTCCAGTAATGAAACCATTTGTTAATTTCTTGAAATTTTTACATTTATATTTTAACCTAGGTAACTAAATACAAATTTGAACTCTTCGCTTTTATTTCCCTAATAAGCACTGTTTGACAGTTGGACTTTATTTTATTTTCAAAAATTTCATTTTAAAAAATAAGAATGTTTTCGTTTTTAAAAACCAATTTTTATTTGTTGCTACTTTCTCATTTTATTCCTGATTCCCACAAACATGTAAATACTATCTGGTGAACCTGGCGTTGCCCAGGCTATACAACTCTTGAAGGGGCTTTATTTCGTCAAATAAAGATTTACTAAAACAAGAATGCAATATCCACGGCCATGGAGTCAAAGAAAGCTTTAATGTTAAATTTTGTAGAACTTATTGTCAAAAACCGTGAAATTTTTATTTTATATCCCCTCTCCTACCACACCGTCTCTTATCACCCTCTTACATAGTAACTTATTTACGTTTGAAGTTGATGTCTATTCTTTGGGAACTGATTTTAGTAAAATCCGTTTTTAGGGGATGCCTTTGTATCAAAAGAAACACAAATGCCAAATTTGAAATCTGTACATATTATAAAGTTGTAAAAATATTTAATTTTAAAGTCCCTGCAAACCGTTATAGGAGTAGATTTTGAAAAAAAAAAATATTTTCTTTTATCGCAAACAAATATTCATTAAAAATTTAAAGTGGAGGTTGTATGGTTAAGAAACGTGAAAATTTTTATTTTATAAGGGTCAATAAAATCTCCAAATAAAGTCATATTGCTATAAACATTTCCCATACATATGTTTATATCAATCAAAAACGATCAGTCTTTTGTTATTTGTAGTCTGTAGGTGCTATTTAAATGACACCCCGCCCCCGAAATCCTTATAGTGATCAATCATCGGAGAAAATGTCACTGAAATATTATGCTAATTCAACAGATATGCATGAGATAATTTAAAGTCTGTAGGTCTAATTGTTAAAAAGCCATATTTTAGACTACCCAGAAAACTTCCATAACTGTGGATTGGCCCGCTTACCTACTATCGAATGACTGTACATTTAAACTTTTTTTTAATATGTTAAAATTTTCCTAGGGATATTAATTAATATACTTATACTTACAGTCAAAGAAAATTAAAGAAGGTATTTACTATCAAAACATGTTCTAAATTGCTTGAATTATTTTTGTTAAAAATGCAAGTTTTATTTTCAGTACTATAAACTTACCGCTGGGCAACATGTTCTTACTGTCGTCATATCTCTTGCCTGCCCGGACTGGTTCTCCTAACATGTCGTCATCGCCACAAAGCTTTGTCTTCCAGCCCTGCATCTAGGCACTTTACGTGACTCGGCGGACGCTTGACCGCGGACTGAGTGTACGTTGCGTCGTGTGCATCAACTCCAGAACGTTCCACTAGCGCCGGGTGGCTGCTGGGCGAACCTCGCCCGTGCGTCACCATGTTGTACGGTCATACAGACAGGTCTGCAACTCACCTTCATTCTCCGTCGCGGCGGCCTGCCAACTAACGGCGCTAGTAGTGGTGAATTGTTTGAAATAGGAAATTCGTATGAATGTGGGAGTACTTCTTTAAAGTCTGTTTATTTTTAAACATTTATGCTAGATATAAAGTTTTTTAATTTATTTGGGAGCGTTTTAGATATTAAATGTACGTTAATAACTTGTAACTTAGCCGCAATTGTCAGTTAAAATTTGGAGCGTTAAAGAATGCAGGAACCAAACTAACTGGAATCTCCCATAAGAAAGCATGTTGTTTTAATGTTTGTGTGCGTATTTAAATCAAGAATATTTGTTTGCTATACATTTTATATTTATACAAATTTAATTCTTTCGAATTAAATTCTTTAAAGTTTCCTGGTATTGCAGCTTACCAATTTTTTTTCTTTTAACCGTGTCGTTAGAAATGTATAAAAACGAAAGAAAAAAACCTTGACGGTTTTAAGCCGTAAACTTCATTACAGCCAGGTGCAATACAGAGCGAGGCATTCTCTCACCACTTAAAATAAACTGAGAGTTTTTAATACATTAGTACAAATATGGCATTTACCGTGCACTCAAACAAATAAAAAAATGTATTCTGGAAAAAAAAAAATTCAAAAATTGAGACAGGAATGGAAATAATATACCATTTAACACTATGTTAATGCTGGGTTCCACTACTACTAGCGCAATTAGTTCGCAGACCACCACAAGCTTCACTCAGCGGACGAGACACGCCAAGGCAAAGCATTGGAAGTAGCCAGATCTGTCTATATGACCGTGGTACAGATTGTTCTAGGCGACGGAAGAGGGGAAGTTTTGGCATCGGAAACGAGTAGGTTCTTTTTTTCTTCGGGCATGATAGAAGAGATGGCTGGACTCTGCAGGATAAAGATAAGTTTTTTTTGTATGGTGTTACGTTTAAAGTAAAAGTAGGAAATAATGATATTCAGAGAACTGGTACAGTTTAATATTGGAGATAAACATATAGTCCTATTATAAATTTTATATCTTGTTCTTTGTTATAGATTTAGTTTCCATATCGTTTAACATCATCCAATCGATAGGTATTCTATTGTACTAAGTTTGTAGCATCGACGATTTCCACCGGATTCCAGTGTTTTAACCTCATTAAAATATAATTATAATTCATATATATGCAAGAATTTTAAACAACTTTCATTTTCCACCAGTTTTAGTTAAGTTCACTGTACACTAAAAACATTTTAATCTTATACGATCAGTTTACTTATTAACAGAGATGAACGCAAGCAATAATTATACTGGAAGTGAGAGATGAGTTCTGCTGCCCTGCGACCATTTCGAATTGGGCGAGACGATAAAAATTTTGCGATGCGCGGTAAGTGGTCAAAGGAAAGACATTGTCTTTTTTTTTTGCGGTGAAAGGGAGGGATGTTTGCGGTTGTGCGGTTGGCAGGTCCGAAATGTTTGCGGTTTCCTCTCTCATGCTTCAGGTCTGCGGGCGGAAAGTCGCAATGCTTCCCACCTCCATCTCTTTTTTTTTAAGTCGCTCGTCCAGAGGAATGTTTCATTTCCTTTCGGGCGGTGCCACAGCAGGTTGGCTGCCCTGATCGATACATCGAAGCGCGCGCGTGCGAGATTGGTCGCTGGTCGCACGCCACGTGGCCAGCTCAATTCGAGAATGCGAGCTCGTTTCTCTCACCGCCGTGGTCTCAAAATAACATCTAACAATGTGGCGGAATCACTCGTATTTGCAAAATGTCACCCAAAATAAAAATAATAAACTAACGTCTTAAGATTTCAAAAAGATTTTGGGGGTGAAGGCTAGCAGTATACCTGGTACAGGGACGTCTAACCTAGTCTACCTGATGATGGCAGCTGCAATGACTGCCGAAACGTCGCAAGACAATTACCTGACACGGCCTACATCCAGAAGCCAAGAAAATGAAGACACTGGCCGTTAAAGCCTGCGATCTTTAGTAACATTTAACAAATACTAAATCATGGAGTTGAGCATTTTACATTACAGCCACGGAGAATTTGTGTATAGTTTTGGTTTCTGGAGTAGTCCCAGTAATCGCGCGCTGCTTCACTGGTCTTCAAGAATACACGAGTGCTCGCTTATTTTACTTCGTGAAGAAATTCATTAAACTTTTCGTGTGTTTTTCACAACACTGTATCAGTGTTTCACTATAATCAAGCCTTACTATTGTTATCCCCTTTGAGGAAGGCATAAACATAGCTATGGTGGCACGCTGAGCTATTTATCCATCAGCATTATATTTGTGGGTTGTATAGTGTTATAATAAGTACATTCCAAATAAGTTGTTCTTGTTAAAGTGATGCATGGGGCTTTAAAGATTTTTATTAATCACCCAAGACTTCTATTATTATGTCTTGAATTTAATGCTAATCAGCTTTATGATTTATTTTAACGTATTCTTAAATGTATTATTTCTTTGGATTTAATATAACTGCAAACGAGTAGATCCTTATTTAGAATAAATCTAAGAATTTCTAATTGTACTTGACTCTAGTGTCTGCAGTTCTAAGAAAACCTATTTATGAAATTTAATATTGTTTCTTTAAGATATCTGGTTTATTTGTTTTCAGAGAAGCGTAGTTGAGCAAGTACTGTTGAAATATATTTGCTGTGATCATATTTTTGTAAACACCTTTGTGTCAATGATATTCATTGTGAACATATACTCATTGCTCACATCTATCTCCTTTACTTGCAAAAAAAAATTCCTTGTTGCCCCTCAAAGTGCGTAACAATTTTTCAAAAGTTAAATTCCTTTCTTTACGGGAACATTTAAAAATTATATATTAGTTAATTATCAATTTTTAAGACATAGAATATTTTTAAGCATTGCCCAACTTAATAATGGCTGACCGGTATTATAACTATAGTTTTATTTAATAAAATCGTGACTTCTGAAAGCTCAAGCTCATTATATAAGGTAAAATTCTATAATATATTTAAATCTCTACCAAAAATTTGCTAAGTAGAAAATTACGCTATACATTGAATCACCATTACATAAAACGTACAAAGTTTGACATTAAATCTTCATTATAAGTATTGAAATAACTTTCAAAGTTAAACAAATATTTCAAATTTAATTTTCCTTTTCTCACGCCTAATAAATTAAATATAATTTATAAATATTAAAACAGCGAATAAAAGAGCATGATGGTTTTTACCGTGTCCTCGTGTAAACAAGACGGTGAATGTAATAAGTTGTGTAACTTCCCTTTATCGGCACATGGATAAAGAGTGAAATAAATTATAACTAGAGCCACGGAATTTTCGGGAATTCATTTAGTCGCAAGCTATAATGCAAACCTCCAAACTGAGGCACTGTGTTCATGATTGTACCGCAGTTATCTGGACACGCCCCTCTACGACCTTGAGCCAACGATGCCCAGCTAGGAGAGAAGTAAGCGAATCAGGTAGTGCCAAATAACAAGGATAAAAATGTTCTCGCTAAGAAATCAACCAATGGGAAAGTAAACATGGGTCGATCACACCTATAACTTTGAATTCTAACATGAGGCCAGAGGAATCCGCGAAATTTCCGGGACTCTAATTATAACGTGGAATATCTATAAAAAAAACCCGCATTGTTTATATTTATTCCACATTACATGTTTTTGTAAGTAAGCTGGATGTAGATGTGTATGATGGATTTTCTATACTCTAATGGTTAAAATATTGCTGGATTTAATGCAATGTTTTAGTTTAAGACGAAAATAATAGTTTTTGCGAACTTTTATTAATCACAAACGTTTCCTGTACCATAAAATTTAATCTCCAATGTGCCTTTTCCAATACATAATTTGAATGCTACACGTTCGCTTTGTAACATGTGAGAGGCGATATGCAAACGTGAATGTTATAAAGACAAAAAAAAATATTAAGGCATTTGGCTATTAATTATGTGGTATTAGTTTTAAATTAATTATTTTAAGAAATGCAAATCAAATAATAATTATCCTAAAGGAGTAAATACAATAAGAATTTTACAAGCATACGGATATTATCATTGAAGTTAATTCCAAATTAACAGCTGATAATGAATAACGATAAAGAAAGAGTTAGAATTAGTCCAATAATCTCTATCTATGGGTTTAAAAAAAGCTGGAATCGTACAATACAATGAATCTTCTAAAATGATTCCTGAGGCTGGTATATGCCGTAGAATTTAAAGGTAAAAAAACTTGCACATAATAATGGAAGTAATAAAGATGGAACATTAAGCTTCTGTATAAAGTTTTATTAAATCAATAACAACTGCAAAATCAATCAATGTCATAAATAATTTTATTACAATATTTGGGGTAGCAAATTTATTTTCCAATCTTTTCCTGGCTCGACGAAACCACGCTCCGCTGTGGCTTCAGTGTGACAATGATTACAAATGCCAACGATAATTCTTTATTACCGCACATATCCATGTTTTTATTAATTCAACGTAAATAAATAAAATTATTTTTTTCAATCAAATTAAAATATTCAACAATTTTGGAGAAACATTTTTCTTACCTTCAAACTAATTTTCGATAATATTATAAAGTATAAAATTGTTCATGGTTGTCTCCCACACTGCAGCAGTAATTATAACAGAGCACATATACATGAATTATATACAGAATCTTGTCGAAATTATTTATGACAGATGTCATTGCTTGAAATGATATTCTCGATGATTATTTTATTGGATGTCACGTTTTCATTTTGCGCGTAAAATGCAAATTAGCAAAAGTTTTTCTTTTTTATATTTTTAATTGTTTTATGGTTGTAAACGAAACCCTAATTATGGAAAAATACATACAAAACATTAATATTTGACAAAAACTAAACACATTGCAAATTAATTTTTCCCTGCTTAGAACATGTTTATAAAATTTCGTCTTGATTTACAAATTTTAACCAACATTTGCTAAAGAGTTAGTTTCAAATAGATATAATCCTTTAACTTTAAGATTACTATAGGAAATACGGTCTATAGTAGATGAAATAAACGAAAACCTAAAAAATAATAATTTATTAATCAAACAAGAAAAATAGGATATTGCTTGTTCTTGGAATTCCCTTATGTATCCTTTTTTTCTTTTCAGTAACAAAATGCTAAAAAACAAACCACTAGTGTTATTTTTTTAAATAAAACATTTTATGAACTTCCAAAAGTAATATCAAAACCTAATTCTCAAAAAAGTTAATTAATTAAAAATATTGTTACGAAAACACTAGCGACGAGACTGGCCGGTCAGCGCCTGCCTGCGGTTGGGACGCGATGTAGCGATGGAGCTTAACTTGAACTCCACTGTTCTCGAGGTTTCGCGTGTTAAGTCGGGGGTTCTGATGACTTATATACTTCAGCGGGCTACGAGATTTTTCCAGGTCGGGACTTGGCATGTATGTAAGACGGAGGCCGAGCTGAGTGGGATGGGGGGGGGGGGGGGGTAGGGGGCAACACTTGCTAGAGCGCGTTACTGTTCAATGCTCTGAGCAATGAGAGCAGTGGAGTGAAGAGTGTGAGAGACCCCTTGGTTAGTGATACGGCTAGCGACGTCCTTCGCGGTGCATCGGGCACCGAAGCTTGCGGGTGTTGTATGTGCGGCCGACGAGTGAGTAGTGAGTAGTGAGAGGCAGTGTGTTAAGACAGAGGTGCTGAGCAGTATGCCTATACAGAGCCACTGTCAAGTCGAGCTCCAGTGGGGAGAGTAGATTGTGGACGTAATGAAAGAGTGGCAAATTTATGGAAGGACAGTTAAATTGTTATAAATTAACAGATAGTGAAAATGTTACAGAATAAATATAACTGTATAAAAAGAATTTTGCTATTATTTCCAAACTTTTTATCCAACTCGTAAAAATAAAAACACAGAAATGAAAAATATAGGATAAAAATTATTTTTTTAACTAATTAATCTGAACCAATTTTTTCTTATAATTTTTAAAACGATTTTTGTTGTTGAGTAGAGATGATATTGAACATGCCTTTATTAAAATATAGGTTCATCATTTGGCTTCGTCCCGACAAATTAAAAACGCTAACGACAGGCAAATTTTCTGTGGATTAACGCATGCAAATTTCAGTGGCAGCAATATGTAGAGCTATATGAAGACACACATGCCATTGAAATCCTTTACTGGTATGAATTAATACAAGACTGAAATTAAATTCCTTTCTGCGTAAAATGATATACAGACATTTCGTATTATTTGTTCTAGCAGGGAAGAATTCGCCCAAAAGTATGTAGTATTAACGACATACATTAAAATAGTTTTGGCGTCAATATCAAAAAATTTAATTTAGAGTATAAAAATTAGCAACCATTCTATCTCTATAAATTTCGTATTATTTGGTCAAGCAAGGAAATAATTCGCCCAAAAGCATTTATTATTAACGACATACATTAAAATAGTTTTGGCGTCAATATAAAACAATTTAATTTAGAGTACAAAAATTAGCAACCATTCTATCTCAATAAATTCAAGTCTATTCTGTTAAAAATGGGAATTTTTTTTGCAGTTATGCCTCCAAAGCATTAATCCACCAACACTTTTTAAGTGAAACAAAATGAAATTTTCAGGAACATTTTTACTTATGTTAAGATATTTGTCATCAAATACAAAATTTTCTGATTTCTAATTTTACCTGGAAGTTTGTTTTTGTTACTTAGAAGTTGTAAAAAAAAATGGAATTTTCTGGCACAAGGTCCACGGTATGGATTGTAGATTTGTCCGCCATCTTGGATTATGTCTCAGCGGCCATTTTTGTTGTCAAATTTCTACAAATATTTACCCAAAATTACTCAAAATTCCTATAAAAAAATCCCTATTTTGAGAGAATAATTCCCGTTTTGAGGGGAAAATTTCCTGTATTGTTCCTCAAAAATGTCAACAGCTACAAAAATTCAAAAAGTGGCTTAACTTCCTAATGGGCAAGCCGCTCTAAGCGCGCAGGCGCTACTGCTTCCGTTGCACCAGGGCTCCTGTTCCTGTTACGCCAGACACGCACTGCGGTGCTGTGCATCCTGCCTGCGTGAGCAGGTTCTCATCCTACCCCCGCCTTACCTTTTCTCGCCACGACGTCGCATTGTTTCCCTCTCCTACCCCCCCCCCCCCCCCCCGCCTGATGCTGATGTTGCCCGCCTTTTTGTCACCAGCCCACTTTTTTTATCTTACTGACAGGACTTAGCGACCACTGACTTGATGTAAGCTTTTGAACATACGCCATTGCTAAGCACATGTATGTCTGTAGAAGAAAACTAAAAAAACCCAAAAGACAAAAACACAAATTAAGCAAAAAAAATTGCTGTTGTCAACAGGATATTGTCTTTTCGCTTAATTTTTTTTTTTTTTTTTTTTTTTTTTTTTTTAGTTTTCTTCTACAGACATACATGTGCTTAGCAATGGCGTATGACCAAAAGCTTACATCAAGTCATGCACTCCCATTGCACAAATCTTTCAAAGATAATTAGCGACCACTACCCCTACCCTGGACCCCGTGCGACACCTGTCGGACTGTCCTCGAACTAAACGAATGCCTCTGGTAGTCATGGTTTTTTGCAACCAGGGAGCAACACCTCTCAACATCTCTTCTTATTTTAATCTAACCCTTCCTCCCCGCCGTTGTAGCTATTGTAAGCCGCGTTGCGCCGCTCTCCAGCGCAAAGCACTCTCTGTCGGCCACAGTTGAAACTATTAGACCCTCTCCCTTCATGGCTCTGGGACCGTCTTTTAACCATGCGACCCACAACCTCTCTCCAGGGAGTATCTCTTAAACCTCGCGGAAGGTCGGATCCGCGTTTCTTGTTTGCAGTATATATTTTTTTGCGTTGAAAGTCTCTCTGAAGAGAAAAAGATATTTAGTCCCGAGAGAAAAAGGGAGCTAATTTCTCTTTTCATTGTATTTCATGTCAAGATGTAGTGTTTTAGATTAGTTTTCTGTGGTTGTGTCTTTCACCTTTCCCACGATACAGTGCTTTCTCGGCTTACCAGGGATGTAGCTTCTGGAATTTCCCCACAGGAGTGATTAAACTTTACTCTCGAAGCAAACCCTATATTTCGAGCTTGTTCTATTCCTTTTGGAACACATGTTTATTCGTTAATTTCCTGGTTTTCTAACCACTGCTCGGTTTGGGGTTCCTCCGGTTTGGGAGATGGCAGCCTATTTTGGAGTCAACTTTCTTAACTTTTAGGCTGTTTTTCCCGTGTCTCCTCCGCGGACTCTTGAAATTCACTCATTCTCTATTGGCCATGGTTACCTTTGCACTGCTTTGAGGTCCCCGCTGAGATCCCCCTCACATAGGCCGGCGCGTAGAAGCTATATAACCTTAAATAATAATATTCTATATAACCTTAAAGAAAATTATTTTAATCAATTTCCAACTGTCTTACCTATAAAAATTATAAGTAGGTCGTTAAGCAAGTAAGTCGTTGAGTGAATTTTAAAAATTTAATCTTCACTGTAACTGGCCAGATTTGATAGTTAATTAAGTACTAAATTACATATATTTTTTCTTGGAATTACCTAAAAGAATTTACGTTACTGCAACGTGATTGTGATCCCACAAATTAAATCGTAAAACAAAAAATGTATCACTACCTAACTTTTTAAAACCTAATACCTAGATTTTATTTACTATTAATACTTCTCTTCCCCTAGTTTTACGATTCACAAGTGGCTGAACAAAATTCTGCAATGAGTGAAATTATTATTACACATTTGACGTTCAAATAAAGAAGACAATTACTGTCTACATCTAATTTTGAAAAATGTCCCCGTCACCATGTGTTCAGCCTGGGCAACGCCGGGTATTACAACTAGTAATTTATATGCAAGCAATCACATAAATGTATTCACAGAGCATAATTGCATGACTTACGTTGGTTTCCTCCGTGCGCTCCTGTTTATTCCTCAGAAAACAATTGCACGCAGCAATTGATTTCCGACGTGAGATTTCGAATTGAACTCAGTTTCATATATAAGGTGAATTCCTGTTACCAAATAAAAAAACCGGAAATATTTTATTCAGGTAGAATTCAAACAAAATGATTTCTAACTATGCCCAAAAACAGCTGAGAAATACTATAACAGACGATTTCGATTCCACTTGATGTCTAGCGAAGACCTGATATTCTTTCGTCCGTGAGAGAGTATCCCACATCCGACATTAAAAAAATTGGTTGTCTGTAAAGTCGGTTTACGGAAGATAGTTTAACGTGACAACGTCATAACAAAACATTGATGAAATTATTGCATACTTTTATGAATAAAATTTAATAATTTTTATTGAATTATCACTATTTTGTATGGATACAAAGAAGGAGTGAAATGAAATCTACAATTTAATTGATAAATTTACTTTTATTTGCACTCATTAATTCAAATATGTTTATTATTTTAACGAAGATATAATTTTAATCTGAACTTTTATACATGTTTGCTATTTAACTTCTTCCGATCTTTGTTATTCTGTTAAGGATAGGACGATGATAGGAAAAGTAGGAAACGAATGGGAGTGTTTCAAGTTAAATGTGCCTCGAAAAAGTCAAATCGATGGTTGTTCCAATCGAGTGGAAGAGAGATAGATGCGGCGCAAGCGTACAATGAGCGTAACGGGACACAGCGTTACGGGACAATGTGCGTAACGGAACACTTTTTAGTGCGTGCAGCCGGCGTTCATCGATTGATTAGACGTTGTCACGTCAAAAGTACAATAGTGAAATATATTTCACTTTAATATAAAAATAATTTTGTACCGTCTCAATACGTTCGCTCCCAGGAGGGAAGATTAGATATGAAAGAAAATTAGTCACTTCTCACATTGGCAACATTTGTTTGCAATTAGCAGAAATACTTCAACCATGTATTATTTTGAAATTGAAAATTAACTCATGGTGATGGCTTATTTAAAATACTATTTAAGTAACTGTTACAAATTATTACCCTTAGGGCGCATTTGGTATTAGTCTCAGAAACTAATTTTCATCCCGTATCGTTTCTTGCAATTGTATCTAAAGTTCGCTGGTGTATTTATTGTGGCAAAGAGTTTTTCATGAGAAAAATGGTGAAGCACCATGAAAGGACAAACTGTATATTGGGTGATTACCAAAAATAAACTTAGTTGCAGCCAGTGCCAGAAATCCTTTGACCAAAGATATACCTTGAATAAACATCGCAGGATCTGTACATCCAGGTAGACAAATGATAATGATTATGAGACTACAACATCAAGGAAGTGGAATATTAGACGACTATTATGACCTCCAATATTGTGAAAAAGCTGGCGCTGACAAAACTAGCCCATATCTCTCTAATTATTTGGAATATTAAACTAGCAAATAAAGGTGCATCTTCATGGTAAAGGAAAAAAAAATTACACAAAATTTTATTGGCGTCAGCGAAATTGAGAACAATATAGAAAAAACCTGAAGATGACCAGATCGTAGAATGTGCTGAAGTTCTGAGAACAAAACGTCAGAAACGACATATTAAAATCAATATAAATTATCGTGTTCATGGTTACGAAAATGACGGTCACTGGGATGATAACGAAATTAAATACTATGAGAAAATTAGAAAACCTTAGAGATTTTAAGATTATTAATAAAAAACACGTAAGGTAAATGACGGCAGCAGAAAATATTGACATGGGAAATTAATTGACATATTAATTGACAGTTTATACATTTACTTGCTTCGCAAAATACCGAAAATTCATCAATATTATGGAATATACTTCGTGTAGTAAGAAGTTCTTGCGACATACAATAATGACTTGTATAATCTGCACCTGTTGCAACAAGCCATTAGAGCCATTGGAACAAGTGGCTGATATTGAATCTATTTGGAGCCATTTACGCCATTTGAGCCATTATGAGCAAAATTAATTTGGAGCCAGTTAGAGCCAAATGTATTTGGAGATAGAGCTATTAGAATAGTTTCAGAATATGGACCTAAATATAGCCCGTTTTAGCCAGTTGGAGCAGTTAAAGCCATGTTCGCCAAATATAGGAGTTCGTGCCAAATGTAGCTAGGAAATGGGAGCAGTTTGAGCTATTGTAGACAATTGTAGCAGATGGAGCCAAAAGTAGCTAGTTGTAGGTGATAGAGCCGAACGTAACGATTTGTAGCCATTTGGAGCAGCCTTGGCCAAATTTGGTCAGTTGTAGCAAGTTGGAGCCAAATGTACTCATTTATAGCCAGTTCCAGCCATTATAACCAGCTGAAGCAATTGGAGAAATTGGAGCAGTAGGAGTAAAATTTATCCAATTGTAAAAATTTGGAGCTATTTTGTCCAGTTGGAGTAAATGGAGCATTTGGAGAGATTGGAGCAGTTGGAGCATAATGTAAATTGAAACAATTTGATCACAATTTAATATTGCAAACTCTGTTAATCTCATTTCAAAATCTGACTCCAGGTGTAGTAACCCAATTTATATGCTACTGCAATGAAGAATTTTATTACAAACTAGCTAAACCCGGCCACGCTTTGCTGTGGCACAGTTTAATATTAATTCATTGTTTAATTTAATATTTTACTGTGCATGGCTGTGGAATGTAATAGAAGAAATAAAAATGTGTTTAGCTTAAATATTTTTATTGTAAAGCTAATGGAAGGACTACATTCCTTGTTTTCCCATTTTTTGCATAAACATATAGATCAGATGGTTTACCGACTCTGGAGCACCCGACATATAACTGTCCATGAGAGAAGCATTCATTTTCTAAATTCAAACCGCACACTTGCAAAGATTGTCCTTGTGCTTTATTGATGGTCATAGCGAACGCAAGGCGTATTGGAAATTGAAGTCGTTTGAACTCGAACGCCATATCTGTCGGAATAAGTGGCATTCGTGGAAGTAATACGTCTTCACCTTTATGAAGTCCAATCAAAATTGTTGCTTCAATAAGATTATCCATTAATTTTTTAACTACTAATCGTGTACCATTACATAATTTAGGATGACAGATATTTCGAAGCAATATAATTGGCACACCAATTTTCAAATTCAAAATATGTGGTGGTAATCCTGGAACATCGAGTGAATTGAGAAATTCCGTTGGAAAGTTCACTGCTTCATTTTGGTGCACTACTGAATCAATAGATTTGTATGTCATTGTTTCACCTTCGATTCTGTTTATAATACTATTGTTCATATCGTGTACGTCAACATTTTTAGCCGCTAGAATGGCTCTTTCGCTCAACCATGCATGATTTTTGAATTTTGTTTCGATGTTTTGGAATACCTTGTCTACTAATTCCTCTTTTGAATCTACGATGTTGCATAAATCAGATGATAAGCTGATTTTTCCTGTTTCTGGATTTGTAGGTACAGTGCCGTTACCAACTTCAATTAATTGTCTTGAAAATATGACTGCTGTTGGATCGTTCTGAAGTTTAACTCGCATATTCGTGGTTAAATGCATTTTTTTTACTGTGCTCCAAAAATTTGAATATTTTAAGCAGGCATGCAATTCATCAGCAGGTGTTGAGCGAGGTATCACTGGGAGCGTTTGCCTGAAATCACCGGATAGTAACACCAACACTCCCCCAAATGGATCTGGATTATTTCGCAAATATTTCAGTGTATGGTCTAATGCTTCCAATGACTTTTTGTGAGCCATTGTACACTCATCCCATACAATGATTTTGCACGTCTGAAGAACTTTTCCCATTCCTGATGTTTTTGAAATGTTACATGTTGGACTTTCTGTGCATTGCATGTTTAGTGATAGTTTAAGAGCTGAATGCGCTGTTCTACCTCCTTCCATTAATGTTGCAGCAATACCCGAGGAAGCAAGAGCTAATGCAATATGGCCATTTGAACGGATCGTAGCAAGGATTAAGGAAATTAAGAATGTTTTTCCAGTTCCACCTGGAGCATCCAAAAAGTACAATCCACCGGATTGGTAGGCCACAGCTTGTATGATAGTATTATATACTATATTTTGTTCTTGAAGGAGTCTCGGTGTATTTTCCTGGACGAACAATTATCATAACAACGTACGTGATTATAACAAATTATAATAGCAATATATAAGATATAAGCTATAAGATAAGAATTATTTAATTTTCAAATGTATTGTACGAAATGTATTTTTTAATTTAAACGTATTTTTATCAATAGAGTCGAAAGAATATACTTTCAAATTAAATAAAGTTTTTTATTCTTTCTTGAAATATATATATATATACATATTTGTGTAAATTATAGTCGTCAAGGCACAATGGTCGAGTAGCCTGATGTGCTTGAACTTCGACAATATGGTACAGCATCGTCGAGCGTGGTCACAACTAAGTTGGGTGACCATGATATTTAGTTATAGAAACTTTTTTTTCCGACTTTTCCGGTGGATTTTCCCAAACTTTTATTTCATATAAACACTCTTCTGTTAAGATTCAATGTTCTGTAAAAATTTCAATCCAAACCATCGTATACTTTCCGAGTTTTGCGGCCAAATACATACGGAAGCTAAATTTTTATATATATAGATTAACAGTTTAGCCCGTCTTTAGTAAATTCTACACCATACAGGCTTAAAATGGATAAATTCAGAGGAAATGCTGCATTTGTTAAAATATAGATTAATTCTTCAGGTAATGTTTTGTAATGTTGGAAAAAATAATTTTGTACTGTTACAATGGTTCGCTCCAGGAGGGAAGATGAGGTGTAAAAGAAAATGAGTCACTTGTCACATTCATTTAACAATTTATTTTGTGTGTGTATTACCTTGCCATGGGAGTAATTACAGAACTTAACATTAGTTTTGTACATACATGTAAGGGGAATTATAATCACATAATCCAGGGAAAATTACATCACTTAGTAACTATACATACAAAGTCCAGGGAGCTAAAATGTAGTTAAATGCTGGGTTTATCTTGCGGCAAGCAAAACAAATTACAAAAATTATAAATTTAAAAAAAACGTATTTTATTAATTATTATAATTAAGTCTTTCGACACAACTTCCGTAATCCGCTCATCGTACAACTTAGCTGTGGCATGAGCGCTTACAGACGTTCCGTATGAGAACCAAAGTTACTAATTTTACAACTGAACAGACGTTACGGGTATTAATAACAATAAATTGGAATTACAAACCTTTATAAGATATTTTTAAAAGAAATATTTGAGCTCCAAACTATTTTTTTTTACTGTGAATTCTGGTACATAGTTTCTGAGATAACGTTGATCGTGATAGCGAAACAAAAAAAAACCGTGGTAAAGATGATTTCTCCCGCGCTTCGGGCTACAAGATCGCGCAGCTGTTGTGGAAGAAAGAGGCGGGGTATAAAGGGGGGTAGGGTAGGGCAGAGTGCTGTGGAGGGTGGTTTAATAGGAATATCCCTGGCAGACGCTGCCGTCGACAGCGAGCGCCCGAGGGGGGGGGGGGGGAGGGTAGGCGGAAGGAAGTTGTGCAGATGTCCCTCGCCTCTCAAAGTTCGGGACCAATCGGCGGAGATAGAGCCCAGTGAGGGAGATAGGGGAGGGGGTGGCAGGGTGTGTCTGAGGGGTCTGAGATGCTGCAGTGGAAGCTGAAGCCACGGGGGAGGGCCCAGGAACGGAAAAGTGGTAGTGGTTGGTTGCCGATTTGCGTTGGCACCGCGGAATGAAAATGGGCCTGGCAGCCCCTCTGCCTCCCGTCATGCACCTAAAAAGTTTTTTTTTTTTTTTTTTACATTCCTTTCCTCTATCTCGTCAAATGCGAGAGCTTCATAATAGAATATTTGACCGACACGGTAAAAAGTGTTTCTGATAATTATTATGATCGCGTGAATCACACGATACAAGCGTCGGCTTATTAATATAGTATAACCAAAATATTATGACTGAACCCATTCCAACATAATAAATTGTAAAGTAGGCATCTTTAGTACTCGGTCTTCTTTAAACAGTATATATTAAAATAATATTTTTGGAATACTGGTATAGTGCTTGAAATTTAATAGACGTTATAAAATTAAGTTGGTTTGTAAAAATTATGTATTAATAAACCCAATAAAAACACTAAATATTTTTTATGATTAAATAAACGTCAAAATTTTTGAGAATATTTATTAATATTACATAAACCAACCTTATTAACTTTTACAAAAATAAATTTTGTCAGGGTAATTAAGTACGCTCTTCAAAAGTGCCACTTTATTTTGACACGATTCAATAATGCATACTTTTTATATCAAAAGCAAGATATATCTGGGCATCGATAAACTAAAAAGAACTAACAAATATTTAATATCGTCGAAGACATGTTTGTTCAAACACAGTTTTCTTGGCTAATAGTCAACCTGAAGAAAACAAATATTGTCGAAACTGTGTTCACTGGGTTGAGTACAAAAAAGTGTCTAGTTTATTTTACTTTTAGTCTACTATAAAATATATATTATATGAACAATTTATTTTGCAAATTATTTGCTACAATTACTATTTTTTAAATATATATACCGCAAGCTAAGTTGTATATCATGCGTTCGAATACAACTGGACGAAAGTCGCCCATTTGATTGAATAATACAATTTTACTTTTAAATTGCCTAAAGAAATATAACTTGAAATATATCGTGTTTTACTAATAAAATAGATGATTTAAAGTGATAATGTTTATGAATTGTAGGACAGTTTATTTTTTAGTTTATGACAAATAAATAGAGTTTCAAGATTAAAAAATAATATTTTAAATAATGTTTTTCAAGGCTCAAACAATTTTTTTTCAATTACTCACAAACAAGCTAATAAATGTAAAGCACAAAAGAATAAATATACAGTTGTATTGAAAATAGTAAAAAAATAAGGTTTTTATCAGATAACTACACTAGCAAAAGAAAAACAAATGAATTTTGTCTTATGGAATATATTTTTCGTTTTATAAAGAGTGTAATATTTTATGCTAATGTAAAATGAAGTTTTGTATACAAAGGTTATTTGGGAACTTAAAACTTCTTACGTCTAATATTTCACACCATACCAGGGTGGTTTAAAACAACCAATGAATGGGTAGCATTCATCGCGTGTTAGTTTTTGGAATGTACCAGCCATGGTGAAAGCTGTCACAATGACTAACACTCCTGTCTTAACTAAACTTTATAAAATTGGGTGGTGAGGCACGTTCTCTAAATGATACATGCAATGGGGAATTTTGATATAATGCAGTTTTTTGAACATACGCCATTGCAGTTGCATGTGGTGAGGCGTTTGCAACCGCCTCCAACTTAAGCCTTTGTGTTGTTTTATTTTTGCCTACTGATTTCTTCTGTCATTGTTTTTTTTTGTGCTTTAAATTAAACCTATGTTAGCGACCATTTTAATTATTTAAAATATAAATACGCTGATCACTGACTCACTGACTGACTCTGTAACACTGTATGAATTCTACTTTCATTCACTTACAGTGTAATAATTGCATTGCTCTTAGCTAAACTTTTTCTCCTAGGATTGCTGCCTGGACCGTACGTAGCGCAAAGATAATATGTATGGGGCCATAGAGTTATATTTTGAGGATGCCGATAGTTTCAGCAGTTTCCAGTGATAAAGCAGCAAGCCTTGGCTTCGTTTTCCAAGTTTCGCCGCATATATCTGTTTAATATAATCAAGTTGTTTGCATACACTTGCGTATATGAATCTACAAACAAATTTGTGTCAATTTCCCATAACTAATAATATCATAAAATGTATTTCGAGTAGATCTTAAGGCACTTTTAAAATGTAGCATTCTTATGTTGTTGCGAACACTATACAATTGAACACCTTTATAAGAATCGCACTGTCAATATGGTTGCCATCTTGGTAGATGTATGGGTAATAATCTGACCCCAGAATTACTTCGAACGCTGTTTATATTTATACAGTTAATGTCATTAAAATGTACAAAATTGACAAACTAAACAATGCTTATATACCTCTAATGGGGTGAAAAAGCGGTAAATATGGATTTGCGATAATTAATTATATCTCTGAAACTAATCATGCTTACTAAAATAAATCGGGTACCAATAATAAATATTAAAATATAACCATAAAAAAAATTATATTTGGTGATTTTCTATCCCTAAGAGGTGAAGAAGGGGTAAGGATGTTTTAAAATTAATTAATTTGGCATAGTGAATGATTTTTGGTACCAATAAACACCATTCGAAAACTTCCATCCACAATTTATTATTTTGTAAATTCAACGCCTAAAAGCTGGAAGTATTTTATTAAAAATTAAAAATTATATCTCCAAAATTAATTAAGCCTAATGAATGATCTTGTGTACCAATAATAAAAATACAAAAACTTAAAACAATAATTTTTGTATTTTGCTTAATTCAATCCCCGAGGGGTGAAAAGGGGTTAGTATGGTTTAAAGATTAATTAATTACAGCTTTGTATTTAATTAAGCCTAATGAATTATTTTGGGTACCAATTATAAACATTAAAATTCTTACAACAAAATTTGTTATAGTTCTTGAAATCCAAACCCTAAGGGGTTAAAAACGTATAACTATGTTTTAAAAATTAATAACTATATACACACATTAAAATAAGCGTAATTAATGATTTTGGGTACCAATAATGAACATAAAAAAACTAACAACCTTTTTTTTATATTGTGCAAAATTCCACCCCTAAGGGTTGAAAAGGGGGTAAATATGTTTCACAGATTAATAACAATAACTCCGTATTTAATTAAGCGTAATGAACAATTTTGGGTACCAATAATGACCATACAAAAACTTCGAAGCAAAATTTCTGAATTTTTGACATTTATCCCCTAAGGCGTGAAAAAGGGGTAAATATATTTAAAGATTAATATTTTTATCTCCGAATTTAATGTAATGATTGATATTGAGTACCAACACTTAACTCACGAAAATTTTAACCACAATTTTTGCATTTAGCAAAATTAAACCCTTAAGGTGTGAAAAATAAGAAAATACTTTTTTTTAGATTATTTGTATCTCATAACGTAATTAAGCATAATAAATAAGTTTGGATGCAATAACAAACATACGAAAACTACTAACCACAGATTTACATTTTACGAAATTCAACCCTTAATGTGTGAAAAATGAGTAACTATGTTTTTATGATTAATAATCATATCTCCAAATTTAATCAAGCGATCGTAGTAAGTGATATTAGGTACCAAAAATAAACATAAAACTACTCACCATATTTTAATTTTATTTTGCGAAATTGAACCCGATAGAAATGAAAAAAAAAACGCTAAATATATTTATTTAATTATCATCTTTCTCTTTAAATTTTGTGTTAGAATTTCTTATTATAAGTTTATTTGCAACATGAAAAACACGAGAACACATGAATATGATCTTTACCGAGGTTAGTGTTTACGCATCACTGGCGAGTATTGAAAGTCTCACTCACATTTTTTTTTTAAATTATCTTTATTAAGCCCTATTTATTTTTACGTTTAAATACTTTGAGAGCCAGCAACATATCAAAATCGTCGGAATCATCACTCAAAACCCATGGCACGCGTCTCTCCGGCATCACGGACCAGACTGGCCTATTTGGCCACCTAGCAATACGAACCCAGCGAACCCAGCGAACTTTGCGAACATAGCCTTGCTATCTGCGTGGCCTCGCCTTAACGAAAATTGCAGCGATCAGGAGTGACGTTCTTGATGGAGGATAGGGGCAGTGGGAGGGAGAATATCGAAGTAAGAGTTAGACAACTGTAAAGCTCTTTGCAGGAATTTTTTTGCCATGTTGGTTATCTGTTACCATTATTATAAATTTTTAGTGTGAACCTCCATTACGGACGTAATTGTGAAGATAATTTTTGAATATAATGTTTTATCGTATGAGTGGATTATATAAATGTGAAGTTATATTTCTAATGCAATTGGCGGCAATTTGTCCATATCTGATATTACTATTAGTGGGATTACTTTTTGTCAGGTTATTAACATTAGACATTATATTCCATCTCTTAAATTATATTATTTTAGGTAATCAAAAATGTAAAGGTGAAAAACCAATTTTTAATTTTTATGATCTCCATGTCAATGCTTGTATATTGGGGTATTGATGTAAGTTGGGTGATGAAATTACAAACTCGTATATCATGAGCATGCCACCTCTCCTATCTCAGGAATTTACAACACACAAAGGTTTGTTTAAACATGAGTAATATCTAATTAAATTAATTCCCTATGTAGCGGACTTCTTTAAGTTGTTTATTTTAGATCGTTATAAGTATAATTAAATCCAGTGTTAGCCATGTAAGACTTAGTCGTTGAAAAGTATGCACTATTTTGACTTAAGACATCTATGGGGCTTTCTTTTTAGTAGGTATATATAAGCAGAGGTAGGTACTTTTATGGTAAGTGATTAAATAAAAATAAATTATTCCTCAGAACCTTTATTATATATTCACTTGAACCTTTGAATTTGGGGAAAAAAAGTTTTATGTATAGGTACATACAAAATAAATATAGTGAGTTCACGTACTTCTATTTTAAAATGTGTACAATTTCCTTAAGATCTTTTCACATTTTGTTACAGATATAAGAATACAAAAATCTAGAAAATTTTATATTTCGTATTTTAATCCTGATTTTATATAATAAGGCCAAACACAAAAATAAAATATATTTGACATATTTCAGAGACATAGCTAACATAAATACATGTATATTAGGTAATTTTTCACTTTCAATTAAATTTAAATTTTTTACTGCTGAATCAAAGAACCACTGGATCGAACATTTTACATATGAACGAAATATTTGCAATCAAGAGCGAAATTTATTAAAAATTGCATTGTGTTTAAAACGAGTGCGTTGTATATACTTTATATAATACTCTTCAGGGGGGTAATACTTGGTAGCACATACTTTACGGCAGTGTTCGGTATATTCCTTCCGGGAGCTGCAGCTGCCTCGAGCCACAAGACGTCTGTACACGCGTGAGAGACACGCACTCCCATGACCCCGGTACGAAACAGTCCACGCACGGATGTCTTCATGAAGACGTATGCGCGCCCTGCCCACTTCTTGAAGAATTGCCTACCTCGTCTCCCTCGCGAGCCGGGAGCTCTTCTTCGGCTGCGCAGTAAAAAGTTAGCATCAAAGATTTACGGGCGGGCCCCACGCACTTCTGGCCTCGCCCTAGGCCGTTACCAGCCGCCCACCGCTTCCCCCCCCCCCCCCCTTCACGTGGGGGCGGGGCGTAGCGACTGTCGCAGCTCCCCCATTCGACCGCGCGCTTCCGAGCTCTACAGTCGCGCGGGGCGGTCTGATGCTCCTTGCCTCTACTTGCTCACCCCACCCCCTTCCCATCACACCAAATAAACAGCCACGTACGTTTCAGACTGAAACACTGCACTGTAACTCAAAAAAACGAATGATAACAAAATCGGGGGATAAAGTTTGGAGTTGCAACTACATATCTATCATCTCCATCAAAAATGTAATTACACCACTGGATGGCTAAAGGATCAAATAATTCGTTACACTAAACGAGGACTGTGATGCATTGCGCGCGGTGGAGGGGGATGCGCCACCATTTTGAGGTCATTTTGCTGCGTTTCAAGATTTCCATTTAGTATAACTTTTGACTCTGAGAAACTACGACGTTCGTTTAGGTTACAATCGTCAGCTCTTGTCAAAATCTATCGATTGGATTATATAACACATTAGTGTAAAATAGTTACAGTAAACATATATATTGTTAAAATTTAAAAATAATAAAATTAAAAATTTATAATGTCGGCCTATACGCGTCAATAACCCAAATCCAAATACAGATATCGTATACGGTTTGGAAAGAGCTCCCCAAAAGCAATAGAATGATACCAATAAAACACCATATGACCGAGTGAAGCAGTGCCGGGAATGTAAAAGAATGAATGCGGCCGAGCGGATCAACGACGGTGCCAGTACACATGCAACTGGGAAGGTTGAAATTATGCAAGTGGATGATGACTTCTAAGTGTTAAAACATGTTTATAATATACATAAAATAGCGCATTTTATATTTTGTATGGAAAATATTACCTGTTACGTCCACGAATTCACGTACAACACACGGCCGTGTCCATGACTCAGCCATACCCCCCTTTTTTTTTGTAAATGGAACATAAATATTCGTGTAAAATAACAGATATTTGGTTCTAAGTTAGCCAAAGCGCATTCCATTAAATAAACTTCATCAAAACCCGTCCAGTAGTTTACGATTAATGCTCGAACAAATAGACAAACAGGCACAATTTTAAAAACTATATTTTTGATTTCTCAGTAATATAAATTACCATTTTCAATAGTTTTTTTTTTTATAATTTCATCAACCGTACAGGCATTTCGACTCGGAACAGTTTTATTATTAGTATAGATTTGTGAGCAGGACAGCATGCTTAAACTTTCGGTTTATGAGTTCCGGGAAAATATTATTTTTTGTAGCATAAGTTATCTTTGCAGCTAAGAACCGCAATTTGAGTTTAATGATAGTGGCTGTTGTGAAAATAAAATGCAGACATTGATACAATTATTTTGTAATTTTACAATTCCTGTTGACAAAACGGTGGTAAGAGTTCCCGTTTGATGAGTAGAGACCTGAAAAATTCGCGCATTCATTTCACGATAGGCTAGAGTCCAAAACGTTTGCAATTTTGCTGCTTCGGTGATTGGGCCACAGTAGGTATATCTGAAGGACTTTGGGCCAATGAGAAAATGTAAACAAAATAAGTAGCGAATCATAAGCATCCCAGTTAACAGGTGCTACGAGTCCGTAACCAATGAGCAGATGCAATTCGCCCGAGTGTATAGAGGATCAAGGAGTCTATCAAATAGGTCATTGAAATAGCGAATTTTTCCGGTCTCTATTGATGAGTAGGGACCGGAAAAAATTCGCGAAATCAATGACCTCTAGGATAGCCTCCATTATCCTCTGCACATTTCAAGTAAACACTCTTGTTCATTGGGTACTAGATTGTGGTCGATAGTCTCTCATTGGCCCAGAGAGCTCCAGTTAAACTGCGAGCCAATAGCAGAACCAGCAGAATTGTACACATGTTTGAATTGCAGCCTATCACGAAATGAATCCGCGAATTTTTCCTGTCTCTATTGATGAGCCATGCTTGTGCTCCTCCCAGAGCTGTCCCTCCCCCCCCCCCCCCCCAAAAAAAAAAAAAGGCCACCGGGTGGAGGGACAGCCCACGCCTTGCTCGGTCCGCGAGGCATGCGCCGCGCCCCAGGAGTGGGCGGACTCGTTCATCCCTCCCTCGCATGTCCACGGCGTGTCTGCGGCCGTCGAACCACCCCGAACCACCCCGAACCACCCCGAACCACCCCGAACCACCCCGAACCACCCCGAACCACCCCTGGGGCCGCTCATGAATACTCATGCGAGGCGCGGCGCATCCCCCCATGGCCAACGAAGAGCACACGCGGTTCTTGTTTGCCTCCGAAACACCTTCCGCCTCGTTCGCGAAGCGTTTCCCTTTTTTTTATAACACTCTCTCTTCACACCGCTTACCCCGCGGCCCGTTATTAAACCTCGTGCGACGAACTTCATCTCATCTTTCAGTTGGAACAGATCTGGGTGATCGCTAAAACTGTGTGAGAAACAGTAAAATCCTAGCGCATTTTTTTATTTATCCAATGATCAATCAAATATATTCATCCATTCATGATTTAAATGAACATAGCTGAGAACTTACTATGAAGCAAATATAGAACTACATTTCTTAGGAACAATTTAATTAAGGCACTTATATATATATGTTGTGAACAAAGCGAATGATTATATAAAATGAAACCTTCTTGCCACCAAACTGACGGATCAATATGTCCCTAAGAACCACTTGCAGAAAATAAAATTGAAGCAAAATCTTTGCAATCTAATCAAATGGCAAAACACCTTCCCTTGCCTTAAGTGACGATTGTTGATTCCTCGTAATAAGACATCTTAATTTTTTTGTAACTGCTTTATTTCGTTACAAATATCCAAAGCGTTAAGTAAATGAAGGGAAGGGAGCTGAATATTGGTATTTGTATCACTTTTCCCCAGCAGATAACAGTTAAAAATAAAATAGCCTATACTAGAGAGTAAAATGTTTTTACAAAATTTCACCAATCGAACACCTGGCTACATTTGCATTTAAGAAATACATACTTATATGTGTAGTTTTCTCAAATTATTTCAATTTATTATTGTTTATAAAATTAAGAAATCAATTAAATTGAAAATATTTATGTGTAAATATTATTATCGTTTGTTTATATTGATTACTTAAACAATTATTTTTGTGCTAATATAGCAAAAAAAATCAGTTTTTAATATAGATATAATATCTTAGTATAAAATTTTTATTAAATATGACCTTAGCTGGTAAACATAAACGATATTTATGCAGTGTTATACCAAAAAACTGTTAAGAATATAATCATTTTAAACACTTAGGATAGGGACACTTATAAATACATAGGTTTCAAATAAATTTCCTGCGAATTCGGAGAGTATTTACGCTTCATTTTTAACGTTTAATGAGGGGTAAAAAGAACTTGAATAATAAAGGCTTTTACGCGATAATGGGTCTTCAATTGTTTTCATATCGAATGATGAAAAAGCATTTTTCCTGGCAAAAAAATTGCTTTTACATGAACGTCCAATATTGGTGCCAATTTATGTATAATTATGAACTGGCTCTTGAAAAAAAAAATTTTGTAACATGCTGGGATATAATGAGAAATATTCAAACGGTTATTGTTAATTGGTTTATGGATGTTTAATTCCGTCATTTAAGAATGGATGTATATTTAATCCACCAAAAAAATACTTTCTCTCTGATCTGATCTAAAAAAATTCATTTAGTTCACAAGTTTTCTGCAACACAAGCTATGTGTAGAATATACTTTATTCGTTTAAAAGGATGTTTCCATTTAAGAATGCAAAGCGAAACAGCTGAATTTCCACGTGCGGAATATATGTTCCTGTGAGAAGCTCACAGAGGGACGATACTTGGGAAACACCCGTTATTTGGGTGTAATTCATCCTTATAGCCCACCAGGCCTCAACCTCCAGTCAGCCCCTCGTGACAGGACTCTGTGCAACTCAAGCCTACACGACTGTGACAAAGTACTGACGAGGCTTATGCGTGTGGATGAAGATCAGCGAGACCTAACAACGAGCAAACATCTGCTTCATGTAAGCTGCCTGCTTCGCTTGACAGAAGGATAAGAAACTAATTGTAAAAAATTTGGTTGTCTGTAAAGTCGGTTTACAGACGATAGTTTAACGTGACGACGTCATAACAAAACATTGATGGAATGATTACATACTTTTATGAATAAAATTGAATCATTATTTTAATATTAAAATAATAAATACTTGAAATTATACTAGTAATCATATTTATAAAATGCAAGAATAATTAACATTTATTGCCGAAATTGTTGTTGTAATAAGCAATGAAAACCACATTAACTTTTCACTTCACTTTATAAACAGTCGACGAAACAGTTCACTTGTAGATGTAAGTTGTGTACTGTCGCTGTCTTTCTTCTCCTCGGACGAATAAGCCAATCGAGTGGAAGAGAGATAGATGCGGCGCAAGCGTACAATGAGCGTAACGGAACAATGAGCGTAACGGGACACAGCGTAATGGAACAATGTACGTTACGGGACACTTTTTCATGCGTGCAGCCGGCGTTCATCGATTTATTAGACGTTGTCACGTCAAAAAACAGGTGTTCCTGCAGCGCTGCTGAGTGGATCGAAGGATTACTCTTGATGACGTCACACCACGCGCTTGAAAGCAGTCAGGCCTTGGAATCTGCCGGGTGTTGGTCCGGCACACAGCTCCGGCATTCGCTAATCCGGCAATCCATCCCGCAGATGCATCAGGATGGTGTCACCGAAGGTGTAGTCCAGTAGGAGACGGTCCTTCAAACCGGATAAAATGGTGGAATACTGCATGATTCGCCGACCAAGCGTAGACATGTATTTGTACGTAGACTCCCGTTCCGGTTAACATAGGTTAGTTTTAGCGAAGCAAAGAGTTATCATACACGTTTGAAGATCCGCAGGCTCATTCTGACACTAAATTCTGGAGTAAATATAGGAAATTTAAACACAATATTTTCAGCATGTTTATATAATGACAAATTTGACGAGTAGTTAAATATTTTACTGTATGGTAAGATTTGTTTATAGACCCGTTCTAGTATTCTGCACATGGGCCCATATTTTACTTTTATTCGCTAATATAAATCAAAAATCCGCTAGGAAACATCTACACTTACGTCGTGTCACAACTCTTTGTGCAACATGCACGATTAATAAACGATAGTATTCGATATTTCATCGCAGTACATATTTAAATGTAATAGTCTTAAACATCAAACACTTGTTTCAATAAATCGAAGCATAGAAAGCTATATAATAATTTTTTTCTTTACCAGAACCAGCTTTGATGCGCATCTCTTGACAGCCGGAAAACAAGTCACTGAATGTTTCTACCACTAATGTTTAGCTTCGCAGCTGTCCAGCTTGGTCTTTTTTCAAGATTTGTGACTTGATGTAAGCTTTTGGACATAACGACATTGCTAAGCACATGTATGTCTGTAGAAGAAAACTACAAAAAACCAAAAGACAAAAAAAAAACACAAATTAAGCAAACATTGCTGTTGTCAACAGGATTATATACACAACATAATATTCCATAACAGGAATATGGTCAACAATCAAAGAAATACAAAGAAAAACAAAGAAAAAATGGACGAAGAGAACGAAAAAAAAAAAACCACAAATGATGAATTATGGAATATTATGTGGTGTATATATCCTGTTGACAACAGCAATTTTTGCTTAATTTGTGTTTTTTTTTTGTCTTTTGGTTTTTTGCAGTTTTCTTCTACAGACATACATGTGCTTAGCAATGGCGTATGTCCAAAAGCTTACATGAAGTCATGTACTCCCATCGCACAAATCTTTCAAAGATAATTTCATGATTTGTCTCGCACATCACATTATCGGCGAAGAGAAAACAACACTTGGTAAGAATTCGGAAGAGTTCAGAAACTAAGAACTCACGAACTCGTGAAGGTGGTGACCGTGCGTAAAATTGCTGTTTGTGATCTCAGGGTTCCATTTTACTTACCAGGCTGGGCTCGAGACCTCCGTAAAACGTCATGTTTACCTGCACATTTCACAAGACCCGAGTACTAGCTAAGGGGTCGGCACCCCTCTAAGAAGCATAGTGTGGAGGGGGGAGGGTTGAAGCGACCGTAATTGATTCGAACTTCCCCGACCCCCCCCCCCCCTTCCTCGTTCAGCGATCACCTGCTCGTCCAACCGTCGCCCCTCAGCCAAAGAAACCTCTTGAATTCTTGAGCGGTCTGAATGGAGCCGGGCAAGATAAAGGGGAGGGTGATGGGACTCGAAAATAAAAAAAAAAACTGGCTCGGTTCTCCCCCGCCTCATATCTCTTCATCCACTCGAGTACTCTGCAGGACTTCGCGTAAATAAATAATTCAGTTTTCCATCAGAAAGTTTCCGCACCCCCTGCACGCTTTTAGAAAACTCCAGGTTCGTTAATAATTCATTATTTTTTGTGCGGACGTATGTGCCGGGAAAATTAAAATAAAAAATTCAGTTGACACAAAATGATACAAAAACTGGTGCTCGTCTTTGAATTTGTTAAGTGATTTCAAAAAACAGTCCTTTTTAACTTCAGAAACATTTGCACAAACTTCATAACTATTTTATATATATATATCGTTAAAAAGATAGTTAAATTTACTCAAACAAAATTATTACATAAAATATATTTTTATATGTTTTTATTAACTGAATAAAATAATATTTTATGTAAATTTAATGTTTAATTAAGTCTTAATTAAGGATAATTTTAAATTCCTATTATTATTATGATAATATAAACAAGTAATACATTGAACCAAATTATTTCTGAAATTTTTACTTCTTATATATTTATTAGGCGTAGTAAATTAAATTTAATGCCAATTAAATTTAAATCAATCAAATATAGTTTTATTATAAATTTCTATGATCATAATTTTTTATTTTTCACTCAAAGAAAAGTTTAAAATCCGGAGTATACAGATACATATATATATTTTTTGTTTGAAATAATAGATCTAGACTGTACGTAAATATATTTCACTTTAAGCGTTCTACTTTGTTTTATAATTTTGATTTCAAAGTAATAAAAATTCATTTATTTAGATATTTATTAAGTAAATACTTTTTTAAAGGATATGCTGTTAATAAAGAAAATAATTTTAACTTAAAATCACCGTTTGTTTTAACAAGTCTTGGGATATTTTCTATATTTTGTTCATAATATGCAATATAAATATTCGTAGGTATTTTAATAATATTAACATGTGATTATATTGAAACAAATATTTTATCAATTTTAAAATGAAAATGAAACTTTACCTTGCAACGAAGAACATTTACATAAGTACTTAATTATTGTTTTATTTATTAGAATATTTACGTAACAAAATAACTTATTGTTCTCATTGAGACTGAGGGAAATATTTTAAAGCTATGATTTTACTTTAAAAAAAAATATTAACATTCCATTTGGTAAAATTAGGTTGTTATTTAAAGTACTAGGTACTTTTAACTATCAATTTAAACTACTTCCGTAAAATAAAGTAGTTAACTGTCCGTTAAAAAATATTTAATATAAGCTGCAGGAAAAAACTCTTTTTAAAAATGGCGAAATTTAAGTATTCAAGTACATGTATTCTTTCACAAAATATACTACAATATAGTTTAATTAAATTTATTTAATACCTGTTTCTATTAGGCCATGCGATATGACTGAGGTGAAGAATCATGTTCTAAACGAAATAGTTAAGAATAACGTTATATCTGTAGTATGCAGTTATGCACGAAGCTTTCCCTAAATAGATCTGTACCTACATTTTCTTTCCTTTCGAGGATTTATATCCCACTTACATTCTTATGACGTTTCATCTGCAGACGCCCTCATAATGCGCAAGGAGGAGGGGTATTGCGGCGTTGCCCAAGGACCACGTGGCAAGGATGATATTTGACGCCATATTTGCACGCTTGCGCGCGTTCCTCTTCCTCCCCCCCCCTCCCCCCCCCCCCCCCGCGTCGTGGCGCCCGCCCATTCTCCGACCGCGCCGCGCGGCTATTACAACCAACAAAGCACCTGGTCCTCAGGGAAATCACTCCACGTCTTCCGCGTGGTTTAACCTCTCCGGCGCCTGGAACCCGGTGTCGGCAACCCGCCGCGCTTCCGCGCCACACAAGGCCCTATACGGAGCAAGGCGCACAACGGCGCTGTTCGCGTGGCATTTCAGTGAATTTTGGGGGGGGGGGGGGGGGGGGAATCTTAGAGGACAGCATCAACAGATTTACAGTACACTTAGGTACATATGCTCCATTTGTGTCTGTATTAAACCTTGTTTTTTGTAGAATTTATACACTTTCATATAATAGCGATACAAATTTTTAAGGACTTATGAATTCAGTTGGAAAAAATTTTTCTCTCCTGCAAGAATATAAATTTCGGGAATTTCTTACTAAATGGCAATATAAATACAAGAGCTATTAAATAGTTGGTCCGGGAAGAAGCGCAAAACATAAAAAAAACATATTTAAATAGTTTTAAAAAGGCGGTTAATGATAAAATGAGTATATATGTACAAATATTAAAAATAAAATAAAAAATTGTGTGAAAAGAGAATATCTTTTTGATGTGAAAACAATCTTAGCTCTCGATTAGAGGCATTTGGTATGAGTAATCTCGTGAAAATGAAACGGAAGTTGATGAACGGAAATGTGACACAAAGATGGCAGACCTACGTGTAGAAACATAAACCTGTATATAGAGACATTTTGCAAAAATTAGGATACATACTAGACGTATTGGTTTTCCAAAATAAACTTTCATGATGGTTTAAACACCCTGGAATAAAACTAAAATAATCAATGTTATAAATAACCCCAATTAAAAAAATAATAACACTCACATCACAATGATAATAATACATACACTCCCTTCCAAATGTTGTTATTCCTGATGGTGTAGTGTAATTACGCTTGCATGCTAACCTCAAGAGACGTGGTTTAATAATTTTTTAAAAATATTATTCAGTCAGTTCTATAAGGGTGACGTTTGTTTGAAGGAAGTATTTACATGCTGATTCCAGTAATTTGAACAAAAACAAATACACAAACATATACTTAGTTTATTAGTATTTGATTTGAAACGTTTCAGATTCATAATTAATTTCATAAAAGTATTACTTTTAAAATGGGCAGAAACATTAAGGAATTAACTTATTAATGAATTTTAACAAGATGGGCAGTAGTTCTATAAAATTACGTGTCGAAAATCAAGTCTAATTCCTGGATATATTTGACTACAAATTTTAGTGTGAAAATATTGTGCTTTCATTTGTGCTTCCTTTTCGTTGATTGTGCTACAGATTTAAATGTGGTTCCATTTTTTTACATGCTTTATATTAGCTTCACCTGTATGTTTGTTTGTCTGTCCGTCTGTAACTCTTTCGACTAAGAGTGAGTGGATTATCACTGTAAAATGTCCCACCAATTTCATTACGTTCGTTAGCCGAGCGGTCTAAGGCGCGCGACTTCTGTGATGTCAGCTATCGGATTCAGCGATCGTGGGTTTTACTCCCGGCCACGCCGAAAAA
This sequence comes from Bacillus rossius redtenbacheri, assembly GCF_032445375.1. NCBI lineage: Eukaryota > Metazoa > Arthropoda > Insecta > Phasmatodea > Bacillidae > Bacillus > Bacillus rossius. The sequence continues at coordinate 40,102,421 of NC_086339.1, read as the reverse complement.
AAAAAAAAAAAAGTTTTTTTTCCGGTAAATTCTAAGATTATATCCATACATTAACTGTAAATGATTCGGAGAGACTTTACCATTTCTTTGTGACGTTGCAACTCCAAATAGTTATTTCAGATGGTAATAGGTAGTGTCGATAACTCATTTCCCTATGATAATTATACATAAATATAGTTTAAAAAACTAAAAAAACATGCTTTTAAAGAATATCAAACTAAAATTTAAAAATAAATATAGTTTAAAAAACTAAAGAAACACGCTTTTAAAGATTATCAAACTAAAACGTTAAAAATAATTTTAAAATTTAATTTATGACAATAGTAGTAGTATATTTTGGGGGCGCCTGGGACAGGGTCCAAAGTGAGGTGCGAAGTGCCGAGCCACATCTCTGACGTCACGTCCATCTCTGACGTCACGGCGGCCATCTTGGATGAGCATAACGGGACACAGCGTAACGGGACAAGTTTGACCTTGACCCCGGCGGCCATTTTGGATCCGCCATTTTGGATGACGTAATTGTGTTCTCGAAAATTCCGGCGATGTGTTTTCCGCCATATTGGATGATGACGTCACCGTTGCAATTTTCGTTACGGTCGCTATCTTTAACTTTTTTATTTATTATCCGATTTTAATGAATTTTTTTTAAAAATTATAAAAAAATTCAAATAATAAAAATTAATTTAAAAAATATTTAAAAACATTCATTTACGACGCGGAGCTCGGAGTCCTCGGTTCGAAACCGACGAGGGCAAAAAAATTAAAAATGGCGACAGGCTCCTTCCCCAATGGTGGATGCAGGCAGACTGACTCCCACCACTTTTTTTTCAAAGCATATATATCGTCACCTAGTATGACGTCATGTCCGCCATCTTGTCTTCGTTGCTGGAGACCACCATCTTGTTTTCGTCGGCGAGAGTGCGCTGATGACATGTTAGTTTAATTCTTACCCGCTAGAGTGCAGTAATCATTTATTACGAAGGTGCCCGCCATCTTGAAATTTGACCGCCATCTTGTAAATCCGTAAATATTTAGCTAGAAATTCGGGAAAAATTCCAAAATTCATTAAATAAATCACTCATTAACTTACATATTGATTCGATGGATTCCCGTCTTTGGTTCGATACCCGATCGATGCAATAATGTTTAATTTTAAGTAAAAAATAATAATTTCCATAAACCATGTTCAAAATTCATTAAATAAATTTGTAATCTATATACTGATTGATTAGATCGACTAAGGTCCTTGGTTCCATCCCAGGATGATACAAAACAACTTTAATTTTTAAAAAGTACCACAAAAGTGACAGGTTTGAGAAAGAAAACACAGCAAGTTCTTTTAAAAAAACTTTTATTACATACATACTACACTACTACAAGTCCAAAAAAAAATACACAGACAAATTACTAAAGTTTTGTGGATTTCTCGACGTCTGCATCTGCCACCCACGAATTAAAGCGAGGTGGAAAGCCCCACCACTTGGCGTAGGACAGTCCATTTCTTCGTTTTATAATCTTCTCCGCCAAGTACGTATCGGGATACAACGTAGGCTGAATCTCTTCGGCATAGAAGCCGCCATGGATAGTTTTGTGGTCCAAATCTTCGAGGTAGTAGGTCCTAGGCTCTGATTCACGAACATGTGTCACACGGAAAAGTTCGGGACTCCAGTTCGCAGTGAAACCTTTCTCGAAGATACCTTTCTGCTTGGAAATTCGCACAATGTCACCGACGTTAGCTATACGCTTTTCGTGGATCTTTCTTCTTCGTGTTGGAAAACACTGTTTGAAGCAGGCGATTGTCCTTTACGTCCTTTGGCTTCATTTTCGTGGTAGAATGCACAGTGGAATTATACTCGCTTATTAGTTTCGGCAAGATGTCAAGCCACTTGTAATTTCCGTTAGCCGTGAACTGTCGCCACATCTTGGAACGCAAAGTTCTGTTAAACCTTTCGATAACGGAGGCTTTGACGTTACTAAATGTAGAGTAGTGTTTGATGCCATACTTCTTCATCAAAGCCTTGAAGGTCGCATTGTAGAATTCTTTCCCGAGGTCCGTTTGCAGGTGCGACGGTACACGTCCATCACGCAAAATATTGTTCATGGCCTTGGCTACGTCAGTTGCAGTCTTTGATTTGACAGGTCTAGCCCAAGCGAACTTGCTATAAACATCGATGACTGTCAACGTGTACTTGAAACCTTTATTCAATCGGGAATACGGTATCATCTTAACAAGGTCCGCCTGGAATAAATCGTCAATTCCACGAACTATGACTTTGCGACGAAGGTATTTCCATCTAGCAGGAGCATGAAGTTCGCGAGCGATTCCGGTTCGACTCATTGTATGTAGCCGGCTTCCCTCAGTTCTTCAAGTATGGAGACTATTTCGTTGATGTGCGAATAGTTTCCTACGCTAAGCGAAGCATGTAGAATTCTAAGGCGATCAACTAATTCATTAGGGTCGTCCCAATATACATAGTCAAATATCTGACCACTTTCTAGCTTTTTTAAACCTTCACCATGTATTGTTAGTTCACTGAAGAGATTAGCGAGAATGTCGATTTTTTCATGATCTACGTCTTTATATACACCACTATCTGGATCGTTATCGCGAAAATGTGCATTGGTTAGCTCTAGCAGTTTTTTGTACTCTTGTAAGTCTTTGTGAGAATATCCTTTAGGCTCCCTGCGAAACAGCAATTCGTACAGACCCTGAGTCCCGCGTGTTTTGAACGCTTCTACGCGCACAATATTTCCTGGTAGAAAGTCTATTTCTTTAGCACCGAGGAACCACATATTATGTTTTCTGTACACTCCGTAGGTCGTGTCATTATTCCGGCTCGTAAACGATATCAGGTATGGTCGGACCATGGCATTAACTTGATGTCCCTTTTTCGGTATTTTTTTCTTGTGCATGGACTCTGTACTTGTTAAGTCCTCTTCTTCTCGATCTGGTTCATACTTTCTCTTCTTTACAGTTGGCATTTCATCTTCAACTTCTGTCTTCACAATGATGGCTGGTTCTTCCTTGTTTTTAAGTTCGTCGAGGCGACTAGTGATTGGTTTAAATATCTCCTCATTTTCCATCTCACGTGCAAGTCTGGTTCGTCTAGCAAGTAAATATTTTTCGTGAACAGACTGTATAGCTCGATGAAGGTCACTGGCCAGGTCCGACATTGTACTGGCTGAAAACTTATTGCAAGACCTCCTTTTATACTTTTTTATTCGTTCGCAGAAACTTCTTTCTTGTGTTTGGTCAAATCTGAATTTGTTGACAAGTGAGATAGTGATGCTTTCAGACTACTTTGAAAAGTCCTCAGATCGTCACGTCTTTGTGCATTCGATACTTCGATCATGTCGCGAATGCGAGAATCCGATGCTTCCACGCGCTGGTCTATGGCTACGAGGTACTCAAGTAATTCCTTTTTCACCCCGTCTACTTTTTGAGCCAGTAGCGAAATGTATTTGCGGATAACGTCGTCATGAGACTTGAGAGCAGTACGTAAGTCTCGACTGCTACGACCGAATTTCGAAATGCTATGACTCATGTTTGGCGATAAACTGATCGAAACCTCGTCTGTACCTGCCCTTATATAGAGGCCAGTCTTTGAATATGACTAGGAATCCGTGTTCTTCTTTCCAACACAAGGAGCACATGTCTTTGAATTCCTGGAATGTCATGTCGGTGTTTACATGATCGTCATAAGCGTGGCGTAAATTAAGTTCGTCCATGCGAAACAAAACTATGACATTTGCGTTGTCTCGTAGGAGATGTTTTGGAATATGACTGTACGTCTGACACAGGTAAACGCAGTCTACCTTGGCGTGTCTGCCCATGGAAAAGTACTCTTGTATTATGCCTTGTTTCTCGCACATTACATCGTCGAAAACAAACACGGAATTGGCTTTTGCTTCGCTTGGAGGTACAACATCGGTATTATCGCTAAACGGAAAATACTCCAGACCATCCACCGAGCGTAGAACAGTTGCTAGGCGCTGGTACTTTGGCTGTTGCAACGACTTGGAATACAAGTAAACGTTCTCGAACCGAAGACCGTTTGGCTCCTCCAGTAAACTCAGTAAAACACACGTTTTACCGCAGTTTGACGGACCCGCCATTATGCAACGTACGGTGGACGGTAATAATATACCATGTCGTGATTCACGCGCACTAAATACATCGTCTTGCGTAATGCGTACGGGCAAACACACGTCTTGCTTGACGACCTGCATTGTACTGAAGTAATTGTATAAAATCAAACACATTTATACTTTCTGGTCAGTTGCGCGTAATGACTCGAAGAGGTAAGAACAAAAAACACATCGGTGCAGGACTCGTGAACTCGCTGATAAACAATCTACCATTCGAGCTACACATTCCCGGCTACAGATTCTGCGGCCCCGGCACTAAACTAGCGAAAAGGTTAGCTCGCGGTGACGTAGGCATTAATTCTCTCGACGAAAAGTGCAAGCAGCACGATATCGCATATTCATTAAGCAAGGATCTGGAATCCAGGCACCGGGCCGACGAGATATTGGCACAGGAAGCCGAGGAAATAAGTAAATCGTCGAACGCGGGACTAGGAGAGAAAATCGCAGCGTGGGGCGTTTCCAAAATCATGAAGGCAAAGACGAAATTAGGACTGGGTGCTCGTCGAACCAGCTCCATCAAGTCAAAGACTAACTCACGCAAGACCAAACGCAAGACTGGTGCAGGCGTGCAAAAAGCCAAGCAAAAACTACAGACTCTCGACAAGAAGATTATAGGAGGATTTCTTCCTTTGCTTTTGCCTGCATTGGGTGCTCTCGGCGGCCTCATTGGTGCAACGAGCGGTATAGTGCGGGCAGTCAACACTTCGAAGAATGAGCGCAAGCAGTTAAAAGAAGCACAGCGACACAATGCCAGCATGGAAGCCATTGCCATCGGTAAAAAAAAAAACGGCGCAGGACTCTACTTGCAACCTCACAAGACAGGTCGTGGCATGAAAAAGAAACGAATGAAAAAATCCTAAGTTCGCTGCCGAAACGACCGCTCACCAACGTAGATTTAATAAAGTACGCACGCAAACTGAAAATACCAAATTTCCGCGGCGTGTTTATGCGAGACACTTTGCCCAGCAAGCCAAAGACATGTGAGTGCGCCATAATTAAATTAGACACGTCAGCAGGTCGCGGCACGCACTGGGTGGCCTATGTAAAGACTGGATAATGGCACAGTACTACGATAGTTTTGGAAATTTACGGCCTCCGCCAGAACTAAGGTTGTACCTGGGTCGAACCACTATGTTGTTTTACAATTACGAAACGGAACAGAAGCCTAATCAAACAAACTGCGGACACTTGTGTCTTCGCTTTTTAACAAACAAAAATTAGCTGACAAATAAAAATTGCTACTTAAAGGTTGTGCAGTGATGATAATTTATTAGTCATGTCGATAACACTTACCTTGACAGGTCACGCATCTGAGCTGCGGGCGGTTCATTTCCCGCCTCTGGATTTAGACGGAGAATGGTGTATCGGACTCGTAGATTTTCAAAAGTATAATGCCATACCGAACATTGACGAGGAAAACTGCAAGATCTGCTTCCTGAAAAGCGATGGGACCGCTCATGAAATACAGTTACCTGTTGGCTCTTACGAAATTGACCACATTGCAAATTACATCAGGGATATGTTACCACAGGATGTAGACTTTCAACTGCGTGGAAATCCAAACACTCAAAAAAGTATTCTAACATGCAGTGAAAATGTCGACTTTACGAAACCTGGCACCATAGGTACGATGCTCGGATTCGAATCAAAGGTGTATGATACAGGAAGAACGTACGAATCTACGCGCGCAGTAAACATTTTGCCTGTGAATGTCATAAGAATAAACTGTAATTTGGCAAGTGGAACGTATCTCAACGGAAGACTAAGCAACATGCTGCACGAGTTTTCGCCGATGGTCCCGCCAGGATATAAACTGGTCGAAGTACCGCAAAGTATCATTTACGTTCCAGTCGTCGTGAAGTGCGCACACGAAGTCGTCGTCAGAATCGTTGACCAGCGAGGACGATTGGTGAATTTTCAAGACGAAGAAATTACATTGTCTGCACTTGAAGCGATGGGCATAAAGTTCGTAACACCGAACAGTTATAAAAGAAATCGTATTGTCGTGAATAAGAACAGTTCTCTACCAGACATCGGTGCATTAACACCTGACAACATAAAGTATCTTCTCAGTATTGGACAAGTGCCGAATAAATATGGAAGACGAAATCCTCAACGTGGAAGATCCGGTCATTTTTGAAGACAGCATTACGAAAATGGAATTGCACGAGTACCAGCCTTTCCTGCTCGGACCGTACGCACTACCATCGGAAGTACGCATTGCTGTACAGCACCAAGATATTTGTACTTTACCTTCGCAGTCATTTCTACGTATAAGAGGCACGCTGACAAAAGCTGATCGTACGCACCCGACAACGACGTCAATATCCTGCAATGGTATTCTTCACCTAATCGAGCGCATTACATATGTAATCAATGGTGTCGAGGTAGACCAGACGAGAGATGTAGGCATAACATCTGCGATGAAAAATTACCTTTCGCTCACACCAAATGAACTGTCTGCTGCAAAGATGGCTGGTTGGGCTCTCGAGGATGAATATAAGCTTCCGGTTTATGCCGAAGGGAAGTTCGAAGTTTGTGTTCCTCTGTCCATGCTTCTTGGATTCGCTGAGGACTACAAGCATATAATCATTAATTCGAAGCAAGAGCTCGTACTACTTCTAGCCAACACGCACATTAATGCAATTGTCGCCGCTGCAGAAAACCCTCAAGATGTCTCGCTAACACTACAGTCTATCGAGTGGATGCTGCCCCACATCCAAGTGAGCACCGTTGAACGAGTCAAGATGTTGAAGAACATAGAAAATGGCAAGAACTTCAATGTGCCATTCCGATCCTGGAGCCTGGAAACTTATCCCGGCTTGCCTCATAGTCAGCGTATCAATTGGATAGTAAAGTCCAGCTTCGCTACGGAAAAACCAAGATACATCATCGTCGGGCTTCAGACCGGAAGACAGCTCAATGCAGGAATGAGTCGCTCCGTATTCGATAACTGTCAAATACGTAATGTAAAAATATTTTTAAACAGCGAAAGCTATCCGTACGTTGACATGAACATGGACTATGAAAGTGGAAGATATCTTCTAGCATATCAAATGTACGCCAAGTTTCAGCAAGCTTACTATGGGCGGAGACAGTCACCGATACTGAGTCCAGACAGTTTCAAGAACAAGGCTCCGTTAATGGTGTTTGACGTTTCCAAACAGGATGATCGAATAAATTCAAACATCATCGACTGTAGGATCGAGATAACGACTAGCGGAAATATTCCACCTAACACCTATGCTTTTTGTCTGATACTTAACGATCGGCTTGCTTCGTACAATTGTCGAGACAAACTTGTGAAAATTCTGACATAAATACCGTTTCGTTTTCGATAGCTAATAATTTAGTTACGACCGAGCATTGCTAGCGACAAGATGTACTGCAACCTGCAAGGTTTCCAGAGTCAAAATGGGTTAGTGCTCAAGGAAATTAGCGTCACCTCCGGAGACAAGACTCAAACTCGCAGCTTCCGACCTCCGTATCCGTGGAAACTACTAGACGAAAAAAGTAAACGGTCTAATGAATGGCTATGTAAATATTATCACGGACTAGAGTGGGACGAAGGAAAAATTCCGTACCACCAAATGAAAAACACAATTGAAGATTTACTAGTTCAAAACGAAATAATCTACGTCGCCGGACCTGAACAGAAGAAATGGCTGAGCAAGTTGTGTGATGCGTCAGTTGTAATTGTAGACTTACAGACCGACTACGGCTGTCCTTCCCTGCGCAAGCTTAGTGAAATATACGACGTGCAGCCACGTGACAAGTTTAAACGTGTCTGTGCCTGCACAAACTCGCAGCTAATGCAGAAATGGCACACACAGTGTTAGTAGGAGCCTGCATATATATAAATGACGTACCTATGTACGTGCCTTCAGTTGTTGTTCTACCCGCAAGAAGATGTTTACGTTTCATCCTTCTAACGTTTACGTGAGCGCAAGACCTAGCTTCAGCAGTGTCGAGTACAGCTACTGGGATTCCGGGTATCTACGTACATATACAGAAACCTGTGATGGAGGCGCTCAGCATTAGCGGTTTGCGCACTTTCCCGTGTCCTACGAACCGACTCAGCAGCTAGTAGATTGTTGCGAACCTGGAAACTGTGCCGTCTATCACATGAGACCACACACAATCCTTCCTGCTAGCATCGCTGAGGTAGTCGCCTCGTCTGCATGTGCAACACCAAACAAGTATGCGTTGCAACCTGTTGCGACCTGTGATGCTTCTACGCAGACGTCCAAACGGTGTGCGTCTCGTCGTCGCAGTTCCGGCAGTGAATCTGTCCCAACTAGCACTGAGCCAAAGCCCAGGCGTAGACGTGGTCACAGACGTCATCGACCATGTCTTGTGGAGTAGTCGACGTCGCAGAAGATGACCAGCTGGAAACCTGTGTTCCTGATCCCGTGGCCTGCGAACCAGTTGGAACCGGAGTCGATGTTACAGTGTGTGCGGCATTAAAGACTTTGCTTGTGAAAATGCTTGATTCCTTAACTTAATGTGTATTTGTGTATGTTTCATAAATAAATGTGTAAAACTTGAACTTGTGTGTTTTTTATTTTTATAATATTTAGGTACCTAATAAAAAAATAATTTTAAATACAGACATTATTTTGACTCGTGTAGTATACCAGTAGACCACGGGTAAATATAAGCGAGGTTCAGACGACTGGACCCGCAGTTCACCTCTGACCACGGTGCAGTACGGACTAACTCTCTTCAGGTAGTTTCGTGAGGTTTAGTTATGTCGACCGGAATAGAATGTTTACCGTCAGCAGCGGGGACCTCGATGGCAGCAGCGATAATGGAGTCGGAGATCCTGATACCGACTGCAGAGGAGCCCGCGACAGCGGTGGAGATCCCGATACCGACTGCAGAGGAGACAACGATACGTGCTGTTCCATCATCAGCTGAAGTTTCATCATCTGCATTCCAGACTTCAATTAATGAAGAGCGTACAGCGCATCAATGCAAATATTATGGCGCATCTTTTACTAAACCTACAAATGCGCGCCGACATGAAAGGAGCAGTTGTCCGAATAATTTACTGAAACGAATACAATTTCAGTGTATAAAATGTAATAAACTAATTTCACATCTCGATAGCTTACATCATCATTATAAAAAATGCTCCGAGAAGTATAATGAACATGGTTATTGTTTTGACTCATGTGTTGTATCAGCTGGTGAGACTATATAAGTGAGACCTTGGTGATATGAACTTCAGTCAGTCTCTGACTGCGGTGATGAACGGATCGGATAGTTAGACTTGATTAATGGACCAGTATCTAGCTATTCTTGAGAACTCGATGGAATCATTACCACTATCTACACCAACCTGGATCGAACGTCTACCATCATCAGTGCAGAGCACGATGACAACGGTGTCTACAGCTACACCTGCTCTCTCAGCACAGCAGGAGATTTCGATGCGTGCAACATCTTCTGCAGAGCAGACCTCAACGGCTTCAGAAGTTAACATGTCAGCAGTGTTACAATGGTTGTCAACAGTACCAGTGGCATTGATGAAGGAAGGAGCATCCAGCGGTGTTCTATCACACGACTGCACGTACTGTGAGAAGATCCAAAACTTGAAATTACGTGATTATGTAATACACAATTGTAGTAATAACTCTGAACGCATTAAATATCAGTGCAACAGGTGTTTGAGCAAGTTTGTACAATATGGAAGATTAAAACGACACCTCAGGAAATGTGATAGACTGGCTGTACATTCATCGGAATCAAGCTGTATATTTTGTAACAAAACATTGGCAAATATTCAAAGTGCACAACGACACGAAATATATCGCTGTCCTTTTAATGAAGTCGATAATTCGTCTTTGTGTGAAAATTGTGGTGCACCAATATGTCGACCTGATAAACTGAATAGACATTTCAAGTCACGTAAAAGACTTGGTCCACAAAACTTTAGTAATTTGTCTGTGTATTTTTTTTGTACTTGTAGTAGTGTAGTATGTATGTAATAAAAGTTTTTTTAAAAAAGAACTTGCGGTGTTTTAATTTTCTCAAACCTGTCACTTTTGTGGTACTTTTTTAAAATTAAAGTTGTTTTGTATCATCCTGGGATCGAACCAAGGACCTTAGTCGATCTAATCAATCAGTATATAGATTACAAATTTATTTAATGAATTTTGAACATAGTTTATGGAAATTATTGTTTTTTACATAAAATTAAACATTACTGCATCGATCGGATATCGAACCAAAGACGGGAATCCATCGAATCAATATGTAAGTTAATGATTGATTTATTTAATGAATTTTGGAATTTTTCCCGAATTTCTAGCTAAATATTTACGGATTTACAAGATGGCGGTCAAATTTCAAGATGGCGGGCACCTTAGTAATAAATGATTACTGCACTCTAGCGGGTAAGAATTAAACTAACATGTCATCAGCGCACTATCGCCGACGAAAACAAGATGGTGGTCTCCAGCAACGAAGACAAGATAGCGGACATGACGTCATACTAGGTGACGATATATATGCTTTGAAAAAAGTGGTGGGAGTCAGTCTGCCTGCATCCACCATTGGGGAAGGAGCCTGTCGCCATTTTTAATTTTTTTGCCCTCGTCGGTTTCGAACCGAGGACTCCGAGCTCCGTGTCGTAAATGAATGTTTTTAAATATTTTTTATTAAATTTTTATTATTTGAATTTTTTATAATTATTAAAAAAATTCATTAAAATCGGATAATAAATAAAAAAGTTAAAGATGGCGACCATAACGAAAATTGCAACGGTGACGTCATCATCCAATATGGCGGAAAACACATCGCTGGAATTTTCGAGAACACAATTACGTCATCCAAAATGGCGGATCCAAAATGGCCGCCGGGGTCAAGGTCAAAGGTCAAGGTCAAACTTGTCCCGTTACGCTGTGTCCCGTTATGCTCATCCAAGATGGCCGCCGTGACGTCAGAGATGGACGTGACGTCAGAGATGTGGCTCGGCACCTCGCACCTCACCCTGGACCCTGTCCCAGGCGCCCCCAAAATATACTACTACTGTTGTCATAAATTAAATTTTAAAATTATTTTTAACGTTTTAGTTTGATAATCTTTAAAAGCATGTTTCTTTAGTTTTTTAAACTATATTTATTTTTTAGAATATAAATATATATGTCTGTAGTCGGGCCATGATTGACCGGGTAGTTCGGAGATGTCTGGACTATGCGCCTGTCATTGAACATGGCCTGTTTAAAAAGTTGATCGAGTATCGATATTTAATTTTCTCTTGGCTACCGACTGGATGTGGCTGGCCACCTACTGGCGTGATAGCCTGACCAACCGACTGGACGCGCGTGCATGGCCAACCGACCGACATGCGTAGCTTACATCAAGACGTGACTGGTCACCGATTACATTCCTGGCCACTGAATAGACACGTGTGACCATCAACTGGATTTTCCCTGCCACCTCTAGACGTGCGTTGCTGACTACTTAATAGACGTGCCTATAAAACCAACTGGATGTGATTGGCCACACGACTTCGCGTGCTTGGCCTACCTGCTAGATGTGTCTGGCCAACCTATCTGTCATGCCTGGTTTATCGACTGTCATGTAGAATTGTCCTGAAAACACTTGTCAAGGCATATAAAGGACTCGCTTCGCCTTCTAAGAAGACTGTACACATCTAGAATCGTTTGTAATTTCCGTTTTTTTTTTACTTGTAGAATTTCTGTTATAAAAGTTTTATTTGTAACTTTTTTTAACCTGTATTTTTGTCATTTTAAGTCAATTATATTTTGTTGCATCAAGCAAGGATCCATCTAAGATCATCGAATAATCATTATTTTAAGAAGTTAATTTTTAATTTTTCTTTAATTTTGGCTGAATTTCTAGTTTAAAATTTACATCATTTCAAGTTGGTACCCAAGACGGCTGAAAAGAAGGCGGACACCGCGAAAATAAATACAACTGCACTCTAGCAGGTAAAAGTTAAACTAATATGACCACAGCACCCTCTATCACACTGAAATGAGATCCTTACCTCCACCAGACGTCAACAAGATGTCGGACCCAAGATGACTGTTTTGACAGTACTGGCTGACGTAATGTCTGCCATGGCTTAAGTGGTGGGAGTTCATTCTGCCATCCGTGGCTTTCGTGGAGGAAGAATCCGTCGCCATGTTTATTCTAATGTTTTCGTCGTATTTGAACAGAGGATTCTATTATGCAAGTACATTTTTTTATTAAAATTTATGAAATCTATAATAATATTAATTTTATTATTTATCTGGTTAAATGCGTATTATAATTATTGATTGTCAAGATGGCTGCCAATTTTCAAAATGGTGGAAATTATTTTTATTGTAATCTTTAATTTTTTTAATTTTAAAATTTTTACCGTTTTTACGGATTTTTAAGTTGACGACCGTAATTAAAATTGTGACGTTCTGGAATAAAGATTTTGGTTGTAATAAATAGTACAACAGTGACGTACAATCAAAAATGGCGTGCGTAACGAAAAGTACAGTCGTAACGAACTGTGTAACGCAGTAAAATCAAAAATGGGTTGCATATAGAAAAGGAAAATGTTTTAAGTTAACATTTTTTACATTTTTTTATTTTTTCGGAAATTTTTCTGTCAAAATTTAAATATTTCATGTTTACAGTCAAGTTCAAGGTCATGAACTATGATGTTGCTTCTGAAGAATATGGTACCTTTTCGAGGAATTTTGGCCTCTCTTGATTTTGTTATTCGGGGGGGAAAGAAATAAAACGTGAAAATTCCCCTAAAAATGTGAAATATTCGCTCGATATAGAGAAAATTTAGGGTATTTTGATATATTTTAATACATTTTGGAAGAATGTTCAAGAAATTTGGCACCAAAAATGGCCGTTGTGACGTCATAGCGGTCGGTCATTTACCCCAACACACATGTTCCAGCTCCTGCACCAGAACCGGCTACTATATACTACTTATTGTGCACTTGTTTTCCCCGTAACTCCCAGTAAAATAAATTCCACTTCTTTTGTGTGTGACACTACTGAAGTATTCAGGACACGGTGTCTGCAACGGATAGCTTAATAGGTTCGTCCAATTGAAGAGTTATCGCCTGGGTATCTTCACTTGGGTGGCCGGAAGCGGCTGAGGGATGACGTAGTCGTGGAGAAGACTCAGGGAGGAGTTTTCGAACGCGTTCAATTTCCTCTCGCGCATTTCCCCGTCCCTTGCCTGGTCGCAGCCAACCACGTCGACAAGCTCCCCTCGCTGTCAACATTTCCGCGGTTTGGAGGGGAGGCGCTTGTCAATAACAGGCCCGCCTGCGAATAACGGAATTTTCAATGCTGCACCAGTTCCAGTTCACGTTATCAGGGATGACTCTCGCATGCAGGAGAGAGAGAGTGGGATTAAGCTCGTTCACGAGGAAGTTCGTGGTAGCTCGTGCATGGTCGAGCATGCACGCCGTATGCGAAACCTATCTTTGACTCTATTTTACTGTGTTGTTTGGAAAAAAATATGCATGAAAACATCAGTCGGTTGCCAGAGAAGGATTTTTAAACATTTTTATAATTTGCATTCAAGGGGGAAAATATATGTAACACATATACTGTTTAATAGCCGTTAATGAATGGAAATAATTTTTTTTATTTATAGGTAGAGACCAGAAAAATTCGCGAATTCATTTAGCGATAGGCTAGAATTCAAATAGTTATACATCAGTGCTGCCTCTGCTATTGGCTCACAACTCACCTGGATGGGCCAATGAGAAAAACTCAACTAAAGCAGCATTAAATCAGACTGCTACGTTGGGACGTCTCACAAGACAGCAGCCAATGAGTGGGTGACATTTGAATGAGTGTACGTAGAACTATGGAGTTCATGCTAGAGGTCATTGAACCCGCGAATTTTCCAGGTCCATATTTATAAGCAAACTTGGTGACTTATTAATCTCTCTTCAAAATCAAATCAAAAAATTAAAGAAACAATATTTTTTTGCTTAAGGTATTGTTGTTTAGATAATTGTTTATTCAGTATTAAAGCACTGAAATAAATATTTAATAATAATAATTCTGTTACCTCCAGTCCGGAAGGGCGGGAGGACAAGGGTTAGAATCTCAGAAAGTGGTTCCAAAGTTCGTGAAACAAAAGTTCTTTTATTAACAAAACTTGTAATAACAACATAACATCCTTCAATACACGCATGATCAGATATGACAACCTCCTGATTTCTTATTTTGATTATTTCAGCAAGTGCCCACGGTATCTGTGAACAGAAAAATAATTAACAATATTGGATCACATATATATTTTACGCACATTTAATTAACGTCTTGTTATAAAGCAAAGAGCAAATTATATTAGTAGAAAATATGAACGTCAAATCATTTGGTTTTTGGCACGTTAATAAACTGTACTAACATCAATTTAACATTTGCCAAACAATATCAAATTACAATTAGAGAATAGGAAAAGTTAATGAATAGAATCAATGATAACTGACATGAAATCGCTTATAGTACAGTTTAATATTATCTGTAACTAGTTTCCACAGATTATCAAACATTTAGATTAAACGCAAACTACATTCTCTCTCACTGTGATGGTTTGATTACGTTAAAGTTATTAAACCGTGTTTCTGGTGTAATTCTCAAATAACACAATTTATGACACTTAAAATTTTTACGTTCTTTCACACACTTTTAGTCAGTGAGTCGTATTCAAATGTCTCCTGATTACTGACAGCGGTATTCCGTGGTGCCCCGCCAATATTGCGGCGAGCAGTCTTTATCTTTACTCGCCTCGTCAGTCGTTCTACGAAGTAGCTGCGTACTGAAGTTCACACAGGAGTGCTCGTTACATTGATCTGCACTGTTCGGGAACTTATAACAGTTCAGTCGAATCCCGTTACGTAAAGGCTACGTTGGTTACGGTAACCCTCAACGTATTGCAAGTTGGTACACTTTACGTTATGCGGTACTCGACCTCTCCTCCGTCTCTTGCCACACTGCCCCACTGCCGTTTTACTTTCAACACCAGTCAAACATTTACTTATCCCATAACATTCACGAGACAGTTACCTTTATTCTACAGACGAGGCAAACCTTCTGTTTTCTCACTCTGCGAAAATTCTAAGTCCAAACTAGTTCGGCTTGAATTTATTCTAAGTCCCTCGTGGACTTGGGATTTTTCTACTGGGTTGAAAATAATTTCAGAGTCCCTTACGGACTTAGATTGACGGCGTCTCTTACCGTTTTCTTGCTGAAGCGGTCGCCACGTCGTCGGGCAGCGTGACGGAGGAGGCCGGTGGTGTAGATGGTAGTCACTGCAGGTTCATGCTGCTGGGCCAGTCGGAGACTGCCTGCAGAAGCGTTGGCTGGGCCGGTTTATATAGTCCGCCGGGGCCCGACCGAGGAACAGTCTGGATACCCGCCGGCGGAAGTACGTCATCGTTGGTAGTTCCGGACGAAGCCCGCGAAGCCGGGCGGAGTCGAAGCGGCCCGAGCGGCCCCGATGTATTGCCGTCCGGCGCGCAGGAATCGAACATTGCGCGCCCCTGTGCTGCGGGTGGTATCCATCAGCAATTGCGGAATTGAGATAACCTGCATGCATAACTGGATATACGTCCACGTATTTTCCTATTCACGTGGGATATGTGTTAATGTCTGAATTTGATCTAAATGTTGCGTTAAACATGGTTATCTATTTGTGTAATCGACTGTATTAGAGGCTCTGTTAGTCAGTTATTTGGTTGCGAGATCATTTCCGTGTATAACATACTTCTTATTCTACACTTTGTATTTCATTTATGCAATTAATATTTAATATAAATCATACATTCTATGTATCGATAACATGTTTAGGTATATATGCCCTCGGGCTGTTATGATTATTTGAGCGTTTTGAAAACAAGTCCATTGAACCAGGCTACGCCTGCATAAACCGAATTCCGTATGGTAATATTTTTTTCTATTGTTCTGGCTTGAGATTTCCTGGGGTGGTTTTGTAGCAGGTTTACGGACATACAAACTTCTTCTGCTTCACCGTTCTAGCACGAAGCTGTGTTGCAGTTGTTTCCTGTGTTCTCGCGAGGTCCACATTTGTAGTCTCTTCTGACGTGATGTCCTAAGGGGCTGCCAGGGCACGTATCAAAAATAAAAATAAAAACATTTTTAATGTCTGAAATTTTTTTGTTAAAAAAATCAACATAATTCAACATTAATAATTAGAACACTACCCAAGAAGATGTGTTTCCAGGATTCTAACACAGGATGAAGCACAATGCAATCGTATAGCCCTCCACCCGTGACCAGAAAGTTTGCTGCAAGGGATGATCAAAATATAAAAGCAATTTGTAACATGACAATAATGTGGTGGTTCATACATCTGTTAAAATTACAAAAATTAACATAATTCCAGAGATGTATAAGTGTAACTGAAATCTTACCTACACTAATTGTAAAACTATTTGTGGTTAAGTGTCACTATCTTGTATGAAGTATGAAATAAAAATTTTGGAAATGGATATTTACATTACGTAGAATCAAAAGTACATATCGTTTTAAAGTGCTTTGTGTTTGTCTATTCCAGCATCAAGTTTTAACTACTTAACGAATTTTGATGAAAATTTTTAATTAGTTGAGTTTTGGCTAACTTCAATACTAAGCTATATATATTTGTACAGAATTATACCTCTTAAGGAGTGAAGAAATGAAGCATAGGCTTTAATGATTATTAGTTCACTCTCCCAAACTAATCAAGAATAAGAATTTATATTTGGTATTAATGAAGATACTAAACGTACTTACTATAATTTTATTTTTTTGGAAATTCAAAACCTAAGCAGTGTAAAATGATTAAGTATTGTTTTAAAAATATAATTAATACTTCTGAATATATAAGAGCTAGAGGTAAGAAAATAATAATAAACAACGTGCATGTAGACATATGGATATTTTATATAATATAAGGATGTTTAATATAATATATATATAATAAAATAATAAAATATATAATAATATATTATATATAAGGATATATATAATGATATATAAGTATATATATAGTTTATTCCCCCCAAATTTATAAAACAGATCCTTGCAGTAGGTGAAATAGTTAAAAATTTAATTTATTTAAAAAATTGTATTTTCGAAAGTAATAAATTAATCCATAACATATTTGGTTATTATAGAAAAATAAAAAATGAAATCATTTTGACCACTTTGCGTGTAGAGGTGTAAACGAGGTATATTTGATTTCAAGGAAAAAATTCATACTTACAAATCTACAAGATATAGAATTCATAAACAAATAATATACATCAAGCATAAAGAATTAAAAGTTATTTCTCCGATTTTTGGGAAATCGTATTTTTAGGGGATAAGAAGGGGTATGAATGGTTCATCATAAATATATATTTACAAGAAACTGAGTACTTAAAACATACATGAGTTTTCTTGTTTGTTTTTTTTTTTTTGTTCTTTTTCGAAGTTGGCCTTATGAAAGAGATTTGCGGGGTAGTAAAATCTCCAAAAATCAAGCGCGTAGTAAGAAACAGAACATGAATAACTTTAAAAAAATAATTACGTAGTGAGCTTTTAATAGTTTTCACAATTTGTTTCCAAAGTATGTGTAATGGGTGTTTGATTTTTTTATAGTTAATAAAAAATTTATTCAAGAAAATAAAGCGGGAGATAAATTTTTTACAAAAAAGTACATTATATGATTTTATAAGACCGTTTTATGTATAGGCCTACCATTTTTATTCATTGGACAGCAAAAAGGATAAATTGTGGTATTTTTTGTTTTATTTTTAAAGTCACATATCTGAAGCTTAATAAGTAAGATATAAGTTAATCGATAAAATTTTAAAAATATACAAAATCTACCTTCATTTTTTTTACAGATCCAATGAAACTTATTTCAAAATATTTGTGATTATAAATACACATACCTAAAGTTACATTAACTTATACACGTTTTCCGTATAATCAACGTTAAGGTGAACAAAATAAAAAAAAATATTGTCTTCCACTTAATCAATATTGACAAAATACATTTAAAGTTTATATGAATGTCAGTTTATTGTAAATATTTTGGATTTCACACCTGCTGTAAAAAATGGGATGAGTTTGGTTTTATTTGGTAAACGCATATTTCCATATTTACAATATCTTTAGTTATGAATTTTCACGTAGATAACTATGCAAGGGAAAAATAATGAGGTGAAAATTTTGGGGACTTTATTTAAGTAAAACCATGCATAACCACTAATCTACTAATACGTAACATAGGAAGTTGATACCTTTAACTACAATTCAAATAAAAATGCGATTGTACCCAAAATATAAATATATTGTTGGTATCTGTAATTAAGTTAAATAACGTAAATATTATGAGCATAGCTGTAACCAAAATTAATGATTGAGTAAGTGTAAACGATGACATAATCCTTATTAATCGTTTAATAGCCTATTTGTTAACTCATAGGAAAAAGAGGTAGTGTAATCTGATACTCGAATGCACTAAAACGACGTTAGATATATAATTGCAAACTTAATATGAAAACATTTTTAAAATCTTAAGCATTATCACTTAATAAAATCTAATTTTTCAACGGTTTGATAACACCTAAAAAAATTCTATATTTGTTTATTTTAATTTTTTGAATAAATTACAAAGTTTTCTTAAAATTGTCAAATTCAGCAGTTACCTGAAATTACGGTATTCAAAGCCGCGGGTGCAGCTTTTAAAACATTAAAGTAAATATATCTATTAAAATATTTTTTACCAAACTTATTTTTGTGATAAGTAATTTTTAAAATACCCGTTATCAAACGTTGGCCATTGAAATTTATTTAATGTACCTACACAGTTTATTATCAGGAAAAAAGTTTAACAGAATAAGTGAATTTTAGTTTTGAAAGCAGACAATCTTGCAATATAAGTTGTGATTTTTTTTAAATCAATTTTATGTTCTGGGAACACACTAGCTTGGCAACACACAGAGTGCCTCCGTTTCGATGTATCGAGGTTGAACGATCTAGGAAATGAGTGTGGCTCGAGGCAGAGGCGCCTCGCGACGTCCGACGGCGGCCCCCGAGGCGACGGGAGAGCTGAATTGTTGCCCCTTGGAAGGGCAGCCCTTTAGGATTTTTCTGAAAGTGGTTAGTTTAGGTTAGGTAAGGTTGGGTTGGGTTGGGATGGGTTGGGTTGGGTTGGGTTGGGATGGGTTGGGTTGGGTTGGGTTGGGTTGGGTAGGGGTTGGGTTTGGGTTTCGGTTGGGGTTGGGTTTGGGTTTCGGTTGGGGTTGGGTTTCGGTTTCGGTTTCGGTTGGGGTTGGGGTTGGGTTTCGGTTGGGGTTGGGTTTCGGTTGGGGTTGGGTTTCGGTTTCGGTTGGGGTTGGGTTTAGGTTTCGGTTGGGGTTGGGTTTGGGTTTCGGTTGGGGTTGGTTTGGGTTTGGGTTGGGGATGGGTTTGGGTTTGGGTTTGGGTTAGTTTCGGTTGGGTTGGGTTAGTTTCGGTTGGGTTGGGTTAGTTTCGGTTGGGTTGGGTTGGGTTAGTTTGGGTTGGGTTGGGTTAGTTTGGGTTAGTTTGGGTTGGTTTGGATTGGGTTGGGTTGGTTTGTTTGGGTTAGTTTGGGTTGGGTTGGGTTGGGTTAGTTTGGGTTAGTTTGGGTTGGGTTGGGTTAGTTTGGGTTGAGTTGGGTTGGATTAGTTTGGGTTGGGTTAGTTTGGGTTAGTTTGGGTTGGGTTGGGTTGGGTTGGGTTGGGTTGGGTTAGTTTGGGTTGGGTTGGGTTGGGTTAGTTTGGGTTGGGTTGGGTTAGTTTGGGTTAGTTTGGGTTGGTTTGGATTGGGTTAGTTTGGGTTGGGTTGGGTTGGTTTGGGTTGGGTTAGTTTGGGTTGGGTTGGGTTAGTTTGGGTTGGGTTAGTTTGGGTTGGGTTGGGTTAGTTTGGGTTGGGTTGGATTAGTTTGGGTTAGTTTGGGTTAGTTTGGGTTAGTTTGGGTTAGTTTTGGTTAGTTTGGGTTAGTTTGGTTTAGTTTGGTTTAGTTTGGGTTAGTTTGGGTTAGTTTGGGTTAGTTTGTGTTAGTTTGGGTTAGTTTGGGTTAGTTTAGGTTAGGTTAGGTTAGGTCACTTTACAAACTTACCACGGTCAGAAAAATCCTGAAGGGCAGCCCATCCAAGGGGCAACCATTCAGACAACCTTTCAAAAACACTACTGTCTGAAAAATCCTGTAGGGCCGCCCTTCCAAGGGGCAGCATTTCAGTCGCCCCGTGGCGACCAGCGGCGTCCACCAGCCTGCGCGCCCCTCCTTGCCCGCGGTCATGCTGTGATCCTCGCCCAGGAGCCACGCCCCTTCCTGCTCAGCCGCCTCCCCGGATTTAATTAGGATCTGTGGACGGGCAGGCGTCGCCCGAGGTTCCACTCTCCCGACTTCAGACGCCACTGTGTCGCCCCTTCCCCCCTTCTCCTCCCCCCTCTGACTGCCGGGCCAGACAAAAGAGCAGCGTGGCGCCGCACCGACCGCACGAGCGCGCCGGGACGCCTCGGCCGCCGCCCATTCGTCCCCATTAGACTGCCCCGTCGACGCTTCTTTCCCGTGGTCGGGCCGCGGTCTCCTTCCAGTGTGAGGGACCTTCCTGGGACCTCCAGCCCTGGCCCGGTGTTCTGCTCGAGTCTCGGCAGGATGAAGCAGGAGCGACTTCTTCCAGGTGTTCCCTGGCCGAAATATTCCCTACCTAATGTGTAATATAATATATATTATATAATAATAAAATATATAATTACATATTATATATAAAGATATATATGGTATATTCCCCCCAAATTTATAAAAAAAATTCCTTAAAGGAGGTGAAATAATTTAAAATTAAATTTATTCAAAAAATTGTATTTTTGAAAGTAATAAATTAATCAATAAAATATTTGGTGAGTATAGAGATTAAATAAAAAATAATGAAATTTTTTTGACCACATTGCGTGTAGAGGTGTAAACGAGGTATATTTGATTTCAAGGAAAAAAATGCATACTTACAAATCTACAAGATATACATAAACAAATAATATACATCAATCATAAAGAATTAAAAAATATTTATTTATGATAAAATCGATATAATGGTCTCCAAGAGACCACGCGACTACTAAAGGCATTTAGAAACTAGAATACACTAGAATACAGCAATTCAGAGTCCGCCGTCTAGACATCATGCAGCGATATTAAACCAGTTGCAGGATTTCGCACAGGCGGGAAACTGCCTATGAGACAGCAGGTTATTAACGGAGTCCAGATCAACCAACTAGCTTCCTGCTCGCACACGTAAAATAATCCGTACCATTTAGCGTTTATCCAGACTATCTTTCGGGATGTAAGAATTATGCAGCTAAGCACACACAACCGAGAGTTTCAAGGCAAAGTTCACTTAGGTTGATCTCGTTTCTTCATGGTTTCCTGAAATTACGCCTCTCTATTTATGGCGTAGTTGATTGCAAATAGCTATGTCCGAGTATTCCCCCGAGTTCCTTTACTTGTGTTGTTTAAGTCTGTCTCTAAGTAAGTTGACAATGTTGTTTAAATAATTGAAGCATTCATTAGTTTACATTAAAAAATCACCTTCTGGATGGTTAAGAAATAAAACGTAAGGATATAAACACGAATAAACTAAGTATGTATATACTTTGATTTTGAAATAATAATTCAAATAAGTACATTCCCTCTGGAAATAAACGATTCTGACCTAAGCTGATTGAAAGCCATAAAATGTGAGTTAATACACATGGAGGAAGAAATTGATTTTTATTCTCTACAAAGATGCGAATTATTTATAGCTTCCTTTGGGTTTCGTAATGTTAATGCAGGTTTTTTACCCAAGCACGTTATACTAGTCAGCGGTGATGCCGTATGTGTCAGGCCCCTTTCAGACGGGTCGGTTTGGTTGATTCAACTAGCTAACTCCCTTGGGAAGACTTTTTTTTTGGGCTAGTTTCACACCAGACAACTTTTGGAATCAACTTATCGTCCCAACGGGAGGTCAGTACGATCTTATAACCCGAGGAAGCATGAGGAATTCTTGTG
This sequence comes from Bacillus rossius redtenbacheri, assembly GCF_032445375.1. Lineage (NCBI taxonomy): Eukaryota > Metazoa > Arthropoda > Insecta > Phasmatodea > Bacillidae > Bacillus > Bacillus rossius. The sequence goes on along the minus strand of NC_086339.1, from coordinate 40,080,220 downwards.
CTTGCTCTCATGCAAGAAGAGAAGCAAATTAGCCTGGTTTGATCGGCTCCGTGGTATTTAAATCGGCATAGCATTTAAGTGCCGCTTCCCTCCAAGCTTCACTTCTTTTGATTTTACCTCATACCCCGTATTAGGAACGACCTCCATTATGACCTCGGTGGACTCACCTAGGTGACTGCGTGTAAAGGCTGAATGCCGAGTGGTGTGTTGTATTTGAGTCTACTAGTGAGCAGCACAAGCGCCTATTGGCCGCCCACCAGAGCGGAGAGTTGACTGTGTGAGAAGGGATTCGGGCGTCTGCCAGTCATTTACTACATCGTTGCACTCCTCGAAACCTGTCCGTTCAGCTAGGGGAATCAACAAGTTGCCTAGTCTGAAAGAGGTCTTTTACAACCCCACTTAGTTAAGAATAACAGACGTTTCCAATCATGTCGTTACAACAGCCGTGAGGCAGAGGTTTGCCGTGACTACGTCATGCGTCAACGTAATGTTCCTCAAGAGGTGTTTGGGTAATGGTTTATCCACAGCCACTAAATGCCAGGTATAAACAAGCGATATCATAGTGGGTTATACAGTTATTTGGTAAAGTTAACACATATGGTAAAAAGTGTCCCGTTACGATGTGTCCCGTTACTATCATTGCTCCGTTAAGCTTTTGTTCAGTTACGCTTTGTCCCGTTACGCTCATTGTTCCGTTACGATGTGTCCCGTTGCGCTCATTGTTCCGTTCCGCTGTGTCCCGTTACACTGTCTGCGAGTGCAGTAATAATAGGTTATGTTACAATTGAATAAAAAATTATGGTGATTCATATAATTTATGATAGATATTTGATTACAATTTATTTATATGAAAACTTGTTCATAATTATATTTAAACTTTATAGCTAAACGCCGGTTTTTAAAATTAATTACTATACATCTACACGTGAACTGTTTCGTCGACTGTTCATAAAGTAAAGTGAAAAGTTAATGTGGTTTTCATTGCTTATTACAACAAAAATTTCGGCAATAAACGTTAATTATTCTTGCATTTTAAAAATCTGATTACTAGTATAATTTCAAGTATTCGTTTTTTTATTATTATAATAAAAATGATTCAATTTTATTCTTAAAAGTATGCAATCATTTCATCAATGTTTTGTTATGACGTTGTCACGTTATACTATCGTCCGTAAACCGACTTTACAGACAACCAATTTTTTTTGTTCCGTTAACTACGACCTTGGCATGAACTTATGCGGGGCCAGCACGCACAGAGCTGAGCAATCAGGACGTGAATCATCATCTCGGCTCCAGGGTGGACGTGATCGTGTGACATGGGTCGACTCACACGAGCCACGTCGCTGGACCCCAAGCACAACCCTATCCTCCCCCCCCCCCCTTCTGGACGGGCTATTACCCGCCCCTCGCCCGCCCCAACCCAAGTCGCTTGTGCGTCACGAGGGTGTTTGTCTGCGGCGGAATTTACGGGAATTTACCGCCCAGCCTTAACCTCCTGGATGCGGGGGGGGGGGGGGGGGGAGGAGAAGCGATTTCCCGGAGGGGGTGGGGAGAACGTTTCAACGAACTTTCCACCGAAAATCTCTGGAAGCTTTCCAAAACTTCCCCGCAGATAAAACAAACGACAGTTTAATGGCGTGACGGGGAAATATACGTTTATCTCCACTTCGGCTATTTGAATGTTAAATTTGTGTTTTCGTGCGAACTATTTTTTTTTACACCAACGGCTGATAAATGCGTGGAGTTCGTCGTGCATAGTTAAATATTTATTTGTGCTAAAATGATTTTAATTGTTAAGAAATAATTCGTACAAATTTTAATGTATAAATGAATTTTGATAGCGTTTACAAAATTTATAACCACACAGCAGACACACTGAAATTGTTAAAATCAATTTTTATCGAACATGCAAAAGATTTTTTGTAATATTTTTCTCGGGTATGTTTGTAAAGTCGTTTGTATTATGCGTCTAATAAGTCCTTGGCATATTTTACTTTTACACTCTAATTAATTTCCTTCCAAGCAAAGAATGAAAAAAGGTTTCAGTACTTGTTACTGAAATTAATTACGTCTGATTGAAAACACATTAAGAAAAAAATTTTTAAACAATATATTTTGAACAGTCCTGTTCACATTTTTGGAAACATGTTTGCTGCTGAGAAATGTAAATAATTTAAATAATCCCTTTCGGTACAGCCTACAGTCACAGGTAGATTTCGAAGTTATTTTATTTATTTGGGAACGTTCTGGAAATCTTCGGAGGACTCAAGAAATTTCTGGAACATTATTAAAAAGTTAAATCCCAGAAACTTCTGCATGATCTTCTTTTAAGTTGGTATTTAAAAGTCTTACATTAAATCTGAACGGACATAGTGATAAAATTAGAATATTTTTTTTGGTAGTTCAACGCAAAGTTTTTTTAACCCCTTACAGTAATATTTGGTATTATCGAAATTATTTTCAAAAAAGCTTTAGATAATATTCAGGAGATTTACAAAAAAAAATTGAATTGGATTTTGTAGCGCACATGGTCAGTAGTCTAAGTTCGGAATTTTCTTTTCTTCAAACAATGTTTTTTTCACCATTTGAAGAAATGGTTAGGTGTATGTAAACATTGCTCAGAAAAAGGTATTAGGTACAATTTAGGTAGATTACGATAAATTTGAACGAAGTTGATAATGTCCATAGTAAGTAATTTTAATTATATTTCAATCCCTGTTCTTTACAACCCTTGAAGTAAGAGCTAGTCCTTAAAAAATTGTTTCAGAGAAAAAAAGTTTGGTAAAAATTATACGGTTTACAATAATTTTGTCAGTATATGATCGTATGTCTATTATGGGCACTATGCATTTTTTGGTCTTTCAACCCCAGTTATTTACATCATTTGCAGAAATAATTGGTGGTATCGGAAATCGATTTATACAAAAGATTTTGGTATAACTGTAACAAAGTTTATTTATCTCAATCGTATGCGATATTTGTCATATTAAGGTAGTTATACCAATATTTTTTGCCTTTTTAAAAAAAAAATCTTCCTTTTGGTGCGATTTTTCCTACTAAAGAACTTGACCGAGATTTTTCACCTCTGTATTTTATGTTTAAGTATAGAAGTTATTGATGCGAAATTGCGGCAGTTATCGCATCCACAATATATATATATATACACTAGTTCATACACTCGGTCTCCGGTAACGCGATCTGCAAACACAACACACTCGCCTTATAAAAAAAATCTTTAGAATTTATATTACAGGGAATAACTATTATAATTAAAAAAAACGTCATTTTGGATTGAAAAGATTTTTATGGGATTAAATTTTGCATTTATTTACCCCTTATACCGTGTTGGTATGATTGGAAAGATGTTTACGTAAATACTGTATTAAGATCATAATATGAATGGGGCACAAACAATGCAGCGACAGTTGCAAAGAGAAATTGTTGTTAAGAGACCGTTGTTAAGAGAAACTCTTCAACAATTCAATGGACGTTACAATGAGGACGAAGAAAGTATCATCAGCAATAATACAGCCATTGCCATGGAGATCATCCGGAAAAAAATTAAGAATATTACAAAATAAACAGTATAATAAAATACCAATTTCTAAAAAAAAAAAAAAAATTATGTGCGGTGCAAACTGACACGCCCTGAAGAATTAACATACCAGATAGATTTAACAGCTCTATACCTCAACGTCCGGCTGATGGCGAGCCACAAGCAGACGAACTGTTATAAATATATATGTGTACTTTGAAATAGCTATGTTTTGGGGCCTATGAATAATAAACGGGAAATTATGTAAGAAATTGTTGGGAGCCGCACCTCAACGACTACAATACGTCGTCTTTTTTTCTATATTTACCTTAAATGATACTAACTAGGCAAAAAAGGTTTAGAAAAAAACCCTTAATAAATTAATTTTTAAAATATATTTATTGGAAAAATCTAATAATAAAAATAATTATATCCTTTTTCTATAATTGTGTTATTTACATCCAATGATATAAACACTTTGATGACTCTTCTCGTTTTATTTATTTAATACAAATAAAAAAATTCTATCTCTGTGGATAAATTATGCATATTGTGAAGGAAGTACGGCTGCATGCCAAGAGCTTCGGAGAAGACATCCTAAACACTCAGAGCGGGATAATTTAACGTTATGTAACAAAGTATCTAAATGGATTATATATAATGGAAACGACTACATAAACGAGAAAATACGTGGTCAAAGAAACAAAAAAAATACACATTAAGGAGGAAGTTTTTAAGTTGGCTGTGGCGTCTCTCAGTTCTGGCACGAAATCAAATTAACTTCGCCGTCGTAATCTCCAGGAGCCCTGAGCAGGGAATGTTGCCAACTGTAAAAATAGTCGTATATCTAAGAGTTTCCGAGTGAAGCTACTACTGAAAGCCACTCGGAAAACCTCACTTCCAGAACTAGCTGCAGTTCGTTAAGTTCCGGACGGCCAGTGCACTCCAGCAAAGAGCAAAAGCATTCGTTAAAAATTTTGAATTGTTCTTCCAGAGCTGAAATAAAACACGACTACAGTTAAGAATAATTGGTACTTAAATGTACATTTGTATTGTTATTTAATAGCGTATTTTCATATAAAATACTTGCCGGAAAATAATGTTTTTAATCTCGTCTCTATAAGAAAGTTTCTTTTTTTTGTGTTTAAAAAATTACTTATTAAAAAATAATGAAATTTACACGAAACAAAAATAATTGTACCTAAACATCATTGGGTTTTATGATGGAGCTATCGTTTTCGTTACCATCACTACTCCACCAATGATAAAACAACACTCTTTATAACATATCCAACTCTTTTTAAGGATTGCCAGAAACTACATATAAAATAAATCAACCAATCACGGAGCGAAACATGTCCTCACTCTCCAGGCGTGTCCTTCGACTGAGCAGTTGAAACTTCTGCCGCAAGGAGCGCTCTAGTCGCCCGCCTCTCTTTCCCCGTCATCAAAACCCGCTACAAAAACATTATCAAATACTGCAATATAGTCACTCAATTTTAACTCTGAAGGTTTTTTTTTCAGTAAGGAATATTTACAGTGAGAAATATTATTTACACAAGCTATTTTTACAATATCATTGACGCAGTTATTTCGGAAGTTCAGTTAAAACATTTAATATTTAATTACCAGAAACTTATTGATTATGAATGTTGGCTTTTTAAGAAGTGTTCTTTAAAAAGGCAATTAAATATATCAATTTTCAAATAATTTTTTTCTGAAGAAAATAAGCAAATAGTTTGTTAACATTTTATGAATACTTCACAGGTACGGCGTTTCATCGCGCTGAGCAACTTTATATTGTGATCCGCTTAGAGAACGCCTGTTTACAATGTAACGTTTTCCGGTATTTCTTCAATATGAAAAGTACATCAATTAATATTAATGTACTGAAACTAAAATGTAAATAGCCTTTCTTTGAATAGCTTTGTGGTACGCCAGGGATGTGACGAACACTGCATCACTATACAAGATAACACCCAGTGCAGATTATTAAATTTTTAATAAAATAGCATGAGCGTCTCAAAACACACAACATTGGACCATGGCTAAATAACATAATACATGAAACACTTAGTCGTCCATAATTATGTTTTACAGCAACGAAGCAAGTGTGTTTTGAGAAAAAATTACTATTAAAAATTATTTCGTTTTAATAATTGTTTTTACATTACAATCTGGTACTGTTCCTTCAGGAATACAATATCCCAGAAAGTATCAAGTATGGAGCTAGTGTTTGACACTCGGTGTTGACGGTATACATAGCCGTCGTCAATGGATTTACATAGAAGGATTTTTCATGAATTTTTTCGACGTTTTTTAATCATTGTGATTTTCCCCCCTGAATTTTTATTCTTTGAGTATATTTACATACCAGGTTTGGTGCAACGTTAATACTTTTCTATTTTTATTATTATTTCTGTCCTAAATTTTTCATTGGGTTTTTTTTTTTTTTTTTTTCGTTGGATGTATGCACATACTTTTTATTTCTGAATATTTTTTTCAGGTTGCACCGTTGGGCTTTCCAGTATTTTGGTTCCATCGTCGATTATACAGAAGATTTCGGCTTTGCTATGAATGGATAAATGTTTCAGATGTCAATCGGAAGTACTTTTTTTTCCTGTGAGCTAGCACCGTTGTAATATGACCACTTCTAAATAAAGATATTGTTCATAAGTACTTGCCTACATATATTATGTACATTGCGTGACGGCTTGAAGCCTGTGAAAACCCAGAGATCAAAGCATTTAAGAAAGTTGTTTCAGGATGTTACCTGCTTTTTAAGTGCCTGATGTGGAGCCAGTGTAATAAATATGTGGGAGTGAGAACGTTCTTATTGGTCGGAGAGAGGGAGAGAGAGAGAGAGTACCAGTGTTACATCTACATATCTTTAAATATATTTTGAAACTACGCATGTACAAAATATTTAACTATGAGTTTTATTTCTATGATAATATACTTACAATTTAAAATAGATACTAAGAAAAATAATTTTGTACACATACTAAATAATTAAATCAAAAATAGTAAAATTTTTGCATTAAGCAAAAATTATTTTATACAGAAATGTATGAATTGGTATAATACATAGACTTATTCTTATTTATATGTACAACATTGTTTTCTCCAAATCATCAAGCGCGAACTAGCCACTTACAAAGGAAACAATTATTGTACTGACTAAAATATATATTTCACAAAATCATACACCATTGTAGTAATAAAGATTTTCGTAAAGCCATAATTTTAAAAATTGAGTATTGCAATGAACACAGTGGAAAACTATGTAAAGCCTATCGCACTATTTAATTTGGTTGCCGTAAGTGTTGATAGGTCTGTTGAAGGCGGAACAGGTGCCTTGTTTTCAAAGTTCGATAATTTTTGAACTACACAAAAATCACACACAATACGTTTCTGTTCACCACCAAGAACGTACACTACATTGTCTTCTTAGTCAACGGAGGTCCGATAGCAGAGTTTTAACTTAGTCAAACCCCACATCACCATATTGAATGTACTTCGTAAGTAAGTTTGCGATTAACACTCTGTGATTTTCAGTTCATAACAGACCAATCGTATAGAGGTTTGAAGACGTATTCATGTGTCTCTTCACCAACCTCGATGGCGGACGTCAAAGGAAGTTGCTTCACTACGTAGTGCTCTTTGGACGTAAGGAACTGAACACTGCTAAACATTGCCTTCATCGTCGGAACCCGCAGTAACAATTCTCAGAGGGCACTGAGCCAGCGAAGTCGAGGCTGCTGAGGCTGCGAGATGGAGTTCTGACTGCGAGGTCAGAGAGCTGACCTTGACGCTGTATGGGACTCGGTTCCTAGATGATCGAGTCCTTGGTATGGCACTCAGGAGCTAACCTGCTGCAGGATAATAGACGCTTCCTGCCCCAGGACTCCGTGTGTGGTGTGTGGGGAAAGGCAGAACTGCCTCTGTCGCACTCGGAACATCGGCAAACATTCTTGAATGTCCTTATCCCGCCACAGGGACACAGCCAGGTATCTCGTCTCGCGCTCTGCGTGAACGAGCAAGAACTGTTTCGGTAAATACGCTAGCACGTCTCCTTGTTCAGAGCTTCTAATGCGCGCACATTACTGAAAGCTACTATCGCTGGTGTGATCTTTCCCCCGCTCACGCAGCAAGGAAACATTGCCTCCTCGGTGAACAACTAATGCAAAACGAGGAACTAATGCAGAGTGAAAGTCCACGGGCCTGCCAATCGGTATTTATAGGGTAAATGTGTGGGGAGGTTTAAAGAGTGTGAGCAAATAATAAAGGCAATGGGGGAAGTTTTAAAGGGGGAGAAGAGAGTTCAAAAAAATATTTTGTGTAGGGAGTTAGTGGTAGGAGGAGGGAAAAAATTATACTTGCAGTAACAAATAATATTAAGGGGTTGTGTAGAGGTAGTAGAGAGCTGGGGGCAGAATGGGTATTTGCAGAAAAACATAAGGGGAAGTGGATGCAGGGGAATTGGCCTAGTGGTGTAAAGAGGGTGGGGAGGTTGCGTGCAGGTTCGTATGTTTCCTTGGTTTTAGTGATGGAAGTCAGTCTGCCAGAAACCACCATGGGGGAAAGATTTTTTTTTCCTCCTTTGGTTAGAGCCGAGGATTCAAAGGTCCATGACGTAAGCGCATTTAAATATTATTTATTAATATTGCCGCAATATGGTTAAACTGTATAGTAATAATTTAAATAAAATGAAATCAGTCAATATATCAGTTAGAATCTATAAAAAATTTACTTTAACTTTATTGGAGGGAAAAGTAGCTCTAGGTAAACTCACTTGGCATCTACTTAAAATTTGTATGAATCCTCTAACATAATTAAATACTCTCTACTTCAGTGGATCTAGATACTGCACCCCATACGGCATGTCTAAATGATTGGAGATACTTAGAAATTTGGTAATAAATGTAATTGGGTTTTGAGTTAGTGTATAAAGCAACAGGTAGTCTTTAAAAGTTATGACTAAAATTACAATTCTTATTCACAGCAATTATCTTTCACTAATGACTCATAATCATATGACTGAACGATAAAACAATGGGAAATGAGAGAGAGTTTCAACAATGCTACCCTTATCACTTTTTAAGCATTAACTTATGAATATCTAAAACCATAAATAATTATTACAACTAAGAAAATATAGCTGGGTACTCAGGTTTATATAGAAGCAGAACAATTCCCAATCTAATAATTTAAATCTTTCATGATGACCTCTCCTCTCATTCAAAACTTAGTGAACTCTACATGGTCTATCACGAAGTCTACATCTTAGATAGTCAGACGGGCAGCGTCACGACCTGTAAGCCTAACTAGGGTACTCGTTACCACCGGCGAGAGGCATAGCCTAAACTTATTACATTATGATCTAGGCTACCAGGTTGCCACTGAGGTGAGGCATAGCTTCCGCCAGAGTGAGCTTCGACCTCTCTCTAACTTGCGCTTGAACCTATTTCTACCACCGCGCCTGCCAGAACAATCCATGGTTAGAGACCTGCCAAATTCGCTGTTTCGATGGCCTTCGGGATAGACTGCACATACCCCTGTACACTCGGGCAAATATCGCAAGTTCATTGGCTGCCGACTTGTAAATCGTCCTAGCTGGTTTGTCTGTGATTCGATCCTTCTTTGGTTGAGGGTTTATAACTGGTTGAGATTCGTCCAGATGAACAGTAAGCCAATAGAAAAATTATCTAAGAGGTATATGTGTTTGAATTCTAGCCTATCACCGAATGAATCCGCGAATTTTGCAGGTCTCGATCCATTGTTGCTGAACCAAATTTTCACAGACAACCAACCAGGGCAGCTGAGCATGCTACCCCCTCCACCCGTGCGTGCGGCCACATACCGCGGGATGCTGCGCCTTTCAACCTCCTTGTAAACATATAGACGAAAACTTGATTCATATTAAGTACCTTTCTACAAAGAAATACAAAATCATTCAAGATTTAACAAACTAAAATAAAAATTTACAAAAAATAGCTTAGCCAGTGTTGGCCACGCCACAGACGTCACATTCCAATATGGCGGCTGACAATCCAATCCTCTCTCCGAATCCAGCCGCAACACATATATTTATATACTCGTATACACTTTTCTGACTATTTCCTTACTTGTAATTCTGTGTGCAGTCTACGCACATAAATTCCGACATCGGCTAAATTTAGCTTTTTTTTTTGTGTGCATGTTTTCGTATTCTACGGTTTAATCTGTTATTGAGGTTTATGAGTGACATGCAGTGTAGTCAGCAATGGCGTGTGTCCAAAATAAAACTTTTAATCGGTCAATTAGTGCCCGTGATTTGCTATAAAAACAAACTAGTTAATCTGCAAATCGCAAAAGTAAGACGAGAACATTTTTTACGTGATGGAACATAATCTCCAGCCATGGTCGATCTCTATCTCTCTCTCTCTCTCTCTCTCTATCTATCTCTCTCTCTCTCTATCTATCTCTCTCTCTCTCTCTCTCTCTCTCTCTCTCTCTCTCTCTCTATCTATATATCTCTCTCTCTCTCTCTCTATCTATCTCTCTCTCTCTCTATCTATCTCTCTCTCTCTCTGATGTGCACGGCCAGTTTGATCGCGTGTTCCGCGTCTGCAGCGAACGGCGCTGTCGACGGGGCTTCAAGCTTAAATAAAATATAAAAAAACCTGCTCCCTCCCCCCTCCACAGCAAATGGCGAGAAAAGAGCGCCAGCCCCTGAAAGACGCGCGCCACGGAATGAGAGCGCGCGCCTGAATAATGGGGCGCGAAAATGTATTCTATCGCTCGTTTCCGCGTGACGTAACCCGTGTCGTGGCGGGAGCCGTGCCATTTGTTTCAACCCCCCTCCCCCTCCCACACCCCCCACCTCTGCCCTTCAACGACCGGCGGGCAGACGACGTAGCCCCGGGCGTAAAGGGGGGGAGGGGGGGCGGCTAACGCGGATTAAATGGGCTCTCCCGGCGGGACACCAAGCAAACACCCCCCTCCCTTCACTGGTCATCCGGGGGGTGGGGGGGGGGAATAAGCCCCGCAGATAAAAAATAATAAAAAGATACGGAAATCTAAGTCCAAACCACGGTCGCCTCGCTTCTCGAGAGCCTAGCAGTTATTTCTACAGCGCCACACTCCGCAAACACAGCAACGAAGTGGGACCGACACGTGAGACTAGCATTCGGCAGGATCCGGCCTCGAATACTGGTTTACTAATCCTTTTTTGACGTGGCAACGTCTAATAAATCCATGAACGCCGGCTGCGCCGCACGAAAAAGTGTCCCGTAACGCACATTGTCCCGTTACGCTGTGTCCCGTTACGCTCTTTGTACGCTTGTGCCGCATCTATCTCTCTTCCACTTGATTGGAACAACCATCGATTTTACTTTTTCGATGCACATTAAACTTGAAACACTCCCATTCGTTTCCTACTTTACCTATCATCGTCCTATCCTTAACAGAATAACACAGATTGGAAGAAGTTAAGTAGCAAACATGTATAAAAGTTATAGTTAAAATAATCTCTTCGTTAAAGTAATAAACATGTTTGAATTAATGAGTGCAAATAAAAGTAAGTTTACCAATTAAATTGTAGATTTAATTTCACTCCATCTTTGTATCCATACAAAATAGTGATAATTCAATAAAAATTATAAAATTTTATTCATAAAAGTATGCAATCATTTATCAATGTTTTGTTATGACGTCACGTTGAACTATCGTCCGTAAACCGACTTTACAGACAACCAATTTTTTTTTCTCTAGTGCTTTCCCTAAATAACTCCGCTTGTGTAAGGCTGCTAGGATAATGTGTGTGTATATATACACATAGTAGCTAATAACCCGTAGCTTCACTCGCACAATTTCCGAGTATTGCTAAAATCTTACCATTTGAAAAAAATATATAATGGGTTTAGTTCCAAACATGTTTACTGAATAAAAACGCAAAATAAATTTTCACATGCATAAAATATTTATTTCATAGCATAACTATTTAAAAAATGATATTTTTGAAGTACTTATGCGTGGGCTCTTTTTTATGAAAGGATTAAATATATGATTTTAAAACTTCTGTTTCAGAATTTTCGAAGATATATTTTACTTTGATGAAATCTCACTTACGTTGTTTTTATTAAATGATTTAGACAATTTAAAAAATATCTTATACTTACACCTAAATTATTTTAATAAAGTTTATATCGTCGTTTACACTGAAACTTTCATTTACTGTGAGTAGATATATTATTGGAATTATTAAATAATTTCTTATTACAAATTCCTCCTATTATTTAAGGATATTAGATGTAATCACATCTTTATTTGAAATATAAAATACAGATATCAAAATAATCTGATTTTTTGCCTCTTAGTTTACTAAGTATTACTTTAAAAAAATCCCAAAATATTTTACCCCTCAATGCTAATACTAGTTTGGAGTAACTGAATGATTCCCACAACTCAACAGTGTGAAGTAAAATACCTCTCTATAAGCGTTTAGTTGTCATTTAACAACGTCTATAACCTTTTTACGAGCACGGATTTGCTAAATGTAACAATAGTTGGTTTTAAATATCAAAAATAATTTAAGAACTTAAAAATAACTTAAGAACTAAGAAAATATGTCAGTATCTATTAACCAAACAAAAACTAAACTCAGCCCTTTTCTTTCTTTTAGCCTAATATGTGCAGACCTAAACAATTATAATAAACTTAAATTTATATTTAGTTCAAATAAATTTGGCCAATAATAATTTAATAGATGCCATACTTTTTTAAATAATAATATTAACCCCTGTTACAACTTGAAGAGGGGATATTTCGTAAAATATTGAATAAGAGAAGGCATGTTAAGAAATGTTTATTAAACATTGCCTATTCTTAAATGAAGTTTGATTTGATCAGAATATATATTTTTTTAAATGTTTAAACCCTGTTTTCAACATTTCACCTTTAAAAAAGTATAATTTCCGCATGGTGTAAGAATTGTATTGGTAGATGTTACATGTCTGTAAATAATACTACATAACTTACATCTCACTTTATTATCTTCAGAGATACGACATACAATAAAATAAATAAATAACCTTTTCATCCCTTTTAGGTCGAATATAGAAAAATTGCAAAACTAATATTAAATCATATTTTTTACCTTATTCTTGCTCAATTTTTTTTACCTTCATCATAATTTGCTTGGATATATGTTTTACATAAATAAAGTCTAACGTTCCTTTAGGGTCGAATTTCGAAAAGAGGTAAAATAACTGTTCATGATTAATTATTTACGTTAATTATGATTAGTTTTTTACATCCAGCTTTGTTTTTTATGGAGCTATGAAATTTTTATGATAAAAACATATCTTACTCCCTTTTCCCGTCCCTAAAAGACAAAATCCTGGTAAACTGAAAAAAAAATGCAATTCGTAACTCTACGTGCAAGTTCTTAATTCTTAATTTCTAACCCTTAGGTTCAGTAAATTCAGAAACATAATTTTTTTTCTTCACTCCTAAAGTTTTCCCTTTACAATTCTTAGAGGATGAATCTTGCAATTAGATAAAATTATAATTTGTAGTTTATAATTTTAACCATTTAAATTAATAAAACTTAATTAGTTTTCGACATAGATTTTTTTAATAAATGAAAACCTACCCCGTTTCCAACCCATTAAAAAACGAATTTTTAAGCGCAAAAAATAATCCATACATAACTTTAGTATCTTATTCTAGTTCTAATTGAATTGGAAGCTATAATTTTTTTTAAACACACCTATCCCTTTTACCAACCATAGAGTTTCGGGGGAGCTGAACTGTTGCCCCTTGGATGGTAGCCCTTCAGGATTTTTCTGGCAATGGTTTGTCTGTACAGCGACTGGAAGGGCAGCCCATCCAATTTCTGAAAAAATGTTTCTTTAAGTGTTTAAATAATCCTGAAAACTTGCCCCTTGGAAGGGCAGCCCATCAGGATTTTTCTTACAGTAGTATTTTTGAAAGGTTGTCTGAACTGTTGCCCCTTGGATGGGCAGCCCATCAGGATTTTTTTGACAGTGGTGTTTTTGAAAGGTTGTCTGAATTGTTGCCCCTTGGATGGGCAGCCCTTCAGGATTTTTCTGACAGTGGTTAGTTTGTAAATTGACCTAACCTAACCTAACCTAACCTTACCTAATCTAACCTAACCTAAACTTTTCTGACAGTGGTTAGTTTAGGTTAGGTTAGATTAGGTAAGGTTAGGTTAGGTTAGGTTAGGTCAATTTACAAACTAACCACTGTCAGAAAAATCCTGATGGGCTGCCCTTCCAAGGGGCAACAATTCAGACAACCTTTCAAAAACAATACTGTTAGAAAAATCCTGATGGGCTGCCCATCCAAAGGGCAAGTTTTCAGGATTATTTAAACTCTTAAATGAGCGTGTTTTCAGAAATTGGATGGGCTGCCCTTCCAGTCTCTGTACAAATAAACCACTGTCAGAAAAATCCTGAAGTGCTGCCCTTCCAATGGGCAACAATTCAGTCGCCCCAGAGTTTCAATAAAGCATAATAGCTGAACAGTGGTTGATAGTTTTGGTATGTGTGTAATTAGCACCCAATTATTTCATTGTGCTTGGTTGAATTAGAAATTTACATAATTTATCCACCATTTTCACGCTTTATGACTGGAATTTCGCAAAATAATTAAATTATAGTTGATAGTTTTTGTAAGTTTAATATTGGTAAACAAAAATTTTACAATTATTTATAATTTAATTTGTAGAATATGATTATTAATCAAAATATACTACCATTTTTTTCATTTATTGCGGGTTGAATTTCGCAAAATATAAAACTTATGGGTAGTATATGTATGTTTATTATTGGCTAAAAAATATAACTTACTGAACATTATTGAAGTTGGAGATACAATTATTTTTTAAAACAGCCTGAGCCAGAGGCTGACCGAACGATGCCTGTCTGTCGCTGCGGACAGGAAGACTTAACCCAGCGCTCCATAGTTGCCAACTTTCCGAAAAGTCATGCAGACCAACCAGGCAGAGCCGCTAGCCCGGCAAGCTCGCCAACACCTAAATACATTGTTGCAATCATAACCCGTTACATGTACAGTAATTATTTGAATAACTTCAGAGTACAAAAAACGGTTTAATTAATATAAACTAGCTTACCAATAAAAACTGGCGTCAGAAAAAGATTTTTAGAGTCAAAATCAAGCCATATGACACAATAACATAGATAAAAAAATTAGAAACAACCAATCTACAGGAAGCCTTATTCTGGTATAACACATATGATGTTCAAGCTCAATATACCGAAGTTCTACGTGTTGAAATCCAAGCGATAACTGAAATGAAAAATTTATTAAGATTTTTTCATATTTATTTCTACAGCCATACTCATCATCCTGACTTCAAACAAGGATTCTATAAAAGATACCTGCCTGACTGAATAAATATATTACTATCGCTATGCCTACCTAGAGCTCGTATTCAGTGCTCCTTATGACTAGTAGACTGCCAAATTAAAACATACAGGCCAAACATCTCCGAATCATGAAAACTTTCTTCGTCGATAATTGAGATACCTTTTAAACAAATCATGACTAATGCCAGGCATATACACTCCGAACCACAATACATTCTGTTTTGATACTTGGCATAACTTTCAGTCAGGTCTGGCGTATAGGCCAGGCGTATCCTAACCAAGAGGCCTTTTTCGACACTTGTGTTACCTTTCAAATAAGCAATGACCTTTTCAAATAAGCAATTACCTATTTCAAGTACACTGGAAAAGAGTCTCGAACTGTCTGACCTTAAGTAAGGATATAACAATTGTAAGCGTTATAAACAAATAACTAAGCATCATTTACGCTTACTTTATATAACCAAGCATCCCTGAAATATATTTAACGCTTACTACAGGATTAAGAGGTTCTGAAAAATTAAATCTTCCGTCCTGATTTCAGATTTTACTACGCACATTTAACTTAAAGGACGCTCATTTGAACATACATTCAAATCGATAGGATATGGTAGGATACGATCGGCAGGACATGATCAACAGGTTATGCTAGGATACGATAGTATCCAGCCCCATCTGGCTACAATCGCTCCAACTGCATTTGGCTCCAACTGCTTTAGTTGCATCATCTTGCTGCAATTGTTCCAACTGTATTTGGCTCCAACTTCTCCAATCGCTCTAACTGTCTGCAATGGCTCATACTGATCCAATAACTACAACTGGCTACAATTGCTCCAAATTAATTTGACTCCAACTCCTCCGATTGCTCCAGCTGGCTACAATGGCTCTAGCTACTATTTTGGCTCCAACTTATGCAATGGCTGCCATTGGCTTCAATGGCTCGAACTGCATTCGGCTCCAACTGGCTCCAACTGCATTTGGCTACAACAGCATTTGACTCCAACTGCTCTATCCTGCTGCAATGGCTCCAAATTCTCCATCTCGCTGCAATGGCTCCAATTGCTTTAGTGGCTTCAACTGGCCACAAACTGATACAATGGCTTCAAATGGCTACAACTGCTACAACTCCATTTGGCTTCAATTTAATTTGCCTCCAACTGCAGACACATCGCAGCTGAAGCCGAGCATACATACCAAACAAAAAATACACTTCACATCCCTGGCTTCTGCAGTCACTCATGGCTGTTTGACTGTTCTTTGACATGGCTTTCCTAAATTGCGACATACATAGACACATAAGGTAATACGGATCGTAGTGGGTCCGAAACACATCTGTACAAGCTCAGTGCTCATGAATGTGAGTCATGATGCCCTGTTATGCACATGGATGTGACACGCTAGTGGCCCCTCTCGTAGCTGCTGCTATAGCTTTTAGTTGTAGCTAAGTATGGTTTATTCAAAAAATATTCTTCATTGACAAATAATATAAATGAGAATAGGTATCAAGCAGAACATGTCTCCCTATTGTTTATACTTTGCTAGTTGCCATAGTAAGTAGTGGTGTTTGCATTTTGTTCTAATAACGATAATGAGTCAATTTAAATGTTATTATAGAAGAAGAAAACCTATAACCTTAAATGCCTTTGAAAATTTATTATTACTTTAAAACTGTTAAATATTGCTTTTTAACCGTACAAACTTGTGACATAGTTTATCTTATTTCGAATATTTTTTTAGTTTAATAAAAATGATAACTACACATTGTAAATGGTGAAAAATAACTCTTAAAAGCATCTGTAATTTAAGTTTTTATATGGATGGTTTTAATGATAAGCAAA
This sequence comes from Bacillus rossius redtenbacheri, assembly GCF_032445375.1. Taxonomy (NCBI): domain Eukaryota; kingdom Metazoa; phylum Arthropoda; class Insecta; order Phasmatodea; family Bacillidae; genus Bacillus; species Bacillus rossius. The sequence continues at coordinate 40,063,454 of NC_086339.1, read as the reverse complement.
TGCGTTTAAATTTAAATTTGGACTTTGGAATTGAGTCAGCGGCAAAAGATTTTCTGCTGGATAGTTCTAAACTGAGAGGCATTACGGTAGCAACATTTAGGTCCACATACGAGCCAGCTCTCAGAGTAAAGCCCTGGCGCCCTGGTGTGCATCTGCCACCGACAGATGCGGCTGGACCCGGTATTCCTTTTCAACCGCCGGTCGGCCGCCCCATTGTACGATCGACGTGCATCCACAGACGGGGACACGCGCGGTTTAATGGGGCCCGCGAGGGCTCGTTACCCGGTGACAGGCGGGACCGCGTCCGTAAGCATGACAGCGCCGTGACAGCGGTGGTCACAGCCTCGCCCTGTCCTGTCACACTTCCCTCTCCCAGTCACGTCTCTCGCCGAGTCTCTAGCGATATTTGAAGAAAACACTGTAAAGGTAACTCACTCGTTATTCGTCTCCAAAGATAAAGTCAACCTGGCGAGTTTTATCTAGCTTGGATATCCTCATCTTCTATAATGGAAGATAATGTGATTCCGCCACCTAAAAAAGGAATAATCCATTGAACGAAACGAGGTTGATGAGAAAGTGAGTTTTCTAACAGTAGACGTAAAGGAGTTCGCATTCTTGCAGAATGCTTTTTTTTTAAAACTACATATTTCACAAGGTGAAGAATTTTTGAGGGAAAAATGACCGTTTTTATTCAAAAAAAAATTTGAAAAAATTTTACATGTGGAAATGCGCTGAAAACACATGTCAAAAGCATGCAAAGGTCTCGTTTCGCCTTCTTAGAAAATTGTATACATTTAAAAACATTATTAATTAGTAATTTTTGTACTTGTAGAATTTCTGTAATAAAATTTGTTATGTGTGTTTTTGTTGATTTTTCAAACGTGGCATTGTTTGGTAATTTTTATTAAATTGTATTTTATTGCATCACTCAAGGATCGAAACAAGGACAGAAAATAGTCGAATAATCCTTATTTTATCAAGTGACTTTATTATTATTTTTTTCATTTTTACGTTTTTTCTAACTTGATAATCAGAGAATTTCAAGTTAGTGCCCAATTGACCAGATGGCGGACGCCACAGTAATAAATGATTCCTTCACTTTATCGAGTAAAAAGTAAACTAATATGATGGCCAGTGCCATGTAGAAGACGAAAACAATATATCTCATCCAAGATGGCAGTCTCCAGCAGGTGAAAACAAGATGGCTTCATGACATCGTACTGACGGATATAATATCGGCCTTGACATTATTGGTGGGAGGTCAGTCTGTCGGTGGCTTCCGTGGAGTAAGGATTTGTCGTCATTTTTCATCAATTGCCCTAGACCAGTTCCAACCAAGATGCCATGACGCATGTACGATTTTTGTTAATATTTAATCTAATGAATTTTTTAAATTTTAAAATTCTTCCCGTTAAAATCGAATAATTACAAAAAAAATCAGTATCTTGGCCAGTTTTTTTTAAATGGATGGATTTTTAAGATAAGTTTATTAATTACATTTTTTTACAAAATTTAAAATTTTTTTCTATAAAAATTATATAATAATTAAATACGGAATTTCGAGATGGCAGCCGTAACGAAACTTGCAACAATGACATCATACACATGCAATATGGTGACTGTGACGAAAGGTGCAGTGTTTTAGAAATCAAGATGGCGGTCGTAACGAAAATTGCAACTTTATAGAATTCATAGTGGCAGCCGTAACGAAAAGTGCAACGATGGCGTCCGAGGTCAACATCAAAGGACCCCACCATAGCTTCATTGGAGGCTTGCCCATGGGGAATTTATTCCCCAATGGGGACATTTCAATTTTTTAAATTTTTTCATGAATAAAAAAGGTAAATTTTCCCTCCAAACGGGAATATTTCCCTCAAAAAAGGAAGGGTTTTTTTTTTTTTTTTTTTTTTTTTTTTTTTTTTTTTTTTTTTTTTTAGGTTTTTATGGCGAAATGCATTTTCCTTGAACTAGAAACAGTCGCGAATTTGAGCAATTTTTTTGCCAAATTTTGGAAAATTTTAAGTAATATTTGACCAAATTTAGCAAATTTTGAAATTCAAGGTCAGGTCACAAAAAATCATTTAAAATACTCCAATACTGCGCCTCACAAATTTGCACAATGTATATTTTAAATTACACTTGAAAATTTTATTTCAATAAATAATAATATAATATTCTCAATAAGCAATTCTATTTTAATTATAATGTAATAACAACACTAAGCTACGACGAAAGTAACCGATATGCGAAAATGCAACAAAATAAAAAAAAAATCATAGAATCCATCCAAAGATTAACAGCAACACATAAATAAATACACAACACACACATATATATATATATATACTGTGAACCTAAACCATCCAAAGATAAACAACAATTTATAAATAAAAAAATTAATTATGATTGGAATTGTCCTTAAATATGACGATTTAATTGACGTTTCAAATCAAATATATTTTTTTTAAAACAATGAGTTTTTACAAAATAGCTCAGGTATAATTAATTACACGAACTGTTTTTCAATTAGTGTATTTTAGACAGTAGATTTTAACTGAGCATATGAGTTTTCAAAATGAACTAAAAATAATAATTTTATAATCTATAAATTACTCGGCTCGGTTTTGTTCTCCATGTGCGCGTATAGGGACGTTTAAAATTATTCTTCCACACCTTAACTAATTAAATGAACATTGTCAATATTATTTCTACAAAATAATGAAAATACTTGTTTTAATATTTTTCAATGCTGCTACATTAACTTCAAAAACGTACCAAAAAATCTAACGTGCACAAAATAATCTTAATTATTTAATATTGTTGCTTGTTGACTTTAAAAAAAAATTGTAACTTAAGTTTGAGACCTCAGAATTCAAGAAGATTTTCTTGACGCCAGAAACTGGAGTATGTTACATCATACTGCTCTTTGCACAAATTATCGAACGAGTTGGTTGGTGAGTTCAAGCAACTTGATCGTCGAGAACTGCTGTGTTGCGATAACTCTCTTCCGAAACTCTGAACCCTGGCTCCCGTGGCTTCGTCACGGAAGGCTAGTCAAAGAACCAGCGAAGCCTTTGATAATTCTCAGAACCCGCCTGGCAAAGTTAAATCTGAGTTAGTTATGTAACATTAAACTTGTAGGTTTGAACTGTTGCAGGGTTTATAAGTTGCCGGTTTTCACCGTGTTACGAATACATACGCATTCGTTTCAAATCTGCCCACTACACTTTTAACGCTGTCGTCTTAACATATAAAATTGTTTGAATTTAATCTAGAACAAAGCAAAACACAATTTATCGTCACTATAATACTCATACAAAATAATAATGTTCTCTTTAAATTTTGTGGAATTATGTTATATTTGACGTAACATATATAAAAATATACGTGGGAGTAAATTATAGCTTAGATAAATTTATTTATGATTCACTTACGTATAAAAGTAACAAATTTTATTTGAAAAATATTAGTTTACTTTTTATTTGTTTTGTTACAATATCTTAAAATAACTTACCACAGAATTTTACTCAACCAAATAAATAAATTTAAAAAATTACAACACAAATTTATTTTAAAAAGGCATTAAAATATTGGGTGTTGTCTCACGCCTTCGCAGTTAAAACAATTTTATGATTTGATAAACCTTTCTTCAAAATTGTAAGATAGTAAATGACTTGTAAGAAAATAAGACTTGTTGAATGATTTGCGTCAATAGTAAAAGTAACATAAATGAAAGTGAACTATTTTTCGAACTACACGTTTTATAGCATCGCATTTATAAGGGCAGAGAATTATTATGAAATGAGATTTTTTTAACGTCGTGGTCATAAATAAGCTTAAATATAACCATTATTTAAATAAATTAACTCTAAAAATCCTCCTGAAAATAGTATGAATATAAATAATAGGTTTGCAAAAACTGCAATGTCTAGTTATGCCTGCTGGTACCAAATTGAAAGACATAAATGAACCGCTCAAAAAACAACGCGGAGAATTTCAAGGGCACTATAATCCTAAAAAGGCGAGCACTTAAACTCCTCAGTATGGAAGTGAAAGAACAACACAGCATCTAATAATCAACCCAGGGATGAGAATGTTGACTTTTAAAACTTGGTCGTTAAGCTACCCCTGGAACTTAAGCACGTTAAGTAAATTTGGCCAGACGCGAGTCATAGAATTGCATATATAGAATTCAATGGTCATAGGTTTGAGAAAGGAAAAAAATCACAGAAGGACGTACCAAGTCTACTTTTTCGTTTGATCAGAGCAGTTGATGGAAAGAGAGAGGTAAAAATTGTACGCATTGTTCACACACGAGCAGCAACTAACATACACGTCTTTGTGGGATATTCAATGTGTGACAGTATGCACACTGTACAAAACACAATGTAATACGTTCTGAATTGTCACGCTAGGACACGCTATATTCTTTTAAATGGTGTGCTTATAAACTGTTGGATTTGGCAACAACGGTTGTTTTTCGTACCTTCTTAGAAGTCCAGCTGTACACAGCATTACCGTTCAGTTCTATTCCTTTACTTTCTACAACTTGTCTGACATTGTTACAACCAGCAAGTACTCATTTAGAAAGAAAAAAAGAGGTTATAAACTATTCGCAGAAAGCCACATTCACAATATTTACAGTTTTGAAAGTGCCAATGAAAGAAGTCCCCTGTTCTCGTCCTAAAATTCTCTTGGTTTTGTTTCTGCTATTCCAATCCCCACCTTCCAAAAATACCGAAAAAAAAAACATTACTGATGTCAGCTTTAATTCCGTTATTTCGCTTTAACATACAATTTTATACAACACTTATAAATGTAACAATTCCACGCGTACAAAGTGTTCACAGTACTTAAGATTATTTTAATTTTTCTTCAATGACGATGAAGTACGAAGTAGAAATTTTTCTTATTGACAAAAACACGTTAACATTAATAAAGTGCTGCGTATGATTATAATTTGTACATCATACTTGTATTGGCCAAAACCATATTTTCCATCAGGCTTTAAGTCAATAATATAATTTTTTGCACGATTTAGACATTGACAAACTTTAATTTTTTTATGGGATGTGTTATCTGAGCAATTTCCTGGTTGATCCATGGCAAATATGACCGAGTAGGCCCGCAATAAGCCCTAGGTCTACCGTAGCTGACGTGATGCTGGTGTCGAACCAGCATAGCGCAGGGGGGTGCCGTCACAACTTAGAAACACATAACTTAGAAACACACAAGATAGAATCTTCTAGGTTATGTGTTTCGGCGTTTTGTTTCTAAGTTAAGTGTTTCTAAGTTATGACAGTTCTAAATTGTGAGTTTCTAAGTTGTGATAGTTCTAAGTTATGACTTGCTACGTTACGCGTTTATAAGTTATGTGGTTCTGCGTTGCGTGTTTCTAAGTTATGTGTTTCTAAGTTATGACAGTTCTATGTTGTGTGTTTCTCAGTTGTGATAGTTATACGTTACGATTTTCTAAGTTACGACGTTCCTAAGTTGTGTGATTCTGCGTTGCGTGTTTCTAAGTTCCGTGTTTCTAAGTTATGATCGTTCTAAGTTATGACAGTTATAAGTTACGTGGATTTCATCGAGGTTTCTAACTTATGATCGTTCTAACTTATGACAGTTCTAAGTTACGTGGATTTCTTCGAGGTTTCTAAGTTATGACTGTTTTAAGTTGTGTGTTTCTAAGTTATGACAGTTCTAAGTTGTGTGTTTCTCAGTTGTGATAGTTATACGGTACGATTTTCTAAGTTACGACGTTTCTAAGTTGTGTGATTCTGCGTTGCGTGTTTCTAAGTTCCGTGTTTCTAAGTTATGATTGTTATAACTTATGACAGTTCTAAGTTACGTGGATTTCATCGAGGTTTCTAAGTTATGTGTGGTTCCCGAGCGCAGGCACGCCAGCCCGGCGCGGCAGAGCGGAGCGGGCCTCGACGAAGTACCTCCCGCGCCCGTCGCGGCGCCACCGTCGCCCCGCTGACTGACACGTGACTAATTCCGCCGGCCAGCTGATAGATGGCAGCACGCGTCGCACGAGGCGTGTACACGAGCTCGGCCGGGTTAAGCGGAGCAGGAAAAACCTCTTCCCCCCCCGTCATCACGAGCAGAAATAAATTCCAAACCGCTCTACCAGCCGCGTAATTCTGCGGCGCTGTTCCTCTCTCCATTACGCCCGTGTAGTGTTGTATTTCATTCTCACGGGAAGTGGGAAGCGGGGAGATGAGCGAAGAGGTATAAAACCCGGAAGTGGGAGGTAGGGAGTGTGCGTATTAGTTTTTTTTCCCCCTCCCCAGTTCTTCCAGCTTCGCGCGTCTGGGAAGTGAGAAAGGCATTTGATTAATGGCCCGCTAATTTCAGCGATCACTACTTCACTAAGCCCTGGGGGTGGAACCAATGAATGTTGAACACTGGAGACCATTCATCTTGTTCAGCGGGATAGGGCGTGAGTCGGAGTGAGCGAGATAGAGGACATTCGTGAGAGACAGAGACAATGGGACATGGAGAGTGGATGAGGGGATATAGGAAGTCAATGGAGAGAAAAAAAAAAATAAACCTGTACAACGAAATATACATATGATTGTGGCTGAAAATAAAGACTTAAACTATTCTTAACAACAATTTTGTGAAAAAGTGATAAACCTTTGGTGAAAACAGTAATGTTAACATGTCCTTATATTCTGCATCTAAGTTTCTGGACTGCAAAGAAACATTTTTATACTTCCTTACATTACGTTTATGTGTATTATGTAACGGAAAACCAATTTTTTAAACAAAGAAAGAGTACAAATCCTGAAATTAAATTATTGAGTTTGCTATAAATACTGTTCATGGTTTTTTCGTGAAAAAACTGTGAATTCGACGTAAATACGAAACATTTCAGGAACTGTGGTACCACATAGGAAATTTACTATGATGTTCTTAGGTGAAGCTTAAAGCAATTAATTATGAATAACGGTTTCAAATGATTTTTAACACCATAAGGTATACGAAAGTTCCGTATTGTTTTCATGGGTGAAAATTCTAGACTTTTAAAATAGTATTTTATTTGACTATGCAACTTGTTTACACTGGTGTATTGTTATATACAAAACATTAAGGCAAATAAAATAATAGCATTTTTTTTAACGAATTTGCTTAACCGTTAAAACCATTGTTACATTATAACTGTGTAGGGACTCTAACATGTGCTGTTGACGCCTGATTTTGTACGAATATCGCCTGCGTTGCACCAATCCAGAGCGTCTTTTTCTATTTCTGTCAGTTATACTTGCTGCAGCATTGGCGAGCATAATCTGAAAAAGTCTTGGTCGTTTGAACGCCACGTAGCCGGAAGCTGAGCGACATTGTAGAACTTAGAGTGACGATTAATATTCTCAGTGATTTCGAGTATTTCTCGTAAAATATGTTATTATGATATTCTAGTTTTCTTAATGTGTTTAATTTATTTTTATAAAAGCGTTGTAAATTTTAAAATTCAAGCTGGCCTTGATGGTTGTTTTAATGAGCTTGCTAAATTTGTTTTCATTATAAAAGCTCCTAATTTTATAATTTATGCCTTTGATAATTTGTTTATGCGAATGACATCTCTTATTGTTAAAACTTGTGTCTAGTGATAATGTCTTATAAGCTTTCAGAGAAAGCAAAATAAATGCATGAGGAGTGTAGCAAGGAATCCCTGATTATTATTCAACTTGGTTATTTGTCCTTAAAAAGATTTACTATTTTGTGTCATTAAATCTTTTTCTTTGCACCAAGTACTCACTCTTATTGTATTTGAAGTCTTTTTTTCCTCTCTCAAAGAAAGGCTGTGGAACCACTTTTACGATTTTAATATTTTGTATTTTAATTTCCTCATGTTATTACGTTGATGTAAATTAATTTTATTTCAAGCAAAATAATTGATCAATTACTGTTTTATAAATGTTATATTAAGTGCACTGCAAGTTTTCGCAACTATCACACCACTGGCTACCATCTGGAGGCTACAACAATTCGACCATTTAATATTGTCTAAATGTTGTGACAGTATCTTAAGGTGTAACCAGGGGTGAGTTTTTTATAAATATATTTGCTACACAATAATAATGATGGGCTATGCAGTATTTTAAAAATAAAAAAAATAATAACTCCACAGAATTTGATAATCAATAATTATACAGTTTTTAAAATTAAAGCAATTTAATTTTGGATTGTTTGTAAAGGAAATGTGAGAAACCATTGCAAGTTTCTTTAATTATTTTTTATTACTTTGAATTGAAATTTCTACATGTGTTTTTTTTTTTTGTACAGCTATTAAAAGATTGGTTCAATAGGGGTGAGTTATTCAGCGAGGAATTGAGAAAATACGAGTTTGCGGAATATGTTTCGGACACAGAAAAACAAGGCAGGCAAATAAAACCAAATTTAAACACAGAAAAGAAGCCAAGGAGTCATGAATAGGTTAAGAAGGTATGAAAGATGAAGCTTGGGTAATTTGAAAGTGAAACAGACCACGACATCGCGAGGTTGCACGTGGTCTGAGTCGCAGCAACGCACTTCAGCGGCGAGAGCTGACTGGCGCTTGAGCGACTCTTGCTCGGCGCGTCCCCCTGCCGGAGCGGCGGCGCACCGAAACATTCGCGCGAACCTCCCCGGAGATGAACTCATCAACTCGCTCCTTCGCGTGACCTTGAGACGGGGACAGTGGGCGAGTGTGCGGTCGTCACGGAGGTTGCTGTCGAAGGAGGGGGGGGGGGGGGGGCCGTGGAAATGTGTTCGCCTTAGACGCGGCTCTGAGTTAAACGACTTGAAACCAAGCGCCAACCCCCTTCCCCTCCCCGCAAGGTGCAGAACCAATATGTCAGGAGGGTGCCTTCAGCCTTACTGCCCGCTTCCCCAGGGCCATCACATTATTATACTCGGTTTCAAATGCTGTTATTAGATATTTTTGACGTGACAACGTCTAATAAATCGATGAACGCCGGCTGCACGCACGAAAAAATGTCCCGTTACGCACATTGTCCCGTTACGCGGTGTCCCGTTACGCTCATTGTACGCTTGCGCCGCATCTATCTCTCTTCCACTCGATTGGAACAACCATCGATTTGACTTTTTCGAGGCACATTAAACTTGAAACACTCCCATTCGTTTCCTACTTTTCCTATAATCGTCCTATCCTTAACAGAATAACACAGATTGGAAGAAGTTAAATAGCAAACATGTATAAAAGTTATAGTTAAAATTATCTGTTTATTTAAGTATTGAACATATTTGAATTAATGAGTGCAAAAAAAATTAAATTTATCAATCAAATTGTATATTTCATTTCACTCCTTCTTTGTATCCATACAAAATAGTGATAATTCAATAAAAATGATTTAATTTTATTCATATAAGTATGCAATCATTTCATCAATGTTTTGTTATGACGTTGTCACGTTAAACTATCGTCCGTAAACCGACTTTACAGACAATCATTTTTTTTTATGCGCGAGCTGTAAAAGTTCAAGCGAGTGATCTCGACAAAGAACCGTGTCAGATAAACATTACCTAATTAATGTCTGGTGGAAACAGCCATTGTCATAAATTCTCAGGCAAGGCCCTTAGAACATTAGTTTCGACAAGAATATCAGTTAACCAACTTGAGCGTGTGCAACCGAGCTTTAAGAGAGTTTGAATGCTCAAGATCAATGTGGTCGAAAGCGAAACGTAACAACAAACATCTTGGCTGGACGGAGTAACATACCAGTGTTTTTTTTTTACATAAAACTTAATAAAATTTAAAGGGTAAACCATTTCGGTTTCTAACATGTTTTGTTTTACAGTTTTGCGGCCTAAAAAGCTGTGGTTTAATTTTTAAAGAAGTTAGTTTCTAACTTACCGAAAATTACGTGAAAATTTGTGTTATTTTTCTATATTAATAAAACCTAATTTAACATCAATTTGTTAAAAAAAACTAAGAGATATTTCAAAGAATAATTATTTATACTTTTGTGTAAAATAAATTCGTTCCCTTAACTATAAAAGTGTTTGAAGCATTATAAGATAAAATAAGACAATTGGTCATTTACGTAAGATGGAACAGTAGAACCTACTTAAGAAAACTTTTAGTTAAAAAAATAAAAAAAAAACCGAAGATGTCCTTGTCGCACGACCCGCAGTTCGCTTCGGGCAATGAATAATGCATGCGCAGTTCCTGTATCGATCACACAGGCTGGCGACTGTCACACAGGCGGCGGACGATCCGTCACTCGGGCGGGGGAGCGTCTGGCCGACAAGCGCGAGCGACAGGTCCCAGCCTGCGCGCCCTGGATGTACGGTGAAGCGAGTAACCTGGAGCGCCTCTCTGGGCTCTATATATATAATTATATATACAGTATATATATATATATATTACTGAATATGTGTATATATATATATATATATATTACTTATCCTGTTGTGTACCTTGTTCACTTTGTGTGTACTCTCTTTACTGTGTACTCTTTTCCTCTGTAACGTTATTCTCCCTGGGAAATTATGTTGCTATGATGATTATTATTGGGCGTCTTGTGTTTTGTCCTTATATATCAATACGGACTTACTGATGATGTATAGTGATGATATTGCAAGACCCAGGAGATAACTTCCAGAAGATGGATACAACTGGCATAAGTTTGACATAAACAAAATAAAACTGAAGATAAATGATAATATAATGTAGTGTATGAATGTTGGGGGAAAGGTATCAGGTAAATATGTGAAGCTGTAATAACAAAATATTATGGTTTTAGGGCACAAGACACAAAACACATTTAATATAACATTAACACTGAGATAACACATACATATACCCTTACACTGTAATAATATTAAATATACACAATAACACACTAATAAATAAAATTAAATTGGTATTGACGGAAGTTAAGATAATAAAAAAAATATGGATATTATTTGTTGTGATTACGGTAGACCTGGTGATGTTTAACTGGATAAAAACGTCCGGATTTATGGTGAGATAGATTATTAAACAGTTCGTTACTTGTATTCAATGAAAAATAATCCGGAAACGATTTACTCAGATTTAAACGTTAAATGTTTTAGTTTATGCAGTTGTATCTCAAGTGAACTCTTAAAATATATACCGCCGCTAGATAGTTCAGTGTGAGCATGGTCCCTAGACACGCAGACCACTGGTATATTATTCCAGCTTAATTATGTCCTCAAAACAAATGTTAATTAGCCAGTGCTATTATAGAATTAATTACGATTATTCTGACACGTAGCACCGCTCGTGTTGCAAACAAAATCTTCAACAAAATTATTAGATAGTTGTGTGGCATTAGGAATATAATCGTAGAGAAAATGTCGATGGCTTAAGCGTCCTTCGAATTATGGTAATAACTAATTACCACGTAGATATTTCCTGCCACATTTACTCACGGCACGCCCCGGCATCGTGTAGAATTGGATGCACTATTATTTATTACCACAAGTAATAAATCAATTAAATTATATAAAAATTTCGCCTTACGAAGGATGCCTCAGACATTTCTTTTTTTCTATTCTCTAATTTCTCCCTGTTGTACAAAAGTCTTATTGTTAGCTTTAAAAATCAGATTACTGAATGGCTGTTGTAAAAACATAACAGGAGACCTTCGTACACATGTACGCAGCAAGATACAGGTAAGTGAGGAAAAAAATGAATTAATAATAAATAACAATTAAATACCAAAATATCATAAAACAATTTCAAATAAATTCAGTTCATGATAGATTGCAAATCAAGTGCTGTAAATTATGTAATGTCTATTGATGAAATTATAAATCAGAATTTCTATTGTTCGTGGCTGTAGCTTCTTGACACTTATTCAACAATATATATATTTATGACATTACAATACTAAAATATTAAAATATAACAATTAATTAGACCATAATAAACAAACAAAATCTGAACGAAAACTGTTGTTATCGTACAATATGTATATATATATATATGTATGTATGTAAACGAAAATAATCATAGTAAAAAGTTATCTCAAGTTTTAAAATAACTGAGAAAAATGGCATTTAAATGATTGTAATGAATATTCTCCATATAATAAATAAAAGGCTCGGTAGCACAACGGTAAAGAGAACGCTTTTTAACATTGAGGACGTGATTCGAATCTCGTAACTGGAATTTTAAAAGTTATAAATCTTTAAGTGCGTTATGAATAAATGAGTGTTAATTTTTACCATGCGCACGCACCATTCAAAAGAATTTTTCACAGGATTAAAAAAAAATTAAAAATAAATAAAAATTACATGGTTTTAAATATTATACTTTAGTGATTTTCTTTGGTACATTTAATTTAAAAAATTTATTTAATGTGAATATTAGTGATATAAATAGTGTTTATAAACTTTTCAAGAATAATTTCAGGTTTACTTATATCAATGAGTTCAGGTTATACTTCTTCAGTTGCGTTATGAAAATATTATGAAAATGAGTTTCTTCGATGCGCGCACCATGCAAAAAAAATTGACATGATGAGAAAAAGGCTACATACAAATGAGGATTATGTGTGTGTTTTTAAATCATGTACTTTTTAGTGATTGCTATTAAATACTGGTCGTAATAATTACAAACATGTGTTTATTGTGAATATTATAGAAATTGTGATCATAACTTATTAAAGTGTATTTTCAAGTCTATTCGTGTAAGTTAAGTTGTGTTTCCATATAAATAACTATGTCTGGTTGTTTGTAAGCTTCCATTGTCACTAGCAGGGAGTGTATTTCGTGGGAGTGTTTTATAGTTTATGTTCACGTATGTATAATTTATTTTCATTATAAATCATAAATTACTGGCTAATGCCCGCCATGAGTTCCAATGCTTCATTCATTTTTATTTGTGATTTTTTTTAACTATGGCCAGTGGCGATAACATCCGCGGGCTTTAAAGGTGTGACTTTATCAGGGATTAAGACGTCTTTAAGCATTTATCGTGTGAGTTGCAAATTAACATTTATAATTTGGCAAGACATTATAATGTAGCGATACCCAGTTAGTCGTTCATACATTTCTTGTGTATATTAAATTATATTTAAGGCTTACCGGTGGGTAGATTAAACTCATTTATGTTATTTTGTGCTGGTAAAAAATGTAATGAGTTTGAGTAAAAGTGTTGTCTGATTTTCAACAAGTCTTTGATATGTGATAAGTTGTTTCAAATTAACTTCATAATAAGTATTGTTGTTATTTAAATAGCTAAAGATTTGTCAAATGTAAACATTTTAAAGTTTAATTCTGCCACTTAAAATTGTTTATAACATTTGTTAACGTAACTTCTGAGAGGTTACATTTTGAGAAGGATAACGTGTTTATGCACCAATTAATAAATAACCAATTAATAAATAGTTGCAATGGACAGCAATAAACTCAAGCCCAAGAATATAATATTTTATTGTATGTATTGTTATTTATAGCCGACATGCTGATAGCGTAAATATTTGTTAGGTACAGTATTGGTTTGGTGATATCTCGGTGCACTAGCCAGTAGAAGCATTCAAATTTTATGTGAAGCAAGACCATACATTATACTCTGTGCTTGGGTGACATGCTATATCTTGTGCTTGTTCATGAATAAAATTGTGGTTGACCATAGACGCGTCTCCCGTATTCTCTCGAGACTAAGACAAAAACCCATCCAGTTACCGGGCGTGGTAACAATAGCTATTGAAAAAAACATTTTTAGTTTGTGTATGTATTTAAAAGCTTTTATCACAACAGTATTAAAATCACAAAAATAACGAAATTAGTATAACTTCGGGGCTCCTGAGACAGGGTGCAGGCTGTAGTGCGTTGTGCCTACCTACTGAATTGAATTGTGATGTCACGGTTGCTCGCTTATTGTCAAAATTCCTCAATATTCCTCAAAAATACTCAAAAGTTCCCAAATTGATAAATAATTTCCCTTTTTTTTTTTTAGAAACATTTCCCATTTTTAAGGAAAATTTTAAGTTGTTTTCTCAAAAACTCGGAAGGTTTCATTTTCCTCAGAGAGGCTTAAATTTCCTCGCCTAGGCTTCAATTCCTTGAAATTGCAAAAACTCAATCCTCTGGGTCATGGCCTTGACATTGACTGAAAATTTTTAATTCTTTTAATTTCAAACAAAAATATTTTCGAAAAAATTCAATAAATACAAAAATATAATTTATTTACAATATTTAATTACTTAATTGATTTATGTTCTTGGTCCGATTCTCAGTGGATGCACTTGTAAAAAATAATTCCAACAGGTCCTTCCATATTGATGTGCTCAATCAGACACCACCACTAATATAAAGCCATGTATTATTTCTTCATTATAACGTCATAGCGACCATCTTGGACCCAAAATGCTGTTTACCTCTGCTAGAGTTTGCTGCCTCCATATTAATTAATTTTTTAACCCTATCCTACAATACGCTTTAATGTTTTTAGGGTTCTTTTAACTGCGCCCTTTTGCTATTCCTTAGGCATGGGTTTAATTTCTAATCGGTACCGAGTACGTTCCAATTATGTTTCAGAGTTGGGGCACTTGCTGTATCGTCCTAAGCGTTTACATGCTTTTGTGTGAAATAATTTAATAATTCGTTCAGCTATGCATAGGTTTTTTTGTAAATCAACGTTCCAAACACAAATGACGACACCGGAGACCCGGTGCAAAAATATTACCTTCCTGAATTTACATTTAAAATTTAGAAGAAGAAAAATTGGGTCAGGCAATTTTTTCTGGTAGTTTTTAATGTCTATAAGTTTCAGCTTCTGTGGATTTTAATATTTATTTACATAATTTATATGTCTGGTTCGAGCGTAAGTGATATGCATATATAGTCAAAGGAAGTTTACCATTTCATTCTTTAGTTAAATTAAGATTATTATTTATTTAACTAAGAATTCCTCATTAAATTTTTTTTGTTACCATTATTTGACCGTATCTGTATTTTGGTTTTGACGAGTGGTGTGTACACACAAACTGAGCGAAGACAAAATGACCAAGGCGAAAGTTTTCAAGGGTGCTCAACCAACCGCCATGAGACTGGACACATCACATCGGACAGGACGTTTTTGCATGCACGTTAGGCCCGATCCGTGGAGAGCTCGCATGAGACGGGCTCTTGAATCATCGCTATCTCACGTGATGGTTTGTTGGCGCCGGCACTTGCAACTGGAACTCCGCCAATCACGAAGAAGCCACTCCCTGACGGGTAGTGATAGAGAGGGGTGAATGAGTGTGTGTGTGGCGGGGGGGAAAGGGGGTGTTAGAGGGGGAGACTTCTCGTCAACGGAAGTTGCACTCGCTCTGTGGAGACACAGAAGGGGGAACAGGAGGGGAAAAAAACGCGTCTCTTGTTCCTCCTGCGAACGCCGCATTCGCAACCCTTTCGAATCGGCGATTGCGGCGCCGGGCAAATATTGCCCCAGCAGCGTCTATCTCCCCCGAGCGCCAGGCGCGGCAGTGAGGCAGCCTTGCTGAGTGCCTGCTCCGAGACAAACCCACACATTGCACGTGTCGTAAAGTCCTTCCGAGCACGAATCACATTCGTCTGGCAGTTCGGTGCGATAGGCTATGCCCCTGTACAAACACGAATCGTCAGTTCCAACAATACTCAACTATATATAAATTTCATTGAAACACCGTATAATTTTAATTTGTTTTAAAACAGTTAGATTAAATAAAATGCGAATTAAAATTCATTTTGGCGTTTCCTTGTTACTTAGTTCACTTGTTATAAAGACCCACAGTCCTTGTCGGAGTAAATGACTTAAATGCAACAAATCTTTATACGTTATATTAAACACTACGTGATATTTTGGACAAAAAATTGTCAATGCTTAGAACATGATAATCGCAAGCAGGCAACGTATAGTTTGTTATGAGAGAAGCATTAATTTTAGAATTTTTTTCCCTTCAACTCTCGAAGTTTGGTTTGGTGACATATTTAATGTGATTGGAAAGAAAACTTCAAATTTAAACTAAAAACATTTAGGAAGGAACGCGATAATGTAATGAACCCTTACTGATTTACATAAAAGGAAAAAAGTCAAGCACATTTTCCGAATTCAAAGTGTCGTGAGACGGAGTTATGTTGTGATGCAACACTTTGAAGGACTCTCGCGTAGGTTTCTGAGGATGCTAAAAGGTACTTACGTTCAATAGAATTTATAGCCAAACGTATCTCCGTGCACACATTTATGATTGTTTTTTTTTTCTTCTAGGAATGCACGGGCTTTGCGGAAATAAAGGGGGATGTTTCTTCCAGGAGTAAGTTGTTCTTCCCTGCTGTATTCTTTGCGGAAGTCAGCCACGTCTGTGAGGGATACACGCCGGCCTGCCCGCGACATGACGCGCCGATAGCACGCACAGAGATGTATTCCCGGAGAGATACTATCTCTCGGAGAGTGGTATGGTGTGGTGGGGGGAAGGGCGGGAGAGGGGAGTAGCCACGGGGGCAGCAGATGAAGAATAAGGAAGTGCTATGCGCGGCGCTGGGATAACTGCGGGCGGGAGTAGGCAAACATAACTGATGAGAAGGACGGCGGGGGAGCGTGGAAAATGAAAGGAGTGAAATATGAGAGCGACGGGTCTTGGGCGGCGGTGCCTGGTCCCACGCAGGGCTTCTTCAGGGGTGTGAGGGGGTGAGGGGCGAAGTGAGATAAAGTGGAAGGGCGCCCACGGATAGGAAACTGAGACGCAAGGAACGATGGAGATACCGAGTGTCATTTGTAACGAGACACGAGCAATAATAACAACGTACAGATTACCAAAAGGAAAAAAATAAAATAAATAACACACGACGAGGAAGAAAAAAGATTTGTTGTGAGGCTGTGTTGTTACCGGCGTTATCAATAACTGGAACACTGTCTGCAGATAGACCGTAAGAAATATTATTGTGTTTCAAGCTACTTGTTGATAAATCAAGACTTTATTCGCTCCTAAAACTTTATTTACAATACAATAAAATTTTACACGCATTATTAACACTACATCATTTTTATAATGAAACCTTTCAAAGTATTAAAAAGAAAGGTGGACATAACAAAGAATGATCACGAAGCTATTCAATTTTCAAATTCATCAAGGCTCATCCTATCAATGCTTTTCTGAGATTAATAAATTGGAAGGACTTTTCTTGTAATATGGAAACGTACTTAAGTCAAGGTTAGAAAACGTTTCACTAAAAATTTTAAACAACTTTAAAACAAAAAATAACACAAGAAAACATCAGGACCTTCTATACATTTCGATAATGATAAATCCAACTTGTTAAAATCCAAAATAATTTAGAGTAAAAATATAAATAACCTTATAACAAACTCACAAATATTTCGAAATTGATTCCTTTTTCTAATAAAAATTATTTTTTGAAAGGACACGTATATTATTATTTTAAAATATTTATTTATATTTACTGAACCACCAACTGTTTAAATTAATGTAATTGAAAACATTTTTCATAATACTTTTCGTTATGGATAACATAATGTTGATAAATTCATTTAAATACATTTTTTCAACAATTGACTTGAATGTAAGTTTGCGAACTTCTTAGATTATTATATTATTTAAAAAATTAGTTGCAAACATAAATCGGAATAAAATCTTTTTAACAAGAGTGTTTATTTTAATTTTAAAGACTATTTTAAAAATTCACATTTATAAGAAAAATATTAATACGAGGAAATAAATCAGTTAATTATAATATGAGATCTACATATTTTGGTGTTGATACACGTACGGAAATATATTATAATTTTTATTCCTTAAACGGTTATATATTGTAATTAATATCTAGTTTCGGAGAATATAATTTCAACAACGAAATGTTTTCTCATAAATTTAACTCTCTCAAAATTTTTAGTGTTATTTGGAACCTTTATTTTTCCGTAAATTAAGAAACACGTAAAAATTAAAATTGAAGAAATGTGTGTAAAACTAAGTAAAATACATTGCATGCCACATAGTAAAATATGATAGTTTAGTTTCCAGCTATACGAAAATCATTGACATATTAATAACTAAATACAGAAATCATGAACGCCTCTTAATATTTAATTTTTACAAATTAAATAAATTATTTTAACAAGGATTGTTAGAAAAATAATTTTATTAAAATATTAAAAGTTTGATCAATAATGTATTAATATTGTACCAAATTTACTAAACGTAAAGTTACTAAGCGAAATAGATCTTGCATGTTGAGTTTGTATGTTTGGAACGCCAACTCATATCCACAACTGATAGTGAATCAGGTCGTGCATTTTTTAAACTTCTAGTAGTCGCTGGAGTGTATCATTAACTCATCAACAAAAGATACACAAGAGAAAAAATTCAAAGGATATTCAATGTTCTCGTGATTGATTCTCTTATCTTAAACACATTTCACGTGAGTGATGGAACATTAAATTAAAAGAAATAAAACAAACGAGATTCAAACTCATTCAAAATAGCACTGGTGAAATACAGCAGTGATCACCACATTAGTAAACATAAGTAGAATGCGCATGACGAAACACAGGCAACGTTAAAAAAAAATATATTTCCGAACTCGAGATAAAACATTCAAAAAGTTTTTTTAATCAACTTATTTATCTATATGCACTGTAAAAAAAATTAAATTTTGTAACGTACTAGATGTAGCTTTAGTTTGCCAGGTAACTGTGAAGACGATTGCTTATTTGTAGCGAAATGGATAAAGTTAAATGTTGGATTTATATATTAATGGGGGCAGAAAGGTCAAATAGAAATTTATTATTAAAAAATACTCATATATTTTTGAAGATAATCTATCAGACAAAAAAGGGTTTAGTATCAACAGTGAACATTCGATAACAACCAACTTCTATGTACCATTTACCTAAAAATGTGACGTATTATGTGACGTGAATAGGATGTTTTAATAAAAAAAATGAAATAGTTACTATATTCTGTATGAATAAAAATTTACTAAATCCGATTTACCAGTTTATTCTTAGGTGTTTAATAAGGTTTAATTATAAAAACCAATGAAGATTACAGATTGGTAGGCAAATAATAAATTATCTAGAGTAACAAAAACAATATTAAAGCATTTTTTACAGTTTCCCGTGATTAATCACCTCACGGAGTATAATTGAGGTAAAAATATCACAATGTGTATGAATAATATACATAAAAACACATCTTGATTTAACTAAATTATAATCCTAAAAGATGTAAAAGATTTTTATTATATTTAGTAAGTAAAATTTTATATATTAGATTCATTAAAGTGGAATGTAAAAAAATGTAATATACATACAGAGTTACTTCAAAATAATAATTTAGAAATTTTACTATTCAGGATTGAAAAAGGACTAATTAATAAGAAAATGTAATAATTTTTACTTTAACAGAAAGTAAGAAAGCTAGAATAAATAACGCACATAAAAAAGGGTAGTCTATATATGTCTTTATAAAGGTGTATACAATTCTTCTTAATTTAGATGAATGAGAAAAATTCATGTATCTGGTTCACAAACCTTAAAATATATATCTACTGAATTTTTCACAATTTTCAATTTTTTGGGTAAAATTTTTTAGAAAACACAACATTTTATCAAAGGTTTACTGGTGTCTGTCTTTATATAAACACGAAATAAAACAATTAAAATAATCAATGTAATTAAAATTTCATGAAAGATTTTTTTTAAATTTATCAAGTTTAATAAACTAATGGCTTCGAACCAAGCACAGAAATATTTCCAGTTTTTAACATAAAATAATTATTATATAAACTTTTATTATTTTATCACTGGGGAAAAATAATGGAGCAAACTTGTGGCAAATCTTGCCTTTTAATGTTATTTATTTGCTGAAGTAAAAGAAGGGAAAGAAATGTGGTGAGTTTGGTTTCATTAAAGCTTGGGCTGTCTCCGAACCCACCGAAAAATTTTAAATTATTTTATTGTTATTTACATTAAAAATATATATCTCCAATTCTTTCAAAATAAAATTGATTTTACTATTAATAAAGTGGAAAAGGAAAAAGCATTGTATATGACTGAATTAAATGAACGGGTTGTTTGATAGTGTTCATAATCTTTTTGAGAAGAAAGTCAGTATCCTATAATTATTATAATTTTTTTGTTAATTGATTGTAAATGAATATTAAATATATCCCCGAATACACTTAAACAGGAATTAAAATGTGACATAGAAATTATATTGCAAATTAATACTCTTTTATAGTACTTCCTTGCTGAAATGATTATGTTATAAATTAAATATTACATATTTTCTTGATACATAAATATTTGCGTTTATTTCTTTATTTAAGGATCTTTTGAATTTATCACATGCTTTGCTATATGGTTACAATGCCAAAACTACCCTTAAAAGTGCGCAAGCAAAGCTGCGGGTAATAAGGCTAGTTAGATTTTAAGCTGGTAATTAACGCTTTGTGTGTGTTGCAGTATAAGGACTATAGAACCCACAAAACATCTCAGATACGGCCCACGGAAATAGAAAATCCTTTGCAAAGGTGGCTTTGTCGTTCCAGTAATTAGCTCATTACCTATTCTGTATAATGTATTCACGACCAATTTGAAAGCACCTATGTTGAATATTGTAAATTATGTATTATTACGACGTGCACAGAACAGTAATAAGGGTATAGAACGCTCACTCAAGCGTATAAGATCGAAACCATAAAACGCTACACTAGCGCCGTTGTGGCCGTGAGGTAAACTAAAATTTGAAAGGTGGACATTTGAATTTAAATTGCGGCAGGAAATTTAAATTCCGTAAAATAATGCACAAAATAATAATGAACTGCTATTTTCCTGCAAAACTAAATTGTTTTAATAAACACAAAAAGGTGCTAAAAGTGACCAACCTTTACCAAAAGAAGAACCCAAAATTCCACCACAATTAAGTGTGAACAGGCCATGCTTTTGCCCCTAATTTTTATTTTCATTCAACTTCAACAGTTATATTTTAATATATTTTCACAGACAAATTTCATGGAAGTTACCATCATAAAAATGTTTTATTTCATAAAATCTAATTCACTTACAATAAATATTGACACAAGTTCTACCAATGCACTTGTTACTTACCACTTTATTAAACAATCTCTTGATAACTTCAGTCAGATCATATAAAAAAAAAATAAGTAACATATAATTTGAAGCATGATAAGAAATTTAATTTTATTTAATAACAAATGTGTGTGTATGTATGTATACATAATTAAAATTAGTCATATATTTACCTTTATTGTACTAATAAAAAACAGCACAAAATAAGCAGAGCATAAAATGTTTGTTAAAATTGAAGCTCCTTTGCGAGCAGTTTTTATTTGAAAAACGGAATGGGACCAAAAATTGTTTTTTTTTTTAGTTAGTCTTTTTATTTTTTTTTAGGCGATGTAAAATGAAGGGAAGTGTAAAATCGGAGGGAGGGGTGTGTGTGTAAATACGGAGTACTACTGTACTTTACTTTATAATTTGTGTTGATCACAAGGAAAAGGGAACAGAATCGGAATTTGATCCAATTACAATACCAAAAGTACACAAATCTGAAATGTAATTTATTGATCACTGATGGTTAACACATGTAGGACACTACAAATACACACAATTCAATAGAAAACATTAAACATTACTGTCTTGCTATTTTATACAAAGGTAGCATGTTATCACACATTAAAATATAGTACCTAAATAAGTTAGGTGAACACTCATAACATTATACACTAATATAAGTACACAAATTCAAATTCAAAGTTGAGATTAACAAATTGTTAATGATAATGTTATTAAAGGTGCTTCGACTGTTCCAATCCTGCAGTCATCAAAAAAGACTCGACACATATATCATTGTAAGAATATCATATTCAATAATGTTACATATTGCTAATTACTAGAGATGTGAAAAAGCTGTTTTACACTTCGGTGTTTTGCGTTTTTACACAAGAAATTAAATTAAATTAACAATTTCTCATGTAAAATAATTAAGTGATTTTTTTTTTTCATTGCAATTACGTGACATTTTCATTCACAAATTTTAGACCGTCTAGACATAAGAACAAGATTTCATGGTATTTTTTTATGTTGATTTTCATTAGACAATTTTTTTTTGCCAAAAATACAACTTTATATTTAATCAATCTATTTCATTTTAGTCTCACTGACATTTACTTACCTAACAAAGATTAAAATTCACATTCATGTTAGGAGCACATATTTTTACGCAAAAGCTAGCTAAAGTAGTTATGAGTATGAAATGCATTAGTTTAGTTACAACTCGTTCAATTTAACATTTGAACAACAATTTCAATTTTATGCATTGTTATCAGTTTGCATTGTATTATACTATTTGCTGTATTAACTGCTTTATTGGTGTTATGAGGTGTATCAACATTCATTTCGGTGTTATATCGGTTTTATTTCTGTGTTATTATTTACACTGTAAATTCCCCACTACTAATTACTTTCTTTCAGTAATAGTTTATCGACATAAGTTATCCAAAAATTGTGCTGCATTTAGTATATTCGAATTAAAACCAGCAAAAATGTATTAATATCATGCTTACGATTTCATAAAATAATTTTCAGTTGTAGAATATTAACCTAAAAAAAAATTGGTTGTCTGTAAAGTCGGTTTACGGACGATAGTTTGTGACAACATCATAACAAAACATTGATGAAATGATTAATCCAGAAGAAAAGGAAATATCATATTCGGCCTGAGACTGAGCCGTAATAGGTTTTGCAACGAAACCATTTAGGCATTAAAAATATTATATTATTTGAGGAAGAAATTTTTTTTTTTAATTTTTCTCTATTTTGTAAGATAAAATCTACCTCTGTATACTTTTATGAATAAAATTGAATCATTTTTATTGAATTATCAATATTTTGTATGGATACAAAGAAGGAGTGAAATTAAATCTACAATTTAATTAATAAATTTACTTTTATTTGCATTCATTAATATAAATATATTAATTACTTTTGAAGTGTCGTGCGAGCCGTATTTATTTTTACAAGTACAAAAAAATTTCAGCCACCGGTATTTGATCCGTCAACCTATCGATTGGTAGTCAGTTTGTTTGAAATTCATTTATTTCAGCAATAAAAAAAACACAGTTACAAAGAACACAACAGCAAAGAAAATAGCACGCTCCAGCTGACTCAGCTCTTTTGTGCTTAAAAATAAATACATGATAAAAGTAAAACAACACAAAAGTACAATAAATATCATCATTATAAATTCCAGGAAAAAAGTATAAAAAACCCAGAGCACAGCAAGAAAATAGTGAACAGTAATGAAATAAAAAAAGATCTGAAGTAATGAAAGAAAGATGGAGGGTCGAAAAAGCAAAATTAAAAGGCAGTTCGCCAACTTGCTTTCAGATGGGAGAATTAAAGAATTGACTCTGGGGGCCAAAATAGTGGCTTACAAAGGGTAGAAACTAAATATTACGAAAAAAATCAAAAATTATGAAAGCGAAGGACCAATTGGCCCACAACAACAGGTAAGTAATACCTGCAAGGAAAGTGAAAGGGTAAGAATAAGGTAAATACAAGTAGTTAAAAATGAGCCCTAAAATACTTACATGCTAGAGAGTACAGAAGAATAATTAACACAAGGTAAAAGAAAACACAGTGAGGGAGGCACCCAATTGGGGCCGCTATAGGGAGGAACAATAAACAAGATGTTTAATTCAAAACACGAACATAGCACTTAACAGACACAAGGCATAATCAAAACAAACACTAAAGAACACCATAAAAGTACATAAGAACCATGCACAGGCATAACAAACTACACAACCATGCACGGGCATGACACATGACACAACCATGCACGGGCATGGCACACCACACAATCATGCATGGGCATGAAAAACAGCACAAGATGAACCACTTCACTAGGGGGGGTTCTCGAGAGCGAAGTCTTTGATGCGACGATGCACATGCGGCGCCAGCACGTCATAACTGCCGATGCCGGAGATGACGGGATTGTGATGGCGGGCAGCCCGAAGGAAGAATCTTGAAGCGATGCAGGTGATCAGCTCCGACGGAGACGGGACACCAGCAAGACGATACAGCAGCGTAACGGCGGTGTTCAGCGACATGCCCAGGATAGTGCGAAGCCCACGGTGATAGCCCGACAGAATGGGCCGGCGACAGGAGGCAGGGGCATAGGCCCAGAGCGCAGCCCCATACAACAGGATGCGAAGTACTAGAGCCTGCCACAGTTTAACACGCAGGGCCTTCGCCAGAGGACAAGCTGGGATCAGAACAGGACGGACAGAATGCAGCGCAGTCAGAGCCTTGGCGGGCATAGATCGAATGTGGGGGTGCCAAGTCAACGCGGAGTCGATAAGGACACCCAAGTACCGCACAACCGACGCTCAGAAGAGGGGGCGGCCCAACAGGACCGGCGGTGCGGGAGGTCGCTTCCGGTGCCTGGTGAGAAACATGATTGCGGTCTTTTCAGGATTCGGGTGAACACCCCAGCGCTGAAAGTAAGTGCTGACAGACCTAAGCGAGCACTGAACACGCGCTTGCAGCACGAGAGCAGTTTCACCGCTGAGAAGAATGGCCATATCATCCGCGTACTGTAAGGTACGAGCAGTGGGCAGCAAAGGTAGGTCAGCCACATAAATGGCGAACAGGAGGGGGCTCAACAGCGAACCCTGAGGTACCCCCGCCGCGAACGGCAAAGGCGGAGACAGGACGCCAGAGACATGCAGCAGGAAAACTCTATGGGAGAGAAAGTTATGGAGAATGGAAATGAAACGCTCGGAGAACTGAATATGGCGGAGCTTTCAGAGCAGAGCATCATGAGGGATGGAATCGAAGGTGCGGGACAAATCCATCAAAACCAAAGCAGAATGACAATGCGCACAAAACCCGGGGGTGACAGAGTCAACAACCAAAGCAACAGCATGAATGGCAGAATGACGCCGGCGGAAGCCGAATTGTGTGTCCGGCAATACATTTATCCGGGACATCAAGATGCGCTCAGCAACCTTCGACAAAACCGACAGCAAGGATATCGGTCTGTAAGACATCAGCTGCGTAGGAGGAGCATCGCGCTGGACACAGGAACAACAACAGCCAACTTCCACAACTGAGGAAAGGACATGACCAGAAAGATACAGTTCACAATCTGCGTAAAGTAAACAACCCCCTTGCGGGAGAGAGACCTAAGCAACCGAGCAGGCAACAGGTCAGCACCGACAGCTTTGCCACACTTCG
Organism: Bacillus rossius redtenbacheri; assembly: GCF_032445375.1. Classification (NCBI taxonomy): domain Eukaryota; kingdom Metazoa; phylum Arthropoda; class Insecta; order Phasmatodea; family Bacillidae; genus Bacillus; species Bacillus rossius. Next base: position 40,038,229 of record NC_086339.1, on the reverse strand, counting down.
TGCACCCCAGAACTCGGGGCACCTCCCGAAGAGTGGCAAGCATCCCCTTGGGAAGCTCGGGTGCAGTCGCTGGCTGGAAGCGAAGTGAGCGCAAATCGGCACCAGGTGCCCCAGGAGGCGCTTCCACCGGACGAAACGTAGCACAAAACAATTCGGACGGTGCAGACGCCTTGGCCGCCGGATCCTCCAAAACGCACCCCGGCGAGGACAGCGGGGGAATATCACGTGGAGTAGCGCGCATGCGGCGTACAAATTTCCAGACCGTACCAGTGGACATGGAGAGCCCCTGAAGCTTCTGCAGATGAAGATTCGCTCACCACACAGAGATCGCCCATTGGGCGCGACGGCGGTAAAAGTGGAATAGGTTCAAATCCCCCTGCATACAAGAACGCTGCCACCGAGAACGAGACCGGTCACGAAGATGGATCAAATGTTTGATGTCCGCCAGGAAGGGGGTGCCAAAGTGTGCAGGCCTGCAACGAGGAATGGCAGCAGCAGCAGCCCCAAGAATGGCAGAAGTGAAGTCTTGCACAGCTGCCTCCAGCGATAGCACGGTCCGAGGCACGGCAGTAAGATCAAGCCGAGAGTCCAGTTCCTGCCGATAGTGCCGCCAATCCGCCCTGCCAAAGTCTCACCGAGACTCCGCAGGGCCGCGCGCGGGTCCGACCTGAATGCTGCTAATCACTGGTAAGTGGTCTGAATCAAGCCCCACGTATGACCAAATTTGGGAAACAGCAAAGCCAGGAGTAGTCACCACCAGATCCAAAACTGATGCATGCTGGTGCGCACACGCAGGAACATACGTAGGAGTGTTGGACACAAAGATGCGGAAATCACGGGCAGCAGCAAACCGAGACAGGCCCCGGCCCCGGAAGTCCGTGATGGCGCAGCCCCAAGCCACATGTTTGCAATTAAAATCCCTGCCATGATGAGGAGAGAATCAAGCCGGGACAGCAAGTCGAGATCGCCAGAAGTAAATGCACGGTGGGGCGGCAAGTAAACAGACAAAAGCGTGAAAGGGCGGTGAAAACCAGTGACCAGAACCGCCAGAGCCTCAAGGGCCAGGCCCGGGGGGAGATTGCGACGATAATGGCGCACACCATCCCAAACCAGAAGAGCCACTCCACCACGCAGAGCATCGACGCTGTCAGAACGATGCACGACATAATCAGGAACGTGAAGACGGGAATGAGGCTTGAGCCACGTCTCCGACAGGCATACCAGCAGCGGGTGAAACCTGCCCAGCAATGCCAGGAACTCGGGCAGGCGAGGAGCCAACGAATGGCAATTCCAAAGAAGAAGAGAGTCACTCATTAGTCGCTGAAGAAGCAGCAAAAAACACCACAGAGAAAGCATCCAGCACTTCAAGGATGACACCCAGACCCGAACAGAGAGCCTCACACTTGTCAACCAGGTTGCCAGCACTGCGAAGACCACCAAAGGCCTGCCGAAGACGCGACAGCCAAGAACAGAAGTCGAGACGGCGGAGCATGCCAACAAAGTCCCGAAGGGAGTCCAAAGTTGCACCGAAATCGGAAGGAGCAGCATCACAGGAGGACGACGGATGGGCGGCAGCAGAACGACCAGAAACCACAGAGGAGAAAGACCGACCGGGCTGACGCCAAGCCGAATCCACCGCAGGGCACGGCTGGGCAGCACGCTGGGCCTGCAACTTATCCACCCGCTCTTTTCGATGCAACTCCTTGGCATGGATCAACTTCTCCCTCTCTGGGCAGCCCGAATGGTTGGCTGTGTGGTCCCCCTTGCAGAAGCAGCAGGTGGGCTTCTCGGAGGGAGGGTGAGGACAATCAACTGACGCGTGCCCCTCACCACAGCGCATACAGACCAGATCTTCAAAACAATTGTGGGAGGTGTGCCCAATGCCTTGGTAACGAAAGCATTGGACGGTCCGACGGTTGCCCCTGTACAACTCTTCTTGACAATCCACATGACCAAGCCAATTCAGCTTAAGCACCTGGTGGAGCTGGTCGACACCATCGAGGATGACCAAAAACAGCTGGTACGGCTCGGGGGAGCGCCCGCCAGACCCCATGCGCAGCACCCGGGAGTGGCGGATGCCGGCCGTGGTAAGACTCTCTGAAATATCCTCCACCGGGGTGTCAATATGGAGATTACGCAGAACCACCCGCACATTACGGTCTTCAGGGCATGTCCAAGAGTGGTGGCGCACCCCTTTCGGGTGCAGCAGCTCCAACATCTTCAGATAGTCCCCACGATTGGCCATCTGGTACTTTGAGGAGGTAGAGTAGTGCCTCGCCACAAACTCAGAGGAAAACTCCTTGCGAAGGGCAGACAGTCAACGAATAGCCGATGGCGTCAGTCCCCCACAACAAACAATGGTCTGGATGGCGGTGATGCAGCGGAAGAATCGGCGGCAGACGTGGGCACCGACGACTGAGCAGCAGAGGACAGCTGACGGCGCGAGGTGCCGGCTGGGCCAGCCGCAGGAGCAGGACGGCTAGTATCTGGCCGAGATGGGCCAGCAACAGGCCGGGGCAGGGCGGGAAACGGGTCCCGCGCACCACGCCGGGAGCATTGCTGCTTCGGCGGCGGCATAGAATCATCGCCGCTCCGCGAGGAGGGAGGCCGCACAGGAGGTGGACCATCAGTCCACTCGTCGTGATCTTCAGCCCATTCACCAAGGGCGTCCGTGCCAAAAGTACGCTTCCCCAGATGACCCACAGGAACATCCAATGGGCAAGCCTGGGCCCTCGCAGCAACAGAAGAACCACAAGTACCAGCAGCACCAAAACAGAAGGGGGGCAGGTGGCAGGGAACAGCACCAGGCCCAGAAGCGGCAGACACAGAAACAGGGCAGGAAGAAGGTGGCCCAAACACAAAACCACCAGAAACCCGACAGAGGAGCAGAGGCCCTGAGAGGCAGACCAGTCCACAGCCCACCAGGAGCAGAAGCCACCACAGGAGAGGGGGTGGCCTGGGGCGAAGAAACAGCAGGAAACAGGTCAACAGTGGTGTCCCGCGCACTAGACAGCCCAGCAGGGGGCCCAGGTGGAAGGGGGCGCCCACCTGACAACAGCAGCTGGGGGCGCAACACCGAGCGGCACCGAGGTAAGACCAGGAGATGGCAAACCATGTCTCAGGGAAGAGGGAGGTGCCATCGCCACATCGAGCGCAGAAGATGACGAATGCCGCGAGAATTGGGCCGCAGGAACAGCAGAATCAGCCGCGCCGGCAGCCGACAGCTGCTGAACAACCGCAGAGGAGAGAGGACTGGAGCAGGAAACAGTCGTCATTGTCATGGAAGTCAAGGTGGCCTGCTGACTGCTGGTGGATGGAACGATGCCGCTCCAATCGACATAAGGGCCAGAAGCGACATCACGCTCTGGGCTGCAGGGAGCCAACGAGCCAGAATACCGCGGCGTGCTAGCGGCCCGCCGGGACGCAGAGCGCGACCTATCACTAAGCCTACGAGAGAGACGAGCAGGATTAGAAGGTAAGCGCCCCTCACCAGCCCAATGCATCGACACGGGGGGTAGGGGGGTGTAAGATCACTTGAATGCTCCAAAGAATGATCAGAATCAGCCATAAGAAATCACAAAGCAAGTGGAAGAAGACAGCAAAAATGGAGAAGTAAAAATCAAAAAGTCAATCAAAGAAATAAAACAACCAACAAAATTAACACCAAAATCATGCATAAAACGAAAAGCACAACCCACAACCCAAAAGACACACAGCAAATTGCAAAAACAGCAACAGGAACACACATAAATAAATAAGCAGCCAGCAAAATAATAATTAACACAAGATGGAAGCCCCCAAGTAAAGGGAGCAGAGCATACCATACAATCGATTTTAAAAGAGGAAGACTGTAGGCATGTGCCATCCACCCGATCTTAGCACCATGGTTGAACATAAAGAAGACAATGTTTACAAAATAGCGAACATCTGCAAATGAAGATATTAGCCGAAATAGCGAACAAAAACTCACACAAACAACCCCACACATGCAGAAAATGACGAGGAATCCAGTGGCACCAGCATATATAGCGAAAAATGTCACAAAACTCGTAAATCACAATAATGCACAAGAGCTGGTTCGGGGCAGCGTCGCTAACCGCACAGCCACGAGGCCATATTGGAAACAATTGTTTCATATGTTATAAATTAATAATATTCCACGCACGATATTTGTTTGAATTTCTTTTAACTAGCATATTCTCTGTTGGACTCGAAATATTTACACGCATGTGGGCTCAAAACTATAATACGGTGTGTGATTTAGTTGATCAAATAATAACTCATGACAAATAATTACCAATGTCAAACTAAAGCGTGAAAAGTATCATACCAGTAATAAATATTTAGTTACACAGCTAAAACAAAACTCATACAACACTGTTTAAATATACTGATTTACACTAGTAATTAAAATAATACGTACTTTTAAGAACGCCATTTCCTTGCGAATATACTCCCGTGGCGGGGTGCACAGCAATAACCTCAAACCCCGCTATGTTGTCGTCTGCCCCAAGCCGTGTGTGGCGACATGCTAAGGTGTGATCCAACCGGCGCGACCCGCCTATCCCTGCAGCATAGCGGGGTGATACCTGAGCAGTACGCCGCCATGTGTCAGTCGAGTTCTCTGTACCGTCCACAACATACCAGAGAGATGCCACACATGCGTAAACAGGACACATCCGTAGTGGGACATCCGTAGTGGGAAAATTTTTCGTGCGTGCAGCCAGCGTATATCGATTTATTAGACGTCACCTCAAAAGATGTACTAAATCCTCACTGATTTTCTAACTACATACCAATCTTTATTATTTTTTTATTTTTAGCAGCTGAAAATGTTTGCATGTATATGTTGTTATTTAATGCCTTGTATGTGTTAATAACATTTTTTGTGTTTCTCATTTATAAAATCACAGTTTAAAATATAAACTAGTACATACTCTACATTCAATCTTTAAGTTAGCAACAATTTTAGTAATTTGTTTGAATACTAATAAGTATGTTACAAAACAGTATAGTTGTTCAGTAATTCACACCCAACATTTTTATAACTAAATCACAAGCATAAATGTGTGTACTGATAATACTAATTTTTTCAAAACAAAATATTTTGAAATGAAAATAAGTTGATGTTGAATTGCTAGACAAGAAGTATAGCAGTATTGGGATGAAAACTGAAAAAAAATTAAGATGACATTCATAGCACTTAAAACCATCTGCATATTTCTCCCATGCCAAAAAAACTACCAGAAACTCGTTCACTATATTTTCTGCAGATTTTCTCATCTCACGGTCCAAATGTGTATAGTAATTGACTAATAACTATTAGGATGAAAACAAACAGGTTTTACGTCCTTGTATTTTTTTTAATGAAAGTTTGAAGTAAACCACAGCAATACTACAGTTATTTGGTGTTCCCTCAAACATTACACTTGAATCATGTGATCATTTTTGGGTAATTGATATCTAGCCAATTTTTTAAGTGACTATGCTTTGTTATGTTGCCATGTCTTATAGATACAACCAGTCACATGCATTTTGAGATAACGTCAAAATATAATCCAACCCATTTAATTCTATGAATTGAACCTGCGACTTAAATCTAAGAAGGCATGAAAAACTGCTGTTTTTTTGTACAAAACTGAACTAAAATGTTATTTGAATGTTTTTTATATGTGAATATTTAGTTTAAAATCATCGAGAAAGTAAATATTAAGTTTTAAATAAGTTGTGAGTAAAATTCTAATTGCAGAATGATAGATGCTAATTTATAAAATATTAAATGCTTATTTTCCAGCCCTTATCAATTAGGCTAATTGAATAAGATAAAGTTTTACTGGGTAGGTATGAGAATGTGTAAACATACAATATGGCTAAGTAAATTTGAAAAAGTACCTTTCTGTTCAACATTTGCAGATAAGCTAAGTGTGCACAGCAAGGTACTATTCTCTTGTGACACAATAACATGGTTGCTGCTATTCTGCAATCCATTATGCATTTGGTCAAGTGAAAAACTGGCTCGTCCCACAAATTCTGAAATAAAAGAAAATATGTATAATCTTAAGTTTGATATGGACTGACATTTACCAGGAAAAAAGATAAACTATGCACACAGTTCTGTTAATAGAGTCTATTTCTTTACTAAAACAAATTATTAATTTCTTGAAAAAACTTCGGTAAGGAATTTGTAAAGGTTACCTACAATTAACTCAAATTATTATTTTTTCGCACAAGCAGAAAACAAATATAGCTCTAAAGTATAGGTAACTTACGTAGTCTCCAAAATTTGCTCCAAAAAACTGAACAGATTAGTAGGTAAAAATAATAAATAATAAAAATTACAAGAACATGCTTATGAACGCAAAATACAAACGAAAACAATACGTACCAGGCAAACCAAGTGTAGGCAAAGAACCTCTATTTAACTTCTTCGTTCTAGGGCTACGGCAGTTATCAGCAAAGTGCGCATCACACACGAAGAAATCCCTGTAGATCTTCTGGTCATCCAATTGTTAAAATTTCGGGTTGGCTATACGTGTTACCCATCGCTTTCTTCATATACGGGGAAACGATGCCCTACGCTACCACGCACGTATTCACAACACGGAACGCAACACTTATTTTACATGATGACAAAATTTTCTAAACACCTACATTATTAAACAAACTCGTATATAATATAAAAATATTACAATATTTTTTCACGTTCTTAAGCAAACAAGCAAGCAAGCATGAAAAAAAAAAAACAATATGGCGATGGCGCCGTGGCGATTCATGCTCCTTACTTGTAATTGGATGAAAACTAAGAAAAAAAAATTGGTTGGCTGTAAAGTCGGTTTACGGACGACAGTTTAACGTGACGTCATAACAAAACATTAATGAAATGATTGCATATTTTTATGAATAAAATTGAATAATTTTTATTTTAATAATAAAAGAATAAATACTTTAAATTATACTAGTAATCAGATTTTTAAAATGTAAGAATAATTAACCTTTATTGCCGAAATTGTTGTTGTAATAAGCAATGAAAATCACATTAACTATTCACTTCACTTTATAAACAGTCGACGAAACTGTTCACGTGTAGATAACTTGTAATTAATTTTAAAAACTGGCGTTTAGCTAGAAAGTTTAAATATAATTATAAACAAGTTTTCATATAAAGAAACTGTAATAAAATATCTATCATCAATGATATGAATCACCATAATTTTTTAGTCAATTGTAACATAACCTATTATTACTGCACTCGCCGACAGCGTAACGGAACACAGCGTAATGGAACAATGAGCGTAACGGGACACAGCGTAACGGGACACAGAGTAACGGGACAATTAGCGTAACAGGACACAGCGTAACGGAACAATGTGCGTAACGGGACACTTTTTCGAGCGTGCAGCCGGCGTTCATCGATTTATTAGACTTTGTCACGTCAAAAATTCGACTAGGGCGCTGATGTGGCCGTGAAAATAAGCTCGTTGGGTCAGGCATTCCCTATTCCCGTGAACTCCCCCTGCACGCGGCGCGAGTCATGCGAGCAATGGGCGCCACCGCGTGGACCCAGCTGAGACGTGACGTCACCCACACGGGGTCGTGACGTCACCCATCGTTTGGGCGCGGGCTTTGCTGCTGGATGGTGACTGTAACCACAGTCCGTCTCTTGCTCAGGGAAGCCTGCTTTTCACAGACGAGAGAGCCAAACGCCCGATCGTGCATCTTCGGTTTTTTTTTTATTTTGGACAACTCATGATAACTAATGGTCAATTAGGTTAGGTTAGCTACATTATAAATACTTTAAAACATTGTGGACGGTTGATTCGGTTAGGATAGCTACATTAAAGATACTGTGAAATCATGTAAACTGTTTCCTGGGCCTTAATAGCTACATATTAAAAAGTTATTTGCTAAGCAACCTTCGGGGAACTTCGAGTGTGGCTCTCTCGTCTGTGAAATGAAGGATTCCCCTCGCTCAGACTGCAGAGCAAGTGGCGAACACTGTTGCTACATTCACACACCTCGGCTTGTTAAGGCCCCCGCCTACCCGGGCACACATAATGCACATACGGTGCGCAGAGCTTCAGGAAAAACAACGCGATTTGATAACTACTCAATATATCCGAGTGGGGGTCTGCTTACTAAAAGCATTTAATAGTTCGCTGAGGGCCGAAAAGTACTTTTGATTTCGGATTCAAGTTTTTAAACTGTATTTTTAGAAGAGTTAAAATGGCTAAAAAGCATATTTTCAGGGTCATTGTTGGGCGTAAAACAACTAGTACAGATTCTTGAAAGCACTTAAGGGACTTGCATTACACCTTATCTTCATTTCTCCGCAATATAATGTTACGGTCACCGCTCAAATTTCACAGTTATCCTGTGACGACGAGAAGACTGCGCGCCAGTCCAGAGGAGACACCGCGCTAGAAGCACCAGCGAGCGTCGCGCTTATCATCCCGCCTCACTGACACAGATACACCCCTGACGAGGCGGGCCCCTTAACATTAGAAGTCTTATTTTGAATACAATCGTTGATCATATTAAGTTTTAATATTTTTTTAATCATACCTTTTTTTTCTAAGACCATAAAATAGTGTCAACTGACAGTATTATCACAGATAATCAAAAATTGGTTTAAACCAAGATGGCATCATTTAATTACGTCTCCTTATAAATTAAAAAAAAATGTCATATAACCAGACGACGATCATGATGATATACTACAGGAAAATGAAATTCCAGAATTCTGGTTTCAAAATTTGTAATTATAAAACACAAATTTCAGATAAATTAAAAAAAAAAAAAAAATATTTTTTTTTAAATTACAAAGTCGTGTTTGAAAATGTCGCGCTCTGTGGAGAGCCTCCGGCAACAGAGCGCAGTGGAACAAGGACAGTGCTAGTAGCAGAAACTGTGCATTTGAAAGGGAAAGTAAGTGCACATTTACTATCCACGGATTATGTGCGCGCTACTCGTGGTCACACATGCCTCGCTACCCGGAGACAGTAGCGCATCCAGGGGGTAGCCAGATCAGTTACGAAATATATTTAATGTGCTTGTCGTTACCCTGATGGTAAGATCAAAATTGCAACACTATTGCTAATGAAGTTTTTATTGTAAACCTCAAAAGTAATGCAGTTTTTCCCGGACTACGGTAACTTTAAGTGTTTCTTTACACATTGTTTTAGAAAATCGCACATAAGCCATTAGGAGATGGACCCGAAAAAAATACTTTCCCCTTTTTCAATTATATCAAGGAATAAAATTTAAATTATAGCAGTTGCTTAGCCAAGTATTGTAAGTACCTTAAAATGCATATTATATTAATAAGTCTTAATTCTAATTCTATTCTAAATATATATATAAAATGCTTTGTTAGTACGTAAATACACAATTTTCTCAATCACCACCAACCCCAATCGACTTCCCGTTGGGGTGGTAAATACCCCTTGGTCTCCAGGTGGTAGTAAGGGAGTTTGGTCGCGGTGGGTGGTTGTGGGTGGCGAAAATGTTAAAACATATATTTCTGTCCTTTTCTAATGCATGAGGACTTCTGAAAAGATCTCAAATTTTCTTGAATGGTCTAGAAAGTTCCAAAATGTGTAAAACTGTTATAATTGATCTGGAATGTTCTAGAAAGTTCTAGAAATATCTGGAACGATCTAGAAAATTCTAGTATGAGTGCAAGCTATTATAATCGATATAGAATGTTTGAAAAAGTTCTACAAATTTCTGGCTTCATCTAGAAAGTTCCAAAATGTCAAAAACTGTTATTATCGAGTTTAAATGTTCGAGAAATTTCTAGAAATTTCCCGAATGTTCTGGAAAGTTCCAAAATGGGTGCAGATTATTATGATCGATTTAGAATGATCAAGAAAGTTCTAGAAATTTTCCGAATGATCTGGAAAGTTCCAAAATGAGTGCAATTGATTATGATCGATTTAGAATGTTCGAGAATGTTCTAGAAAATTCTAAAATGAGTGCAATTTATTATAAGCGATTTCAAATGTTCGTGAAAGTTCTAGAAATTTCTAGAATGATCTAGAAAATTCTAAAACGAGTGCAATTTATTATAAACGATTTAAAATGTTTGAGAAAGTTCTAAATATTTCTAGAATGATCTAGAAAATTTTAAAATGAGTTCAATTAATTATAAGCGATTTAAAATGTTCGAGAAAGATCTAAAAATTTTTGATTGATCTTGAAAGTTCCATAATTTGTACGAGGGTTATTATTGATCTAAAAGAACCAAATCGAAATGATGTACATCTAAATATTCTAGAGTGATCTGGTACTGGAAATTTCGGTGTCTGATGGTATATAAGCCGAAATTCAGTGACATTTTGTCAGTTCAATCGTGATTGCAGTCGAGTAAAGATGAATTGGAATCACAAGTAAACAGTTACAAAAAAAATTCAAGCGATATTCACAAGTGAAAAAGAACAAACTATTTGAATGTTCTGGAGTGTTCTAATACTAGAAATTTCGGCGAAAAAGGACAAACTATTTGAATGTTCTGGAGTGTTCTAACACCAGAAATTTTGGTGTCTGAAGTCGAGTGAAGATCAATTTGAATCAAGAGTAAACAGCTACAGAAAAAATTCAAGTGATTTTCACAAGTGAAAAAGAACAAACTATTTGAATGTTCTGAACTGTTCTAATACTAGAATAAAATAAAAAATTGTAAATGTATAATATATGTCAATATATAATGTAACATGTAATATGTATATGAATAATATAATATGTAAATATGTAAATAAAACATGAATTTTTCATTAACTAAACTTTTTCTTAAAATTATTTTAATTCGTTAATTAGTTTACTCTATTAGATATACTCTATATACACCGCATGTTTAATGGCCAAATGAGTCTTTTCCTCAATATCGAAAATATAAATCTATAATATCTATGTTAAAAAATTTATCCTTATATATATTTTGTATATAATTAAACATGCGATGAATCTTAACCCGAGCAACGCCGGGTTTCGCTGCTAGTTATATATATTTGCCGATCAAACTCAGCATGAAGGAGGTGATTGTGTGGTGTTTCAAGATATTTTTATATCAATTTTTATAAAAGAAAAATTTGTGTGACGTAACTACAGATGTTTTTTAATTGATAACTACAATTCGTCACGAAAAACAAAAGTAATTTCCCTGAAACAAAAGAAATGAAAATAATATTATTTACTTTGCTCCTACCCACGATTTGTTTCGAACAACAGAAAATGAACGCTCAAGTTATATCTCCAGTGGAGGGAAAGTAATAAAGAGTTTCAGAGTTCAAAGACAACAGAAAAGACAAAAGAGACGTTTATTGCCGTCGACAGAAAAAATAAATAAATCTCAGCAAACAATGTTTTTTCTTCTCTCCCCGATATTAAAATGAAACGTATCTGAGGAGACGGAGATTACACTTTTCGCCGTTTGGTTTGAGGAGGAGGGGTGGGGAGTGGGGTGGAGAGAACAAATATTTGACGATATATCACGGCATGCCTTCTGTGAGCTATCGCTCGCTTCCTGCTCTGCATTACCCGGTCGTCTCCGCCAACTCACGTGTCTTACTGCTTCTCTCGCTCTCTCTCTCTCTCTCTCGCAAGCTGGGTAGCAATAAGTTTCCAACCTACCGCCCCTCTCTTCCTCTCTCTCTCTCTGCGGCACTTCCACGTACGAGCACGACTCCTGGAAGTCCGCCAGAAGGAACCGGATATCCGGAGACATGTGGAACGAAGAGAGAGAGAGAGATAAAGGAGTTTTCCCGAACATTCGTGGCCATAACCCCAGGATTCCCAGAAGAAGAGCGTGTTAGGAAACGGCTAAGATCCAATCCGGTGACTTGGTGGGCCTCGTCAGGGGTGTACGTGTGTTAGTGAGGCGGGATGATAAGCGCGACACTCGCTGGTGCTTCTAGCGCGGTGTCTCCTCTGGACTGGCGCGCAGTCTTCTCGTCGTCACAGGACAACTGTGAGATTTGAGCCGTGACCGGAACATTATATTGCGGAGAAATGAAGATAAAGGTGTAATGCAAGACCCTTAAGTGCTTTCAAGAATCTTTACCGGTTGTTCTACGCCTTAAAATTACTCTGAAAACATGCGTTTTAGCCATTTTAACTCTTCTAAAAATACAGTTAAAAAATTTAATCCGAAATCAAAAGTACTTTTCGGCCCTTAGCGATTTCTTAAATGATTTTCGTAACTATACCTCACTCGGATATCTTGAGTTGTTTTGAAATCGCGTTGTTTTTCCTGAAGCTCTGCGCACCGTGTGTGTACCCGGGCAGGCGGAGCCCTAAGTCCATGCAACTAGTTAGTTACCTGGCCGCGTACAAAAAGAGACGAGTGGCGCGCCACGCGGCAGAACCAGCAAGCTGCTACGCTTAAGGGGATTGGTGCAGGACAAAAAACAGTCATTCGTCAGAATTTGTTGGAAATGAGCTTAAGTGTTTTATAAATGCTTGTTTATTACTACTGCACGGCCAGCCAGCACGTATATAAGCTAGCGGGTGAGATTTGGCAAGTTAGTGGCGAGAGAGCTTCCGTGGGGGGAGGTTGTCTAAGATTGCAGCTCTGAGGCCTGCCATCTAGCGGGAATCTTTCGAAGGTCTTCCACAATATCGCCTTTCTCTCTCTCTCTCTCTCTCTCTCTCTCTCTCTCTCTCTCTCTCTCTCTCTCTCTCTCTCCAACACGGACACCCAACCAGCTCTTATCTTCGCTTCCCATCTCACACTATCTTTCATTCTCGGATCAGGTAGCCGCCCTTCCCCGCGTAGACTTTCGTGTTACTCCAGGAAACCAAGACAACCTTTGAAAAATTTGTCCAAAGCTGAATTTTTGTACTGTGGTAGAGTTGACTATGCTTAATAACATAACGAAAGTTTACCGCTGTAGACCTTGTGCGTTATCACCGAAAATTTGCATTTAAGTCCTAGGTGACAGCAACTTGCATCAGTCCATTAAAATGCTACCCATTTATACAGTTTTTAATTTTGACTGTCCGTAAACTTACCAAAATAATCTAGAAACTGTAATACACCCATTAATGTTAGAAATAATTTTTTTTAATATTTCAGATATGATATAAAGCGATTAATTCACGACATATATTTTTTTTATATTTGCCACCCAGATAAAAATACGATTTACACCAATTTGAAGAGCCCAATGCGAAAAAATGTCTAAATAAATGTTTTTAATTATACTTTTAGCTTTAAGATAGTATATTTATAAAGAGTCTAGCATAATTAGTTGCCTCATTAAAGCTGCCCGAGCGTTGCAGTGTACTGCGGCCGTACTGATCTTTCACGGCCGGCGGGCTTTGAAACACGCTGCGTATTGCGACACTCAATAAACTTGGTCTTATTTAGGGATTACTTAAAATATATTTAATGCATATGATAGGGTGTATTCATGTTACATCTATTTAGATATTCATATTCTTTTTTCTTATATGAATGATTTTTGATACAATAAAATTAACAATAAACAATTTCTGCTTGGAACTTGTAAATCAAAATTCTAGAGGACCTCTGGTTTTATATACGTGTGTTCGTATTTTGTTACAGAAATTTTATTATTAAAAATTATTTAATACCAAAAAATATAATTATTTTTTATTTCTAATACATTAAGTATATTATTTTAGATCAGATCTGTGCAAAAATTTTATGTAGCCTATATTATAAAATATATATATTTAATTGTATGAAATTAGTTTACTACATAACAGTTGAAGAAAACGATACACCGTTAATGTGCTTATTGAGTTTTGTCACTTTTATAACATAATTCGTATGATAATATTATTTTTTTCCAGAAAATAAATAAAACATAAGTTGTGTTGTAAAATGTATTGATAGAATTACATATTTAGTAATTTTTTTCTAAGTTAATTCATTGGAGTGCTGCGCCTAGCTTACTTCGTTGAATTGCTAGTAGCATTGAATATATATAACTTATAGAAGTCGCGAGGGGATAGGATTTATTATTCCAATTTTCGGATCCAAAACTGAGGTAGTTGTTAGCTCCGCCGCTAGACAGCTCTTCTTTCCACAAGAGGGTACTCGTAGTTACCAGCTTCCACGCCAGAGCGCTGTAGCGTCGCTTTTTTCAAGGTCGTGCGCGTAATTCTCTGTTTCACTCTATCGAGAGGCGGTGCCTTTTGTTGAAATCCGAGCGCTTAGATACCGGCGGGCGCAACTGTATTGGAGGAGTACGGCCACCGAAAAAAAAAAAAAAAGTGCGGTTAAAAGATGCCAACATCAAAAATTAAGTTTTAATAATAAGAAAACTACAGAAATTTCTTAAAGCGTATTAGATTGGAATGTACAGTATAGTGTACATTCCCACTGACATTCGTAGTTCAGAATTTATAAAATGTTGTGTTAACGGAGTGGCGCATTGAGTAAAATGGCAAAACATAATATGGAATAATTCTTGACAACGTTGAATGATTTTGGTAGCTATGAAACAACTATGGCTGCGATGACTGTTCAAACGCGTGCACGTGTTGTTATTAGTAACTGAAACTAATGGTATGATGTCATACTTTGTGGCTATGCAGTTTATAATTTTTTTAACATAAAATGAAGCATTTTTACATAATGTTTTGGTTGTTTCGTAATTCAAAATAAATAATCTTAAACGTTATATGGTGAATATTCCCAGTAGCGAATGACCACAAAAAAAAATCAATTTTGCCAACATAGATCTGAAAAGTTAACGATTTACTATGTTAAGTTGCTTATAAATAACGCACATTTCCCGGATCTCCAAAGAAAATAAGTGTTTGTTATAGCATTGAGTTCCCACTCTTTACATTCCTTGCTTTGAGGTTAGATGCACAAGTTAAGCCCGGGCTACATTCGCAATAGCAAGCAAACAGCACAGACGCACAGAAGTTCAACATACACTATTAGATATGAGCTGCCACATTGGCAAATAGCACGCGCACAGAAAAATAGCACAGGATCGGCGCACAGAAAGTTCATTAACTTTTAACTTTTAGGTTATTTTCTGTGCGCGACCATGGTGGTAGCCAATCAGCAAACAGTTTTAAGTACTACTCGAGTGGGCTTATAAAAGAACAATTGTCACGAAAGTATTGGTGCTCTTGACTTGAGTAGTTTGTTATTGTTTTCAAACACGCGATAACATAAAAATGGAAGGCACATTTGATAGCTTTTTGATAGCTGTAATAGAAAGTAAAAATATTTTGTATGACAGGGGATCCGCAGGATACAAAAATGAAGAAGCTAAATTAAATGCTTGGAAGTCTGTGTCTGAATGTGTTAAGGAAGCCGGATTTGAAATAAACAGTGATATATATTTTTGAATGCTCATTGTGTTTTGTACGTAAACTTTGAAATATTTAAAATATTTCTGGCTTTAACGAAAACCGTACCACAATAACAACACACGAATCTAAACAAACGTCACGTATGCCAACTTCAGTGACCAAAATTGTGAACGGGAGTTTTATATTTAAAAAACTTTTTTGAATGCTTCCGGTATTATTTTGTGTTGTGTTGTGCGTGAATGTAGCATCAAGCTCTCTGCTATCTCTGTGCGTGTGTGCTATCTGTGTGCTGTTTGCGTGCTATTGCGAATGTATCCCGGCCTTTATGCTCGTAAAAACGATGCGCAAGTATTTTGAATACAAATATATTTTCTTTTAATAACCGAAAGGTAAATATTATTTCCATGAAATATAATACAATTCTTTAAACACAGACAACATATAAGAGCTATTTTTTGTTTATTATTCCATCTGGCGTGATAAATATTAAATTTTAAAAACTGTTTGTGGATTTTTAATATAAAATAAATATTTATTTATGACATCAATTTAAATTGTTCAAAAAATTCACTTTGGTATGAATTAAACCAAATTCATGTTATCCAGGGCACAAAATTAGAAACTACCAAAAAAGATTATTTACATTGCTGTTTTGTGTAAATCTGTGCACGGACTTAGTAAGTGACATATTTATAATTCCTCATTTTAGCAACCCATTTTAACACAAGAGAAAAATGATTTTATACTAAAAAATTATTATTTTAAACCATTAATTAGCAGGAAACATGTATGAATAATCTATTTAAATTTGCATTTGAACAGTGAATATTATTTTGCAATAATAAATATTTTTATCATCGTATATTACTGATGAAAAGTTTGTATTTCCATCTAATCAGAAGTATTATGACACAGTTAATTAAATTGCTTTACAAGTTTTTATTCACATGAAAATCATTAAAAATTGGTTGGGAAGTTATATAAATATACAAATACAAATCATTATACATACAATTTTATTATCTTAGTGGATTTAAATTAATGGTGTCCCAGTGACTACTGCGAAGAAAAAAGTCTTGCGAAAGGTTTCCTCGTAATTGAAATTCGTCAAAAAAAACTATCTCTCATTTTTGGTGACATTTCTGACAAGTGGTACGATGAAATTTGAAACTGGTAAATGAATGTTGTGAAGCAATAAACAAAATATCACATTCGTGAACTAAAAATGCATAATTGTTTTTATTTTATAATAAAAGTGTATCTAATAACCCGTGGCTTTGCTCACGTAATTTCCGGGTATTGCTGATATTCTACCATTTTAAGAAAATATGTATTAAATTTCAAAGATTTTTGAAGAATTATACACAAAGAACTGTCAAGTATAGAACATATTTAATAAATAAAAATATTTTTACGACTTATTTTTAATTGGTTTAGCGTAAGTCTATTTTAACTTTTATTTAAAATTAAGTACCTACCTTATTTTCTATCTCCCGGTTTAGTGACTTTGAGAATATATTTTTCCTTAATGAAATCTTAACTCTTTTCCATCCGACGAAGAAGCCAATTAAAAAATAAACTAAGACCCCCACGCACTTATTGTATGTTAAGACTGCCATCGTTTTAAATTACTTTAATTTTTTTAGTTATAGTCATGCTTAGTATAATAACATAATATGCCTTATTACGCATACATTTCAGTATTCATGAAACCAATGCATTTTTATTTGAAATGTAGAGCAGTTACCAAATTTCTTATCTCGCATATTGATCTTTTGGTATGGCTAGTATTACTTAAACTAAATTTTTGAATTTTCACTGATGCACTGTTTTCCCTTTTCTATGTGATTTAGAAAATATAGCAATATACGTAAACCAATTAAACTAAAATCATCCTGAATTTTTATTACCGAAAAAAGTTAATAAAAAATTTTAATGTGCGTATTTTAATATTGAATTTATATATATATATATATATCTTGCCAATACTGATTTAGTGGGTTACATTTTTTTTTATTTTTAAAAATAATATCTACCCCTTTTACTACTTAATAGATAACGTTGAATAAGAAAAGATTGTTTAAGGTATGTTGATTTTCCTTGCCAATATCTAAAAGTAAATTTTTACAAACGCGAAAAATAGTTTAAATAAGTATTTTACTTTTAAAATAAAACCATATTTTGAACGTAACACTGACTATTGGCCCAATACAACGTTTTAATAGCTAATTTTCACTTCACTCGGGTACAGAATCCCATCATTCAGTGATTTCCGTGGCTAGCTTCTTTTGGGATTTCATCATTCTCAAACGACGGTAAGGGAAGCTCCTCTTCAAGGTCGCCTAACGATGCTGATAAGACCTGCCGGGTAATTTGAATCGTTGGTCTGGGATTTTCGAGGGGGGGGGGGGGGGGTGAAGGATGATGTCACGACTGGGCTGGTTAACCTAGTTCTGCCAAATACCGCCAGGGGCGTATACGGCCGATACACAGCGATGAAAGCGATCGCAGCGGCGGAGCTTGGAACTACAACAATTCTTCTAAGAAACCGGACAGAAAATTTAACCTGGCCTCGCGACTTCTATACATTATATATATTCAATGCTAGTAGCAAAGAGCGGTGGTGGATGTTTTTGCAAGAGTTTGGCCGTATTTTATGACCCCAGCTGTGAGAGGGTGTTCGTCCCAGAAATCCTAACGGTCAAGGAAAATAGCCTTTCTCTGTAGTCACGTACGGGTGTGCTACTCGCGCAATATCGTTAGTTTATCACAACTTTCCGGGAAGTTCTATTGTTATTTATTTATAATTTAGAAATTAAAGAGTCGATCATACTAATATTTTTACCTAAGCAAATCGCATCCTGGAAGATTTTTATCTACGTTTGCAGCAAAAATCACTTGCAGTTAGGAAACTTTTATTCTTTCAGAGTAAAATTCAGTCTGGAATTACCATACATTAAAAACCTTAGTTTTCTGGAGCAAAAAACGTCCCAGCACGAGTGACTTTAACACTGATGCACACACACTACGCAGCTTGAAATACATCAGTGGTCAGACTATTGTACCAGACACTCAAAATATACACATTTAAACTTTACAAAAAAAAAAACACAGACAATATTTATGAAGTGATTTTGACGCTACGCTCAACAAATTTATGTAACATGTAGTCAAATTTCTATAAAAAATATATATATTTCTTACCTTTTATGATTAAAATTACCAATTTAATAATAGGACGTTTAAACTTTGAGGTGTTTATCACAGTTACCATGTAGGACATTATTTTATATTACTTTGGTGCCATAATGAGAACCGGCTTAAAAAAGTATTAAAGTTATTAAATTTACGAAACATTTTTGTGGATCATTGTATAAATTATCATTAAGGACTCAACTGCTCATTATTGGTGTGATCACAAGGTTTCATCGGTAAACTTTTGACGTGTTACTAAGAAATGTTCATTCTACTACTGTACAAAATTTTTGCTTTGGGATAATTTTCCATGTATTAAAAATTTTTGTTTCTTAACAGCGAAATTCGTCCCGACCCGAGCCTACTTCGACAACCTCGCAGTAGTATACACTACGCGGCTCGGATCGCTTCAGCGGTCAGACTAATTGTATGAGACACTTAAAAAATATACCAATTTAAAGATGAATAAATATGCAAAAACGTTTACTCTAAGCGATTTCCACGTTGGGCTCTTTAAGTTTATGTAAGATGTATTTATATTTCCTTAAAATTGAATGAAAGTGAATTCGTTAACTTTAATGATTTAAAAGGTCTATTTTATAGAAACATGTTTAAACTTTGTGCTTTTTATCACTATCCTCAGATGGGGCAATGTTTCTAGATTATTTTGGGTTCCATACTGACGGTCTACTCCATAAACTGCATTCGCAATATCCATTATTGTGGATCGTTGCAAAAAATTGTCATTTTGGACTTAACTGCTCGTTTTTGGTGTGACGCACAAGGTTTGCGGCAGTACTTAAACTTTTGACGTGTTACTAAGAAATGTTCATTCTACTACTGTACAAATTTTCGGCTTTGGGATAATTTTTCATGTATTAAAAACCTTTGTTTCTTCACAGTGAAATTCGTCCCGACCCGAGCCTACTTCGACAACCTCGCAGTAGTATACACTACGCGGCTCGGATCGCTTTAGTGGTCAGACACATTGTACCAGGCTCTCAACAAATAAACTAATTTAAAATTTAAGAACTAAATCGTGATCGTAAAATGGCCGCCATGGTGATTTGCGAATTTATGGAGAAATAAAAGCAGTTAAAATCTTATGTAGTTTCCAAGAGACATTATTACATCACCAATCATCTAAAGTAACAGGTTTACAAAATTTCAACATATTCAGTAACTAGTCAGTTTTTCAAATGTGTTAGTATTAACAATCTGGACCATATCTAGTCGGTGAGGTCTGTATTGTTACAGACTATCTGTATTCTGGTATTTGGATTTTGAAGCTACTTAATGATTCGCTTTCAATGTCTATTAAAATATACTTAATGCTAATTGCAGGAATATTTCTACTCAATTTCAAAATTATAATTCCTGAAAATTTGTAGTGGACACATTTCAATGTAACACTTATTGATTTTCGAGTTATGTTGAGGTTTCGCATGCCACTTCGTGTACACGAGATGGCCCCTGCTCTGGTAACAATGAGTTATCACAACCGGTGCCGTCTGTACGAGCGTCTTCACAAGTTATCCTGAAATATGTTCTTAAATAATAATTCAAGTGAATTCTTAAAATCCTACACACCTTATCTTAAGTGTCGTAAATGAATCGTTATATTTTGTAAATCCATATAATATAGGAGCCAACATGGCGCGAAGCGATGGACGCGATACGAATAATATTTTTTTTTTACCAACCACTAAATCAGTAAATATTTGTTGTTTCCATTCGCTATGAATTCAAGCATGTAACATGTGTACTGCTTCTTCAATTTGGCCACAGTTAAATGGGAGGCTCTGAATCACTGAAAACTCCTCATCCAAATCAACGATGAATAGAGACCGGAAAAATTCGCGGGTTCAATGACCTCCAGGATAGACTCCAATATCATCTACACACTCGGGCAAATGCCAACTGTTCATTGGCTGCTGACTTGTGTGTCGCCTTAACTGGGTGGCCTGTGATTCGACACTTCTACGAGTGAGGGTCTCTAATTGGCCCTCAGTCCTCCAGATTAACAATAAACCAATGACAGAAGCAGCACTAAGGTATAATTATTTGAATTTTAGCATAACACGAAATGAACCCGCGAATTTTTCAGGTCTCTAACGATGAATCACAGGCATTACAACAAACAGTTATCACAAGTCAAGTAGCCAATGAGCAGGTGACATTTTTCGAGTCCGTAGAGGATTGTTGAGACTATCCTACAGGTTAATGGCAACGCGCTCTTACGCGCATGGTTAATACCCCGCATGATTAGAGTGTAAAGGCGTAAGCCTGAGACACATCTAGGTCCTCATCTAACCGCGCACACTTAGATTTAACTCAGGATAGGGTGAAAAATATTTACTAATTTTGCAGTCCTAACAGTCACCAACGAATAGCCAGCAAAAATACATAAATAAACTCACGAATATTGTTCGTGAATGAAGGCGAAGCTGATACTTTGGAAACGTTACCAGCAGATATTAAATGATGTTTAACTATTATTTACGTTGCTTACTTCTTAAAACTGCATTCATGTAAACTGATTTTGTGTGAGACTATGTTGAGTGTTTTCTGCTACACTTAGTTTTCTGAAAAAAGTCTATTGTGGCTTAATAAACTTGTTAACATTGATGCCTGCCATAAAAAAAAATTCAAACGTAATTATACGGATACATGTTGAGTATAGTTTATGAATGGTTCACGCATTGCTGAAAAAAAAAAAACATGTTTACAATTTTACACATCTTTTTGTTGTCGCGTCCATCGCGTTGTACATACTCAACTCTGAAAAATAAATATATGGTAAAAAAAGCTATAATAAAATAATCTCTTATCTTTCTTTATTCTTTTTTCTAAGCGCTCTAATGGCTTTCGATAGTTTTGTTCTTTTGTGTACTCTTGGTGGAGGTTTCTTCTGCATTTTATTTCTGAATAAATCTTACGCTTGCAACAAAAAACATCTAGCTAAATCACTGTGCTAAATAACAACAGAGAATAACCATTCAATTATACGCCGAGCTAAACCAAACACGTTCTCTTATCTACTGAAAATGAGTACGTTGACCTTCATATCAGTTTCCCGCGAAATCCTGTCTCCCCTTCGTAAACAGCAGACAGCTGTGGCAGAGTGGGAACGAGCTGCAAAAAGTTTGGAAAACTGTCGCAAGGTGTCACTACTGTCCAGCGCGCGCCATAATTCCTCGTATCCGAGCTTGCACGCGGCTCAAATTTCTACAGCTACGTTTTTACTTTAGGTCCGACTGCAATAAGCTAAAGACTAAAATAAAGTCAATCATTCAGCCGACATATATGTAGGCGTTTGAATTACAAATGAAAACGCGAATGTTATTAAATTCGCAAATGAATATCACGCAATTTCGTAGCAGCTCAGTTATTAAAATTCAAATTGTAAATACGTTAAATTAATAATGATTACAGATAAAATAATGGTCACAGTCATATCTCCCGTGTCTGAAAATTTATCTGCGAAAGTTTTACCACTGAATTCTTTATAGTTTTTTAATAAAGCTTGAATTAAAAAAAATACCGAAAATCAGCAATAACTTAATTAAAATAAAAAAATAAAAAATTAAATTTTACACCAGAATGGTTCAAATATTCTCTAGCAGCTGAATCATTAACAAATATATTGTTTTTTTTAATACGATGCTGGTGCACCAATCCCCTTAAGGAGGTTGGTTGAAAGGACGAGCGTACGGAAATCCAATAGCACTGTCGAAAGCATTTATCAGACTTTTTAAAAAAAAAAAAATACAATATTTTTTTTTTTAAATTCTAAATTGTTTTCTGTGAATTGTTCACAAATTTAAAACACAGCAAATTCATTTACTAATTATATCAACACTATGTATAAAATAGCGGCGGTGGAAGATTTTTTTGCATATATTTTCATTAACTAATAGAGATTATGTTGTTATGGCCATAGTGAAAAATGTAATTTTATAAAACAAGTAAAAGGCTTGAAAAAGCATCTGCAGTGTTTGCAGGAGCAAATGAAGCTGTAGATCCTGGCACTCAAGGCGTGAGGATCTAGGTGGGCTGGAACCACCCGTCTGGCGACCTGGCTATTATTAGAGACCGGAAAAATTCGCGATTTCAATTACCTGTAGGCTATACTCCATGATCCTCTATGCACTCAGGAAAATTACATCTGATCATTGGCTACTGACTCGTGACACCTGTTAACTGGGACGCTAGTGATATGATACTTCTTTTGTTTAATTTTTTTCATTGGCCGAGTATCATTCAAATAAACTGTAGCCCAATCACTGATGCAGTAAAAAGGAAAACGTTTTTGGATTCTAGACTATCACGAAATGAATCCGCGAATTTTTCAGGTCTCTAGCTATTATGCTGCTTGCTGGAGTTGTAATCGGTTGGTAAAGGGCTCACACTAGAGTCGGTAGCAGTGGCTGGTAACGATTCAGTAGTAGAGAGTGTGGTGTGGAAAATGACTGTATAAACTGTTAAGACTGTTGAACTTTTCGCCACATTTTAGTGGTGGTTCCTCATGGCCAATAACATTGAAGAGTTTCCAGCTCTCTTGAACGACAAATCCAAATAAAGGGGGGCGTGCAGTAAGGAATTAAAAGTCTTCAACTGGCCAATAATATTAGTTATTGATGTTAAAGTCATTTATATGTTCAAATAAAGAAAACTTAAAGCACCTTATTAACCAACACACTGGCAAACAGTTTTAAAAGTGGATCTGTAGTAACTGTTCAATGCATCAACTGGTTGCCACGACTTTAGTGCCGTGGTTTCCCGATAGGTCATGCTAGAAATGTGCGAGAAAAATTACAGGCAGATCGCGCTTGAGTTTATGCTAGGCCTTCTCAGAAAAAGACAGCATGCTTAAATCTGAAGAAATGATATCGGTTGGTATTTTTCTTTAGCCACACTACGAGAATATTATGCACAGAAACCGTGGACGGCATATGTAACGTCACAAGATGAGTACGATGACCTAGAGTAGCCTTTAGCAAGCGACAATACTTCTTTGCAGTGCGTTATAAAGTATTTACAGGACACTTAACGTGCAAACAAAAATAACTACTTAATTATGTATTTCCATTCCGCTGCCTAAATAAAAACATAATAATAGTAGTATGTAAATGTCGGTCCTGCGGCAGGGTTTAAGGTGTGGAGCCTGTGGAGTCGAGCGCCATCTTGGATTCTGAGATCACAGCCGCCATATTGGATGACCTTTACCTTGACCTTAGACCTTAGACCTTGATCCTGGTGGTCATTTGGATCCGCCATTTTGTTTTTCCCATCTTGGTTTCTAGAATATTCAGACATCTTGGAATTTTGGAACTTACCGCATCTTAGAATATGACCCACTTCCTAGTGTTGTACTTTTAGTTACGGCCACCAACGTAAAACTAAGTCTCTACGAACATATAATGAACCCCCAGTGCAACAGAAAATGTTATTGAGAGTTTTAAGAATGGTTTGAGCTATTATGAAAATATATTACTTTATATGTTGCTTGACAAATTGACCAAGAGATCTTGACACAATTAAATATGTTTTTTCAGGACCCATTTTTAAATGTAAGCTAACCACTTAATCATGTAAGTGTTTCTCCAGCAAATTGAAAAAAAAAAAAATCTCCAACTACGATTAGGCAATGATTCAGCATGCATCAATCGCTAACGAATTCTACAAAATTTCATACAACTATAAACAAAGTCTAAACGTAATAACTTATTTTACTGTAGATAAATTGCTAACACAAGATTATTCAGTCATCATTCTCAAATACATAGCTCAACGTAATGCAAAATGTATGTCCTATTTCATCATAAACAATGGGTAATCTTGTCTGTGGAAACACATCTCGAAGACTCTTACAAACATACATTCAGCTACAGTTTAAAATATGGTTTACCGGAACTCATATCCACAGACAGTCTCGAAAATTATAATGTTCTAGGTTGTGAAAATTAACAAACGTTCTTCTTTCAGACTTTTAACTAGCTATATTTGCTATAAAGTGCTTTAAATCTCTGGATGAAGTATACTACATTGTTTCTAATTAATACATAAAGCCTCTTCTTTATAATAATACATATTTAAACTTTTTTTTGGTATTATGTATTTACTGGTTAAGGAAAATAGTGTCAGAACGATCAAAAAATTGTCTAAAATTTATTAAATTCATAAGTGTTTTAATTCTACTAAAAGTTAAAAACTTTCTCAAAAATATTGCATCTGCTTCATTAAAAAAAATATTATCTTTGTCATAAATAATAATTACTTGAAAAAAGTATAATCAGTAATAATAGATCAACTAACGAAGAAAAATAAAATAATATAATACTGTTTATAAATGAATTAAATGTCAAGTATAATAAAATTCTAACTTTTGTAACAATCGTTACAAAGTATTTTGTTTTAAATATAATTACGTTTTGTGCATTATAAACTCAAAAATGATATAAGTTATATATGGAATTTGTCCCGCAGTACAGATTTATTTACTTTTTGGGAAATAAACTTTGTGTGAAATTTTCTGCCTTTTTATGTTTCAATTAAT
This sequence comes from Bacillus rossius redtenbacheri, assembly GCF_032445375.1. Classification (NCBI taxonomy): domain Eukaryota; kingdom Metazoa; phylum Arthropoda; class Insecta; order Phasmatodea; family Bacillidae; genus Bacillus; species Bacillus rossius. Next base: position 40,013,178 of record NC_086339.1, on the reverse strand, counting down.
TGAAATATATAATTTAAGTTTATACGCCAAATACATTTTAAAATATGGTTCCAAAGCATTAAGTAATGTATGAAATCACAGCTACTTTAATGTATACTTTTGAACCTAAATACATCTACTCAACTCACACTCACCAATATATATAAATGTGTGTGTTTGTGTGTGTAGAGAGAGAGAGAGAGAGAGGGGGGGGGGGGGGGGGAGAGAGAGAGAGAGCTGTCCGAATAAGAAATTGATAAATTCATTGTTTACAGTTTGTGTAAAGCGTTTGAAAATACGAGTGTGATAAATGCAATAAATACATCTACGCTATTTTATTTGTTTTTGAGGCACAGAGCACTTACCAAAGAGGATATGGCTACATAAATCAGAGAAGAGAGAAAAATGAAATATTTTAGCAGTGGTGCTAAAGCAACCATATCATTGCGGAGAACGAAGGGGTTTCTCCCGTAATAGCGATGACAGTTAAAAAATAACTGGCTAACAGGGGATCGTTGTAACGAGGGTGGTTTTTGACGCATTGCTTGCGTTAGGGGGTGAAAAAGGAAAAGCGGCCGGGAGTTTTGGCCACGGAGGGTGGTTCGGGAATTGCGCAGAAGACAAATTGCTTCGGGTGACTTTGGCTTGAACTCTCTAGAACCCTTTCCGCTGCTGTGCTGCCTGTTTGTTGTAACATCTCACAAAACTTACGCGATATAAGGATAAGTTTTTCCGATTCGTTCACTTCTGATATAAAATATAGATAATATATAGCCCACATGATGGTCAGAAAACAAGGCGTGAAGACCATAATAGTCTCTTTTCGTCAGAACTTATGTTTACTTAAATACAAATCAATGCTATAGGTAATAAGCTTCTAGCAAAAATAATTGCATTATAACTATTACTTTATTGTGGAGAAAGTTTCATAATGCTGTAATAAATAAATGTAAACATGTAAGCATACAAAACCTAATAACGTTTCTTACATTATTTATTTATGTCTCGGAAGTAATATTCGCATTGTTATCAACAATTTGAGTTATTTGTAAAAAAATATTATTTTAACTTTACCGGTAGCTCGATGTCAAGTAAAAACATTAGAATTTTTTTTTTTCAATTCTGTAGCGAAAATGGCTGATCTGTAATATATACTTTGCATTTTCTTTTCATATCTTTGATTTTTTTTATTATTTTCAAATATTCCGTTATTGTATTTGGGAGTCAATATTCTTTTTTTTTTTTCATTGTTCCAAACCTTATTCTTCATTTCAAAGACAAAAAAATTAATATATTCTGTTAGGGATAAATTTGAAATCATCTGTCTTAGAACAATTATGGAAATTAGCCCAGTAAGTTAAGAAAAACACTCGTTTATGCTTTGTAGAAAAAGTTGAATATTCACTGGAAAAAATTTTCTCGCAATATATACTCATTATGTTATTCATTTATTTTATTATTTATTTATTATAATTATTTGAGTGCCTACCAACAGTCAGAGCCTTTAACAGGTGGGCACTTAACAAATATTACAAAAAATATAACAATAACATACACAAAACACAACAAAAACACAACAATAAAATGGGACAAAAAAACATAAACACACGACAAAAGACATTTAAATAAATATAATAACTAAATTTGTCAATTTTAAATTAATACATAATCAATTAAATAACAATAATACATTATTTACATCAGAAATTATCTTAACTGCAAGAAAATTAAGAATTCAAAATGTCTTTCATTGAGATTTTTGCCCTTGAAACATTATTACGATTTCTCCACTAATGGTTTGTTGTATAGCCAGGAAGTATTCCACCTTAATTTTCGAATGTAATAACTATATGCAAGCAAAACGTTTCGAGTGTATCGAAAAGTTTTACTTGCAATGGCATTTCAAGGACACTGTGGTTACGGCAAGGGGTTTACCTTGAGAAATAATACAACTGTCGTGAACGGAGCTCATTTGGTACCGAAAATTACCAAAAACATTTTATTTGTCATCAATGCCAAATATTTTTGGACCTAAAAATATCTTGAAAACATGTACATCGGAAGACCTGTACAATAAAGTGAACTGAGTTGAGACTTATCTGGAAAATAAATGTGAAAAACTGCAAAATATCAGTCAAGATTATGATGCTAATAAAGTGAAAATAGTGATGCTGACAACTATTTTCCATATATGATTAATTTATTTAATTAAACCTCGTAATGGCTTAAGGAGGGCATGCGATAGTAGATATACTTAGTATATTATTGGGAAAATCGTTTTTTTACAGTGGCTTTGGGTTATCTGGATAAAACAATAATAAATATTATATTAGCCTTATGAGCGTACACGACAATGATTATACATATGATAATGATGATTAACACGTTCCTTATGATTAAAGAACTTGTATATATGTGCTTTATAAAATATGTGGCTTGATATTTCCAAGTTATACATTTCGGCGCTGTGTCTTCCCCCCCCCCCCCCCCCAATTTATCAAAATTATATACTATGTTTTTTTGTATGTAATGATGGTTCTTGGTTATGATTTTCTTTGTTATGGTGTTCATTGCTTGTATGTTTCTAAATTATTCTCATTCTGTCCTATGTTAGTTCCAAGTTATGTGAATTTAATAATTTTTAACTCGAAGTTATAATAGTTTTAAGTTTTATATTTTTAAGTTATGTGTGATACCCACAGGCTTTCACAAATACCCCTTAGTAAACCATCTTCGTAATCTCGCAATCCCATTAAAGACAACTACAACTCATTTCGACACTCGCGTAGAACGGACAACTACTTATTCACACAAGGTAATGTCATATCCTTTCGTGAAAAATCTATTTCTTTTTAAAATCCCCAGGATTATTAAATATAAAGCAAATGACTGAAAGCTGATTCGCAAAAGGAGAACATCTAATGAAAGCAGAGAGAAGTTTCAACAGCCGCATGAAGGTTAGTCGCAAGGGTTAACCGTAGAAAGCAATGTTCGCGGACACGGCGCGCTAATCTGAACCCTAACTCCTGCCGCCGCGCCGCGACGCTGCGCTGGATGGCGTGTCTTCTCGCCAGGGAAGGGTAGGTAGCGACCACCCACCCCTTTTCTTCGCTAGCAACCCCCCCCCCCCCCCCCCAACTCCTCCACGCCACACGCCACTAACCGTGAGCCATGTTTGCGTCCGGGCGCCCAGCGTCCTGTGATCCGGCGCCGAGTAATGTCGTCATAAATCTGAGACGACACGCTGCTCTCTCCCCTCCACGAAGCCCTTACCCCCCCCCCCCCCAACATCCTCATTCCCCCCCCCACACGCCTGCGCCGCAGACCTGGGGAGGGGGACAGCGATGTGTTGGTGTGCGGGTTGCATACCACGAGCAATGGGAAGGCAGTCATGGTCTAGTCCTAGCGTTGGCCAAAAAAAAAAATACTTTAGTGGGCGTGGTTAACTGTGAATTACAATCTGCAGAGCTTACCCATTTTAAATATAGATGTTTTTTTTACAGATTTCTTGATGCGAATCTGTAAAAGAAATAAATTATCAATATATTAGGAGGCTGTGCCCTCTTTGACGCTACGCTTGTTTTGTAAAATATTGCTGAGTTCTTTTGAATCAGATCGAAATAATGCTAAGGAAATTAATAAATAAGGTTTTCTTTTGCATGCGGATGGTTTAGATACTGCTATTGTTACCTTTTTCTTTCTTTAGTATTTCTGTGCACAATTGTGAGCCAAAAACACTTAAAATTAATTTTTAACCTTTTTCATACTCTTGTTTTTACTATGCCTTAGCAATTTTTTATTTTAATGATTTATATTTATTAAAAAATTTTAACCGACTATTCTGGTTGATAATTACAGATTTTCAATATGGCTGACAAGATGTTGGATGCTGCGGCAGCTGACGATCTGGTATCTAACATTACTTCAATATAGCGAGTAGAAATTAAATCAATATGGCAGAAGTGCACTCTAGCAGACGACATGTACAATATGCGAACAAGCACTTCTGGTAGGAAGTATTTAAAATAAACATGGGTGCTTGGTCTCCAAAATGAGCTGCTATTTTATTTTATCAAATTTAATTATGTTTTGTATGAAATAAATTTACAATTTCAAAGATATATTATTTTTATAAAATAATTTTATTTTTAATCTGGTATACGTCTCGATCACAGTGTGGTTGAAAACTTAAGTTTATTATGCCAGAGATTGGACCTGTTATTGAAAGAATTAAGTCGCTCCAATGTATTATGTAAAAAAATGTGTGCGTGGAGTCTTGCTTATTAGGTATAGATAGAGGTAAATTATTAGTATTGTTTATTGAACAAGAGATAATATTTGAGAATAGTAAGAATGGGAGTATGATAGTAGTATACTTAGGGGAATACTGGGGCAGGTGTAAGAGTAAGGAACTATCGACCGATCAATGACCGATCGATCTGAAACACGGCGGCCATCTCGGATGACATCAACCTGTGAAATCGACCTTGAACTTTGACCTCGACCTTGAAATTTGACTTTGACCATTGACCTTTAACTTCGACCTCATTCGCCCATTTGAATTCTCAAACCTCGAACGTTGCAATTCTCGTTATGGTTACCATATTTAATTATAATAACATGTCCGTCATCTTGGATCATATGTAGGTATGTCACTTTTTTTTTTTTAAATTCTGACATCATATCTGCCATCTTGGTTTCGTTTTTGGATGCCGCCATATTGGATGATGCCACGGCCGCCATCCTGTTTTTCCTGTTCTACTGGAGGCCACCCTCCTGTTTTTCCTGTTCTACTTGAGGCCACCATCTTGGATTCCGTCATATTTGTTTCTGATGTTTGTTCCTAGAGAGTGCCAGCATCGCTCTGTCTCATGTACATAAGGCCGATGTTTCGTTATTGGTGACGAATTATACCTTACTCTGTCAAACTAAAACATGTAAAGTATTATACCAGAAAAAAAAATTAATTACACAGCTAAAACATTACTCATATAACACTGTTTAACAATACTGATTAAAAAATGTAATTAAAATAATATGTACTTGAAAGAACATCATTTTATTGCGAATATGGCCCGTGGCGCGGTGCACAACAAAAATCTCAAACCCCGTTTTGTTGTCCCCTGCCCAAAGACTCACTTACTAGACGCCAGCAAGTCGTGGTGTCTTCAGGTGCAGACAGGTTCGAAATGGCGCGACCCGCCTATCCCTGCAGCATGGCGGGGTTCAACCTGATCGTCACGCCGCCACGTGGAGCTCGCTCAAGGGAACGAGGCCTGACAAGTTCTCTGTACCGTCCGCAAACATTTTCTCCATCCTATTCGCGTCAGAAACGTTTCACAGGTAAAATATTTTCCCCTTCTATTGGAAGGAAGCTTAAGTAATTGTTTTTCACAAGCAGGAAACGACAAAGCACATCCCCAGAACTACAGGCTAATAAGCCTTCTTAGTACTGTGTCGAAAGTAGCCGAGTGTATAATACTGCACCGACTAAATCGCCATACAGTCGACAACAACCTGCTGCCGAATGAACAGTTCGGCTTTAATAGCGCTCATTGGACAGTACTTCAGTTAGTACGTCCCAATGAAGAGATAGAAAGTGACTTTGACGTACAAGACTATGTGGTCGCAACTTTTTTAGATGTAAAGAGAAAGCCTTCTATAAAGTATTTCATGCAGGGCGTTTCTACAAACTCTATCAAGCAGATTTACCTGACTGCTATGTCAAACTAATAAAATCCTACTTGGTAGGCAGAACATTCAGAGTGTCAACTGAAAGGACAACGTCTGACCTAAAACAGATTAGAGCAGGAGTGCCACAGGGCAGCATCCTAGGCCCTGTCCTCTTCAACATATATGTACGAGACATGCCATGTCCCTCAGATAGACTAGTAAAGCAAGGCTGTTATGCATATAGCACATCTCACAACCTCAGGCTGCAAGTTACGTTCACTGAGATTGAACAGTGGTGCACGATCTGGCGTATAAAAGTAAACACGACTTAGTCTGAAACAATTGTGGTTACTCGCAAAAAATCTCCCGCCAGCAGATCGCAGGCCGCAGATACGATTGCTTGACGAACACGTGGTTAACTAACTACCTAGGATTACACATGTATAGGGAACTGCTTTGACGCCACCACATTGATAGAGACCGGAAACAATCGCGATTTCAATGACCTTTAGGATAGACTCCTTGATCCTCTATGCACTCGGGCGAATTGCATCTGCTCATTGGTTACGGACTCGTAGCACATGTTAACTGGGATGCTTGTGATTCGCTACTTCTCTTGTTTACATTTTCTCATTGGCCCAAAGTCCTTCAGATATACTGTGGCCCAATCACCGAAGCAGCAAAAATGCAAACGTTTTGGATTCTAGCCTATCGTGAAATGAATGCGCGAATTTTGCCGGTCTCTAATAATAGCATATGTAATGTTTTATCCGTGTAATTTGAACGTGTGCTTCTCTGCGGGCATGTTTCTGGGTAAGAGCTGGCGCCTGTTTACGAAGGGGGGAGGGCTCACCTCAGCGGCTACCTGATACGCGCGGAAGGGTGCAATAGGAGCCAATGGCAGCGGTGAATGGCCCGGGGTGGTGAGGGGGCTGGGAATATCGACAAGTTGGCCGTGTTGACACTTGTTACACAACCGCCGCTAGGGAGAAGTGTGGTGGGTGGAGGGGGAGGGACTGCGAGCTGCGGTCTTGTGCAAACAACTCACATTTACCGGCTTCCACGCCAAACACGTGGGAATAAGTGGGCTTTTACGCTCCCCTGCGCAAAGTTGGGGCGTGCACTTTGTGGTAAGTAAGAGACGCAGCGGTCTGCAGGAGCTGGTGTAGCCTGGGGCGCTAATGCAGAGCGCTTCATTTCAAAAATACACCACAAAGTGACGGCAAGACAAAAGAACAAAGGAGAAATACGATTCTCGCGACTCTTTTTGTACGGTCACATGTATTTCCAGGACTGTTCCTTTGAAGTCGAAAATCACATAACTTGTCAATTAATTGATGTAACGCCAAAATTAAGATTTAAAAATAATTGTTATATATTAAACTTTAAATATACAATATAGATAGATGTTGAAAAATCATATGAATCGTCCCAAATATATGGCAAAAGTAAATATATTGCAAATATACGTTAACAGTAATTAATTTGACATTTCTTAAAATTTAATTAATATAAATTAAACGAATTTTATGGTACAAATATCAAGGAATGTCTCTTTAAAATGTTATAAAATAAATAACTCATTTATAATTCTTGATGAAAAGAATAAAATTCAATAAAAAACTTTTTTAACAACGGTATATAACTATGTTTCAAAAAAACTAGTTACAAATTTAACCATAAATGCTATGTTTTGTTTCGTAATATAAGACATTCTGTATTCATAGCTACTGTGTTTGTGTGTCGATGGCTAAAAAAATTACCCCGAAAGTATACTAAAAGAAACAGGAAAAAACTTTCCTTTGTTAGTTGAATTAATTTGAAAATATTTATTAAATTATATGTTTGTACTTAGAAACTTCAAGTTAAAACGTTGTTGCCCTAGAAATGAGTTTTCTCAGCCTTTCAAGAGTCATCTGATTTCAAGACAGCACGCAAGAACTAAAACAGAGGTCCAAACAGGAGCGAAAAAACAAAGATGAAAATCTTTACAAAAGATGAAAATTAGCTATTCGGTTTTTTCCTTACAGGTTTGAAACAGCCTCGATACACATATATTATGATTACGCAAATACTTGAGTGCTTTCCCTGTTACCTACTATAACAATTAGGTCATACAAAAGACAGTAGTTTTTTGCCTGAGTTCAAAACTTGGTCCTGCTAATCTGATATTGGTATTCCCTTATTTCTGAAGATTATGTAGGAAAATTCAGATATTGTTCTTTAAATTATATTGTCTATATAATTATACACCCTGCAGTGTCCTAGTGTGTTTTGTTCATATAAAAAACGTTACTGACTACGAATTATAACTTTTTATTAGAAAAAATCTACATTGAAAAATAAAATTAAAACTAGTGCACCAACCAAATGTACTGTGCAAAAATCCTTGACAGAAAGCTATGCAGCGTGTGCTAAATAACTCTGGCAAAGTTTAATGATCGTTGAAATCTATTAAAATGAAAGCAAGTATTAAATTTGTACTGAAGTAAACACCGAAAGATATTATGTCGTGTCTATCTATGGCATTTGTAATCTAATTATATTTTGTGCTGGCTAACTAGTAGTTACAAAGCATACATTTGTTTTCTTTATAAATTTTTTATTTATTAGGGATATGACTATTTTATTTATATAAATTTTTTTCGTGACCAACTGATTCATTTTTAGCAGTTATGACACAGTACAGTTAAGATAAATAACCGATACGGCCGAATATTTCTCATGTTGTTGTGTTTAATTTATCTCCATCGAAGTTATATTGGCCACGACGTCAGAAATAATACCATAAGAACGTCACATATTTCTAAAGTGCTACTTCAGGTGTTAGAACGGACAGTTAGTTCTACAAGTAAATAGTTAACGACCCTCTTTAAAGTTACATTGTTTTATAAGAACAGCTGAGTATTGCTGTCCAGAGAAATATCAGAAGTGGGATTTGCGGGGATTTCCTTTAAAGAGCGTCCCAGTACTATCTGATGTGCGATTGCAGTTGTAATTTACTCATAAGGGTCTGCCAAAAAAATCACATCCATTACAACTTTTTTTAATCATTGTTCAACTTAAATCAATCAGAAGAAGTCACTTCTTAGAATAAAAATGTCAGTGTTCAAATATTTGTTCCTGCATTAACTTAGGCATGTTAGATACCCTGTAATAAAAAATGCCTGAATTCAAGATAGTAAAATTTAAGTAATATAGTGCTACAGAATATAAATTGATGGATGGCTTTTAACTGCTTTTAGTTGGTGACTGATGTATATCGTTATAAGGGAAAACGGGTGTTAGTTAAAATATTATAGTCCGAAAGAAATTTGTGTTGCATTGACTAAAAGGCTTCTGTAGTCAACCAAATTTTAATACGCAACATGTCCTCTGCATGATAATAAAGAGATAACCACATTCTGTACAACATATGTCCCTTTTTCTAAAGTTCAAATAGCAATAATAATAAATTAGCGTACAGTTAGGCATATACAATAGTACATGAAATAAAAGAACACATTTAAATTCACATTACCTGTTTCGGCTTAATGGTTCAGGGTATGCTTAACTATTGTCATAGTCTTAGGAAACTACGTGAGGGAAGAAAGAGATTTTGAATTCTCTTAAAACTGATCTTTATAAAGGTACAAAAGGAATGTTTTGCTTCACGCGTTTACAGGCAAATTCTTCAGAACCGTGTCTCTATACAAAAGTGAGCTCTTTGATAGTATAATGCTAACAGGGAGTTTATGAATTGAATTATGTATAATGTGCGGATCAAGTTAAGAACCCTTGCAAAAAAAAGAGTGGTATCCCAAATAATACGATGAGAACCAAACACATAGTTGAAACATAATGTAGAGATATGATTTTCGATGTTTAGAATAAGCCCATATCTGACCTCTGCCGATGTAATTGATGGTAATAATTTTCCAAATTAAGTGGTTGCGTAGGACACACCTCGTATCAATGCCAAGGAGGCGTAGCTGCTCACATTAATAAAAGTTTGTTTTTTTGGAAGCCAAATATTCTGAAACTCATGCAGAGAAACCTCATATAAGTGATAAAAAAAAGAGATGATAACTGTGTCTGATCAGGTCAATGCCTCAGGACAACTATCATTCGAATTTGCTTTGAAGATGGTTTGCAGGAAATGTCACACATCACTAGCTTTTATCATTTAAGGCCCATGAATAAAGTTTTGCCCTATATTTTGTGGGACTCGTTTACCTTTTTGTTTATATTCCTTCATACGAATTAATATCAATACAAATATTTATTTTTTCCTTAAATTCATCCTAATTTTTTTAATGCATGAGCACGATTATTTTCGCCAAAGTTAAAACAATAAAGATTCACGAAGTTCCTGATGTATTGGGAGAGGAACCTTAAATTTCCGTCTTGGAAAATTATTACTTAAAGTATCAAGATTCTTTTATTTAAGGCATAGTTTTGAAATGGCAAAACGCATGGCAAGACTGTGTTTAGAAATATGTGGTTAATTGTTTACATAATTTGTGCAATGGAAACGCTTTTAAATTTTTAATATTACGTTACATAAGCACTAGTTTTAATAACATTTGCCAGAACTAAGAATTTAATTACTAAACACTTCAAGTAATTCGTTAAATACGATGTTTTAGATGAATATAATGTCTACATTATTAAGAATTGTTGAAAACTATTTTATTATTTTGCTTCCAAGAACAACAATATTCTGTCGGAAAGACCTTGGAAACAAACTGATCCAAAAGGGGGAGCGGAGGCATGCTAACTCACATTTCCGGTAAGATCGATAATTATGGCGTGTTTACTGGAACTGTGGTATTTAAGGCTTATTAGGCCCTCGGCTACGAGAATAAATTTCCGATGCTAACACATCTGTTGGCCGTTTTCAGAAACACAGGGCAAGAATGAGAAAAAAGTTCAACTGTTGTCCGTAGGACAGCGCGTCAGTCGAACCTTTCCTCCTCCCCACCTCCCACTCCTCCCGGGGTCTAATCTTTATCTTTGACACCAAACACTCGTGTTGATACCCGATTCTCAGAAATGCTGAGCTCGTCCCATCCCTGGTTGTCGTCCTCTACGTTGTTGCCAAACTGCAGACGGAGCGATAGAGTTGGAGTGCAGTCTGCGGCATTTTCGGCTCTGTCAAAATGCCAAAGTGGCGCAAATTTATTTATTTAGTTATTTATTTATCGTCTTCATTGGTGGCGAAGTTAAGGCGGTAAGCCTTTTCTTACACTTAACCACTTTTCTGCAATTACATCAAATAGTGGAATATTAAAAATTAAGCATTACATAAGCAGATGTTGACTAAATATTAAGAGAAAAAATTAAAATTTTAACTTAATGTTCAAATATTAACTATTACCAAAGATTCAACCATAACTAATTTAAAGTAATTAAAAATTAAGCATAGACATACATAAAAAGGGAAGTGATTAAACATACAGCAAATAGTATTTAAAAAAAAAGTGCTACTACATTAAAACCAGTCACTCGCACATTCACACACAGATTCAAGCAATAGGGTAGCGCCGATGGTTAACAGGTGTTACAAAGATGTTTTTTCAGCCTGTACTTAAAGGAAGCTAGATTTTTTGTTTACCTTGTCGCTTGGTCTAGACAACCAACCTTTTTTTTTATCAAGAAACTGAATAACGGTGTTAAAAGTAAGAAATCGTTGGCAAATTTGGTACAGACATCAAGAGTGGAGAAACACGGGTGAGTTAAAGCAACACATATTATTTAAAACAGTTAGACAAATGGGTAAAGCTCTCAGGAACATTGTATTTAAATGTCTCTTAATGCGTAACAAAAAAGACACATTTCCGGAGAACAATCGCATATCCAAAAAAAATTGGTTGTCTGTAAAGTCGGTTTACGGACGATAGTTTAACGTGACGTCATAACAAAATATTGATGAAATGATTGCATACTTTTATGAATAAAATTGAATCATTTTTATTGAATATCACTATTTTGTATGGATACAAAGAAGGAGTGAAATTAAATCTACAATTTAATTGATAAATTTACTTTTATTTGCACTCATTAATTCAAATATGTTTATTACTTTAACGAAGAGATTATTTTAACTATAACTTTTATACGTGTTTGCTATTTAACTTCTTCCAATCTGTGTTATTCTGTTAAGGATAGGACGATGATAGGAAAAGTAAAAGTAGGAAACGAATGTGAGTGTTTCAAGTTTAATGTTCCTCGAAAAAGTTAAATCGATGATTGTTCCGATCGAGTGGAATAGAGATAGATGCGGCGCAAGCGTACAATGAGCGTAACGGGACACAGCGAAACGGGACAATGTGCGTTACGGGCCTTTTTTTCGTGCGTGCAGCCAGCGTTCATCGATTTATTAGACGTTGCCACGTCAAAATAATTTATTCACGACTAATAAGTAGGGCCATGAAGTTCGCGAAAAAATTCTAATGCCCATTAGACCGCAAGAAGGTATGCCCACGCCAACGGTTTCCTCCTTGTGACTGGTGGCCGCCTGCAAGAGAAGACAGCCCTATTTCACCGTGCCGTTCAGAACTCTATGTTACTCCGCACCTTCAACTTTGATATCGATTCATATCAAAGTTGAAGAGTCAAAGCCCATAGAAACAAACACCTACTTCTAACATATACTTGGTCGGTTTAATGCAATATTTAAATGTACTCTGAATATTAAAATTTGAGTATAGGGTAATAAATTACTTACGGATTCTAGGGCGCCAATTTACCTTCATAAACTGTATATCATTGTCCTGTCCAGCCAAATCTACCATGAAATATTAATATTAACTTTGTCAGATCTATATTATTAACCACTATCTGGCCAGGTTTCATTACAACCATATGAATACAAATTCCTGCATCATAGTCGATCAGCATATCTTAACACATAAATACTTATTTACATAACTTTTTAAGATAATACTAATATAAGATTTGATATTCCGATTTCCATCGGTGGAGATTAGCCAGTTTCAGTTTGTGATAAATTGAGTAGGTTAATAGATATATATCATATAATTAAGTCAAACAATATTATTCTGACTAAGCTCAGTGTGAGTAAAGCAATTGCAAGAATCTCTTTCTCTCTAGGGTACTCTAATAGGCTTTTAGTTAGTATAGAAATGAACTGAAGATTGACATTAAAATTGGTCAAACAAAGCATTCAACAAGGCAATTTAAGTTAGTTCAAGACAAGTAAATATGAAGTAATATGGGAAGGAATAATATCAATGTGTGGAGATGGAATTGGGAATATCACAAAATTACATAAACACTTTCAAAGTAAACATTTACATACACAATACACTAACTTGAGTACACACCGTTTGGTGATACATAAAATTGGACAATAAATTAATCAAAGGATAAATCGACGATTTTGTACGATGCTGTTCAAACGTCACGTACAAAAAGATGCGTCGCTGTACAAGCTGAGTTGAAACAGCTCACAGAACGATGGAAGAAAGTGGAAATTTCAAATATTTTCTTAATTCCTAAATGTTACTATCCGATTTCTACTTTCCTGACAATAGGTAAGGAAGTAATTTCTAAATAGTGTAGCAATGTGCCCACATGAGGGCTGTTTAATATAATTATGTTAATATAAAATATGTAAATATATGTAACTATAGAGAATATTAGTTCAGTTATAACCAGTTATTTGTGTGTTTTGCTCGAGTGTTCCTAGAGAATTCCTTTCGTTTTGGTACTTTTAAATGGTTTCAACCAAAAGGTTGCAGTAAATGTTATTGAGTACAATTTAAACATGTTTTCAATTTAATGATAGGCCGATTCAGGTATATATATATATATATTAATATCTCATTCATATTTTTTAAACAAATGCATTTTTAAAATTTTACATTAATGTTCCCTGAGCTCAACTCGTTAACGGAAACAATTTTTTACTTGTTTTCATTATTGTCATTATTTTCATTATTACTGCATACAACTTGTCAAACGTTTTAACACAACTTGCACCAAACCCTATGCCTAAGCGTTTTTGAGTTATATTTTTTTCCGCTCACCCATTTGGTAATATTCCTCAAAAAATTAGCGACGATGTTTCGGTGGCGTGTGACGTAATACGTTAATGGCATAATCCACGAACTTTCTTAATCTTTGTCCTATTAATTCAGTACTACATATTTTAAAATTCGTTCGAATGAAAGTCATTAATAATTTTCTGTTTACACAAATACGTTACATTGACTTCCTTTATGTCCCCAATTCCCCCCTATCCCATCGCCGGTTAAACGTTTTTCATGAACAAACCTTAAACGCAATGTATTCAATAAAGAACAAAATTATTTCATGCATTGCCATAGATAAAATTTATTGCAAATATTTTTTGAATTGAGATATTTAAGATTGTATCTCACTTTGAAAGATGGTGCATAGAAAAACTCGAGTCAGTTGAAAATCTACAAAAGAAAAAGGTCATTCCACAGTGCGTCACTATAATTAAACTGCTTAGTACACCTTGTATTGAATGCCTTACACTTGTATAACTAATTCATGTCATTTTGGATGTTATTATATTACCCGGAGTAACTAATAAATCCATTTATTTATCTCCATATCTTGCCTGGACCGCTCATATAACTGGACGCCGCACAGTGGGGCCAAATCCGAATTCCCTGGCCAAAAGTCAAATAGGTTTGACAGTTGGCGCGAATGATCGTACTCGGGGGTTTTCGGGGTCGCTGAGTTCAAATCCATTGTTGTTACATCGAAATTCGAAATATTAACTTCGAAATTACTTCGAAAACGGCGAATATATGCCTTTGACGCAGAAAACTGTATTTGCTGGGTTTCTGAGGTCCCCAATTGTACATCTTTGAATGTTACGTCAAAATTTAATAACATTACTTCGAATTTTAATCAAAATTACTTCGAAAATACCACAACATTGGTAGTAGCGTTCAAAAATTGTCCCCTGAATGATTTCGAGGTCGCTGAATTAAATTTGTTTATTTTTACATAAAATTCGAACTAGTTACTTCGAAACTACTTTGAAACAGCCAAAAAGAAGCGTTTGACGCAGAAAACGGGATTTGGTTGGGTTCCCAACAAAACTGATAGCAAATCTGTTAATGTTGCTTTCAAAATTCGAGATGACTTCTCCGCAATTTGTTCGGAATAACTTCGGAAGTGTCAAAACATTATTTGCACGTAAAAAGTAGAGCCTCGGGGTTTTTGAGGCTGCTTAATTCAAATACCATAAAACTTATTTTTAGCTCGCAGTTTTTACCTTTAAATGTGAAGTGGTCATTTGGAAATTGATTTGAAATATTGAAAAGCATAAGACTGATGAACAAAAACCGGATGTGATTAGGCTGAAGGCAGTGATTGCAAATTTCGACAGGAACTTTTCTTCTCCTCTCTGAACGCTGTCCAGCTTAGATTTAAATTTAGAGACCTCGCGGGCTACATCCTTTTTAATTTGTGCTCGTACCTTCTCCGATTTATCTTCTATGCCCGTGGCTCGCTCGACGAAGGTAAACGCGTGATAATGCTTTAAATTCCACATTGTTTGCACTTTAATGACTTTGTAAAACTCAATCCTAGTTATAGAAAACATTTTGACTCGTAAAAACGCAGCCTACTAGCGTCATGCGCGACCTGCTCATTGCTACTGTCAAAAGACAACTGAATCCAGGCCCTTGCAAAAGGACAAACAAACAACGTTTCTCTGTTCACTCTTAGCTGAGTTTCGAAGTAAACAAACACCGCTGTATCACTGACCCGCCGCGTCAGCAAGTGATAGGCTGAATTTATCTTGCGCGCCGAGCACAGGTACAGTCGGTAATAAAAAAAATAAGGAAAAAGTAATATCACAGAACGCCCGCGCAATTCACGCCAGTACGCAAAAGCAAACATAGATGTTTTGTTTATTACATTATCTATAATATAGTATTAACATTACGTAAGATAATATTATGAAAGAGTTGCAATTTGGTGTTAAGAAATAACAAAGGTATTGTTCTAATAGTTCAGTGTTTTGAAATTTCAATGGTTCCACGTTTATACATTTTGTGTTTGTTAATTTAATGATTATGACGGAACAATTACATGCATTTAAGTGAATAGAAATTACAATAATGCTGCCAGTTATCAATATCTTATGCAACAAGCATGTAGGTACTTATTACGCATTTAATTCTGTTAAATTATATTTGCAATAATAAGTGTGTGTGTGTGTATATATATGCTCGGTTATACCTTACTGTTTGTAAATAACTTTTTCCGTTGAGAATACGAAATTTCATGCTATATTGCTGTTTCATAGTTTCGCTAGTGTTTTTATTATCATATTTTAACCAACATTTGTGACTTTTTTTCATTGAAATACAATTTTGAGAACATTTACTTGTGGCTAGAGTCGTTAACCTATTCCGTTTTGTTAGTTCGAAACTTTTAAATTTCTTCACTAGTCGTCAGCAACTTTGCGTAAGTTTGGAAATATTGTCCTGATTCCAAACGATAGATAAGGAAGTATCAAATAATAGCGTAGCTGTGTGCACAAATGAAATAATGTACATAGGCCCTATCTTAAAATATTTAAATAATGTAAGTTTTGTCTGAACCAATTATATTCGTATTGTGTACGAGTCGTATAAAATTTACTTTCATTGGGTACTATTAAATTATTTCAACAAATATTTTGTACCTATTGTTCTTGAGTACAAGTTACAACCTGTTATGTACAATTGAATAATAGGCAAATCATGAAATAATTTATATATATTTTTTGGATTCCTAAATAATTTATTTTTAAGAAATAAATGCATTTTTAAAAGTTTACAGTAATGTTACCTAATATACAATAGTTATCGAATTATTTTTTCCACATAATTCCACTATTTCACATTAGCTTATTACTTTATATATCTTGTCAAACTTTTTCAAACAACTCGCACATCATCCTAAATCTGTGCGTTCTCGAGCTATATTTTTCCCACTTTGCCAATTGGTAATATTCCCCTATAAATTAGCAACAATGTTTCGGTGGCGTGTAACATCATGCGCGCATAGTATAAAGCCCGTATCAGACGATGGAAAGTTTCGTTTTGATTCCGCTAGAAGCTTCCAACAAAACTGCTAGCTGACAGCTAGAAAGGTATGTTTCTCTGAAAGAAACTATCACACACACGGCCTAATTCACTCGTGGTGAAATTTAATTGAAATGAAATTAAATAATGTTCAAAAGCCATCACGTTTTAAAAATATATAAACTATGTTTTATCTTCTACCTACAACATATCTCGTAATTTTAATATAGGCCTATGTCTAACTATACGATGGTCCAACTAGTTGAGTATTTAAAATTCACTTCAAATACTCTTATTAACATTCATAAAACGATCGAAAATGGGTGAGCATTTACATTACAAGTTTCAACAACAAAAGTTTTCGAATAATGCTTGCCGTAACTGCGATTTCATTAGAAATTTATGTTCACCATTATTTTCAAACAATCAAAACATTTCAGTTCCTCCAAAGTTAATTACAGATTTAAAAACTAGGGGCATTCATTCTGATTGGTTAAAATATTCATCAAGTACGAAACCATCCACATAAATTCTAACACGGCCGATTAAAAAAACATCCATGAAAACGGACAGCGCTCTGCTATTTCAACTCCTAAACCATCATACTAGCTGGCATGGATGACCTTCCAAGGAAACTGCCATCGTGTGATACGGGCTTAAGTCGTGAACATTCTTACTTCTTTTTTCTATTAAAATTGTACTATATATATAATATACACACCACCTTCCCTTCCCTGTGTCAATGCTTATCATAAATAATACTTAATTAAAAAACACTGTACTCAATCAAGAACACGGCTATGATGAATCAAGTAAAGTTTACTGCCATTTTTTTTTGCATTAAGAGTTCTGAGGTTGTATTTCACTTTGAAAGATGGCGCATGGAGTGACTCGAGTCATTTTAAAATCTGCAAAGAAAAAATGTCCTTTCCAAACTGACATAATTGAACTGATTAGTACATATTTTTGTATTGAATGTCTTACACTTTTAGTATAACTATTTCATCTCATAACCATGTATATCTGACGAAGAAATTTCAGATGTTGCTTAGCATTAGGCTTATAGTTTTAAATTTAACCAATAAATACATTTATTTATTTACCGTTTTTGGGCGTTTGTCTCTTCACTTTCCCCCTCCAGACGGACCCGTACAAGTTTGTAGTTAACAATATCTCGATATCAGACATATCATTACTACTTATCACAATATGTAAAAAAATAACTCTTACAGCAATGAAAAACATAAAACGATTCTAAGCAAATACAAAAGACGATAAAATTATCGAAGCAAGAAAAAAACCATTGCTTTTCCTTCATAAACTTATTTTTTTATTTGTTTTTGAACTTCAATCGATAACCTAAGTAATGAATGCAATGACTGATACAAAAATTTAATTGGTGTTTATTTAGTTAATTGTTTGGTGTAAGCTGTAAGTTTTCGCGATATCACACATATTTGACTTGTTATTTAGTTCATTATGAACTCTTCTCATTACCCGTTGCAAATTACGACCTCACACAAGATTAGTAAAAACTATTTTATATGCACAACGCCCCGTGCCCAGTATCGCTCGGAACTGCCACTTGCCTTTCAGCAGTCTAGCCCTCGGCCGTACAGGCTCGTGACTGAGCTGTCCCGCTACAAGGAGATCAGGCAACGCTGTTCTGTGCATTCCCTACCTTCCACCCCTCCCTCCAACCCGTCCACACATTATCGCAAGCGAACAGACTAAGTGATTCACCACCACCGACAGCGCGTCATGTTACAGTCTGGCTCCATTCAAACAACCAAGGTGAGGGGGCAGAGGGTGAAGGCGTGGCGAGTCCAAGTAGTTCTTCTCTTTGGCGCGAGAGGGCTGCACTGCACGGTATTTGAATGTTAGATCTGTTTGAAGAATGCAAGCCTTTATCTTAGCATCTCCAGCAAGTAATTGAAGGAATTAAACTTCAGAATCCATGAATATATGTATTCGTTAAATGCTGAAGAATACTCTGAGCTAAAGTTTTTCTAACATTTTGATACATAACTCGTTTTAATTTAGTGTTGAAAGTTGTTGATTCTCAACTTGAAAAAGGAGATTTACAGAGGCATTTAAAACTAGATATTTTTACATTTTAAAGCACTATTTAAAGAAAATCATTATCTCATGGCATTCCATATACTTTATTCTTAATAAAAATAAAGTTTCTACAAGAAAATTTTTCACCTGCTTAAAGCTGGAGTTTCCAGCAAAGTATGAGTCAAATAACAATTAAAATGCTTAAAAAATATATAAAAAAATGCTAATAAATTTTTTTGTTAAAAGAACATACACTTTTAATGTAAGAAACACTTGAACGCAAGGCAAGCATTATCTGAGCACATTTAACTTAGGGATCAATACCCCTTAAGGAGACGACATTACAGTAAGAAAAAAAATTATTCGGGGAAAAATTATGGTTCGTAGTACGTGTGCCTATGATAAATTATTTTTCACCCTCCTAGCCATCCAAACCTACCCCTTTCCCCCCTTCCCAAAGTTAGTCTGTAGCGATATTCAGCTGTTAAAGAGCTTGTCATATGGCATCATGGCTGCCATTTTGATTCCATTGTTTGCTGCCAGATAGTGATAGAGTTGACTAAAGACGTCGGCCATCTTGGTTGACGTCCCAGATTGTTCTATGTTCCGCTGTTCAGAAGTGCTACTAGTTCTGTGTAATTTAATGTTGTCATTTGTATAAAAAATCAGAGTATAATATCTCGGGATCAAACCATAAACCTCATGTGGCGACATCGAGGTAATGAGACAATCGTGATAACCACGTGACCAACTACACAATTGTAAGGTTAAGGCTCAAATAAAATTTGTATAAAAATAATTCAGAATATCGGAAACAATTTTATCAAATTATGTTATAACACATGAGAGATATTAAATTAGGCTATGTAAATTCGACAGCAGGTGTAAAATTATGGTTTTGTCATACCCTTAAAACTACGATAAACTATAGGAATTAGGTGCCATTAAACATAATTTGTTAAAGGTGTTTCCGCTATTCTAAATTATTTTTAACATAAATCATATTTGAGTACTCAACTTACTATTAAGCAGTTACTCCTGTGGTTAGCACGTTTTCTTTATTAATTTGCGGTCGTCACATGCTAGCACTGTTTTATCCTGAGACACCATACTCTGGTATTGTACATAAATTACAAAATTATATAAATTAAAATACACCAGTGCTTCTGAACAGCGAACCTGGAACTATCTTGTAACGTCAACTAAGATGGCCAACGTCTGTATTCGACACTTGCTCTCTACCGCCGCAAGAAATTTAATAAAAAATGGCGGGCATGATGTCATGCGACATTATCATCGACAGCTGATGTTCGCTGTTGGCAAATGTTTTTTTTTTCTAAACTTATATCCTGGGTTCAGGCAAGGGTGTATGTGATGTTCCTTTCGTCTTCACCTTCGTGGTATCCTCTGGAAGCACAGGAAGGTCACGGCTGTCACCGGGGTGTTTGTTGTCTGTGCTCACGACACGTGTCGATGGGTAAAAGGACTCGTCGTTATCATTTTGAACATTTTAATAATTTTGACCACTGCCTAATTTTGAATGTTTGAAAATGCTTTACTGATACTATATTAGTAGAGACCTGAAAAATTCGCGGATTCATTTCGTGTTAAGCTAAAATTAAAATAATTATACATTATTGCTACTTCTGCCATTGGTTCACTGTTAATCGGAGGACTGAGGGCCAATTAGAGACCCTCACTCATAGAAGTGTCGTATCACAGGCCACCCAGTCGAGACGACTCACAAGTCAGCAGCCAATGAACAGGTAGAATTTGCCCGAGTGTGTAGAGGATATTGGGAGTCCATCCTGAAGGTCATTGAACCCACGAATTTTTCCGGTCTCTATATATTAGGTTTACCTTTTTAGTAAAACATAGAATATTTTGCATTTGGAATTTCAGCTACCAAACAACTAAAAGAAATTAATTGCCATATTTCATAATGTTTATTAAAAGAAAGGAACCATTTCACCCAAAATGTAGCAAACAAATGATCATTTGGTATTAAACTGTATTTTTTCATGTCTTTTGATGTCTTTTGATAATTTTACTGTGGTACTTACAACAAAAGTTTGGACAGTTTTTAAAATCGAATGTTCCGTGAGTTATTGGTTAAACTGCGGTATCTTGTTATTGCACGGACTAGCAGAGGAATACAAAAGACGGGATCGAAGGGTGGAAACCTTCACGACATCTTGATCGGCCCAGCTATTCCCCCCCAAAGACGTCAGGGTAAGTTATGGCTCCGGGTGGAGAGAGCGCGCCGCTGCTGTGCGATCAAACTTCTGAATATAAAATATATTCGTGGTCCCGCGAGGCGCCATGTTTCCTACGCAGTCACGCACCCTCCAAGTTGCGCGGGCAACAGCGACCCTTCAGGGAATGGCTGAAGAATGGGCAACAGACAGGCCTCAGCCGATACGGACGACAGAGCGCCCTCGATGGAATTCCAGATATAAAAGTGCCGTTTTGGTACCTTCCAAAACCAGTGATTGCGCCCGCCCTTAAGTGGGCTGGGAATTATTCAACTTGAAAATGCAGCTTAGTTACAAATGTAAAAGAAATTTTAGTGTTACTCAAACATCTTAGGTGTTTGCACTACAGCATTGGAATCATTTGAAAACCACTTTTTTTTTTTTCAGTATATTCTAAATAGAATTTATATCCAAAACAAATTTTTTTTAAATCGAGTGTATGATTCCAATAGTGAAAAAATTAATTATTTTCGGTACGACTTACTGAAGTAAAGTTAATTATGTTAAATTATACAATACAACTTTAGCGCAGTAATAATTTTTGCCCTTTTTATCCTACGAGGAGGGAAGGTTCGCTCGATAACCATTCCGTTTTGAAAAATATCTCAGTTAAAAAAAACTAACTTTCAATTATATTAAACTTGCATCCGTAAAAAAAAAAGTCGTAGTGCATATACCAAAGTCGAACCTAAGTACCATTCTGCAAAAACCATCACATCGAAAAACTAGAGACAAAAAAAATTACAGCACATTTCCGTTAGGGAAAACACATTTTTATTCATTAAATTGGCTGTTGTTTTGACTCGCGTCCAACGCCAGTCGCTGCGAGTGTATGAGTGAGTACTTGAAGATGCAACTCTCAGTCCAACTCTGGCTGTGGAGCAGTGCGTATCGTCTTGTTTGAATTGCCTGGTGCATGACGTCACGTAATAACCTATTCTTGGTTACCCGACGGCATATTTACCATCATTGACGACTACGGCCCTGGACGGAAGGCCTACCGTGCGCAGCGGAGACCCCGATGGCAACGTTGCTGACAGCTCCAGTGAACCAGGTTTCGACGACGGCGGTGACGACGACACAGATCCTGTTGGCAACTGCGTCAACAGTTGCACCTACTCTTCCAGCCGCGCATGCCTCGGATACCTCCACGGTTGAAGTTCCACCAGTATTGCCAGTGACCTCAGATGTTGACATGACAACGTCTAATATATCGATGAACGCTGGCTGCACGCACGAAAAAGTGTCCCGTTACGCACATTGTCCCGTTACGCTGTGTCCCGTGACGCTCATTGTACGCTTGCGCCACATCTATATCTCTTCCACTTGATTAGAACAACCATCGATTTGACTATTTCGATGCACATTAAACTTGAAACACTCCCATTCGTTTCCTACTTTTCCTATCATCGTCCTATCCTTAACAGAATAACACAGATTGGAAGAAGTTAAATAGCAAAAATGTATAAAAGTTATTGTTAAAATAATATCTTCCTTAAAGTAATAAACATATTTGAATTAATGAGTGCAAATAAAATTAAATTTATTAATTAAATTGTAGATTTCATTTCACTCCTTCTTTGTATCCATACAAAATAGTGATAATTCAATAAAAATGATTCAATTTTATTCATAAAAGTATGGAATCATTTCATCAATGTTTTGTTATGACGTTGTCACGTTAAACTATCGTCGGTAAACCAACTTTACAGACAACCAATTTTTTTAACGTGTTTAGTGTCTTCAGCAGCAGCGCCAGTGACATTGCTGAAGGACGCTGCAACTAAAGTTGTTTTCGTTATCCAACACTATGTACCTACCTACTGTGAACATATCAAAAACTTGAAAATCCGTGATTACATATCACAAGATTGTTTTAATAACTCTGAACGTATTTAATATCAGTGCGACAGGTGTTGTAGTCAGTTTATTCACAACGGAAGATAAGAAGGCACTACAGGAATTGTGACAGACTGGTGGTGCATTCATCAGAATCAAACTGTATATACTGCTGCAAGACATTTGTATGCATGTAACATGCAAGATATTATAAAATATATCACTGTCCTTATAACGAAACTGACAACGATGTGCTGTGTGACAAATGTGCTAATCTAATGTAATGCGGAATTGTCTTGAAAAGATATGTCAATACACATAAAGGACTAACTTCACACTCAAAGACTGTATAAATCAAGAAATTCTAGTGATTTTATTGTTTTTGTAGTATAGTAGAAATGATAAAATATTTTTTTTATTTGTGATTTTGTTGTTTTATTAATCGAACCTGTCACTTTTTAAGTAAATTGATATTATATTTAATTGAATGATCTTTTTTGCATCATTGAAGGCTTTTTTTTTTTTGCTTTTAGATGTATCAAATGCCAAGGAAAATGTAAGCTCTGGTTCCACTTTGAATGCACCAATGGTAGTCCCCATCAAATTTGTCATAACTGTGTAGAGTCTGACTTGATCTCAGTAGGTTACTTTTTTAGGTGTAAGAACTTCCTTAGATTTTATTGATTTATTTTTGTTGTTGTTGCATGTTCACTTACACAAATGTTTATTTAAGCTGTTATACAGCTGATTAGAATTTAAGTTAACTATTGGCTGATTAATATGAAGACTGTTAACAATTAAAGATGCTATAGAGCCTTATTAGTCATAAGTGATACAAATGTTACTTTGTTTCCTGTATTTTACCACAAAAAGATTGTATGACATTTATTACGTGCCTTATAGGTGATTTTAGACAATTTATGCGTATTTTAATCTTAAAATGACTTTAAGTTTAGTAACCTATTGGCTGATTGATATAAATACTGTTAATAATAAAATATGCTACAAAGCCTTATTAGTTATAAGTGATGCAAATGTTTCTTTGTTACCAACGTATTTCATCACAAAATGAGTGTATGGCATTTATTACGTGCAATTAAGTTGATTAAAGACCATTTATGTGTATTTTTTACCTGTCACTTTCGACCCCAGGCACTGTTACAACTGTTCTTGGGGTGGGGACGATTGCGACATTTGTTTATTGTTTCTCAAATGACTTCTTTAAGTTAACCTTTGCACTTACAGACAAAATTGTAGTATTTATACGTATACCAATGTACATTTCACTATAAAACACACCTTGCTTCCAGCTAACTGGAATACTTACGAAACTATGGGCGATCAAATGAAAATTGGCACAACCGTACCCAGTCTCCGCTTCTCTCCTTGAGCATAGTGACTCCATCTCTGTGACCTATCTCATGCATGAGATTAGCTTTACAAGTCTAATCGTGTCTTTTTGAATTCTCTCTTCGCGTCTACCGCCTGCAACACTTCCCACAACTTGGCAGTTGGTGGAATGGCTTCTAACACAATCGTTCTCCTCATGTCCACGAACATTGTAGCTTTCATCGAAATACTTGTCACAGTAGGTACAATGTCGTTCAGGCCAAGATGGATATTAGAGTATCGTACCTTCACTAGACTGTATTCATCCATAATGACTGAATAGATACTGAAGTACATTTTAGACACATCGTAATTTTATGTACGGACATTCAAAAATTTATTCAGAAAATTTAATTTCTTTTCATTTTGAAAAAGTTATGTCACAAGAAGCTGCTTCTTCTCGCCATTATATTTCGTCAAAGGTTTTGTAAAATTAAAAATTAGTTTCATATAAGATGTGGGATGATAACTCACGATCTCTCGCAAGTAAAGGAAGGCTACACTAGACCTCATGGGAAGGGACACTGACCTCAATAAAAAGCAGTGAATAATAGCAAGACCTAGGTAGAAGAATTTTTTTTGCATATATTTTAGTGGACGGTAGCAAGTGGAAACAAGAAACAGCATTATCATTTCCAGGTTCAGTTATAGTCACCAAGAATACTAACTAGCATGTTTAGACTGTCATCACAATCATCTCCATAACACTTCTCAAGATAATTTATTAAAGTAGCCACCGTGAATAATTTTTTTTGTATAATGAGTCTCTGTTTTGTGTAGGATGCGAGATGCTCTCTCATGGTCACAAGAAAGTGAGGGCTTCGCTAGACATCAAGGGGAAGGGAAAATGTCTTGCACGATAGTGCTTCTCAGCTGTCTCAAGGCATATTATTTGACTGAGTAATGGATGTTCGAGGTCAAGATCAAATTTAAGGTCGAGGTTAAGGTCAAAATTTAAGGTCAAGGTTAAACGTTAAGTTTTAATGACATGGCCCAAGTCAAAGTCGTCCAAGATGGCAGCCGTGGGAGGTCAGTCTGCCGATGGCCTCTGTGGAAGAAGGACCCTGTCGCAATTTATATTTTTTCCTCACCAGGTTGAACCGAGGACTCCATGACGGAAGTGCTTCTTATATTAAAAATTTAACAAACCCTTATTTAAATAATTTTTAATAATAAAAAAATTTCCGGTTTTCTACGTTAATAATTACGGATTTTCAATATGGCGGACGTGACGTCATAATTTAAAATGTTTGCCATACCATTATCCTAATGGTCAGTCATTACCTAGGTGGGTTAGGGCGCTTGTTTTTAAGTCTTAAGCAAATTATAGGAATTTTCAAGCCATCGGCAATTTTTTGAGGAATAAAATGCGGAATATTCCCTCTAAACTAGAATTTTTTTCTTTGAAATTAGGAATTTTTTCAAATTTTTAAAGATATTTTGGCGGAATTTCGTTTCCTAAAAACTGGGAATTTTGAGTAATTTTGTCGAAATTTGTGGCAATTTTTGCCAAATTGAGGAAATTTTAGAAGGTAAAGGTCACAGGTCAAGTTCAATGTCATCCGAGATGACCGCCGTGACGTCAAAATCAAAGATGGCGGCCGTTTATTGACCACATTTTCAATCCTCACCCAGAACCCGATGCCAGGACATCCTATTATATACTAGTTGCGTATATTGGTTCTTGTAAGTTTTTAACTTATGTAAAATGTACTCCACCATAGCTATGATATCAAAAAGATTTATTTGAAACACCGATACGTTTGGTACGTCCCCCGATGTTCACGTAAGCGAATATGTAAATTTTAATGTCGCAACTTACAATAGGCTATTTGGAAGACTTCGGGACTTGGGTATAACAGCAACGAGTATGCACTTTAGACTTCATCATGTTAAATTCATCATGTTCCGTTGCTTACTAAAATGTTACAATGTGCCTAAATAGGTATAATTTCAATAATATTAAGCAAACGAAGTTATTTACCGTCAAACTACGGATATTGGCACCGTTGTTATAGGAAACTTATGACGATGCATTAAATAAGTGCAGATATTATGATAACGAGGAAGAAAGTAACGAAAAGGCAACTGTGTAACTTGTCTGGTAAAACATTTTCATTCACTAAAGGTTCACTTATATATGATAGCAGAGAACGTGCAAAGAAACCATTTACCTTGGCATTTTGTTGGCATACGTATCAACTGTGGCTAAATCACAAAGAAAATCCGCCTTAGGCATAAAGAAAACTTAAATAAGTGATTCTTATAGCTTATTTTGATTAAATAGTGCTGCATTAAGCGCATCAAGTTAGGTCTGAGCAGTAGGATATATCCGCAGAAAATAGCCTTAAAAGCTTCTCAAAATGCAAAACGACCTGCAAAAGTAAAGTGAGTAAGTAGAAACTTCCTATGTGTATCGATTACAACTAATAAAATACAAAATATGATTACTAAAATAATAAACAAGTCAACAGTTGTCTTATTTCTACTTTTGTGCATACCATTGTTTTTCGTCTTACTGGTTATAGTATGACATAGAAAATATACTCGTTAAAATGCTATTTTGAAAGAAAAGGTGCTTTGATTCCAATTAAAATAATGAACATGTTATAGTAAGGTTAACAACAATCAGCTCTAGCAGATAAGATAATCAGATAGATCTGGACACTGGCACATTCTAGCAAACGACAAGAGAGTTCATTGTAGTAGTCAATATGGCCACTATCACGTCACAATGGTGATGGTAGGAATGTCTATATTCCATTATATAGTATTTTTTTGAGAGAGACGAGATAGTTTTCTTGTAGACAGTGAGGAGGATATGGCTTTTATTTTGTGTATCCATCGGTAATCTTACATAGTACTCCAAATTATATAGAGTAACTGCATTTTCAATTATTTTGAAATGAATTTTGTTTATTTAAAAAGTTTGAATTTTTAAATTTGTTTCTCATCCACCGTAAAATCAAAAAGCATTATGATTGGAATATTCAGTAATGTTTGGAGTCTCGTGTATAGGTATACATATAGTTTTCAAGGTAAATGACAAAGTTAGGTTTTCAGCTAGTGCATTTTGAATAACCAGCCCTCCTAATAATATGAAGCGTCTTTCCTTATGTTTCTTCCAGAATTTATTTCGTGTGGGGAAGTCAATTTTATTTAAAGTGTAAAAACTGAAATAAAATAACCTACAGATTATTTTAAGGAATTTTGAGTTATATTTGGCCAAAAAAGGCAAATTTTGATAATCTATGTCATTCAATATGGTAAATCAGATGTCGAAAATACAAGATGCGTACCAATAATTCATACATAACATGAATATTGTGCTTGAAGGAGTCTAAGAGAGCAACGTTTTTTGAGAATAGCCCTACCACAAATTTTAACACAGGAAAGAATCTGATAGGAACATTTTTCTTTCTTATTGTCTAATCTAAATTGTAGAATGTATTTTTTAACTAAAATGTTTAGGTTTTTTTAACAAAAAATACATTATTGGTTTTATGATGTTTCAAACATAAGTAAAAGAATTTGAGACTGTTTTGTAAAACAATTAAAGCTTTATTATGTGAAACAAATACACTCTATTTAGATGAATATAAACTTATAGAGCATTTCGCATACTTTTTATATCATCTTTAATTTCACCGGAAACGCTTATTAAAATTATTTAGTTTTATCATTTCTGATTTATTGATCATTTCCCATTTGGGAAATACATATTATATAATTACTTGAAACGCATTAGCACCCAGTCTAAAGATTTCTTCCCTTTAAATTCCAATTAAAGCTTACATGGAAATTACTTATCATTAAATATTTTTATATAATTTTTAATTTTAAGCAATTAGCAATATAAGATTTTATTATTTAAAAAAATTTTAAGATTAAGAATATTTTATAGAGGCTATTGTCCTGTATGTAGTTCGGGTCGTATGATCTTCATACAAAATGTGATTTAATTCTAAGGAAAAAAATAAAAGTCAATGTTTTATTCAATATATTTAAAAAAATCTTTCAAAAACAATAAAATACTATAAATTTTTAAAATAAAAAATTTTCACAAAGAAATAATTAAATTTACTGTGATTACATTGCACCCTTTGAATAGTAGTATATTAAATGAATCGTCAAAAATGGTATAACATAAATTATTTTAAACAGGGGCGCAACAACTAAATTTCCAAAGGGGGAGGGGGCAATATACCTTTTTATAAAGAATCATCGATCCCCCCTATTCACCCGGGAAAATATGTATTTCAAGGTGGAAAATGGTGCTATTTAAGCAGTTTTATTATCTAAAAATTGATTACACAGCACTTTATTTGCCCCCGTTTGCCGACACTTCATGGTTTCAGAAGGGGGGGGGGGGAAATACCCTTCCACCCCCCCCCCCTGTTGTTGCGCCCCTGATTTTAAGTTTCAACTACAGTGGCAGTACGTTACTTTTACTATACATAGTCATGAGTAACGTGAATGAGAATGCAGGATCAAGAGAAGCGTGTTGACATCATGTAGTGCAGTAGGTTTGCAACCCTGCAGTTATTGCTGACGGAACAGGACTGGAAGCTGTTGAAGGACTTCAAGGACATTAAGGACTTCAAGGACAGTCGGTTTGGTCGATGTCGTGCAGCTCGACCTCCGGAGGTATAGTCCGGTCCACTTCCTCCGTGTTGCTGAGGTTTCTCGTTCGTGAAGACACGAAATACGACTCTGCAAACAATAAAAAAAAATACGAGCCAGTCCGAACGATTTCGATTCCACAGCTCTGGTCATGTAAAGCATTAAGTAATCATTAATGTTTCTCAACATTTGTATGAATATTGCCGCACATACAGGAATACAAAACTTTACTTACACAATGGTTGCCTCTCACAAGCAACCCCAAAATTATTAGTATATTATCCTTCTAATATTATAAACGCGAATGTTTGTAAGTATGGATGTTTGTTACTCTTTCACGTAAAACTACTGAATGTATTTGAATGAAATTTGGCCTACAGCTAGCTTATGGCCTGGATTAAAATATAGACCCCATATTAATATGAAATTCCATCCCTAAGGGAGTGAAAAAGTGATAATTTCATTTTATAACAGAAAAAGCATAGGTCATAGACATACAAATAGCGAGTGTCATTTCTCTATGTCTGACACCCGATCATACATACTGGTAAATTAATATTTTTCTCCTTGGTGAGACCAGTCCGCTTAGTGGAACTCGCAGCGGCTAGCAAAATAAAGGCGCTAATAACAGTTTTGTTCTTAACTTTGTCAATAGATAGAGTTGCCTTGAATTTTAAACGCACCATCGTTTGATGCGTTTGTCATGTCATTAATTTTTGTTTGTTTGTGCCGTATGCGTTCCTATACCATTCATCCGATTGCGATGAAATTTTGGTGATTTGTTATGCGCATGCCCATGAAGGTTACTGAGACGAGTTGGAGCACGAATCGTGTCAAAAAATGTGTTTATTTCATTTTATATAGCGGCACTTCGTCTGTTTTTGTTGTATAAGTGCGCACGCATGACACAATTTATTTAAATATAAAAGAGAGACAGAGATAGAGTGATATATATATAGAGTAAGATAGAGACTGAGAGATAAGTTGAGATAGAGCGAGGTATAGAGAATGAAATGGGTAAGATAAAGAGATATACCTATAGATGTATAGAGCTATATAGAGACTTATATATAGAAGATATAGAGATAGTGAGAAGTATATATGAAGATATGAAGAGATAAATAGAGATAGAGAGATACAAAGATGTATATAGATGTAGATAGAGATAAATATATATAGAGAGATGGACAGATCATTTGTATATGTGGAACTACTTCAAACATATTACAATACAAAACTGAATGAGGCATTCCAATGCAGGCCGAGAATTAGCTAGATAATGGAATCAATACTAATATTATAAATGCGAAAGTAACTCTGTTTGTCTGTCTGTCTGTCTGTATGTCTGTTTGTTTGTTTGTTACCTTTTCCCGGCTGAATGGCTGAACGGATCGTAATGAAATTTGGCAAGGAGATATATTATATCCTGGGGATGGACATAGGCTATCTTTTGTCTAAAAAAAATAAATTTTTAACGGGTTAAAAAATATATCTTAATTTTATGTAATGTGTGTCATAGATATACAAACTGTTAGTGTCATTCCTCTATGTCTGCCGAGCAATAGCTTTCAAGCCATTACGTTACGTTTTGCTATTGTAAGGAACTAAGTAGAGAGTAAGAAAAAAATAAAGATCTTGACAGTTTGTAGTGTCGCCATATTTGTTTCAATTTTCAATGCCGTTTTTGTATATTACAATTTAAATTGCAGAAAAAAATCATGTTTCATAAATACATAAATAGTGAGTGTGTGTCATTTCTCTATGTCCACGAGGTCTTGCCGCGTCAATTTTCTTCTTCGGGCGAACCCATCCGCTTAATTAAATAAACAGCTTTTATCGTTAAATGATTTCATGATTTATTTCATGAAAATCTGCTCTCATAAAAAAGTAAGTTTTATAGACATTCAATATCTCTCTCTCTCTCTCTCTCTCTCTCTCTCTCTCTCTCTCTCTCTCTCTCTCTCTCTCTCTCTGAAGATCAATCTATGAATCGTTACAAATTTATTTCCTTTATTTTTTTTTAGTTTGATTTGATACAATATGATTTCACTAAAAATCAATTTCTACCCCTTCCTATTTTCATTTCCACATTACGAAGTTTCACTTCTTCCGCGTGGAGGGACTCCACGCAATATTTTTGCATGCGATTAAAAACTATTTTTTAATGATGCCAAAGACGTATAACTTCTCATGCGCGTACCTAAGTACACGCACCCATTTTTTTTATTTAATTTCTTCTATATTTTTTTTTTTTTCACTCTACCTAGGGCACTCATAATTATTTTAAATTTCACGTGTATGTTTTCAATGTCATTCGAGTTGTAAATTTTTTTTTGTCAAATTGGTCATTATACTTTTTTCATTTTGTAAACATACGAATTTTAGGTATTATGACAAATAAAAAAATTAGTTACACTAACATTCTTAGGTTCTTATTGTGTGGATAGTTTGAAGTTTAATATTACGAACGTATATAAATTCTTAAACTTATAAATTTCTTCGAAATTTATTGATAGGTTGGTAGGGCCTACTATTTTTTCATATTTGTATAGTTGAAGTTTAATATTTTGTATGTACGTAAATTCTTTAACATAGAGTTATTTATTAATTTATTATTCATAGGTAGGTAATAAGTTTTTCTATTTGTCAATATTGTTATTATGGTAGATAGGAGTACAGTAAATGCCTACATTCTTATATTCCTTTATATCTCTTTCGATTTGGAGTGTTTCAGAGCAATTCGGGGTCCTCAACATCACCCCCCCCCCCCCCCAGGTGGTTAAAGCCCCAAAATTTCGAAAGTTTAAATATTTTTTTAAATATTTCTCTTTCGATTTTAAGTGTTTTCGAGTCATTCAGGGTCCTCGAACCCCCCGCTCCCCCTCTAGGAAAAAGCCCCAAAATTTCGATAATTTTAGGAATTTCAAATATCTATTCTTTCGAGATGGAGTGCTTCGAAACATTCGAGGTCTTGAACCTCCACCCCCCCCCCCCCTAAAAAAGTGAAAGCCACAAAATTTCAAAAAATTGGAGGAAATTGTATTAAAATTAAGTCATTACGAACTAAAGTGTGCGGGGAATGGTGGAACTTTTACCCAAAGTCGACTTCCCACCCAATTTTGAGGGAGGGGGGAAATGCAAAACCCCAAAATTTAGAAAAATTTCTTAAATTTAAGTATACTTTTTTACTATTTGGAGTGTTTCCGAGCCATTCGGGGTCCTTAAACTACCCTCCTCCCACAAGGAGTCAAAGAGCCAATAATAAAAAAAATTCCCAAAATTTCGAAAACCTATTCTCTTTCGATTTGGAGTGTTTACGAGCCATTCGGGGTCAACGACATCACCCCCCCCCCCCCCTTCACAGGGTTCAAAGCCCCAAAATTTAGAAAGTTTCAAAAATCATTCTTTTCGATTTTTAGTGTTTCCCTGCCATTCAGGGTCCTCAAAATAACCCCTCCCCCTCTGGGTACAAAGCCCCAAAATCTCGAAAATTTCAGGAATTTAAATATTATTTCTTTCGAGATGGAGTGTTCCGAACCATTCGAGGTCCTGAACCTCCCCCCCCCCCCCCCCCATCCTTTTTCTCAAAAGAGAAAGCCAGAAAATTTCGAAAAATTGGAGGAAATTGTATTAAAAATAAGTCATTACGAACTAAAGTGTCCGGGGGATGGCGGAACGTTTACCCAAAGACGTCTTCTCCAACAAATTTTTGGTAAGGGGATTGGGGGAATGAAAAACCCCAAAATTTCGAAAAATTTCTTAAATTTAAGAATACTTTTTTACTATTTGGAGTGTTTCCAAGCCATTCGGGGTCCTCAAACTACCCTCCCCCCACAAGGAGTCAAAGACCCAATAATTAAAAAATTTCCCAAAAAGTTCCAAAAACCTATTCTCTTTCGATTTGGAGTGTTTACGAGCCATTCCGGGTCCTCAACCACACACCCCAAAATTAAAAAAAATTAAAATATCATTCTCTTTCGATTTTTATTGATTCCCAGCCATTCAGGGTCTTCAAAATCACCACTGAGGACAAAG
Source organism: Bacillus rossius redtenbacheri (assembly GCF_032445375.1). Lineage (NCBI taxonomy): Eukaryota > Metazoa > Arthropoda > Insecta > Phasmatodea > Bacillidae > Bacillus > Bacillus rossius. Next base: position 39,980,264 of record NC_086339.1, on the reverse strand, counting down.
CCCCAAAATTTCGAAAATTTCAGGAATTTCAAATATCATTTCTTTCGAGATGGAGTGTTCCAAACCATTCGAGGTCCTGAACATCAACTTTCCGCAAAAGTGAAAGCCCTAAAATTTCGAAATATATGAATATATATAATTGGATGTTGGAATGTATGACGTCGATAAACTCTTACACCGTTTGACCGATCGCCATAAAATTTGGCACATCGAAGTGTTTTTATCATGAAGAAGGTTTTTATGCTATCCATTTTTTTTGTAACTCGCCGCTAGATGGCGCTGTAGCGCATCAACTTCTAAACCTTTCAACCGATCGCCATGGGTAAACAGAAAATCATAGGTCACAGATACACAAACAGTAATTATGTGTCATTTCTTAATGTCCAACACACTGGACATATCGCTATCCATTTTGCTGTAAATCGCGGACAATATATCACCCGGTGTTCAGCCCGGGCAAAGCCGGGTACTGCAGCTAGTCTTTTCAATATTAGTAATCTCTTATTTTTCAGCTTTTTTCTGTATTGCTTTATAAAGTCTAAATTAAATACAGACCAGGTAAATAACTATAAACTGGCAGAACAACGTCTGTTGGGATCTGAAAGTGATATAAATTAATTTTCACACTTGACATTCAAATTAAGAAGACAATTACTAACTACATCTGATTTCGAAAAAGGTCCCCTTCACCCTGTGTTCAGCCCGGGAAACGCCGGGTATTGCAGCTAGTAACACTTAAAACAGAAGTGAGCAGAAAAAAAGTACTATGGATGTAAAGAAAGCGAACAAAGCAATGCTCTTTTAGGAAAATTCATTCCTACATTAAATGTAATGTTTTCCATGTATCAACACTAGACTTACTTTCTTCTCCCTCCCTAAACATTAACTTAAATACTTCAAACAAAATACTTAACTTGGTATGTTGACAATCTCAAAACCATTTGAATTAAATATAGGCCTGGAAGACGGCGATGCATACAGCAACCATGGGTACTTGAAGATTTGACCATTATGTACATCTTGAATGCTACTTTGGCACATTGTTTTTTTTTTCTGTACAAGCTTGCCACTGCCACTGCGTTTTTTTTTTACAAATTCACTGCAGTTTATGATAAATAGTTACTAGCGACGTGTTTCAAGAACATGTCTTAAAAGTATCATTGTAAACAATTAGAGGATCGGACAAAGCCTATTAGGGGATCAGAAAAAAAATAATTGGAGAATCAATACCAAATCCTTTGCTGGGTTGTTTTGTGTTCCACGTTCCCTCGATTTCAAAACAGGTTTCCACATTGAATCAAGACTCATCTGAAAACAGGTGGGATCTTTCCATTGACGATATTCCTTCGCCCAGTTGATACCTGATGTGATCTCTCCTGTTTGTGGGACACACACCATGGGCCTAAGTGCATAGAGGTCAACTGCAAGACAGTTTGAGATGACACCCGGCGTCCTCTTGCTGTCTGCAAGGCACATTGCAGTAGCGTTGTATTCTGCCACCGTTCAAACCGGCTCACAACACACGCTTTTTGAAAACATATCTAATATCTTTTTTTTTAATCTCCTTATTACATGTGTCGTATCACTTTGCTTTATAACTTTGTATAACTTTATAACTTCGTATAACTTTTGTCTGATCCCTTCATTTTTCGAAAAGTGTAATTTAAATTTTTTTAACACTGCATTCATGCCCAGACCGTTTAAATGCTGCAGCGTCATAATGATCATGTCGTGTTGACGCATTAAACATTGATCAATTTTCTAATTATGTATGGGTAAAAAGTGTTCAGAACTCATTTTCACACAACATGCATTCAACTTGTGTAAATTTTACACACTACTCTCTTGGAATTTATTTAGATTTCAATACATAAACGAATAGTCTTAAAATTGATACATTATGTCTAATTATAATTGTAAGGCACACATTCCTGTCTTAAAACCATTTATTTTTACAGAAGGCAAATTCACAAGGTATTTTGACTTTTATAAAACACAAATAAAAATTAAAAATAATTATTTATGTGTCCGGACAGGCTCTCCGTACGAGAATGTCTCAGCATGTTGAAGTGGTGATGTGGACCATCCGCTTAGCTCTGACAGCTAAGAGCAGAATGACGCACGTTTATGGTACTTTCAGGCGACACGGCAAGTAAGTGCTGTATTCCCCCAGGTAAATGGTTCTCTACGTGGAAAGGTTAGAGCAGAGCTCTGCATCAAATGGCATCATACATGTGTTTGTGGTTACCAGTGTGCCGGAAATTTTGTATTTCGACACGTTTTTTTTTCTAATTTTATTATAATTTTAAATTATTTTTGGAAATTTTATTTTTCTTTATAATTTGGTTACTTTGGGTGATTTACTCTTGATTAGGCTGGTGTACCCTCCTTAGTTAAACTTTGTGCCAGTAGACCGAGGCACCTTTTCTCAAGGATAAATCTGAGCTTTTGCAAATATAAGACTTCGTTGGCAGCCCGTTTAACATTTCCCTCGCTTGCAGGCACGTCCCAGGTCTGTAACATTACTTCACTTCATGACTAAAACTGCATACAACAGCGCTGGACGATATGTTACCATTTCTCAGAGACGAGCTGACCTTAGCCTTTACCGTCACGCATACGTCTTAGGTTCACTCCATGAAAGTCACGACTAGGACGCTCGTTCCCAGCCTCGTTGCGTTTTTTGCCCACCCCCTCCCATCTTGGTTCTAAGAATTCAGCTCCGGAGCATTGCCCTGCCGTTAACCCCGCCAAGCGTTGGCCGGCGTCAAGGACGACTTGCATAAAAAAATGTGTGTTCAAAGATGGACCACCCCACGACATCTAGCGGCAGAAACAGTAACTTCTTATCTTGGCCGCCAGAGTGCAGCACCTGACGGCGCCATTAACCTCTGGTTTAAGCAGACGTCTTGGGCGAGTCGATTCTTTTTTATTTCAGACACCCCTCAACAGGTAGCGCTAAAGTCGGCCAGTGCTACCAACTTCGAGACATCAAAGTCAGAGTTTTTTATGATGCCCACTCGGGGAACTTCGGAACCTTTTCGGTCCGCACGTCCCAGCTCCCCCCCCCCCCCTCCACTTTTGATTGAACATTTACTTTTAATTACGAGACGCGGTTCTTCGCGAGACACTTCGCGTCGCGACTGCAGACGGACCGTTTGTGATTATCGGCGGATCAACGCACTGCAAGACTTCCATCCGGCCGCAACCGACGATGTAGTCGCTTAAATAAGGGATGTTATCCCTGTAATCTTCTTCAAGTAGTTGAGTCCGTCTGCATAGTATAAAGAGTAATAGTTATTTTCCTTTAATTAATTTTTTTTTTGAAATGGTAGAAATGTCCGCGCCAGCCGCGTGTTTGCGGTTTCCAGTTCCTGGCTGGCGACGCATCAGAAAATAGAAGCCAACTTCCCTGTCTGGTGAGTTACGATCCGCGACATTCTCCAACCTCCCCTTAACTTTTGCGGGCATTCTCTGCCCAGTTTATACTGTCTGTGTACAAGTTCTGATCAGTTTTGATTCGGACTGTTCCAGACAGGGTCCGAGAGCCGGACGCCGAATTGACATTTTCATCTCCCTTCCTCAACAAGACACAAGCGCCCTGGCATCATGTTCCCGCGTGATCTCCGGGAAACGAAGCCCCGATCTCCGGTGCTTCTGTATCTTTAAACTTTTTCTGTACTTTCCTAAATTACGCCGTCAGACGCAGTTTATCATATAAACATAATTTCTGGACTTTAAGTATATATACTGGGATAGTTTAAACATATTTGTATTTTTTTATTGGTTTATGTATTTTTTAAATGAAAACTTTTTATAATTGAATTTCGGGTCGACCCATATTTTTTTCTTTCTGAATGTACCTGAGATCTGTTTAAGTACGTAATTGATATTGTATGTTTATATTTTTTTTAATACCTGTTATAAATTTTCATTTAATAAATTTGACGTAATTATATTCAGACGGAATCACACCTTGTTTCTGTTCATTTCAAATATCATTGTGAAACATAAAATATCCCTAGCTTACCAGATCTACGAGTTTACATTGGAGCCCGGTCGCTTGCTTACCAACTCAACGATTAGAACTTCCGAGTAACAGGCGATTTGCCTAAAGGCGGTTTGCCTAAACATGAATTCGTTACGCCGATTTGCCTAAAGTCATTTCGCCTAAAGGCGTTTTGCCTAACGTCGAATTGCCTAACGGCTATTTTCCTAAAGGTGATTTGCCTAAAGGCGTTTTGCCTAAAGGCGTTTTGCCTAAAGGCGTTTTTCCTAACGTCGTTTTGCCTGACGGCGTTTTGCCTAACTCCTATTTGGCCAACGGCGTTTTGCCTAACGGCGATTTTCCTAACGGCGTTTTGCCTAACGGCGTTTTGCTTAAACGGCGTTTTGCCTAAAATTAGGCAGAACGCCTTTAGGCAAAACGACACATGCCCGAACTTCCGAGTCACGTAACGGAGAGTCGCAGGACCTTTATGATATTGAAAGATTTCCCAGTAGCACCAGAAGGCATTTATGTATTTCTATTCATCCTCAATTAGGATATATATAATTATTTAAACACAAATTTATTTGTATTGGTATAAGTGAGTCATATTTTAAAATAAATTATCTGAAATAATATGGGTGATTTTGGAAAATTCTATAAAAATCTGGAACTTGCTTTATGTTCAAAGAACCCCGTATGTTCCTTAAAAAAAGTTATGGAATCCATATTGGCAAGATAAACTTAAAATCAATATTAATTAAGGTTATTATATTATTATATTATTATGGAGTTCACATTTACGAGTAAAAGAAAAAAATTGATTAATTTGTTTGTTTTTTTAACGGATATTACTATATTTACTTAGTTCCAAATTTTCACATTGGCATCCGTGTGGAAAAAGACGAATGGTATAAAACATTCGGGGATTTTGTTTAAGTAATACTAAGAAAACTGCGAATCAACTTATAAGTTGGATAATAAATTTGATATCTGTACTGTTTATTTAAATGTATATGAATTTGTTTCAAATATCCTTAAATAATGGGAGGTATTTTAATAAGGTAAATTATTTAATTATCCTAAGCACAGATTTAACCACAGTAAATTAAAGTCTTAGTGTAAACGATGACATATATTTAGTCAAAATTAAATGGGTGCATGTTAAAAAAATTTTTAACTGTCCATCTCATGTAATAAAAAGTAGCCTAGTGTGATTTCATATAGGTAAAATATTTCCTCAAACACTCTGTAACATTTTTTTAAAATCAAATACTTAATCTATACAAAATATTAAAAAGCTTTACCCATTACCATTAAAAGATTTATCATTATCACGGTTTTGTAATAAATAAAATATTTGATGCGACTGATAATTTATTTTACCTATTTCATTAATAACATTGTTTGGAATAAATCACACACTTTTTTTAATGGTGAGGTATGAGAAATACCCTGTAATTGAAATGTGAAGCAGCGGGTTATTATATAGTATATTTATATAAATAAACAAAATACAAATACAATTATTTGTTTGTAATTCGAATCATGGTGGCGACTACAATACCTAGACTATCTTAGATGATTTTATGGAGGCTGCAAATTCAAAATTAATTTTCTGCGTAAATTAAATAAAAATCTTATAACAACAGTGATTATTTTTTACGTGATGTCTAATAAATCTATGAACGCCCGCTGCACGCACGAAAAAGTGTCCCGTTACGCACATTGACCCGTAACGCTGTGTCCCGTTACGCTCATTGTACGCTTGCGCCGCATCTATCTCTCTCGATTGGAACAACCATAGATTTGACTTTTTCGAGGCACATTAAACTTGAAACACTCCCATTCGTTTCCTAATTTTTCTATCATCTTCCTATCCTTAACAGAATAACAAAGATTGGTAGATGTTAAATAGCAAACATGTATAAAGGTTATAGTTAAAATAATCTCTTCGTTAAAGTAATAAACATATTTGAATTAATGAGTGCAATAAAAGTAAATTTATCACTTAAATTGCAGATTTCATTTCACTCCTTCTTTGTATCCATACAAAATAGTGATAATTCAATAAAAATGATTCAATTTTATTCATACAAGTATACGATCATTTCATCAATTTTTGTTATGAGTTTTTACGTTAAACTATCGTCCGTAAACCGACTTTACAGACAACCAATTTTTTTTTGTATAATTATGTACTTGCTATTTGGTTTTGGCGCATCCCTTGATAAGAGGTTCAACAGTATCTTATTGTTAGTGTTCAAATTTACTAATTACTAGAATGGTTGTGGTTATTTACTGAATTTAATGATACAAAACTCACAAAGATGTAAGTGGCCAAGTTATGAGTACTTTATTTTGGTCCAAGTTATTTTCAATAAAATATTAATAAAATATGAATCATTAATAATGTTTAACTGCGAAGTCATATTATTAATCTTAGTAGTGTTTAAACACTTATACTCCTGCAGAAAATTGAAATTGTAATATCTATAAAAGTATCAAGACTGAAGATTTTATTTGTTTTAAATTGCAATGTCTTTTTTTTTAATTTCGCTATTCATTATGAAAAAAATGGTTTAAAATACAAGGTTTTCAGAAGTTCACTGTAAAAAATTGTTTGTTACGTTTTTCCTGACATTCATTAAGTTAAGTCCCAACAATCTGTAAAAATGTAAGTTTTCATAATCGTTAGTTTAAGTTTATTTTACTTTCCAAGTCACTTTTATATGTCTTTAATTTTTTTAACCCCAAAATAACAGCAAAAACACGGGAGGTATCTACTAAGTATTAAAATATATATTTTTTAAATAAATAAATAATTTAAATATTTTATCATTTATCTTATCATTTCCCAGTGGCGTAGCGTGCCATCTCGGCGCCTGGGGCGGGAGACCCATTTTGCCGCCCCCATTCTATAGGTGCTTAATTAAAATTAAATTTCACATGCAATGAGGTACCTTTTATTGAAGTTAAAATAGGATGAGAGGTTTTACAAGCGGATTCTACGGGCCTTATGAGCAGCGAAGTCAGAAATAATTTTGTCAAAATCAATATTAGCAGCCAATTCTTGTTCAATCGACAATATAGCCAAGTTTGATAGTCTAGCGGAGCTCATAGTAGATCTGAGGTAATTTTTTATTAGCTTCAACTTCGAAAAACTTCTCTCACAACTTGCAACACTAATCGCCAAAGTCAAATATATACGAATCAAGATGACTATATTTGGAACCGAAATTCCGAAATTCAGTTTTTGAATGAACTGGAGGAGCTACAGTGGTCCTTTACCACTTATATCTTCCTCTGATTCAGAACAGGCAACAACAACAAACTGCTGAAGACGCTTCCGCTCCATCTGAAACTCGTCCTTGTCGATGTCTTCTAATACATGGGAAAGATCACACTCGAACTTGCTGTCCAAAAGTTTCGCTGGCATCAAAAATCCGAACTTGTCCGATATTTCTTGAATTTGCTGGAATCGAGTCGTCATTTCTTGAATGATCTTGTCGAATGATGCGATAATCTCTCGACGGATTTCCTGTTCGTGAGACAAAGCTGCATCTTCAGAAGATTCATCGCCATGCAAGCGTTTTTTCCTGCGAATTCTCCTCGTTTTGAGTTCGATTCCGAGTTTTTCGCAGAGAGTCTTAGCAAAGTCAATTGCTTCTTGCACGAAACGGTCTCTACTTTCCACTAAGAGGGTTTTCAAAGCGCAGAGTTTCTGAGCACACTCATCCACACTTAGTCCTCGTTGCTGCAGGTAAATCTGTGCGTCATCTACTTCAGGTAGCACTGCAGCCCAAAAGCCAAGAAAAGTTAGGAAGTTAAATGACTGCATGGCTGTCAGGAGAAGACTGGCTCCCGATATTGTTTCGGAAGTTTGAGATGAATCTGTTAATTGTTCCAGTACCTCAAGAACTACCTCAAACTTATTTTTAAGCATCTTGACAGCTACATGTCTAGCGCTCCAGCGCGTTTCAGTGACTCGTTTTACTGCTTGACCTGTGACGGCAACCAAAGCGTTCCATCGAACAGTTGATGCGGAAAGAAGGCAAACAGCTTCTCCAGAGTTCCAAAAAACGTCACGGAATCCACTGATTCAGAAGCAGCGTGTACCCCAGCCAAGTTTAGGGAGTGGTTTGTGCATGCAACGAATATAGCTTTCGGATTCAGTGCTTTAATCCGGGCTTCAACTCCATTGTGGATCCCTGACATTGTGGCAGCATTGTCATAAGCCTGTCCTCTCAGATTCTGTATGTACAGTCCGTCTGATGTTATCTTCGCGATTATATCGTTTCTGAGATCTTCTGCATTTTTTCCTTTTGGTTCGAAGAAGTCAATGAAAGATTCTACCACGGCGACTTTTTCTCCTTCGATATGTACGTTTCGCAGAACTTGGCTCATTTGGTCATTGTGGGAGATGTCTGGTGTACTGTCGAAGATTACGCAATAAAATTTAGCTTCTTGAATACGACGTATGATGGTGGATCGAACTGGCTGTCCCAGTAAGTTTATAAATTCATTCTGGGTTTCTGGGTATAGATACGGAACTGAGACTCTTGCTCCCAGCTTTATCTTTGTCAGGTGTTCCATTAGAAGAGGGTCGTATTTAGCTACGAGGTGCACTAACTCCAGAAAGTTCCCGCGATTGCCACTATCATCTCCTCGAATGTCTTCTCGATGTCCTCTGAAGGCCAGATTCTGTTTGGCTAAGAACTGGATAATATTCAGCAACCTATACAGTACATCCCTCCACTTCTTCTCCTCACTTTCGAAAACTTCTTGTTGTTTCTGATCGATGGTTGCTTTACAGTTCAGGCGAACTTCCAACTCCTTCCATTTCAAGAAGCTCTGTTCATGGCCCAGGCTATTTTCATGGTCTCCTATTCTTGAATTTAGCTTCCACCATTTGTTGAATCCTTCTTCAGATGCGAAGTTAGAGCCGGAATTGCCAAACAGCTTTCAAGAAAAACAATGCAAGGATTGCTTCAAAGGCGAGTACACCATCCATGTTCGGAGAATCTTTTCGCCGTTAGATAATGGTTTGTAGAACCACTCTTTGGTTAGTTTTCGAGTACCGCCTTTCGTTGAAGTCCCTGAGCGAACAAAATCGGCAAATTTGGAATCGATGTGCTGTACTGAGTCAGATCCGCGACGTACTAGAAGCGTTCTTACTTCATCTGTCATAGGAGAAGGCCAGCAACCTACATCGTCGAGATTCACATCTTTGATTTCGGCAGGAGCAGAAGGCACGATTTCAATTATGTCTTCTTTGGCAACATTCACTTTTTCTGCAGGCTTATGACTAGATGCTTGAGGTACTTTTTATGAGTCGACTTCGTCTTGACCCTGCTCTGTGGTGGGACCAGAACTACTTCCAACTGCGACGGCAGGTACGTCTTCTTCTTGTACCTGTAAAATAAGTTATGTATTCCCATGAATATTGGCCGGAGGACACGTTCGAATTTCAAATAAGTATTTTATCTATCACAAAACAAAAGTGGTTTTGGTGACGGCGCGGTTTGCCGGGCTTATAGGAAAATTTACAAACAAAATTGATTTTGTATGGCAGCTACCTTTTTTAGAGTTTCCCGGTAAAAACTGACTGAGTAAGCCATGTTATAGATGTTATTAAAAGATGAAATGACGAGAAATTTGAGAAAAATCGTTGGCGCCATTTTTGAGCTAAATGAAAAATTATGTTTTCTTTGTATGACAGGTACCATAAATAATCAAGTTATCCAAAAACAAAAAAAAAAATATTCCTAGACTACTACTAGATTCACAAAACATCCCCTACTGAAGTTTTAAATTCAAGTAGCAGGACAAAATTCAGTCGTAAACTTAAAAAGATGTACCTTAACTCAATGTAATTTATGTTAATATACTCCATACTTTTTAAACAATAATCAATGTTCAAACAGCTATTAGAGCAATTTTAAGTGTATTATAAAATAAGATTGAATGAACGAGTGTGACTCCGTACTCGCAGACAAACCTAGGTGAATAGGTTTTGCGAGACTAATGTAAGAAATATTGTAACTTTTGTAAACAATAAATAATAATAATAATAAATAACTGGAGTAATTCTAGGCCATGCATGATTCTAGATGGAGGAATCATATACCTACTTACACTGGAATCACTTCCGCTGCTGCAGGATGCCACCGAAGACGTTAACGTGGCTTTCGAACCAGAACTGGAACTAAAATATTTCAGTAATGCACCTTGAGACTTCTTCGCATCTGCTTCTTTCTTAGCCTTTTTTTAAGGAATTCCGCACCGCTTTCTTTGACTCTTTTCATTTTCAAAAACTAGTTCAAAGATTGGGTAAAGTTCTAAATGTTTAGTTTTAGAAGATTCAACAGTATTTAAAAGATCGAAAGACAATCAAAACGACTTTCGTTCCGTATCCGAAACACTCGCGAAACAAACATACGAGTAAAGCGTGATTGCGTAACGGTACTTCACGATGCACTAAAACAAACAAAGATCAGTACTGTAGCATGTGTGCTACAGCTGCTACCTTTGAAAATGTTTATGTTGGCAGAAATGGTTAACGTATTTTATTAATCTTTCGGATGGCCTGGTAATACGAGTTATTTTGGATTTAAGTTTGTTATATGTTGTTTTAAAAAAGAAATTTGTAATTCTTGTTTAGTCTTATTATTTTTAAGTTTAAGATTTTAAGTTATTAAATTGGTCTGGAAAGTTCGAGGACACTACCGAATATGTTGGTAATCGCTGCGCTAGACGGCGCGCGAGCAGAACAGCTGATTGTGTGACGTCAGGTGAGACGGGCGAGCGGAGTCGCCTGGTAGGCCCAGGCGGGCGCGCACGTGAAGTAAAACGCGGGTTGGCCATGGTGATGGTTCCACATCGAAGTAACTGTATACGAGTGTTCCTTTTTTAATATGAACGGGGTTCATTTATATAATTTAGAATGCTTTGATACGATGAACGCGAGTGGTTGGTGAGGCGTGTGTGAATATCGCGACGATTTTCCAAGGATGAATTATGTGCGCCGAAATAAACTCCAAGACGGTATGGCGAAGGATTCGTCATATCCGTACAATTACCTGCAGCTACGGTAACGTATAATGGCAAGGGTTTGCCATTAAAAACACTCGTGAGCAAACGAGTGTAATTGGTGACCGGACATCACGACGTCAAAAAGCAAGTAAGTGCCAGCCGTGCCACTGCCCCGTTGACCCCTTTGACCCCTGGTGCGAAACTATAATTTGTGGATTTTGGAGATTTAAATTAACGGACTAATAAAACTGAAACTGGGATTTTACGTTCTGCGTGTTTCACCCAATCCCTGCCAGACCTAGAAGAAAAAAGGCGTCGACCGTTAGAAAATGACAACTGAGAAGGGCTTGTAAACCCATAATTTGTAATTTGCTAAATTTTTGGTATATTTATTTGCATGTTAAGGTGTGTCAATTTTTTGCTAGATTTCGCCTATGTTAATTGGTATTTACAGCGGTGATACGCCCGGTGCGTATCTATATTTGTATTTGTATTTGTATTAATATATATTGTTATATATTTTTAATGCCTTTTTGGTAATTATATTTACTTTTCGGAGCTCCGAAGTATATGATCAAATTATAATTTTTTGGGGGAATTGTTAAAGTTTTTTTAGTATTATTATGTAGCTATTTTTTTATAAGTAGTAATAGGGTATGTATTTTATGACGGATGCGCCGATTTGTGATGAAACGATTTTATGATATATTTATTAAATGTTGTCATATAAATTTTGCGTTTTTTTAACTTGCTGCCTCCTCTCACTGTTCGAACCTTATTAGTGTTTTTTAAGCCTGCTATTAGTTTGGGTTTTAATATTTTTTTGGGTTTACCTGCGCTCGCGGTACGGGGCAATATAGGAGTTTTACTGTGTCCCGGTTTGCGGAAGTTGTTTGGTTTGCCCTGTGTTAAGGTCAAACTTTACAGTACAATGCGTAGTACTAAATTCAATGAGTGCGAAAGAGAGGCATCGACACGGGCCGACGCGTGAAACAAAAGATTTTGTATGAGTAATGAACATAATAAGGAGTGCCGCTCAACTCGGCTCGCGCGCGCCGGGCGGCGCGGCGTGATGCGGTGTTGCTGTTCGTATGTAAACAAACAAACTTTATAAAGAGCTCTGTCAGTGATTTCGCAGTTTTTCTTTTAAATAAATATTAAAAAATAGTTGGTGAGCAAAATTTTAGATAAAAATGGAACATTATAGTGTGTGTGACACATGTAATGAATGAATCATAGATCAGATCTCAACCCGCTTCACCGGCGACCCGCCCCCGCGGGCTGCCGCCCGGGGCGGGCCGCCCCCTCCGCCCCACACACGCTACGCCACTGTCATTTCCCATTCTTCCAAAACTATTTCATTGCCCGACATATACTGTTCTCAGTTCTAAGGATTGCTATGGAAATAAACTTATAGTTTTATAAAACAAAAAACCCAGCTTTTATCGTTGAATTAACTAAAAATCTAAAATGAAAAATTTAAATTTAATCTTTTTGTCCAACAGCCAAATAATGAACCACAAATCCGTTTAACTAAGAACGTACGGTGCTTGGTATCATTTGTTTTTTTCCCTTAGTGACAGGATTCTTAAACCAGGGGACCCAGGCCCCCTAAGGGCCCCCCCCCCCCCAACCAGGTGATCTACACTCCGGGGGTGCTTGATATCATTTGTATAAAATTTTCTATCACTCATTTATAGTGTAGTCTTTACTAAAATGAAAGAAGAGAAGCACCCCACGCTTTTAGTTATACAGAGTTGTGATGCATTACTTGGCTGTTGGACAAAAAAAATTAAAATTTTATTTTTTAATTTATAGTTCATTCAATTTATAAAGCGGTTTTCTTTTTCGGTTCTTGAAACTATAAGTTTATTTTTTTCTTTTTTAGTTTAAAAATGAAGTAGAAATTTTGAATGTGAGTAACTGTAACCAATTAAAAATACTAAATATGAGTATTAATTTGTTACGATGAATTTAAAATTAGTTGTTAATGTTCTCTTAATCTAGTCATTTCAGTTAATGCGTCAACATTACATGAGACTTTTCTTGTTATCTTAGAGCAATCAAGTTCTTCTACTTAGAGACCATCCAGTGACTTTAAGCGACTAAGAGCTACATAAGTCTGTCCAGCAGCAAAGAGACGCGATCCCAAATAAACTGCAGCCTTACATTTTATGCACGATCTATGCCCAACTCAGTATCAATGGCAACATTCACCTTTCAGCAGAACCATAGCTGTATTTCGCTGGAAACTGAATGGCTATTGGTTTAATTATGTTTACACCATCTGTGCCGAAGTTAACACTGACAGATGGAATGTACGTATTATACACTTGATCACGGAGGTAAAGTGGCCAGATAATTTCATATATAGTACCCATATAACCATTAATGAACCCCGGGGACATTTTACACCGTAACCCGACCTCGAAAACACTCTAAATCAAAAAGGATATAATTTTTGAAAGTTTCGAATTTCGGGGCATTGCCCCCCTCCCTTTTCCAAGGAGGAGAAACTCAAACCCCGGGCACATCTTCCACAATAACACGTCCTCGGAAAAAACTCTAAATCTAATATAATTTACTTTTATAAATTTCAAAATTTAGGGATATCACGCCCTTTCCCTTACCGGGGCATATTTTCCACCATAACCCAACCTTTTGGATCGGAAACATTCCAAATTAAAAAGTGTTTATTTTAATAATTTCCAAATTTTTGGGTCATTAATTCCCCCACCCCCACCCACCACCCGGGGCACATTCGACTCCGGGGCAAATTTCCACCATGCCCCGACCTCATGGATAAACAAACAGCATGGTTACTACCCATTGTACTAAATAAGGTTTATTTAACATTCTGACCCCCCATTCCCCCTTAACACTAAGGCCTTAAGCTATCAAAATATTGAATTGTCAGAGGTTCTTTATATGTATGCAATACATCGGACGTCGAAAAGTCGGTAAAATTGAATGGAAAATTTTTATTACATAGTCTATTTATTCATACGTACAAATCAAGCAAATCAAAGCGTGGAAAAAAAGGAAAACTAACTTATTTTTACTGAAAAGGTAATTTCAAATCTTTCATAAAGCTATGTTCAGAAACCATTCAGAAGCAACGTAATAATATATATATATATTTTTTTTAAATTTAATAAGTGTTTATGTTAGATATATATTTATAAATGCTTCTTACCTAGTGTAACGTTTGCTCTCTCGTTGGTGAAGCAACCCCATATGATCGCATAGTTTATGTAGTCAGTGCTCAAGATGTAGTGCTTCAGCGGAGACACTGGAACTAAAAATTAGAGAACACCTTTCTGAATTAAATCAAAACGAAAAATCAGAAAAGTTAAAAAATATGCACAAAAAAATTGTATCACAAAAAAAGTTCTCAAATAACTACAGCAGCAGTTTAACGGAAAAAAGAGGTATTTTTTATTTACTTTGCGCACCATCAGAACGCTTTAAAAAGATCAAGGTTAAATTGGTTTAATTAGAAATTTAGTGAAGTTTTCTAGAACGTGCAAATACTCAGTTTTATTTTTTTGTGTTATTCGGTACAAATAATGAAAAAAGGACTGAAACGAATGAGAGGAGAGAAGCGACAGAACCGTATTAAAATTTCACAGGACATATGAAAAAACTTGCAGATAGTGAACTGAGTGCTTATCAAAGTACTTAAAAAAGGGTGCACACAACACACGAGGTTCAAAACAATGTCAGTAAATTGGAGTGGCTACAGTACCATCGGTTTGATCTCATATAAAGCGAAAATTATGAACATACTACTTGAACAGAAGCCAAAGTAACGCTGTTAGACAAAATATTTTATTTTAAAATGTGCTACTTTAGTTGTAAGGTTTTTCACAAAAAAAAAATCTTTTAAAAACAAAATTTAAAATAAAAAAAGAATCTTTGTGAAATAAAATGAATCAAAACATTTTTCACAAAGTGGTATACGTCGCATGGATTTTCAGAAAAAAATAAAATGACGAAAGTTCAAAAAATATTCGTATTTCTGCGAAATATTTGAGTACTGACTCTTTGTTTAATCATTTCAGTAAACCGGGGGACAATACAATTATTTTTTTTATTTCTAAAACCAATATAATATAAATAAGAAGAAAAAGGTTAAAAATCCTTACGATTATTTATTTAATAAGAGGAAAATAAGGGTAATTTTAAAACCAAATATCAGAGTGAGGCTGGATTGAAAGATAGATATGGTTCGTATAACCTATTTATTCAATTGTAACTAAATATGATATTTCAGGAGACACTCAAAGAAATTAGAAACATCAAAGTTTTAATGCTCACTAAAGTTGAATTATTTTTTTTTGTTTCAGTTATGAAATTAAAGAAATTGAAGATCAGTAGTATATGAATGTATTTCCTGAGGCAAGAGTAAGTGTAATTGGGATTGTCGGACGCCATTTTGGAATGTGACGTTACAGCGTACATAATGGTGTCAAATTTCCTTAAATTTTTTCAAAATCCCTAGAAAAATTCCCTATTTCGGAGAAAATATTCCCATTCTGAGGGGAAATTTGCCATTTTATTCCCTTACAATTCCATAGGATTTAAAATTCCTATAAGCAACTTAAAACTCCTAAAAGCAATCCGCCCTAAGCCGCTGAGATTAGGATCTTGACCTCGGCCACTATAGTTGCTCTTTTTGCTACGGCCGCCATACTGAAAGTCCATAAATATTATCCGATTTTGATGTGAATACTATTAAAATTTATTAAAAAAATAATTGATTAAATTTTTATAACAAATTCTTCCGCCATTTTTAAATTCGTCCGCCATATTGAAATTCCGTAATTATTATCCGATTTTAATGGGAAAATTTTTAAAATTCATTAAAATATTACTTAATTCAATTTAGATTAAAAATTTATAAAAATGTACAGAGTTTAAGCCCAGTGAGGAAAAGCGACTAAAAATTGCAGCGTATCCTTACTCCACGGAAGCCACCAGCAGACAATTTGCTGCTGCTTTTGTTTAAGGCTTGCGATCTTAAAATATGGGTAGCAGTCCAGACATGTGCGGAGTTGAGTTGGAAACATTTTTTTAAAGAATTTCTTTTACAATGGTTGCGTCTCCGCGGATAAATAAGACTGCTCCTGGTCAGTCGTGGAGATTGTCACTGTCTGCTGTCCCAACGGGGGACAGTGACAAGACTTATCTTGATGTTTCGTGTACGGCCACGTGGAATCTTTCATGAGTGTGACGCCAATGCATAGGCGTACCCAGGATTTTTTCGGGGGGGGGGGGGGGGGGGTTCTTCCAAATATTTATCGGGGGGGGGGGGGCCTTCTGATTTTTAAGAAAAACTGCATAAACACCAAAAAATAATTGTTCATAATAAACTTTTTTAAGCTTACAAACTTTTTACAGAAGAATTCTTCTATTTTTTTTTTGGCAAATTCAGTAACCACATTCTCCGGGTTGATGTGGATGTTGCAGTGGACCTTCATGAACCAACCACTGCAATTCAAATATGTTTACGTTAACTTAACAATTGGGCTGCTTGGTGACGTTCTCTCTCGTCGCTCGGTGTGAAACTTCAGAAAATGAGTTTCGAATGACATGAGAGTTCATAATATTCTTGCCTTTATTTCGGTGGGGGGGGGGGGGGTTAAACCCCCCAAATCACCCCCCCCCCCTTGGGTACGCCTATGCGCCAATGGACTTTCAGGTCAGGTTCCGTCAGGTACGTTCAATGTCCGAGCAAAGCATGTCCGTGTAGCCGCAGCTGTGCTTTTAATGTCAGCCCGTGATCTCACTTCCAAGCAGTACATAATCAGGGTGAAGCATTTCTGTAGATGTGTCATTTTTAACCAAATAACATAAGGCCATGATTTTATTTGTTTGCAATGTCGATACATTATTTCCGTATACTAAATTTAATACATTGTCTGACTATAACGTACACTTTTCACAAAAAAAAATAAACAAGCTTAAAAACTAGAGAGAGTCCAATAGATGACGAGCTTTTAGTTAATATGTACAAAACTGTTCACGGGATTTCAATAAAATTCCATTACAGCTTTTTGCTATCAAATAGCACTACAAAATGAAGGACAACAAAACTATTTTATGTTTTTTAATAAGATTTAATTATCATTACTTCTATATATGTTAGAGCTCTGTTATAATGAAAAGAAGGTCAATAATTTACTGAAAATTTTTTAAAAATTAGAATTTTTTAAGGACATATAATACTCAAAAAATCAGTTCAGGAGAAGCGTTATAAAAACATTAGTCTTTTTTTTTTTGTAAGGCATCATCTGCCAGCCATTACAAAGGATTTAATTTAATTTTCTTCTACTCACACGGCTATGCACAATGCCATGAGGTAACGGAACATCGAAATTAAAGTTGGCTGCAACCAATCGGGCGCCGACTCATTTTCATGTACTCAGTCATCCATGTGTGACGGAATCGAATTAACGACCTTTGCCACGTTAGCGTAACGTTTAAACGATTAAACGATTACGGCCACCGATTGCCAAACAACTAATTAGTAGGTATAATAAATATAAATATTTAATAGAAGCGAAGCTAAATTAAAAATTTGACGCCGATAGCTGATACTTTTTTTTTTAAGAACAAGAAATCAGGAGCTAAAACAAAACCTGGGTGTACGAACTTTTGTCAGAATGATAAAAAAATATCATATTTTATTATTGACTAGTTTTTATTTGTATTTGAACAATCAACTTACTGTCTTCTTCTCGAGGGTAGGGAATGACAAACTTGCCGTCATCTGAAGATGCGTTCTCTCTTTCCAAGGCTGTGGCAGGCGCCCAGCGGTAGGCCTCTTGTGTCCTGGAAACAGACACTTATCACAAAGTTTATGTTGCCCACTAACAACTATCTTCACTAAGCTTTAAAGTAGTTACCATATATATATAATATTGTTTTAATTAACATCACAGTTCTCAAGGATAAAGGCACAACATACTCCACTTTAGAATTTCGAAAGTAGCGTAAGACAACCTTCTAATAAGTACCATTTGCTACAAATAATTAAAACGTTCAATAAAATATAAATAAATAAATATATATATAAAGTTTTGTTTGAATGCACAGTAACTTGATACACGTTATTCTAAAGAAAGAAATAAATATTTCATTTCAAACAAAAACCCTGTAATTCTTTTGGTATTTTTTAAAACCTATAAATTAAACATCACAAAATTGTTGTCTGAAACGTACAACTTTACACGATTAAAAAAAAATCCGTGTGAAATTAATAAAAGACATTTCCTTAAAATCAACAAAAATTTATTTACTACGTTTTAAAAACTTATATAAGATACCTCATGGAATAGACGAAATATTTGATTGTACGTCCGTTGATTGCTTTCCTCATAATAATCGTCTTAATTCGATGAAAATTTCAATATGGATTTGATTTCAAAACAAGCTTTGATTTCAATAAACTAAGATGATATTATAAAGGTTTTCGTATATCGGTGTAACACTTGTAAAATAACAAAGGTAAATTAATTTATGCTGAAGTTTTAAATCCATCATCATTTTCCTCTTGTGTGCGTTTCATTTGCGTTTGCTCTGAAGGGAATTATATGCTTTGATTTTAATTATGTTATTTTGGTTAAGTTGGTCATCATGAGTGGTTAACAAGAAAGGCTGAGCATTCTCCTGGAATGGTTTCCAGGAAGCATAAATGAACCGAGGTCAAGATGGGCGAGTGCACTGCAAGAGGACGCGGTCCCCCGTGGCGGCTCACCTCTTGTCGTAGTCCGCTATCTTGTAGCTCATGTCGCCGTGCTCGTTGGCCGTGAACACCTGCTGGATGCAGGACAGCCGCCCGGGCTGGCCCTGGGCCTGCGGGAAGTCGTGCGCCTTCACCAGGTACCACTTGCCCTGGAACTGTACACCCGTCGCCTCACGGCGGCTTCCGTCGCCCCTTTTTACCAGCGGCACACTGGCCCGAAACAATGTTACACTGGGCCAAACAATGTTACACTGGCCGGAACTATGTTCCACTGGCCCAAACTATGGTACACTGGCCAAAACTATGTGGACCACGCCGACATAATGGTACAATTGACCCACATGCAGATAGGAATCTTCTGACAGTCCTGAACTCTAAAAATGCAGAAGTACAGACACAAGAAATTGCCAGAGTCCCGAAATTTCGCGGATTCCTCTGGCCTCAGGATAGAATTCAAAGTTATAGGTGTGCTCGACCCATGTTTACTTTCCCATTGGTTGATTTCTTAGCGAGAACATTTTTATCTTTGTTATTTGGCACTACCTGATTCGCTTACTTCTCTCCTAGCTGGACATCGTTGGCTCACGGTCGTAGAGGGGCGTGTCCAGATAACTGTGGTCCAATCATGAACACAGTGCGACAGTGTGGAGATTTGCATACTAGCTTGCGACTAAATGAATTCGCGAAATTTCCGTGGATCTAGAAATTGCACATTTTAATCTTAAGTCGCGTTCTTCACACAAAAGTTATTCCCCCCTTTAAATATCACAAGTCTCATAGCTACGTACATAATTAAAGGAGATGGAACCTTTATCATTTATGATATTTCTCTAATTCTTCTTTGGACTCCAATCCCAGCTACACCTAACCTGGTCTGTTGGCCTTATTTATTAAGTGAAGAATATTCCCAAGCAACTTTTAAACCAAACTGAAAAATTAATTGCTTTAATGTTACATAAAACTCTGCAAAATTTAAGTATGATCTAAGCCCTTTGAGACAATCAATGTGAACTAGCTGAGTTGTGAGCTCTCGTTAATTAAGGAATAAAAGGTAAGTCTGTGAAAGACATAAGATATTAGACAAGAAAAAAATTTCCAATATATGAAAGGACAAGTAGTATTTTTTTAAAAGTGTAATGCTATCTTACTGTTGTGAGGTAAAATAATCACGCTTAATAATAACTATTTCTCGGAATCTGGGCTGGGACCACGTCCCTTTAAATAGTTGTATGCCAGACGTTTTGTCACTTTTAAATTGAGTCAACTTCACTGTTAGAAATTACAGTAAATTTACTGACAAGAAGAATTCTCCTCAAATAAATGAAGAGTTCTTCGAACTTTCAGATGACCAGATCTTCGTATAAACTACGCCGTGTTTAGAACTTTGGTTTCCTTATAAACAGGGTAAACACACACGTGGACGTCATAAGAGTGTTCTTGCAAGTACTCAAGTTGCAAGTTACATGTTTTTTGAAGATTTGATGATGCACCAAGGTTATTCTTGTAGATCTATGCTCAATGTACGTGAACTTAGTACCCGCACGTTTACGAAAAATACGGTTTATTTACCAAGATCCCTGGATAATTTGTAACCAGGGTTATTCACCAATTTAAATTAAAATAAATGTAATAGTGATAAGCTATTAAAAGGTTTCATGTCTGGGACAATATTCACAGAGGGCCATTCAAGACCGAGGTATGATTGGTCCCTGGGGTGGTTTTGATTAGAAAATGGTCTGGCCAATCAGAATGATTTTGTAGCAGGCTTCACTGTGATTAATTCTTGGATGGTGGCAGTTCATTGTCATAGCGAAACAAAGATTGGAAGTTAGAACTTAATTTGCACCCATCTTCTGTGTGAAACTATTGGGTTGATTTTAGGTAGATTTTAAAGGACTATTGCAGTCGTTACTGTTGTGCGACGTCTAGAATATTTTACATAATTTTTAGTTTCATAATCCATTGACCCCAAAACCATCGTCACCTCAAAGTTATATATTTATATTTATGAACAAGATGACGGCCATTATTTTTTTCCAAACAAATTCCAAAACTTATTCACAAAATTAAAGTTATGGAAAATTGTGTTCGAGTTGGTAAATAAGCATAATCCGACCAAAAAGGTAGAAAATGGGAAGGTTTTTTAAAAACAGATAAATTACTATAACTACCTTAATATGACATGTATCATATCCGTATATAGTTATAATACCAACAGGAGTTGGAAGACAAAAACAATCATAACTTCATTAGTAGACACACCATTAATTACGTTAAAACTAATTGTAAGCCATTAAAATATTATCTAAAACCTTTTTGAAAAAAAAAATTTTTTGATAAGATAAATTTGCTGCAGGTGGATCAAAAAAAACTGGGCTTGAAATAAAAATTAAAGCCTAACTTCCATACTATGTACAATTATGAATCCGTTCTTGCATATGTATATCAAAACCTTCCAATATATAATCTAAAACAACTGTGCATCAATATGTTGAAAGAGCAGGTGTGAATGGACCAAAAAATTTTTTTCGTAGTATGTACACTATCAAATCTGTTTTGGTCTATTTTAAAACCTTCTAGAACTATCTAAAATCTTTTTCTATAATAAATTTTGATATGACCAAACATTATTTCAAGGGGTGGAAATAAAATAGTCGAAACTTAAAAAATAAACCTATTGTTGGTTGACTATCAAGTCAATTACAATTTATTGTGAATAATCTGAAAATTATCTAAATCTTATTGCTGAAGCACTTATTGCTGAGCCGAACTTTAACTGCAAGGGGTAAAAACAAAGGGTTATAATATAATCTAAATCTTTCTTTAATACGTATACTATAAAATTCGTCAAACGTACTGTAAATCTTACAAATATTTTTTAAAACTTGACCCAAAACACATTTTAAAATAACATTTACTAATGAAAGGAATTACATATAGTGAATAATGTTAAAAATAATAATTACTACCTAAGCATCATAGTATAAAAATCGTTTTAAGATTTTCAATTGAATTACAAACGTTAAAAATAATTTCTCCGCATGGTATGAGGGAAAAAGTTTAATCGATCATTTTTGAATAAAGGAGAACCATAGGAAAATTTGTTCACTAAGTTCTTGAACTGTTTCATATATTTCTATGACATTCTATAAGTTTAGAGAAATTACAGAATAAATATTTACTTTCAGATCTATCTACCCCCTTAGGCTTTGCCGAAAGGGATTATTTTTTATTTGTATGGGCAATTTGATAACTCTATAGCTGTAGTTAAAAATAGTTTTAACTTGATGTAAGTTTTTGTACATACGCCATTGCTAAGAACTTAGCAATGGCGTATGTCCAAAAACTTACATCAAGTCATGCACTCCCATTGCACAAATCTTTTAAAGATAACAAAATAGTTTTAGTTTAAATTGATAATTTCTACACAATACCACCAATTAAATTATTATTTTCTTTATGTGTCAGTATATTTTATTTATCGAAACCATTTTAAATTGTTTATTTTATTAATTTATTTCTTAATGTTTGCCTCCCTTATTTTCAAGACTTCAGGATTCTTTGCTGCTTATATGAACATTACGATGACATCACCAAAACCAGCTTTATTTTGTTATTTATTTAATTTTTTTTTAAATTTCAACATTTTAATCACTATTTTTGCTTGTTTTTGATAAAATAAATTACACAATAATGACACATACACATTGAACTACAATTATAGGTATTTTATTATATTGTTTGACCTTTTATCATTTGTTCTACTAATGTTTATAGACTTTGACGAAACTTCTTTATCTCTATTTAACTCCACCGCTCTTTAAATATCCTCATTTTTAAAGGTTTTTAAAATAATTGAAATTTTTCTAATACATGATGGACAAATGAGTGCTACAGAGCTAGTTTTCATAGTAGTAAAGTAATGAACTTACATAGGGAAAGATTAGGTCTTAATATTGTTTCCAGAAATCACTCAGGACAAATGCTCATTTAAAACCATTGCCGATTAGTTTCAGATTTAATGATTTTCATTCTGTAGTCGCTCTAATATTCAATTTGCATACATATGTGAACCTTAGGTTTTATTTTAAAATTATGTTTGAATTTCTTTACTTCTTTTTTAATGATATCCTTCAGAATACTTCTTGTTTATAAGTATAAATATATATTTATATAAATCAGTTTTAAATCACTTCTGACTTGTCTCAATATCTCAGATATTTTTAAAATAATCTTTGTAATTTCTATAAACAAATAATTACTAAACCATCGATTCATTAATCTCTATATTTGTCTGCTTTACCTAATTTTAAATTCGTATCTTAAAAAGGAATAATATTTTTTTTTTACTCTCATACATATTATACATTTACCAAAATATTTTAACAGAGGTACTTGTCCTGTCAGTACAAAAACAAATATTATAGGACGTAATCTGTTTTAGGCTCTTATTACGTACTTAAATATTTAAAAAAAAATTAATAACAATTTCATTACTATTTTTTTATTTATCACCATCCTAAATTTACAAAATAAACGTTATCCTATCAAATTCAAATTGGATTATTGCTTCTAGTACAAAATATTTTTAACTTATTTGAATTTGTGAACCCTTCCTTTTCATAGAACATGCCAACAGAGCTGCTTTTGATTTTTTAAGCCTTATTTGTACATAGTTTTCCTGGATTTTTTTAATATGCAGTGTCAATTTTAACACAAAAATGTGTTATTCATGTTCTTGTATTTTTAGATTATATAATGTCTAAAAGTTGTTTGTACTTTATATCTTAATGTTTTCTGTTAGGTGTTTTCTATTAACGTTTTCTCAATTAGCTCATCAGACCAAATTCTCTTCCAGCCAAACACATTTAAAAGGATTATAAGCCTAAATAAAGACATGAGTTACACACAATCAGTAATATATTGCAATGCCATATCAAGTCGTTATGTTTTTCTCTGGACGAGATTCAAATTTATGCTATAAAATTTTACATGACGCTATAAGCTTATGTTTTCTATAGTTAAGTGGTTTCGTGGATTACCTGATACAATCTCTGTTTTACGCAAATATAGTGGGAATAAGTTGAACAATATTTTTTGGTTTCCCTCATAGTGGAAAACGTTTTGCCATTCAGTATTCGTACATATATACATTTCCATTTTTAATATATTCCAGATATGTTTAATACATGTAACTTGTGTATTCCTAAGCAAAGTTATAGTCATACATTATAGTCTCCGAGATGGTCCTAAAAATGATATTCCTCAGAAGTACAATAATTATTGTGTTGCACGCGTGTTTAAAGGTGCAAAGTTGTTTTTTTTTACTGTAAATAACATTTAGGGCACAGTCTCTTTCATTGTGCATTATCTTAAAATGGTATAAATTCATGCCAATGTCGATAAACATAATTACTTGCGTGAAATTTTATAGTAGTAAAATTACTTTTGATAAATATTTCCTGAGTAAATTTGAGAACCAACAACAAACGCAAGCCCTATTTTGATACACTGAAAGTATAATTCCTTATATAACAGTAATTATAAAGAAATTGAAGTAACAATTTGTGGTTTAAGGAATCAACTAGAAGATTGATTTTATATTTATATTTTGAAAAATGTATTCCAGTTGGTTCTCTAAGTAATTATTTACCTGTAACAGATTTGTGACAATAATAACGAAAATAACATATAATTCACTACTCTCTCACCATAATTATTTACTTGAATAACTATTTTATTGAGTCCGAAACGATGAGCATGGAACTGTAAATTTACTTGAATAAAGACGGCCATGAACTTTCCTAGAGTTATCTTAATAGCTTCTATCAGTTTCGGTTTCAATTAAAGTTCATTCAGGCTTGCGTCCATTCACTTAATTAACGCTGTGTCACGATACTACCAAATGTGTTTACCACTGTTCGGAATGAATGGACGAAACTTTGGACTTGCTCTCATTCATCAACCCACGAGTCTGTAAACACAGCTCACACTTGACCTTTCGTATCACAAATATCAATTTCAACACTAACAACTTAGATTATCAGTCGTTCAATGACCAAAGTTGTTGCGCAAGACCACTACCCTTATTCTTCACGGGTTTACAATATGGGAACATTTCATCAGCACTGCCTCCTCGCACAGAGGCTTCGGCACTATTATTTGGTGAGTTTCGCCATATAATAAATCACACATTAACTAAGCACGTTATTTTTTAAACTTATTGTACTAGAACTCTATCCTTGCTCAACAAAGGAGAAGTTCACAAGCTGGCAGAAGCAATTTTTGTAATTTTTCCCTCATTTTTTTTTTTTTTTTAATTATTTTTGTGATTATCCGATATTAAGGAAAACGTGCGTTAGTTTCCTACGTGTGCTCCTGATTATTCATGTCATTATTTGGATGGTATTCTTCGTGTGCTCATTATTATTCTTATCGAGATCTGCTGATATTCTCCCAGTGCTTCTGGTTATTTTTGAAAATTGATCTCTGTACGAGTTTTTTTTTTTTTACTTAACAAGTCACGCCATTTTATTTTGAGTTACATTTAAATTATGAATTTCTACTAACATAATTATTACTAAAAAAAATTTTATTGTTTGGAATTCAAACAAGAAACATCCATTACTGCGTCAAATAATATGGCATGAGACAGCTGAGAAGCACTAACATGCAAGACGAACTACCTTCTCCTTGATGTCTAGCGAAGCCATTCTTCTTTTTGCGATCGTTAGTGAGCATCCCGGCATCCAACATAAAATAAATAAATAATATTTACCTACATGCAACACGTGGCGTCATTTGTTGGCAAGAATCGGGACTACTTACAAGTTCCTTTTTATGAGATAAATTAACTCTCGCAGCTGAATGGAGTCAGAGACATTTGGAGCCAAGTAGTCTCGTATCCTGTTGAAGCCTTGTAGTCCAGTAGTTTCGCAGCTTCGTAGCCCCATAGTCTAGCAGCCAAAAAACAGCAAAGCCTAAGACAGCTGGAGCCTAAGACCGATTGATCCAATGACCGATGGTGCTAATGGTCGTTGGAGCCAATGACTGTTGGAGCCAATGACTGTTGGCGCCGATGAGCCAAAAGACTGCGGAGTCAATGCCTGTTGGAGGTATTATATGCTATTGTAAACTCGCCGATCGCACGCATCCTACTGTGTTAAATATTCGTGAAAATTTACGTCCTATTCGTTACCTGTACGTAGACAAGACTGTAGTATCATATTCTATTGATGGGACAGAGTCAATCTGATGAGATCGTATTTTACCAAGTTGACTTTTCGTCCAAATGCGCTTGCTTTTTTTCGAATATGCTTCTGGTCAAGTTAGATCAAAAAATGCAAATAAAATCAGTTGAAGCTAAATGAAGATAGAGTAGTGGAGCACTTAGAGCAATTGGAGCACTAGGACCAATTGGAGCAGTTGGTGCTTTGGAGCACTTGGAGCTGTTGGCCAAATTTTCAATTGGAGCATTGGAGCACTTGCAATTTTGGAGCAATCGGAGCAGTTGGGGCTTTTGGAGCAATTGTAGCACTTAGAGCTATTGGAGCAGTTAGATATTTCGAGGTCTTGGAGCATTGGAGCATTGGAGCTCTGGGAGCAATTGGAGCTTTATAACTCTTGGAGCACTTGGAGCATTCGTATTCCTGTGACGATATATATCAAAGCTCATAGAATTTGTCCATATGTGCTTCATTTTTTAATGTACTTTTTTAATGATGTGCTATTTTAAGAAACTGTTTCCATTTTGTCGATGAGTATAGTATAGTTAAGTCTGAGTATAGTTAAGTATGAGTATATTTAAGACTGTCCTCAGGGTATGATTGGCCTCATGGTTCGGATACGACTGGTTTATTGGCGTGATAAAAAAAAACCTTTTTAAAATGATGGTCGCATTTCGGTGAATGAAATCTCTTGGTTCGGAGACGCTTGGCCTATGCGTATGATTTTGTACATGAACTGTTTAAAATGTTCGCCAAGTATCGACGAAAAATTACCTCTTGTCTAATGATTGGATGTGTTTCACCAACTACTGGATGCGCCTGGCTCGGCCACTGGTCGTGCCTTGATGCTGACTGGACATGCCTAGCTGATAACTGGGCATGTCGGCCACAAACTGAATGCACCTGGACGCTGATTGCGTGCCGGGCTACTGAATAGGAAAGGCTTAACTACCAATTGGATACGTCTTGTTAAATACTGGATGTGCTTTTCTGACCATTGAATATATGTACGTGCTGGCCCCAGACTGGAGGTATCTAGCCAACAACTACTGGATGTGCCTGGCCACTAACTGATCGTGTTAGCCTGACCTCAATCTGGAAGTGCCTAACCAACTGGACGTGTCTAGCCAACACCCTGAATACGGCTGTACGCTAAATACATGCCTGACCATTGAATATACATGCCTGGCCAACATCTGGACACGCCTTGCCACCTACTGGATGCGGCTGACCGTCAAATACGTGCCTGACCACTAACTGATTGTGTTATCCTGACCTCAATCTGGACGTGCCTAACCAACTGGACATGTCTAGCCAACACCCTGAATACGGCTGTACGCTAAATACATGCCTGACCACTGAATATACATGCCTGGCCAACGACTGGACACGCCTTGCCACCTACTGGACGTGGCTGACCGTCAAGTACGTGCCTGACCACTAACTGATCGTGTTAGCCTGACCTCAATCTGGACGTGCCTAACCAACTGGACATGTCTAGCCAACACCCTGACTATGGCTGTACGGTAAATACATGCCTGACCATTGAATATACATGCCTGGCCAACATCTGGACACGCCTTGCCACCTACTGGATGCGGCTGACCGTCAAATACGTGCCTGACCACTAACTGATTGTGTTATCCTGACCTCAATCTGGACGTGCCTAACCAACTGGACATGTCTAGCCAACACCCTGAATACGGCTGTACGCTAAATACATGCCTGACCACTGAATATACATGCCTGGCCAACATCTGGACACGCATTGCCACCTACTGGACGTGGCTGACCGTCAAGTACGTGCCTGACCACTAACTGATCGTGTTAGCCTGACCTCAATCTGGACGTGCCTAACCAACTGGACATGTCTAGCCAACACCCTAACTATGGCTGTACGCTAAATACATGCCTGACCATTGAATATACATGCCTGGCCAACATCTGGACACGCCTTGCCACCTACTGGACGTGGCTGACCGTCAAGTACGTGCCTGACCACTAACTGATCGTGTTAGCCTGACCTCAATCTGGACGTGCCTAACCAACTGGACATGTCTAGCCAACACCCTGACTATGGCTGTACGCTAAATACATGCCTGACCATTGAATATACATGCCTGGCCAACATCTGGACACGCCTTGCCACCTACTGGATGCGGCTGACCGTCAAATACGTGCCTGACCACGGACTGAATGTGCCTAACCACCGACTGGATGCACCTGGCCGCCTATTACGTGCTTGGCTACTGAATAGACATGCCTGGTAAATCAAATGTTATGTATAAACTGACTCGAAAACACGCGCGAAGGCATGCAAATGCCTCGCTTCGCCTTCTAAGAAGACTGTAGAAATCGAGAAAAGTTAGTAATTTACTTGTTTGCGTTTGTAGAATTTATGTAATAATGTTTGACGTGACAACGTCTAATAAATCGATAAAGGCCGGCTGCACGCACGAAAAAGTGACCCGTTACGCACATTGTCCCGTTTTTCTGTGTCCCGTTACGCTCATTTTATATTGCTCCTTGCTAACCTGAACCTCCTAGCATTGCGACCGAGTCCATGGCGTAATTCTGTTTTCATGCATTTCAATGTAACATTTTCATTGCTCTTTGCTAACCCGTTCCTCCTGGCATTGATGCAGAGTCCGTGGCGCAAATATCTCTTTTCCACTCGATTGGAACAACCATAGATTTGACTTTTTCGAGGCACATTAAACTTGAAACACTCCCATTCGTTTCCTACTTTTCCTATCATCGTCCTATCCTTAACAGAAAAACACAGATTGAAAGAAGTTAAGTAGTAAACATATATAAAAGTTATAGTTAAAATAATCTCTTCGTTAAAGTAATAAACATATTTGAATTAATGAGTGCAAATAAAAGTAAATTTATCAATTAAATTGTAGATTTCATTTCACTCCTTCTCTGTATCCATGCAAAATAGTGATAATTCAATAAAAATGATTCAATTTTATTCATAAAAGTATGCAATCATTTTATCAATGTTTTGTTATGACGTCACGTTAAACAATCGTCCGTAAACCGACTTTACAGACAACCAATATTTTTTTATTTGATTGTGTGTTGCTTTATTCCTCGAACCTGTAACCTATATGATAATTTTAATGAAATTAGTATGCTTTTACCTGAAATTATATTGTTTTGCATCAATAAAGAATAGAACCGAGGACGGATATCGTTGGAATCATTCATTATTTTAATAAGAGTTTTTTATGAATTTTGGATTTTTCCCGCATTTCTAGGTTAATAATTATGAATTTTCAAGATGAAGGTCATAACGGCTTACTGGAGGCTAGTATACGAGGAACTTAAGCCTATTTTAGTGTTTTGAACGTGATGTATCAAATATATATATTTAACATAAAATTTAATTTTTTACTTCACCCAGGGTTCGAACCAAGGTCCGGTATCGACCGAATCAGTCAGTATATTAATAGAAAATTTATTTGATGAATTGGGAATTTTTCCGGAATTGCTAACTAAATAACTACGTTTTTCCAGGATGGCACCCAAATGTCAAGATGTCCGGTGCCACAGTAATAATAAATGATTACTTCACTAAAGTAGGTAAAAATTAAACTTACATGGTGGTAGCACACTCTAGAAGACGAGAAGAAGAAGGTGGCCTCCAGCAGATGAAAACAAGATGGCGGACGTGACGTCATACTAGCTGTTCATATATACCTTGGAATTAGTGGTAGGAGGTCTATCTGCGGGTGGCTTCCGTAGACGAAGGACTGTATTTTTTTTGCTCACTCCGGGTTCGAACCAAGTATGTAAGTGTGTGTTTTTAATAATATTTTATTAATTTTTAATGAATTAATTTTGTTTATAAATTTTCCAGTTTTTCGCAATAGTATCTGATAATTATTACTGATTTTCAAGATGGCGGATGTAATTCCATAATATAAGATTGCGGATATGACGCCATAATATAAGATGGCCAAGGTTTTTATATAATTTGTTACTATTTTTTATAAAAAGTAAAATATTTCCGGATTTTCTAGCATAAAAAATACGGATTTTCACGATGGCAAATTTAACGTAAATTGCAACAATGTTTTTAAAAATTAATTTATTAAATTTTATTAATTAATTACGGACAATCAATATGGCGGCCGTAACGAAAATAGCAACTGTTACGTATTAATACAAGATGTCGTCGTGACGTGGATTCTCAAGCCTCAATAAAGACATTTCAAGCCTTTGGCATTTTTGAGGACTCAAACGGGTAATTTTCCCTCGAAACAGGAATTTTCGGCTCGAAGTAGAGACATTTTTAATTTTTCAAAATTTTTCTAATTTTTCTGCGGGATTTTTTCTTAAAAAAACTGGAAAATTTGGAAGATTTAGGAGAATGTTGGCCATATTTGAGGTCATTTTGGGTAAGTTTGGGCTAATTTTGAAGGTCAAGGTCATACAATATGGTTGCCGTGACGTCACAATCCAAGATGGCGGTCGGAGGAAAAAATTGCAAACAATCATCAATCTACAGCCTGATGCCTATCCCAGGAGCGGCTATCCTACACTACTGACCTACAGTAAGGAATCAGCACAGGAACCATGGAGAACCAAAATCAGGACTGCCATAGAAGAATTGTATCTTGCGCACAATTGCGCATGAGACTTACACTAGGATTTGATGTGCACACAGAAATATCATATTCAGCTGTTGAAGACACAAAAAAAATTGGTTGTCTGTAAAGTCGGTTTACGGACGATAGTTTAACGTGACGTCATAACAAAACATTAATTAAATAATTGCATACTTTTATTAATAAAATTGAATAATTTTTATTGAATTATCACTATTTTGTATGGATACAAAGAAGGAGTGAAATGAAATTTACAATTTAATTGATAAATGTACTTTTCTTTGCACTTATTAATTCAAATATGTTTATTACTTTACCGAACAGATTATTTTAAATATAAAGTTTATACATGTTTACTATTTAACATCTCCCTATCTGTGTTATTCTGTTAAGGATAGGACGATGATAGGAAAAGTAGGAAACGAATGGGAGTGTTTCAAGTTTAATGTGCCTCGAAAAAGTCAAATCGATGGTTGTTCCATCGAGTGGAAGAGAGATAGATGCGGCGCAAGCGTACAATGAGCGTAACGGGACAATGTGCGTAGCGGGACAATGAGTCATCCTTTTTCGTGCGTGAAGCCGGCGTTCATCGATTTATTAGACGTTGTCACGTCAAAAATATGTGCTAATGTTAAGAAAATTTTATTACAAAATACACAGGTATTTGTTAAAGTTATCTAATGCAAAGTAGTAATTCGATGTGAAATTAATTTTTTGCTTGACTATATTTATAAAAATGCATTATGAATAAATTTTTAGACGCTCGAACATACAAAGAGCTATGAGGATTATTAACATCAACAATGTCCCAGGTGCGTCCGCCATCACAAGTGTGTGTGGAAAATAAGCCGTTCAATGTAAGGCACAAAAACGTGTCAAGCTTGCGTGCTTCCCAGATTTGTCATTAGTTCGCGTTACGACCTTCTCGGCCACGACTGTGATAACTAGCCGTGAAGAAGAGGAGAATGTTGCAGACGGTGAGTAGATTGGTTTACTGGGGGTAGTCTCGTCCCGTTTACCCACAGCTATTCATTCTTTCAGTTCACCATTAGCATCTCACCAACCCTCATCAACTGGATGAGACATCAGGAGGTAGCTGAAGGTGCCATATTGGTTTGAACGGAGTTGACAACATAAAATTTATTTTTGTTTAACATTATTATTTTTTGTCGCCATAATCAAACATTAAAATATTCATAAAGATAATAACAGTTCCTTAAGACTGTTTTATAAGGAAAAAAATTAGTAAACGCTAATGACTTCAAAGGAAAAACATTCTGTAGCAGCCAGTCCCTCTGATTTATTTATTTATTTATTTATTTATCGCCTTATTTGAAGTGGCGAAGTTAAGGCGTACCGCCTTGCCTTACACTTAACCACATAGGCTACATCTTTACTAACTAGGTACGTGCAAAGTAAACCTGATAAATGTTATAGCCTACACGTACCAAAAGTTGTCACAAATACATTTAAATAAACATGTCAGTACACACATGAAAATGAAACTTCAGACCTTATATTATTATTATTATTGTGTGCTACGACGTAACGAAGGAAAATGGGGGATATCTAACGAAAGTAAATGTTGAAACCAAGATGGCGATCTTGGCTTCCCCTCACAGCTGCTCTCTGCGAGATCCTGCCCGTGGCGACCGAGCTCGAGTGGGGAAGATATCTTTTCACAGACGAGAACGCCAAAACCTGAAGTTCCCCGAAGTTCATGCTTTTTTTTTTATCGTATCTTTTATGTAGCTATCCTAACCAAATCAACCGTCCGCAATGTTTTTAAGTATTTATAATGTAGCTAACCTAACCTAATTGAACATTAGTATGTATCCTTTTATCAACGCCGCCATATTTATTTACAATGAACAAATAAAAAAAATCCGAAGATGCACGATCGGAGGTTTGGCTCTCTCGTCTGTGAAGAGAAGTATTCCCGCTCGAGCGGGAGGTGTGAAGGGGAAGGGGGATGGAGGAGCACTCACCGCGTAGGCGTCGAAGTCCGGCGTGGCGGGCTTGTCGGGGCAGGCGGCGAACTCGACGGCCGAGCAGCGCGCGACCGCGGCGAGCAGCAGCAGCAGCAGCAGCAGCAGCAGCAGCATGTCTGCATGTCTGCGCGGCGGCAGCCAGGCCGAGTCGCGAGACGCCTCTCCCCCCTCCCCCCACCAACTCCAGGGGGCGTCGCGACCCGCCGGCGCCGAGCCCCGCCGGCCCGGCGGCGCACAGTCTGCGGGGGAACAACCACGCATCTCCCCGGCCGCTCCACACACTGCCACACATCCGCGTGTTCTTCCCTAATCGATTTTTGTTTTCGTGACGTGACAACGTCTTATATATCGATGAACTCCGGCTGCACGCACGAAAAAGTGTGTCCCGTTACGCACATTGTCCCGTTACGCTGTGTCCCGTTAAGCTCATTGTTCCGTTAAGCTGTGTTCCGTTACGCCGTCGGCGAGTTCAGTAATAATGGGTTATGTTACAATTGACTAAAAAAAATTATGGTGATTCATATAATTGAGATGATAGATATTTGATTACAGTTTATTCATATGAAAACTTGTTCATAATTATATTTAAACTTTATAGCTAAACGCCAGTTATTTTTTTTTTTAATTAATTACAAGTCATCTACACGTGAACTGTTTCGTCGACTGTTTATAAAGTGAAGTGAAAAGTTAATGTGGTTTTCATTGCTTATTAAAACAACAATTTCGACAATAAAGGTTAATTATTCTTGCATTTAAAAATCTGATTACTAGTATAATTTCAAGTATTTATTCTTTTATTATTAAAATTAAAATGATTCAATTTTATTCATAAAGGTATGCCATCATTCCATCAATGTTTTGTTATGACGTCACGTTAAACTATCGTCCGTAAACCGACTTTACAGACAACCAATTTTTTATGACGTGATAACGTCTTATAAATCGATGAACGTCGGCTGCACGCACACGAAAAAGTATGACTCATTGTCACTTTTCCGCCTGAGCCTAGCGTGCAAGAAACCGGCCAACCTCTGTGCGAGAAAATCTTCTATAATATAAAACAGGTTAAGGCGAGGCTTTTTAAAAGCAGCAATTTAAAAAAAGTTAACTTATTTGTCCAATTTCGTCATTTAAAATTAACAATTTATTGACATTAATTTAATTTTAGTTTTATTTCTATAACTAATTGTTCGTGATTATATTTAAACAAAATATTTTAATTAAATTTGCCAAAAATTGTAAATAATATTTGAAAATTAAAAATAATGCAATTTTTGATCAATGTTTTCTTATGACGTTATCACGTAAAATTACCGTTCGTAAACCGACTTCACAGACAACCCGTTTTTTTATTCAGAAATCGATCTGATTTATAAAACTATTATTTTATTCCATTCGAAGCATTCAAGTGCATCGTTTGCTAGGTTTTTTTCTTATAAGAAAATAAAATAAATATCTCTGAAGAGTTAGATTCAAGTCTACAAGGAGTTAAAAACGCTCCACAAGGATCCGTCGCTTTTTTTAATCGAATTACATCTTCGGCTTCGAACTCGGTATATTTTTATAAATATTATTTAACAATATTAATTATATATTTTTGTAAGTTTTTAAATTATTTTTACGATAAAATCGGATAATAATTATGGATTTTAGATTTTAGCAGTAGAAAAAAATTGCAACAATGAAGATATAATTCTAAAGGGTATCCGTAACTAAAAGTGCAATAATAAAGACATATACAACCATGATGGCTTAGAGCGCCAACATGACAGGTAATTTCATCCGCTATTGGGAATTTTAATATTTTCTAAGACAAATTTCTTTTGAAGCATTTCGAATTTTCAATTTTTTTTTTTTTTAGGAATAAAATTTGAAATTTAATCTCAAAAAGGTAACTATCCTCTCAAAATAGGAAAATTTCTAGGAATTTTGAGTCATTTCTTAGGAATTTTGTTGAAATTTGACACCAAGACTACCACCGTGACGTCACAATCCAAGATGGCAATTCAAAGTGATAATTATTTAATTTAAAATCTAAGTCACCGCATTTTTACCACTAAGGGGTTTAATTTCGCACAATCATAAATTTTGGTTAATAGTATTGGAATTGTTTTTGGTTACTACTGAATCACTATTCTAATGCTTAATAGATCCGATGATATATGTTATTTTTAAACCTTATTTACACCTTTTCGCCCCATAGGGGTTAAATTTTACAAAATGTTAAAATTTTGGATTATTAATTTTCAGTTATTTATTATTGGTACCCAATATATTTTCCAATGCTTAATTATATTCGGAGATACAATTATCTTTTTTAAACTGAGGCCACTTGAGGCGGCCTCAGTTGTCTTGGTTATTATTATTTTTATTTTGCGTAAAGTTTATTCTAAGATAATTTAATTTTTATAACACTTTTTATGTCCTTATCTTAATATATATAAATCTCGTGTCACAATGTTTGTCCTCAATGGACTCCTAAACCACTTAACCGATTATAATAAAATTCGCACACCATGTGCAGTTCGATCCAACTTGAGAGATAGGATAGTTTAAATCTCAAATTATAGTCGCAATTTTAATTTATTGCTATTTATTTGTCTGTTATTATTTGACAGTCACAATTATCTGTTAACTCCAAATGATTCAAACAGATGTCGATACCTTTCGACTGGGTTGAGTAAGTAATGAATAGATGGCGCTGCTATGGTAAATCTACGAACGTGTCATATAAGCTACTTTTTAAATTTTTGGTGTTAGCATGTTACTTAGACTGAAGCCCAGTCCAGAATGTGCAGTCGGCAGTTGGCAGTCGGCAGTTGGCAGTCGTGCAGTCGGCAGTCCGCAGTCGTATAACAGCCACGCCATGTTCACAATAGACGGCAGTTTGCAGTCGGGGACATAGAAAACAGAGGGAGGTCGGGGAGGCTACGCATTTCGGCTAGCTTTCTACCAAAGAATTACTACCAAGTTGTATGCATACAAATATACATATATTTCACAATTCGAAATCAATAGCCGAGGTAGGTATTGTTTGATTCGTCAGTGTAAATAAAACAAGTGAAAATGACACGTAGCTGATCAAAAGTAAATAAGTAGGGATCTTTCTAGTCTATTGTCGCCGCTACTACAAATGTCTAAAATTCGTTTGGTATGGGTACAGCAAATTATAGACTTTGTTTTTACATGTGCTTTATATTAGCTTCACCTGTATGTTTGTTTGTCTGTCCGTCTGTAACTCTTTCGACTAAGAGTGAGTGACTGATCACTGTAAAATGTCCCACCAATTTCATTACGTTCGTTAGCCGAGCGGTCTAAGGCGCGCGATTTCTGTGACGTTTGCTTTCGGAATCGGCGATCGTTGGTTCTACTCCCGGCCACGCCGAAAAAAAAAAGTGTTTCCCCCCCCGGTAAATTCTAAGATTATATCCATACATCTAACTGTAAATGATTCGGAGAGACTTTACAATTTCTTTGTGACGTTGCAACTCCAAATAGTTATCTCAGATGGTAATAGGTAGTGTCGGTAACTCATTTCCCTATGATAATTATACATAAATATAGTTTAAAAAACAAAAAAAAACATGCTTTTAAAGAATATCAAACTAAAAAGTTAAAAATAAATATAGTTTAAAAAACTAAAGAAACATGCTTTTAAAGATTATCAAACTAAAAAGTAAAAAATAATTTTAAAATTTAATTTATGACAATAGTATATAAGCAATACTAGTATAAATGAGGAAAAAGCATGGGGCGCTTAATATACAAAAAATATGGCACAAAGCGCCTCAAGCTTTTTTCTCGTTTATACTAGTATTGCTTATATACTATTGTCATAAATTAAATTTTAAAATTATTTTTTACTTTTTAGTTTGATAATCTTTAAAAGCATGTTTCTTTAGTTTTTTAAACTATATTTATTTAGATCGTATAGCCACGGCCTTTAATGCACTAGGTCAATTAAAAGTTCGTGATTGATTTCTTCCATGCCAAAAATATTCCAAAATACACTAAAAACGCATGTACATATAGCTGTGTTTACAAAACTCTTCTTTATCCCGTATATATATACACATATATATACACACACACGAAATGACGTCGACAAAATACTGCGATCTGATTGGCTAGCAGACAACTTGCAGTCGAGCAGTCGGCAGTCCAAGATTAAGTTTGGCGATCGCCGACTGCAGAATTGCCGACTGCCGACTGCTCGACTGCTCATTGAGAAGTTTGAAAAGGATATGCGTATATTAATATCCGACTGCACGACTGCGAACTGCAGACTGCCGACTGCCGACTGCACATTCTGGACTGGGCTTGAAGTGTAAATTGAATTCATATTATAATGAAGATAATACAGTGAAATTAATCCTGTTTTTTTACTTATTTGTGCTTCATTGATCAAAACTTTATAATTTAATTTGAATATATGTATGTATTATCACATAATTATAAAATTTAATTAAAATGTCAATGTAAAAATGATACACAATTTCCTACACTTTTTCAATAGTTGTACAAATATTTTTTTTATTGCTTTATTTAACCTCTATTAAAAAATATTTAGCACTTATTATTTCAATGTGCTATGATAACAAGTTTTTCAGATTTTTTTTCTTATATTTAAACGATTAAATTAGTATTTCAATTCTTATTGAAATTATTATTTAAACTCTATAATTTAAATATGTACATGTCAGTATTATCACATAATTATAAAAGTTAATTAGAATGATTTTCAATTTTTTTTTCAAATATTTAAACGATTAATTTATTATTTTCAGTCAAATGTCATGGAAAAAATCTAACCTCAACAACGCGAGCACCAGAGAGGCACGACGCAAACGTATTAAAAGAGCCCATCAGTTGGCAGAACAAATTGAATCAAGAAATCCAGCTCAAAGAATCAGGACAGCAGAAGGTCATGCACAAGAATCTCAAGAACAGCGTGACGAACGTCTGCAACAGAATATTACGAGAACAAGAGCGGCACGAAAACGAAACATAGCTACAGTACGAGTACTAGATCGACAAAGGCAACGGATCAGCCGCTCATTAACACGTGCATCATTCGTTCGGCTTGCCTTTGAATATGCACCAGATATTAACTACTCAGCGCATTCAAAAATTGCTATCGGTGGAATGGATAAAGTATGTCAATATTGTCAGGCATTGAAATTTCGGAATGAAGCAGCCGGCATGTGCTGCGCATCAGGAAAAGTTGTGCTGTCACCTCTACCCGCTCCGCCGGAGCCTTTATTATCCCTTCTTACTGGCAATTCAGATGATTCCAAATTATTTTTGCGTAAGATACGCAAATTTAATACTTGCTTCCAAATGACGTCATTTGGGGCAACTAAAATTTGCGATCGTGCATCCGATGGACGTAATTTTGAAACTACATTCAAAATTCAAGGCCAGGTGTACCATAAAATCGGATCACTGATGCCAATGCCTGATAACAATCCGAAATTTCTTCAAATTTATTTTATGGGCGATTGTGAAGAGCGCGTGACGACTCGGTGCCTGTATAATTTTATTGAACAAGCAGAGGAAAGAGCAATTGTGATATTATTGGAAAATTTTTTAGAAGATCACAATCAACTAATTCAATTGATCAAAAGAGTTTCGCCACGACTGCAAAATGACAATTATCAAATCGTCATAAAAGCCGACAAAGTACCATTAGGTGAACATGCTGGTAGATTCAACGCTCCAACTGTTGATGAGGTTGCTGTTATCATGGTTGGTGATCCAGTTGACAAAAGATCTATAAAAATTACACGGCGAGACAACACTGTCAGTACGATTTCGGATATACACCGTTCATATGACGCACTACAATATCCATTGATATTTTGGCAAGGACAAGATGAATATCACCTTAATATCAAACAGTATGATCCAAATACCGGTAAGTTTGACAATTATCTATTTACTTTCTTACTGTATGTATAGATTTTAATTTCGTATTGCATTTTATTTTTTATTTTTTTTAGGTGATTACAGAAATAATAAAGTTAGCTCAATGAACTACTACGCACACCGAATAATGGTTAGACAACATCAAGACAATTATATCCTTCGTTATCGTCAGCTGTTCCATCAATACATTGTTGATATGTATGCTAAGGTCGAAAGCGAACGCTTGCGATTCCTTCGATGCAACCAGGCAAAACTACGATCGGAAGAATATATTCACTTACGAGATGCTGTTGCTGGAAACATCGATGGAAATTTAAATCCCAATGACATCGGTAATGCTTTCATTTTACCTTCAAGCTACATCGGCAGTCCACGGAACATGCAGGAATACATACAAGATGCGATGACTTACGTACGTCATTACGGCCGACCGGATTTATTTATTACATTCACATGTAATCCGAATTGGGAAGAGATACAAACTTTACTATTGCCAGGACAACAAGCCATTCATCGTGATGATTTAACTGCACGTGTGTTTAAACAAAAATTGAAATCCTTAATTGATTTTATTGTTAAATATTCAATTTTTGGTATCACACATTGTTGGCTGTATACGATAGAGTGGCAAAAGCGAGGTTTGCCTCATGCCCACATTTTGGTTTGGCTTAAAGATAGAATCCGTCCTGAAGAAATCGATCAAATAATTTCAGCCGAAATTCCAGACCCATTAATTGATCAAGAATTATTTGATATTGTCACCAAACACATGATCCATGGGCCATGCGGTGCTTTCAACATGACGTCACCGTGCATGGAAAATGGAAAATGTAAAAAAAACTTCCCAAAGCCGCATACGAATGACACGATCACGGATATTGATGGTTATCCAATGTATCGCCGCAGAAGTACTGAGAATGGTGGCCACACATTTACAATGCGACTGCCGAACTTTCCAAATCAAGTTGAGTTTGATAATCAGTGGGTGGTACCATACTCACCACTACTTTCAAAAACTTACAAAGCTCATATCAATGTTGAGCTTTGCAGTTCTGTTAAATCAATTAAGTATATTTGTAAATATGTAAACAAAGGCAGTGATTTGGCCATATTTGAAGTACAAAACATAAATAAAAATGACGAAATAGCACGATACCAAATGGGCAGATACATTAGCAGCAATGAAGCTATTTGGCATATTCTCAGCTTTCCCATCCACGAAAGAGATCCTGCTGTCCAACATCTGGCAATACATCTTGAAAACGGTCAACGTGTATACTTCACTGAAGAAAATGTTCTCCAAAGAGCGTTCGAAGCTCCGAAAACGACTCTAAATGAATTTTTTACATTGTGTCAAAAACCTGATGTTTTTGGCAAATTCGCGAAGACATTGGTGTATGGTGATGTTCCACGTTATTTCACATGGAACAAATCCAGTAAAAAATGGGAGCTACGGAAACAAGGAAAACCACATCCTTCCATTACAGGCATATTCAAAGCTAAGACATTGGGGAGACTTTACACGGTACATCCAAAGCAACGTGAGTGCTTCTATTTACGTTTGTTATTGGTAAATGTTCCCGGACCAACGTCTTTTGAATTTTTACGAACAGTTAATGGTCGAGTATTCAATACATACCAGGATGCATGTCGTGAACTGCAATTGCTAGAAGACGATAACCATTGGGACTTAACGCTTGCTGATGCTGCGTTGACATCAACACCGAATAACATTCGTCAGTTGTTTGCAATTATTTTGACGACATGTTATCCCTCGCAAGCACAAACTTTGTGGGAAAAATATAAAAATTGTATGACAGAAGACATCTTGCACCGAATTAGACAAACAAATCAATGCCAAAACATAGATTATACACCAGAGATGTACAATGAAGCATTGGTCTTGATCGAGGATTTATGTGTTCTTATTTCAAATTTACCACTTAATCATTATGGTATGCCATCACCTAATCGTCCAGCCACCGACTTAGTCAATACCGATTTACAACGAGAAAATCAATATGACCATGGAAGTTTAGCAACAATGATCATGAACAGTGAACCATTACTGACAGCAGAACAAAAAATTATTTATGATCGGATTATGCTGGCTGTTGCTGCTGAACAAGGCGGTTTTTTTTTCTTGGATGCACCCGGTGGAACCGGTAAGACATTTTTAATATCGTTGATTCTTGCCAAAATACGGTCGCAACAAAAAATCGCATTAGCAGTAGCATCGTCAGGCATTGCGGCTACTTTACTGGATGGTGGGCGAACAGCACATTCAACATTCAAGCTGCCATTGGACGTTCATAATAAACCAGATGCAATGTGTAACATCAAAAAGAATAGTGGAATAGCTGCAGTGTTGCGGAAGAGTTCTATAATAATTTGGGATGAGTGCACAATGGCACACAAATATTCACTTGAAGCATTAAACAGAACTATGCAAGATTTAAACAGCAATAATAAACTTTTCGGTGGTGCTATCTTACTTTTGTCTGGTGACTTCCGGCAGACCTTACCGGTTATACCTCGCTCTACTTTCGCGGATGAGATTAATGCATGTTTGAAACAATCATTCTTATGGCGAAGTGTTGAAACACTTCGATTGACCATAAATATGCGAGTACAATTGCAAAATGATCCATCAGCACAAATATTTTCCGAACAACTACTAGATATTGGGAACGGTAAAATAGAACTGCAACCAAATACGCAATGCATTAAACTACCAGACAATTTTTGCACTGTTGTTCAGGATAAAAATGAATTGATTCAGAGTATTTTCCCGGATATACAGAATAATTATTTGAATCATGAATGGCTTAGTCAACGGGCGATTTTGGCAGCCAAAAACGTTGATGTTGACGAAATTAACTTCCAGATACAACAGTTGTTACCAGGCGATCTGATGTCTTTTAAATCAATCGATACTGTTGTTGATGAAAATAAAAGTGTAAATTTTCCGATTGAATTTTTAAATTCATTAGATATCCCTGGAATGCCACAACATAATCTTCGATTAAAGATTGGTTCCCCTATTATTCTCCTCCGTAATTTGAATCCACCTCAATTATGTAACGGTACGCGTTTGGTCATCAAAAAGATCACCGGAAACATTCTTGAAGCAACCATTTTGGCTGGGAAGTTTAAAGGAAAAGTGGTCCTGCTGCCACGTATTCCGATGATACCATCAGATTCTACCATACCCTTCAAAAGGCTACAGTTTCCAATTCGTTTAGCTTTCGCCATGTCTATAAATAAATCTCAAGGTCAAACAATGTCCATTTTTGGTTTAGATTTGGAAAATCCATGTTTTTCTCATGGGCAACTATATGTTGCGTGTTCACATGTTGGGAAACCGTCGAATCTATTTGTGTTAGCTAAAGACAGGTTAACCAAAAACATTGTGCACCGATTGGTGTTAAATTAAATTGAAATTGAAAGTATTTATAATTCAAAAAAATAGATATTAATGTTTAAAAGTTTAAGACTGTCTGCCTTGCCTACCTCATTCATGAGTTTAAGCGTCACATGTTATTTACTGTATTATACTGTAATATACTTATATTTGTTTTAAAATTAAATGGAAATATTAAATCTGATAAATTTTTATTTTGTACCTATTGATTTCTGCTTAATATCAAGTGTAAGAACATTTTAATTAATTGTGTTCAACATACTTCCCCTTCAAATCTCAATCCAGTGAATTTGTATACCAACATCAACATTTTCGTCTTTGTTCGTAAATAATTTCATTCTACTAAAGGGTTATAGTAGTAGAAAGTCAAATAAGGAGATCACCATATTACACATTCTCTTATTGTTCCTCTTAGATTGTTTACTATAATGTAATATAACAAAAACTTTAGCCACAGCAACGCGTGGCCGGGTCAGCTAGTATTATTTAATGATGTATTTTAATATTTATTTATTGTAACTGTTTAATAGTATACTTGGTTTATTTTACGTTAAGTACTCTTACTCTGTAGTGGGACGTACGAGAAGAAACGAGAATGATCTAGCGGAGTGAGGGGCGGTAGCAGAGGAGGGGGGTGACGTCAGCTGACGTGACGAGTGGGAGGCGGCTGCCAGCTGTTTTGTGAGGGAGTGTGTGTTTGACCGCCGCGCCGGCCGCGGAACTGCTCGTGAATAGTAGAAATCGCATCCCAGCCATGGGGAAGTTGTGTTACGTTACGTGAACAAGAAGTAACGGCAATATGACGGTAATGCCATAGCACGTTTGGCGAAGCGAAAAACGTGGTGGTACACGAGCGCGCGATGGTGTACGGCTAGTGCACGGGCCACAGAAGCATTGCACTGCTAGAGGCGCAAATAGTGAGTGGGGTTTACGCCCGACCCCGGAAGTCACCGGCTTCAGAGGTATGCTTCAGTACCAAGTAAGTGTGAGAACTGGATTTTAGTACTTTATTTTCCCGGCTGGTACGATTTACAGAAGATGTGTATTGTAAACAGAGTGCGGCGACGGGATATAGTGGTGTGATTATATAGACTAAAGAACGTTATAATTTCGGTTCCTCCCCCCTCCTCCGTAATAGACTTTTTTGGGACTTTGGATTAGAATTAATTATACTGCAAGAGGGTCTGTAAACCAATGTCGTTACACTGTGAATGTAATTATACCAATTTAAATGATACCTAGAATTTACCTTTTAAGTCCCTTTGCCATTTTACAGTATTTAAGTTTGAGCATCTTTGATTTGGTAATTCATTATTATACCTATCACGATAGAGTTTCCAGGACTGTCGGTAAATTTAGTATGCTAATATTTTTTTTTTGCGCACTTGCCAAATGTTAGACCAGTCGATGCGCGACTGTTAAAATTAATTTCTTTACACTCTCAGTATCAGTATGTCAGTGGTGACGCGAACACGGGACTGGCGTGGTAAGTGCGGACGTGTGCAGCTACCCCGGTATAAGGGGAGTTGGCCACAAGTGCGCCACTCTGCTACGGCAGTCTTGTTGTTGGTTTTTGCAGTGATATTGAGAATTACGTTTTCAAGCATAATGGCTACCTCAAATGAACCTTTGAATTCAAGTTTGGAACGCGAATATTTGGTAGTATGTTTACGGGAAGTGGGAATAAATGTAACACCTGATGATGATGTACCTTTTTTAGAATTGCTATGAGCGGAGTATAATTTCAAAAAGGAGCGAAATATGTTGGTATCGGGATGTGCGGTAGAACCCCCCGCGGAGGATTTGGCTGGTCGGATTGTGTGTGATTCTTTTGGTAAAGACTTAGATAAGTTTCCGGTGTTGAAAGAAAATACGATTGATGAAATAATTGGGTTTTGCTGGGAAGTGGATCGGGTGCAAGAAAGTTATATTTTTGATAGTGATTCGCAGTTGTTGAGGAGCGTAATTGGTAAAAGCTATGGGTTAGCGCGTCATATTATTACTCGTGGCGTAAAAGATAAGTTATGTTGGGAAAAGGTTAAAGAGTTATTATGGTGGAATTTATGTCCTAAGCGGGTTAAGTTGGGATTAATACACAAACGGGTTGAACGTTTTCAGAAACCCGACGAG
Source organism: Bacillus rossius redtenbacheri (assembly GCF_032445375.1). NCBI lineage: Eukaryota > Metazoa > Arthropoda > Insecta > Phasmatodea > Bacillidae > Bacillus > Bacillus rossius. The sequence continues at coordinate 39,936,173 of NC_086339.1, read as the reverse complement.
AAGGTGGCTGTGTTTATGTTGGATGTGTTACAACATATAAAATTGTTTGGGGTAGAATTTTCTGAAGTGGAAATCATTGATATGATTATCGAAAACATGCGTCCGGATATAAGGAGAGAATTTTCTTTTATTAAGAGGCCACGGAATTTAGAAGAATTACATGAATGGGCTGTAGAAGTCGATAATATAAAATTTGTACAGGAGGAGTATGCGATAGTGACAGGTGATGATCCATACTCCAAGTCGGTTCCTGATCCTATGGTTTGTATGGGGGGGATTAAAACTGAGGTTGAAGTGATTTAGGCCAATAATCATTACAGAAATGGGGAGAGAAGTAAAAAAGAATGTGTCTTTTGTATGAAAAAAGGGCATTTGGTACAGTTTTGTTGGCGGCGTTCAAAGGGATATATGGGGGACGGGGATATGAAGAATAACAGTAACAATAAGAATAAAGAGGTTATTTGTTATTATTGTGGAGAATTTGGACATTTTCGTAAAGAATGTAGTAAACAACGGCGGAAATGTGAATTATGTGGCTATTGTGGGAAAAGCGGCCATAGGTCGCGGAAGTGTAGACTAAAACGGCAGGATAATCTTTTTAGATTTAAAGATAAGCATAGAGTAATGGTCATGCGGGAATCTAACAATTTCTATGCCTCTGTTAAAGTGGGCCCAGAGTCGATAAATGCCTTAGTCGATACGGGAGCGAGTAAGAGTTTCATAAGTTGGGAGTTTTATCAGCATTGTAAAAAAAACAAATTAGTTGAAAAGGGAAGTGACCTTATTGAAGAGGGGATAACCATTCAGCTAGCTGATGGGAAAGTCCGAGAAAGTAATAGGAGGGTTAAATTACATATTAAAATTCAGAAATTTTCGTGGGATCGTGAATTTTATGTAATCCCCGACCTTATTTGTAAGATGATTTTAGGTTTGGATTTTTTAAGCGACACCCGAACTGTAATCGATTGTATGAAACAACATTTGTGTTTTGGTTTTGAGCCCCGGTTTAAAGTAGTTTTAGTGAAACCCTTGGGGAAAAGAAAGGTTATTTGTGGTGGAATTGAAAGGGCGAGAGAAAGGCTTAGTGAAAAAGAAATTGAGAAAATCCAGGGAATTATTAATGAGTTTCAGGACGTTATTACCAAGAAAGTAGGAAAGTGTGTTATGGAGCCTTATGAAATAAAAGTCACCGATGAAGTCCCAGTAAAGTGTGCCCCTTACCAATGCGCCCCACCTAAATGCAAGCCTTTAGGGCTATAATTAAGGACTTGCTTAAACAAGATATCATAAACGAATCTAACTCCGCCTATGCTTCTCCCACCTTTTTAGTGAAAAAGAAAACACCTGGCGAATATCGTTTAGTTCTTGACTATAGAATGTTGAACCAAAAGATCCGGGTAGATCCTTTCCCCATGCCTAAAATTGAGGTTATTTTTCAATATTTAAGCCAAGCCAAATATTTTACCATTCTAGATTTGAATGCCGCCTTTCATCAATGTTTGCTGCAACCCGCTAGTCAAAAGTACACAGGTTTCGTAACCCCATGGGGGCACTATGAGTGGAAGAGGGTCCCTTTTGGGGTGAATTTTGGGGCGCAATTCTTATCTAGAATATTGGGGAAACTACTTCAGAATGTACAATACAAGTTTGCCATGAGATTTTTAGATGATATATGCATATATTCAAATTCCCTTGATGAACACCTGGAACATTTGCGTGTCGTACTTAGTAAACTAAGGGAAGCAGGTTTCACCTTGAACCCCGAAAAAATTTGTTGGGCGCAAAGGAAAATACACTTTCTAGGTTTTATCACAGGAGATGGAAAGATGGAGATGTACCCCCAAAAAATAGCCCCAATTGTGAAATTTCCCCCACTTAAAAATATAAAGGAGGTGATGAGAGTTCTTGTAATGATTGGGATTTTTAGTCGTTTCATCCCCCATTTTGCTGAATTAAGCAGTCCTCTAAATCACCTAAAAAAGAATGGAGTTGTATTTGAATGGGGTAAAGAGCAGGATCACGCCTTCAGAGAGTTAAAAAGAGCTATCTCTAATCCTCCGGTTTTGACATTGCCCGATTTTAGCAAAAGATTTGTAGTACAGGTAGACGCTTCGAGCCTTGCCTTAGGGGGTGTGCTTTTACAAGAAAGGGAGAAAGGATTACAACCTGTGATGTATATAAGCCGCACGCTCAATAAACACGAGCAGAAATATAGTGTCTACGAGAAAGAGGCATTGGCATGCATTTACGCCCTGGAGCGTTTTGAAAATTTTATTGAGCATGACGAATTTGATCTGTGTACCGACAATCAAGCTATCACATGGTTGTTTACCCATCCTCGCCAACTAGAAAAAATAGGTCGATGGGTAATGCGGTTAACAAGATTCAGGTTTAAGATTAAGCACATTAAAGGAAACGAGAATCCTGTCGCCGATGCCTTATCTCGTATGTATGAGGCCGAAGGACTGCAAGAGGAGGAATCGAATGAGCCTATTCAGAAAGGGGATGAGGATGAGGAAGAAGGGGTAGAAGATGATGAATGTTGCAATGTATTGGGGAAATTTCCAGAAAGTTTTGTAGACTTACGCAAGTGGCAAGAGGAGGATGGGGAAGTAAAGAAAATTAAGAAAGGAATATTAGAATCACGGTATAAGAATTTTGTTTTTTTAAGTGATTGTTGTATTATGTGAAAGATGGTAACAGGAGGGCATTCGTGCCCCAATCAGTAGTAAATTTAGTTCTACGGTATTATCATGATTCTGTGGTAGGAGGACATGGGGGAATACAGAAAACCTTAGTGAAGATTTCTGAGTCCTTATATTGGCCCGATATGAAGGAAGATGTGGAGAAGTATGCCAAAGGTTGTCGGGTCTGTCAGGCCGCAAAACAGCCACGTACCACTAAAATTGGGGAATATGCGGTGGAAAGGGTTGAACGTCCGTGGGAACGTGTCTTTCTGGATATCTTTGGGCCTTTACCCAGGTCGTTAAAAGGGAATGTATACTTGATGAACTTGGTTGATGGGTTTAGTAAGTTTTTTTTTACCTTTGGGTGGTACTCCTAGCGGCCGTGTAGTCAGTGCTTTAATTGAGAGAGTATGGTTTTTTTTTTGGTGCTCCTGAAAGTTTAGTCACTGATAATGCTACCTATTTTACGAGCCAGGTTTTTGAGCAAATGTGCTTTAGTTGGGGTATCAAACACTTCACTACGAGCCCTTATTACCCCAATCCGAATCAGGTGGAAAGGGTAAACAAAAATATTAAGATTGCTTTAACTATTTTTAGTCAAAACGAGCATCGCAGATGGGATGAAAATCTGCAATTTTTGAACATGGTCTTTAATTTGAATAAACACGACTCCACCCAACATACTCCCGCGGAGGTGTTTTTGGGGAGAGATTTGAGCCATCCTCTGTTAAATGTATGGGGAATACACCCGGAAACTTTGAGTATTTATAGTCCTAGACGATTGGAAGAGGTATGGACAGATGTAGCGATGAATTTAGAAAAGGCTAGAAAGAAAATTTCCTCGCAGTATAATCAAGGTCGGACTCCAAATCGTTTCGCGGTGGGGGAGGAGGTGTGGTGTCGTGAACATCATTTGAGTGATAAAAGTAAATTCCGTACTGCCAAGTTGGAATTTGCCTTTGGTGGGCCTTATCGGATAATCAAATTTTTGGGGCCAGTGACGGTCTTATTACAGAAAGTAGGTGAGAACTTAAGAGTAAAGAAGGCACACATTAGCCATCTAAAAGCAGTTAATTGAGTTCGCTGTGTCTTCAATTGTTAAATGATCTACATTGTAATGTTTGGTCTAATAAGTTAAGGAACTATGTGTCATAAACTTATTGTTATCTTTTTTTTTTTGGTGTTTTAGAATTTTAGATTTTTAGTATGTAATTTTTAGGATACGTTTTGCCTTTTGCATTTATATTTGCATTAGCTATTTTATATACGTATATATTGGATAATATTTTTGGGATTGCTACAGCACTTGTTTAAAAGGGTTTGTTTTCCGAACGGACTTTTTGGAAATTAGTACCCTTTAGGATAATAGCTTCAAAGCATTTAATGTAATTCCAGATTTTATAAACTGTAAGTTCTTATTCTGAAATTATTTATTTATTTAGTATTTTTCTCGTTCAAATTTCAATTTAGTTTTTTTTGGGTGATGTAAAACTTTTTTGAGACTTTGGCTATAGGTCGTGCCTTTTGCCTTTTTTTTTTTTGTGCTTTCGAGTCTACTTACTGTTGTTTACGAGTTTGTTTTTAGTTTTCTCTCTTAGTCTTATCGCGTTTCTTTCTTCTCTTGTACGTGTTTCTTTGGGTGGCTTTACGTGTCGCGGACCTGATAGTTAAAGGGCTCAAGGAAGTTATATTTATTTTTTTATTTTTTTTGTCGGGGTGGTTGAGGCCACTTGAGGCGGCCTAGTCGTCTTGGTTATTATTATTATTTTTATTTTGCGTAAAGTTTATTCTAAGATAATTAAATTTTTTATAAGACTATTTGTGTCCTTATATTATTTAATGATGTATTTTAATATTTATTTATTGTAACTTTTTAATAGTATACTTGGTTTATTTTACGTTAAGTACTCTTACTCTGTAGTGGGACGTACGAGAAGAAACGAGAATGATCTAGCGGAGTGAGGGGCGGTAGCAGAGGAGGGGGGTGACGTCAGCTGACGTGACGAGTGGGAGGCGGCTGCCAGCTGTTTTGTGAGGGAGTGTGTGTTTGACCGCCGCGCCGGCCGCGGAACTGCTCGTGAATAGTAGAAATCGCATCCCAGCCATGGGGAAGTTGTGTTACATTACGTGAACAAGAAGTAACGGCAATATGACGGTAATGCCATAGCACGTTTGGCGAAGCGAAAAACGTGGTGGTACACGAGCGCGCGATGGTGTACGGCTAGTGCACGGGCCACAGAAGCATTGCACTGCTAGAGGCGCAAATAGTGAGTGGGGTTTACGCCCGACCCCGGAAGTCACCGGCTTCAGAGGTATGCTTCAGTACCAAGTAAGTGTGAGAACTGGATTTTAGTACTTTATTTTCCCGGCTGGTACGATTTACAGAAGATGTGTATTGTAAACAGAGTGCGGCGACGGGATATAGTGGTGTGATTATATAGACTAAAGAACGTTATAATTTCGGTTCCTCCCCCCTCCTCCGTAATAGACTTTTTTGGGACTTTGGATTAGAATTAATTATACTGCAAGAGGGTCTGTAAACCAATGTCGTTACACTGTGAATGTAATTATACCAATTTAAATGATACCTAGAATTTACCTTTTAAGTCCCTTTGCCATTTTACAGTATTTAAGTTTGAGCATCTTTGATTTGGTAATTCATTATTATACCTATCACGATAGAGTTTCCAGGACTGTCTGTAAATTTAGTATGCTAATATTTTTTTTGCGCACTTGCCAAATGTTAGACCAGTCGATGCGCGTCTGTTAAACTTAATTTCTTTACACTCTCAGTATCAGTATGTCAGTGGTGACGCGAACACGGGACTCGCGTGGTAAGTGCGGACGTGAGCAGCTACCCCGGTATAAGGGGAGTTGGCCACAAAACCTTATTCAGCCCATTTTTAACATTTAGGGGTTGCATTCCGAAAAATAATAGCATTATTGTTGGTAGTATTCGTATGTTTATCATTGGTAACCTATATTTTGTTATGCTTGATAAGTGATACAAATACAATTAATATTCTTAATAAAGATAATTACCGCTTTAACTCCCCTAAATTGTGGAATTATGTAATTCTATATAGCCTAGGTTTTATTTTAGCCACTGACTTTTCCATTAAAATGATAAATCAACATCCATCTAGTAGTTTACGATTGATGCTCTATATAACAGAAGAACATATGAACAATCAAATAATAATTTTAAAAACTTAATATTTTAGTTCCCAAGAACCCAAATACCAATTTCCAATTTTTTTTATCATTTCATATAATGTACAGACTTGTTGACTCGAACATGTTTATTGTTAGTTTAGATTATCGAAACATTTGATTAAATACGTAACAAAAATTAAAATCTTTATATTTACCCGGCAAACCAGTAAACATCAGTAAAATTTAACTAAATATTAATTAATACATGCATTTTAATATAAAAAAATTTGACAAACCATGTAAAAAAAAATTTTTCCTGTAAAAATAAATTTTCCTGTGAAAATCTGACTGACATAAATTTAATATTTATGACTAATAATAGATTTTGAGTTGTTAGCAATTAAATTAAAAACAAATTATAACTTCTGTTACTAGTAAAGTTTTGCCTTTACTAAGAATGAAAATTAAACCTGATTATAAAAAACACCTACTTGTAAATTAATACAAAACACTCATATTTAAAAAAAATGCAAGGTTAAGTTCTAAAATAATTATTGCATATTTTTACTAATGAATAAACAAATGTGAACTGGTGACGGTTATTAAACTATTACCAACGAAGATATTGTCACGATCCACCTTCAGAGGGGGGGGCGAGAATCGTAGCTCTTTACATAGAAACAACTCGCTTGGCATCAACTAGTCTTAACTTCATAAAATACTTTACTGTACCTAGGATCATAGGTTCGTCATCCCGTACAGGATGTCTGGTGAGAGCTGAACTAAGGAGATTTTGCAAAATAACATAATACTTAATTAAAATTATTTTATTCTTAAAGTCAAATACTCAACATCATTTTAAAGAACATTTAAATAGCGGGATTACAATTTAAAACAATAATCTCTTTACTTCCTTAACGATTGAACGACCTTACAAGAGAGAGAATGAGAGAACTTCACTAAACACTTCCCTAGTCCTTCCGAATACCTCAAATCATAATTAATACTTAAAATTAAAACAAAGATAAGTCCATACTCACATTTTCCGAAAAGCCTTTCTTGATCGATTACTTAAAACTAACGTAGGGGCCTCTCCTGCCCTTAAAATCCGAACGAACATTACATTTTAAAAAATTATAACTAAACGACTAGTGACAAGGGCCATTGCCTCCGCCCGAAAGCTTGAAGATGACTACATTATGACCTAACTTAAATTAAACGACTCGTGGCCTCTGGCGTCGGCCATAGCTTCCGCCCGAAAGCTTGAATTCCTACATCACGAACGAACTAACAACTCGTGACCACAGGTGAGACGCATAGCCTCCGCCTGAGTGAGCCCCGAGTCACCACTCACTTGCGCTTAAATTCGCGCGCCCTGCCGCGCCTACCATAACAAAAGCTCGTTATTGAAGTCAAATTTACTAAACAACTAACTAGAACATCTGGGAAGACTACCCCCCCTCTACCCCGATGTGCAGGCCACACCGCGCGGCTTGTTACGACAGCGCGCCCCAGTAACTGCGGCCCGTGGCTGCGCCAGCGCGCGGCCAAACAAACAAACAAAATTCTGCAAGCCCGCAGCGCGCCGCGCCGGCCCCGTGCCCCAATTACATGGTCACGCCACTTGCGCTGACGAGTGAACAGAGCAGCCAGCCCAGAGTCCCGTCAGTAAAGTCCCTAAATTTGATTTCAACAACCCTGCAAAATTTCAACCCGCGACATAACCCTCCCCTCACAGAGCTCGAGCCCCATCGAGCTACCTCAAAATTACAAATTGTCTTTTTCCATTAAACCATAACTATAAATTCCTCATTTCACAAAAATAATAATTTTCTTAGTTCCTTGCTGTCTGAACATACATCTAGATTCTGCATAAGATTTATTTTAAAACAACAAGTATTCATAAAATTAAATGTAAAACTTTTATCTGGTTTGTTCTCACAGGAACCTTCAGAGGCTCGAGTTCTCAATTCTAAAAAAAATTGTTCTGTTAGTGAAGCTCTCTTTACAAATTAAATTAATGTTCTTAGTTTCTCAGTATTCGTTAAACAATGTGCAAATTCTTGATAATTATTATTTTTTTTTTTTTTTCGGTTTCCGTTTATTACCATACTTCTTTCGTTCTTCAAAAAAAATTAAGTGTCCTTACAGTGTTTCAATTAATTAAACTCTTATCTCGTGAAGGTTGGTGCAACTCCTCGAAGTCAGTGTTGTCGAGAAGAGTAGCTCCCTGGGCTGGCCATCAGCAAACACCACTCAACTCCAACAGCTACTGGACTGGCTTCCAGGGCAGCTCACAACTTCTCCCCACATCTGCTTCGGAGTTGTGCCATCCTCATCACGAACAGATTACAATTCTGAAACATCATCAACAGGCATTACCATCACGCCTGACAAATACAAAACTAACTACTAAACTGCAATCGATGGGCAAGGATGCAAACACACAAAAAAATAAAATTAATTAATTCAACTGCTAACATAAAGTATCCCACCCTTAGCATAATCTAATCAGGCAAATAATTTGATAGGAAAAACTTAAGGAAGGGAAACATGACCTCCAATGATTTTCCCTAACTCTTGAGTCTTGATCTTCTCTATACAGCAAATAGTCCCCACGAAGTAACTGGGTTGAAGGTCAGTTCACATGACCCACCCATAACCTCTTCTACTCTTCTTTTCTTCTGGGGGCAACCACAATGCCCACCAATCTCTCTCCATGGTGCCGAACCAGCTATCCCATGAGAGTAAACAACGTAGTCAATAGAAGCGCAGAGGGGAAACACCAATCTCTGGCTTGTCGAGTCATAAAACTTCTTCTTCTTCTGAGTAAAAATATCTGACTAACCTTGCTTCTATTCTTCCAAACAGTAAAAGTTCATCAGGTATCTTCATGAAAGAAACATTCTAACTAATAATTCTTCATTTTTCTTCTTCTTTATTTCTGTTAGTTGTAATAGAAGGCCATGTTAGGGAGGTTATAGGGAAAAAGAGTGGCCAATTCCCACCCCATCACCCACCTAGATCATGACTAATTAACTTTTAAACTTTCTATTTCAAACAAATAAAAAAAAACATTTTTATTCAAATTTTTAAATTATAGCTACTTTTCCTTCATAACCTCAAAAGCAAATCAATAATTCTAAATGAAATTGTGATTTACTGCATCCTTGTTCCATCCGATCTGTTTGTTTATAACCTTTCTTGTAAAGTATAAAATTTTCAAACATTACTAATTCAAAAAAAAATTAAATTCTGGTGTCCTTTGAGTTACAATTAACTTTACTATTTCTTAGCTTGAAATAATTTAAGTTTTCAGAACTATTTCATTGTCTAATTCACAACACTTAAAAATCAACTCAAAACAACAAATCATCAAAATCAATAAGATCATCTGACCTACCTATCAGTACTGTGAACTTGAACTGTTCGTACACATTTATAATAAGCTATTGTATTTAAATTCCAACCTAAATAAGGTTTTAAAAAAAACTACTAATCCCTCTGTAAATTAAGAAAATTAACTTTAAAAATTAAACTTAAGGTATTAGTTCTTTTTGACAGCTACCACAACTCACTAGTTCCATTACATTACTATAACCTAAAAAGTTCTGTAAATAATGTTTATAACAAAAAAAAACTCCAGTTACTGTCTTCCATAAAAAAAAATAAAACTTTACATGACCTTATTAATCTCCACTTGTAAGTCCATGGCTGCCAGCTTTCTCTTCTCTTGAATCTTCAGTCTTGGCTCTTGTTTCAGTGATCTTGTATCTTGTCTCTCGAACTCTTGTCATCTTGTAAACTGGACTGCTGCTCAGCTCATCTTAAGGAATCTGTAACAGTTTCAAAAATACATGTTAATTTAAATTACATAATTCCTGTTCTTTGGTCCTAAAAAAAAATTGTATTATTAGTACACATTACCCTGAAACAACATTATTATTCATTGTTTATTACTTAAAAAAAATGCTTTACCATAAAATCCTTTTTTTGTTCTTTTCATTAGGCCTATTTATTTTCCTTCTTCTTAATTAAATTCTGCTTCAAATGTTAATCCTAACTTAAGACCTACCATCTATTTATTATTCATTACCTACATTATTTATGTTACCCTAAACTTCCCATAAGTTTCTAATACTTCCTATCAAAGACATTCTCTCTAAAAAAAAATTTACTTGTGACTCTTAACTTAACAAACTTAAAAAAAACTTTTACACTAGACTTAACTTATTATTCATTCTTAGTTACTAAATTTCTATATGTAACCTTTAGTACTTACAAACAAAAACTGCCTATTTCTCTCTACCTCTTAATCTCTTTCAATTATTACAATAATAATGTTACCTTGCATCTTTAAACTTTCTTCTTTTCAATTAAATTAGACATCTCATAACAATAAAAATTCTGCCTATACTCTTCTTATGGGTGTACAAACCAACAACAAAATTTCAAATTCTCAAGTTTCCTTATATTTAAATTATGCAATGCACATAACCTCTGTGGTGCCTGTACCCTTTTAGGCCTACCACCTTCTCCTCTCACAGCATGACAACTCTTATTCCTCGGGGTCTGTATTCACTGTTCCAAATCAAATATCTCAAATAAATTAAAAACAAATTTATTATTTTAAGAAAACAAAAATTTACATTGAATTTACTATGGAGCCTGGAAATCTTAATGTCTCACAGCAGCTAACATGACTAAATCCCATGGAACCCCAGGTTTACATAACCTGTGCCCAAAAATTTAAGCATACCAGGCTTTCCCTGCACTGGTTTTACAGCATCACACACTATTTAGGGCCCCTGATCTGCCATCAGTCCCAAGGAGTTTTCCCACAACCCCTCTCTACACAAGCGCCTACCGCATTCCTCTCAATTGGCTATCGGTTTTACGGCATTCTTTTGGGATCCGACCATCAAGTTAGGGCTAATCGAACACTAAACCTCCATACTTCCAAACTAATGTAAATCAATTAAATTTTCTCTGTAAATTCTAAAAATCAAAAAAAATTATTCCAACATGCCAAAGAAACTTCCAAAAAAAATTCATAATCTTATCTTCAAACCATTAAAATAAAAATAAATAGATTACTCTGTTTTCTCCTTAATAACTGTAAACTGTCAACAAATATCATGTCGTAAATTTTAACTATGCTTACTGACTCTAAATCATAAAATCTCATTCGTCCTAATTAATAAACAACCAATTTCCTTGAAATCTCACTGTATCTCTCACACTCAAACTTCACTGGCTGAATATCTCAATAAATTCAAAAACAATTATCTACACTCTTAAAGAAACTCCTCCCCAATTATTCAAATTACTTCACCTTATTTTATTTCATTACTTAAAACACCTTACTCAAAAAAAATTAATTAATTATCTAGCTATCTTCCATTATTATTTATTTACCGAACAAAACTTTCTCCTAAATTAATTTAGTAAAATTCAATTTCACATTAGGCAAGTACACTAACTCTCTACAGCAATGTTTCTCATTTCCCTCCTTCCTAACTGAATCCAATCTTACTTAACCTCCAGGGAATTTACCTCACAAAATAACCAAAAATTTCACTGTAGTGCCTATCTGCTATAGGCCCACTACACAGGGGGCTCTAACCCCACCAACAAACTTCATTGAAATGGTACCCTATCCCATACAGGATAGCCACTTCGGTACTACCATGGGGAACTCCTGCCCCAAACTACTCACAACTCTCAGGATTCTCCTAACCCTTAATTCACGTAGCCAGCCCATCTCCTATGGTCTGCGCTACAATTCCCTTTCTTCCCAGGGACACAACGCCTCACCTTAGGGTCCCTCGCCCTAATGAAAACATTAATTTTGTCTCTCTGTTCCCTTGGAGTAAATTCCCTCTACACACAAAATCTAGCCTTCCCAGTTTTCTCAATGCTTATCGATTTTATAGTGTACCTCCTTAATAATGTTTACAAATCCCAAAAAAAATATTTTTAAAACCGAGGTAGAATTTAACTAACAAAAACATAAACAACTTACAACGAAACACTTCTAGCCTATACATCATACACTTCTTAAATTAAATTACTTACATACTGAAAGTTCCTCTTCTCCTAAAACACACTTAAATTTAAATTTATTTAACCAATAGTCTATTTTCTTATCGCTAAGTTACCGTACAGCTGATCAAAACAAGGTCACGGCCTGTCCACGTCTCCTTATGAGCCCGTGACGTCACCGAATTCCATCAGGTGCGCCAACCCTCGCTTGCGGTTCCTCCGTTCTCCGCTAGGTCTCAGCACCTCCCCGTCACGTGTTCATTCTGCCACGTCCACTGACGTGTCGTTCTGAAACAACTCTCAACATTTTTCTAATTAAAACAAAACATCACTATAAATTCTATAACTCTCTTTTAAATAAACTCTTGTTTTCTCTTTAATTCCTTTCTAACGTTTATCCTTCCCTCGACTGATTTAATTCGTACGTCTCGTCTCCTACGCGCACGACAACAAAACAAACTTCACTTGAAAATAATTCCTATTTACGACAAAAAATTTTTATTTTAAATTATAATTCTCTTAACCTACAATCTTAAAATGAACTTCAATTAAATTAAACCACTTGCATTATCTCTAATAAGCATTTAACTTATAACGTATTCTCCTCACGTAATAATCCCCGATATAAATCTACAATAAATTCAACGACTTAAAACAACTTATCACTATAAACTTTATCCTTACAAGTATCCTCAAATAAACATCTGTTACGTCAAAAAAAAAAATCTCAAAGACTTCCTCCACTATAGACTAAAATTCCGTAATCCTCTCCTCAAGTAAACTCTTAATAACCTGCTATCAGAAGCTGAAACTAACTTAATAATAAACATAAAAATCTACCTCTCTCTCTCTCCAGAAATAGAACCTATCCGGCGAACTCTACCATTTCTATCACGAACACCTAGCCGGTGCCACCGCCATTTCTGTCACGATCCACCTTCAGAGGGGGGGGCGAGAATCGTAGCTCTTTACATAGAAACAACTCGCTTGGCATCAACTAGTCTTAACTTCATAAAATACTTTACTGTACCTAGGATCATAGGTTCGTCATCCCGTACAGGATGTCTGGTGAGAGCTGAACTAAGGAGATTTTGCAAAATAACATAATACTTAATTAAAATTATTTTATTCTTAAAGTCAAATACTCAACATCATTTTAAAGAACATTTAAATAGCGGGATTACAATTTAAAACAATAATCTCTTTACTTCCTTAACGATTGAACGACCTTACAAGAGAGAGAATGAGAGAACTTCACTAAACACTTCCCTAGTCCTTCCGAATACCTCAAATCATAATTAATACTTAAAATTAAAACAAAGATAAGTCCATACTCACATTTTCCGAAAAGCCTTTCTTGATCGATTACTTAAAACTAACGTAGGGGCCTCTCCTGCCCTTAAAATCCGAACGAACATTACATTTTAAAAAATTATAACTAAACGACTAGTGACAAGGGCCATTGCCTCCGCCCGAAAGCTTGAAGATGACTACATTATGACCTAACTTAAATTAAACGACTCGTGGCCTCTGGCGTCGGCCATAGCTTCCGCCCGAAAGCTTGAATTCCTACATCACGAACGAACTAACAACTCGTGACCACAGGTGAGACGCATAGCCTCCGCCTGAGTGAGCCCCGAGTCACCACTCACTTGCGCTTAAATTCGCGCGCCCTGCCGCGCCTACCATAACAAAAGCTCGTTATTGAAGTCAAATTTACTAAACAACTAACTAGAACATCTGGGAAGACTACCCCCCCTCTACCCCGATGTGCAGGCCACACCGCGCGGCTTGTTACGACAGCGCGCCCCAGTAACTGCGGCCCGTGGCTGCGCCAGCGCGCGGCCAAACAAACAAACAAAATTCTGCAAGCCCGCAGCGCGCCGCGCCGGCCCCGTGCCCCAATTACATGGTCACGCCACTTGCGCTGACGAGTGAACAGAGCAGCCAGCCCAGAGTCCCGTCAGTAAAGTCCCTAAATTTGATTTCAACAACCCTGCAAAATTTCAACCCGCGACAATATAAACTATAACATAATCAAAATACATGGTTTGAATCTCATTTTATATTTAAGTTGATTATTTGTAATAACCAAAACCGGCTCACATTCCTTTATTCGTTAGTGAAAATATGAAATTTTTTGAATAAATCTTTTTAAATATTAATAATTATAACAATATCTCTGTTAGTCAGTTGTTTTATCAAAATGATTATTTCGAACACTTTTTTCCAGGTTAAAAACAGGAGGCAAATTGACAACAGTAATGGCGAGAAAGAAGATAAAAAAAGCTTGAGTAGAACAAACATCTTGTGCTGTTGAACCTCTTCCAAGGCCTTCATCTACTTCCTTGTCAGCAATGTTCAGATTGTTAGTTCAATGAGTGCTACAAGAGTAGCTTGGAAGATATTTTAAGATGACAACAGCAAAGAAAAATTAGTCATTAACCTGCTGTTTGCAGACACCTGAAAATTATGACTTTGCCAGGAGATGTTGAACCGTCACAACGGAAACATTTTCTTAAGTTTGTTAAAAACGTATTTGCCTTGGTTAACATATTTTAAGATTCTGAAAGGATGTCTTTGTTTCCTTCCAGATACAATTACGATGTAGTTTGTTCTTGGATCTTTTATTGTGAAACCATTCAAGCACGTGCATGAATCTGGTAAGAATTATGTCTCCTGCCAGTGGCACAAGGTTGCATCTAATGAAGTCAAAGCATTTGTGTGTGAGATTTCTTTTGACTTACAAATGGTTTCTGGACACCTAAACCTTGCTGGAGAAAAAACATATCGCTACCGAAAATGTCCACAGTCATTTTTTGTGGTAAACACGACATACTTTAGAGAGAGAAAAGAACTTCATGAAGGAGTCTTTCATGGTTTAATTAAATTTCGAACTGATTCTTGTGACCAAGGGCTTGAACTCAACTTAGGCAAAACATGTAATAAGGAAAAATGTAATGTGACGTTAGGCGCATAACTACCTAAGTCGTGATATTTCGAAGTTAAAGTAATATACATTCAGAATTTGCCTGCTTTGATATCAACACATAGTAAAATATTCCATACATTTAGTTTCAAATTTTTCTTTCACTAAAAATTGTACTAAGCGTTTGCTGTATCTACAGTCACTAAATACAGAGTTGTTTCTGTTCAATGTATATTTTACTGGATTTCACTATAAATTGGAAACGTATATTAATTAATATTTCTAATCCCAAACAATATTTTAAGTAGTAAGAAAGTAAAAGAAACTGGAAAAATATATTTTTAGGCAATACTAAATTTTAAAAAATAATAAAAATATTTTAAGTAGTAATATTGGTTACTCAATGATTTGATTGCAAAGTTCTGCAATTATATTTTGATGTAAATGATTTTAATCCGAGAGATGATTCATAAAACGTTTTAACTATAATACTTTAATAACAAATATTGTTAATAATGTGTGATAAATAAGAGCTGATTTAACAGATACAAAGAATTTTTTTCATTATGAAAAATTGTTTAATTGACCAGTAACACATAAGTTTGCTCTAGTTTCATATCTAACCACAAAAACCATTAAACTTCAAATGTCCCGTTTTTGAAATACTATGTAGTAAAAATCTATGAGTATCCAATGCACTATAATCAAACAAAGCCCTAACAGTTAATTTAAATTTTTCTATAACCTGCGAATTAAGTAAGAATATCTTATTAAAATTAAATCCAACATATTTTATATGAGTTTAAGGAAACAATGTGGTTTTATACAATAACAATGATATAAAAATTTCAAAAAAAAATACACACTGATGTTTATGTTAAGCCAAAATAAATAGAAAGCAGAAAATGTTCGTTTGAAAAGTGTAATAAGTTAATTTACATTAAAGAAGCGCAATGTCCGGTATGCTAAAGAGAAACTCGGTGAAGACATGACACGTTTCCAGGATGAAGTATAGCAAGGAGGGACTTACGGTTGACACGACATGTGTCCAGTGCGCGGTATGGGAAAGTGGGACTCAGTGACAACACGACATGTGTCCAGTGCGCGGTATGGGAAAGAGGGACTCAGTGACGACACGACACGTGTCCAGTGCGCGGTATGGGAAAGAGGGACTCAGTGACGACACGACATGTGTCCAGAGTGCGCGGTATGGGAAAGAGGGACTCAGTGACGACAAGACATGTGTCCAGTGCGCGGTATGGGAAAGTGGGACTCAGTGACGACACGACATGTGTCCAGAGTGCGCGGTATGGGAAAGAGGGACTCAGTGACGACACGACATGTGTCCAGAGTGCGCGGTATGGGAAAGAGGGACTCAGTGACGACACGACATGTGTCCAGAGAGCGCGGTATGGGAAAGAGGGACTCTGTGACTACGCGACATGTGTCCTGTGCGCGGTATAAGAAAGAAGGACTCAGTGACGACACGACATGTGTCCAGTGCGCGGTATGGGAAAGAGGTACTCAGTGACGACACGACATGTGTCCAGAGAGCGCGGTATGGGAAAGAGGGACTCAGTGATAGCACGACATGTGTCCAGTGCGCGGTATGGGAAAGTGGGACTCACTGGCGACACGACATGCGTCCAGAGTGCGTGGTATTGGAAAGAGGGACTCAGTGACGACACGACATATGTCCAGTGCGCGGTATGGGAAAGAGGGACTCAGTGACGACACGACATGTGTCCAGAGTGCGCGGTATGGGAAAGAGGGACTCAGTGATGACACGACATGTGTCCAGTGCGTGGTATGGGAAAGTGGGACTCAGTGACGACACGACATGTGTCCAGAGTGCGTGGTATTGGAAAGAGGGACTCAGTGACGACACGACATGTGTCCAGTGCGCGGTATGGGAAAGAGAGACTCAGTGACGACACGACATGTGTCTAGAGTGCGGTATGGGAAAGTGAGACTCAGGACGACACGACATGTGTCTAGTGCGCGGTATGGGAAAGAGGGACTCAGTTACAACACGACATGTGTCTAGTGCGCGGTATGGGAAAGAGGGACTCAGTGATGACACGACATGTGTCCAGTAAGCGGTATGGGAAAGTGGGACTCAGTGACGACACGACATGTGTCCAGAGTGCGCGGTATGGGAAAGAGGGACTCAGTGACGTAACGACATGTATCCAGTACGCGGTATGGGAAAGAGGGACTCAGTGACGACACGACATGTGTCCAGAGTGCGCGGTATGGGAAAGAGGAACTCTGTGACGATACGACATGTGTCCAGAGTGCGCGGTATGGAAAAGAGGGACTCAGTGACGACACGGCATGTGTCCAGTGCGCGGTATGGGAAAGAAGGACTCAGTGACAACACGTTATGTGTCCAGTGCGCGGTATGGGAAAGTGGGACTCAGTGACGACACGACATGTGTCCAGTGTGCGGTATGGGAAAGAGGAACTCAGTGACCACACGACATGTGTCCAGTGCGCGGTATGGGAAAGAGGGACTCAGTGATGACACGACATGTGTCCAGTACGCGGTATGGGAAAGAGGGACTCAGTGACGACACGACATGTGTCCAGAGTGCGCGGTATGGGAAAAAGGGACTCAGTGACGACACGACATGTGTCTAGTGCGCGGTATGGGAAAGAGGAACTCAGTGACGACACGACATGTGTCCAGTGCGCGGTATGGGAAAGAGGGACTCAGTGACGACATATTTGTGTCCAGTGCGCGGTATGTGAAAGTGGGACTCAGTGACGACACGACATGTGTCCAGTGTGCGGTATGGGAAAGAGGAACTCAGTGACGACACGAAATGTGTCCAGAGTGCGCGGTATTGAAAAGAGGAACTCAGTTACAGAACGAAATGAGTCCAGAGTGCGGTATGGGAAAGAGGGACTCAGTGACAACACGACATGTGTCTAGTGCGCGGTATGGGAAAGAAGGAGTCAGTGACGACACGACATGTGTCTAGAGTGCAGTATGGGAAAGTGAGACTCAGGACGACACGACATGTGTCCAGTGCGCGGTATGGGAAAGAGGGACTCAGTGACGACACGACATGTGTCTAGTGCGCGGTATGGGAAAGAGGAACTCAGTGACGACACGACATGTGTCCAGTGCGCGGTATGGGAAAGAGGGACTCAGTGACGACATATTTGTGTCCAGTGCGCGGTATGTGAAAGTGGGACTCAGTGACGAAACAACATGTGTCTAGTGCGCGGTATGGGAAAGTGGTACACAGTGACGACACGAAATGTGTATAGTTCGCGGTAAGGGGAAGTGGGACTCAGTGACGACACGACATGTGTCCAGTGCGCGGTATGGGAAAGTGGGACTCGGTGACGAAACGACATGTGTCCAGTGTGCGGTATGGGAAAGAGGAACTTAGTGACGACTAGAAATGTGTCCATAGTGGACGGTATGGGAAAGAGGAACTCAGTGACGACACGACATGTGTCTAGAGTGCGGTATGGGAAAGTGAGACTCAGGACGACACGACATGTGTCCAGTGCGCGGTATGGGAAAGTGGGACTCAGTGACGACACGACATGTCTAGTGCGCGGTATGGGAAAGAGGGACTCAGTTACAACACGTAATGTGTCCAGAGTGCGGTATGGGAAAGAAGGACTCAGTGACAACACGTTATGTGTCCAGAGTGCGGTATGGGAAAGAGGGACTCAGTGACGACAAGACATGTGTCTAGTGCGCGGTATGGGAAAGAGGGACTCAGTGACGACACGACATGTGTCCAGAGTGCAGTATGGGAAAGTATGACTCAGTGACGACACGACATGTGTCTAGTGCGCGGTATGGGAAAGTGGGACTCAGTGACGACACGACATGTGTATAGTGCGCGGTATGGGAAAGAGGGACTCAGTGACGACAGGACATGTGTCTAGAGTGAGGTATGGGAAAGTGAGACTCAGGACGACACGACATGTGTCCAGTGCGCGGTATGGAAAAGTGGGACTCAGTGACGACACGACATGTGTCTAGTGCGCGGTATGGGAAAGAGGGACTCAGTGACGACACGACATGTGTCTAGAGTGCGGTATGGGAAAGTGAGACTCAGGACGACACGACATGTGTCCAGTGCGCGGTATGGGAAAGTGGGACTCAGTGACGACACGACATGTGTCTAGTGCGCGGTATGGGAAAGAGGGACTCAGTTACAACACGTAATGTGTCCAAAGTGCGGTATGGGAAAGTGGGACTCAGTGACAACACGACATGTGTCTAGTGCGCGGTATGGGAAAGAGGGACTCAGTGACGACACGACATGTGTCTAGAGTGCGGTATGGGAAAGTGAGACTCAGGACGACACGACATGTGTCCAGTGCGCGGTATGGGAAAGTGGGACTCAGTGACGACACGACATGTGTCCAGAGTGCGCGGTATGGGAAAGAGGGACTCAGTGACGACACGACATGTGTCCAGAGTGCGCGGTATGGGAAAGAGGGACTCAGTGACGACACGACATGTGTCCAGTGCGCGGTATGGAAAAGAAGGACTCAGTGACAACACGTTATGTGTCCAGTGCGCGGTATGGGAAAGAGGGACTCAGTGACAACACGACATGTGTCCAGAGTGCGCGGTATGAGAAGTGGGACGCAGTGACGACACGTCATGTTTCCAGTGCGCGGTATGGGAAAAAGGGACTCAGTGACGACACGACATGTGTCCAGTGCGCGGTATGGGAAAGAGGGACTCAGTGACGACACGACACGTGTCCAGTGCGCGGTATGGGAAAGAGGGACTCAGTGACGACACGACATGTGTCCAGTGTGCGCGGTATGGGAAAGAGGGACTCAGTGACGACAAGACATGTGTCCAGTGCGCGGTATGGGAAAGTGGGACTCAGTGACGACACGACATGTGTCCAGTGCGCGGTATGGGAAAGAGGGACTCAGTGACGACACGACATGTGTCCAGAGTGCACGGTATGGGAAAGAGGGACTCAGTGACGAAACGACATGTGTCCTGTGCGCGGTATAAGAAAGAGGGACTCAGTGACGACACGACATGTGTCCAGTGCGCGGTATGGGAAAGAGGGACTCTGTGACGACACGACATGTGTCCAGATTGCGCGGTATGGGAAAGAGGGATTCAGTGATGACACGACATGTGTCCAGTGCGCGGTATGGGAAAGTGGGACTCAGTGACGAAACGACATGTGTCCAGAGTGCGTGGTATTGGAAAGAGGGACTCAGTGACGACACGACATGTGTCCAGTGCGCGGTATGGGAAAGAGGGACTCAGTGACGACACGACATGTGTCCAGAGTGCGCGGTATGGGAAAGAGGGACTCAGTGATGACACGACATGTGTCCAGTGCGTGGTATGGGAAAGTGGGACTCAGTGACGACACGACATGTGTCCAGAGTGCGTGGTATTGGAAAGAGGGACTCAGTGACGACACGACATGTGTCCAGTGCGCGGTATGGGAAAGAGAGACTCAGTGACGACACGACATGTGTCCAGAGTGCGCGGTATGGGAAAGAGGGACTCAGTGACGACACGACATGTGTCCAGTGTGCGGTATGGGAAAGAGGAACTCAGTGACCACACGACATGTGTCCAGTGCGCGGTATGGGAAAGAGGGACTCAGTGACGACACGACATGTGTCCAGTGCGCGGTATGGGAAAGAGGGACTCAGTGACGACACGACATGTGTCAAGAGTGCGCGGTATGGGAAAAAGGGACTCAGTGACGACACGACATGTGTCTAGTGCGCGGTATGGGAAAGAGGAACTCAGTGACGACACGACATGTGTCCAGAGTGCGGGGTATGGGAAAGAGGGACTCAGTGACGTAACGACATGTATCCAGTACGCGGTATGGGAAAGAGGGACTCAGTGACGACACGACATGTGTCCAGAGTGCGTGGTATTGGAAAGAGGGACTCAGTGACGACACGACATGTGTCCAGTACGCGGTATGGGAAAGAGGGACTCAGTGACGACACGACATGTGTCCAGAGTGCGCGGTATGGGAAAGAGGAACTCAGTGACGAAACGACATGTGTCCAGAGTGCGCGGTATGGAAAAGAGGGACTCAGTGACGACACGGCATGTGTCCAGTGCGCGGTATGGGAAAAAGGGACTCAGTGACGACACGACATGTGTCCAGTGCGCGGTATGGGAAAGAGGGACTCAGTGACGACACGACACGTGTCCAGTGCGCGGTATGGGAAAGAGGGACTCAGTGACGACACGACATGTGTCCAGTGTGCGCGGTATGGGAAAGAGGGACTCAGTGACGACAAGACATGTGTCCAGTGCGGTATGGGAAAGTGGGACTCAGTGACGACACGACATGTGTCCAGTGCGCGGTATGGGAAAGAGGGACTCAGTGACGACACGACATGTGTCCAGAGTGCACGGTATGGGAAAGAGGGACTCAGTGACGAAACGACATGTGTCCTGTGCGCGGTATAAGAAAGAGGGACTCAGTGACGACACGACATGTGTCCAGTGCGCGGTATGGGAAAGAGGGACTCTGTGACGACACGACATGTGTCCAGATTGCGCGGTATGGGAAAGAGGGATTCAGTGATGACACGACATGTGTCCAGTGCGCGGTATGGGAAAGTGGGACTCAGTGACGAAACGACATGTGTCCAGAGTGCGTGGTATTGGAAAGAGGGACTCAGTGACGACACGACATGTGTCCAGTGCGCGGTATGGGAAAGAGGGACTCAGTGACGACACGACATGTGTCCAGAGTGCGCGGTATGGGAAAGAGGGACTCAGTGATGACACGACATGTGTCCAGTGCGTGGTATGGGAAAGTGGGACTCAGTGACGACACGACATGTGACCAGAGTGCGTGGTATTGGAAAGAGGGACTCAGTGACGACACGACATGTGTCCAGTGCGCGGTATGGGAAAGAGAGACTCAGTGACGACACGACATGTGTCCAGAGTGCGCGGTATGGGAAAGAGGGACTCAGTGACGACACGACATGTGTCCAGTGTGCGGTATGGGAAAGAGGAACTCAGTGACCACACGACATGTGTCCAGTGCGCGGTATGGGAAAGAGGGACTCAGTGACGACACGACATGTGTCCAGTGCGCGGTATGGGAAAGAGGGACTCAGTGACGACACGACATGTGTCAAGAGTGCGCGGTATGGGAAAAAGGGACTCAGTGACGACACGACATGTGTCTAGTGCGCGGTATGGGAAAGAGGAACTCAGTGACGACACGACATGTGTCCAGAGTGCGGGGTATGGGAAAGAGGGACTCAGTGACGTAACGACATGTATCCAGTACGCGGTATGGGAAAGAGGGACTCAGTGACGACACGACATGTGTCCAGAGTGCGTGGTATTGGAAAGAGGGACTCAGTGACGACACGACATGTGTCCAGTACGCGGTATGGGAAAGAGGGACTCAGAAACGACACGACATGTGTCCAGAGTGCGCGGTATGGGAAAGAGGAACTCAGTGACGAAACGACATGTGTCCAGAGTGCGCGGTATGGAAAAGAGGGACTCAGTGACGACACGGCATGTGTCCAGTGCGCGGTATGGGAAAGAAGGACTCAGTGACAACACGTTATGTGTCCAGTGCGCGGTATGGGAAAGTGGGACTCAGTGACGACACGACATGTGTCCAGTGTGCGGTATGGGAAAGAGGAACTCAGTGACCACACGACATGTGTCCAGTGCGCGGTATGGGAAAGAGGGACTCAGTGACGACACGACATGTGTCCAGTGCGCGGTATGGGAAAGAGGGACTCAGTGACGACACGACATGTGTCAAGAGTGCGCGGTATGGGAAAAAGGGACTCAGTGACGACACGACATGTGTCTAGTGCGCGGTATGGGAAAGAGGAACTCAGTGACGACACGACATGTGTCCAGTGCGCGGTATGGGAAAGAGGGACTCAGTGACGACATATTTGTGTCCAGTGCGCGGTATGTGAAAGTGGGACTTAGTGACGACACGACATGTGTCCAGTGTGCGGTATGGGAAAGAGGAACTCAGTGACGACACGAAATGTGTCCAGAGTGCGCGGTATTGGAAAGAGGAACTCAGTTACAGAACGAAATGAGTCCAGAGTCCGGTATGGGAAAGAGGGACTCAGTGACAACACGACATGTGTCTAGTGCGCGGTATGGGAAAGAAGGAGTCAGTGACGACACGACATGTGTCTAGAGTGCGGTATGGGAAAGTGAGACTCAGGACGACACGACATGTGTCCAGTGCGCGGTATGGGAAAGAGGGACTCAGTGACGACACGACATGTGTCTAGTGCGCGGTATGGGAAAGAGGGACTCAGTGACGACACGACATGTGTCTAGAGTGCGGTATGGGAAAGTGAGACTCAGGACGACACGACATGTGTCCAGAGTGCGTGGTATTGGAAAGAGGGACTCAGTGACGACACGACATGTGTCCAGTGCGCGGTATGGGAAAGAGGGACTCAGTGACGACACGACATGTGTCCAGAGTGCGCGGTATGGGAAAGAGGGACTCAGTGATGACACGACATGTGTCCAGTGCGCGGTATGGGAAAGAGGGACTCAGTGATGACACGACATGTGTCCAGTGCGCGGTATGGGAAAGAGGAACTCAGTGACCACACGACATGTGTCCAGTGCGCGGTATGGGAAAGAGGGACTCAGTGACGACACGACATGTGTCCAGTGCGCGGTATGGGAAAGAGGGACTCAGTGACGACACGACATGTGTCAAGAGTGCGCGGTATGGGAAAAAGGGACTCAGTGACGACACGACATGTGTCTAGTGCGCGGTATGGGAAAGAGGAACTCAGTGACGACACGACATGTGTCCAGTGCGCGGTATGGGAAAGAGGGACTCAGTGACGACATATTTGTGTCCAGTGCGCGGTATGTGAAAGTGGGACTTAGTGACGACACGACATGTGTCCAGTGTGCGGTATGGGAAAGAGGAACTCAGTGACGACACGAAATGTGTCCAGAGTGCGCGGTATTGGAAAGAGGAACTCAGTTACAGAACGAAATGAGTCCAGAGTCCGGTATGGGAAAGAGGGACTCAGTGACAACACGACATGTGTCTAGTGCGCGGTATGGGAAAGAAGGAGTCAGTAACGACACGACTTGTGTCTAGAGTGTGGTATGGGAAAGTGAGACTCAGGACGACACGACATGTGTCCAGTGCGCGGTATGGGAAAGAGGGACTCAGTGACGACACGACATGTGTCTAGTGCGCGGTATGGGAAAGGGGGACTCAGTGACGACACGACATGTGTCTAGAGTGCGGTATGGGAAAGTGAGACTCAGGACGACACGACATGTGTCCAGAGTGCGTGGTATTGGAAAGAGGGACTCAGTGACGACACGACATGTGTCCAGTGCGCGGTATGGGAAAGAGGGACTCAGTGACGACACGACATGTGTCCAGAGTGCGCGGTATGGGAAAGAGGGACTCAGTGATGACACGACATGTGTCCAGTGCGCGGTATGGGAAAGTGGGAATCAGTGACGACACGACATGTGTCCAGAGTGCGTGGTATTGGAAAGAGGGAATCAGTGACGACACGACATGTGTCCAGTGCGCGGTATGGGGAAGAGAGACTCAGTGACGACACGACATGTGTCCAGAGTGCGCGATATGGGAAAGAGGGACTCTGTGACGACACGACATGTGTCCAGTGAGCGGTATGGGAAAGTGGGACTCAGTGACGACACGACATGTGTCCAGAGTGCGGGGTATGGGAAAGAGGGACTCAGTGACGTAACGACATGTATCCAGTACGCGGTATGGGAAAGAGGGACTCAGTGACGACACGACATGTGTCCAGAGTGCGCGGTATGGAAAAGAGGGACTCAGTGACGAAACGGCATGTGTCCAGTGCGCGGTATGGGAAAGAAGGACTCAGTGACAACACGTTATGTGTCTAGTGCGCGGTATGGGAAAGTGGGACTCAGTGACGTCACGACATGTGTCCAGTGTGCGGTATGGGAAAGAGGAACTCAGTGATCACACGACATGTGTCCAGTGCGCGGTATGGGAAAGAGGGACTCAGTGACGACACGACATGTGTCCAGTGCGCGGTATGGGAAAGAGGGACTCAGTGACGACACGACATGTGTCCAGAGTGCGCGGTATGGGAAAGAGGGACTCAGTGACGACACGACATGTGTCTAGTGCGCGGTATGGGAAAGAGGAACTCAGTGACGACACGACATGTGTCCAGTGCGTGGTATGGGAAAGAGAGACTCAGTGACGACATATTTGTGTTCAGTGCGCGGTATGTGAATGTGGGACTCAGTGACGACACGACATGTGTCCAGTGTGCGGTATGGGAAAGAGGAACTCAGTGACGACACGAAATGTGTCCAGAGTGCGCGGTATTGGAAAGAGGAACTTAGTTACAGAACAAAATGTGTCCAGTGTGCGGTATGGGAAAGAGGGACTCAGTGACAACACGACATGTGTCTAGTGCGCGGTATGGGAAAGAGGGACTCAGTGACGACACGACATGTGTCTAAAGTGCGGTATGGGAAAGTGAGACTCAGGACGACACGACTTGTGTCCAGTGCGCGGTATGGGAAAGTGGGACTCAGTGACGACACGACATGTGTCTAGTGCGCGGTATGGGAAAGAGGGACTCAGTTACAACACGTAATGTGTCCAGAGTGCGGTATGGGAAAGAAGGACTCAGTGACAACACTTTATGTGTTTAGAGTGCGGTATGGGAAAGAGGGACTCAGTGACGACACGACATGTGTCCAGTGCGCGGTATGGGAAAGAGGAACTCAGTGATCACACGACATGTGTCCAGTGCGCGGTATGGGAAAGAGGGACTCATTGACGACACGACATGTGTCCAGTGCGCGGTATGGGAAAGAGGGACTCAGTGACGACACGACATGTGTCCAGAGTGCGCGGTATGGGAAAGAGGGACTCAGTGACGACACGACATGTGTCTAGTGCGCGGTATGGGAAAGAGGAACTCAGTGACGACACGACATGTGTCCAGTGCGTGGTATGGGAAAGAGGGACTCAGTGACGACATATTTGTGTTCAGTGCGCGGTATGTGAATGTGGGACTCAGTGGCGACACGACATGTGTCCAGTGTGCGGTATGGGAAAGAGGAACTCAGTGACGACACGAAATGTGTCCAGAGTGCGCGGTATTGGAAAGAGGAACTTAGTTACAGAACAAAATGTGTCCAGTGTGCGGTATGGGAAAGAGGGACTCAGTGACGACACGACATGTGTCTAGTACGCGGTATGGGAAAGAGGGACTCAGTGACGACACGACATGTGTCCAGAGTGCGGTATGGGAAAGTGGGACTCAGTGACGACACGACATGTGTCTAGTGCGCGGTATGGGAAAGTGGGACTCAGTGACGACACGACATGTGTATAGTTCGCGGTATGGGGAAGAGGGACTCAGTGACGACACGACATGTGTCCAGTGCGCGGTATGAGAAAGTGGGACTCGGTGACAAAACGACATGTTTCCAGTGTGCGGTATGGGAAAGAGGAACTCAGTGACGACACGAAATGTGTCCAGAGTGCACGGTATGGGAAAGACGAACTCAGTGACGACACGACATGTGTCCAGAGTGCGCGGTATGGGAAAGAGGGACTCAGTGACGACACGACATGTATCCAGAGTGCGCGGTATGGAAAAGAGGGACTCAGTGACGACACGACATGTGTCCAGTACGCGGTATGGGAAAGAGGGACTCAGTGACGACAAGACATGTGTCCAGTGCGCGGTATGGGAAAGTGGGACTCAGTGACGACACGACATGTGTCCAGAGTGCGCTGTATGGGAAAGAGGGACTCAGTGACGACACGAAATGTGTCCAGAGTGCGCGGTATGGGAAAGAGGGACTCAGTGACGACACGACATGTGTCCAGAGTGCGCGGTATGGGAAAGAGGGACTTTGTGACTACGCGACATGTGTCCAGTGCGCGGTATGGGAAAGAGGGACTCAGTGACGACACGACATGTGTCTAGTGCGCGGTATGGGAAAGAGGGACTCAGTTACAACACGACATGTGTCTAGTGCGCGGTATGGGAAAGAGGTACTCAGTGACGACACGACATGTGTCTAGAGTGCGGTATGGGAAAGTGAGACTCAGGACGATACGACATGTGTCCAGTGCGCGGTATGGGAAAGTGGGACTCAGTGACGACACGACATGTGTCCAGAGTGCGCGGTATGGGAAAGAGGGACGCAGTGACGACACGACATGTGTCCAGAGTGCGCGGTATGGGAAAGAGGGACTCAGTGACGACACGACATGTGTCCAGTGCGCGGTATGGAAAAGAAGGACTCAGTGACAACACGTTATGTGTCCAGTGCGCGGTATGGGAAAGAGGGACTCAGTGACAACACGACATGTGTCCAGAGTGCGCGGTATGAGAAGTGGGATGCAGTGACGACACGTCATGTTTCCAGTGCGCGGTATGGGAAAAAGGGACTCAGTCACGACACGACATGTGTCCAGTGCGCGGTATGGGAAAGAGGGACTCAGTGACGACACGACACGGGTCCAGTGCGCGGTATGGGAAAGAGGGACTCAGTGACGACACGACATGTGTCCAGTGTGCGCGGTATGGGAAAGAGGGACTCAGTGACGACAGGACATGTGTCTAGAGTGCGGTATGGGAAAGTGAGACTCAGGACGACACGACATGTGTCCAGTGCGCGGAATGGGAAAGTGGGACTCAGTGACGACACGACATGTGTCCAGTGCGCGGTATGGGAAAGAGGGACTCAGTGACGACACGACATGTGTCCAGTGCGCGGTATGGGAAAGAGGGACTCAGTGACGACACGACATGTGTCCAGAGTGCGCGGTATGGGAAAAAGGGACTCAGTGACGACACGACATGTGTCCAGAGTGCGCGGTATGGAAAAGAGGGACTCAGTGACGACACGGCATGTGTCCAGTGCGCGGTATGGGAAAGAAGGACTCAGTGACAACACGTTATGTGTCTAGTGCGCGGTATGGGAAAGTGGGACTCAGTGACGTCACGACATGTGTCCAGTGTGCGGTATGGGAAAGAGGAACTCAGTGATCACACGACATGTGTCCAGTGCGCGGTATGGGAAAGAGGGACTCAGTGACGACACGACATGTGTCCAGTGCGCGGTATGGGAAAGAGGGACTCAGTGACGACACGACATGTGTCCAGAGTGCGCGGTATGGGAAAGAGGGACTCAGTGACGACACGACATGTGTCTAGTGCGCGGTATGGGAAAGAGGAACTCAGTGACGACACGACATGTGTCCAGTGCGTGGTATGGGAAAGAGGGACTCAGTGACGACATATTTGTGTTCAGTGCGCGGTATGTGAATGTGGGACTCAGTGACGACACGACATGTGTCCAGTGTGCGGTATGGGAAAGAGGAACTCAGTGACGACACGAAATGTGTCTAGAGTGCGCGGTATTGGAAAGAGGAACTTAGTTACAGAACAAAATGTGTCCAGTGTGCGGTATGGGAAAGAGGGACTCAGTGACAACACGACATGTGTCTAGTGCGCGGTATGGGAAAGAGGGACTCAGTGACGACACGACATGTGTCTAAAGTGCGGTATGGGAAAGTGAGACTCAGGACGACACGACTTGTGTCCAGTGCGCGGTATGGGAAAGTGGGACTCAGTGACGACACGACATGTGTCTAGTGCGCGGTATGGGAAAGAGGGACTCAGTTACAACACGTAATGTGTCCAGAGTGCGGTATGGGAAAGAAGGACTCAGTGACAACACTTTATGTGTTTAGAGTGCGGTATGGGAAAGAGGGACTCAGTGACGACACGACATGTGTCTAGTGCGCGGTATGGGAAAGAGGGACTCAGTGACGACACGACATGTGTCCAGAGTGCGGTATGGGAAAGTGGGACTCAGTGACGACACGACATGTGTCTAGTGCGCGGTATGGGAAAGTGGGACTCAGTGACGACACGACATGTGTATAGTTCGCGGTATGGGGAAGAGGGACTCAGTGACGACACGACATGTGTCCAGTGCGCGGTATGAGAAAGTGGGACTCGGTGACAAAACGACATGTGTCCAGTGTGCGGTATGGGAAAGAGGAACTCAGTGACGACACGAAATGTGTCCAGAGTGCACGGTATGGGAAAGACGAACTCAGTGACGACACGACATGTGTCCAGAGTGCGCGGTATGGGAAAGAGGGACTCAGTGACGACACGACATGTATCCAGAGTGCGCGGTATGGAAAAGAGGGACTCAGTGACGACACGACATGTGTCCAGTACGCGGTATGGGAAAGAGGGACTCAGTGACGACAAGACATGTGTCCAGTGCGCGGTATGGAAAAGTGCGACTCAGTGACGACACGACATGTGTCCAGAGTGCGCTGTATGGGAAAGAGGGACTCAGTGACGACACGAAATGTGTCCAGAGTGCGCGGTATGGGAAAGAGGGACTCAGTAACGACACGACATGTGTCCAGAGTGCGCGGTATGAGAAAGAGGGACTTTGTGACTACGCGACATGTGTCCAGTGCGCGGTATGGGAAAGAGGGACTCAGTGACGACACGACATGTGTCTAGTGCGCGGTATGGGAAAGAGGGACTCAGTTACAACACGACATGTGTCTAGTGCGCGGTATGGGAAAGAGGTACTCAGTGACGACACGACATGTGTCTAGAGTGCGGTATGGGAAAGTGAGACTCAGGACGACACGACATGTGTCCAGTGCGCGGTATGGGAAAGTGGGACTCAGTGACGACACGACATGTGTCCAGAGTGCGCGGTATGGGAAAGAGGGACGCAGTGACGACACGACATGTGTCCAGAGTGCGCGGTATGGGAAAGAGGGACTCAGTGACGACACGACATGTGTCCAGTGCGCGGTATGGAAAAGAAGGACTCAGTGACAACACGTTATGTGTCCAGTGCGCGGTATGGGAAAGAGGGACTCAGTGACAACACGACATGTGTCCAGATTGCGCGGTATGAGAAGTGGGATGCAGTGACGACACGTCATGTTTCCAGTGCGCGGTATGGGAAAAAGGGACTCAGTCACGACACGACATGTGTCCAGTGCGCGGTATGGGAAAGAGGGACTCAGTGACGACACGACACGGGTCCAGTGCGCGGTATGGGAAAGAGGGACTCAGTTACGACACGACATGTGTCCAGTGTGCGCGGTATGGGAAAGAGGGACTCAGTGACGACAGGACATGTGTCTAGAGTGCGGTATGGGAAAGTGAGACTCAGGACGACACGTCATGTGTCCAGTGCGCGGAATGGGAAAGTGGGACTCAGTGACGACACGACATGTGTCCAGTGCGCGGTATGGGAAAGAGGGACTCAGTGACGACACGACATGTGTCCAGTGCGCGGTATGGGAAAGAGGGACTCAGTGACGACACGACATGTGTCCAGAGTGCGCGGTATGGGAAAAAGGGACTCAGTGACGACACGACATGTGTCTAGTGCGAGGTATGGGAAATAGGAACTCAGTGACGAAACGACATGTGTCCAGAGTGCGCGGTATGGAAAAGAGGGACTCAGTGACGACACGGCATGTGTCCAGTGCGCGGTATGGGAAAGAAGGACTCAGTGACAACACGTTATGTGTCTAGTGCGCGGTATGGAAAAGTGCGACTCAGTGACGACACGACATGTGTCCAGAGTGCGCTGTATGGGAAAGAGGGACTCAGTGACGACACGAAATGTGTCCAGAGTGCGCGGTATGGGAAAGAGGGACTCAGTAACGACACGACATGTGTCCAGAGTGCGCGGTATGAGAAAGAGGGACTTTGTGACTACGCGACATGTGTCCAGTGCGCGGTATGGGAAAGAGGGACTCAGTGACGACACGACATGTGTCTAGTGCGCGGTATGGGAAAGAGGGACTCAGTGACGACACGACATGTGTCCAGAGTGCGGTATGGGAAAGTGGGACTCAGTGACGACACGACATGTGTCTAGTGCGCGGTATGGGAAAGTGGGACTCAGTGACGACACGACATGTGTATAGTTCGCGGTATGGGGAAGAGGGACTCAGTGACGACACGACATGTGTCCAGTGCGCGGTATGAGAAAGTGGGACTCGGTGACAAAACGACATGTGTCCAGTGTGCGGTATGGGAAAGAGGAACTCAGTGACGACACGAAATGTGTCCAGAGTGCACGGTATGGGAAAGACGAACTCAGTGACGACACGACATGTGTCCAGAGTGCGCGGTATGGGAAAGAGGGACTCAGTGACGACACGACATGTATCCAGAGTGCGCGGTATGGAAAAGAGGGACTCAGTGACGACACGACATGTGTCCAGTACGCGGTATGGGAAAGAGGGACTCAGTGACGACAAGACATGTGTCCAGTGCGCGGTATGGAAAAGTGCGACTCAGTGACGACACGACATGTGTCCAGAGTGCGCTGTATGGGAAAGAGGGACTCAGTGACGACAAGAAATGTGTCCAGAGTGCGCGGTATGGGAAAGAGGGACTCAGTAACGACACGACATGTGTCCAGAGTGCGCGGTATGAGAAAGAGGGACTTTGTGACTACGCGACATGTGTCCAGTGCGCGGTATGGGAAAGAGGGACTCAGTGACGACACGACATGTGTCTAGTGCGCGGTATGGGAAAGAGGGACTCAGTTACAACACGACATGTGTCTAGTGCGCGGTATGGGAAAGAGGTACTCAGTGACGACACGACATGTGTCTAGAGTGCGGTATGGGAAAGTGAGACTCAGGACGACACGACATGTGTCCAGTGCGCGGTATGGGAAAGTGGGACTCAGTGACGACACGACATGTGTCCAGAGTGCGCGGTATGGGAAAGAGGGACGCAGTGACGACACGACATGTGTCCAGAGTGCGCGGTATGGGAAAGAGGGACTCAGTGACGACACGACATGTGTCCAGTGCGCGGTATGGAAAAGAAGGACTCAGTGACAACACGTTATGTGTCCAGTGCGCGGTATGGGAAAGAGGGACTCAGTGACAACACGACATGTGTCCAGATTGCGCGGTATGAGAAGTGGGATGCAGTGACGACACGTCATGTTTCCAGTGCGCGGTATGGGAAAAAGGGACTCAGTCACGACACGACATGTGTCCAGTGCGCGGTATGGGAAAGAGGGACTCAGTGACGACACGACACGGGTCCAGTGCGCGGTATGGGAAAGAGGGACTCAGTTACGACACGACATGTGTCCAGTGTGCGCGGTATGGGAAAGAGGGACTCAGTGACGACAGGACATGTGTCTAGAGTGCGGTATGGGAAAGTGAGACTCAGGACGACACGTCATGTGTCCAGTGCGCGGAATGGGAAAGTGGGACTCAGTGACGACACGACATGTGTCCAGTGCGCGGTATGGGAAAGAGGGACTCAGTGACGACACGACATGTGTCCAGTGCGCGGTATGGGAAAGAGGGACTCAGTGACGACACGACATGTGTCCAGAGTGCGCGGTATGGGAAAAAGGGACTCAGTGACGACACGACATGTGTCTAGTGCGAGGTATGGGAAATAGGAACTCAGTGACGAAACGACATGTGTCCAGAGTGCGCGGTATGGAAAAGAGGGACTCAGTGACGACACGGCATGTGTCCAGTGCGCGGTATGGGAAAGAAGGACTCAGTGACAACACGTTATGTGTCTAGTGCGCGGTATGGGAAAGTGGGACTCAGTGACGACACGACATGTGTCCAGTGTGCGGTATGGGAAAGAGGAACTCAGTGACCACACGACATGTGTCCAGTGCGCGGTATGGGAAAGAAGGACTCAGTGACAACACGTTATGTATCCAGTGCGCGGTATGGGATAGAGGGACTCAGTGACAACACGACATGTGTCTAGTGTGCGGTATGGGAAAGTGGGACTCAGTGACGACACGACATGTGTCCAGAAAGCGCGGTATGGGAAAGAGGAACTCAGTGACGACACGACACGTGTCCAGAGTGAGCGGTATGGGAAAGAGGAATTTGGTGACGTCACGACATGTGTCCAGTGCGCGGTATGGGAAAGAAGGACTCAGTGACAGCACTTTATGTGTCCAGTGCGCGGTATGGGATAGAGGGACTCAGTGACAACACGACATGTGTCTAGTGCGCGGTATGGGAAAGTGGGACTCAGTGACGACACGACATGTGTATAGTGCGCGGTATTGGGAAGAGGGACTCAGTGACGACACGATATGTGTCCAGTGCGCGGTATGGGAAAGTGGGACTCAGTGACGAAACGACATGTGTCCAGTGTGCGGTATGGGAAAGAGGAACTCAGTGACGACACGAAATGTGTCCAGAGTGCACGGTATGGGAAAGAGGAACTCAGTGACGACACAACATGTGTCCAGAGTGCGCGGTATGAGAAGAGGGACGCAGTGACGACACGTCATGTGTCTAGTGCGTGGTATGGGAAAGAGGGACTCAGTGACGACACGACATGTGTCCAGAGTGCGCGGTATGGGAAAGAGGGACGCAGTGACGACACGACATGTGTCCAGAGTGCGCGGTATGGGAAAGAGGAATTTAGTGACGACACGACATGTGTCCAGTGCGCGGTATGGGAAAGAAGGACTCAGTGACAACACGTTATGTGTCCAGTGCGCGGTATGGGAAAGAGGGACTCAGTGACAACACGACATGTGTCCAGAGTGCGCGGTATGAGAAGTGGGACGCAGTGACGACACGTCATGTGTCCAGTGCGCGGTATGGGAAAGAGGGACTCAGTGACGACACGACATGTGTCCAGTGCGCGGTATGGGAAAGAGGGACTCAGTGACGACACGACACGTGTCCAGTGCGCGGTATGGGAAAGAGGGACTCAGTGACGACAAGACATGTGTCCAGTGTGCGCGGTATGGGAAAGAGAAACTCAGTGACGACAAGACATGTGTCCAGTGCGCGGTATGGGAAAGTGGGACTTAGTGACGACACGACATGTGTCCAGAGTGCGCGGTATGGGAAAGAGGGACTCAGTGACGACACGACATGTGTCCAGAGTGCGCGGTATGGAAAAGAGGGACTCAGTGACGACACGACATGTGTCCAGTACGCGGTATGGGAAAGAGGGACTCAGTGACGACACGACATGTGTCCAGAGTGCGCAGTATGGGAAAGAGGGACTTTGTGACTACGCGACATGTGTCCAGTGCACGGTATGGGAAAGAGGGACTCAGTGACAACACGACATGTGTCCAGTGCGCGGTATGGGAAAGAGGGACTCAGTGACGACACGACATGTGTCCAGTGCGCGGTATGGGAAAGAGGGACTCAGTGACGACACGACATGTGTCCAGTGCGCGGTATGGGAAAGAGGGACTCAGTGACGAAACGACATGTGTCCTGTGCGCGGTATAAGAAAGAGGGACTCAGTGACGACACGACATGTGTCCAATGCGCCGTATGGGAAAGAGGGACTCAGTGACGACACGACATGTGTCCAGAGTGCGCGGTATGGGAAAGAGGGACTCAGTGATGACGCGACATGTGTCCAGTGCGCACTTTGGGAAAGTGGGACTCAGTGACGACACGACATGTGTCCAGAGTGCGTGGTATTGGAAAGAGGGACTCAGTGACGACACGACATGTGTCCAGTGCGCGGTATGGGAAAGAGGGACTCAGTGACGACACGACATGTGTCCAGAGTGCGCGGTATGGGAAAGAGGGACTCAGTGATGACACGACATGTGTCCAGTGCGTGGTATGGGAAAGTGGGACTCAGTGACGACACGACATGTGTCCAGAGTGCGTGGTATTGGAAAGAGGGACTCAGTGACGACACGACATGTGTCCAGTGCGCGGTATGGGAAAGAGAGACTCAGTGACGACACGACATGTGTCCAGAGTCCGCGGTATGGGAAAGAGGGACTCTGTGACGACACGACACGTGTCCAGTGAGCGGTATGGGAAAGTGGGTTTCAGTGACGATACGACATGTGTCCAGAGTGCGCGGTATGGGAAAGAGAGACTCAGTGACGTAACGACATGTATCCAGTACGCGGTATGGGAAAGAGGGACTCAGTGACGACACGACATGTGTCCAGAGTGCGCGGTATGGGAAAGAGGAACTCAGTGACGATACCACATGTGTCCAGAGTGCGCGGTATGGAAAAGAGGGACTCAGTGACGACACGGCATGTGTCCAGTGCGCGGTATGGAAAGAGGGACTCAGTGACGACACGACATGTGTCCAGAGTGCGCGGTATGGGAAAGAGGGACTCAGTGACGTCACGACATGTGTCCAGAGTGCGGTATGGGAAAGAAGGACTCAGTGACAACACGTTATGTGTCCGGTGCGCGGTATGGAAAGAGGGACTCAGTGACAACACGTTATGTGTCCAGTGCGCGGTATGGAAAGAGGGACTCAGTGACGACACGACATGTGTCCAGTGCGCGGTATGGGAAAGAGGGACTCAGTGACGACACGACATGTGTCCAGAGTGCAGTATGGGAAAGAAGGACTCAGTGACAACACGTTATGTGTCCAGTGCGCGGTATGGAAAGAGGGACTCAGTGACAACACGTTATGTGTCCAGTGCGCGGTATGGAAAGAGGGACTCAGTGACGACACGACATGTGTCCAGTGCGCGGTATGGGAAAGAGGACTCAGTGACGACACGACATGTGTCCAGAGTGCGGTATGGGAAAGAGGGACGCAGTGACGACACGACATGTGTCCAGTGCGCGGTATGGGAAGAGGGACGCAGTGACGACACGACATGTGTCCAGTGGGCGGTATGGGAAAGAGGGACTTAGTGACGACACGACATGTGTCCAGAGTGCGGTATGGGAAAGAAGGACTCAGTGACGACACGACATGTGTCCAGTGCGCGGTATGGGAAAGAGGGACTCAGTGACAACACGTTATGTGTCCAGTGCGCGGTATGGAAAGAGGGACGCAGTGATTACACGACATGTGTCCAGTGCGCGGTATGGGAAAGAGGGACTCAGTGACGACACGAAATGTGTCCAGAGTGCGGTATGGGAAAGAAGGACTCAGTGACAACACGTTATGTGTCCAGTGCGCGGTATGGAAAGAGTGACTCAGTGACAACACGTTATGTGTCCAGTGCGCGGTATGGAAAGAGGGACCTAGTGACGACATGACATGTGTCCAGTGCGCGGTATGGGAAAGAGGGACTCAGTGACGACACGACATGTGTCCAGAGTGCGGTATGGGAAAGAGGGACGCAGTGACGACACGACATGTGTCCAGTGCGCGGTATGGGAAGAGGGACGCAGTGACGACACGACATGTGTCCAGTGCGCGGTATGGGAAAGAGGGAATCAGTGACGACACGACATGTGTCCAGAGTGCGGTATGGGAAAGAAGGACTCAGTGACGACACGACATGTGTCCAGTGCGCGGTATGGAAAAGAGGGACTCAGTGACAACACGTTATGTGTCCAGTGCGCGGTATGGAAAGAGGGACGCAGTGATTACACGACATACGTCCAGTGCGCGGTATGGGAAAGAGGGACTCAGTGACGACACGACATGTGTCCAGTGCGCGGTATGGGAAAGAGGGACTCAGTGACGACACGACATGTGTCCAGAGTGCGGTATGGGAAAGAAGGACTCAGTGACAACACGTTATGTGTCCAGTGCGCGGTATGGGTAAGAGGGACTTAGTGACGACACGACATGTGCCCAGAGTGCGGTATGGGAAAGAAGGACTCAGTGACAACACGTTATGTGCCCAGTGCGCGGTATGGAAAGAGGGACTCAGTGACGACACGACATGTGCCCAGTGCGCGGTATGGAAAGAGTGACTCAGTGACAACACGTTATGTGTCCAGTGCGCGGTATGGAAAGAGGGACGCAGTGACGACACGACATGTGTCCAGTGCGCGGTATGGGAAAGAGGGAATCAGTGACGACACGACATGTGTCCAGAGTGCGGTATGGGAAAGAAGGACTCAGTGACGACACGACATGTGTCCAGTGCGCGGTATGGGAAAGAGGGACTCAGTGACAACACGTTATGTGTCCAGTGCGCGGTATGGAAAGAGGGACGCAGTGATTACACGACATACGTCCAGTGCGCGGTATGGGAAAGAGGGACTCAGTGACGACACGACATGTGTCCAGAGTGCGGTATGGGAAAGAAGGACTCAGTGACAACACGTTATGTGTCCAGTGCGCGGTATGGAAAGAGGGACTCAGTATCAACACGTTATGTGTCCAGTGCGCGGTATGGGAAAGTGGGACTCAGTGACGACACGACATGTGTCCAGAGTGCGATATGGGAAAGAGGGACGCAGTGACGACACGACATGTGTCCAGTGCGCGGTATGGGAAGAGGGACGCAGTGACGACACGACATGTGTCCAGTGGGCGGTATGGGAAAGAGGGACTCAGTGACGACACGACATGTGTCCAGAGTGCGGTATGGGAAAGAAGGACTCAGTGACGACACGACATGTGTCCAGTGCGCGGTATGGGAAAGAGGGACTCAGTGACAACACGTTATGTGTCCAGTGCGCGGTATGGAAAGAGGGACGCAGTGATTACACGACATGTGTCCAGTGCGCGGTATGGGAAAGAGGGACTCAGTGACGACACGAAATGTGTCCAGAGTGCGGTATGGGAAAGAAGGACTCAGTGACAACACGTTATGTGTCCAGTGCGCGGTATGGAAAGAGTGACTCAGTGACAACACGTTATGTGTCCAGTGCGCGGTATGGAAAGAGGGACTCAGTGACGACATGACATGTGTCCAGTGCGCGGTATGGGAAAGAGGGACTCAGTGACGACACGACATGTGTCCAGAGTGCGGTATGGGAAAGAGGGACGCAGTGACGACACGACATGTGTCCAGTGCGCGGTATGGGAAGAGGGACGCAGTGACGACACGACATGTGTCCAGTGCGCGGTATGGGAAAGAGGGAATCAGTGACGACACGACATGTGTCCAGAGTGCGGTATGGGAAAGAAGGACTCAGTGACGACACGACATGTGTCCAGTGCGCGGTATGGGAAAGAGGGACTCAGTGACAACACGTTATGTGTCCAGTGCGCGGTATGGAAAGAGGGACGCAGTGATTACACGACATACGTCCAGTGCGCGGTATGGGAAAGAGGGACTCAGTGACGACACGACATGTGTCCAGTGCGCGGTATGGGAAAGAGGGACTCAGTGACGACACGACATGTGTCCAGAGTGCGGTATGGGAAAGAAGGACTCAGTGACAACACGTTATGTGTCCAGTGCGCGGTATGGGTAAGAGGGACTTAGTGACGACACGACATGTGCCCAGAGTGCGGTATGGGAAAGAAGGACTCAGTGACAACACGTTATGTGCCCAGTGCGCGGTATGGAAAGAGGGACTCAGTGACGACACGACATGTGCCCAGTGCGCGGTATGGAAAGAGTGACTCAGTGACAACACGTTATGTGTCCAGTGCGCGGTATGGAAAGAGGGACGCAGTGACGACACGACATGTGTCCAGTGCGCGGTATGGGAAAGAGGGAATCAGTGACGACACGACATGTGTCCAGAGTGCGGTATGGGAAAGAAGGACTCAGTGACGACACGACATGTGTCCAGTGCGCGGTATGGGAAAGAGGGACTCAGTGACAACACGTTATGTGTCCAGTGCGCGGTATGGAAAGAGGGACGCAGTGATTACACGACATACGTCCAGTGCGCGGTATGGGAAAGAGGGACTCAGTGACGACACGACATGTGTCCAGAGTGCGGTATGGGAAAGAAGGACTCAGTGACAACACGTTATGTGTCCAGTGCGCGGTATGGAAAGAGGGACTCAGTATCAACACGTTATGTGTCCAGTGCGCGGTATGGGAAAGTGGGACTCAGTGACGACACGACATGTGTCCAGAGTGCGCGGTATGGGAAGAGGGACGCAGTGACGACACGACATGTGTCCAGTGCGCGGTATGGGAAAGAGGGACTCAGTGACGACACGACATGTGTCCAGAGTGCGGTATGGGAAAGAAGGACTCAGTGACAACACGTTATGTGTCCAGTGCGCGGTATGGGTAAGAGGGACTTAGTGACGACACGACATGTGCCCAGAGTGCGGTATGGGAAAGAAGGACTCAGTGACAACACGTTATGTGCCCAGTGCGCGGTATGGAAAGAGGGACTCAGTGACGACACGACATGTGCCCAGTGCGCGGTATGGGAAAGAGGGACTCAGTGACGACACGACATGTGTCCAGAGTGCGCGGGTGTTGGCTCGAGGAAGGCGCGGGTCGCTTCTTTTCGCCGCAGAGCCGGCCGGGGCCTGACGGAGACATTCCAGGCGTGCCGGCCCCGGACAATATCAAACTCACCGCCGCGCGCCAAATTGGTTTCTGTCTGGCCTGACACCAACAGACGAATTCCTCGAGCCACTTTCTCTGCCCCCCCCCCCTTACAGGGTGGTTGCTACCGTCTGCAGTGGCCGCGACACCCTCAGGAGGTGCTGGCGAATAAGACGGCTGGCTTCCCCTATTAGCTTCTTGCTACGACCCTTATATCTCCCTCTCTCCCCCGCGCCGACATTGTGCAGCTATTCTGCACTTTATCTCCACGCGTCTATAATCTAATCCGAGTTCTTCTCTCATGCCCTCCTTTTCTGTCACGTTTAACAATTCCTGTTCAATGTACAGTAGCCTTAGCTTGCAAGTTAACACTTGGATACCACATGGCACTGGGATGGTTTTAGTCTGAATCCACATCGAATATGGAAGCATTAAAAACTATATAAATAGAAATATCCTAATTGTGTCTAATAAGTAAATGTTTTCAATAAAAGCCTATTTTAATGAATAACTAGAGACCTGCAAAATTCGCGGTTTCGATGGCCTTCAAGATAGACTGCACATACCCCTGCACACTCGGGAAAATAACGCAAGTTCATTGGCTGTTGACTTGTAAGTCGTCTCAGCTGGTTTGTCTGTGATTCGATCCTTATTTGGTTGAGTGTTTATAACTGGTTGAGATTCGTCTAGATGAACTGTAGGCCAATAGCAAAATTATCTAAGAGGTATATGTGTTTGAATTCTAGCCTATCACCGAATGAATCCGTGAATTTTGCAGGTCTCTATCAATAACGTCCCACAACTTAAATTTTAGCTCACTTATTTGTAACCTATCAATTCACCAAAGGGCATTCTTAACGTCACTAATCACCATTCCTGAAGTGGCATAATAACAATTCCTGCATTATCGAGTATTCAGATTTGAAATCAACCTGTTTTTCAATCTAGACAATGCGACTTGTAGCGTGCGTTAGCAAATTGAACCATGAGTGTGTGTTATACAACAATGTATGCATGAAGAGCAGCCAATTGGGAAAATCATGCCATGAATGAGGTTTTAATGAGTTCGTAAGTTTCAATCATTAATGCAAATATTTTTATTTCTAACAAACCTGAAACTGTTTATTAATAGGTTATACTAGGTATTTTTGACGTGATAACGTCTTATAAATCGATGAACGCCGGCTGCACGCACGAAAAAGAATGACTCATTGTCACGTTCCGCCTGAGCCGATCGTGCAAGAACCGGCCAACCAAAGTGCTTTAAATTCTTCTATAATGTCAAACAGGTTAAGGCGGGCTTTTTAACTAATTGTTCGTGATGATTAAATTTAAATATATTATTTAAATTAAATTTGCAAAAACTGTAAATAATATTTGAAAATTAAAAAAAGTATGCAATTTTTCATCAATGTTTTCTAATGACGTTATCACGTAAAATTATCGTCGGTAAAACGACTTTACAAACCACCCCCCCTCCCCCTTTTTTTTAAAAAAAAAAAACTCGTAAAATAAGTTTTTGGCATGTGCATTTTAGGTTGATTTAATTAAAATTACGGTTTAGAATCATTAAACAACCAACGAGGAGCAGGCCCACGAGCTATTCCAGGCCGAGGTTGCAGTGCGAGAGCTCGCCGCTGGAAGCGCTAG
Organism: Bacillus rossius redtenbacheri; assembly: GCF_032445375.1. Classification (NCBI taxonomy): domain Eukaryota; kingdom Metazoa; phylum Arthropoda; class Insecta; order Phasmatodea; family Bacillidae; genus Bacillus; species Bacillus rossius. Next base: position 39,895,465 of record NC_086339.1, on the reverse strand, counting down.
TGGGCGGACCAGGCCGCGCGCGGGCTCACGACGGCGGGAAGCCATGTTTTCACAGACGAGAGAGCCAAACGCCCGATCGTGCATCTTCGGTTTTTTTTTTTTTTGGTTCATTGTAACTCATTATAACTAATGGTCAGTTAGGTTAGGTTAGCTACATTATAAATACTTTAAAACATTGTGAACGGTTTATTTGGCTAGGATAGCTACATTAAAGATACTGTGAAATTATTTAACGGTTTCCTAGCCCTGGATAGCTACATATTAAAAAGTTATTTTCTAAGCAACCATAAAATGATTTTACAGTATTTTTAATGTAGCTATACTTGCCTAATATAACCAACAATCCACATTGTTTTAAAGTATTTATAATGTAGCTAACTTATCCTAATCGACCGCAAAATTTTAATGCCTCACCGGTTTACACAATGAGATAGAACGGGGAAAAAGAGCGAGCGTGAACTTCGGGGAACTTCGGGTGTGGCTCTCTCGTCTGTGAAATGACGGCTTCCCCACGACGGCGCGGCGAGGCGAGGTTATTACGCGGTTCCAAAGGCCGCTTGCAGAAGCCGGCCAAGTGTGAGCGGGCCGCACAGCCAGTCTGGGCAAGGCCCCGCAACAATGGGGATTGGACCCTCAGACCCGGGCGGCAACAATGGACGAAGGGGCTCTCCTCGGACACAAAAGGAATCTGGAGGGACGCTTCCGGTACACGGCCGGCTTCTTGTTGTCTCGTCCGGCGATGTCACGCAAAGAAACTAATTCCGTTGTTTTTCGACGGAGTCACTTTCTCGTTTCAAACACAGTCGCATAATGGTAGTGAGTCCACGTGCTTATGTTCCAAGGAATATTATCAGTAGTATAAAATATAAGAGTCGGGTACAGGATTCACGCTGGGAGATGAGAGTGGATCAGTGACTGACCGCCATATTGCCAAAGCGGCCATCTTGTTTGACCTTGACTATGAGCTTCGACCTTGTAACTTGACCCCAGCCGCCATTTTAGATGACCTTGACCCCATTCACCATATTGGATTCCTCCATTTTGTTTTCTACAAATTTCCGCTATATTTGATTCCGCCATCGTGAATTATGTCACGTGCTCCATTTTGAAAATCCGTAATTATTGTCCAAAACATTCAGAAAAATACTAAAAATAAAATAATTTATTAATTAAATTTAAAAATAAAAAAGTTATTAGGTTCAAAATGAACTTTAGGTCACTAGGCTCAATCCTGTAAAAGGCATAATTTCAATAGGCATTTCTCCATTTAGATTAACAGCATACTGACCCCTACCACTTTCACCAAGTTATGTATTGACATACCACCTCTCTCCCTTCACTAACTCACCCCTCCCCACAAATAATCTACCGACATATTGGATCCGCTGATACATATGAATTTTCAATATGGCAGTCATTATGGTTGACTTGATGTTGGACTCTTTGATATGGTGACTGACATTACTGCACTCTAGTGGGTAAAAAATAAAGCATGCATTCATTAGCGCACTCTAATAGACGAAAACAAGATTGCGAATCCAAGATGTCGGTTGGCTAATTGGTTGAGGGGGGGGGGGGGAATGTTTGAGAAGAGGGAGGTGCTGCGTCCATATAGCCCTTGGTAAAAGTGGTGGGGTCAGTATACTGCTTCTCTATATGGAGGAATTATAACATAAAATTCGCACTTGCCAGGATTAAAATTACCCATATGTCCATGTCGTACGAAGTACCATTCAATTTAATTATTTAAAATTGAAATTAATTATTTTTTGTATTAAATTTAACAGTTTTTGTCGATTTTTGGATTAAAATTAGGGATTTTTAATATTGCAGATGTAGCATCATAATTCAAAATGGCGGAAACCAATTTAACTAACCAAATGTATTTGTTTTTTGAATATTCATAAAACTTTGAAGGACATTGTTTCAGGGAGCAATTGTTCTGTTTAACGTAGTCAATCGTATTTTAACGTAAAATCTATACTTTAACAAAATTGTAGAAGCGTCGTGTACATTGAAAATATTCTGGCAAATCTGATTGCAGGTGATTTGGGATTGTACTAGAATACAATAAGACTACTTTTAAAAACTTTGTCTGTTCGAACAAGCTGTTCTTTACTTTAAAACTACTAAAAGAATTTTTATGGGGTTTTCACGGGTACCTTGAGCGTAGTTTGTGGCAACATATAGGTTTTATTTTATGGGAATCGGCTGAAGGAAATAATATACTAAATAAAAAAAATTACGAGTCTTCTCAGTTAATTATATTTCGTAAAAAAGTTAAAAGATGGAGTTACATTAGTTGCTTTTGAAAAGGCGCTCACAAAAGTTTTCAGAATATTACTTCAGTGACACGATTATCACAGCGTAGTATACCAAGGAACCAATATATGTCGCTGTTGATTTTTTTTCCCTTCAATGATAGACGTATTTTCGTTAGTTTACTTCAGTGACTAAATTAAGCGTATTTACGAATACAACCTAACATAAATTTACTTGGCTAGGATATACGGATTTACTGATTTCGCTATGAGTTTTGGATATTAAAATCTTAAAGAAATTTATTTGCTTCTTTCTATGGGTTTTATTTATATTTAACTTCTTAGCTAGGATAAACGAATTTATTGAAATTGCTTTGAGATTTGTGTGCCTTCTTGTTACATTTTTATTTCGTTTTGTTTTCAAATAAAAATACTTAGAAAACGGTCCAGTCTTTCTCAATACACTTACATGTTTAAAAGACAGGAATATGCGGTCTGGAGAATTCATTTGCAAAGAAGCTTTATAAGTTAAAATATGTTCTTCTATGAAGTCATGGGCACAATTTGTAAGTATTTAAATAATGTAAGCTTTTGAATGTGTTTGTGATGCGATACTCTACAACCAACTAAATCTTTTAATTATACTTTGAAGATATGTATTATAAACTTTAGATATAAACTGGACAAGCATTAAGGAGTCGTTACCGAGTACACCAATATTCTGTGCGTGCATTGTGTTTCTGTACTTGTCTGTGTTTCAGACTTCTTCTTAAAGATCACCGAATAATGATGACTTGTTTTATCTCTGACAGATAGTTTTGATAAGCTGTATATATCTCGATAATATTTGGTTCATATCTTACAAACAGAAACATGTGAAGTTTTATTTAGATGAACAAAAATTTAAATGAATCGTAAATGCCACAAATTTTACTAGTATCGGAAACCAAAAAATCCTGTCTCATTTACTCTGGGTGTACATCCCACCTCTGGAATCACAGCTCCAGTGCGCAGTGGAAGATCTGTAATATTCTGGAAACTTCTGTGAGCGCATTTTCAAATGTGGTTCCTTGGTATACTACGCTGTGATAGTTGTGTCACGTAATTATATTCTGAAAACTTCTGTGAGCGCCTTTTCAAAAGCAACTAATAACTCCATCTTTTGACTTTTCTACGAAATGTAATTAACTGAGAAGACTCCTAAAATGTTTTATTTAATATATTTTTTTTTCTTGAGACGATTTTCATAAAATAAAACCTATATGTTGCCACAAGCTACCTGTGAAAACCCCATGAAAATTATTCTAGTGTTCTGACAGACAGACAAAGTTTTAAAATGTAGTCTTATTGTATTCTATTACACTCCCTACATCACCAGCAATCAGTTTTTTTGCCAAAATATTTTCAATGTACACGATGGTTCTACAGTTTTATTATAGTATTGATTTTACGTTAAAATACGATTGACTACGTTAAACAGAACAATTTCTCCCTGGAACAGTGTTCCTCAAAGTTTTAATAATATTAAAAAAAAACATATACATTTGGGTAGTTAAACTGCTTTGCATCACAAAAACTTCCAATTCCTTTCTTTATTTGAATATTTTACTATGAAACACCAGTGTATGCGCAGGAGGCGATTGGGGTGTGTTCTTGTAGCCTGGCAGCTCTGCGCCGGGAGTGTAGGTTGTTCGCACCTACTCCTGAGTGTTCGGGTCCTCCCTACAAAAGGGGGGGGGGTGACAGCTAGAGTCTCGGCTGCAGGGAGGGAGGGAGAAGGCAGAAAGTTTGTGAAATCGAGCTGCATGATTGAGTCGCTTCCTCCCAATTAATTGCGAGAAGAGGCTCGCTACTTTACTTGGAGATGCCTTCCTTCCCCCACCAACCATCTTCTCTCTCTCTCTCTCTCTCTCTCTCTCTCTCTCACACACTGCGTCTCGTTATTCGACCTAAGGAAATGCTCGTCAAACGACTGCCAAGAGAAGTTGTTGCGAGGATTCTGTGGAGCGAGTCCTGCCCCGGGCAATGAAGGACACCCCCGTCCCTTGTCCTGAGCCCATTGTGCCCTGACACAGTCGAGGAGTCGTTTTGCAGTTGGGTTCTCGCTGGTTCTCGGTGCGACAGGTTCTGGGTTCCAGTCCCGGGCCATGCCTCCTGGGCATAGAATTTTCATCGAAATTGGTAACAGTTTTGTATTCAGTCAATCAATCTGCAAATGATCTTTCATGCTGTGGATGAACAAACCAATAAATGGTCGAGAATTGTATTTTAAGTTCCAAAAATAGCTACCCGGGATTTTGCAAACAAGATACGTGTGAAAGTTTCCGTGAGTTGATGGGTTTCTCTCTCTGTCTCTCTGTACTGCCTTCTCATACACTAATTAATTCAATAAAGTCTTATTTCTCATTGTCACCAATTATCGACTGTTATTACCTCAATGTCATTTAGATGGTAATACTATTTATTCATTCTTTACTGATTTACTTGTCTCTCTCCCAGCTTAGGGTTTTTTCTTTTACAATATGCCGCTGAAAATTAAGTAGAATTCATGCGTCACGAAGTTTTAAAAGCCGAAACTTTAGTAACGGGACAGCAGTGATAAAGTCAGATTTTAAATAATTTTGTGATCTTTCTTGTGATATCGTGCAAGCCATGGACTAACTGACCACACTATTAAGCTAGTTTAGTCTCGCTGACTTAGTAGGAAAGTTAACTAACACAAATCAAACATTTTCTTGGAGTATAGCGTTCATAACGAGGGGGGAAAACAAATCCAATCAATGTATCTGTACCAAAATAATAAAACCGTGACATACGGCACGTGGTTGCGTTAATGCATTATTCACTTTTGAGTCGATGATTCCATAATCCAGTGTCTCTGCACTTATCTTTGCTACCATATTTACACAGTATCGATTAAACAAATACAAATACGAAACCCTTTAAACACTGTTGAATGCGATTTGGCACCTTTGGTTTGTATTTTGTCTAAGTTGTAACGATTTTGTTTTCATAAGTTAAATTTCTAAATATGCAGTTATTTTTTTATTCTTTTATTTGGGGCAGTGGGATAACCGCAAGGAGATGCATTTTAATGAGAAGTTTAATAATGTGAATGTTGACTTCCTTAGGGAAGCACGTATGTATCTTATAAAGTTTGTTTATTTTTGTTAGTCAAAAATACATTTATTTTATTTACCTTACACATTGTGCAAGAATAAGAATAGTTTTGAGTTTCCTATTTCTTAATAGTAAGATTTTTTCCATCATTAAAGTTATTGCGGTTATTAAGTGGACAGTGATAAAACAAAAAATCTTTAGGTATTTTATAAATTTTAATTTAATAAAAGTAGGTATAACTATCAGTTAGTTTGCAAAACTATTAGCATTTTAAGGTAGATATAAAAAAATACTTATTTTAAACGTTAACGTTGAGCGACTTCCGGGAAATCTTTGTATATATTTTTGTTTCATGGTCCATACACTCCCAAACTATCAAAAATTCAAAAGTTTATATATATTTATATACACAGAATGTTTGGTAGAAGGACCAACCAACTTTTTTGAGGGATTGTGGAGGTCATTGACAATAGTTATTAACTTTAGACCTCATGTCCTAAATGTCACAGTAATGGAGATATGAATTTTTTTGATTTTTGAAGAATTCCTGAAATCTTGCATTTAAATCATCATAACTTTTATATTTGTGGTATTATTAGCACAAAACAACTTTTTTGTTTTATGCGATGTATTTTTATTCTAAATAAATCATTATACCTATGATGCAACGGGTTTCTGTACTCTACGCATGACTACCAAATACTAAAAAAAAAAAAATACGTATGTTAATATAGGGCAAACTTTCAACTTTGAAATACACTATGAAAAATTAATTTACATTTTAATTTAACTTGATTTTAAAACGTTCTCTATTTTATACCCTTTAAATACATTTTACATGTCATAAAAATATTTCATTATGTGTTCAAAATACGAGATAAGAAGTAGTGAAATGCATATGCCTCTCATTTCCCGACGAACCGAAACGACTTTCCAAACTGATAATTCAAATCTTTCAGGAACAACTCATATGCTTGTTGCAAGATCATCATCAAACGCTTGAAGTATTCTTTCATCTGCCAGCCATCCGTTGAGTGTTCACTCGAGGCTCTTGGAAATGCAAGTTTCTGGTCTCCCTCAAAAGTCGATAAGTAGCTGAAAAAGTCCCGAGGTGTGGTAAACATCGATTAGGATTTGACTCCTGATAAGTTCTTCGTGCTTCAATTAAAATTGTAACTACACAAATTGCAATTGTTCACAAATGTTTTGTGCCCTGTACGTTCTAAAGAACTGTGATTTTTATTCATGGGATTCGAATTTCTGAATATTTTAAAAAGGAAATCGTAATAAATGGTTAATAGAAAATTGTCTAAATCCGAAAACGCATGCTGATAAACATTCATCTTAAATAACTCTATAGAACTGGGTATATGATTATAAAGATCTTTAGTGCCTTGAAAATATTTGGAAATTTACATTGCAAGTACATTTGAATGTGAACACGGAAACCTTCAAACAAGATGCCTGAAAACCTGGGATTCAACCAGAGCTTGTAATTATGGAAGTCTGAGTACTTATCAGGATGATTAGCCCGACTTCCATTAAACGGAAAAGCATTTATTAATATCCATGATGTACTTATCGGAGGTCGAGGAGGTTAATGTGCCTCTGGAAGAGTCGGTCTCACGGTACGAAGGACGTTGAACGTCGCTGTTCATCGCAGAGGCAAGGAAATGTCCCAGTCTTATGTTCAGTCTGGGTTTTATAAATACTTCGTTTATAATACGTGTCAATATCATTTTTCTTCTATTTTATTTACAAAATATATTATTTTTAAAATTTGTAGTGAAATTGTTACAAATTTCGTGCAATTTATACTAATGCATTTGACATTTTGAAACCAAGTAAAAATTAACGTGTTTTATTTGTGAAAATATTGGTTTTCGTACTTTAAATGTACACATGTACACTTCGTACAGCTACACGTTGCTGCGTCACTTTCTCTAAACTCTGTAATTATCACAACTCTGTATATAACCTCTAAGGCCCCACAAAGTGGCGTGACAAATTTTAAGTTATATGAATTATGACGGTTACAGCGGCCCTCTAGTGTATGCGTGGAACGACATTTAACAGCTAGCAAAATACATACTTTATAATGGTCAGGATTAGATTAATACATATAAAATTACTGCAATAACAAATTGATATTTATTCAAAAATAAACATAAAGAAATAGCAACTGGGTATCTACAGCACACTATAATAATGACAATCCGTATGATGACCAAGGAAGAAATAATGTTCCAAGCTAGTTGCCGTTACGGTGCACACAATTATTTCAAAAGTTCATTTATATTTATAATGTTCTAAAAATCTCAGGGAATGTTTTCTTAACTGCTCCGGCGTAGTTCGGTAAGGTATTTCAACGAAACGGTACTTTCAGGATTACTAGTCTTGGTAACTCTAGCGTGTGAAAATGTATAATTTAATTCGTTAAAATGTCGAAATAGTTCACCTAGAAGTCCTAAAGTCACGTGGTATCACGTGGCGTCACCTCAAACCGCAGTAGCAAAAGCTTACCTTAGCCGATGGATGCTGGGGTCCAGATGTTAACGCAGATATCACACTCACGCACGTAATAATCGCGGAGATTATTACACACAAATGTTCACGGCGATGTCGCGAAACCGATTTAATATGACAAGAGAGTCAGTGCACGGATTATTAACAAAATATCCCGATCGCCGAGACGCCGTCGGCACGGCACGCACTCAGGACAGCCGCCCAGGAAACCTTCTATATTTCACATTGTCGCTTCCGTAGCGGCCGCTCCTCGGCCGGCCAATCACGACGCACCATCGCGGAAACGGCTGTTGAAGTACTAATTAATTTCTTTATTTACTGAAAGTGGCTTAAATTAGCGCAAATGAAACGTCCAAATGTAGGTATTTAAAATTGAAATAAATAAGTCTGGAATGTTTACTGTTTATATTTGTAACAAATAAAGTTTGTTGCTAGGCAACGACGGTAAAAATGTAACACACGGCGGGCGGACAGTGTTATAACTCGGTAATATAGTAGATACATATTACAGTACAGTAAAAAAATTTTTTATCAGTGTTGTGATAAAAATTTAAAAAAAAAAATCCTGTAAAATTAAACCAAGAGAAATAATATTTATTTTTATTTAATTTCCATTTGTAAATTTAATGATTTTAATTTTCTTATTGCCTTAATTTACCTGGTAGCAGTTAACCAACTACTTATTAATATAATGAAATCGAATGTATCGTTACATTAATTGGTGATTTTTTTAGATGATTTGTAGAATTTTTTTTCCGAATTAATACTAATTTATAAGATGATGATCAAAATGTCATCATCGGCTTACTGGAGGCTGGTAGATGAGGAATTTAAACCTCATTCAGGATTTTGACCTTTTTGATTAAATAAGTATATTTTTACCTAGAATAAACATTTTTGAATCGAGCAAGGATCGAACCAAGGATATGAATTGTGTGTAAACGGGTAGTTTCGATTTTAAGAATAAAAAATGCATACTTCGCATATTTAAGAACTTTATGCAAAATTATGCGTTTAGAGTTAATTATTTTTATTTTTAAAAATTTAACTTTTAAGGAGGTTAAAAGAGGGTAAGTTTTGTTTCATTAAATTAAAAATCATATTTACTATGCAAATCAAGTTGGAAGTAAGAAAATGAGTGAAAATAATGAATAAAATGAGTCACTTTGCGTGTTTTTTTTTTTTTTTTTCTCGAAATTCGACTACAAATGGGTTGAAAAGGTTTAAGTTAGGTTTTACAGTAAAATATATATTCAAAGAAAATAAAGAGAGAGGTGAGAAACTGTGCATGAATAACTTACTTAAAAAGTGGCGTAGACTGATTTAATTTATTTGTATATATAAATTCAACCGCAAAGTAATGAAAACTGTTTAAGTTTAAAGTAGCTTGGCTTCTGGGTTGTAGCCGTAGCCGTGTCCTTGGCAAATAATTCACCGACGTTTCGGACTGACTACATTGCAGTCGCCATCATCAGGGAGCAGTTACCTTACCTACTCGAGTAGGTAACTGCTCCCTGATGATGGCGACTGCAATGTCGACCGAAACGTCCGTGAATTATTCGTCGAGGACACGGCTACAACCCAGGAGCCAAGCTACTTCAGACTATTGCCGTGAAAACCTGCGAACACTCCGTTTAAGTTTATTTTTAAATAAAGAATTTTTTTTTTTTCGAAACAAATCAAGCGGAGCTCTGAACACTGAAGTGCGATCGCAGTAGCTGCTGTCGCAGTTTGCACTCGTGTGTTCACTGGTGGTATCTGCTGTTCTGCCCAGTGTTCATTGCCGCGCCCCTCTTCACACGCGACGGCGAAGGGCGGTTGTGCCGCAGACCGCCTTGACCAATCAGAAGTGCGCATTTGTAAAATGTCCGCATTGCAGATATTTGCATGGCGGGTCCCATAACTCCCAGGCAGGCGAACGGGTTGCCTACTCCATCAGGGATCCTTCGCCCACACACTTCTCCGAGTCTCTAAAACTGGTCAATGACATTGTGGGGGAGTTCACGATACAACAATTTTTTTGCAGAAGTTAAACTTTTCGCGCCCTTTAAATGTTTTACACATACCAACATTCTCAACAGTAAAGATCTTTGTATACACAATACTTAATTTAATATGGTTTTACGTGTGTCATGTTCACTGTGTTTATTAAATGCGAATATTTTTTTAGGAAACGAAAATGAGCTTAGAACTTCATTTATTTTTACTATAGTGTGTTTATCAATAGCAAAGCTAACTCATTTTGCGATTTCTTTAACGGACTTATTCGACACGTGACAAAATATTTGGCGTCTCTTAAGTTATGAACATTAAAATATATGTTTAAAACCTGAAAGGAGAGAAAAAAAAATATTTATACATATTCCCTCGAAAAAGCATTTTTATAAAAATTTTCAGTGCATTTACTACAGGTGCTGAAGTGTCCATACATTCACTATAACATATAAATATTAAAATTTTACAAAAAATAACTGTTACGTTTTTATGTCAACACACGTGACACCTGTAAAAACGTAATGTGCTTACTGTAGGATATTTAAAATGTCCTACGTAGGTGAGAGAACTTAGGACTAATAATATATTAACTGTTTCCGTCTCATAGTGCATTCTACAGTTTCGTTTTATTTGTACGGCTACACTTTAAACTGGTTGGGAGTGAATTAATTTGATAAGAATTGACGTTAAACTTTTTTTTGTTTTACTAAATGATTTTATATTTTTCTATATCAACATGTATGATTATAATTTCACTACGACATACAAAACATATTTGTGTGCTGTTTATATCCAGTTGGAAATTAAACAAAAAACTTTTGTTTTAATTTAATGCAGCAACATGTAATATAATTTCGCGTGTTACCGAATATAGCTTCTGTGTATAGGATGTGCTTATGTTGAGTTTATTCTTGGAGGAAAACTAAGTCAAAGTGTGGTCCTATTAGTAATTAACGTATTAAAAGGTATGTCATTATTTGTCATGTAGGTTTTTATCCGTAGAAATGAAGGAATGATGATGTGAAAGTACCGAACCAACATGCATCAAGTAGCTTGGCTTCTGGGTTGTAGCCGTGTCCTTGGCGATAAATTCACCGACGTTTCGGTTGACATTGCAGTCGCCATCATAAGGGAGCAGCTATCTACTGAGGTTACCTACAGTAGGTAACTGCTCCCTGATGATGGCGACTGCAATGTCGACCGAAACGTCGGTGAATTTATCACCAAGGACACGGCTACAACCCAGAAGCCAAGCTACTTCAGACAATGGCCGCGAAAGCCTGCGAAAATTATCAACATGCTTCAGTTACGTGAACATTCTGTCCGACCTTAAACTACACTCGGCGCAGCTTCACACTCGGGCGTGTAATCTTCCGAATGGAAGGGTGTGAAAAATGGCGACAGAAGCACAAGAAAGGGTTGCGATATTGCGCGCGACCGAGTGCCTGCACGCCTTGCATCCGGCAATAAAGTTCCCCTCCCCCCTTTCCTGCTGCCACCACGCGCCTCGCGCTGCACTCTGACGGAGCTTTATCGAACTACGAGCGGTACAACTGCACTTCGTCGCAATAACACGGAGAGACGAGCTGGCGTTTCGAGGTATCGATTATGGAAACGCCAGAGGGAGTGGAAATACTAGCCACGGAGGTCGGAAGTTGTGGAGGGAAAATAAACCAGATTTCGTTGATGCAGTTTTGGTATTATATTGCTACAATTAACTTTTTAATTAAATTTTTTTTAACTGTTTCATTGCACAATATTAGAGGAATTTGGTAAATATTTTCGTAACGAAATATTTGAGATTATTATTTTTATTATTAAATATATTTTTATTGCTCCTTTGTACAAACTTTTAAGAAAAGCAAATTTTTACTACTGCATAATACGTAATATATAGGGTACAGACTCACCAGATTATACATTAGCTTGTTTTGTTCACCCAATAAATTACTTGATTCGTTTGAGGTAAATAAAACTGGCGTTGATGTTCGTTAGTTCAAAGCTTGAATATCCTGAGCGAGTCATTCTAATACGATTCGCTTAGTAATAAATAAGAACCTATTGAAATGCCTCAGGTAAAATTGTTATTTCTGTACTACAGTATATTATAACTTAATTTGATTTTTATTTTTACTTCTCCTCAAAAATAATAAAAGTTTTCGTAATTCAACGTTACAGTAACTATGGGCTTTACTGATTCCATGTGTTTTTAGAGTGCCTAGGAAACAATTGTCTTATTCTAAAATCATTTGTCGGTTGCTCTCGTTTCCTAGACCATATCGCTTAGACAAGAACACGGGGTCCCAATTTGCGCCTTATTAATAAAAGTAAATACAATATTTCATATTAAAATTTTATGGAATTTTAATGCTTTAAATCCAAAGATTTCTTTAATTTTGATTGTTATATTCATATTTTAATTATTCAGTACAGATGTACACTTAATTTAATATTGTAAGACGATACATTTAATACTATAAATATACATTGACAACAATTTTTGAAGCCATCTTAACCTCATATAAAGAATTTTCCTGGTGTTAGTGTTTTATTCTTAAAAAATACTTTAATTAAGACACTGTGTACACTTCTGTAAACAAATATAACAGTATTTCAAAAAGTGAGACATTTGTGTTACTTTCGAATTATAAGGATGTAGCCTAAACCATGTCATTTTAATGGTTGATTTATTGAAAAAATAGTAGTTAATATATCAGGATTATTTCGGCACGAACACAAACTGGTTAATAAACAAATAAAGACTTTTCAGCTGTCATTTGTTTGCATTTACAAATATTTTACAACCTTATTTCAAGGTAATTTAATTTTTTACAAGTTCATGCAAATCATTTTACAGTTATAAATATACATAATAGTGTGTTGGTAGCAACTTCTGACTTGTCAACAACTATCACATTATGTTTTAGGAAAAGATAGCACCTCTCTTTCTCTCCCCCCCTCCCTTCCCATTGCCCACGAGAATGCACACAATGATGCGAGCTTCGTTTCTTCGTTTCACGAAAGGCTGCATCTACAATTAAGTACGTTTGGATCCCATCAACTGTTTTTAGTCTCAATAAAATGTTTTACGTATTTAAGATGCACTTTCAATGCCTTAGTATTAAATAGTTTTCCGATAGCATTCCGATTGCAACCCTTCCCCCTTCTCAAGTGAGTCACGAGTAACCCACCACTGAGCTGTGAGCAACCCAAAATATCAGAAAATTAAATAAAATATTTTCCTTCTGAAACTGCCTACCTGTCTTCTTCCAGATTATCGTCGAGATCGTGGTTGGTTTTAGACCACTAGTATAAATAAACAAAGAAGGAGCAAAAGTAAATTCTTTCATTATCTGTTTTGTTAAAAACTAGCAAAAACCATAATATTATTTCTGGCAGCTGACCACTGCTCAGTATACAAAAAATCAAATTCGCAAAATCTTTCCTTCGCGTACGATGTGTTCGTACAAAAAAAAAACTGTACATTTCTGAAACAAGTAAATACTCTCAAGGAATTAACGAACAATATATTTTTGAGGTAACCTTTACTGCAGCCTCTTTTAATTGTCACAAATAAGACAAAAACTAACACCATTATTATAAAAACTTCTTTTAACAAAACGTCGGTAGTGAAATATATATATATATACTAGCTGCAGTACCCGGCGTTGCCCGGGCTTAACACAGGGTGAAGGGGACCTTTTTCGAAATCATATGTAGTTAGTAATTGTCTTCTTAATTTGAATGTCAAGGGTGAAAATTAATTTATATCACTTTCAAATCCCGACAGACGTTGTTCTGCCAGTGTATAGTTATTTACCTGGTCTGTATGTAATTTAGACTTTATATAGCAATATAGAAAAAAAACTGAAAAATAAGAGATTACTAATATTGAAAATATTCCATTATCTAGCTAATGCTCGGCATGCATTGCAATGCCTCATTCAGTTTTGTTTTGTAATATTTTTGAAGTAGTTACACATATACAAATCATCTAATCATCTCTCTAAATATATATTTATCTCTATCTACATCTATATATATCTATGTACCTCTATCTCTATTTATCTCTTTATATCTACATATATACATATATAACTCCCACTATCTCTATCTGTTCTATATATAAATTTCTATATAGCTCTATACATCTATATATCTCTTTATCTAAACACATTTCATTTTTCTATACCTCGCTCTATCTCAACTTATCTCTCTGTCTCTCTCTATCTCACTATATATCACTCTATCTCTGTCTCTCTTTTATATTTAAATAAATTGTGTCATGCGTGCACACTTATAAACAAAAACAGACGAAGTGCCACTATATAATATGAAATACACATTTTTTTAAACGATTTGTGCTCCAACTATTGCAAAATAGTTATACCGTCTCAGAAACCTTCACGGGCATGCGCATAACAACTCACCAAAATTTCATCGCAATCGGATGAATGGTATAGGAACGCATACGGCACAAACAAACGAAAATTAAAGACATGACAAACGCATCAAACGATGGTGCGTTTAAAATTCAAGGCAACTAACTCTATCTATTGACGAAGTTAAGAACAATACTGTTATGAGAGCATTTATTTTGCTAGCCGCTGCGAGCTCCACAAAGCGGGCTGGTCTCACCAAGGAGAAAAATATGAATTTGCCAGACCTTACTATGTGTATGATCGTGTGGCAGACATCGAGAAATGACACTCACTCACTATTTGTATGACTATGACCTATGATTTTTTCTGTTATAAAATGAAATTATCACTTTTTCACTCCCTTAGGGATGGAATTTCATATTAAATTGTGGTCTATGTGCTAATCCAGGTAATGAGCTCGATGTAGGCGGGGAAGGTTGATCAAATGTTAATTGATCAGCTATCGACCGGGGTTGAAAAATATAAAATTCTATTAAAAATTGGGGGTTGGTGATAGAAGGGTGAAAATTTAGGGTTGTATGTATTCTTTAATGCCACATTGTAAAAAAATAAAAATAAAAAGTTTGCCAAAAAATTTAAAAAAAAAATGTTAGGAGTGGACAACCCTTATAACTTAGGGGTATGAAAAATAGATAGTAGCCGATTCTCAGACCCACTGAATAGGCATACAAAATTTGATAAAAATCGGTCAAGCCGTTTCGGAGGAGTATGGTAACTAACACTGTGACACGAGAATTTTATATAAAAAGATTTTTCAAATGCCTCTGGTAATACACTAAAATTGTACACAAAGATAAAAGTAAGATGTCCGGTGTGCAGCGAAGGGAAATATGAAGACGAAAATGTTCTTCCATGCGAACCAGTCCAACCTCCGCTCGTCGAATGATCCACCTGCCAGGGCTCTCCAGGCAGGTAACCTCACGACAATAATTTCTCGGCGCGCCGCAGAGCGCCTGGCACAGCCTGCAAAAAAAAAATTGTTTTAATCGCCAAACCCCAGCTTTGTTTTATTTTTTTTTAAAAATGAAGCTTTTCTATGATTGGTCTTTTTAGCTACGGATATTTAATTTCATTTTATACTAATAATTATAAAAATGTTACTTAATTTTTAACGTTAAAAGGAATGAGCCTTTAACGCATTTACGTGAACTGTTGTTGACTTTTATAAACAAGTTGGTTCGTCACGCATTGACCACTAGGCCGTGACGTAAATAAGTCAAAGCTTTGTTACGTGCTCAAAAATTTTCATGTAACACTTCTCGTTTAAGTATAAAATCAAACCTTTGTTGGTTTTCTGGTGCCAAACACTAACTACCGATTCAATAGTGAACGCCCTAGCATATCTATCTTTAAGCTCCTCTGGTAGTTGAACGAAGTACGGAACACTCCTCCTCAAACCAAACATGCCGCTATTTCACTGTATACATGACCTTTAATTAAATCAAACTTTACTTATATTTTCTCCCTCAAAAAAGGTTGTTTGATAAAAAAAATTGCCTTTTCGTTCTCCGTAAATTATGTAAATTACTAGTTACACCAAAACCTAAAATAAACCGAAAGGTCCATTTATAAATTATATTTGTTGTAAAATATTTTGATGATTTATTTTTATGTTCATATCAAACCCAAAATCTTACTTACAATAAATTCTCGTGGGAAAACCAATACTCAGTTCTTTTCACTTTATGCCAAGAAGATAAAAAAACACTCAAAAATAGAGTTGAATATATCTTTGTTAAAATTATCCTAGAAAGCTTTATATTATATTCTATGTTAACAGAACTTCTCACTTTCAGTTATTTTACCAAAAAAGTTGATTAAAAGTTATTTCATTTTGTTTAAACTTTAAATAAATAACTTATATATGAATGTTTTATCTATGGAATGAATTTATTTTTTAACAAAAGAAATAAATGATATCTGCGGAATAGCATGGCTTATCGCCGGGGAATTCAAGCCACTTTGGAGAAATTTCAAACCTCTGGAATATTTGAGGACTATAACGGGAAATAAACGGGAATTTCGCTATCGAAATAGGGAAATTTGTATTTTTCTGATTTTATGAGAATATTTCGCATAATATCCCCCCTAAAAACTGGAAATTTAGGTGAATTTTGGGGAATTGTTTTGCCAATTTTGAGTACTTTTTGAAAAATTTTGACTGTCAAGGTCAAAGGTTAAGGTCAAGACAGAAAATAAACGATGATCACATTATAACTTCTTACATTGTTTTCCAATAAGTTTTATTAAGTAAAAAATTATAAAAGCCCATATATGGTTTTTGAATGATTTACAGTACCCTTTAAATAACAATCACTTACATTCAGTTATTCCAACACTATTGTATTACCATTAAGCGACTGATCAAGATGAAATGCGAACGGGTTGTCTAGTGCTCGATAAGAGTGTTTCCTTGTCGAGATCACTCAAGTAGAAGCATGTTTGAGGGGCGGGTAGAGCACTGACTCGGCGACTCGAGAGAGGGATACGACGACACGCGGGTCTTCCTGGAACTGGCTGAAGCTTCCTGGAAATACCTGGAGCTGCCTGGAGTTTCTGGAGTTCCCTGGAGCTGCCTGGAACTGGCTGGAACCGCCTGAAGCTTCCTGGAGCTGCTTGGAGCTGCCTGGAGTTGCCTGGAGTTGCCTGGTGCTGGTTGGAGCTGCCTGGAGTTGCCTGGAGTTGCCTGGAGCTGCCTGTAGCTGCCTGGAGTTGCCTGGAGCTGCTTGGTGCTGCCTGGAGCTGCCTGGAGCTGGCCGGACTGCATGGAGCTGCCTGGAGCTGCCTGGAGCTGCCTGGAACTGCCTGGAACTGGCCGGAATGTCTGTGGCTGGAGCGTGCTGCATTGGCTCCATGTCTGATCGCAGCCTCCCTCCTGGAGCCGCCCCCCTCCACGGAGCAGATCTCTGGCGGCTGATGGCCGGGACACAGAGGGGGGGAACTCTTCCAAAGGAATTGAAATGGAAATAAAGCAGACGGGCGAAAGAGGGTTGCGAAGAGGGGAATGGTAATAGAAAGGAACGACGAGTCCCTGGAGTTGGCGAGGGGTGAGTGAGGGGTTGCTAAAAGGCGAGGGAGGAAGGGGTGCAAGCGACGCACTTGTTGTATTGCTGCAAGCAGGATCCCTGCACTACGGTTATTGCTCCGCCTCGCGCGCCGAGAACCCTTCTTTTTAAGGGTCGCACGAGCGGAAACGAGGAGGAAATCCCTTTTCCGTAATGCCTACATCGAGTTGAATGATTCAGAAAATCACCAAATTAATAAGACTAGTTTTAAATTTTATTTAAGCCATACCAATAGTAAAAATGTTTGGGGATCGAAAATCTGTACATAGCATTGATTTAATAAAAAATCAATATTAACTGGTTATTTGTATTATTTCGAACATAAAAAAGATAGTTTTAAAACTTTTGTCTGTTTATATGTTTCTCAGTATGTACTTTTGTCTGTTTTTTTTTCCAGCATAACCTCAAAAACTACTGAACGTATTTCAATGAAATTTTTGAGATAAGACTCATGTTAGCTTATTGAAGGTGAAATTTTAGTGAGCAACGGAAATGAAATAAAGCGAGATAGTAAATTGAGCATTCGCGTTGCTGCTCTATCCTGTGTGGTGGCATTCACCTGCATATTTTCGCTTACATGAACACCAGGAAAGTACCAACCATACCAGGGTGACAAATTAATATTTGTGATAGCATAACTACTGTGGTATACATTAAAAAAAAAATTAAATGGTTGCAGAAAGGAAATAATAGCAAGTTTAAAATACGCTTTCCTAGCTTTAAAACTAATAAATAATTTCTTACAGTTTTTAATTATAATATATACATTGCAATTGCAAGCATTCCTCGGTAGTATAGTGGTCAGTATCCCCGCCTGTCACGCGGGAGACCGGGGTTCGTTTCCCCGCTGGGGAGGGGAGTCCTTTTTGAGACATAATTTTGACTTTGCTAAATATTTATAATATGTGAGTTTAAAGGATACCTACGTTGTCCGCAATGGTCTATGATCGAAAATCAATATTTGGCCCATCATATATTTTTTTTTTTTTAGCGTGTTACTTAAATAACGGACTATATTAAATTTAATATACACCAAGAAGAAGAGATTTTTGGTAATGCGCACTTGAGTCTCTATCCACAAGTGTCATAAACTACGTAGGACTACATCTACCGTTTGACAGTTGTATGGTTACACAAAAAAAAATGTTATTAATGCGTGGTTACGGATTTGAGGTCTCCAGGTTTGAATACTACTAGTCAATATATTTTAATATTTCTTATAACACTCATCATGGTTTATTAACATTATATTTAATAACATGATGTGATTTATTTTATATTCACCTTTTTTATTTTACACAATATTTAATATTTTAAATTTTGTTACTTATAAAATAGATCATCAAAATATTTTAGGAATATATTGGAAATATATGATTAATACAAATAATTCCAATAAATATGAATATATATTTGTTTGTTTTTTGTTTGCATGCGTTTTTTTAACAAACGTAAATTTTTATTCCAACCTCAATAAATTTTGCACTCATGTTTTTGGAGGTCTTCCATTGTATGGATGATGTTTTTAAGACTCGCCATATGAAAGTACCAGGAGTGAGGTAAATTAATAAAATATATGGTACAAGCAAAGAATATTAATCACTAACGTATTTGCAACAATACAACACTGCTAAATGCATAACTTACAATATTTAAAATAACTAAAACTTAATACTTAATTTAAGAACAGTCTTTAATTGCGCGCAATCTTTAATGACTTCACATTCAAAACCAGAGAAGTATCACTGCCTGTATAAAAATTTAAAAAAAAACTCTTCATTATCTTTCTTATAAATCTAAGAGAAATTTATTACTATTTTGTAAAAATAATTGCACAACCAACGTTAAATAATTACGTTTCTACCATCAACATCTGCTTTAAAAAAATTATTTTTATTTTCTACAAATTGTTTTACTAAAACATACCTATAACTATTCCTTAACCATTAAAAATAATAACTGTACATCTAGTACATCTAGTACTGTACATCTAGTACTTTTACCGAACTGATAAATAGATGAAAATTGAAATTACTGTCCATATCTGGTTCGATATAAGAGGAACCTCACTGATTACATTAAATTCCTTTATAATAATAAAAATACCTCCTTTACAAAACTTATAGATGACTTTTGGTACTTAAAAATTCAAATTTTGCACACTTGAACGAACTACTGCCTACACTGATTTCGAAACACGTGGATAATCCCTATCCACAGATATTATTTCGACAAGAAAAAAAAAACTTCCCCGTTCAACATCCATACAGCAGATTCTTGATTAATTTTTTTCACCTGAAAAACATTAATGTCTACAGCTAATGTTGAAAAAAAGAGGGAAAATATTACGTAGAAATGACAAGTTCGAGAAATAAAAATACTATAATAATAATAAAAATATATTACAAATTTTTTACTGTAGGGGAGACCGGGGATGGTTGTAACATTTCAACTTTGATGACAAATAACTACAAAGTTTTTTGAGTTTTAGTCAAACAAGTCATGGAAATAGAAAGCCGGTAATGTTATTTACGATTGATAGCAGATAAAAAAGTATCTTAAGTGATACAACTGACAAAAATTTGTGAAAACTATGTGGAGGCAGAATGTTACAACCATCCCCACGGCGGGGTTGATTGTAACAGTACTTGGGGTTGGTTGTAACAGCACATTAAGACAATGAATTTTAATCAATAAAGGCTGTAGACTACATGAAAAGTAACATGGATAGTATCTAAACAAAAGGATAATGTTCAAAACACACATCAAGGAAATATTTGCTTAAAATACATTTAAAAAATCCGTATTTAACAAAAACATTTCAAATTTAGGCCTACCCTATAAAACAGAATTTTAATATTTACATAATTCGTCAGAAAAACACTTTCTCTGTGTGATGCATATATATTAATAATACACAAAGCATATTTCAATTATAAACTCACGGGATTTCACTTTAAATAAATCAAAGAAAATACAAATATAGCTAAATAAAATATTACAATGAAAACAAAGAAAAAATTAAATAATAATGCTTCTGCAAAAATTTTACTAGGCACTTCTTACTCGGATATTCCATCTGACATGCAGTTGAGACATATATACCGCTTGGACTTCTTCGCACATTGAAAATGAGCCCATTGCTTGCAGTCCAAACATTGTACCCACTCCTCCCCAGATTTTCTTTTTGAAAATGGTTCTATGCAGACTAAACACAAACAAGCTTCGTCATAATCTTCCTCTTCAGATGAAGTTATTTGAATATCCTTCGTGATTCTTTTTTTCAAGTGTGCTCTTGCAGTAACTTTCTTCTTCTTTTCTATGTGTTCATTCTTGGAAATTTTTCTTTTCTTGTATTAATTTTCGATAGCTTGCTTCTCAGGAGTATCTGTTAACACAGCACTCTTACGCTCAATACTCTTCCTTGTTGTTTTCATTGTTCCAGATTTAGGAAATGGTAGCACTATTTCAGGAGAAAATTTACGTTTTGGTGGTATCACTTCAGAATCAGATGATGTAGACTGCTTTACTGGTGTTGACGGCAAAGAAGACACAATAACTGAAGTAGACCTAGGTGAAGTGGCCATTGGCCTAGAATACCCGTCAACTGAAGTGTTCATCTCTGGATTAGGCAACAAAGACACATTAGCTTGGGCAGCCTGTGTAAGTGTTTCAATCGTGGCCTTGTCGCGATCAGTTTTCCTCTTGGGATTTCTCATCTACAAATAAAAAAAAAATCATTCAAACATTTTAAACATGGAATATAACTGATTTATTCCCACACATTTATTTAGAATATGCTGGTTGAAAAAATATATTCACTAAAATGTATTAAAATTAACTTTAAACAACGAAAAAACATCATGTCTGTTGCATTGTTACACCAGAGGGGCCGGGGCAGGTTGTAACAAAGATAATTCATTGTTACAACCTGCCCCACACGACACCATTACCGAAAAAACCCTGTGTGAACAGAACTTTTCAAAACATTTGGAATATAGAGCCAGGTATTTGTAAAGCACAATTACGTTATCCGACAACGTATTTTAAACATCATCATTGCTGCATTACACAAGAGACGGGAACGTAAGTTCGATGAAGGATGTAATTCACTTACCTTAAAAAAAAATCAAATAATTTGATGTGGCGAACGTATTCTCCGGCGTAGGGCGTTGACAGTCACGTATAAACTGACTCATGAACAGGCACGCCGCTTGATGTAGAGACAGCTGCGCTCTGTTGAGACCTGAACGAACTATGTCGTCTGTTACAACCTACCTCGTGTTACAACCATCCCCGGTCTCCCCTACTACAAAAACAGTGAAATTATTAGAGTTTCTCTCTCTCTCTCTCTCTCTCTCTCTATATATATATATATATATAGTCTCTTGACATGACTTTTCAGTTTATCAGATAGACTAATTGGTACATCACATTCTTCACAGAGTTCAGAGTTCTAAATTTCATTAAAGGGGCAGTCGTACCTTTACAATTTATTGTGTGGGAAGAACTGGGTGCGTAAGAGATAGTACAATTAAGTTTTATTACACAGTTATATTGATTAATAATATTTACGTCACTAATTATCTTACTTAAAAATGCCTAATCACCAATTACTCGCACTTAAAAATGTTTATCCCCCAAGTCACTCAGAGTCTGTAAAGTTTCACAGTCCGCACTACTCGCTGAATTCTCGCCGGAACTCGTCGTGTAACTCACGCGGCACACCCAACTCTCACCGCACCCGCGGCACTCTCCTCACTCACCGTCGCCGAACTCGCACTTCCCTTCGCTCGGAATCCTCTCTGAACTCCCACGGAGGCCGGCGTCGCGGCTCAAACAGCCGCGGGTCAGTCCGTCCGGAACCGACGAGAGCGGCTGTGACGAGTCGCTTCATCCCGCGCCGACCGGACGCCCGAAGCGTCGAGAATAGTGGCGCCCCTTCACGCCACTCCACGCGGCGGCCCGCGGAATTCCCCAGGCCGCTCAGCGATAGGTAACTGCGCCGTGGCAGGACGATGCGCGGGGTGGAGAGGGGAGGGGGTAGCGACGACCCTTCTTATCCGTCAAAGCACGCGTGGCATGTCTTACGTCAGTAGCGGCCACGTGATAAGCGCAGGGCTATCAGCCAGCTACGAACCTGGCGTCGCGGTCTGGTCTCTCGCGTTCATAACAATGCATTAAATGAAATTTGGAATTTGGAAAATTTGCTACTGCTTGGTCATAGAAAATGCAGTTTGATTCTGGTGAATGTTTAATCAGTCCTTTGCAAATTACATGTGCGTTTTCAAGTTTCCTTAGTGTATAAACTGACAACAAAACCTGTTCCGCTGATTTTTATTCCGTTGATTTTAATTATTACAATTATATATTACATTATCATGATTTTTAAGTTTTTTTTTTTATGTTCTCACAGTACGTACGTTTGGGTGTTGGAACACTGTCAGTTTCTGCTTCCTTTATCGTTGTCGCTGGCTCTGTCGACAGTTTTTGCAGCACCGGTGAAACATCAGCCACGGAAGTCTTCAAGGTCAGCTCTGCTGTCGATACTGAATGTGTCGAAATCTCCTTCAGTGCTGGAAGAGTAGGTGCAAATGTAGAGAATTGATTTCGGGCATGCGCACACGAGCCTCTGTCCACAAGTGTCGTAAACTACGTTCATGTGCCGTTTTACAGTCGACTAATTACAAAAATTATGGCATTAATGAGTTGGTTTTGAATCTGAAGCCTCTAGATTCGAATCCTATTACGGGAGAATTTGGATTTACAATGTTTTTAAATCACTCTACTCATTATACCATTTTAACGCTTAATTAAAAAATTAAATTTTATTTTATATACTGTATCTTATTGTTTATTTTACACAATAAAGGCATTAAATTATTATTTTTTACTTTAAAAAATTAAAAACACAATTATTTTTTGTTAAAATATATTAAATACATAAATAAAAATAAGATTGTACATTTTATTTTAATAAATTTCTTTAATTGCTTAAATCTTTTAATGACGTCAACTTTTAAAACGTAAGTAATATCACTGTCTTCATAACATTAAAGAAACCCATCTTTATTCCCAATGTTATCTCTTTAAACAGACTTTATTACTTCTTGATGACATTTAGCAAAATAGACATTCAACAAAATTATTTCTACATCAACATATGATGCAGAGAAAAAGAGCAAGATGGCTGTTTACATAATATTTCACAAAAGCAATGTCATCAACTTTCCTGAACCATTAAAACAATAACGACATTTCTAGATGTAATTTTATTGAACTGACAAATAAATAAAAATTGCAATTTTTCTCTACACCTGGTTCGATAAAAGAGGAAAATTACTGTTCACGTGAGATTCCTAAAAACGACCCTAACCTTCTTTCCCAAACCTTATTGAATCATTTTCGTGACTGTTCATTGTATTACAGAGGTATAACTATTCTTTAATACATTATGTTATAACTTATAGTAAGTTAACGTGTGCGTTAACTTTATAGTATTAACTAATTAATAAATTTTAACTAGGTTGGCAGTATTTTCATAAAATTCCTTGTCAAAAATCAGGTCTTAGTGCGGGTTTCGTATTTTTTTCAAGCCTTTCTTACTTTATCGTAGCCGTCTCATTATATAATTTAACCTTTTGCTCTGCAAAGCGAATAATTCGCCCGTAGCTGCTCTGGCAGGAAAGTGATGTGCCGAGTTAGGAAACAGGTGTGTGATTGGCGTCCAAGAGTTTAGTTAGAAACACATTTGCGAAGATGTACTTATTACGCTCAGAATTATTTTTAAAATGCCTACCTTAAATTTCGTGCCAGTGTTTCTTATTTTAAGTGTATTTACAACATGGTAAAATATTGAATTTGCTCGTTACCGAGGTAACATATTTAGACATCACAAGCAAATACTGAAAGAATCCCTCGCATTTTTTTAATGAGTTTAATGGCAAAAGTTTCATTTACATAAAGTAACATATTACAAACACATTTACATGGTTATTGTTCCAGCAACTGAATTTATGTCAGAAATTACAAAGTTCATGTTTTCACAAATTTATTTCACGGCTGTTTCAAAACTCATTCCACGGATCCACGGAGTTTTCAGTCGATGCAGTTGATGTCTGTTGTAAAGAAGTTCTCCCACGGACAAGGCTTCAGACCGACATGTTAGTTCGGCCGCGACCTATTCGTCCAGTCCACAAGCTGACGTCACGCCCTCTAGCGCCGCACTTCTTGCAGAGATTAACGTATTGTTACGTTCGGGTTCGTAAAGGATACCCAATTAAAGATTTTATTACACACTACACAGTTTAATTTATTGCCACTACTTATTTCACTAGCAAATAATCTAAAAATGCCAATTAATCAATTGTACTTTTAAATTTTTCTGCCCCAGTCACTCGTTTTTTACAATCCACACACCTCGCTGGGCCGCACCTCTGGCGCAACTCTCGCCGCAGCACCCCTCGTGGGTCTCCGCCGCGGGACTCCGTCACCACACTCCGCCGCCGCCGACGCACTTGCCTTCGCCGAGGATCCGCTTGATGCCTCGCTCGGAACTCCGCCGCGTCCGCGACACTATCGCCCGGAACTGAACTCTCTGCCCTGGAACCTTCGTCCAGGGACTTCGCCGCTTTATCGCCCGGAAACTCCGCCGCGGGAAAACTCCCGACTCCACTGAACTCCTGCCCTGGATCCTTCGTCCAAGGACTTCGCCACTCTGCCGCACCCGCGGCACTATCGCCCCGGAAACTCCGCCGCGGGAAAGCTCCCGCCTGAACTCTCTCTCTGAGGCCGGCGTCCCCCGGCTTTTATATCAGCCCAGGCGCTTTCCAGAAATCACGAGCGCGGCTGGGGCCAGTCGCGTCATTCCGCGCCGACCCGACGGCAGAAATCTCTCGAAACACGTGTCGGCGGCTCGCGTAACTCCGCAGCTGTCAGGTTTCAGTTACGTGTCCCAGGCAGGGTGCCGCGCGGGGAGTGGTGGGAAGGAGGGGAGGGGGAAGCGACAATCCTTGTCATCTTCCAGGCGCGCGAGGTGCGACTCATGTTGCGGCGGCCGCCAGCCAACTCTGCACCTGCACGTGTCGCGGCCTTGCTCACGTTCGTAACAGTATTTTAAAGAGTACGCCAATGCATAGCGGAAATAATACTACACACCAGCAACAAACAATTTATTCAACTTTTATTCTTTCATGAATTAAACCACATATATCGTATGCTAAATTGGTATCAGGTTTAGTATCTGTATTAAATTTTTTAACTGGTAAATAAGCAATGCAAATAGTAAAATATTTTCGACCAAAACGTTTTCTAACTCAAATTATTGGGAACATTTTTATATTTACTGTTTGAAAATTAGATGTGTTGAATAATATTAGAAAAGAAGGTTTTTATTAATATTTAAAATAATATGTATCAGATTTGGTGAAATAACAGCACAAGAAACAACCAAAACAATATTTTGAACAATTTCCTATGATATATCTTGCCGTGGGTTTTAAATAATTAAAATAATAAATTATTAATTAATAAATAATATTACTCCGATATCAAATGATCACAGTTTAATTTGTTAAATTGTAAAATATTTCTACTCTTTGAAGGCGTAAACTTTATGTTAGTAAAAATGTTTAAATTCTTTCTAGTTTTAAAATTATGGTTTTACAACAATTGTAAATATATTTTACTGTTAGGATTATACGTTATGTGGTATGTGTTTATTCGGTAAAAAATTAAGTAGGCTTTATCCGATTTTAAAAATCATTTAAATTTTATATTTCAATGCATACATTTTATTATTTTTATGTAAAATATTTTAATTGTTTATCTTTGTAAGACATATCTAAGAAAGTGTTTTTGATATTATTAAACATTCGCAAGAATCATAAAGAAAATAAAGCCAAGTGTATATTTAATTTTTTATTCTCATTAAAAGAATTATATGTTTTTGAAAAATTAATTATTATTAATTAATAATATGTTAATTAAATTATTCTTATAAAACTCTTCATTTCTGCTTTTCTTAAAAATAAATAAAATAAGACCCTAACACCTTTTTTATAGACCAGACGACATTTGTTTTGTAATAAATTTTTATGCAATTAATTATTAAAACTTTACCTTAAACATTTGTGTAAAATAAATATTTTTTCCTTTAGGTTTTAAAGTAAACAGACTTTTTTTCTCACGGTAAAGTAAAAGATTGCATTTTTAATAATAGTAACTAAATATACAGGGTGTAAATGAAATGGCGGAAAATCTCGCGGATGCAGGTAGCCAGACCTACACCAAGAAGAATGGGTATAGGAACCACCCCTCTGTTGCCAATAGTATTGGCGCAAAACCACTGTGAATGTAGTGTTGAGGAAATGGTAAAGCGAAGATAAATCAACAACCACAACTAATGAAACGCTGACCTTCCGGATTCAATTAAGAAGCATGACAAAACGTATGCAGGGAATAAAAGGTGACCACAATTCCATCACATACGTAGGAAACATGGCGTCGCCTATGTTACTATGCACGTATTACTGTACCTGTACGTCTGTTCTAAGCTATCGTAGTGAATCAATAACAGGAATGACATAAGGAACATAAAAGGTCCTCGTACTTGAACACGCTCAGGCAAACCGTTTCTGAGATACAGGCACTCAAAGTCAGAGCATTATGACAATGCAGACAGGTAGGCAACACGCGCAGCCCGCACGTGGTGACATGCGTGTGGGGAAAACTAGCGACAGAGGCGACGCCATGTTTCCTACGTATGCGATGGAATTGTGGTCACCTTTCATTCCCTGCATACGTGTTGTCATGCTTCTTAATTGAATCCGGAAGGTCAGCGTTTCATTAGTTGTGGTTGTTGATTTATCTTCGCTTTACCGTTTCCTCAACACTACATTCACAGTGGTTTTGCGCCAATACTATTGGCAACAGAGGGGTGGTTCCTATACCCATTCTTCTTGGTGTAGGTCTGGCTACCTGCATCCGCGAGATTTTCCGCCATTTCATTTACATCCTGTATATTTCACGAAAAAATATATATAAACTAAATTAAATAAAAATATTAAATTAGGAAAAGTGCTCATTAAAACTTTAATATTATTTTGTTTATTTTTTTTTTGGTTTGGTACTGCACAAAATTATTTAAAATGACAGGCTGCCTTAATTTAAAACAAAATGTATTTTAAATAAAATGTAAATTGTAACAGAATTTTTGCGAAAATTCGTTAAAAAATATAAGGGTAAAAAAATCAACTGGAATCATTATATTTTAATATATAATGTGAAACAGAAAATTACTTGATAAAAATCGTAGTATCATTTTCTGAATAATGAAAGGAAGACCTGATACTGTGTGCACGTTATTTCTTTCCTTTGAGCAACACCATCCAAAAAACCCCTGCGAGAACTCCCTGGCAGTAAAATTCCAACAAGAATTGGAACTTTTACTTAATTAACCACTCTTCCGTTTACGTAGTGGGGGGGGGGGGATGTACTCGGAGTGGCCAATCTGCTTGACTTACCTTTTGAAAAACCTGCGGTCCGGTTTCCGTAATTTGCAGAGAACTTAACGTATGAATAACCCCACAACTGCTCGTTCTTGTAAAAAAAAAAAAAAAAAAAATGCTCTTGCAATGTCTGCAAAGGCTGGGATTTAAAACAAATTAAAAAAAAATGTTAAAGAAGGAGATAAAAGAGCGATATTCGCATCGCGAGTAAGTGTCCGCCGTACGGCGCGGCGCTGCCCGGAGGAATTAGCTTTCCACTCGGCGGAGCGCGAAGCGGCGCGCGGTATCCGTAGCAGCGGCAGCTAGAGGCACCGCGCATGCGCGGGGAGCCAGGAATACCGCGAGCTGGCGATCCCTCGCTGTTCGCCTCGTCGCTCCTGCCACGTCATCCGCGCGCGACTGTCGAGGCGAACATTCGTTTATGACAAATTTTAATGGGCACCAGGATGTAAGTGAGAAGAGAAAGAAAATTAATATTAACATGTTTCAATTATTTTTATTTTTATTCTTATTAAACTTTTGAAAAACAGAGTGCCGTGGTAGATTTTATTTAACACTTAAACCATATATTTTGCATTGTTAATGTTGTCTAAAACGTTATCTGTAAATAATGCAGGATACGTTATTAAACAGTTCTAAATTCTGTTACTGATCTCATAAAGATGAACAGAGCTATCTCACATCCCTCCGGCCCATTTAGTTCCAGACATATATATTTAATTGAGACTGTTACGCCCCTCGTGCCTCAAAATTAAATAATTTTAAATTAATTAAAAAGAGCCTTGGAAACTTGCTGGGTAAGAATAATAAGAAAAATAAAGTTATTGTCCAGAGGTGGCACGAGGTGGAGTACAAGACAATTTGGAACTCCCTGACACAAGCAACTTGGGAGCTGATGGATCGTTTAAGGGAAGAAGGTATATCATCAATAATTTAACACTACACAAGTAGCTTGGTCTATAGGTTCCCTGTTTTATTTAAAAATGTAAATAATGAATTCTGTTTTCCATTTGATTTGGCATTTGTAAGTTTCCCATTGAATGATATTAACAATATATTTAAGTTTTTCGAGAATGGGCCAGCCCGATATTATTATAACAACACATACTCAACTTTAACAACAAACAATTCCATAAACAAAAATTTATAAGTATCACACCAAAATTTGATTCGTCCAATGATTACATCGATAATTAGTTTTATTCATTCTACATGTTCTTGAGGAAAGCACTGTTCGCTGGTAGGCTATTCATTTGATTAATGTAGTTCGTAGCTAGAAAAAGGGGGGGGGGTGTTGATTTTACATTACCACCCGGGTCTTCAAAAGATAACGTCGGGTCGCGGAAACATCTCTTCTAATGTGAGCCGCAGTGGAGGTGCAAGACCACGAGCTGGGGGCAATTTGTCTCTCCAGCACTTCGACCCTGTCTGAAACCCAAGTCAAATTCAAAACGAATTAGACCTGCTTCCAGACAGTCATACACCGTCGGCGCAAAAGGCCAACAAACGGGAATGTGGGGGGAAAGGCCGGATTACTCACCAAACAGGGTGTAGAGTTCGGAGCTCACTAGGTGTCTCGCGCCGACATCAGGATGCCGCGGACCGAGAAGTCGCGGATGCGCAAACGAAACCAAAAATTTAGAAAAAAAAAAAAAAAAAACTAAAACTTTAAAATTAGAGACATGACTTGAACTAATTACTACTACTGACCGACTACTGAAAAAATGGGATCACATCCCTTAGAGCAACTGACTACATCTCTTCTGCACACGAATTCGCAATTCCCGCGAAAAGCCTCCTAGCGCAGAGGACGCCGAGAATACGTGGTCAGTAGCCGAGGTCAGAGGACTGAGTGCCGCAATGGCGGACAAAGCTCCTAATTAAATCGGGTGGTGAGGCCCTAGGTCAAAGGAGGGGGAAGGTTCGGTTCTAGGCCGAAAATTTCCGAAGGTGCCTGAGTGGTTGTACGCACGACTTCAGTAGTTCGCGCCAAAGAGTAACTGCTGCGGTCTCTACCGGCAGGTACAGGAAGCAACAAACAATCGACTTCTACAGGTCGCGAGGAAGAAGCATAGGGCCATAAGGTGTAGCGGCGCTGCGCGCTGGCGGAGTAAAGGGCAACTAACGGAGGCGGTGAACTGACTCGCCGCCAGGTGTCACGAGCGTAGTCTCAGCTCGCTGGCCACCATAGGTGAAGTTGCTTTTTTCTGCCGCTAGGTGTCGCGGAGGTCTCTTTAGGGCCAGGGAGAAGGTCCTTGAAATAGGCCATCGTCTTGGCTAAGTTCATGTCAGGTCACTGCTCCTGGATTTCTCAGAACTAAGGGGGAAGGGTGGGGGAAACAAAAGGCGCAACGAAGCTGGGAACAACCGTCCATGGGATACCCGTTCGTGACAAGACTTACTACTCTCAGCAGGTCTCTGAGAAGTAGCCGCTTGCAGCCCAGAAGCTGCTCTTTGCAGTTTTGGTCATGAAGAGAAATAATATTACAAACTCGGTACGTGACTGCAGGCGAGAGAAATTTTAAGCTGGTTGCCGGCCAAGTATTAGATCTGCAAAATATCTGATACGTCTCTGGGAAAGGTGCTTCAGACTACTGGCACAAAGTTTAAACACGAGGCGTACACCGGCCTAACAAAGGTAAATCGCCCCCTTGTAACCAAATAAAATTAGAAAAATAAAATTTCCAAAATTAATTAAAAATAATAGTAAAAATTTAAAAGGGTGTCGAAATGCCTAATTTCCGGCACAAGACCGAGCAAGTTGATGCAGGTAATGCACTGGCATCGTACTTGGAAATATCTACGGTTGAATCCCAATCCACAATTACGATTGGTATTTTCCCTAGTTTTCCGAAATATCTCCAGGAAATTTCTGTTATAGTCATTTCCTACCATGAACCACGAACATTCCCTTCCTCTGTTTCTCTGAACTGCAGTTTTGTACGTTTTCGTGTGCAATGACAACGCTATCAACGAGACGTAATAAGAAACGCCATTTAAAAATAAATATTTTTTGTAAGGTTATCGTACACTTAGAGATTAGTAGTTTTTTACAGTTCACCATTTTTCCATTTGTGTTTTGTACTTGGGGTAAACTTAACATAATGTGTTCATTTTGTAAACAATAAAAAAAATTAAATTAATGGTATTAATGAAAATTATGCATTAAAAACGTGGCTCATGTGATATTACTTGTGAATTATGTACATTTACATAGGACTACTCAACGAAAATCAATCTTAAGATATGTGTAATTTTTCATTAGTTATTATGATTCTGATGTACCGGCAGAACATAAAAATCCTCCACTATTGACATTACTTAACATATGAATAAGAACATCAGTTAAAACATATGCGAATTCCACTGATTGAAGATATTGTGGTATATCATGTCATAATATAGGCCTACTTATAATGGACCTTAATGTATTTGCTAACTGAGCAGAATAATTCTTTTAATAAGGTTAATGTTTGTTCGGAGTCTCGCATCAAAACTTCTGGTGTGAAAAATTAAAAATAATATTTACCATTAAATAAATAACTGAAAAAATAAATAAAATTTAAATAATATATTGTACCTACAATTGAATATTATGTTGTATTTCTATTTAAAGTGATACAATCTTGATAACAGTATAAATAAAAATAAAGATATTTTTCTTAAGACTATATTAGGTGCACGCTCCTGAATTGGAACTGTTTCCATTTTCAATATGTATATATATATATATATATATATATATATATATATATATTTCTTTAGAAGAGCCCAAAACCTTGAAACTAAATTAAAAACAAATTAAATGTACACATTTTAACATAGCAACTTTTTACTACGTCGCCGAACTTCCTGTAACGAAAGTTGACTAGAAAATTAAAAGAAAACTGGACCATGGATTCAGTAAATATTAAATTTAAATTTAAATTTCCAAAATTAATAACAACCAAAATCATCGATAGAGCTTCATTGATATTTAATTTGGTTATTTATATACATAGTTAATTTTTTCTTCGATTTTTCACTCTAAAATCCTTTATATATTTACGCTCATCACTGACTCTTTGACTCTGTAAACCAAAGAGTAATGTATAACTTGGAGACAAGCGTATCATGAAACATAAAAAATTTCTCTTTTTTATTTAATCATGTATCTACTCCATAGAGACATGTAGAAAATATAAAAGAGAAGTTTAACAATAGAGTTACCTACATTTAAAATACAGCTACATATATACTGTAAGTGTAAGTGTAAGTTGTTGAATTAAAGTGCTTGTAATATTCATCATTTTAATGGGCGCCTTACGAATAACTATGCTTATAATTACTTAAAAGGCTTATATCTCAGACAGTTTAACTAGTTTTTAACTTTTTTGGAAATCTACGTTTGCTTCACTGGGAATTGTTTGATGATATTTTGAATTTTGTGCTTATGCCTTCTTGAAAAATTTTGTTTTTATTTATTTTTTTTCAATTTTACATCTTTGAAGTTTTATATATTAATTAAAAAATTTGGTATTTTTTGTTTTTAATGTGAATAATATAAATTTGTATGCCCGAAAGCTTTATTGTAGTTTCGCCCTTTTGAATTTTGATATTATTCTTTTGTGATCAATTAATTTCTTGCTGCTGAAATAATCGGCAAATACCACAGATGCACTTGATATAAATAATTTTTGTCGAATTTTTTAAAATCTTTTATACATAATATATTTACATATATAATAAATTATTTTCATTTGCACAATATTAAAATTAACTGAATTTTTAATAAAAAAAATTTTATATTAAATTAAACTGTTTATTATATTCCTCATTTTTCATCGAGCGTTTTAGGCGCCTTACAACCTCCTTGATAAAAATATTTTTTTAAAATGCGTATAAAAGCAACAAGTAGCAATATATATATATATATATATTTCTGGCTAAGCGCACAACGCTTATTTGGAAAAAAATAAGTTTTAATTCAAATAAGTCTGTAAGTTATTACGCTTTGGGTTTTGACAGAGTATAATTCACGTTTTGAAACCACCGCAAATAGTAATGTTGTTGTCAGAAATCCAAGAGTTATTTCACTATTTTTCCCCGTGCTATTACTACCACTACACGTTTATAACTCCCCCCCACAGCATCCAGTCCTAATCCGATAACCCGTCCTCCCGCTCGGCCCGAAAACGCCGCGAAGAATGAGAAACAAGGATTCAAGGATTTGCCAGTTTTGCGGCCGTTAATCTGCGGAGGGGAGATCCGGCAATGGGGAAGGATCTCCCGGGAAGGAGGGGAGGCCAGAGATATGTATACAAAGAGAGGGTGAGTCTCCGAGCGAAGTTTCGACGCTGTTTGTGCCCGCCCGGGGGGCGGTTGTGAAATCACGTTACCCGCGCAGCTACAGACCGCTGATGCTCCCTCGCTCCTGACCCTGGGAGAGGCGGGACTCGAACACAAACTTGCGCCAGGGTCGGCGGTGGGCCCCGGGCGAGGAGGTGGTTCGAGTTGTAATGAGAAGTGTGAGTTTCCCTCTGCCTCCGGAGCTAGGAGCTAGATCCCTGGTATCTGGCTGGCGGCACACCGCCCCGCCGCGCCCGGGAGACTCAGGGCTGCGCTGGCGGCGCAGATAGCGGGCCTCAGCGCTCAGCTTCCGCCCTGAGCATGGTTTGAATCTTTCTGCCCCGCCCAACTCTTCTTACCTGGACCTTTTCCCCTCTTTTCCAGTAGTTTCCTGCTTGCTTTAACGCACGATGATTAGGGACAGGAAAAATTCGCGGGTTCAATGACCTGCAGGATGAACTCCATAGTTCTACGTACACTCGGTCAAATGAGACCCGCACATTGGCTGCTGTCTTGTGAGACGTCCCAACGCAGCAGCCTGTGATTCGATACAGCTTTGGTTGGGTGTTTCTCATTGGCCCAGAGTCATCTAGGTGAGTTGTGAGCCAATAAACAGAGGCTGCATTGAGGTATAACTATTTGTATTTTAGCCTATCGCGAAATGAACTCGCGAATTTGTCCGGTCTCTAATGATGATTGATCTCCGCATGACCCGGCCCAGGGTTTTCCCTGTGTCCATGCAGGATTTACCTGGGTCACTTCAGTTAGCCAATCGCAGCCATGGCTGGCCAATGAACCCCAAATAAGCACACGATGCACGCGCCCTTGTTCTGCATGGTTAATACCCATCATGGTAGAGTGTATAGGCTTCGGCCTGATACACGCTTAGGTTCTCCCCTAACCTGGACCCTTCCCCTATTTTTTTACACACTTAGATTAACTTAGGCTAGGAAAAAAAATCGCTCGCCTACTCGTCACTGGGGTGAAGTTCCCGTGAATTTATCAGCTTCCGCGAATGCCTCCGTTGGAAAGTAGTCCCGGCTTGTTTGGCGCATTTGAAAACAGAAAATATTCTCGTCTTATAAAACAACCATATATATAAATTCTAATGAGTGGTGTATATTAAGTAGAAATAATATTTATCACAAAACTTTTTCAATCTAATAGATATGCAGGAAATCATTCGACAAAGCAATTTTTTTTTTCACATTTCAAAAATATATATACATACTACATAAAAAGTTATTAGGAACAATCGCATAAATAATATTGAGCTCAAAGTTTTCCTGAACCTTAATATGACTGTTTGATAATCAATAAAGTCTATGTTTGCCTTGTTAAAGAAATATATCTGTCTATAGCAAAACGTTTTATACCAGCAAAAATATCAATGAAGACACGTGCTTGTGCGCTGTTCATGGAATTTTACAATTATTTCAACACCACCAAATATATCTTCATAAGGCTTCGATAAATTTACTATATTTTTCACTCTTTCATTTCAACGCTGATTTCTGTCTGTCTTGTGCCATCTCCAGGTAAATGAGATGTGACATGAATACTTGTAGAACAAATTAGGCATCTCGTAAAATCTCTATTGTTGTCATTTTTGTCATATTCTTTCTGTCAACCCA
Source organism: Bacillus rossius redtenbacheri (assembly GCF_032445375.1). Lineage (NCBI taxonomy): Eukaryota > Metazoa > Arthropoda > Insecta > Phasmatodea > Bacillidae > Bacillus > Bacillus rossius. The sequence continues at coordinate 39,860,586 of NC_086339.1, read as the reverse complement.
CACATGAAAAGAAAAAAAAATTATATTACACTAAGTAAATAAAATGCCGTATTGTGGTAAGTCTAGATTTTTGTACATGCACTGCAGTATTAATGGTAAAATCCATTCAATTTTTTTACACGAGAATAATATTAGTGTAGTGCAGTCAGAATTGTTGATGATAAAACAGTTATCTTTGTAAAATGTTTGTTTATGGGTGTCAAAATTGCAGACATTTGTTTAGATACTCGTATTAACCGTTTATCATAAACCATAATCCATAGAAATCATACACCAGCATACACAATGTCGAGGCACGGCGGGATAAAATTGAACAAACTTATGAATTTCTTATAAATTTATAAAATGTAAATGTAGCGCTTTAGTTTTGGTTCACAGTTAAATTAAAAGGTTATTAGTTGTGTTTTCTGTTCATGGGTAGATAGAACTGGTGTGTAAAATTCTTAAAACTATGAATTGGTAAATAAAATATGAATTCCCAAACAATGACGCAATATCTTCATTCATTCATTTATTACAACAATATAGTTGAATGTAACTTTTTGGTGTACATACAAATAAAATAAAATTTTACAAATAAATGCATAAAATTAAATGCCAAAAAATAATATTTGTAAAATTAAAAGTTGTAGTTTAAGATAAAATGAATGAAAAGTCAGTTTTTATGTAATTTGCAGTAAAAATTTTGGTCGCACTGCCTTGAAAAAAGTTGAGCTTTTTTTTACAAAAACATATAGCGAACTTAATTTTTTTTTAATATTGGTCTGTATGACGTAAAGAACTTTACATTATGCAGATGCATATAAAATGTCTTAGCTTCCCAACCACCGAGTTTGTTGGATGAACTTTGTCGATCAAGGTTGTTCACGTGATGCTTGTGGTGTAAGGTGTATCCAGAAACGTGGCCACCGGATTCCCGGACGTCTCAAGGAGACAGGGAGTATGACCGCGGTGGCTGATGGGGGAAGAGGGCGCTGGGGCTCGGAGGGAGGGAGGGCGGACATTAAAGCAATCCGCGAAACAATCACACCCTAATCGAGTTTGGGCGGCTCCCGGCCCGCTCTAGGGGCGGTTATGGAAATTAAAACAGCGCAGACTCGCGGCCAGCCACCGGAAACACTCCGCACTCCGCAACTTTGCGTCGCCACGTAATGAGTCTCGCTATTCGCGGGCCGGAGTGCCCCGCCCCCCACCACACACCACACCCGCCTCCACCAAGTTCTGCGCGCTCAGTAGAACTTTTCCCGAGCACTTCGAAGGCAATTCGGGAAACCCCCACATCTTGAACAGATTGCGGTGTTTTCTTGCCGGAATTAGATTTCCATTGCGTCTAAAAGTAAAAATTATATTTTCAGAAAATAAATACATTTTTTTTTTCTTTTAATTCTCCAGCCATCCTTCTTTATCTGACATTACATGCTCTTTCTCTGGCTGTCACCAATTGGTGGCGAAACTAAACTACTTCTTTGCTGAGGGAGCTACAATTTTCGAGCGTTACGAAAATTCCGATCGCACAAAGGGGAATAGAACGTGGTGGGAAAACCGTTAGAGGAGTGTGCATCAGCGGTGACGCCACTATGAAAGAATGCACTTGCAGTCAAATGGTAATTGAACCAGGGGGTGGGGGGAGGTACGTAGCATCACCGGAAGTGTGGAGACGGCAGGGGAGAGGTAGAATGATCCTAAGGAATTCTCGTAACGCTGATTTATACTTCTCAGTTTTTGTAACGGCAAACGATTGGCACTAACATATTTTTAAATTTTATTTTATTTAAATATATTGATTTGGTCAATTAACATTATAATTATAATTAACTTCTATGTGAATAGTGTGATTGAAAACGTAAAAAGGTCGTATATACTTAAGAGGTTAGCTTTATAAGTGTAATTAATTTTTGGTATGTGAACACTGTGATATGATATGTCGCAAGGACATAGACTTGTGAGATAGACAATATAAGTGTAATTTATGTTAGACTGGAGTGTTTTTTGTTCTTTCATTTTATTAAGCTGGAGAAAAATAATAAAAATACAGAATCAAAGGAAAGGTATTATTAAAGACGACTTGGAACTAAACTTCCAAACGAGGCGCCAAAAAGTGTACAGGGAGCAAGAAAGTCATTTTTTTTTTTCATTTGAGATGATACCAACATCCTTACCTTAATTATTTATTAACTCTTCTTTAGTATAAGTTATAATTATTTATCTGTATCCCTTCCTAAAAAGAATGAAGTATCACTTTTGGCGTGCGTTGACTCCACGCATACGTTTTTAAAAATATTTTTTATTACGTTGTATTACGATTTCCGGAACATTCATAAAAATATAGAAATTTCATGAGCGTGCAAAAATACAACAGGGAATTAATGTCCAACTGAAAATTGTGAGATAGAGAAATTGTGATTTAAGAAGCTATTACAAAAACTACCCCCCATGACGTAATAAGTACTTAGTTTACCAATCGAACATGAAAGTTACGACTAAATTAACGCTGACGAATCAACGTCTACCGGCGTCAGGCGCTGCCAACGTAACCCGACTCGCTAATATCGTGGCGTTGGTAGCGCTAGATGGTAGCAGTGGTCATCGCACTAATAGCGACGCATAGCAGAAGTCTTGATTATGTCTGTGGTGTGTGTGGAGTCAGTCATATGCTGTATGTTTATTTGTAATTTAAGAAAAATAATTAATACTTCCAGTCAAAGGACTGCACCACCAAGAACTTTATAACTGACACATATATAGCTGAAATGAGTATGGTGTATCTTAAAAATTAAAGTGGCCCTATAAACGTGATGTTTAGTAAAGCTGGCGCTAACGTCGCATTACAAACGCGACGTTCATAGTTTAGTGTGTAAAGTCAAAATGAAGCCTAGTTTTCAGTGTTATTAGCGTGGCGATATTATTGCTCGTATAGGATGACTTCACCTGTTTACGCATATAAAAAAACGTTTTTTTTTTAAGTCAATCAGTAGTCATAACATTAAATATTGTTTTATAGTTCACAGCATGAAAAAGAATTGTAGCAAAAAAACAAAGCATTTTTTGAAGAAAAGTAATTGTAATACTGAGTGGTGTGTGAATTAACTAAATAATATACATAAAATTAACTTGCATTAGTATTAAATTTATCATCCATTTGTATTAAAATTTCCCTGTCACGAAGAAAAATCGCACCAACAGCTACGACAGCCAAAAAAAAAAATACAATTTTATTAAACAAGTTTATTAAACTAAAAGTTTCCAAAACATTTTAGCGAGTTTTTCAGTACCCGCAAGTGATGTGTAAACAGCTAACATTTGTAATGAATAAACTTCTTATGTGTTCGCATTTTGTTCATGTTGAAAATAAACTAAGAATAGGTACGAAACTCAGACAAAATTTAGTACGTAGAATTCTTTAAAATAATGTCGAGCGTAATACATAAACTAATAAATAAAATGGTCAGTTTTCAAATACCAAAATTTATATGTGCGAATCACGCACGTATTTTGTGCGCCCGCCGCTAGAATGCGCTGCCTGAATCGTAAACGTTGTTTGCTACCATAAAAAAACACAGCATTAGCAGTACGAAAAAACCCGAAATTTTTAACAATTATAAATGGCTCCAAATTAAAACCCCAGCTTCAGACCTAATTTTCGACAAGAATTTTTTTCAAATACTGCCCATTCTGTTAAAAAAAATCACTGAACAGTTAAAACCATAAAGATTTCTCACACGTTATTAGTTTTACTTCTATGGCATTTCCAAAATATTATCTTAATACATTTAGAAACACATATTATATCACTCAATATCTGTACTATATTTAAGTAGTATACGAAGATTTTTTTTTCTGGCACTGGTTCCTGGCTGAGGTGTGAGGTGGGGTCAATGACCGACCACCCTGACATCACGGCTGCCATCTTGGACGACCTTGACCATTGACTTTGATTTTGACATTTACCTTGAACTTTTACCTTTACCATATACCTTGATCTTCGAACTTGGACTTTGACTTTAAACTTGACCTTTTAATTTGACCTTTCAACTTGACCTTGGCCTATGATCTCAGACGCCAAATCGAATTCTACTATCTTGTCATCAAGTGCCCCAAATCCAGAATGTTAAAATTTTCTTTACAAACGCCATATTTAAATCTAATAGCATGTCCGCCCTTTCGGATCCCATGTCTCAGCCACAATTTTCGATTCTGGCGTAATTTCCGCCATATTGTATTCGTGTGCTGGAGGCCACCATCTTGGATGATGTCACGGCCGCCATCTTGGATACCGGAATCTTTGATTCTGCTGCTTGTTCCTAGAGAGCGCCAGCATCGCTCTACCTCATCCACATAAGGTCGATGTTCCATTACCTTACAAAATACACTGGAAGTGCTGTGATTCGAACCATGACAGCTTGGATATCTGGATTGGAACACATACGCCTTTGATCGCAAGGCCATCAAGACATTTACCGGACCGAGAATTAAGTAAGATATATAAAAATTACACACATAATCGTACTTACATTTTTTTATTTGAATAAATAATATCATGACTTGCTAAAAGAAGTTGACGCCATATTTATTTTCTATATATGCTATCTCTAGTTAACTCACCGTCTGCCAGAGTGTGCTGCCACCATAATAGTTTAATTTTTACCTGCTTGAGTGCAGGAATAATTTATTATCAGACAGACAAATCTCAAGGTATCCAACATCTTGACGTTTGGATGCCATCTTGGAAATCTGCAATTATTAACATGATTTTTCAAAAAAATATAAACGTTAATTTAAAATGTTTGTTTTAAAACAATTTTTGACTCGTTAGATTATTGTCATCGGATCGAACCCTGGTCCATGCAGACAAAGTAATTTTAGGTAGAAAAAATATGTATTCAATAAAATAGGGCAACAAATAGCCTCCAGTAAGCAGATATGGCCACCATCTTGAAAATTCGTATTTATTGAACTAGAAATTCGGAAAGAACTCTAAAATCAATCAAAAAACTTATTAAAATAATGTTTTATTCGATCGATATCCTTCCTTGGTTTCATTCTCACCAATAATAAGAGTAACTAAAACTTAAAATAAATTTTAAATTTTGTTTCCCATTTATTTTGAGGAATTTTCTAATCATTCTATCTACAATAAACAACTCTATACCATATACCTGACATTTTTGTGTCGTCATCATTGTGAAACGGTTCAAATAACAACAACGCCAAAAATTCCCATGCGACATTTTCAAAAGAGGCGAACTGATATTTTAATTAATTCTCTTTCAGGAATGACAAAAAGGTTTTTTTTGCGTACCATGTTGTGATTTGATTCGTAACTTTATAAGTCAGGCCTTCGAGGCATGCTTGTAGAGACGTCGTAAGTATCGCGAGCTACAAAGTTTTCAGGGGGATTATAGAAAGAAAATGTAGGGGGAGAGAAAGGGAATATTTACTACGCTTTAACGAAGTCGCGCCATGTTTCCAGACGGCGAATCTTCGTGCCGCAGCAACGGGCTTAACTCTGTTTCGTCTCGAATAATAAATACTGAGGAAATTTCTGTCTATAAACAACGCGCCCTCCCTGGAATTTCTGTCTCCCTTGGGCGCTCCTTTCCCCCGCCATCAGTTTTGATACTTATTAATTTCCAACTGCGGAATTAATTAAATAGGTTACTCGGCGAAGGGGGGCGGGGGGGAAGGGTGGATAGAGAAACGTAATTTCAGTAATATGACGTGCGGGGATGAAAGTTTGTTGAGCGAGGGGTCGTCAGGGAGGGGGGAGGGGGGGGGGGGTAGAGCGCGGTACCTTGAAGTGTCTTCAGTTCAAAGTATTTCTTGGGACGGGAGGACAAAAAAGGTCCGCGTGGCTTTCCGCGGCTCGGGGCGAGCCGCAGATGAAGTCGGCTCCAGCCTACCCCCCTCCGAGAGGCTGGCAGTTAAACACCGAGCCCCGGGGAGGAAATTGCGAGGAGGCGGCGCGTGAAAACGAACCAGTGTGTCTGCCATTTCGTGCCTCCTCGAGACGAACAGAAAAGAGGGGATAAGAACGAACTGCAGAATCTCTGGGCGTAAGTGAATCAAGAGGGTCGAAAATTCAGCAATACTCAAACCCATAATATTTAATTAACGTAAAAGAAATAAATGAAATATTTAAAAACAAACTTTTAATACAAACAATAATTATAAGTGAAAATAACGTTGAAAAAAAATTTCAAATATAAGCTAGCACGGTGAAATTATTCCACAATCCAAATTTTTTTCCCCGATATTTGTCTTGGAAAATTCACTTCGGGATGACACTTGGTGTATTAGTGGCATGTCTCTCGGGTGAACAGAACTAAACAAAATTGTAGTTTAAAATACTAAAAAAAAACACCGGCCGAATTTTAATGCATAGTTATTGTGAAACATTGTAGTCAAACGATTTTTTTTTCCTAACCTAAGTTAAAAACTAAGTGTATTGGAAGGGGTCCGGGTTAGGGAGAGACTCTAAGTGCGTCTCAGGCCGAAGCCTATACGCTCTAATCATGCAGGGGGTACCATGCAGAAAAGGGAACATGCATATGTGCTAAGGAGGGGGATTGGCCAGCCATGGCAGCAATTAGCGCCATGACTAACTCCCCTCACTTGACTATGTTTTTGAATCGAAAAGAACAGAAAATCGGTTGCGGACGGTGCAGAGAACTTGTTGGGTCCCGATACCTTGAGCGGGCTCCACGTACTCCTGAGTGCAGGCTCGATGCACCAGCTCGCGATAAAGCACGATTAAATTAAAGCTACCAACTAAACATATATTTTAAATGTTTATTTCTATGTTAATTTAATGTTTCTTTACATTAGCTTAAATTCAACAGCGTACACAAATTTGTCCCCTTCTTAACTTAGTCTAGGCTGGCTGGCAGCCTGGTGGGAAACAACAAAGTCGCCCCCGAAACAACCAGTGCCACCAAACTAAATGTGGACAAAATGTCCAAGCTCCCGCCCTTTTGCTTAGTAGTCTTTCTACTCTGCCCAACTCTTCTTCCGGAACCATCCATCTGTTTCCTGTAACCAACCTGCTTGTAATTAATGCATGAAATTTTGCATCCCGCATGTAAGTGCCCAGGGTTTACCCTGTGTCTATGCAGGTTTTACCGGGGCCCAACTTATCTAGTTTTAACTTAGAATAGTCAGTGAGGGGAGTTAGTCATGGCTAAAACGTTGCCATGGCTGGCCAATCCCCTACTAGCACATGATGCATGCTTCCTCTCCAGCATGGTTCATAACCTGCATGCTTAGAGCGAATAGGCTTCGGCCTGAGACGCACTTAGAGTCTTCCCTACCCAGACCCCTCCCAAATACACTTAGTAATTAGTTAGGTTAGGAAAAAAACGGGCTCCACGTGGCGGCGTGCGGAGGTTGAACCCTGTCATGCTGCAGGGATAGGCGGGTCGCGGCGTTTGAAATCAGCCTGCGTCTGAAGCCATCTGACTTGCTGGCATCTAGTAAGGGAGTCTTTGGACAGAGGGCAACACAACTGGATTTGATATATTTGTTGTGCACCCCTCCAAGGGCCATATTCGCAAGAAAATGACGTTCTTTAAAGTACGTAATATTTTAATTAATTGTGTAAATCAGTATTTTATACAGTATTACATGATTATTGCTTAAGCTAAGTACCTAATTTTTTTGCTAGTATAATGGTTTTCACGCTTTATTTAGACAGGGTAATTATTTTTTAAGAATTTTTATTTGATTAACTAAGTCACCCGCCGTATTATAATTAAAAACCCACGAGCGTGTCAATAATGTTAAGTTCAGCTAAGAATATGCCCGTTTAAAACAATTTCATACAAATCCCGTGAGTGTAATATTAGGCTAATTGTTTTTATATTCACTTTGTGGCAATATGGTTACAATGTGAGGTAGGTCCGTGCCGTTTAGTTTTAGCGTTGTGGAGCGGCGGATATGTTACTCATTGTTTATTCATTCGACGACAGAACATTAGCAATGCCTATGAGTGCTTTGCAGCATGTCTATGTAGCTTATTGGCAGAATCTGTTGCACTATAACTCAATTATAAGGTGAAATGTACAGACTAAAAAATTTGTCAAGAAGAATGCTCGACCGCATCGAACCTAAACCTAATATTACATTACATTAAGAAATAATTTATCATAATCAATGGTAACTATTATATTTACTAAAAAATTATTTATGGTGTGAGGATTTCAACAGTGAGTAATATTTATTTGTTAATTAATGCATATTGATCAATAATTAACAATATCCTGAGCACTTATTTTGAAGTTAGTAATAATTTTATTAATTTATGTTTATTTAGAAGTGTGTCTTTTCTCCCTTTCTCTCTCTCCCCTACCGTTTTACCCGTAATGATATTCTTACAAGTCGAGGTTTGAATTGCCATAGAAGTTTCACTTCTATCGCGTTTACTGTGCTACACGCGTTTTGTTATTATTATAATTTAGGAAATATATACTCACGTTAAAATAATTATATGAAACTAAACTCTTTAAAATAGTATTGTGAAAATTTGTTCCCTTATTTAAAACATCTTTATATAAAATATAGTTATAATTTGAAGTACCTACATTATGTGATACTTAATAAATTAAAAAAAATATATATTTTTAATTAAACAAGGGAATTTTAAATAGTATTAATACACATAACCAGAGTCTGCAAAATTATTATCAGACAATTTAAAGTTCAAGGTGTTTCTTCCGTTCACTCCACGGCTCAGAAACAAAATATATAGGTATAACCATAATTAAGCCCGTTCAACAGTTACCAGCATAATTGAATTTTCTGAAAATACTAGCTGCCCGACCCGGCTTCGCACGGCTATACTAATGGAAAAAAATTAAGCCACATCTCCCATTTACAGTAATGGTAAATAAAAAAAATTCTGTGAAAATTTATTACAATGCTGTATAATGTACCGGAGAGAAAATGAATAGCACCGATGGTTTCCCGACTCGTGCACGCAACGTACAACTGATGTACCCGTACTTCGCTACGGCAGTCTACAGGCATATCACTCTTGCGCCGCTCATTATACATGCCCCTCCTTGTGGGTACGCCACTGCCGCGCGATGCCCGTTGCCATGAAGACGCAGAAGGCATGAACAATGCAAAATCCTGTTCTCATGCAGACAAAGTACCCACTGTTGCCTGGTTTTAACCACCCATGGTATCTAATTTTCGGAAAATGTCATCTTGCGTAACATAAGGAACATTACTGTGAGTTTCAAGTATGTAAAATATATATACTTACGTACTTGAAAAAAAGGGCAATAAAACTAAAATTAAACATGGAGAGAGGAAAAAAAGGTTTAGGTTGCGATTTAAAGTGATAAAAAGTATTTAAATACTAATTAAACTCTTATGAAGGTACTGATTGCTTCGTTGTTAATATCACACGGGTTTTTTTTACTTGTATGGGAAAATTAAGAATGATAAGGCATCTAGTGCGTGGCAACAATGTTAATAGGCAATAGGAAATAAAATTCTAGCGCCTGCGGCATTGTCAACACACACTTCGTACGTCGTTGTATCTAACCCCCTCCAACGCATTTGATTCTAAATTGGACTTTTAGTAAGGATCCCTAATAGTAGTATAGGATAGCCGGAACTGGCACAGGATTCAGGTTGCGGAGCTGTGTGTCCTTTCCGCCATCTTGGATTGTGACGTCACGGCGGCCATCTTGGATGCAGCGTAACGGGACACAGCGTAACGGGACATAACATAACGGGACAAGTAGATCACGGCGGCCATCTTTAATCCGCCATCTTGGATCCGCCATTTTAGATGATGTCATTTTATTTCTCGAACATTCCGACATTTTATTTTCCGCCATATTGGATGATGACGTCACCGTTGCAATTCCCGTTATGGCCGCCATCTTTAACTTTTTTATTTATTATCCGATTTTAATGAATTTTTTTAAAAAATTATAAAAAAATTTAAATAACATAAATTTAATAAAATATTTATAAAAAACAAACATTATCAACACGGAGCTCGGAGTCCTCGGTTCGAACCCGACGGGTGCAAAAAAATTAAAAATGGTGACCGATCCTTCCCCCCACGGTGGGTGCTGGCATACTGACCCCCACCACTTATGTCAAAGTATACATATCTTCACCTAGTATGATGTCATGTCCGCCATCTTGAAATCTGGACGCCATCTTGAAAATCTTTATTTATTATCCGATTTTAATGAAAAAAAAATTCCAAAATTCATCAAAAAATTAATGTATTTGAATTCTGTATGATTATATCGATGTACGTCCTTGGTTCGATTCCCGACGAGAGTAAACGGTCGATCCTTCCTCCATGAAAGCTACCTAGACTGATCTACCACCACCAGTACCAAGGTTTATATCATCAACTGGTATGACATCATGTCCGCCATCTTGTCTTCATCCGCTGGAGTCCACCATCTTGTTTTCGTCTGCTAGAGTGTGCCGATACCATGTAGTATAATTATCTGGTCACCATACTTTTGTCCTCAACTGTTGACATTGATCATTGACCTTGGCCTTTGACCTTGACCTTGAAATTTGACCTTGACCTTGGAATTTGACCTTGACCTTGATATTTGACCTTGACCTTGAAATTTGACCTTGACCTTGGAATTTGACCTTGACATTGAAATTTGACTTTGTCCTCGAAATTTGACTTTGTCCTTGTCGACCATCATGGATCCGACATTTTATGTTCAGTAGATGCTACCAGGAGCTACCACCTGCTGGAGTATGCCATCTTGTGTGTGTGTTCTCGTATTATAGAGTACATTTCCATCTGGATAATTTTATTCTAACCCGCTACAGTGCAGTAATCATTTATTACTGTGACACACGCCATCTTTAAATTTGGACGCCATCTTGAAAATCCGTAATTTTAATGCTAGAGATTCGGGAAAAAGTTCAAAATTCATTAAATAATTCACTCATTAAAGTAATGATTTATTAGATCGATTCCCGTCCTTGGTTCGACTCCTGACCGATACCAATCAACTTTAATTTTAAAAAATACCACAAAAGCGACAGGTTTGAGAAAATAAAAAACACCACAAGTTCTTTTAAAAACTTTTATTACATACATTCTAATCTACTACAAGTACATAATAAACACAGACAAAGTACTAAAGTCTTGTGGATTCCTCGATTCAAACAGTCTTCTTATTGTACGGACAAAGCCTTTTACATGACTTTAAATGTCTATCCGATCCGTTCATCACCGCAGCCAGAGACGGACTGAAGTTCATATCACCAGGGTCCCACTTATATATTCTCATTTGCTGGTACAACACACGAGTCAAAACAATAACCATGTTCATTATACTTCTCGGAGCATTTTTTATAATGAAGATGTAAGCTATCAAGACGTGAAATTAGTTTTTTGCACTTATTGCACTGAAATTGTATTCTTTTAACATTATTAGAACAACTGCTTCTTTCATGTCTGCGAGCATTTGAGGTAATAGTAAATGATGCGTCACAGTATTTGCACCGACGCAATGTATGCTTTTCATTAGTGGAAGAATCCATTGCTGACGATGAAACTTCGGATGATGGTGGTATCACATCTGTTGAAATCTCCTCCAATGTTGACGTCGTCGTTGCCAACGGGATCTGCACCTTCTCCATCGTAGCTGTCGTCAAGGTTCCCGTAGACGATGGTACAACCTCCGAGTTCGACGTTAAAGACGGTAAAGATGCCATCGAGGTCTCAAGAACAGCTAATTGACACGTCTTATGCACCAGAAGAAACAAACTAGGTGATCCTTACACCGCCGACGTCAGTAACTAACTGAGCGTCCTGCTGTCTAGGACTCGCTTATATACATGCACCGGATGGAATAATACGCTAGTCAAATCAAGAACCATTTACAATAATACTAGAGTCAAATCTACAAATTAAAAAAGAGGATCATTTGATCGAAAAAAAATTTCGATCTCTCCAATATACGCCAGGCTCCAAGAGCTACAATTCACGTCATCAGATCCATCTAAATTTTGCTCCTATGCTTCAATTTACCATTAGCTGCAAGTGCTCCAACAGATCCATCAGCTCCAACACGTAATGTACGCAATGTACGCACAATACATGCAATTTACATGCAATAAATGTAATGATCACTCAGTACACACAGGAAACGGAACGTACACACAGTACACACAGGAAACGGAACGTACACACAATACACACAGGAAACGAAACGTACACACAGTACACACAGGAAACGAAACGTACACACAGTACACACAGGAAGCGGAACGTACACACAGTACACACAGGAAACGGAACGTACACACAGTACACACAAGAAACGGAACGTACACACAATACACACAGGAAACGGAACGTACACACAGTACACACAGGAAACGGAACGTACACACAGTACACACAGGAAACGAAACGTACACACAATACACACAGGAAACGAAACGTACACACAGTACACACAGGAAACGAAACGTATACACACAGTACACACAGGAAACGGAACGTACACACAGTACACACAGGAAAAGGAACGTACACACAGTACACACAGGAAACGGAACGTACACACAGTACACACAGGAAACGGATCGTATACACAGTACACACAGGAAACAGAACGTACACACAGGAAACGAAACGTACACACAGTACACACAGAAAACGGAACGTACACACAGTACACACAGAAAACGGAACGTACACACAGTACACACAGGAAAGGAAACGTATACACACATTACACACATTAAACGGAATGATCACACATACATTAGCGGAAACACACAGGCTTAGTTGGAAATCAGAATACAAGAAACAAAAACATTAAATTTTTACTTTCAATATTTAATTACTTCTCAACATTACACAAATACAAGTAAAAGAAACCATTATTGTATGTAGCCAGCTTTCCTCAGTTCTTTGAGTATGAAGGATATTTCTTTGATGCACGAATAGTTTCCTGCACAAAGCGAGTCATGTAGAAGTCTTAGCCGGTCAACCAATATGTTTGGATCTTTCCATGATGTGTAATCAATCTCTTCTACCACCATCTTACTTGCTTGTTTATTATAAATACTGTTAATATCACAATCGTCCCAGTGATCATAATAAGCATTATCAGATTTATTTTTTATAACACGACGTTTCCATCGTTTCGGTCTCAGGACATCGCCACATTCTTCGATCTTGTCAACTCTAGGTGCTTCATCACAGTCTATGCCTTTGTCAACAGCCTCAGAGTCACTGTAACAATCACTGTAGAAGACATCCTCTTCACCCATATTACCGTATGAATTCGCTATCGATGATGTCGAAGTGTCTTCATCGTCTTCATGCTTCCTTTTTAGGAGTCCATCATTTTTACAAAGAATGGAGGATCTACTGAATATAGGCTTGAATGTATTCTCACTTTTCACGGTGTTGATACTTCCATTAGTTTCAGTCTTCCCGAAGCCATTAGCATCCTTCAATTTATGTTCTTCCTCACAATCGGGTGAGCTAATACCATCACGCTCAGGACAAGGACAATTATTGTCGTAATGCAGATCACTCTTCTTTAGTCTAGTGGATCCATCGGTGTCCTCTATGCCGTAAGTAGTCTTGACTTTACATGTTCTACCATGTCTTTTTAAGCTGTCAATTCGTGTTAACAACCTGCTACAACGATTACAGCTTAACATGTTGCGTAGTGGGTTTCTAGCACAATCATTCTTCTCATGACGTCTAGCATTCCTTCTCATGGCAAAAACCTTGCCACAGTATCTACAGCGGCTTCCTTCCGATTCAGCTGCAGATAATAAACCACGATCCATGGTAGCTTCTGTGACTAATGTTAGATACAAACTGTCAGTTTTCTCCAATTGGAACCATTTCTTAAATAGAGTTTTTGAAATGTTTCATCAGCGAGAGTTAAGTTATCTAATGCAAAGAAAATTGATGCAAGTAGTTCTGGCTGTCGTCAACAGATGTCGCTACGTGTTGCTTGTAGGTAAATAATATCTATTTCATTAATGTGGGATGCGTAACGCTCACTATCGATCGCAAAGGGAGGTTGGCTTCGATAGTATCCAAGGAGAAAAAAAGTTCGTCCTTCCTGCTAGTGCTTCTCAGATTTCTCACGGTCCGCCATCTTGGATTGTGACGTCACGGTGGCCATCTTGGATGGGTGTGACCTTGACCTTTGACCGAAACCTCAGGAATGATCGCAAGCACACGGATTAACCATCAAAATATTGATAAGAATAATCAGGAGCACACGGAGAAAACCATCATAATATTGGCAAGAATAATCAGGAGCACACGGAGAAAACCGACACAAGTTTTCTTTGATATCATAAAAATATATAAAAAAAATTAATAAAAAATTAAAAATAAAAACGAAAAAAAAAAAATCAAACATTCTGCTAGCTTGTGAACTTCTCATTGTTGAGCAAAGATAGAGTTCTAGTACAAGCCAGAATGTTTGATTTTTTTTTTGGTTTTTATTTTTAATTTTTTATTAATTTTTTTTATATATTTTTATGATATCAAAGAAAACTTGTGTCGGTTTTCTCCGTGTGCTCCTGATTATTCTTGCCAATATTATGATGGTTTTCTCCGTGTGCTCCTGATTATTCTTATCAATATTTTGATGGTTAATCCGTGTGCTTGCGATCATTCCTGAGGTTTCGGTCAAAGGTCAAGGTCACACCCATCCAAGATGGCCACCGTGACGTCACAATCCAAGATGGCGGACCGTGAGAAATCTGAGAAGCACTAGCAGGAAGGACGAACTTTTTTTCTCCTTGGATACTATCGAAGCCAACCTCCCTTTGCGATCGATAGTGAGCGTTACGCATCCCACATTAATGAAATAGATATTATTTACCTACAAGCAACACGTAGCGACATCTGTTGACGACAGCCAGAACTACTTGCATCAATTTTCTTTGCATTAGATAACTTAACTCTCGCTGATGAAACATTTCAAAAACTCTATTTAAGAAATGGTTCCAATTGGAGAAAACTGACAGTTTGTATCTAACATTAGTCACAGAAGCTACCATAGATCGTGGTTTGTTATCTGCAGCTGAATCGGAAGGAAGCCGCTGTAGATACTGTGGCAAGGATTTTGCCATGAGAAGGAATGCTAGACGTCATGAGAAGAATGATTGTGCTAGAAACCCACTACGCAACATGTTAAGCTGTAATCGTTGTAGCAGGTTGTTAACACGAATTGACAGCTTAAAAAGACATGGTAGAACATGTAAAGTCAAGACTACTTACGGCATAGAGGACACCGATGGATCCACTAGACTAAAGAAGAGTGATCTGCATTTCGACAATAATTTTCCTTGTCCTGAGCGTGATGGTATTAGCTCACCCGATTGTGAGGAAGAACATAAATTGAAGGATGCTAATGGCTTCGGGAAGACTGAAACTTATGGAAGTATCAACACCGTGAAAAGTGAGAATACATTCAAGCCTATATTCAGTAGATCCTCCATTCTTTGTAAAAATGATGGACTCCTAAAAAGGAAGCATGAAGACGATGAAGACACTTCGACATCAACGATAGCGAATTCATACGGTAATATGGGTGAAGAGGATGTCTTCTACAGTGATTGTTACAGTGACTCTGAGGCTGTTGACAAAGGCATAGACTGTGATGAAGCACCTAGAGCTGACAAGATCGAAGAATGTGGCGATGTCCTGAGACCGAAACGATGGAAACGTCGTGTTATAAAAAATAAATCTGATAATGCTTATTATGATCACTGGGACGATTGTGATATTAACAGTAGTTATAATAAACAAGCAAGTAAGATGGTGGTAGAAGAGATTGATTACACATCATGGAAAGATCCAAACATATTGGTTGACCGGCTAAGACTTCTACATGACTCGCTTTGTGCAGGAAACTATTCGTGCATCAAAGAAATATCCTTCATACTCAAAGAACTAAGGAATGCTGGCTACATACCATAATGGTTTCTTTTACTTGTATTTGTGTAATGTTGAGAAGTAATTAAATATTGAAAGTAAAAATTTAATGTTTTTGTTTCTTGTATTCTGATTTCCAACTAAGCCTGTGTGTTTCCGCTAATGTATGTGTGATCATTCCGTTTAATGTGTGTAATGTGTGTATACGTTTCCTTTCCTGTGTGTACTGTGTGTACGTTTCGTTTCCTGTGTGTACGTTCCGTTTTCTGTGTGTACTGTGTGTACGTTCCGTTTTCTGTGTGTACTGTGTGTACGTTCCGTTTTCTGTGTGTACTGTGTGTACGTTTCGTTTCCTGTGTGTACGTTCTGTTTCCTGTGTGTACTGTGTATACGATCCGTTTCCTGTGTGTACTGTGTGTACGTTCCGTTTCCTGTGTGTACTGTGTGTACGTTCTTTTTCCTGTGTGTACTGTGTGTACGTTCCGTTTCCTGTGTGTACTGTGTGTATACGTTTCGTTTCCTGTGTGTACTGTGTGTACGTTTCGTTTCCTGTGTGTATTGTGTGTACGTTTCGTTTCCTGTGTGTACTGTGTGTACGTTCCGTTTCCTGTGTGCACTGTGTGTACGTTCCGTTTCCTGTGTGTATTGTGTGTACGTTCCGTTTCTTGTGTGTACTGTGTGTACGTTCCGTTTCCTGTGTGTACTGTGTGTACGTTCCGCTTCCTGTGTGTACTGTGTGTACGTTTCGTTTCCTGTGTGTACTGTGTGTACGTTTCGTTTCCTGTGTGTATTGTGTGTACGTTCCATTTTCTGTGTGTACTGTGTGTACGTTCCGTTTCCTGTGTGTACTGAGTGATCATTACATTTATTGCATGTAAATTGCATGTATTGTGCGTACATTGCGTACATTACGTGTTGGAGCTGATGGATCTGTTGGAGCACTTGCAGCTAATGGTCAATTGAAGCATAGGAGCAAAATTTAGATGGATCTGATGACGTGAATTGTAGCTCTTGGAGCCTGGCGTATATTGGAGAGATCGAAATTTTTTTTCGATCAAATGATCCTCTTTTTTAATTTGTAGATTTGACTCTAGTATTATTGTAAATGGTTCTTGATTTGACTAGCGTATTATTCCATCCGGTGCATGTATATAAGCGAGTCCTAGACAGCAGGACGCTTAGTTAGTTACTGACGTCGGCGGTGTAAGGATCACCTAGTTTGTTTCTTCTGGTGCATAAGACGTGTCAATTAGCTGTTCTTGAGACCTCGATGTCATCTTTACCGTCTTTAACGTCGAACTCGGAGGTTGTACCATCGTCTACGGGAACCTTGACGACAGCTACGATGGAGAAGGTGCAGATCCCGTTGGCAACGACGACGTCAACATTGGAGGAGATTTCAACAGATGTGATACCACCATCATCCGAAGTTTCATCGTCAGCAATGGATTCTTCCACTAATGAAAAGCATACATTGCGTCGGTGCAAATACTGTGACGCATCATTTACTATTACCTCAAATGCTCGCAAACATGAAAGAAGCAGTTGTTCTAATAATGTTAAAAGAATACAATTTCAGTGCAATAAGTGCAAAAAACTAATTTCACGTCTTGATAGCTTACATCTTCATTATAAAAAATGCTCCGAGAAGTATAATGAACATGGTTATTGTTTTGACTCGTGTGTTGTACCAGCAAATGAGAATATATAAGTGGGACCCTGGTGATATGAACTTCAGTCCGTCTCTGGCTGCGGTGATGAACGGATCGGATAGACATTTAAAGTCATGTAAAAGGCTTTGTCCGTACAATAAGAAGACTGTTTGAATCGAGGAATCCACAAGACTTTAGTACTTTGTCTGTGTTTATTATGTACTTGTAGTAGATTAGAATGTATGTAATAAAAGTTTTTAAAAGAACTTGTGGTGTTTTTTATTTTCTCAAACCTGTCGCTTTTGTGGTATTTTTTAAAATTAAAGTTGATTGGTATCGGTCAGGGGTCGAACCAAGGACGGGAATCGATCTAATAAATCATTACTTTAATGAGTGAATTATTTAATGAATTTTGAACTTTTTCCCGAATCTCTAGCATTAAAATTACGGATTTTCAAGATGGCGTCCAAATTTTAAGATGGCGTGTGTCACAGTAATAAATGATTACTGCACTGTAGCGGGTTAGAATAAAATTATTCAGATGGAAATGTACTCTATAATACGAGTACACACACACAAGATGGCATACTCCAGCAGGTGGTAGCTCCTGGTAGCATCTACTGAACATAAAATGTCGGATCCATGATGGTCGACAAGGACAAAGTCAAATTTCGAGGACAAAGTCAAATTTCAATGTCAAGGTCAAATTTCAAGGTCAAGGTCAAATTTCAAGGTCAAGGTCAAATTTCAAGGTCAAGGTCAAATTTCAAGGTCAAGGTCAAATTTCAAGGTCAAGGTCAAATTCCAAGGTCAAGGTCAAATTTCAAGGTCAAGGTCAAATTTCAAGGTCAAGGTCAAAGGCCAAGGTCAATGATCAATGTCAACAGTTGAGGACAAAAGTATGGTGACCAGATAATTATACTACATGGTATCGGCACACTCTAGCAGACGAAAACAAGATGGTGGACTCCAGCGGATGAAGACAATATGGCGGACATGATGTCATACCAGTTGATGATATAAACCTTGGTACTGAAGGTGGTAGATCAGTCTAGGTAGCTTTCATGGAGGAAGGATCGACTTTTTACTCTCGTCGGGAATCGACCCAAGGACGTACATCGATATAATCATACAGAATTCAAATACATTAATTTTTTGATGAATTTTGGAATTTTTTTCATTAAAATCGGATAATAAATAAAGATTTTCAAGATGGCGTCCAGATTTCAAGATGGCGGACATGACATCATACTAGGTGAAGATATGTATACTTTGACATAAGTGGTGGGGGTCAGTATGCCAGCACCCACCGTGGGGGGAAGGATCGGTCACCATTTTTAATTTTTTTGCACCCGTCGGGTTCGAACCGAGGACTCCGAGCTCCGTGTTGATAATGTTTGTTTTTTATAAATATTTTATTAAATTTATGTTATTAAAATTTTTTTATAATTTTTTAAAAAATCTCATTAAAATCGGATAATAAATAAAAAAGTTAAAGATGGCGGCCATAACGGAAATTGCAACGGTGACGTCATCATCCAATATGGCGGAAAACAAAATGTCGGAATGTTCGAGAAAACAAAATGACATCATCCAAAATGGCGGATCCAAGATGGCGGATCCAAGATGGCCGCCGTGATCTACTTGTCCCGTTATGTTATGTCCCGTTACGCTGTGTCCCGTTACGTTGTGCCCCGTTACGTTGTGTCCCGTTACGTTGTGTCCCGTTACGGTGTGTCCCGTTACGTTGTGTCCCGTTACGCTGCATCCAAGATGGCCGCCGTGACGTCACAATCCAAGATGGCGGAAAGGACACACAGCTCCGCAACCTGAATCCTGTGCCAGTTCCGGCTATCCTATACTACTCCTAATGTTATTGATAATATAATATAGCCTATAACCTTCCTCGATAAATGTACTATCAAACACTGAAAGAATTTATTAAATCGGACCAGTGGTTCCTGAGATTAGCACGTTCAAACAAACAAACAAACTCTTCAGCTTTATAATATTAGTATAGAATAATTAGGAATTACAATTGAGATACATAAGATTATATACGAGCCTTTTCACGTTTAGCCTGGTTACACAATTAAAATAAATAGTATAAATCACAGTCACAATTCTATAGGATGTAAAGTATGTTAAACCAATATTTTATTTATTGTTATATATACATATATCAAACTTCTTAAAGCATACACAAGAAAGTGACTAAGCAATGTCAGCAAAACAAACATTTAAATTATTAAAAAATTATTTTAAAATTACAATTGTGTGTTTAAAAATTACTTGTGTTCACAATTATTTTGTGGTGAAAGTGAATGAGCTTGTTTTTAGTTACTGCCCGTTTGATGCATAGGGACAGAAAAATTTGCGGGTTAGTTTCTCGATAGGATAAAAATTAATTTGGTATAGCTCTAAGCTAATACCGATATATGCACACGGTCTATAGAGAATACTCTTCGCCAGTGAAAAACCTTCATCTAAAGAATAACCGAATAACCGGCTAGCAAATTTAATATATATCTCTAGTACGCAGGTGACATTTGCCCGATTCTACAAAGGACTGTGTTGTTTCCTACTAGAGGTCATTGAAAATGCGAAATTTCCTGTGTCTGTTAATGCATTAGTATGACGTACAAAATAAAGCTCATAAATTAATATCATGAAACGCTGAATAGTAAAAAAAAATTAAAAGAGATTTTGTCAATATTTACAAAATTGACCAAAAAACATTAATTTTATTTTAAACCAAAAATAATTAGAATAAAAAAAATTAAATTCTCTATCTTTGTTTACAATATTTTCATGTAGACATAAGTTATAAATTACTATTTATAAACAGCAGCGGTGGAGAAAATTTCAGCAAAGTACCAACATGAACACACATGAATCAGGACTGGTAGCTGGGAAAAAATTTACTTCCTCCGGCAGTAAAAAAAAAACCTCTCTTCCTTGCGGAAATGTCGCGCATGCCAAAACACCTACTGACCCACATTTTTTTTTATTTTTTATTCGCGTAAATTAGATTCCGTCCATCTCCAACACCCTGTGTCGTTCTTATGCCGGGATGATGGCGGCTCCGAGGCCCGCCAGTAATACCAACCGAAGAGCTAGGCAGAAAAAAAATAATAATTTTCTTTTTTGCCTCGAGGCCCGGGGTGGATGGAGTAAGGACGAGATGAAAATTCTGGAACCGTTGCCAAGTCGGACAAATGAAAAGCAAGGGCCCCCCGCGGCGGGTGTATAGCGCCGCAGACAGGAGGAGGTGTGTGGTTGGTTCGTTACAGTTTTCTCGCGAGTGGCGCCGGATCCCAAGAGGGAGGGGCGCAGAAACTCTGTTAGGCCGTATCTTCAATCTGATTGCGGGGAGGGTGATTCATTACGGCGGCCTGGCAACAACACCGGCGCATAGAGAGAGAGGGACGAGCCCAGGGGCTAATTCTCGCCGTCGCCAGGAAGAATGCGGCCACTGTGTCTCGCCCCCGCTCACCACCAGAACAGGGTTTGTAGGGGGTGGGGGGAGGATTAACCCCAGCGCCCCAGGAAAAGTCTTCCCGGGTGACTTGCGAGTCGAAGGGAAAACTCGCGGAAGAAGTTTTCACGTCCTGCTTTTCACCTCCAGTCAATTCAATTCAATTCAATTCAATAGGTTTTTTATTAATCACAAATTTTCCCTCTTTACAGTTTTGGTATTCACAACAAGACACTCCAGCACCCAGTGTTCTTTTGCCTAATATAATACATTTCTGATATGGTAATTGTAGAAAACATGATTTGTATTAAATGAAAATTTTAAAAACCTTCCAGTCGGAAATGTATGGTTTGTCCCCAGCGGTCGAGGTCACGACCTCAGTGATTGTCCAGAAGCCACCGGAACTTTATACGTACATAAAAAAAAAATATATTTTTTTTAACTCGGTTACAGTACACACATTGGTGATTAATCAACAATCATTGACTCGGCGAAGTGCTCTACCATACTTTCCAATAACATCACGTCGATCGTCACTGTCCAAGGAGATGAAAATGTCGTCTGAATTTTGTTGGCGTTAAGAAAGTTACGGGTGCGTGCGACAACAGTCGCTGATTTGTCGTTAGTTCCATGTCCGCTGTGTTCTTTCATGTTGCGTATTGTTGTGTGAAAGATTATCATTGAAATATTATATTCAACGTTATTGCATTAATGAAAACAAGTTATTTTAAAATACGACGGATAAATTAAATATTTCAACCTAAATGCTAAAATAATAAGCAACCAAGTTGAAAATACCTTGAGAGACAGCGTTATTCATTATGTTACTTTTGGATGCAGTGTCACCATGGGGTCGCTTATGGCGCTGTAATTGCCAACTGTCGCCCAACAACTTCCCTCGCCCTTCGTCAGTTAGCTGCTCTGCCACGTGGCACACGCCGTCATCAATCACACAGCTAGCACGCCGAGTCAGCAGACAGGGGTGTGTGTGTGTCCGGGAAGAAGGGTGCAGGGGTGGACAAACCCTCCCTCACGTGGTCCACGGATATCTCAAGGGCAAGTCAGCACGAGCCATGTGTCACAAAACAACACGCGTTCTTTATCGGGGGGTGGCTGTTACGAAATGAAATTATACGGCTGGTCTTATGTTCGGAGAAGGCAGTTGCAAAGGAAAGCAGCAATGATTGCAACAATGGCCAAGATGTAAAGTAAAAAAAAAATGACACGAAATTGAATCCGTTTCGATATAACGTTTGTCCACGTGTGCGTAATGTGTTTGGCAGTCAGCTAAGAAGGCCATCGTTGACAAACTAGCAAGTATGAATAATGTTAACGAGAATAATAAAAAATAAAGTTCACTCTAACGAAGTTGATAGCGTTATGAATAATTATTAATAAACAGATTTCAGGTTTCATAGATTTTTTATTGAGAATCTATGACGGAGTAGAGTTAAATATGGAAACAATACTGAACCTATAACTGCAATGATGAGTTTTATAAATAACATACACTAAAATCTTTAGTGCCGTTGTTCGTTATTATGTTTTGTTTTTGTCTCTTAACTTGACGTGTTACTGAGTTAAAATATTTTCTTCTCTTTTGACGTCACTTTTAGGAGTTGTGGGAATTCTAATCAATTTTTTTTTCTCGAAATTTGAACTTTACATCTTCGTTAGATTTATTTAATCCTTTTATGTGTAAATTCTTAATCAACCCATTATATTTCGACAAGGTTGTAAACTCACATTTTTATAGTTTTTACATATAGTTACATAGAGTTTCTACATTTTTATTATTTTTAGTGTAACTATTCGATGTGTAGTTTTCTGTTTACGATTCTTTCCCCAGTGTATTGACGATCAAATAAGTCTTTAATTACACTTGCAAGATGATGAAATAACTTAAGCATTTTCCAGTATAATATATAGCGTTTAAGTGGAAACATTTTTCGTATGTCATACACATTTTTATAGGTTTAGGTAAAATATAAAAAAATACAAAGATTATTTATTTTTCAAACGAAAAAACACACTGTGCTCGAATTAAAAAAATATATAATTTAATATTAAAAAATGATGTAAGAGTTAGAAAGAATTTAAATTGTATAAAAATTAACGGAGGTAAGAATCATGTGACATTAACGATACAGTTTTATCTAACTTTTATTTAACTGTGTTTTACTTCTTAGCAACTTAAATCAGTATTTTTAACTGTTGACATTTGGGTATAGAACAGAGAAACAATAAATATTTATTTCTTTATTTGTTTAAAAATAAATAATCTTAAGTTTGTTCCATTTTGGTTATTTTATCGTTAAAATGGTGTGCAAAACTTTGAAGTCAGGTTTTTTTATCATGACAAAAATTTCATAAAAATAAACTATTTTTATACCTCAATGATTAAATTATGACAAACATGAGATTTGTGTGTTGACTCATTAGTGAATACATAAACATTTTAAATTATATTACTCGAAAATGTTTGTTTTCCTTTCAAAGTATTTGTACATACGTATACCTCTTAAACGGAAACAAGTTTTTTTTTTTTTTAAATTTTAAGTATATATGTGAAAATAATGATTAATAAAAATAATTTTTTTTAGAATTCTTTGGGTATTTTTAGTGGTGAACCGATCACAGTTTAATGTCAATATATTGACTACTCGCCCTAAAATTCAACACAAAATTTTATATTTTAAGTAAGTTAAGTTCACCCGGAAGTTTACTCGGAAATATATCTTGACATTTTGCTCCATAATAGGACAAACACTTAATTTAAGTTCTTCCCAACAAACTAAAAATATAACAAGCACTTTATAAATCGAGAAATAGTAATCAGGAAAGCTCAGTTACCTACAAATTATAAGGCTCTTATCGGGAAGCAGCTTAGGGTGCCAACATTTATAAAAATTTAAGTAATATATTTAGGGCAAAATGTGGCGAGGAAGTTCACACAGGGCATACCTGGTGATGTGTTTCAGTGATGTCTACTCGCCAAACCAAGTACCATAAGCTCGAGTTACACACAAGTCGCTGGTGGGTGTGTCATTGTAAGTAGTATATAATAGGGCATCCGGGCACTGGGTCCTGGGTGTGGATTGAAGATTGTTTCCATTGTGACGTCAATCGGCCATCTTTGATGAGTGTAACGGGACACCACGTAACGGGACACCGCGTAACGGGACACCGCGTAAAGGAACACATTGTAACGGGACAAGTAGTACATGGCGGCCATTTTGGATCCGCCATCTTGGATGACGTCATTTTGTTTTCTGGAACATTCCGGCATTGTGTTATCCGCCATTTTGAAATATGTCCGTTACGATCGCCATCTTTAAAATCTTTATTTATTATACGATTTTAATTTTAAAAAAATTAAAATTTATAAAAAAATTCATTTAATAAAATTTTAATAAAAAACATTAACATATTGTACTTTTACGACACGGAGTTCGGAGTCCTCGGTTCGAACCCGGTGGGGCCAAAAAAAATTAAAAAATTGCGACCGATCCTTTCCTCACAGTGGCTGCTGGCATACTGACCCCCACCACTTATGTCAAAGTATATATAACATCATCTAGTATGCCGTCATGACCGCCATCTTGAAAAACCGTAAATTTAATGCTAGAAATTCAGGAAAAAATTGAAAAATCATTAAAAAAATAATCAACCTAATTAAATAATAAAAAATCCTTAAAACCACCGTTGCACTTTTCGTGACGGCCGCCATCTTGAAATCACCCGCTCGAGATCACCATCTTGTTTTCGTCCGCTAGAGTGTGCTGATACCATGTTAGTAGAATTATCTGGTCACCACACCTTTGACCTTGACATTGAAATTTGACCTTGACCCTGAAATGTGACCTTGACCATGAACTTTGACCTTGACCTTGAAATTTGACCTTGACCTTGAAATTTGACTTTGTCCTTGTCGACCATCATGGATCCAACATTTTATGTTCAGTACATGATACCAGGAGCTACCACCTGCTGGAGTACACCATCTTGTGTGTGTACTCGTATTATAGAGTACATTTCCATCTGGATAATTTTATTCTAACCCGCTACAGTGCAGTAATCATTAATTACCAAGGTGCCCCCGCCATCTTGAAATTTTTGGGCGCCATCTTGAAATCGTGTAATAATGTAGCTAGAAAAGCGGGAAAAGGTCCAAAATTCATCAAAAAAATCACTCATTAACCTCCATATTGATTAGATCCGCTCCAGTCCTTGGTTCGATAAACGATCGCTGCAATATAGATGAATTTTATGAAAAAAATAATAATTTCATTAAACCACGTTCAACATTCTTAAAGAGACTTTAAATCCTCTACTACCATCATCCTATCAGACATCAACACCAACACCTTGGAATATCCGTAATAATTAACCTAGAAATTCAGGAAAAAGTTTATAATTCATTAAATAAATTTTAAACAATATATTGATTAATTAGGTCGACTAAGGTCCTTGGCTCGATCCTGGACGAAGCTAAAATAAATTTAATTTAAATACCAGAAAATTGTAAGGTTTGAGATATAAAACACCACAATGTCTTTTACAAACATAATATTTATTACACAATTTCTATCCTACTACAGGATCACTTGCGAAAGCCAGCAATCTTATAAACATTTAGCCCTGCATAGACGTGCAACGACTACTTCTTAGCTCCAACAGCTCCAAATGCTCCAACAGCTCCAACAGCTCCAAATGCTCCAACAGCTCCAACAGCTCCAAATGCTCCAACAGCTCCAAATGCTCCAACTGTCTTTTCTTTCAACAGCTCCGATGATATTGGGCTACAATGCTACGAGTCTTAGAGACTACGAGGCTACAAGGCTACGAGTCTAAAAAAATCTAGCTGGTTCCGAGTTATACATGGCTGCGAGACTGCATGACTAAAAGACCGCATGGCTAGGAAACTACATGTCTATGAAGCTACATGGATACAAGTCTACTCGGCTCCAACACGCAATGTACACACAGAACACACAGGAAACGAAACGTACACACAGTACATACAGGAAACGGAACGTACACACAGTACACACAGGAAACGGAACGTACACACAGTTCACACAGGAAACGGAACGTACACACAGTACACACAGGAAACGGAACGTACACACAGTACACACAGAAAACGGAACGTACACACAGTACACACAGGAAACGGAACGTACACACAGTACACACAGGAAACGGAATGATCACACATACAGTAGTGGAAACACACAGGCTTAGTTGGAAATCAGAATACAAGAAATAAAATCATTAAATTTTTACTTTCAATATTTAATTACTTCTCAACATTACACAAATACAAGTAAAAGAAACCATTATTGTATGTAGCCAGCTTTCCTCAGTTCTTTGAGTATGAAGGATATTTCTTTGATGCACGAATAGTTTCCTGCACAAAGCGAGCCATGTAGAAGTCTTAGCCGGTCAACCAATATGTTTGGATCTTTCCATGATGTGTAATAAATCTCTTCTACCACCATCTTACTTGCTTGTTTATTATAAATACTTTTAATATCACAATCGTCCCAGTGATCATAATAAGCATTATCAGATTTATTTATTATAACACGACTTTCCATCGTTTCGGTCTCAGGACATCGCCACATTCTTCGATCTTGTCGCTTCTAGGTGCTTCATCACAGTTTATGCCTTTGTCAACAGCCTCAGAGTCACTGTAACAATCACTGTAGAAGACATCCTCTTCACCCAGATTACCGTATGAATTCGCTATCGATGATGTCGAAGTGTCTTCATCGTCTTCATGCTTCTTTTTTAAGAGTCCATCATTTATACAAAGAATGGAGGATCTACTGAATATAGGCTTGATTGTATTCTCACTTTTCACGGTGTTGATACTTCCATTTTTTCAGTCTTCCTGAAGCCATTACCATCCTTAAATTTATGTTCTTCCTCACGATCGGGTGTGCTAATACCATCACGTTCAGGACAAGGAAAATTATTGTCGTAATGTAGATCACTCTTCTTTAGTCTAGTGGATCCATCGGTGTCCTCTATGCCGTAAGTAGTATTGACTTTACTTGTTCTACCATGTCTTTTTAAGCTGTCAATTCGTGTTAACAACCTGCTACAACGATTACAGCTTAACATGTTGCGTAGTAGGTTTCTAGCACAATCATTCTTCTCATGACGTCTAGCATTCCTTCTCATGACAAAATCCTTGCCACAGTATCTACAACGGCTTCCTTCCGATTCAGCTACAGATAACAAACCATGATCCATGGTAGCTTCTGTGACTAATGTTAGATACAAACTGTCAGTTTTCTCCAATTGGAACCATTTCTTAAATAGATTTTTTTAAATATTTTATCAGCGAGTGTTAAGTTATCTAATGCAAAGCAAATTGATGCAAGTAGTTCTGGCTGTCATCAACAGATGTCGCCACGTGTTGCTTGCAGGTAAATAATATCTATTTCATTAATGCGGGATGCAGAATGCTCACTATCGATCGCAAAGGAAGGTTGGCTTCGCTAGACTCCAAGGAGAAGGAAGTTCGTTCTTCCTGTTAGTGCTTCTTAGATTTCTCAGAGATTATTATTATTCGACTGAGTAATGATTTTTTTTAAATTTCCACCTGAAAAAAATATTACAAGTGATGATTAAGTAGCAGAAGTTCACTAATTAAATGCAACCTTGAATAAATATGACATGCCTAATTAAGTAAAAAAAATCCTTCATGCAGAAGTCAATTTCTCATCAGTAACCAGAAGCACACGGAGAAAACCATCAAAATATTGACAATAATAATCAGGAGCACACGAAGAAAACCACCATAATATTGACAAGAATGATCAGGAGCACCCGGAGAAAACCACCATAATATTGACAAGAATAAACGGGAGCACACGGAGAAAACTACCATAAAATTGACAAGAATAATCGGAAGCACACGGAGAAAACAGCCACAAGTTTTCTTTGATATAAAATTACAAAAAAAAATTAATAAAAATTAAAAATAAAAACGAAAAAAATACAAACATTCTGCTAGCTTGTGAACTTCTCTTTGATGTGCAAAGTTAGAGTTATAGTACAAGCCAGAATCTTTGTATTTTTTTTCGTTTTTATTTTTAATTTTTTATTAATTTTTTTTTGTTATTTTATGATATGAAAGAAAACTTGTGGCTGTTTTCTCCGTGTGCTTCCGATTATGCTTGTCAATTTTATGGTGGTTTTCTCCGTGTGCTCCCGTTTATTCTTGACAATATTATGGTAGTTTTCTCCGGGTGCTCCTGATCATTCTTGTCAATATTATGGTGGTTTTCTCCATGTGCTTCTGGTTACTGATGAGAAATTGACCTCTGCATGAAGGATTTTTTTACTTAATGAGGCATGTCCTTTTTATTCAAGGTTGCATTTAATTAGTGAACTTCTGCTACTTAATCATCACTTGTAATATTTTTATCAGGTGGAAATTTAAAAAAAATCATTACTCAGTCGAATAATAATAATCTCTGAGAAATCTAAGAAGCACTAACAGGAAGGACGAACTTCCTTCTCCTTGGAGTCTAGCGAAGCCAACCTTCCTTTGCGATCGAAAGTGAGCATTCCTCATTCCGCATTAATGAAATAGATATTATTTACCTGCAAGCAACACGTGGCGACATCTGTTGATGACAGCCAGAACTACTTGCATCAATTTGCTTTGCATTAGATGATTTAACTCTCGCTGATGAAAAATTTTAAAAATTCTATTTAAGAAATGGTTCCAATTGGAGAAAACTGACAGTTTGTATCTAACATTAGTCACCGAAGATACCATGGATCATGGTTTGTTATCTGCAGCTGAATCGGAAGGAAGCCGTTGTAGATAATGTGGCAAGGATTTTGTCATGAGAACGAATGCTAGACATCATGAGAAGAATGACTGTGCTAGAAACCTACTACGCAACTGTTAAGCTGTAATCGTTGTAGCAGGTTGTTAACACGAATTGACAGCTTAAAAAGACATGGTAGAACATGTAAAGTCAAGACTACTTACGGCATAGAGGACACCGATGGATCCACTAGACTAAAGAAGAGTGATCTACATTACGACAATAATTTTCCTTGTCCTGAGCGTGATGGTATTAGCACACCCGATCGTGAGGAAGAACATAAATTTAAGGATGGTAATGGCTTCAGGAAGACTGAAAAAATGGAAGTATCAACACCGTGAAAAGTTAGAATACAATCAAGCCTATATTCAGTAGATCCTCCATTCTTTGTATAAATGATGGACTCTTAAAAAAGAAGCATGAAGACGATGAAGACACTTTGACATCATCGATAGCGAATTCATACGGTAATCTGGGTGAAGAGGATGTCTTCTACAGTGATTGTTACAGTGACTCTGAGGCTGTTGACAAAGGCATAAACTGTGATGAAGCACCTAGAAGCGACAAGATCGAAGAATGTGGCGATGTCCTGAGACCGAAACGATGGAAAGTCGTGTTATAATAAATAAATCTGATAATGCTTATTATGATCACTGGGACGATTGTGATATTAAAAGTATTTATAATAAACAAGCAAGTAAGATGGTGGTAGAAGAGATTTATTACACATCATGGAACGATCCAAACATATTGGTTGACCGGCTAAGACTTCTACATGGCTCGCTTTGTGCAGGAAACTATTCGTGCATCAAAGAAATATCCTTCATACTCAAAGAACTGAGGAAAGCTGGCTACATACAATAATGGTTTCTTTTACTTGTATTTGTGTAATGTTGAGAAGTAATTAAATATTGAAAGTAAAAATTAAATGATTTTATTTCTTGTATTCTGATTTCCAACTAAGCCTGTGTGTTTCCGCTACTGTATGTGTGATCATTCCGTTTACTGTGTGTACTGTGTGTACGTTCCGTTTCCTGTGTGTACTGTGTGTACGTTCCGTTTTCTGTGTGTACTGTGTGTACGTTCCGTTTCCTGTGTGTACTGTGTGTACGTTCCGTGTCCTGTGTGTACTGTGTGTACGTTCCGTTTCCTGTGTGTACTGTGTGTACGTTCCGTTTCCTGTGTGTACTGTGTGTAGGTTCCGTTTCCTGTGTGTACTGTGTGTACGTTTCGTTTCCTGTGTGTACTGTGTGTACATTACGTGTTGGAGCCGAGTAGACTTGTATCCATGTAGCTTCATAGACATGTAGTTTCCTAGCCATGCGGTCTTTTAGTCATGCAGTCTCGCAGCCATGTATAACTCGGAACCAGCTAGATCCTTTTAGACTCGTAGCCTTGTAGCCTCGTAGTCTCTTAGATTCGTAGCATTGTAACCCAATATCATTTGAGCAGTTGAAAGAAAAGGCAGTTGGAGCGTTTGGAGCTGTTGGAGCATTTGGAGCTGTTGGAGCTAAGAAGTAGTCGTTGCACGTCTATGCAGGGCTAAATGTTTATAAGATTGCTGGCTTTCGCAAGTGATCCTGTAGTAGGATAGAAATTGTGTAGTAAATATTATGTTTGTAAAAGACTTTGTGGTGTTTCATTTCTCGAACCTTACAATTTTCTGGTATTTAAATTAAATTTATTTTAGCTTCGTCCAGGATCGTGCCAAGGACCTTAGTTGACCTAATTAATCAGTATATTGTTTGCAAATTTATTTAATTAATTATAAACTTTTTCCTGACTTTCTAGGTTAATTATTACGAATATTCCAAGGTGTTGGTCTTGATGTCTGATAGGATGATGGTAGTAGAGGATTTAAAGTCTCTTTAAGAATGTTGAACGTGGTTTAATGAAATTATTATTTTTTTTCATAAAATTAAACATTATTGCATCGATCGAGTATCGAACCAAGGACTGGAGCGGATCTAATCAATATGGAGGTTAATGAGTGATTTTTTTGATGAATTTTGGACCTTTTCCCGCTTTTCTAGCTACATTATTACACGATTTCAAGATGGCGCCCAAATTTCAAGATGGCGGGGGCACCTCGGTAATTAATGATTACTGCACTGTAGCGGGCTAGAATAAAATTATCCAGATGGAAATGTACTCTATAATACGAGTACACACACAAGATGGTGTACTCCAGCAGGTGGTAGCTCCTGGTAGCATGTACTGAACATAAAATGTTGAATCCATGATGGTCGACAAGGACAAAGTCAAATTTCAAGGTTAAGGTCAAATTTCAAGGTCAAGATCATATTTCAAGGTCAATGTCAAAGTTCAAGGTCAAGGTCAAAGTTCAAGGTCAAAGTTCAAGGTCAAGGTAAAATTTTAAGGTCAAAGTTCAAGGTCAAGGTCAAAGTTCAAGGTCAATGTCAAAGTTCAAGGTCAAGGTCAAAGTCAAGGTCAAGGTCAAAGTTCAAGGTCAAGGTAAAATTTCAAGGTCAAGGTCAAAGGTGTGGTGACCAGATAATTATACTAACATGGTATCAGCACACTCTAGCGGACGAAAACAAGATGGTGATCTCCAGCGGGTGATTTCAAGATGGTGGCCGTCATGAAAAGTGCAACGGTGGTTTTAAGGATTTTTTATTATTTAATTAGGTTGATTATTTTTTTTAATGATTTTTAAATTTTTTCCTGCATTTCTAGCATTAAAATTACGGTTTTCAAGATGGCGGTCATGACATCATACTAGATGATGTTATATATACTTTGACATAAGTGGTGGTGGTCAGTATGCCAGCAGCCACTGTGAGGAAAGGATCGTTTGCCATTTTTTAATTTTTTTTGCCCTCACCGGTTCGAACAGAGGAATCCGAACTCCGTGTCGTAAAAGTACAATTTGTTAATGTTTTTTATTTAAATTTTATTAAATGAATTTTTTTATAAATTTTAATTTTTTTTTAAAATTAAAATCGGATAATAAATAAAGATTTTAAAGATGGCGATCGTAACGGAAACTGCAACGATGGCGTCATATTTCAAAATGGCGGATAACACAATGCCGGAATGTTCGAGAAAACAAATTGACGTCATCCAAGATGGCGGATCCAAAATGGCCGCCGTGTACTACTTGTCCCGTTACGCGGTGTCCCGTTGCGCGGTGTCCCGTTACACTCATCCAAGATGGCCGCCGTGACGGCACAATGTAAACAATCTTCAATCCACACCCCGGACCCAGTGCCCGGATGCCCTATTATATACTACTATTGTACTTCTTCTTGTTGGAAAAAAACTGTTTGTATGAGATGATCATCCTCAACGATTATGGGCTTCATTTTCATGGTAGAATACACATTATAATATTGTATTCGCTTATTAGTTTCGGCACGATATCCAGCCACTCATAATTTCCGTTAGTTGTGAACTGTCGCCTCATCTTGGTGCGCAAAGTTCTGTTAAACCTTTCAAGAATGGAGGCCTTGACATTACTAAATGTAGAATAATGTTTGATACCAAACTTTTTATCCCACCTATGAAGGTCGCGTTGTAAATTTTTTTTTGCTGTGATACGTTTGCAGGTGCGATGGTACACGCCCAACACGCAATACTTCTGTTATGGTATTGGTTACGTCGATTGCATTCTTAGATTTCACAGGTCGGACCCAAGAAAAATTGCTGTACACATCGATGATTGTGAACATTGTCAACCTTTATTCATTCGGGAATATGGTATCATTTCAACAAAGGTCAACCTGGAATAAATCATCAAGTCCGCGCACCATGACTTTGCTTTGAAGGTATTTCCATCTTGCAGGAGTGTAAAGTTCGCGTGCGATTCCCTCAGGTCTTCGAGTATGGAGACTTATTTCGTTGATGTGGGAATAGTTCCCTGCAATAATCTGTGCCAGCAGCAGTCTCAGACGATTGACTAATTTGTTTGGGTCGTCCCAAAACACATAGTAAATATTCTGACCACTTTCTAGCGTTTTATACCTTCACTATGAACTGCTAGTTCACTGAAGAGATTGTTCAGAATGTCGATTTTTTCATAATATTGTTTTCTTTATACATGCTACTTTCCGGATCGTTGTCATGAAAATACGCATGAGTTTTCTTTAAAAGTTTTCTGTACTCTCGCAAATATTTGTGAGGATAGCCTTTAGGTTCCCTACGAAACAGACATTTCTACGGACCTGGGGCTCCATGGGTTTTTTATTCCTCTACACATACGATGCACTTCCAAGTAAAAATTATATTTCTTTACGACAAAGGAAACACTTATTTTATTTATGTACACTCAATAGAAAATGTCATTATTCCGATTCGTGAAAGATCTCGGGTATGGCCAGAACATTGCATAAACTTGGTGTCCTTGGTTTTATCATTTTTTTCTTGTGCGTAGACTCTGTACTCGACAAGTCTTCTTCTCAGCCTGGTTAAAAAAAAAAATTATCTTTACATTAGGTATCTCGTCATCAACTTCTGTCTTCAGTGTGATAGGTGGCTTTTCCTTATTTTTAAGTTCGTCGAGACGACTAGTGATTGGTTTAAATATCTCTTCATTTTCAATGTGCAAACTTCAAACCTCTGTAACGAGAAAATTCATTGTTCTTATGTTGTCAATGATGCCAATAAACTTATAATACTAAACTCTGACACGAAATTTAACGTAGAAATATTAAATTTATGCAGAACGACGTAAATAGGATACTGAAAAATAAAATATCTGCATTTTAAAAACAAACTTTCTCGACGCGAATCACAAACGTAATTTCTGTACCCTCCACTAGAATTCGCTGTCGGAATCGTAAACGTTAATTGCCAACATCACGTGCAGACAGCAGCACGAAACAACTGGAAATTTTAAAATTTTAGACATGGTTCCTATAAAAGCCAAAATAACATGAAAAAATGTTAAACCTCGGTCTTTGAAATTATCTTCGACGCGGAGTTTTATTAAAATAATTTCCATCTTTTTTTAAAATTCACTAAAACGTTTATACTATAAATTTTCCCCGTGTGTTAGAGTTATGCTTGTATGGAAATACTAAAATATTAAACTGAAATATTTGAAAACACATATTTATAACTCAGTCCATATTTGTTTGTTGATTTTTTATTACTTAAAGGACTGGAATCAGTACGTTAATACTTCCTACAAACAAATTCTGCATTTATTAAGCTAATTCATTGTTATAATAAAAAATTTTATTATGTTATAATATTTTAAAAAGTAAATATTTTTTGTGACAAGATTTGAACTATGTTATGAGATTATTAAACGTAAGCTCTTCAGATATGCTACTCAGCCTATTCTAAATTAACGAGAATGTGATTCATAATCATTGTAATGCCAGATTTCTTACTTATTAAGAAATGTTGAAATTATTGTGACTATTTTAGTTTACCAAATATATTCCAGAGTAGTTCTACCGTCATAAAGTTACATTTGGCACACCAATACGTTTGGTATGCCCCATAATATTCAAGAAAGTGAATATATACGGGTGTATGTTGCTACAAGTGGGTCTGCCATTTTGATTACACGTTTACGTTCGTAGACGTCCGCAACATTTTCACGAAATTTCTACAACCAAATGACGTTTACCGAGATTTAAGATGTTTACATACAAAAAAAATTGGTTGTCTGTAAAGTCGGTTTACGGACGATAGTTTAATGTGGCAACGTCATAACAAAACATTGATGAAATGATTGCATAGTTTTATGAATAAAATTGAATCATTTTTATTGAATTATCACTATTTTGTATGGATACAAAGAAGTAGTGAAATGAAGTCTACAATTTAATTGATAAATGTACTTTTATTTGCACTCATTAATTCAAATATGTTTATTACTTTAACGAACAGATTATTTTAACTATAACTTTTATACATGTTTGCTATTTAACTTCTTCCAATCTGTGTTATTCTTTAAGGATAGGACGATGATAGGAAAAGTAGAAAACGAATGGGAGTGTTTCAAGTTTAATGTGCCTCGAAAAAGTCAAATCAATGGTTGTTCCAATCGAGTGGAAGAGAGATAGATGCGGCGCAAGCGTACAATGAGCGCAACGGGACACATAGTAAAGGGACAATGTGCGTTACGGGACACATTTTTCGTGCGTGCAGCCGGCGTTCATCGTTTTATTAGACGTTGTCACGTCAAAAAACAACATAACTATTATAGAGCTAGCATATAATATTCTGTTCGTAATATTCTTGTTTTTGAAAGTAGTAAAATTTCTCGTGAAGCATTCAGCACCGGTGGCCGTGGACGTCGTCACAGAATATTCCAATCGCACTCACAGCCGCTTCTCGCACAAGTAAAGTCTGCCGTAGAGCTCCCACGGAAGCAAGCATAGAACCTGACACTCTCGCGAGCTCTTGATGTGTTCGCCGCAGATTGTCGCAGCGAGGGACAGCGGTATCTCTCCACAGGGGGTGACGCACGCTCCAGGAAATGGGCGGGCTGCGAGGAAGACTTGAGTGAGCAGCAGATAAGCAAGGATGGCTTCTGGGTCGTCTTGGGAGAAAGAAGAAGGGTGTAGTTCCTTGCCACGTGCAGCGGTCTGATGCTTCCTGCTGAGCAAACGCCTTAGAGATGATGATGATGATGATGATGATGATGACGTGACTTCTGCTCATTCCAACGTGTCGGTCTCATGTTCCCATTTCCCGCATCTGATAAAGACACGTTTATTATATTTTTTATTTTATCTAATAAAATATTTCTACCAATAAGTTTACCTTGTTTATTTGGAAATCTGGAGAGGTTACCTTCGACTTAGTTAAATATAATTATGAAATTGCATACGCCACACACACAAAATTTACTGCATTATAATCAGACTACAAAAAAATGCTTTATCTGAAGAACGTTCTTCATCAGACTTTTGCATAATGAAGGAACATTTATTTTAAGAAACGGAAAAAATGTTAAAATTGAATTGAGGATTTGCGTTTCGTCACTTACTATTTTATTAGACACAAATATGTATTTTTTTCTAAATAAATCATATATTTTAGTCTAATTTCTAAAAAGATAGAAATTTTAACCCGACTTAAAGACTATCCAATAAATACCCGTAGTATATTCTCTCTTGCAAATAACTAGATTTATAAATATTATTAACTGACAACAATAATAACTACTTCAAATTAAAATTCAATATTTTGGCTTATGTTTTATTTTACGGAGTAAATCCATCATCAAGGTGATATGTAATGTTAATGATTTTTCCACACAAATGTTTAAACATACATACTCAAGAAAAGCTTTTAAAATTCTAATAAAATTATGTGGAAAGGATGTACGTAAACAGTCTGGCGCCAGAGTGAAAGGTGTGGAGCCGGAGCTGACCACCATCTTGATTTTGACGTCACGGCAGCAATTTTGGATAACCTTTACCTCTTCCTTTGACCTTTACATTGACTCCGGTTGCCATCTTGTATCCGTTATTTTGAATTCCAAAACTTGCCGCCATTTTGAAAATTATGACATTGTTATACTTTTCGTTACGACCGACATTTTTAATTATTTACTACTTAATGAAATGGTTTGCATTTCTATCATAAAAACTCATTTCATGTTTCTTGGCTCTCAAAATCGTAACAAATTTGAGAAATTTGAAATGCCAGGTAAAATTAATTAAAATTTTCTAAAATAAATTCAAACCATTTCTTGAAGTAGCCAGTGGCATTGCAGTTAAACCTAAAAAGGTTCAGTTCTGCATTAAATGAAATTCTTATTGTTTGTACAACCCAAAAACGTTGAAAATGTAACTTTGGCAGCTTATTACGCAAAAAGTATGCGCTGTATATATTTTTCATTTCGTGAAAGTTATACAATTGAAAAAGTCTACAAGTTGTTCTGTAATTACTGTAAATATAAATTCTTGACCTGAAATAGGAGGCACCCCCTTAAGCTTGAATTTAGTCGTACGTGAATCCTCTTAACTTCACATGTATTTGGGAAGTTATTTTTCTATGCAAGACAAGAAAGAGAATACAAAGTTTGTGATAGGGTATCGACTACTCATGGTCATTACCAAATGACTAACTGGCACTTGGTGTGTGCTAACTCCTTTACTGTCCTGCCGTTTCGTGTGATATTGATGTTTTTTTTTAGTTATAGTGTCCTAGACCTTAGACTATTTAATACAGAATCAAACAATTTAATTAACTCTGTACTGCCTTGCATCAAACCGCGGACAGAAATTATTTTAACACGTGAATATTTTGATGATTTAGAAATTTTTTTTTCCTAATTTCTAGCTTAAAATTTTCAAATTTTCATGATAGTGGCCAAGATGGCAAAAAAGATGGTGGGCGCCCTGGCACTAAATGTTTTCTGCACTAAAGCAGCTAACAATTAAACCAATATGGTGGCAGCGCCATCTAGAAGACGAAAACAATATGTCGGATCCAAGAAGATGGCCTCCAGCAGATGAAAACAATATGGCCACCGTGACATCACGCTAGCTGACATATCTGCCTTGGAATTTGGGGTGGAAGGTCAGTCTGCCGGTGGCTTCCGTAGAGGAAGGATGCTTCACCATTTTTATTCGATTGCCCTGGCTGGGTTTGAACCGAGGACTCAAGTACCTACATTTTTCTAAAATGTAATACCTAAGTATTTTTTTTATGATTTTTAAAAATTTTCATTTTAAATCAGTTAATAATTACAAATATTCAAGATGGCGGATGAATTTCTAAATGGTAAAAATTATTTTCATTAAAATTTTATTAAGTATTTTTTTTTTTAAATTTAAAAAAATTTCCTATTCAAGTCAGAAAATAATTACATATTTTCAAGATAGTTGCAAGAACGAAAATAGCAATAGTGATGTCATAATCTAAATTGGCGGAATGTTCTAGATTCCATAAAGGTGGAAACAAATGGTGGAAAACCTAACCAAAAGCGCAACTATCAAATAATAATTTCAGATGGCGGTCATAACGAAAACTGCCATTTTTCTAGAAAATCAAAATGATGACCGTAACCAAAACAACAATGTTTATAGAATTTTAAATGGTGGTCGTTATGAAAATTGCAACGTTAATGAGTAGGGAATTTGATTCCAAGATGGCAGTATCACCCATGCGCAACACACAAGCCATGCTTCACACAATAACTACTTTATACAAGTTAAAATTTTGCAATATATATTTAAATATTTTCGCTCTTTTAGCGGATAGAATAGATTTATTTTCAATTACCTTCGAATACATTAATAAAAACAAAACGGTATTTCCTTTGAGCGAAAGTATCATGAATACCGATCACATGAACGAATAATAGAAACATTTATAAATTCAGTAAGAATTTACACAAGAGTTCTTTACACCATGAAAATCGGGTAGTGTATTATCCTTTAACTTCCTCTCTCTCTCTCTCTCTCTCTCTCTCTCTCTCTCTCTCTCTCTCTCTCTCTCTCTCTCTCTCACTCTCTCTCTCTCTCTCGTTCTCTTTGTCGTTCTCATCCAACAGTTTGTGAATTTCCGTTTAAAAAAAAGCGCAAAAGAGTTTCGTGGATTTGCGATCCGTTAAAGAACCTTTTTTTTTTTTGTCGAGCTCTACCTTGGAACGAACATTCGCTGAAGCACTCGCGTCCGGGAAAATCGTCGTCTAAAACGTCGCTGTTGTTTTCCCGAATGTTTTTTTTTCCCCTCAGACGCACCAACCCCCCCCCCCCTCTTCACCGGGAAGGGGTATCACCCCACCCCCGCGCAGACCCAACGCTTCGTGGGAGACTGCGCAGCTGCCTGCTTTATTGCCGCTGCTTTATCGCGCTTTTATTCTCCGGGAATTAAACCTCGCGCAGGGATTTTTTTCCCGCCGCAAGCTTGTCTACCCTGCCGGGGCCTGGAACACGATATTCATTTCCGGCTCCCGAGGAGAGCCGCTGTCGGACAGAGCGCTACCAGGAACTGCGTACAACACCGGCACCCCGAACAAACGCATCCCAGCAGAGTCCAAGCTTTCGCGGGCTGTTGTCCAGTAAACTGTCTTGTTTCGCGGTGCTGAGTCGCGGCTGAGCGGTGGACCGTAGCGACGCTTCGCTTGGCGTCTGTTTCCCAACCCTGAAGATGCCTGCTGCAACGCGGACCGAAACGTCAGTACGATCTACCACTTGGGTACGGCTCTGCCTCCAGAGACCATGAAGTTTATTTCCGTCCCATTCCCTGCTCTGAGCAAAAACAACACGTGACCAAAAACATATGAACAAGTCAAGAAATATTTAACTTCACATCAAACTTCATGCGAGTGTAGTTGAGGTTAGTAGACAGTTATAACGGGGTCCGCGATTACAAGTGGAGGTTACGGTTTTCTTTCCAGCCGTTGGCATGACTGAAGTGCAGGTATCGGCAAGAAGCTGTGCGCGTAGCTATTGTACTTGAAACCTCACACTCGCCTCTGAACAGTTGCGATCAGGGTTGAAGTTCGAAAGAGCTCCGCGCTCTGAACCATAAGCTGCCGGAATAGCACCAATCGTACACGCAAATAGAAGTGCATGCGTAGAACGATTCGAGATCGAAAGGCACGATAAAGTTGTACGAAAATCGTCGGGTCGTGTGGCGAGCGTTGCGCGATGCGACGTTATTTAGATTAAGGTTCCCGGTATATACGTGTAGGATATATGAGATCACACTTTGTACACTGTCGAAAAATTCTGTCAACTGAGGAATTTACAACAGTTTGACCGAAAAAAAATGATTTTCAAAAATTAATGAATATTTCATAATAATTCCAATTTAAATAAATCAAAATATTGGTAAACTTAAGTAACTAGTCTTAGTTATAACAACAAATAAATGGCATAAATAAATATTTGGAAATACCTTAGATAATATATTTTATTTAGTTTTTAATAATATGTTAAATAATTAAATTTAATCTTATTTGGTTCGAGTATAGAATAAAATAATTATATAGGATAATAGTTAATTTAGAAACTGTTAAAGTACAACAATATTTTCGATCATTGATTTAGTTATGCTTTCAATATCTAAATTAACATTTTTCTTAATTTTTTTGTTGTATGAAATTATTAAAATTTTATTTATTTAATTAAAATTCGGAAGCTTCAGACAAGTTATTATTAATTGACCGTGCTCAGTTAATATTTTAAAATGAGTTTCCAAGCCAAAATGAAGTGCTCTCACGCGAGAACTCGTTGCTTGAGAGTGGATGTGGTGACTGGAAGGTCGCGGCGCAGGAGCCGGGGGCCACCCGCCGCCCCCGCCGCCCCCGCCGCCCCCGCCGCCCCCCGCGCGGCTAACTGCCGCCGCAACGCCCTGCGCTGTTGTTGCCGCCGCACCGGAGGTGTGAGCAGCTGTGATGACGTAATTGCCAGGCCGCGAGTCCCAGCTAGGCACCAGCACCTTGTGGCAGCCGCGAGGCAACAACCAGGGTAGTTCAGAAGCAAAAAAAAAAGAAAGAAAACAAAAGTCGTATGGTGATTGTATCCACCAAAATTTTAATATAAAAAAATTGTTTGTCTGTAAAGCCGGTTTACGGACAATAGTTTAACGTGACGTCATAACAAAACATTGATGAAATGATTGCATACTTTTATGAATAAAATTGAATCATTTTTATGGAATTATCACTATTTTGTATGGATACAAAGAAGGAGTGAAA
Source organism: Bacillus rossius redtenbacheri (assembly GCF_032445375.1). Classification (NCBI taxonomy): domain Eukaryota; kingdom Metazoa; phylum Arthropoda; class Insecta; order Phasmatodea; family Bacillidae; genus Bacillus; species Bacillus rossius. Next base: position 39,820,037 of record NC_086339.1, on the reverse strand, counting down.
TAAAATCTACAATTTAATTGATAAATTTACTTTTATTTGCACTCATTAATTCAAATATGTTTATTACTTTAACGAACAGATTATTTTAACTCTAACTATTATACATGTTTGCTATTTAACTTCTTCCAATCTGTGTTATTCTGTTAAGGATAGGACGATGATTGGAAAAGTAGGAAACGAATGGGAGAGTTTCAAGTTTAATGTGCCTCGAAAAAGTCAAATCGATGGTTCTTCCAATCGAGTGGAAGAGAGATAGGTTCGGCGCAAGCGTACAATGAGCGTAACGGGACAATGAGTCATCCTTTTTCGTGCGTGCAGCCGGCGTTCATCGATTTATTAGACGTTGTCACGTCAAAAGGGTTGTTGTCTGTAAAGTCGGTGAAAACGTCATAAGAAAAAAATTGTTAAAAAATTGCATACTTTTTCATTTTTAAATATTATTTACAGTTTTTGCAAATTTAATTTAAATTATTTGTTAAAATATAATCACGAACAATTAGTTAAAAAGCCCGCCTTAACCTGTTTGATATTAAAGAAGATTTTCTCGCACGGTGGTTGGCTGGTTCTTACACGCTCGGCTCAGGCGGAACGTGACAATTTCTCGTGCGTGCAGCCGGCATTCGTCGATTTATAAGACATTATCACGTATATATAGCTGTAATTAAGTTTGCTATATAATTGCCATAGAAAATGAGATACCTTCCACAGCGTTTGTCAAGTCCAAAAATAACTTCTTTAAAAATTTTTTTGCCATTTATGAATGGTCACTCTTTAACAGCTTCTCGAAAATGCATTGTCGTCGCCGGACGTTGTTCCGTAAATGGCGCTACTGGGACTGGAGTAGGAGTGTGCAGCTCAGAGCAGGTCAATGACCGACAACCATGCCGTCACGTCAGCCATCTTGGATGACTTTGAACCTTCAAAATTCCTTAAACATGACTCAAAATTCCTAGAAATTTCACTATTTCGAGGGAAAAATTCAGAGGGGGCCGAATTTCCATCGATAGGAAACAATTTTCCAACGAGAGAGGCAAAACTATAACGAGAGGGAAAATTTTCCACGAAAGCCCCATTAATTGCTAGAAATTCGGGAAAAAAATTAATTTAATAAAGACATTATTAAAATTCAATGTTAAAAAATAATGAAAAAACGCTCGGAGTCCTCGGTTAAAACACAGCGATAGCAAAACAAATAGCGATGAAACCTTCCTTCACGTAAGCCACCAACAGAATAACCTCCCACCACTAATGGCAAAGTAGATATATTGCCAGCTAGAATGACGGTACGTCCGCCATCTTGTTTTTATTTCTGCTTGAGGCTACCATCTTGGATCCGACATATTGTTTACGTCTGCTACAGGGCACTAGCGCCATATTAGTTTAACTTTTACCAGTCAGGGTGCAATATTTTTTTATTGCCAGGACGCCTTCCATTTTGTCGGCCTCTTTGTCACCATCTTGGAAATCTGTATTTATTAAGTAAGAAATTCTTGGAAAATTCAAAATTCATAAAAAATCACTAATTAAAATAATGATTGATTCGATCGATGTACTTCTTCGGTTCGATAGCTGGATGATGCAAAAATAAAGGTTATTTTATGTAAAAATATTTAATCAATAAAATTTGGTGAAAAATCCTAAAAGGAGCTTAGGTTCCTAGTTTTCTAGACTCCAGTAAGCCTAGGATATATGGGCCGCCATATTGAATCAGAAATTTTTTTTAATCTGATAGAGGGTGCTATCACCATGTTAGTTTAATTTTTAACTGCTAGAGTGCAGTAATTAATTTTTTTTGCCAGGACGCCCGCCATCTTGTCGGCAGTCCCGGTCGCAATCTTGGAAATCTGTAGTTATTAAGATATAAATTCGGGAAAAATTCCAAAATTCATCAAAATATCACTAATTAAAAATAATGATTGATTCGACCAATATACTTCCTTGGTTCTATGCCTGGATGATGAAAAAATATATAATTTTAGATCAAAAAAATATTAATTCCATTAAATATGGTGAAAAATCTTTAAAGCAGCTTAGCCGATGATGAAATATTGACCCCCATATTGGAAATTCGTAATAAGTAGAGACATGCAAAATTCGCGGATTCATTTCGCGATAGGCTAGCATCAAAACAACTTTACCTTCGTACCGCTTCTGTGATTGGCCCACATTTTATCCGGGGAACTGTGAGCCAATGAGAAACACTAAACCAAGAAAGTGCCGAATTACGGACAGCCTAGCTGAGACGTTTGACGCGTCAGTAGCCAATGAACAAGTGTCATTTCCGCGAGTATTTAAAGGACTGTGGAGTTTATCCTAGAGGTCAATGAATCCGCGAATTTTGCAGGTCTCTAGTAAAAAGTAACCTCGAAATTTGGAAAAAATTCTAAATATCATGAAAATTTATTTTATTAGTGTAAGTTTGACTTGATAGATTTCCGTAGTTGGTTTGATTCTCGGCCAGTGATAAGAGTAACTAAAGCTTAAAATATACTTTAAATTCTGTTTCCCTTTACCTTTCGTGGAGTTTATTAATCAATCTCTCTACGAAAAACGACTCTATACAAGATACTTGTCCGACGATATAAATACCATGGAAGTCTAACTTTTCGATACTTGCAATATCTTCCAACCAGGTCTTGCACAATGTTAGGCGTATAGGCCAACTCTCTTAGGACCACGAGGCCAGATCATGTACGTACCATGTCAAGCGTATAGACCAGTCGTCTCCGAACCAAGAGGCCTATCCTGTCCTGAGTACTGACACATCGATGCTCATTCGTCGTCAAAAAGGAAGCACATTCTGAAAAGAACGCACATTCGTCAAAAAAGGCACTTTCAAAAAAAGGGAAGCGCATTAAAAAAAGGCAACTTGGTATGATACGATCTCATCACAGGGACACGATTTCATCAAAAAGATATCATCTCATCACATACATACGATCTCATCAATGGGATAATGCGATTTCATGGTAGGGATACGATCTCATCACAGGGTTACGATCTCATCACAGGGTTACGATCTCATCAAAAATATATCATCTCATCACATACATGCGATCTCATGAAAGGGATAATGCGATCTCATGGTAGGGATACGATCTCATCAAACGATATCATCTCATCACATACATACGATCTCATTAAAGGGATAATCCGATCTCATGGTAGGGATACGATCTCATAAAAAAGATATCATCTCATCACATACATACGACCTCATCAAAGGGATAATCCGATCTCATGGTAGGGATACGATCTCAACACAGGTATATGAGTTCTAATGTCTCGAAGTAGTTTTAGGGTCAAATTCTGGCTTGATACTCGGCACGATGAAGGGATAATTGACGACGTAAACAGATAATGTAATATTACTTCTTTTTTGTTCGCGTGAAAGGTATTCTCCTAGTTAAAAATTTACATCGTGACGTGACTGTACCTGGAGCCGGGTCTGAAGGGTGGTTTCAACAGCCGATGACACGTACTCCACGATGAGGTAATTATAGCGAACCCGCCACTTGTCGCCTTGCCAGGCCCCGCCCCCGCTTCCCCTGGGCCAATCATTCACGTGGATTGCCGCGCACCCCTTATAAACTAGCAGCGGGTCTGCGATAAGGGTTGCGGCGGGCGCCCGGGAATTATGCCGCCCCCTCGGCCGCCTGGCAGACCTGGGAGATTTGTCACGCTATAAAACTCGCATTTATCCGGACGCCTCCCCTCCCCCCACCCCCTCCGAGGTGAGGCGCATCAATCACTGTCCCGGGGCTGAGCGCCTCGGCGGCTCGGTCAACACTACAGCGCTGATAGCACAGCAGCCTGCTGGCCGCTCCCACGGACACGCGCTGTGGCTGGCTGTGTCGGGCTCAGCACAGCGCCCTGTGCCGCTGTACTCGTGCAGTTCAGTTCGCACGACAAGTGGCAGCTGAGTCCCGATTTAAAACTTCCCATGTTTCATCTAGAATAGACTTAATTTGTTTTTGACCACATCTACAATAAATTCTTGTTTGCTATTTTTTTGACGTGGCAACGTCTAATAAATCGATGAACGACGGCTGCACGCACGAAAAAGTGTCCCGTTACGCACATTGTTCCGTTACGCTGTGTCCCGTTACCCCTCATTGTACGCTTGCGCCGCATCTATCTCTCTTCAACTCGACTGTTTATAAAGTGAAGTGAAAAGTTAATGTGGTTTTCATTGCTTATTACAACAACAATTTAGGCAGTAAAGGTTAATTATTCTTGCATTTAAAAAATCTGATTACTAATATAATTTCAAGTAGTTATTCTTTTATTATAAAAATAAAAATGATTCAATTTTATTCATAAATTATGAAATCATTTCATCGATGTTTTGTTATGACGTTGTCACGTTAAACTATCGTCCGTAAACCGACTTTACAGACAAACAATTTTTTTGTTAAATGTATTATTTTTTCTTTAATAAATAATACAAATAAAGACGAAAGTAAATCTATATTTTTCATAACAATGACAACTTTGAAAAAAACTTTCCAAAACTGTAAATCAACACAGCGAAATAAATTATAAGGGGGAAAAAAAGAAAGGAAAGGTTGTCACATATTAATTTCTAAGTATTGAAAATATTGGTGAAATAGGGTGAGAATTTAATTAAATATTTACTTTTAAATATCTCAAGTCAAATTTGTAGGCTTACATATAGTATTACAATGTTTGTGTCTTAGCATGAAATGTTTTTGATAAACCAGACAAATCTTAATTTTTGTTATCTGATAACAAATATATGTGAAAAAGAACTTAAGAAAATTCAAACAATAATTTCTATCAATATAACATTTAATATAGTTTTTTCTCTCTTTTTTTCACTAAAACAATATATTTTAATATCGCTAGATAAAAATATCAACTATTTTCTTTTGCTTTTTTAGATTAAAACTTTATCTATATGGTTCTTGTCAAAAAAAAATTCTTCATGAATATTTTTCATGTCATGTGTGATATGCAAACAATGTTACATAATCAGGAATGCGCAATGCCTTTGTGTCTGACTACGTAAGACAAATGAAAAATCTAACCATGGATGTAACAAGCAACAGAATATTCATCATAAAAATGAATAGATGTATTTATTTCAGAAATGTTTCAACATCTTAGTATAGTCAAGATTAAAAATTTATTTTGCTCTATATAAATAGCAATTGCCGTGCGTTAATCTCGCTAAAACTAGAAAACGACTCAACCGATTAGAATGATTTTTGTTTTGTTTTGTTCCCTTCATTACAGGGATGGTTCAAGAGAATAAAAACTTTAGGAAAACCTAAAGCAACAGCCAAAAATTTGAAAAATTGTATTTGGTAATTTTGTATGGGTATTGCCACTTCAAATTACTTTTAATGTTTCTATGTTTGAGTTCCTAAACCACTGATCCTATCTCGATGAAATTTTGCACAATTGATCTTCGAAACATGAAGGTCACTGTTAAGGTGATATTACGATAACACCAACAATTAAAAAGAATTTAAGGTGCACGAGTCATATTTTATAGTATTTATAGTATTTCTTCTTTGCTGTAGTCCAAAAAAGAATGGTGGGAGGGAGGGTGGGACAGTGGAAGATGGAGGGAGACAGTGAAAAAAAGGGTTAGAGGGTGGTAGAGGGGGAGATGAAGTGAGGGGGATATATAGAGAGATATATTTAGGTATAGAGAGAGGTATACAGATAGAGACAGATACATAAGGTATATACATGTATACCACATATTCGGACTTGTGAATTTTTTAATATGAATGATTAATAGCAGCACCTGTTGGAGGCTATGCCACAATCTTTGATTTAAATACTTGCTACTAGAAGCGCTTGTGTCGCTTACTGTACACATCGTCCGCTAGAGTGCACTGCTGACATTTTTTTTCAATGCTTGCTATTAGGAGTGCTATTGTCGCATATAGCTCACATCATCCGAGAGGATCGATCTGTCATGGTTCGAATCACTTTGCGTCGATGTACTTTGTATCAAAATTTAAATTTTTTTAGGGTATTTCCACAACTGGTAGGAATGGAACACCGACCTTACGTATCTGACACATAGTGATGATGGCGCAATCTATGAACCAACAGCAGAAATAAATATAACTATTATTACATCATCCATGATAGCGACCTCCAGCAGATGTAAACAATATTGTGGCTGTGTTGACAGAATCAAAAATGGCAGCCTCTAGCAGACGCAAACAAGAAGGGGTCTTAAAACAATGGAAATGTGTAACTCAGAATGGCGATGCCAATGTAAAGAAAAGTAAAATATTCAGCAGAGGGTAACTCGACTGCCATGTCACCGTAACGAAAAGTGCAACGCTCGGGTGTGTTGCACTCGATTCGATGGCAGCCGATGTCAAGTTCGTTCATGATGGCGGCCGAATTCAGGGTTAAATGTCAAGGTCATTCAAGATGACTGCCATGACGTCAAAATCCGAGATGGAAGACCCATATCCTTACTCCTTTCTCTCACTGTAACCTGTGCTCGGAAGAACTATTATATGCCAAAAAAAATAATTAAAATATTTGAATTAATCTTAGTAAAAAAATCTTAAATTTGTTTTCACGTTAATGTAAAATATTTTTATAGTTTTATTAATTAATTCTTTGTACAGATAGAACAAATTTTATATAATTGTTTTAATTGCGATTTTATTTTTCTGTTCCGAAAGAAAAAGGAATTACAATTCTTTTATTTTTATTTTCTTTCTTAGTTAGCTTTTGTAATAAAATTAATTGAGGCAGTTCGTGGTAATTTTCTGCAACTTTTTAAATCAGCGAAGTCTTATAATGGATGGGATTAAAATAAAACGCTCTAAAAGCTTGATTGCAAAACAAGCTAATCTGGGTCAGGGAATATCACTTGGGAAATTCTTGGAAACTTTCATCCATTCCTCTTGCCCCAATTTCAATTAGCTCGCCTCATTAAGTCTGCGCTTACGCCAGAGTTGCATTTATTTTAAGTTTTAAAAAACTGGTCCTCGAAACTCTTTTGTTCTACCAGCGTTCTAAGCTCTCCAACGCTCTGTAAGTAATATGAGTTTAGGATAGTTAAAAGGGAACTCTTCCACTTAACTGTTTACTTTTTAACTATATTTTTCTACTTCAAAACCAAATAGTTTTTCATCTCTCTTGCGATTTTTGCTTAAAATTAACTTTTTTGCCGTATCTTAACCCTTAGAAAAAACACACGACTAAATTAAGCTAGAAGTTCTCTACCCGTATTCATTTCGTATATATTGTTTTGGAAAATTCTATGAGTCTTTAATATGGCGAATAATTTTTGTGAAAGGTTTTTGTTTCTTGTTCTAAGAGGTATTATTTTCTTGATGCACATATATCAATAAACGTTAAAAATTACATTTAACAAATAAAAATTAAATCTTAAATTTTCAAATATGTAGGAAGATTCCTCACATTATATCCACCAAAATGACTTAAAAATTAAATTAATCACGATAGCATAATACATGTTAACCATGTTTTAAATCCCACGGAATGATGATGGCACCGTTTGGCCATGGAGCCTCAAAGGACAAATACTTTATCTTTCGCGACGGTAATCCACGTTACATTTCCGGTAAGGTCTATTTAGGTTTTTGCATGAGTGGGAAACATGGCGGTTATTGGCATTCACCGGTGGGTCTATTTCCGGTGTGATCGCATTTTACCCTTCAAATACATTTCATCACTTCTCCTCCTATAGTTTCAATCTTCGTTCGTCATGGATGCTATCGATATCAATATTGATATCGATATAACATTATTAGTTAAATAATTAATTCTAATGTAAATAAAATGAACAAAAATACAAACAAAGTAAAAAAGTTTTTGCTTTAAAACAGTTAAAAATATAAATCAATGTTAGATGTACTGAGGTGTTTCAGTGTTTAGACAGACATAAGTACATTACAAATATACCCAAGTATACTTGGTGGAAATTGATTACATCTTTCATAACTTTGCACAAATGAGACGATTAGCTCATTACAAATTAATATACGTATACATAACAACATTTCATTAACATGAGTAGCACATACCTAAATTAAAACATCGGTTATAATATCGTACATTGATATTTATTAACGCCTTTTTTTATTTAATTACTGAATTAAGCTTTTAAATCCAATAGAATACTGTATTTATTCTCGCCTTATTTTAATCGTTCTTAGGCAAATTTTAATCTGACATGCAACACTACTATAGCAAAAAAAAAAAAAATTTTGGAAGAGTCCAGTTTGAGTTGTGCTACCTTAAGTGAAGACAAAAAACTTGATCATTATATGGTAAAACCAGACAATTCTTCTTTACAATGTAGTAGCCATAATAAAAAGTAATGCTTTATAATGGACAATCTTATATATAAAATTCTCGTGTCACAGTTTTCGTTGCCATACTCCTCCGAAACGGCTTGACCGATTTTGATGAAATTTTTTGTGCTTATCCGGTATCTATGAGAATCGGCCAACATCTATTTTTCATCCCCCTAAATGTTAGGGGTAGTCCACCCCTAAAATTTTTTTTTATTTCCAGTTTTTGGTAGGAAATCACCATGGCAACGGCTGTTGCTTTGTTGATGCTTCATTCGTCTCTATGGCAACGGCTATTTCATTGTTAGTGCAGTCCTCATCACCGTTGAAATTTTGCAAGTACTTTAAATATCAAAAATTGCCCTTTTTTTTTCAAGTATATATATTTTACAGACTTGAAACTTCACAGTAATGTTCCTTATGTTACGCAGGATGACATTTTCCGAAAATTAGATCCCATAGCATAGGTGGTTAAAACCAGGCAACAGTGGGTACTTTGTCTGCATGAGAACAGTATTTTGCATTGTTCATGCCTTCTGCGTCTCCATGGCAACAGGCATCGCGCGGCAGTGGCGTACCCACAAGGAGGGGCATGTATTATGAGCGGCGCAAGAGTGATCTGCCTGTAGACTGCCGTAGCGAAGTACGGGTACATCAGTTTTATGTTGCGTGCACGAGTCAGGAAACCATCGGTACATTATACAGCATTGTAATAAATTTTCACGGAATTTTTTATTATTTACCATTACTGTAAATGGGAGATGTGGCATAATTCTTTTTCCATTAGTATAGCCGTGCGAAGCCGGGTCGGGCAGCTAGTAATCATATAAACGGGTGTTTTAATTATGGCCAAATCCTGCATCCCTCTACGTACTTTATTAACAAGAGGATGTGAAGCCAATAATCTACCAGCATTTGAGACGGCTGTCGCAAAACACGTTACAATGATGTATAAACAAATACTAAATGCATTTATTATGTGTGAAATTCTACAATTGTGTTTAAACTGGAACTTCCCAAACGATTTGGGATGAATTCTTTCCAAACCTTTTTTACAGTTTAGTGCAGAAAACTATTCGCACATCAAGTAAATAGTCTCCATACTCTAAGAACTAAACACAATTAGTCGAACCGGAATCGCTCGCAAACTTTACGCTCCTGCTAAATGAAAATACCTTCGTCGCAAAGTAATAGATGACTTGATGATTTATTCCAGGTGTATCTTGTTGAGATGATACCATATTTCCGCATGAATAAAGGTTTCAAGTATAATGTTGACGGTCATCGATGGGTATAGCAAGTTTGCTTGGGCCATTCCTGTGAAATCAAAGAATTCAATCGAAAGTAACCACGGCTATGACAGACATTTTACGTGATGGACGTATACCGTCACATCTGCAAACAGATCTCGACAAATATTCCGTAGGCATAAAAACTTATTCACAGATGATTTTCTAAATAAATAATGAACTTAGGGCCTACTTGGAAAAAAAAATTCTTTGTGATAAATTTTTAGGATTTTGTTTGTAATTTTATCGTCGGCAAACTTTTCCATGTTATTATTTTTTTGAAACAATTTAATGAATTATATTCATAAAAGGGAGTGTATCATTCTGTGTGTCTATATCTAGCGTAACTTGCAGACGGCGAGGCCTCCGGCCATAAAGTTTGTATGAGAGTTTTTTGAGATTAGTTTTATTATTTTATTTTTAATATTTTAAACAATTTGTTCATGTAAACGGCTATTGTATTGTTGATTATAATTTATTTATCACCTGGCAACGTCTATTGCATTGTTGATGCTTTCTTCGTCTCCTGGTAACTGCTATTGTATTTTCGATGCCTTATTCTCTTTCGGATCTTGATCCAGTTTTTCTGTAATTATCTTAGGCATAATATTAACATAATATTGTTTAAATTCTCTCAACATTGAATACCATTAAAAGCTTTTGAATCCAAGATGGCGTCACTGGTTTATTTTTCTTCCAAACTTTCCGTTTTAAAACGATATTATTTTGGTTTCCCAAGTTAATTTGCAAAATTAGATTCAGTAACTCAGTAATTGTTTTTGTTCGAGGCGTGGCATGGGAGGGGCACTCATAGTGAGCTGTACGAAGGTGTTCTTTCTGCCTTCAGATGGCACCAGCAAACCAGAAGTGCATCAGCAAGTGTATAACGTTGACGTACAAACATGTCTTCATTTGAACTTATACTAGGCAGCCTGATCCAAGCATTTCTGAAGTGTAGGCGATGATTTTTACTAAAAAATAAATATATTATATAGCATACGAGAACGCCGATTCGAATTGTAAATTTTTAAGTGAGACGAAAATGCATAGTTTTTACTGGTTTTGAAAGTTTAATTTTAGCTGGGCATCTGATTGCCAGTATTATTTCTGCGACGGCACACTGAGTTCGATTTTTGTACCATGGCAATAAAAACATCCACAGAATCACGCTAAAACCGTTACTTTCTAAGAAATTTTTATGAACTTAACAGTATTTTACTTGTTGGAAATTATAGGTTTTCTAATTCTTTAAAGAATTTTTGTTAGAATAAATATCAGGTTAATTATATTTTTTTATTAATTTTTTTAGAGGTAAGAGTAGATAATTTGCGTCCTTTTTCTTAAATTAAAAAATAAAACTTATTTTGCTAACGTTAAGTTGGGATCAACTTTCATTTCCAAGGCTGTATTTGAATAAATTTAATAAAATAATAAAAATTTTATTTTATTTAAATCATTAAAATTAGTATCTACATATTTATAATTTTGCTACTCGAAAAATTAATTTTCATTATGATAGAAATACATCAATAATCAATTTTTAATTTTTTTTAATACTATATTTTTTTTATAATCTTATATTGTAGATGTTTCATGTTCGCGAAAAAAAATATTATCATGTCCATAACTGACAAAGTATTTAGTATTTAAAATGAGAAGCTAACTTTTGTTAAAATATCTAACAGCTAGCCTCCTCAGTGTCGGTTGCTCTGTTCTTCCCCTGGGCCCATGCGGACGGTCCACGTGCCTAGCGCCCCTGAGGAGCTGCCCCGGGAGGCGGGAAGCCTTCATTTCACAGACGAGAGAGACACACCCCAAGTTCCCCGAAGTTCATGCTCGCTTTTTTTATTCTCCGTTCTATCTCATTGTATAAACCGGCGTGGCATTTAGATTTTGCTGTCGATTAGGATAGGTTAGCTACGTTATAAATACTTTGAAACATTGTGGATGGTTGGTTATATATTAGGTAAGTATAGCTACATTAAAAATACTGTAAAATCATTTTATGGTTGCTTAGCAAATAACATTTTAATATGTAGCTATCCAGGGCTAGGTAAACCGTTTACATGATTTCAGGGTATCTTTAATGTAGCTATCCTAACCAAATCAACCGTCCACAATGTTTTAAAGTATTTATAATTTAGCTAACTTAACCTTTTACAATTAAAAAAAAAACCGAAGATGCACGATAGGGCGTTTGGTTTCTCTCGTCTGTGAAAAGAAGGCTTCCCCCCGGGAGATAGTGCCCCCATGTAAACGACTCCCGCCGGACAATCGAAATAATTAATTCGTCGCCGGTCACCCCTCTCGCTACAGGAGTTGGGGGGGGGGGGGGGGGTGTTTGGGCGCCGCTTAATCACTCGCACACTCGTAGGTCGTGAGCTAGGTGTAACTTCCTCGGAATACTAATGCGGCCAGAGAGACGAAGAGCGCGCATTTCTCACGTGGCTACCTGCACCGCGTAGCAAACTGCGTCTGGAAGATCGTGTCTTATCTTCCGAGACATTAACTTTGCATTAAACATATACGTATGTAGATTTTATTGTCTCGTGCATGTTGGCTTCAAACTGAGAGATATATAAATGGAAAAAAAAGCAAGTCAATTGATTGTAATCTAAAAAAAAATTAACATAGGTTTATTAATTTCAATTTAAAACAAAATTTGAAATTAATATTAAAGGTATAAAAGAAAATTTGTTGAAGAGAAGTATGCTTAGCATTATTAATATAATAATATTCCTAGCATATTTATAACTGTTTTATGCATTTTTGTAACAGATACATGCTAAGCATATTATTATGCAAGGCAAACTATATATATATATATATTAATCGTCCAAATGTAAAATACACTGAACATGATTTTCAAGACTTCTTGGGAATTTTACGTGGCAATTTTTTTAAAGAATTTCTCCATGTGCTCATAATCATTCGTGGCAATATTTTGTTGTATTTCTCCGTGTGCTCCAGGTTATTCCTGGCGAGAATTCTGCTCATATTCTCACAGTGTTTCTCGTTATTCCTGAGAAAACAATCCCTAAGTGTAATTTATTTTCGAGATGAGAAATGCTATTTCATTCAGCGATTCTTATAAATTGCTGAATTCCTATTACTAAAATAAGCACTTAAAAGTGGAATTCAAACAAAAAAAATATTCATTACTAAGTCGAATACTATACCTTTAAAAAGCTGAGAAACAATATCATCATAAGAGACGAACTCTCTTCTCCCTGATGTCTAGCGAAACGGGCCAACATCATCAACGCACAGCCAATTTCAAAGAAAGCCCTCGTGTCTGCGGGTAAAAAGCCAGCCAAACACTCGCCTCGTGGTGAGTACAGGCCGTCCTGTCCCGGGCTCGCTGTACGAGTAGTTTCCTCGTAGCAGCTCGTCCGCCGAGTAGCAGCTCGCCCGCCGAGTAGCGCTCGAGCCGGAATTTCTTGGCGCGTTTCAAGTCTCCCCGGCGATTGTGACTCTGCGACACAGCTCGGGGACGCACCACAACGCTGAAATATCACAACGCCGAACGTACAATAACGCCGAAAACCCTAACGCCGAAATGACAAATTGACCACAACGCCGACAGCTAGAAAACTTCTGTGTACCACAACGCCGAATTACCACAACGCCGAAATACATTAACCCCGAAAAATGACATTGCAGGACTGCCACAAAGGTTTTTCATTTTGCTCCTGTGGCCCCCCCCTCCCCGCAGCAACATTTTTCGGCGTTTTGGTACACAACAGTTTTATAGCTGTCGGCGTTTTGGTCAATTTGGCATTCGGGGTTATTGTACGTTCGGCGTTGTGGTATTTCGGCGTTGTGGTAACGACCCCACAGCTCTCTTCATCAACTGCCAGCATGTCCGCCCCTGTCACACTCGGTCCAGTCGGTGTGAACACGTATCCCGCAGTATTCTCACCCCAGTACCAGCGAAACACAACAGCGGCTCGAAGGTCTGAAGCCAGTAGTCGGGGAATAATGTCACAGCGCATGTACACTGTCATATCAAGCCTGCTTCGAACCAACCACCAATGATTGTTTCTCGTCACATACTCACGCTCATAATGCCCTCTGCGTTCCCGTCATACGTTATACTCGCCCAGCGATAATTTTGGACACATCGACGAAGGGCATCATACGGCTTCTGGTGCTACTGGACACCTCACACAGGGCCCAAAACTGCAGAGCGACTTTTCACAAAAAAAAAACTTACCCAACGAGTCCCCATCTCGCCATGTTTGAATTATTATTATTTAAAATTATTATTTTAATGAAATTTCTACTCGTTAAATTCCGGTTTAGTTTGAATTTTTGGACAGTGCCTTGTGATTGGCTGAGGCTTGCCGGCGCCTCTGACGTAGCGCCTGGCGCCAGGAATCTTGGGGAAAAGAACGCTTTGGACCGCTTGTCCCGGTGCAGCTTCCCGCTGCATAATTAATTAACGCAAATGCCCCGCCGACAGGAGATTTTGACGGCTGGAGGAGGTTTAATTATTTGCACGCCAGGTGAGGCAGACAACAGCCATAGAAAGGCGCGGGGGGGGGGGGGGGAAATAGAGAGAGAGAGAGAGAGAGAGAGGAAAACACGACGCATCTCTCTCTCTCTCTGACGGGAAATAATTTTACAGTTTAAATTGCGTGTGCGGGTACTACTGTATTATAATGTCAGGTCCGCAATATCACCACGAACAAATTGTGATATAAATTATCGTCCAACTCACCCGCAATCGCTTGCCGTGAGTACATTTGTGTATGGTCCACAGACAGCATCAGGTATGCCATATTGCAAATTGCGTTGGTCGCAAATTTCAGTGACGCCGACTTGATTTAGGCCTATTTACAGTAGTAGACAATTGTATGTGAATTGTGCAGCCTAAAATGCAAGCTACTATTTGTAAACCTTTTTTTTTGTGTACCCCGAGGCCAAAATTTATTAAAAACATACAAACATTTAGACCAGTGGTCCTGTCAGTACTGTCTTTTGAACTACCAATTTAAACTAGCCATAACCTTTGAAATAAAATATCTGAGATATTAAATTCAACATATACTGTGAACTATACAAAGTAAATTTAAATACAGTTTAGGTGTAATCTTTGCCAAACTTATTTGAAGATATAAACTATTTTTGCATATATTTTATCTGTCTGCCAAGTTGTTTTTTTTTTTCGTGAATATGTTGCGAATTGGACTTTCGTCGATTTAAATAATCGTAATTTTTTTATATATCAGACGATAAATATTGCAATTATATTACAATTTAACATTTGTTGTTACTGTACGTTTATCTACACCTTACACAGTCACATCGTACAAATTATTTATTTTCATTTTCACTGTTTATTTTATTTATTGTCCAATCTTAAGTTCTGTGTGTTTTCTGTACACTACACAGAGAGTATAATTGCAGAAATAATAATTTACAGAAGTGCGAACCAAGTGGTGCCAATTAAGAGAGGGTATAGCTGTGAGTTTAAATGTTAATAGTTTGATTGCACCACACAATGTATTCATAATTTTTTTTTACAATGTACAACTTTTTACCTCAATTTTTTTTGTTTATTGTTTGTTTTGTGTGTTCATTTAATATATGTATATTTTTACGTTTGCACACTCCTGGTAAATGCAGAAAAACCTTAAAATTATGATAAAGTGCAGGTTTAGTTATGAACGCAATGTTTGATTCGTTGTAAATATTTGCTAAGCAAGAGGGGTTTGCACGCTCGTAATTGTGACGGCTATGGACGAACGCAAACATCGCTCTGAGCCGGCACTTAAGGACGTGCACGTGCTGGGGAAGGGGGAGGGGGTAAACAAAAAGGGCTTAAGCCAAGCGGTTTCAGCTGAGAGATAAGGCCCGCGCCGTCTGGGATGAGACCCCGCTGCAGAGAGGCACAACCGCAGTGCGGGCCCGCTGAATAATTAATTAACGCAAAGGCCCCGCCGACAAGAGATTTTCACGGCTGGAGGAGGTTTAATTATTTGCACGCCAGGTGAGGCAGACAACACTTTGGCACCGGGCGGGAGGGGTGGCGGGGAGGGGAGAGGAAAACACAAGGCATATCTCTATCTCTCTCTGTCTCTCTCTAGTTGCAGAACATGGCTTAAAGCAGACAAGCGTGATCCTCGAAGCTGGAAGGTGTTTCTTCACAAAGCTGTGATTGCACACGTTAACAACTTCCCGGCTGCACTTGCAGCTTGAGATATTAAGCATACATGAGTCGTGTCCAAATCACATTATATCAACATTAATATACACTACACTACAGTAGCTGGCTCTTCTTTCAAGTATTATAAAATAGTTCAACATTTTTTTTTTTAATTTATCTGAATTATAGACATTTGGGTAAAACCTAAGGGATGATTTTACTGTCCATGCCTATTTTTAAAAAAAAAGTATTAAGAAGAGATAACGCCTAGATACAATGCGCTCCAGACTAACTGATGAAACTGACTCGTTACCTAATAATAGTTCTGGATAGAGGTTGCAGGTGATTTTTCCCACTTCTGCGAGTCATAAATGTCCGTCAGTTTTTTACCACAGTCCCGACGGTTGAAAAATATGCATAGCTAAATACATTTGTTACGCTAAAAATAAATCATCGCGATCCACGCACGTAGCCAGGGATTCGGACCCTTCCTTCCAGGATTTAAAATAATAAAAAAACATGCCAAGACATTGGGTTACAATAATACATGCCTTACACATAGAAGCGGCAGGAATTGTGTTTCCAAGTAGTCTATATTTAATATCCATTTGTATACATTTTCGTGTTAACCTGTATTCATAAAAACTTTACATGTATGTTATATGCATTTAAAAACATTATCAAAAATGAACTAATGGCTTGTGTTAACAAATAAATTAAAAATTGACTTCTTAACAAAGTATGAAAATACATTAAATAAGAATATATTTCTAAATATTATGTTTATCATTCTTAAACAAAATCATTACTTCAATTTATGTAAGTTAATGTCGTAATTATAAATGTCTTCATTTTCCTAGGATTTTAATGATTTTTTTAAAATTCAATTATTAAAAAAATTGTCATAAAAAATAATGGTTATATGGACCCGCTTCATTCACATAAATCCTGGCTACGGCCTTGCCCGACCTGACGGTGCAAGCTACACCCAACCGCTGAGGCGAAGACCCTAGAAGTCTCCAGACAACTCAGCACTGTGAAGTTACCAGACCGTCACAGAACCTTCTAGAGAGACTGGGCGTCGCCTGACCCTGGGGGAGGGGGTAGGAGGCGACTGTCATGCCCGGGCCCGCTATCTGCGATGATCAGGCTGCGGGGTAGAGGGGTCTATGGCCGTGTTTGACAGGCCGCTAATGGCAAGGCAATCACACCTCTCTCGCCCAGGGGAGAGGGGTAGGGCAAGGGCTGTGGTTTCTTGGAATCCGCGTGAGCTGGGCAGCCTGCGACAGGCCCAGAGCCTCGAGCCGCCCCGAAACAATATTATAAAATAATGTTCGCAGGCTTTCACGGCCATTGTCTGAAGTAGCTTGGCTTCTGGGTTGTAGCCGTGTCCTTGACGAATAATTCACCGACATTTCGGTCGACATTGCAGTTGCCATCATCAGGGAACAGTTACCGACTATGCTACCTACTGAGTAGGTAACTGCTCCCTGATGATGGCGACTGCAATGTCGACCGAAACGTCAATGAATTATTCGCCAATATTATAAAAGCCCTCAATTTATTACAAAAATAAATTTAGATGGAAAAATTTGTCGTTTCAATTACCTGCAAGCCAGACTTAATTGTGCTGTGATTTGTCGATATTTAATCACACGTTCATTGGCTTCCATCCTCGAGAGAAGACATTTCAGTCTTGCATGACTTGAATATAATTTGACCGTTAATTTTCTGTTGGTTTGTTATTGGTATAGATTACCTTGGGGGCGTGTCACAACACCTATGGACCAATTAAAGATGACGCAAAAGCAAACTAGTTCAGAGCTCAGATTGTCGTTAAATGAACCAGCGAATTATAAGAGTCACTAACAATAAATAATAATGTATATTCTTGATGTAATCTAAACAAAATTTATAATATTTTCATTTTATAAATCAAATGTTATAATAGATTAAATGAATGTTAGACTTTTTTTGTAATTTTAATTCTGATAGTTATGGTTTAATTTTCCTGCATTTGACTGTGTATTCATTTTGTTTCCACTGTTTTTATTTGTTTTTATAACTTTATTATTTTATCCAAATTTGTTTCATTACTGTGATTTAGTCGGAAATAATTAAAGAATTAAATCTGTTATTGTTTCAAGAAATTATTCCTTGAAATAACTAAAACACGTAAATATTTTCTTCAAAAAAACTTTAATGTTTTAATTTTGATACTTTACATATTTTGTTGCCATTTTTAAAAAATAGCAAGTATTTAACTAAACTACATGGAAGATGTTTAAAGTATGTACATTTTTATTGTACTTGTTACGAAATGCGTCCAAAATTGATAACTTACTAGCACACTGTGTACTATAACTGTGTTAAGTAGACAATGTGATCAGGTGGTAAATTATTTTTTTTTATTTGCGTTAATATTATTTATCATACTCTTCCTTGAGTGAAAAATTAAACTCAAGCAATTCTGCATTATTAATAAGAGAGATATAACGCTGAAAAAACATTTCAAGCTTTAAAAAAAATTGAAACTCAACTTAAGATACTAGCCAGAAACATCAGTGATGAGTAATTAGCAAGTAAAATTGAGCGGCTTTATTATTTTTTTTTTTTTTTTTGCTGAAGCACACCTAGCAAGGATTTAACAAGTCATCATGATTACAGCCAGATATTTTTTTTCCCTGCATAGTTAAAATATTAGTTATTAGCTAGCGATTTTAATCGAAATAATTGAAGTTTTAGAAGAAAAAAAATCCTTTGTCGGCGATCTATTGCGACAATATGCCATCCATCAGGAATCAGTAAAATATTGTTACGAACAGCCTTGCCACTTCGCACACGAGAGAGAGAGAGAGAGAGAGAGAGAGAGAGATGGAAGCAGGAGGGGAAAGGAAGGGTTTATGTGTGTGATGAAGACTCGAGGGGTTGCAGCAGGCGCGAGAGAATGGAATAATCAATCTTACCCGTCTTGGAGGAAAGGGGTGCGCTGAATGGGGGTGGCACATTCTCCAACACATGCGCGCAAGCAGTCGCGTTTTTATTGCCTCGCTCCACGAACTCTTGATGGAAGATGCTTTTTTCGCACTTGAACGCCAGGAACCATGATTTAGCCAGTAACACTTAATTTTACATTTATTATTTTATGAAAGTCTAAAACATCCCATAATTCATTAGGTTCCGTTCATATGTCAATTTTTAAATAACATTTATTTTTATTGAAAATCTTGTCAGCATCAACAAAAGTAAATTTAAATAAAAGTTTCACAATTCTTCTAAGAATTAATTTTAAACCACCGAAGGTAAATCTGAGAAAGATTGAAATAAGTACTCAGTGCCCGGATAAAATTTTAACCAAATGTTAAATAATTTTTTTATTATTTTAAAACAATTTTATATTTAAACTAGGATGTATATACTAGCAAATAACAAATAAGTATTGCTGGCATGTTACCATTGTTAAACAGGTTGTTATGGTTTGATGATTTTAGAAGAAAATGGTTTATTTTTACTATTTTTAAACTACTTCTTAGATAATTTAAAAAAATTAGGACTGAAATTGACATGACCTTAATCTACTTTCCAAAATATATTATTTGTCTTGTGGAACTATATTGTAATTTTCAATTCCGAACTGGAAATTGGAGTTGAATATTTAAAGAACACTAATAGGCGTGTATCGACCTGTGTGAACACCTTATATCATGTGTCATTGTCCTCCTTCCTTCTCTACGCTGGTATGACCAATTATGCGAGCGAGACAACCCCTACCTGCACAGTTCATGACTTCACAAGTACTGACCCGCCGCCTCCGTAGCAGAGCCCGGCGCCGACGGGCCAGATTAATCCTGCAGATTTAATACCAGTTGTGTTTGACTACGGGCTCCGCTGGTGGGGGGTTGATAAGGAGGTGACGCCTCCGGGAGTTTGGGTCAGGGAAGATCCGATAACTTCTCCTCTCCCGACACACCCGTCATCACCCTTCCCCGAGATCTCGGCCGATTCCCGGAACCCTGGCCTTCGTTCCCGGCGTAGCTGCAGGAAACCACGGACGAATTTTGAGGGGTGGTGGCGGAGGGGGGTCTTTTGTTCCCGGCACAATTATGGCGCAACTCCGGCTAGCGGTTGGCAGAAACGCCCTCCCCCCCCCCCCTTTTCCAAAACCTTGCCCAACAGCCCCGCGGCATCAATGAAACATAATCGTATTACGGCCTCAGGGCCCGAAGAAACATAATGGGAGGGGAAAGACGTCTCGCTGTGGGCCTCCCGCGTGTACAATGAGCCGCCGGCCTATAACCAGGGCAGCGCACTCTGTAAGGGTGGTAGGTGGCAGAGGGGAGGGTCTGACTGGAAATTATAAGCCCCTTTAGACCAGACCATGCGGACAACCCGCTCTGAAGCGCTGGACGCCCCGGCAAACAATGCGCCGTCTCCTGCCGCGCTGCCTTCGGGCGTGAGAGGAAGATACCAGTTGCTCGACTACCTTGCCTAGTGCCACCATGCTTATTCCTGTTTCCAGGCTGGCTTCCTTGACCGCTCGCTCAGTGTAACCATGCTGGCTCCCTGACCAGCCAACTCTGTCTCGTGTTGTTTGCTGGTTCCCATTACCAGCTGTCTCATTGTAACCAATCAGTCCCATGTGTTCATGACAGCTTCCCTCTCCTGGCCCCTAAGTGCAACCATGCCATCTCTAGTTGTATCGCAGGCTTCCAGGGCAATCTCTCTATGTGTACCCTCGCCATAGCATGTTGCTTAAACTGTTTATTTTGCCAGGTCAACCAGGGTAACTGCAATGTGTTTTGTGGGTTAGATGACTTTCTGGGCCAGCTTGTTCAGTACAATAAAACTGTCCCATGTTGCCCAGGTTGCATTGTTGTCCAGCTTGCTCAGTTTAAACATGCAGTCTCTTGTTGGCTCTTAGACTTACTGTAAAAGCCCCCTCAGTGTAACCACACCATCTCACTTTTTCTCACTAGTTTATATAGGTTATATTTGATAGTTATGTGTATAAAATTTTTATTAAAAAAATTAATTTAAAATTGAAACTATAAAATTGCTTCTAAAAGATGTTTCAAATCACCATAGCACAATGTATTCTATAGCCACTTGATAAGCCAGTTAGTAAATACAATTTAAGTTAAAATAGTTTTAAGATTGAGAATATAATGTGCCACTGCACAGCTGTTGTGAGGCATTTGCTCAAATTTAAATAATCTTTTCTGTTCATTTTTCTTTATGGCAAACTCTATGCCATATTGTACCTATTTTAGGTTAATATTTTTTTCCTGGTTAGTTTCTTTATATGTCCTATAAACAAAGTAAGTTTCATATGTGTTGAATTTTAAATTGTCATTTATATACTGTCAACTACTTCATATAATTTTTTTTCAACCCAAACAGTTCAACAAATTATGGACAATATTGTGAATGGCCTCAATATTTTAAAAGAAATGTAAAGACTACAATAACTTAATTTTTTCCCTAAAGTAATAAGTAATAATTGTTTTGAAGAAATCTGTTTTAGTGCACCCACGTGCAAGAAATTTTATATTATCATGTACATCCAGCTACTGTCATATATGATCACGTTCTTTATTTCGAAATGTCGGTTTGATTTTCCTTTCCTTCTGGTTAGCCATCATGTGATTACGTATATTTTATAGTGCGAAGAAATCCATCGTATTTTATGTTGTAACAAGAACTTTCTTACCGCTTCTTGGGTGAGTGTTGTGCCTGATTTCACAAGGATTAGATAAAATAATTAATATTTGGCCGATATCATCTTATTTTAATTTTTTTCTAACAGCGGTTCCACAAGTCGGTGTTGCGAGATCCCAGCCATGCTGTTAAACTTGTCTGTGTTCTGAAGTGGGAGTGAGTAATTGTCTCTCCTTATTGGCGCCAATGGGATCCTTCAGGAATTGTTCGGGATTTTTCAGGAAAACCACTCACAATATTTTTATTTGTTTGAATAATTGTCCCACATATGTAAATCTCTTGGAAAATGTTCAACCAAAGAACCGATATTCCAATGTTTAAAATTATTATTTATAACTACATACGCGTAAATTTTCACGTAATTAATATTTAATATCATTTTCCGTTTGAGGAATTCCATAAATTATGGGGAAAATATGAAGATTAACGTTTGTAGTAAAATATAATACTTATGCAATGTTTATAATTTTGTTTGTTACTCTAATTAAAATGATAAGGGACTGATGTAGGTAGTGTTAACTGTTTCCATTTTTAACTTAAATTCTGAGTACCTTGATTACAACTTCGTTATGTTTTCTTAATTGAAATTCAGTGAATCTCAGTCCAACATACTTCTTTTTTATTAATTTAAATTCCTTTTTTTTTTTTTTTTATGAAATTCGGTGTTTCAGTCAGGACATTCTGTTCCTCATACATTTTGTTTTTACCCCACACTGCAAGATGTCATGACCTTGAGCCTCTTTCCTTCGGGCTTCCCTGACACATCTCTCTATGAGGTTATCTCAACCCGAACCAAAAGGGAATGTGGCAAAACACTAACAGAAAATTTTCAAATCGCAAAGAACATTTTACGTGATTCTGATCCTGTATCTTCATATGTAGTTCTTTTAAAAAAAAAAAAACTTTGCTGGGTCCATTGTAGAGCCAAAAGACTTACTGGTGTACTTTAGGGTCTCCTGCTATTTTCCACGTGACATACGTTATTCAAAAGACACCGAAGCGGAAAAATTTGTTAAATATACATGAGCGACCGGGGAAGGAGTTCTCTTGACGCAGCGGCGGCGAAAGGAAGAGAGTTAGAGTTCAAGAGGTGGCATTTATTCGGGTAGCTTTGAGACTTGCGGAGCTAGGAGGGTGGAAGTGGGTGGGGCGAGCTCGCTAATCACGTTGTTAATGCGGGCGTGTTTTTTTTTTTTTTTTTTTTCTTTTTGACGTGACCCCGGGCGCTGGGCCCTGCGGAGGAGAAGCGCACCCTCTTCTGGTGTTCCGCACCGAACATGCTCTCTATAACCTCCCCTCCTACAACCGCGCCAACATCCAGAGAAGTCTTGCCGCCCGGAGCGGGCGCCCACACTTTTCTTCATCCCCGACTGCGGCTCGGAATTTCATTCCCCGCTCGCGAGGGCAAGAGGCCCCGGCTAACAATGGCGCCTCGCACGGCCGCCGGCTGCCCCGGGCTTGTAATAGGCATTCCGGGACATGCGGCCGGGGTTTCCACTCCCCCCCCCCCCTTCTTCAGTCTTTTCAGGAGCGCCGTGCTTGGCTCCGCGGACGAGTGGAGCGGGAAGTATTCTTTTCCCCTCGCTAATTGGCATTTCCGACCACCGCGCTGCCGCCAGCTCCCTCATCCTCGCTCCAGGGCCGGCCAGATAACTTGCAGGCGTGCCAACTTCCCCCAACCAACCTCCCGCAGCAGATTCCCCCTACGCATTAATTATAAATCGGGCGGGAGTTCTTTGATGTCTTGTTTCGGCTGCTACTACCCAGACCACTGCGCAAGAGGGGTTCTCTTTATTTCCCTTCCGGACGCACAACGAGACACAGAACCGGGGATAACATTTGAAAAGAAACACTGCCGGGTTCAAAGCTTCCGTTTGTGTACACAAATCGCTTGGTTCTTTCAACCATACGGAGGGAAAAATAATTAAATGCAGTAAAAATTATTTTCCTTTCTTTTAAATTTTAGGATTCGTTTTAGGTAATATTTGAGCTGTTATTGCTGTTTTACGTAACCCACAGTTCTAAAACTCTTGACATGAGATCTTTACAACTGTTCCACACAACCTGTAGATTGCCAAGTTTTTAATGTTCTCTTTCCACTTTATTTATTTTTAAAATATTTTTGTTTTTGGTTTTAAAACGGTGGCTTGTTTTTATCATCATTAGGACAGCATGTTTAAAAAAAGAGTTAAGTGGTTATTGCTTACATAAATAAAAAATGTGCCGATAGAATAAATATTAAAAATAGTTCTGAATATTAATATACAGTTTTCAAAGCAACAAAAAAATACATATTTTCGTTAGCTTTCTGAAATTAAATCAAGTGAATGAAACAGTTTTATACAAAAGGCTAATTAATATATGTTTTAAATTTCACTTTGCAATATTATTACAACGAATAGTGATCAAAATAAGAATTTCGTATCCTAAACACTGACAATATGAAAGGAAATGTTTCTTTTAAGTTTTATACTTTTTTCAGATCAGTAATTATAAATTATGTTAAAATTCTTTATAACATGTTCAGTCATAGCGTATTCTAAAAAATATCAAATGTAAACTTTGAATGTTTAATTGACTACCTAAGAAAATTGACTGCAAAGAAGGAGTTTTAATAAACTGTCAATGTAAGATAAAATTACCTCACATTTGTTTAAATATTGTATTAAATTTAATTTTTCGGAATTTTTGACGATTAATAATGACCGAAGAAAATAGTGAAATGTCTTAAAAACATATCATTTCCGCATGCATTCAAAATTTTACTGCACAACTGACAGTAAATAGTTATTTCTTATTGAGACAGAAATTAATTAAATTTATTTTCTTCAAACAATGTCCTTTAAATATATTGTTATACGCTATAAGATATCCGGGTGAAAGGTGTAAACACACTACAGGCAACACAACAGTTAATGACCACAATAACACACTGGCAGTTAAATAATTATATGAAAATTATTTGAATTGGGAGGAATAGAACATACAATACGCAGGTAGAGAATAGTTTAAAAAAATATGGTAACTGGAAGACTGTCTGTACTGAATTTAATAGTATGATCTACGTGAACAGTGACTCTTAGCCACAGAAACAGATTAGCACATTAGCGAACCATATAAGGCACGTAGAATTATATTCTATACAAGTTCAATGTGCCAGGAGAATAAATAATAATAATAATAAATATTTAATAAAATGTTTTTCAAATCTTTGTCTATACAATTATGAAGTTTGGTATATCCCTTTAACATATGTTAGGACAGAACGGGATATTCAGCAAAAGTTTAAAAGTAATTGTTCTGAATATAATAATGAATAATAATTTCGTTGGAAAAAAATTTCTTTAAAAGTCGACCCTATCATTAATTATTTACTAAATCATTTTTCTGTCATCTGGATTTTCAGAGTAGATTTCCAAAGTCTTATCAAAAGGACCACGCGTTTTGTTGCGTGGTGGGTTGCTGTCATAACTTATAAACACACAACATAGATACACATAAGTCAGAAACATACAGGATCGAATTTTATAAGTTCTGTCAGTTCTAAGTTGTGACTTTCTAAGTTATGAAATTTCAAAGTTCTGTGGTTCGGCGTCGTGTGTTTCTGAGTTATGTGTTTCTAAGTAATGACAGTTCTAAGTTGTATGTTTCTTAGTTCTGATAGTTCTATGTTATCACTTTCTAAGTTATGGCGTTTCTAAGTGTTGTGGTTCAGCTTTGTGTGTTTAAAATTTACGTTTTTCTAAGTTACAACAGTTTTAAGTTGTGTGTTTCTAAGTTGTGATAGTTATAAATTATGACCTTCTGAGTTACGATGTTTCTTAGTTGCGTGTTTCGGCATTTTGTGTTTCTAAGTTACTTGTTTCTAAGTTATGATCTTTTTAACTTATGATAGTTCTGAAATACGTGGATTTTTTGAGAATTTTAAATTATGACAGTTCTAAGTTGTGTTTCGAAGTTATTAGTGGATCCCTTGCGGTGTTACCGTTATTAAGTTCATTGAATTATTAAAAATAATTTCCAGGTTTGAAATGTAACAAAAATTACATATTTTAATTCAAAATTTCTATTTTTTTAAACTAGAAATATCAGTCTGGCCAGGGGTTATAACACATAACCATATTTCGCTTGGCATAGGTATAAAATTGATCTAGCTTTCTGTAACAATAGCTGATTACAGTTTACCCCGGCTACCCGTTTTAAATACTGATTTTAACAAAATTGGATCAAATTCGGTGCAATACTGTATTAGCTAGTATACATATATTAAGCTTTTCTTAGGGCGATACAAATTCTACATATGCCTAGTTATTGTTGAGCTGTATAGATCACACCTTCACTCCCACGCAACAGGACAATGTGGATATCGGCTTGAAAAACGAACTAGGTTCTTTGAGTTCAAAACTATAAAAATTAAAACATTTAACCTTCAACCAACGATATGACGCTATAACGATAAACACAAATATTTCTTCGCATCACCACCACAATTATTTTCAATATATTAAACAGTCCAAATAGTTTCTAGTCATTAATAATTAATATTATCTTGTAACTTTCTTTCCATAAGAAGTGACGTTTTGGACCACGGAGCGTAGCATTAAAAACAAAACGATATACTTATTTATTAATGTTTTAAATAAAAATAAACAAAATTGAATAAATAAATGATACAAAATTCTCTTAATAATACTTAATATTATGAACGTAAAAATTGTATGTGTGTTTATGTTACTACTCGGTTCCTTAACTGATAAACGGATTTTCATTGTATTTCTTATAGAGTTTCTTTAGCTCCTGGAATACACTATACGGTACTTTTCCTCCCGGAAACATTTATAGTTCATGTGGGATAGTAAGCAAACTTTATTATACAATATACGAAGTATGTTCAAAAAGTAACGGAAATATTGTAATTTCGCAGGTTGTATTTGTCCGATTCACGACATTTTTTATTCGTTTTTGTGTTGTCAAACATGTCTGAAATGTATCAGTACATTGATAGCCATAGTGGATGTTAAGTTTGTTGTCAGCTGTAAAAGGTTAAATGTGTTAGGTACAATCGACGATTTGTTAATTTTATTTATTTGTTTAAAAAAAATGATCAGAGAATTTCCATTAATGGAATGGAATGGAATGTAATTAAATGGAGCAATGTTTTGGAAATGTTAAATATTGTTTTTTACATCAGGAAAACGCAACTTCAGACCATGGCTCAGGAGTCCGAGAAGCAAACGCCTGTCACGCGCCAGCAAGTGCGGCTACCAGCAGAGCGCCTGCGTGCGGCGGGAAGTGGCCAACCAGGCGTCCGGCCTCAGACTCAACACACTTACCCCGAGTGAAACCGGGGTAGATTGGTTTTAACAGTCATTAATCGTCAAAACAAGAAGTCGTCAATTTAACAATAAGTTTTTTAAATGATTCGTGCAAAGCGGTATTTTGATTTATTACATTTTCTCGGACATACGCATTTAACTTTAGATGTAAAAATCTGAGAAAGAATAACGTTCATGATATTATTTAATAAAATTACTCTGACGTCTACCAGTTTCCTATATTCAACCTCAAAATGGGTGAAAAGGTGGTCGGTTATGTTTTATTATAAAAATTATTTCTTTGAAGATAGTCAAGCAGGGGGTAAGTTATGCGGTATACCTCATTTATAAACAAAATTTAAAAACTCTTTTTACTGCTCACTGAGGTTCTACTTTTTAAAGGGTAAAAGAAAAGAAAAAATATTTAATAACAAAAAAAACGATATTTTTGATAGAATTAAAATTAACTAAATATATTGGCAATAAATAATAAATTTAATTTAAAATAATATAATCTACAGATCCATAAGTATTGGCAATATAAATTTTACTCAAGATAATTGTAAATTTTAAAAATATTTTTAGTTTTCAAACATGCCATGAAAAACGTGATAAGAACGATTGTTTTTTGTTCACGGATGTCACCGTATTTCCTAAATGATCTTAATTTTTTGCATAGGCATCCCTATGAGGAAAGAGTAGATGGATGAAATGTTTGGAAATTTGGTTTTAAGTTATACTAAGCATATCTTAGAATCCAAAAATATGTTTGCAAAGAAATTTTTAATGCTTGACTCTGTATCTCAAAGAAATTTGCTATTGTAAAAAATATATTAAAAATAATATAGGCATCTCTAATAAGATATAATTATTTAAATGTTTTAAGGATAGCTATATACAAAATAAATTATAGTGTAAATGACCGCATATTTTTAATTAAAATGAGATTGGTACGTGTTAAAAAAATTTCAAATGTAAAACTCATTAAATTAAAGAGGGGTGATTTCATCAAGTAAAATAAATTTTCGAACATACTTAAAGAAGAGTTACTAAAACAGATTATTATTCTGTAATAAAAATTGGAAAGGCTTACGCATAACCACAGCGTAAAATATATTTTTTTAAAAGATTTTGTTGTGAATTAAATCTTTTATACGCACGACAATTTTTGACATTGTTTATTTTCTCAAGTAAAACATTCTCGAATTAATCACTTATTTATATTACAATGGTAAAGTTTTAGCAATACCCTGAGATTGTGTTAGCAAACCCACGGTTAATTAGCTATTTTGTGTGTAGTATATAAAAACATATATATATATACATAGAGAAAGAAAGAATAAATCCCCCTATTTCATTGATTGCGCGTTCTTCGTATCTATAGCAACGGATATTGCACTTTTGAAGCCTTCTGCATTTCCATGGTAACGGGCATTGCATCGTTTGATTTTTTTTCCATCCGAGGCGGGGCTGTGGCATACGCGAGGAGCAGAGCGACACACTGCCGTGGTGAAGCACGGGGACTTCAGCTGGTGTTTGTGTATTTCAGGACGTCTCTGTGCGCGCAGCATACTGCGCACATGTTGCACAATATTATTATTATTATATTAACTTGGCTACCCCCTTAAAAGGAAAGAAAGTTAAGTATGATTTCATCAGAATAAAATATCTCCCCGAATACTTTCAAACGGAACGTACGCAAATCATTTTACGTAAGTTAATAAATATTTAAACAACTTTACAAATTACCAAATTTTAAATAATATTTATTTTGTAATATATGCCTCTGTAACAACGTCTGGAAATGCGTACATATTTTCTTAAAATGGCACAATATCAGCAATTTCCTGAAAATGCCACCAGCAAAGCCGCGGGTTACATATATGTTCGAAATATTTTTAATCAAATATTATTAATATCAAATACCTATTAACTAAATATGATGAAATTTTTAAATGCATTTAAGTATTAGGTACCAATTTTGTAACTTAGTTAAACAAATAATATGAATTTTTTTTAATTTTAATCTAAGAATAAAAATTATATTGAGGCCAATGCGCCACTCTTTAATAATAACCTTCGACATGCCAATGGACACTAGTTTTCTCGAAGTTGAGAGTGAAGAAATGTCACAGAAACTTTAACTCAGTTCAATTACGTAACCACTTTTTTTTCCCATCCGTAGATAATCAGGAAAGCGATCAGGAAAGCGATCTCCTTCTTCATTCTAAAACAATAGATCAGCTTGTTTAAGGAAAAAACACGGAGGACGCTTCACCAACAAAAAAAAACTACTTATAATGTCTCTGAATCCTCTCGCAGCTAATTACCGACGGGCAAAAAGTGGCCACGGAAAAGGCCCAGAGCGGCTCGTCATGGCGAGAACACGAGATGCAAACGAGGAGGGCTTCACCAGCGCCGGCGGTGTCGAGGTGTTTTTGTTCGCCAGCCGTTATTATGGATTATCGCCTCGCCTTTCCCCTCTTCCCTTGCCAACCCCGTGCTTCGCTCGGCGTCTTCCATTAATCAGTTCCTCCCCACATTGTCCGAGGACGAGGGGTGGAGGACGGGAGGAGAAATGGAGACAACGCGGAATGGCGTTCGACGTGGAGGAGAGGAAAGTTTCCTTCTTTCGGAGACTTGTCACGGTCTCCAACACTTCCGCGCACCCTCGCGTGTAGCAGCGCAGACTCCCTCTGCGAGAGGAGGGACGTGTGTAAAATGGATTAAGTCACCCCCCGCAACCCTCTCTCCCCACCGATTCCAATTTCAAACTCCAACTCGCGCCTCTCCCTTTCGCGTCCCTTGGCAACTGGGGGCGAGGGGACAGCCCTGTCGTGGGACTGCTGGAAGGATGAAACACTTTGAACTGCAGCAGTTGCCACCCCTGCAACACCCCCTCCCCCACCACTTTCCCCTCGCAATCCCTTTTTTCCAAACAAACCCCTCACCCGCTAAGCCCATTGTCTAGTCGCCAACTATTGTGTGTCGGCACGAGCCATCAAAGCCTTGTTACTGTCGCCAGTTCTTCACGGGAGGAAAGTCATTAGTCAACATTTACATAGTATCGCCCATGTGCATTCCGCTCTGCGGCTGAAAGGAGGGGGGTTTACAGACGGAAATGGCTTGTTTCGGGGAAACGTATTTATCAAAGAAATAAAATTATTAAATTTTATCAATGGTTGCTTCTACAGAAGTACCAACTTGCCACCTGTTCTTATTCGTTTATGGATCAACACAACACGTTGGTTTGAAAACATAACATATAAGATTAAATATAACAATATAACATTAAATATAAAATTGTTATTTACGCTAAAATCATACAATTATAATTGAATTTATTTGTTTGCATAGAAACATTATCATACTGTTGCATTAATGAAAAATGTTTTAGTGAATATTTTTGGAACAACTTGTAAGTATACAGGTCTGTAGTAAATGTTTGAATTTCTGTCCTAAGATTTTATATTGGTATCTTAAATATTCGCACATATTGGAATAATTTAGCCATTTTCAGTTACATGACTACTAAGGTTAATTTATAATTTTAAGCTCTGTGGCTATATTGTATTTTATTTTGTTTCAGTATTTTTGTTTTAAAAAATTATAAAAATATGTATTAATAAAAACTGTATTTTACAAATTCCAATTAAATAATAAGTATTATTTATGTTTTTAAATTTTGATAATCACCAATAATACAAAATTTTACTAGATAAACCTTGTTTAACTTATAGATAGATTATAAATAATATTTTTTAAATCATAAAACAACATCATTGCAACGAGAACACTGACTTAACACCACAATACTTCCGGGCAGAGGAACTGGTAAGGTCGTGAATTCGTATTATATTAGTTTAGCCTGAGCTACGTTGACTAATGTTTTTGCAATTGAAACTGTGCCCACAGTATTATGTTAAAAAAAAAATTAATACTATGATTAAAAACATTTAAGATTAGTACAAAAATCAGACATTTTTCAATAATTACTTGCCAATAAGTGGTAATAGTAAACTGAGTTTTTAATTCCAATCATTTATTTTAGAAGGCAAGGAAACAAATTGATTATTCTATTAAAAATACACATTATCAAATACTTTTGTAACGCATAAAAGAAGCTTGTGCAAGTGATTTAAACAGTTCACTAGCATGTTTTACGCTTGTTTTAAAGTTAATAGCATGTCCTTAAGATTGCCAACTGTTGGAAAACTTTGGCAAGAAGACGCAGAAGAACGCGGTTATTTAGGGTGTCCGTGAACGCAGCACTATTCAAACCGAAATAATACTATGCACTCACTTTTTTTTATTGTCTACTAACGATAGGTGTATGAGGTACTTACTTAAAAATTAAACTTCGTTTGTAAAAAAAGTCTCCCTCAATGTTCTTTGTTTCTTCGGATTAAGATTAAAAACATTAACTTTGAAATAGGTTAATATGTTTCAATAACAAATAACAGTTATTCTAAGGTACTAGGCCATTGTAAGTATCTTATTGGCTCGGCCCGAAAGCAGTTTTACCGGCTTCACCTCCCCACGTGAGATCCTGTCTCATATACATATAAAAATCATTCCTAAAAAATTGTATTTGTTATTCAAGTAAAACTATTTGTTAATACTCTATCGTCATTCAAAAGTCAGTTTATTAATATTAAAGTTTGGCAAGTAGTTCTTCAAAAATTGCAGATGTATGTACTAAATGTATATATATATATATATATATATATATATAATAATAACCACAGTTTAAAAAAGCTGAACATTATATACAGAAATAATTCTTTAAAAACTAGCTGCCTGATATCATATATGGCCAATTTTGTTTGTAATAAAGAATCGTTATGCATATTCTTGAAAGGTTTTATATTAGATTAAAATAAAATGATGGTAAATTCATTTACTAAATTTAGATCAAATCAACACATTAAAAAATAAATGCTTAAATGTAAAATAATATGTAAATTCTTATCTAACATAAAGGTTTACACAACGTCAATTTTTAAATTTTTTATCTGATTTTTTTTATTTATAATTTTTATTGTAAAAATTTTAAAGATTTTAATACCTGTTGAACCCAGAATGATATACAATTAATAAACTTTAGAAGATAATCTAGATGTAAAAAAAATCTTTAAATATATTTATGTATTGAAACTGTTCAATTATTACTATGTCACTATTCAAACGTGAATAATTTATCAAAGCGTTGTAAGAAATAATAAATTGAACACTTCTATAACTCGTTTTATGTCTTATAAATGCAAATTATTTTATTTTATTTTATTTTAATACGCGGAAAAAATGGTTCCTAATAAAGATCATTTGCACATTTACCCATAACATTCTGAATGCTATAAATCTAAGCACTTTTTCTCATGCATATTTAAGATACTGTACGTTTTGTAGATACAATCGCTGAGTTATAAAATGTTCTCTTTTAGCAAGGGTGTGCAAGATAAATTAAGGTTATTCCAGGGACCCCTCACATTTCTTTGCATTATTCACAGACGTACATTTCGTATTGTGTTAGATGAACTAGCAACAAAAAATTTAAATGATTACCGTCTCTGTTTATTCCTCCTCCTTTTGAATACATCTGCAGCTGTATTAACCTTTTTTTATTTAAATGATTTGTTTATAAAGATTTTAAGGACAATATTACATGATCTGTAGTTGTTTACATCTATGAGACCTTATAAAAATATGGGTTTGCTAATGAAATAGAGGAGAAGAACAAGTATAATTATACATGTTGTAATATCACAGTGCTGCAGAGTACTGAAACCTTGCTGATTAAGTTTTTTTTTACGTTTGCGTTACCGTCGCCTAGCGACCACGATGTCAATAAGCGCTCTATTTACATTCTCAGGATGTTAGTTTACAAAATGTGTTTTGTTTTAAAACCGTATTTAACGACTTTTGAGAGACGTTGACACTATGAATTTTATTTAAATTGTTATTTTATGAACATTTCCACTCGTTGGATTCAGTTTCGCTTTGATTTCTCTGGCGGTGCTTCGTGATTGGCTGAGGCTTGCCGGCGCCTGGCGGCGAGGATGATGGGAAATGGAAGGTTTCCACCGCTTGGTCCAGTGAGACTGCCATCAGGAGGTCCTGGCGGCAGGGATAATTAAATTGTAATTCCCGTGTGCGGGCGCGATCGTGGTATTATGATGAACCGCGACATCGCCACTGACACTTTTGCGGTAAAAATCTTCGCGCAAATCCACCGCAAACGCCTACAATGAACTGATCTTTAAATGGTCCACCAGGTAGGCCATGATTAAAAGGTCCTTTTTCGCAAATCCTAGTTACGCCGAAGCATTTTAGGACCTATTGCATTACTGTAACAGTGTGACTTATTGTTAATCACGTGGCCAATAGTGCAAGTTAGTAAGTGTAAACTTTGTTTCATGCCCCATGGCTTCATTATTAATGATATTAACATATTAACAAACCTGAACATCTAAAGTCCAGTAGTACAGAGTGTACTGTTTTGTGTAATACCGATTCTGAAAGAGCTTGAAACTTTTAAAGATACCCTGAGATATTTATTTAGTTGAAAACTGTGGGATTTAAAATGAAAGATAAACTTTTGGTATCCAAATGTGCCCAACCTATTTGGAAATTTTATATTTTGCCTTTTTTGTTTTTTCTTAAACATTGTATTTTTTGAGAGAAATAAGATATTGGTCTTTGGCATAATTGAGATTATTTTTAACTAACAGCAATTAAAATATTGCATTTATTTTTTAACACTATTTTTGTTATCATTGCATGTTCTCCCCCCTCCCCCCCAATAGAGAGTCAGAGTGTTATTTAATTACTATCCACAGTTTAATGCATTTCATTTATTACACATTAAATAATTCTAGTATATACGTGTTGTTTACATATATCATCACAGAAGATTGGCATATGTTACCTTGCAGCATACTTTAATACCCTCACACACAGATAAGTTTGACATACTATATAAGTATTAGGTATATGAAAATATGTTCGGACGCAATGTATTTCTTATGGGGCTATGATTTTGGTGGTGGTGATAACTGGCTTGCTAATCGTTAGGATTCGGCCATCTTGGATACAAAACTCATCAAAATTCCTCAAAAATAACTCATAATGACTCAAAAGTCCTAGAAATTTCTCTATTTCGAGGTAAAATTTCCTTTTATGGGAAAAATTTTCCTTTTTATTCCTCAAAAATTCCAAAATTCAAAGTTCGGAATTCCTCAAAGACTCTTGCCTTTGAAAGAACCAAATTCATAAGGGTGGCTTAATATTTCTAAAAACAAGCCTCCCTAAGCGGCCGAGGCCATGACCTTGACTTTTACCATTGACGCGTAGTACCAATTTCTAATTATATATATTAAATAAAAATTTAGGTTTGCGAATTCTTTGACGACAGTTTGCAGTGCTGCTTTAAGCTTCATTACCTAAAATAAAGAGTAACATTGAAAATAAATTTAAAAAATACGATTTTTTTCCTTAAGAACTAGTATAGGTGTATTCGTTAGTGTGATAATAGTTTCCCAAATAAATACTTAAAGGGTTTTAACCTTTTTTTTGTAGTCTATTAAATTATTTTATAAAGTTTATACCTGAAACATATTTTTATTTATTACTCAAAATTGAATTATGACATTCATGCGCCTAACGAACGTTTATGTTTTTAATTTTAACGGTACGAAATAAATACAAATTTAAGAGTTGGTTTCATTTTTAGTCAATGCGCCATTTAAAAATTATCTGAGCGTGCAATCTGCGAAGTGGAAAATCTTCGTTGATGGAAACGTTTTATTATTATTATTTTTTAACGTTGCTTTGGAAACACTCGATGTGAAATGAAATTCGGGCGAATTAATCGCGTGTCCGGTCAACAAATTGAGGCGCGCGTCTGGGCGCCGGAGCGGAAACGGAACAGCAGGCGGGGGAGTGACGAATAGCGAGAAGGCTTGGAACGGAACCAGGCGGGAGACGGATGGATAGGGGGGGGGGGGGGAAGTTTGCGACGAGAAGAGCGCCCAGATCTGCGGGCTCTGATACGCGGAGGAAAAGAAATCGTTGGCCGGGAGTGAAAAGTAGCAGTCATTTCCCTTTTTTGGCCTTGACAAATGTTGGGGTGTAGGTGAGACATCGGCGACGAAGATTTCCCCTTCCGGATAAGTTCGGTTTGGACGAATAAACAGACTAAAACACATTATGTATCTCAACAGACAAAAAAAAATTGAGTTTAAATATGGAAGAAACTTTCATTATTTTCTCAAATTTATATTGTAATTTCTAACATTGTTATAAATGACCGATAAACTATCTTTTTCACAATAGCTAACAAATGCTTTCTCAAGAATACTTCTTAACTCATACAAATAACCTTAACACGTCAGCCAATAAAATATTTCATTTATTAATTGCATTTGTTAGCAAACACAGTGACCTCATGCGGTATCAAGTTAAAAAATCAATTCTTTGAAAACTCATCGCAATTGTTTAAATGTAGACAAGAATTAATGTAACTTAGCAAACCTAATTTTCACAAGTGAAGTTGTTGGCAACTGATATTTTCCTTGTGAAAGTTCAGAATTATTTTTATCCGCTAAATTTCCTCGTGATTTTAATTGATTAAAGATAAAAAAATACGTTATTTCCAAGAATATTATTTTGAAATTATAGTTTTGAATATTTATTCATTTAGTTTAAAATTGCAACCGGCCATTAAGTAACTCTCTCTGCACTACTTGATGTAAGCTTTTGGACATACGCCATTGCTAAGCAAAATGAGCCTGTTTGCTGTTGACCGGGGATTTCACTGTGAGTCCCCTAGGAATGACTCCCTTACTGCGACATTTACAGAGATAAGTCAAGTTGTTGGAACATTGTGATAGATCAATTATTTTCATTTCCAACTTCCTCAGAGAAATATGCACACCGGGTCCATTCAATTGTGACCGTGTATAGTCACGAGACGTTAATTTAAGATTCTACAACCAAAAATGTAAGGACTTGAAGAAGCTAACCTTTCATGTTGACGGGTAGGAATAAACTGACATATTGTGACGTCACGACTCATAGATAGGCTACGGCTGTGTGCGGCAAAGACAGTGCACTGTCACACAAAAACCATAGACAAAGTGGAGACTTCATTCCAACACAACATCGAATTCATTGTTACCAACTCCGGATTTAGAAGAAGAAGAATAAATCAAGAGTTGATGCTTGCAGTGGGAGTTGGGACTCTGATGGGGCTCGGCCTCACCATAGCAACGGCGTATGTCCAAAAAGCTTACATCAAGTCATGCACTCCCGTTGCACAAATCTTTCAAAGATGATCTCTCTGCGCTGCCTGACAGTGATCTAGTCACAACTGAAGTGCATACAACCACTCGAAGCTCGTGCGGAGGAATACAGACCCGGGCTTGCTGCAGCCTCCAGAGCTACAGGCGGGGGGGGGGGGGATGATGTCTCACTCGAGCTGTGGGACTCGCCTCGCCCCTCTGGTGTCTGGAGAGTTCTGCGCCACGAGAGAGGCGTGGGACGGCCGACAACTGTTGGCCAGGGGCCGCTTCCTCCCTTACAGCAGCGAGGACGCCTTCCTCTGGAGTATAATACACGTACCAGGAGCTAACCTCGGCTCGACAAAGGGTTATTGCTATATAACTGTCGGTTTCAAATTCCTGGCTCTGCTCGTGATTTGAAATAATATCTATCGTTAGTAATTATTAGAATCAATGATCCATTTAATAAATGTTAGCACTAGAGACCTGAAAAATTCGCGCATTCATTTCACGATAGGCTAGAATCCAAAACGTTTGCATTTTTGCTGCTTCGGTGATCGGGCCACAGTATATCTGAAGGAATTTGGGCCAATGAGAAAATGTAAACAATATAAGTAGCGAATCACAAGCATCCCAGTTAACAGGTGCTACGAGTCCGTAACCAACGAGCAGATGCAATTCGCCCGAGTGTATAGAGGATGAAGGAGTCTATCCTACAGGTCATTGAAATCGCGAATTTTTCCGGTCTCTAGTTAGCACCATCTTACGAATCACGCTACCAATATGGTTGCCATCCTGGTTATACTGAATCGAATCCACAGCAAGGAAGAGTTTTTAATGGCCCGAGATAATTAACACGCAAAGAAGTGTTTCAAAGGTTCTTCATTAAAAACAAAATTTTTGTCAAGAATGTTTTTTTCTTCATTATATATATCAGATATAATTTTCATTTGCACAAAATAAAAGAAGTTGAATTTTTTATAAATGTGTCGTGTATATTATTGAAGTGTATGTTAAATTAATAATTTTTCAACGGACACTTTAGACACCTTACAAACTAACAAGATTCCAATAACGTTATTAATTATATTTTAAGCTATCATTGTGGTAGCTTCTCACCCTTTTAGTAAGTGTTGAAATATTGCATACATATAGAGAACCTCTAAGAATACAATATTTTGAACAGATAAGGTAAGAGGTTAAAAAAAAAAAAAAAAAAAAAAAAAACATGATTTTCCAGCTATGGGTAAAAACCATGCTTTTTGCGTATCCATGAGGTTGGGGCATCGTGGAAAGAAAGGGGTGGAGGGTCCTTAAGGCCATTAAGTTTCAAAAATTTTGAAATTAAATTATTTGTGTTTTAGAGTGTTTCTGAGGTCAAGTGAAATAATTAAGCAATCATATGTAGAAACATCGAGAACGTGACCAACAGCTTGAAAAGCATTCATTCAAGTGCATGCATTTCAAATTTTTGATGAACAAGATACAATAAATTCAGGTCGAACAAGAAGACTTGCCCTATATATTTATGGATAACAAGCAGTTCCAAATGGCACGAAAAGCCATTATTGTATATCAGAGACGGTTATTCAATTTGATTACAGATTGTGTCAAGAACCAACTTAATGGAGAAAAACAACAAGATAAAATAAGCAATGACTAATTTTAAGATCATTGTAACAAATAAAAAATTTAATCACTCATATTTAGTATTTTTAATTTGTTTGAATTCTTTATATACAATATTTTATTTTATTTTGAGAATAAAATATTAAAGTTTAAAAATCGCACTTATCGTTGAATAATATAAAAATTACAAAATAAATGTAAATTTGCATTTTTGTCCAAAAGGCAAATAATACACCAAAACTCTGTTGAACTAAAAGCGTGGTGTGGTTGAAATCATTTGCCTTAAAATTTCTATCACTTTTTATAGTATATAGTCATTACGAAAATTTTAGGATACAGCCATTACGAAAATGAAAGAAGAGAGCACCCAACGCTTTTAGTTATACATAAATATGGTTCATTATTAGGCTGTTGGACAAACACACTTAAATTAATTTTTTTAGTAGTGTACCTATAATAGTTCCTCCTAGAACTGGGTTCTGGGTGTGGTGCCGGTGCCGGGATCTATTTTCGAATAAACAAACTTTACATATATTGTTTCCTGTATGTCGTTTATTGAGGGGTAAAGTAAAATGGAGCGAGACGGATTTTATTTCATTTAATGATAACAATAGCAAGGCAACACATCATTAATTTTAAAACTGCTTCAAAACGCTTTAATTTATATCATAGACCCTTTTTTTTCATCAATCTAAAAGGTGACTACCAGTAGCCAATCAAGAAAAAAAACAAATTGTAGGAAGGTGTAAAAAGCGTTAATATCATATAATTGGGCCCAGTACCACCGCCAGCTGTGAAGGAGTGAATAGTGTCGTAAGCCTTGGCTGGATGCG
Source organism: Bacillus rossius redtenbacheri (assembly GCF_032445375.1). NCBI lineage: Eukaryota > Metazoa > Arthropoda > Insecta > Phasmatodea > Bacillidae > Bacillus > Bacillus rossius. The sequence goes on along the minus strand of NC_086339.1, from coordinate 39,781,497 downwards.
CAGACAGCAGACGCCCCACGCCTGTATTGTCTGTGTTCCGAACTATGGTCGGTACCCTCCACCTGTCCTCCCAAGTATGCGCCCTTTAGGGTAGATTTGGAGTCGGCTTACAGATAGATTTTTTTATACATTCCAGAAAAATAGTTATATTGAGACAAAGATGTCAAGGGATTACTCCCCCGTTTGATCGGGAAGGTGTTACAGCTTCAGCCATGACCACCTTAGCCCCCCGCCTCACTCAGCTAACCAGACAGTTGGCTGTGTCCTTAGCCCTATGAAATCAGCACTGCTGGCGCCTACCCCGATTTACCACATCACACTGGGACCCCTCAATCACCCAGTGAACCCGTGGTCCGGTGGAGGACTATTAATCCTCTCCTAGCTGTCCAGGCTAGTACCGGAGCTGTGCCGTCGCTCACCACGTCGACTCCGCACAGGGCTAGGGAACCCTTGGAGTCGGAGCACCAACACCAAGTACGAGTCCCGCCCGATCAGGATCCTGGGGCTGTGTTGACTAGGAGCTCCCCCTGCGAGCAGACACAGACCCACGCACAGAAGCCTAAGATGTACATCAAGTTCTGTCCCTGCCCGAACACGCTCGAATATTCACCTTCGGCCAACCTCGGGATTTGTTTTATTTTTGCGCAGGAAAAAATGAATTCAATATTAAAAGTGGTCGGTTTGGTTAGCTATATTAAAACACTTTAAAACACTATGGACGGTTAGTTAGGTTAGTTATAGCTACATTAAAATAAATAGAGAAATATAAACATATATAAATAAACCCGAGGTTGGCCGAAGGTGAATATTCGGGCGTGTTCGGGCAGGGACAGTACTTGATGTACATCTTAGGCTTCCCGAGCCACGCAACGCGCGGGAGTGCGACGGACAGGCTTGCCACCCCCGCGGTGACGTATGAAGTGCAACTACCTAGGGGAGGGCGCGCGACACCGCCAGGGGTTGGCAGCGCCGAACCAATCACCTGGTGCCCCCCTCTACCCCAGGCAGAGAGAGGGCTGGTTCACGCTCCACTACACCCGCCCTTTTAGCGCCAGGTGTACCTACATGCCACAGCGCTGCAGGACTCTTCTTGGCAGTAAGGCGTGATAATCATGATTAAAATACGTTTATTCTCTAATCGCACGGTAGTTGCTCACTACCAGTTCTTTTTATCTATAACCATACAACATATTTGCTCTGCATCGATTTATAAAGTATTTAAGATACTTGAAAGAAACCAAACAAAGTGTAACCAATAAAAGAACTAATCACAATAATTCAATAATTAAAAAAAAAAATACAGCGACTGACTTTTACAGATTAAAAGGGTAAATTAAAATGGAAATAAATCAGTAAAATCAGAAAAGCCAAAATAAAATAATATAAATGTGGCCTGGTGGCCACAACATGCTCTAGATGTTAAAATACAGATAAATTATTTAAACTTATCTTCGTCGTAACCTACAGAGTCCTTACTACGGCAAGTGCCTGATTACTATTGTGACTTCAATGTGTGTCCTAGTGTAAGATAAGAAAAGAGAGAGATGTGATGAGAGAGAGATGATTTTTATTGAACTTGTAATTGATGTGAAAATTATATTAGATAATTTGTACTACTGAATATAAGAAGACACTTTAATTTTACTTTTGCCATGATAAGTCAGTTTTCCTTGCAGAAGGTCTTTAATATATGTACAAATTTTCGTCTCGTTTACGTTTCTTTTAATATATTTTTTGTGAAAAAGTATGTTTATATTGCCCAATGGTTGTATCAAAACTACAATATAGTACATATTGTCATTCCTTTTTCCCTATGAATGGTTTTCTTGTCAAGTATTCAATGTGACTACCCCAGTAGAGGAAACCCACGCTTCTGAATGAAAGCATGTTTTATTTCAGAACTGCTTGTTGTCATCAGGGACGTACAGTCTGTTGTTGAACACAAAATGAACGCACGGGGAGTGGAAGAACATTTGTGTTGTGACTACCACTGAGGTTCCATACGTGCGGGTATTTGAGCGTGGGCCTCCCTTAGCTAGACCTGACGTGGTGGGCATGTGCGGAGGAGGAGGGGGGGGCGCCGCCATTGTGAGCGTGTCATTGTGAGCGTGTCATTGTGTCGCCGCGGCGGTCGACAAAGGACGCGCGCCGGTGACGCGGGGAAATGTGTTTTGCAGATGTCGAGAGCGGGCGCTATTCTTCCTCCTCAGGTTGGTACCCGTGACAGTAGGGCTCGACTGGCAGTTTCGCTTGGAGCGGGGAATGTCAGCTACTGACCACGCGATTGGCTCTTACTTCTAGCGCCACTTCCTAAAAATTAAAAAAAAAAAAACATATATTATTTTATACTTTTCGTTTGAATTTATTTAATGTTGATTACTAATGGAGTTTGTTCTTAAAAAATACATTATTTACATCCAAACATATAAGGCTTTTATCTCTCGTTGAAACTCCTGACTTTAATTGTTAACATTTAAAATTAATAAGAACACAGAAAGCCAAAACAGCTTCCTCATTGGTAAAAGAGTAATAACACACACGTGAAAATCGCAATACAAAATTATATCGTTGAACCAAAATAAATCAATTGCACAATCTATGAAATAGGTGGAAAACCAGGAGAAGTAACTAACACGAGACAAACAGGAGGCAACTATCATATCCTGTTTAACTGCGTCTGGAAGACAGTGGTGTAGTTAATCTTGAACCTCGTCATGTTCCTTAACATTTCTCAAGGAAATTGTTTTAAAAGTGGTATATCTTGACTAAAAAAAAATCCCCCATTGGCAATCGCAAAGTTTCATCTGGTTGTTAACGAAGAACAACTGTTGTGTACTCGCTTCAATCCGGGAAAAGCTGTTGGTGGCTGTTGGCCACTTTTACCTCCAAGCACTAATTGGTTTTTTTCTTCTGATGACCTATTATTACCACTCCCGATTTTAAAAACAACTTTGAATAACGTTTTCCCTATCATTTGACGATTAAGTGACATTATCAATATTTATAACGATTCATAATAAATTAAAGTACTATTCGTATTTTGAAATGCATTGAGCAACTTTGCACACAGACATCTTCAAAAAAAATGTTTTCCTTGATGCTGAGGTGACAGACTTTCCCCTTCCTCTGTATGTTGCACTATTGTCAGCTATTCCTGTGCAGCCCCCTCATCCCGTGCAAGCAATTCTCCCCCTCCCAACCACACACACACAAACCAGCGACCGGGAACTACTTTTTAAGTGAACCAATTGGATATTGTTACTGTGCTTTGTGTAGGCCTAACAGCAGAAAAAGAACCCAAAAGCAACGTTCGAAAGAAAGGCTCCGCGGAGGGAGATATTGACATCAAGTCCATATAAAAATATAACTGAAGCTGCAAAAGATGAAAGAGAAGAAAAAGAGAAAAAATAAGGCTGAAAAAGTAAAGCGGCCGATAATAAAAAGGGAAAAAAGGAAAAATGCGCAGGAAAACTAACATAAGAATAGTGTTACTTGAAGATGATGACGATAATGTACAGAAAGACGTAGAATTCTTCTACTAAAAACGAAAGAATTTCAGCTTTAAGATAACTAAAACAATGATTCCAGTTTCATATGTGTTTCTTTGGGCCCACAAACTCTGCGCTGGGAAGGAAAAAAACAGCCTGTCTTTCATTTGCGAAAATGGCAATTTGGTTAATTTTTATTTGAAGGATAACCCATTTTTTATGTTTTATATATTTCATAACTTATTTGTAATTTTTATTTTTTTATTAATTTTCGCTTCTGAACTTTACAAGTTCTTTCGTAACATGTTATAAAGACTCCCTTTCTTTCTCCGAGTTATTTTGACAAGTGTTGTGAATTTTCGTAGCTTTTCTTTAAACACAATACATTGTTTTTCTAAGTTTAAAACGTTTTTTAAACTTTTTTAAAATTTAAATTTCAGTAGCCACTCTGCCCGACAACGTCGGACAATGTTACTGTTTGTGTAAATTTTAAAAATATATTTTTTCAGGTACTTAAATAATTTATAAGGTAATTGTAACATCACAAAATAACTAGAATGGTCGAAGTAAAGTAACCTCTAATTTTGATGAATTTATGTTGTTTGGAAGTCAGTTTAGAAATTAACGAACATTTGTCCGTCTGTCCCTAATTGAAAATATAAATTTTATTATTTCAATTCATTATTTCTGAATTAAAGACACTTGGTTAAGATGTGTCCATCATAACGGCAACGCTATCTAGATCTGTTAAATTCTGTTGTATCTGGTAACTATTTGAAGTCGCTTACTGTTTATTTGTGTTATATAATTTTGTGTTTAATATATTTTAAACGTTTATGATATATTTCAATTCTTCTTTGCATTTTAAGGTTCATAGCTATATATTTATTCATCAATAGTAACACAGGGCACATCTTACTCATGTTTATATGTTTAGTGTACTCAGCTGATCTTGGCTAGGAGCAGTGTTTTCCGTCTAAGCCAGTTTCAGTTTCAGTGCTGAGCATGAATTCTCTGTTCCTAGGATAGGTCCTAATAAAATTACTGAGAAATTTATGTATAGAATATACAAATTGACAACACCTAGTGTTACCACCACTAAAATTTATCACTACTTCATGTGTTATTGAGTCATGTTTGGCATGAATCATGTGAACTTGTATAGTGACAGCTGTACGCAGTTCAACATGGAAGTTAAAGTGAGGTTCAGTGTACATATAGGCCTAATGTAGAAGACTACTGACATCCTACACCAGTGTAACAAACACATTAACAGCATTGTAAACTAATATAGCTAAGATTGGCCTGCTTTTATGTAGTTTTGAGCCCTTGAACTTAATTTTTTGTGGAATCCAGGTTATTGCTTTTTGCACCTATTCTTTTTTGTATGCTATTAGACAATCTCCTATATCAAATGGTGATTCTACCAGATCAAAATACCCTGAAGAGGTTTTATTTTCATGTTAATTTGAAAGATTTTACTTATGAAATGAAATATTTTAAATACATTAAATTGAGATTTATTGTCACTATATCAGCCAAAATGGCACTGGTGATGATTGATTTGCACACACGAATACAATTCCATTCACTCATGAAGCTGCAATTTTGTGGTGATGAGACATCTTCAGTGCTGAGTGCAGTGGTTTGCCATCGACGTGTAAGCATATTTTGTGGCATACCTGTGGTATAACAAGTGGCAAGGATAAAAGTGTATGGTTACTATGATTACAAACCTCAGTACAACCCAAACTACCAATCCTCCGCATATAAACAAAGAGATATTTTCTGGAAAATGACAAGTTATAACGTGAGAAATATTGCTAAATGCGTTTTAAAGACAAACTACTACAGGCATTATATTTTGACATTAATCAAAATGATATTATTAACTTTGATTTATATTTAGAATGTTTGTTATTGTATTAATATTATGTGCTTTTGGCAAAGTCCTCAATGGTTTTGTACTCTGCCAGATAAAGATGAAAAACAAGTTATGTTTATTTCATTGCAGTAGTTAAAAATAGAGAGTTTGGGAACAGGTGCAGAAGTAATGAGGTGGCGGCCATCTTTAATTGTGACGTCTACACTTATTCGTTAATCTACCTCCATCTTGGATGTAATTGCATAAGTTGATCTACCCGCCCTCTTAGATTAATTCATTAACCTGTACAATATCTTGTATTTGACCTTGACCTTTTACCTTGATCTTTCACCAAGCCACTATCATGGTTTTGCTGTTAGAGGTTGCCACATTTAAATTAAAAAATTATAGTTCCGCAGTCGGCCATCTTAATTTCAACACAGGCTACCAGAGAGAACCATTGGCAACCATCTTTAGTGTCAGTGTCGTCTGCTAGAGGGTCCAAAATTTAAATTTTAATAATTAGTTGACAGATAGCACCACAGTCAGCCATACTTAATTGATGATACTGCTGCAAGAGGGCACCACATTTAATTCACGGTATTGTACCAGATATCAGCAATGTTGACCATATTAGTATCAGTGTCGTCTACTAGGGGGCGCCACATTAAAATTTCAAAAATTTGTTACCAGAGGGCACTACCATCTTTAGTGCAAGAGTCATCCGCTAGGAAGCACCATCTTGGATTGGCATTCCGTTATTCTAGTAGACGTTATATACATACACAGACTGCACAAACAATAATTTAAGGTGCCCTATTGGATTAAGTACCACACCATCTTAATCACAAAAAGTTGAGATATTTTGAAAACTTTTGTAATTACTCGGTATATGAAGTTAATCAGGTGGTAAGTATGATACTTTATTTCCTGCAATAACATATTCTACGATAAAGTAAACATTTTAAATTTTGTGTGTTTTGTGTTTTTTATGCCATCATGTAGGCCTATTTACTTCTGAAAAAACACGGGAAAAAATGGAAAAAAATGTAGTATTTATAATGGAGTCTAATCTGAGCTTAATTCAGATACGTAATTATGCATCACCTTAAAGGGTTAAAAAGGAATTAGTTGAGTTTCATAAACACCCATACAACCGAAGCAAATGATACCAGAGTTTAATATTTCCAGGTTAAAAAATTAACGTACCAAACTGTTAATTTATGTTAAAGTGTTTTTAAAATTTATTAGCCAAGTAGATAAAGATAGGTAAATATTGTTTTATAAAAAAAATTCAGATGACCGCTGGTATTCAAGCAAAATTCAAATTATTGGGCATGATTAGAAACCTTAAAACCCACCCATTTTCATCTTTGGATCCGCAAATGTCAGAACTGAGCCCCGACAGGCATAAACATGTTTATATTTTTTTTAATGTTAAGACGTTTTCACTCAATGAATATAATTGAGTTCTTAAATGCACTGATGCTTCGAAACATTTTAAATAATGTGGGTACGACAGCGGGCGCGTTCCAAAGAATTGGTTGGTAATAACAGTACTGCAGCTCGCATGGCGGTGTTTGCGTGAGAAATCCGGCGGTGAAATGGGGCCGCGTTCCAAAGAACTGGGGGGTAGTAGCAGTACTGCAGCTCGTATGTCGGTGTTTGCGTGAGAAATCCGGCGGTGAAAAGGGGCGCGTTCCAAAGAACTGGTGGATAATAGCACTACTGCAGCTCGTATGTCGGTGTTTGCGTGAGAAATCCGGCGGTGAAAAGGGGCGCGTTCCAAAGAACAGGTGGATAATAGCACTACTGCAGCTCGCATGGCGATGTTTGCGTGAGAAATCCGGCGGTGAAATGGGGCGCGTTCCGAAGAACTGGTGGATAATAGCACTACTGCAGCTCGTATGTCGGTGTTTGCGTGAGAAATCCGGCGGTGAAAAGGGGCGCGTTCCAAAGAACTGGTGGATAATAGCACTACTGCAGCTCGTATGTCGGTGTTTGCGTGAGAAATCCGGCGGTGAAAAGGGGCGCGTTCCAAAGAACAGGTGGATAATAGCACTACTGCAGCTCGCATGGCGATGTTTGCGTGAGAAATCCGGCGGTGAAATGGGGCGCGTTCCGAAGAACTGGTGGGTAGTAGCAGTACTGCAGCTTGTATGGCGGTGTTTGCGTGAGAAATCCGGCGGTGAAATAGGGCGCATTCCAAATAACTGGTTGGTAGTAGCAGTACTGCAGCTCGCATGGCGGTGGTTGCGTGAGAAATCCGGCGGTGAAAAGGGGCGCGCGCACAGGCCGGGGGCTGTCTCGCAGACGGGAGTCCCACGGCTGGAGGGACGGCCGCCCGCAGAGAGCGGACCCGGGGGTGGAAGAGGTGTGGAGGCGAGTTAAAGTGCCGGTGAATTATTCATCCCACGGCACGGGGCGCCCCGGCGCGTGCGGTCGCATTATGCAGATTGGCGAGCGGCGTCGCGGCGCCTCGTCTAATGCGTCCCTCCGACCCCCGACTACCGCCGCAAGGAGACGCCCCAGGAGTTACTTACTTAGCGCCGCGCCGCCGTCCCTTCGCTGCAGCCGCGAAGAAGCGTATCGATTGATCGTGACTGGGAAGCCATTGGTTCAGTGGGCCTTCTTAGAACTTCCAGGGGAAAGTGCTGGTGTGAATGAAATAATGAATAAGTTAAGGGGTGTGTTCGTGTTGGACGGACACTCTTTGGTACTGCTAGTGGGTTATCGCCCCTAAGCGTAAGGCTGTGAACTGGCACATGCATAACACAACCATGGGATTTGAGTGGTAACCATAACATCATATGGCGGAGAAATGAAGATAAAGTTGCACTGCAAGTCAATAGATTGCTTTCAATAATCTGTATTGAGTGCCTGAAAATTTCTCTGAATATAACACGTTTCAGTAATATTCACACTTATAAATCCACAGTTCTACAACGAAACACGGAAACGCGCCCTTAGCGTGTCCTTTAATGATTTTCGTAAACAGACACCACTCGGATATCTTGAACAGTTTTTAAATCGTTTAGTTGTTTCTGAGGCTCTACTAATCGTATGTGTACCCAGGTAGGTGGGGCCCTTAAGGTGGAATTAAAAGTCCTATTATGTGTGTTATTTATATACACCTTATTTAATTCCCAGTTTGGTAAATGTCCCGATGGTCGTTTGGTTAAAGGCGTATGTGTTCCAACATAAAGATCCGAGCTTTCATGGTTCGAATCACTGTGGTTCCAATGTATTTTTTATTTAAAAAAAATTAATTTTATATACATTGATAAAGACCACAACAACATTGGCAGGTAACAGAACATTGACCTTACGTGCTCCAGACAGAGCGATGCTGGTGCTTTCTAGAAACAAGCAGCCAAACAAATATGGTGGTATTCAAAATGGCGACGTCCAGTATAACAGAAATATACAAAAATAGTGGCTAGGATGTTATCAACGAAGCGACCTCCAGCAGACGACAAATATATAGTGGACATGACACTAGAATCGAAAAAACTGAATGTGCCATCAGATCCAAGATGGCGGCTATATCATTAGGATTCATGATGGCAGCCGTAAAAAAAATTGTAACGATGACGTGATACACGTCCAATATGGCGGGCATATCGAAAATGCCAACGTTCGGGAAGTGAGGCAATCGTTTTCAAGATGGCGGAATTCAAGATGGTGACTGAGGTTGAAGGTCAAGATATTGGTCAAGATAAAAGGTCAAGGTCTTGGTGGAGGTCCAAGGTCAATGGTCAAGGTCATAAATGATGGCCGCCAAGACGTCATGGCGGCCTGTCATTGAATCCACCTCACGCCTAGCACCGGCACCAGTGGCAGGATCGGCTATTGTATACTACTGATTTCATATTTTAATTTTAAAGGAAACAATCATATGAACTTGAGAATGTAGCACACTCCTCATTTAAAAAATAAATCGTTTTAAGGAACTTATTTATAAATTTATTTCAATAAAATAACTTTGTTTTTGAAGAAATATTTATTAACCTAATTTTGTTTATGGTTAAAACATAATAACAGCGAAAACGTTATTTTAATGCCCTTGATTATCGTTGCAATAAGTATTGTAATGGGATGCAAAAGTGAAACAAGTTGTTATGTAGTATATAAGATATATTATTTGTATTAGTTTATGTACCTAATCTTAACTTCTGTTTTGCAGGCAGCCCTGGTCTAAAAGCCACGGCATCGAGGCACGCTCAATTTTCAAATTAAAGTGTTCATTTGTTACCCGTGCTATGCCAGTGTTGTCTTTTGGTATAAAATTGTAATAAAATAATGGAAACAATCTTCAGTGCTTCTGATTTCCGCCCCCCCCCCCCCCCCTCACTCAAAAATTCTTGTGGTCACTAATCCTGATGGTATAGAAAGATAAACAAAATACAAAAACACGGAACTTTATTGGTAATTAATATATGTTCAATAAGCACTAAAATATTAGTAATAAATGGCAGTAATATCATTTATATCTTATGTTTCTCTTGCCCAATAAAAACTTATTGTTAGTTAATTTTCAAAAATCAAACTCAGATCCTAAAAAGAGTTTTTCCTTAACGAGTAAAACAACAAAAAGCTTCTTTAAAAAACAGATCCTTAGCATATCAGATTTTATGGGCAATGTTATATGCTAAACTATTATTCCATATTTTCAAAAATATTTGACGAAAATTCAAGGAAACGTTACAAAATATGTCATTGTTTAGTTAAATTTAAGTGTCATCAAACTAGAGGATATCAGTGTTAAAAAATATATAAAGAAAATAACTAATGATCGATAAAAATAAATTTTATTAGAAAAAAATATTTTTATCGGAATTTATATGCTTAACCATTACCGATGTATTGGCGAATTCACTTATATAAAACATATTGTAATCGAAATAATATTGTATACAGTTTTTATGTAGTTGAAAAAGTTTAACCTTAAAAGTGTAAATGTTTTAGAGTTATTCATTGCATTTCTGCATTAGACATGCTTCCCTGTGAAAAGTATACTCGAATTCTCGTTTCAATATCCCAGCCATTGTCTAGGGGTAGCAGGCACTCAGTCATTCATCACCGGGATAACGAGACCGCAGAAGAGAGGAAAGAGAAGCGGAAAGCATCGTGACGAACTTAATACGAAAGAAACAGAAGGAAGGATGAAGTGAGTTGGATGGGGGAGCTTCCACATATTGAAATAACACAGACGACAGGGAAGCAATGAAGTAAGTCCTCGTGTTGCTGTTGTCGGAAGGAGGGGGGTGAGGTTACTTTTTTCCGGGCGAGAGATGTTGAGTGGTTTGAGGGGAGCTTTGGAAGGTTTTAATTTAATGGCGACCAAGAACCCAGGCGAGTTGGCAAGACACAGCGGACCCTATTATAACTCATTTCTGCTTTTTGGCATCATTAAAAATATATATTTTTTAATAGTTTTCCGCTTCTAGAATTTCAAGTTATATTATTCATTCATCACGATTATCGTTGGTGTTATTCCAGCTCAATATTCGCGACTCCCAATTTTGCTTTCTTCTGCACGTTGGTGAAAGTTGATGATACTCGCAAAAATAGTTTAATCAGCAACTGCGTTAGATACAGTGAAGTATATTATATATAGTTTGGTTAGTACGAGTTTTTTCGTAGTTTACACTGTCAACTTGCAAAACAATTAAACGTAATCTTTATATTTTGTTATTAATTTTTCATGGTCTAAAAATACAGCTTGCTTCAATATCCAAAAAATAGTATTTAAACAGAAAATGTTATTCCGTAGTTTACTAATGCGCTGTTGAATTTTAAGCAAGAATATTGTTGTAAAAGATTATTTTGTATGTTGGTATTTACGTAATATTTGCCTTAAAGTATATTTTTTTAATTTTTTTTATTATATAACAGTATAATTTTGTGTCATATTATACCACGAAGGGCCAATCATGTGATATAAATTATGGTAAACTAATAGATTTAAAACAATTTTTTGAAAATAACCATTTAAACCATTTAAACGTACTCCATCTTTGTATGAATCAATTCATTAAATATTTTGATTAGCTATTTATTCATTTTGTAATGTTTTACAACAGTAAAGCCAAGCATTATACCTTTGAAAACTCTGTGAGCAAATCATATTTGATCAGAGTTATAAGTAAAATGGCGTTTTTCCATATCGTAAATCATCTTATTAAATTTAAAAGTTAACCAATAATGGTAATTAATTAAGCTAAGTTGAGTGACTTTTCTTTGATCTCATATGTTTTCTTCTCATTAAAAACTATTTGTATCCATAATGAAACTAAATCATGTAAAAATTAATAAATAATGCAAAATACAACAAAAACATTTCCAAACATACAAAAAACTAATTTCGTCAAAGATCGGTATGTATAATAGATATATAAATACATATGTATATATAGGTAGATATGTATATACCTTGAAATAGTAGCTAAAATAGGAATAAGTTTAAAAAATATGTATCTATTTTAAATCACGAATGAATACTTATAAATTGCAAGTGAGAATATTTAAAAAAAAAAAAAAAGAAATTACTTTTACTCGGTAAGGAATGTCAAGAAATTAGAAAATAATTTTAAGTTACCATTTTAACTTTTTGATGCGTTAATGTTTCAGGGATATTAGGTATAACTTACAAAACATTGATACAAAAATTAGTAATTTCATTTCAACATTTATGGGAAATTTCACTAAAACATTTATTTATTATTTTTAGTTCATACTCTTACTGAATACTCGTTTCTATATTGAATCGGATAATAAAACGATGTTATTTTAACTGCAGGAACTAAGCACTTATTTGGCGAAGTCTTTATATCTTCAGTGCAAACACCACACACACATGCCTCTTGGAGTGTGCAACCACAGCAGTTGTACATAGAGTACAGCCAACAGTCGCGAGCGAGACACGCGGCGCTGCACAAGCGAGCAGGCCAGCTACTCCTCGCACGCCGCTAGCGGCGGCACGTGCTGCTACTGCTGTAGCGAGCCCGGCGCGAGACGGCGATGGAACAGCGAGGGGACCGGAAACCTTGAAAGGGCGCGGAAGAAACATTTCTCGGCGCACAAATGTCGCTACAAGCCCTTCCGCCACGTTATTCAATTTCTCCCGACCCTCTTTATTTATGCTTCTCTCGTTTCTGGTCCGCGGGAAACAGGTGTCGATGACGGCCTCTGGGTTTGCTCTTCCTTTCCGCCGCCTTATTCTCCTGAAACCCCCTCTCCCTTTCACCAAGTTGGAGCGGCGGCCTCCCATTGGCCGAGCCGCGTGCCGACTGGGGCGCCTCGACGCCAGCCACCCAGACGCAATACCGTAAAGTACATGGTTCTTGAGAAGGTTGGGTTGGGTTGGGGGGGGGGGGGGGTTCCCCACCCTCGCTCACGTCACTTAGCTGAGTCTGAGTCTGGCTATGATTCCGCGTCTGTTGATTTTCCAAGGGGAAAACCAGCAGGGGGAGTTAGTTCTTTATGTCCATGCCATGTGATACGTTTACCACAGAGGTTTACGTAAGACACTCTCCCCCGCCCCAAATCAATATTTAACATTGAGCAAAATAGTTATTCATTTTATACATATACAATTTTTGATTATTTTTCATTTCTATATTTGTAAATAAAACCTATCAAATCTAAGACCACGTCATATTATATATCTTTTGAAATGTAAACACCTTAGCTCTCATTATACGGTATTTGGTGGGAGTAATTTTGTGAATGTAACGCAGGTCAAATAAACGGAAATGTGTAACCACTGTGCCGAATTCCTTGAGATGGCGTACCCACTTGTAGCCAAATAAACCCGCATGTAAGTCACTTTTGTTAAATTTCGAGAACCTTCTAAACTTATTGGTGTGCCATATGAAACTTTATGATACTTTGTGACCACCCCTGAATATATTATATAGCAAACAAAAATAGTCTTTGTAAAAACAAATCTCGTGATTTAAAACACGTGAGAAAATGTACATTACAATGAAGTTAATACGAATGCAGCGGTAGAGCGTGTGCTTGTGAAGATCACGGGTTCATTTATGACGTGGTTCGAACCTCGTATCTGTAAAAAAAATCTTTTTTTAATAACATAATGTAAAATAATAATTTTGTAGGATTAAAGTTTAAGGTTTGTTGTTAGAAATTATTAACGGACTGACTACTGTCGTTTAATCAAAAACTATTATAATCGTATACTTAGTGTTGTGTGTTTTAAAATGTTTCAGGGTAAACATTTAGGAATGTAATATAAATATAAATTCCAACGTGTGCTGTAACTTTATAGTATTCATGTTCAAAATGCAGGTCCAAAGCCTAGGTTTAGGATTTTTCAAATCTTTTTTCGCTTTTATCGGAGCCGTTTATAATTGTTTAAAACTTCCATCTGTTCCTTGCTGCTATCGGCGGGTGATGTCAAGAAACGTTTACGAATCAGGCAGCGAATTCTAGGGAAGGAGTAGTATAGTTTGGTTCCTCCGAGATCAGGATGCAGGATGTGGTGCCGGTGCCGGTGTCCGCCATCTTGGATTCTGACGTCACGGCGGCCATCTTGGATTGTGACGTCACGGCTGCCATCTTGGAGGAGTGTAACGGGATATAGCGTAACGATACAAGTTTGACCTTGACCTTTGACCCTCAAAATTTGCCAAAATTGGGCAAAAATTGCCCAAAATTCCTCAAAATTTACATTTCTGTGGAAAAAAATTCCGCCAAAAATTCTCAAAAAATTCCACAAATTAAAAATTTCTCTTTTCGAGGGAAAAATTCCCGTTTCTAGGGAAAATTTCCCGTTTTTAGTCCTTAAAAATCCCAGCGGCTAGAAATGTCCATATAGAGGCTTAAGCATCCATGTCTACAGCCTCTGATAAGCCTCTGACGTCATCATGGAATATGTCATTTTGAATAAAGACGTCACCATTGCAATTTTCGTTACAGCCGCCATCTTTAACTTTTTTATTTATTATCCGATTTTAACGGAAAAAAATTTAAAATTTATAAAAATTCAATTAATAAAAATTTAATAAAAAATATTTAAAAATCATACATTAACGACACGGAGCTCGGAGTCCTCAGTTCGAACCCGACGAGCGCAAAAAAAAAAAAATGACGACCGATCCTTCCCTCACAGTGGACGCAGGCAGACTGACTCCCACCACATGTTTCATATCATATATATAATCCGGCAGTATGACGTCATGTACGCCATCTTGAAATTTGGACGCCATCTTGAAAATCTTTATTTATTATCCGATTTTAATAAAAAAAATTCCAAAATTCATCAAAAAATTAATGTATTTGAATTCTGTTTGATTATATCGATGTACGTCCTTGGTTCGATTCCCGACGAGAGTAAACGGTCGATCCTTCCTCCATGAAAGCTACCTAGACTGATCTACCACCACCAGTACCAAGGTATATATCATCAACTGGTATGACATCATGTCCGCCATCTTGTCTTCATCCGCTGGAGACCACCATCTTGTTTTCGTCTGCTAGAGTGTGCCGATAACATGTAGTATAATTATCTGGTCACCATACTTTTGTCCTCATCTGTTGACATTGATCATTGACCTTGGCCTTTGACCTTGACCTTGAAATTTGACTTTGCCCCTGAAATTTTACTTTGTCCTTGTCGACCATCATGGATCCGACATTTTATGTTCAGTACATGCTACCAGAAGCTACCACCTGCTGGAGTACGCCATCTTGTGTGTGTACTTGTAATATAGAGTACATTTCCATCTGGATAATTTTATTCTAACCCGCTACAGTGCAGTAATCATTTATTACGGAGGTGACCCCCGCCATCTTGAAATTCGGCAGCCATCTTGAAATCATGTAATAATATAGCTAGAAAAGCGGGAAAAAATCCAAAATTCATTAAATAAATTTGTAATCCATATAATAATTGATTGGATCGACTAAGGTCCTTGGTTCGATCCCTGGCCGATACAAAACAACTTTAATTTAAAAAAATACTAAAAAAGTGTTAGGTTTTAGAAAATAAAAACACCACAAGTTCTTTTAAAAAAATTTTATTACATAAATTCAATACACTACAAGTACAAAAAAACACTGACAAATTACCAAAGCCTTTTGTATTCCTCGTTTCAAACAGTCTTCTTATTGTACGGACTAAGCCTTTTACATGACTTTAAATGACTATACGATCCGTTTATTACCGCAGCCAGAGACGGACTGAAGTCCATATCACCAGGGTCTCACTTATATAGACTCATCAGTCGGTACAACACATGAGTCAAAACAAGAACCATGTTCATTATACTCACACTTAACTTTCTCGGAGCATTTTTTATAATGAAGATGCAAGCTATCAATACGTGAAATTAGTTTTTTGCACTTATTGCACTGAAATTGTATTCTTTTAACATTATTAGAACAACTGCTTCTTTCATGTCTGCGAGCATTTGAGGTGATAGTAAATGATGCGTCACAGTATTTGCACTGACGCAATGTACGCTCTTCATTAGTTAAAGAATCCATTGCTGACGATGAAACTTCGGATGATGGCGGTATCACATCTGTTGAAATCTCCTCCAATGTTGACGCCGTCGTTGCCAACGGGATCTGCACCTTCTCCATCGTAGCTGTCGTCAAGGTTCCCGTAGACGATGGTACAACCTCCGAGTTCGACGTTAAAGACGGTAAAGATGCCATCGAGGTCTCAAGAACAGCTAATTGACACGACTTATGCACCAGAAGAAACAAAATAGGTGATCCTTACACCGCCGACGTCAGTATCAAACTGAGCGTCCTGCTGTCTGAGACTCGCTTATATACATGCTCCGTATGGAATAATACGCTAGTCAAATCAAGAACCATGTACAATAATACTAGAGTCAAATCTACAAATTAAAGAAGAGGATCATTTGATCGAAAAAAAAAATTCGATCTCTCCAATATACGCCAGGCTCCAAGAGCTACAATTCACGTCATCAGATCCATCTACATTTTGCTCCTATGCTTCAATTGACCATTAGCTGCAAGTGCTCTAACAGCTCCATCAGCTCCAACACGTAATGTACGCAATGTACGCGCAATACATGCAATTTACACGTAATAAATGTAATGATTACACAGTATACACAGGAAACTAAACGGACACACAGTACACACAGGAAACGGAACGGACACACAGGAAACTAAACGGACACACAGTACACACAGGAAACGGAACGGACACACAGGAAACGGATCGTACACACAGTACACACAGGAAACTAAACGGACACACAGTACACACAGGAAACGGAACGTACACAATACACACAGGAAACGGATCGTACACATAGTACACACAGGAAACTAAACGGACACACAGTACACACAGGAAACGGAACGTACACACAGTACACACAGGAAACTGAACGTACACACAGTACACACAGGAAACTAAACGTACACACAGTACACACAGGAAACTAAACGTACACACAGTACACACAGGAAATGTTTCGTACACACAGTACACACAGGAAACTGAACGTACACACAGTACACACAGGAAACGGAACGTATACACAGTACACACAGGAAACGGAACGTACACACAGGAAACGGAACGTACACACAGTACACACAGGAAACGGAACGTACACACAGTACACACAGGAAACGGAACGTACACACAGTACACACAGGAAACGGAACGTACACACAGTACACACAGGAAACGGAACGTACACACAGTACACACAGGAAACGTAATGATCACACATACAGTAGCGGAAACACACACAGGCTTAGTTGGAAATCAGAATACAAGAAATAAAAACATTAAATTTTTACTTTCAATATTTTATTACTTCTCAACATTACACAAATACAAGTAAAAGAAGCCATTATTGTATGTAGCCAGCTTTCCTCAGTTCTTTGAGTATGAAGGATATTTCTTTGATGCACGTATAGTTTCCTGCACAAAGCGAGCCATGTAGAAGTCTTAGCCGGTCAACCAATAAGTTTGGATCTTTCCATGATGTGTAATCAATCTCTTCTACCACCATCTTACTTGCTTGTTTATTATAAATACTTTTAATATCACAATCGTCCCAGTGATCATAATAAGCATTATCAGATTTATTTATTATAACACGACGTTTCCATCGTTTCGGTCTCAGGACATCGCCACATTCTTCGATCTTGACAGCTCTAGGTGCTTCATCACAGTCTATGCCTTTGTCAACAGCCTCAGAGTCACTGTAACAATCACTGTAGAAGACATCCTCTTCACCCAGATTACCGTATGAATTCGCTATCGATGATGTCGAAGTGTCTTCATCGTCTTCATGCTTCCTTTTTAGGAGTCCATCATTTTTACAAAGAATGGAGGATCTACTGAATATAGGCTTGAATGTATTCTCACTTTTCACGGTGTTGATACTTCCATTAGTTTCAGTCTTCCCGAAGCCATTAGCATCCTTCAATTTATGTTCTTCCTCACGATCGGGTGAGCTAATACCATCACGCTCAGGACAAGGAAAATTATTGTCATAATGCAGATCACTCTTCTTTAGCCTAGTGGATCCATCGGTGTCCTCTATGCCGTAAGTAGTCTTGACTTTACATGTTTTACCATGTCTTTTTAAGCTGTCAATTCGTGTTAACAACCTGCTACAACGATTACAGCTTAACATGTTGCGTAGTGGGTTTCTAGCACAATCATTCTTCTCATGACGTCTAGCATTCCTTCTCATGACAAAATCCTTGCCACAGTATCTACAGCGGCTTCCTTCCGATTCAGCTATAGATATCAAACCACGATCCATGGTAGCTTCTGTGACTAATGTTAGATACAAACTGTCAGTTTTCTCCAATTGGAACCATTTCTTAAATAGAGTTTTTGAAATATTTCATCAGCGAGAGTTAAGTTATCTAATGCAAAGCAAATTGATGCAAGTAGTTCCGGCTGTCGTCAACAGATGGCGCCACGTGTTGCTTGCAGGTAAATAATATATATTTCATTAATGTGGGATGCGGAACGCTCACTATCGATCGCAAAGGGAGGTTGGCTTCGATAGTATCCAAGGAGAAAAAAGTTCGTCCTTCCTGCTAGTGCTTTTCAGATTTCTCACGGTCCGCCATCTTGTATTACGTCGTCACGACGGCCATCTTGGATGGGTGTGACCTTGACCTTTGAAGGAAACCGCAGGAATGATCGCAAGCACACGGATTTACCATCAAAATATTGATAAGAATAATCAGGAGCACACGGAGAAAACCATCATAATATTGACAAGAATAATCAGGAGCACACGGAGAAAACTGCCACAAGTTTTCTTTGATATCATTAAAATAAAAAAATAAAAAATAAATAAAAAATAAAAACGAAAAAAAAATTCAAACATTCTGCTAGTTTGTGAACTTCTCATTGTTGAGCAAAGATAGAGTTCTAGTACAAGCCAGAATGTTTGAATTTTTTTTTTTCGTTTTTATTTTTTATTTTTTATTTATTTTTTATTTTAATGATATCAAAGAAAACTTGTGGCAGTTTTCTCCGTGTGCTCCTGATTATTCTTGTCAATATTATGATGGTTTTCTCCGTGTGCTCCTGATTATTCTTATCAATATTTTGATGGTAAATCCGTGTGCTTGCGATCATTCCTGCGGTTTCCTTCAAAGGTCAAGGTCACACCCATCCAAGATGGCCGTCGTGACGACGTAATACAAGATGGCGGACCGTGAGAAATCTGAAAAGCACTAGCAGGAAGGACGAACTTTTTTCTCCTTGGATACTATCGAAGCCAACCTCCCTTTGCGATCGATAGTGAGCGTTCCGCATCCCACATTAATGAAATATATATTATTTACCTGCAAGCAACACGTGGCGCCATCTGTTGACGACAGCCGGAACTACTTGCATCAATTTGCTTTGCATTAGATAACTTAACTCTCGCTGATGAAATATTTCAAAAACTCTATTTAAGAAATGGTTCCAATTGGAGAAAACTGACAGTTTGTATCTAACATTAGTCACAGAAGCTACCATGGATCGTGGTTTGATATCTATAGCTGAATCGGAAGGAAGCCGCTGTAGATACTGTGGCAAGGATTTTGTCATGAGAAGGAATGCTAGACGTCATGAGAAGAATGATTGTGCTAGAAACCCACTACGCAACATGTTAAGCTGTAATCGTTGTAGCAGGTTGTTAACACGAATTGACAGCTTAAAAAGACATGGTAAAACATGTAAAGTCAAGACTACTTACGGCATAGAGGACACCGATGGATCCACTAGGCTAAAGAAGAGTGATCTGCATTATGACAATAATTTTCCTTGTCCTGAGCGTGATGGTATTAGCTCACCCGATCGTGAGGAAGAACATAAATTGAAGGATGCTAATGGCTTCGGGAAGACTGAAACTAATGGAAGTATCAACACCGTGAAAAGTGAGAATACATTCAAGCCTATATTCAGTAGATCCTCCATTCTTTGTAAAAATGATGGACTCCTAAAAAGGAAGCATGAAGACGATGAAGACACTTCGACATCATCGATAGCGAATTCATACGGTAATCTGGGTGAAGAGGATGTCTTCTACAGTGATTGTTACAGTGACTCTGAGGCTGTTGACAAAGGCATAGACTGTGATGAAGCACCTAGAGCTGTCAAGATCGAAGAATGTGGCGATGTCCTGAGACCGAAACGATGGAAACGTCGTGTTATAATAAATAAATCTGATAATGCTTATTATGATCACTGGGACGATTGTGATATTAAAAGTATTTATAATAAACAAGCAAGTAAGATGGTGGTAGAAGAGATTGATTACACATCATGGAAAGATCCAAACTTATTGGTTGACCGGCTAAGACTTCTACATGGCTCGCTTTGTGCAGGAAACTATCCGTGCATCAAAGAAATATCCTTCATACTCAAAGAACTGAGGAAAGCTGGCTACATACAATAATGGCTTCTTTTACTTGTATTTGTGTAATGTTGAGAAGTAATAAAATATTGAAAGTAAAAATTTAATGTTTTTATTTCTTGTATTCTGATTTCCAACTAAGCCTGTGTGTGTTTCCGCTACTGTATGTGTGATCATTACGTTTCCTGTGTGTACTGTGTGTACGTTCCGTTTCCTGTGTGTACTGTGTGTACGTTCCGTTTCCTGTGTGTACTGTGTGTACGTTCCGTTTCCTGTGTGTACTGTGTGTACGTTCCGTTTCCTGTGTGTACGTTCCGTTTCCTGTGTGTACTGTGTATACGTTCCGTTTCCTGTGTGTACTGTGTGTACGTTCAGTTTCCTGTGTGTACTGTGTGTACGAAACATTTCCTGTGTGTACTGTGTGTACGTTTAGTTTCCTGTGTGTACTGTGTGTACGTTTAGTTTCCTGTGTGTACTGTGTGTACGTTCCGTTTCCTGTGTGTACTGTGTGTCCGTTTAGTTTCCTGTGTGTACTATGTGTACGATCCGTTTCCTGTGTGTACTGTGTGTACGTTCCGTTTCCTGTGTGTACTGTGTGTCCGTTTAGTTTCCTGTGTGTACTGTGTGTACGATCCGTTTCCTGTGTGTCCGTTCCGTTTCCTGTGTGTACTGTGTGTCCGTTTAGTTTCCTGTGTGTCCGTTCCGTTTCCTGTGTGTACTGTGTGTCCGTTTAGTTTCCTGTGTATACTGTGTAATCATTACATTTATTACGTGTAAATTGCATGTATTGCGCGTACATTGCGTACATTACGTGTTGGAGCTGATGGAGCTGTTAGAGCACTTGCAGCTAATGGTCAATTGAAGCATAGGAGCAAAATGTAGATGGATCTGATGACGTGAATTGTAGCTCTTGGAGCCTGGCGTATATTGGAGAGATCGAATTTTTTTTTTCGATCAAATGATCCTCTTCTTTAATTTGTAGATTTGACTCTAGTATTATTGTACATGGTTCTTGATTTGACTAGCGTATTATTCCATACGGAGCATGTATATAAGCGAGTCTCAGACAGCAGGACGCTCAGTTTGATACTGACGTCGGCGGTGTAAGGATCACCTAGTTTGTTTCTTCTGGTGCATAAGTCGTGTCAATTAGCTGTTCTTGAGACCTCGATGGCATCTTTACCGTCTTTAACGTCGAACTCGGAGGTTGTACCATCGTCTACGGGAACCTTGACGACAGCTACGATGGAGAAGGTGCAGATCCCGTTGGCAACGACGGCGTCAACATTGGAGGAGATTTCAACAGATGTGATACCGCCATCATCCGAAGTTTCATCGTCAGCAATGGATTCTTTAACTAATGAAGAGCGTACATTGCGTCAGTGCAAATACTGTGACGCATCATTTACTATCACCTCAAATGCTCGCAGACATGAAAGAAGCAGTTGTTCTAATAATGTTAAAAGAATACAATTTCAGTGCAATAAGTGCAAAAAACTAATTTCACGTATTGATAGCTTGCATCTTCATTATAAAAAATGCTCCGAGAAAGTTAAGTGTGAGTATAATGAACATGGTTCTTGTTTTGACTCATGTGTTGTACCGACTGATGAGTCTATATAAGTGAGACCCTGGTGATATGGACTTCAGTCCGTCTCTGGCTGCGGTAATAAACGGATCGTATAGTCATTTAAAGTCATGTAAAAGGCTTAGTCCGTACAATAAGAAGACTGTTTGAAACGAGGAATACAAAAGGCTTTGGTAATTTGTCAGTGTTTTTTTGTACTTGTAGTGTATTGAATTTATGTAATAAAATTTTTTTAAAAGAACTTGTGGTGTTTTTATTTTCTAAAACCTAACACTTTTTTAGTATTTTTTTAAATTAAAGTTGTTTTGTATCGGCCAGGGATCGAACCAAGGACCTTAGTCGATCCAATCAATTATTATATGGATTACAAATTTATTTAATGAATTTTGGATTTTTTCCCGCTTTTCTAGCTATATTATTACATGATTTCAAGATGGCTGCCGAATTTCAAGATGGCGGGGGTCACCTCCGTAATAAATGATTACTGCACTGTAGCGGGTTAGAATAAAATTATCCAGATGGAAATGTACTCTATATTACAAGTACACACACAAGATGGCGTACTCCAGCAGGTGGTAGCTTCTGGTAGCATGTACTGAACATAAAATGTCGGATCCATGATGGTCGACAAGGACAAAGTAAAATTTCAGGGGCAAAGTCAAATTTCAAGGTCAAGGTCAAAGGCCAAGGTCAATGATCAATGTCAACAGATGAGGACAAAAGTATGGTGACCAGATAATTATACTACATGTTATCGGCACACTCTAGCAGACGAAAACAAGATGGTGGTCTCCAGCGGATGAAGACAAGATGGCGGACATGATGTCATACCAGTTGATGATATATACCTTGGTACTGGTGGTGGTAGATCAGTCTAGGTAGCTTTCATGGAGGAAGGATCGATCGTTTACTCGCGTCGGGAATCGAACCAAGGACGTACATCGATATAATCAAACAGAATTCAAATACATTAATTTTTTGATGAATTTTGGAATTTTTTTTATTAAAATCGGATAATAAATAAAGATTTTCAAGATGGCGTCCAAATTTCAAGATGGCGTACATGACGTCATACTGCCGGATTATATATATGATATGAAACATGTGGTGGGAGTCAGTCTGCCTGCGTCCACTGTGAGGGAAGGATCGGTCGTCATTTTTTTTTTTTTTGCGCTCGTCGGGTTCGAACTGAGGACTCCGAGCTCCGTGTCGTTAATGTATGATTTTTAAATATTTTTTATTAAATTTTTATTAATTGAATTTTTTATAAATTTTAAATTTTTTTCCGTTAAAATCGGATAATAAATAAAAAAGTTAAAGATGGCGGCTGTAACGAAAATTGCAATGGTGACGTCTTTATTCAAAATGACATATTCCATGATGACGTCAGAGGCTTATCAGAGGCTGTAGACATGGATGCTTAAGCCTCTATATGGACATTTCTAGCCGCTGGGATTTTTAAGGACTAAAAACGGGAAATTTTCCCTCGAAACGGGAATTTTTCCCTCGAAAAGAGAAATTTTTAATTTGTGGAATTTTTTGAGAATTTTTGGCGGAATTTTTTTCCACAGAAATGTAAATTTTGAGGAATTTTGGGCAATTTTTGCCCAATTTTGGCAAATTTTGAGGGTCAAAGGTCAAGGTCAAACTTGTATCGTTACGCTATATCCCGTTACACTCCTCCAAGATGGCAGCCGTGACGTCACAATCCAAGATGGCCGCCGTGACGTCAGAATCCAAGATGGCGGACACCGGCACCGGCACCACATCCTGCATCCTGATCTCGGAGGAACCAAACTATACTACTGGAAGGCGATGAGGATAAGTTTGTGCTTCGCATCTAGAATATTTGGTTCTTGAAAAGCGAACATTTTACTTATAAGTATATTTATCACGCTCGGCATTATTTTAAAGAACTCTTTGTTAAATTTCGTGGTTTTTTTTTTTTTGCTTTATAATTTTACTTGCAACACGAGAACACATGATTTTTCTTGTTACCGATGTTACATGTTCACAATTCACTGGCGAGTTCTGAAAGTCTCGCTCACATTTTTTTATAATAAAAAAAATTAGGGAAAAGTTAAAATATATGTTAGACAGTTGAAATAGTTATAAAATTAAAAGTGTAATAACATAAATATTTCGGTTAAGTGCTGACATCTAACAACTCTTATTACTTCATAGAAGTCTTAGGTCCTTTTTTCGTACACGAAGAAGTCTCTGTCTGTGCGTGGTAGCACATGTCCGCCTATGTATTTCGTTTCATTACGTCGTAATGAAAGTGAAAGTGTTGCATTAGAGTTATTTTTTTGTAAATCGAGAATTGTAAGGCTTCGCTAGATTGGTAGATCTAAAATTAATTTCTCGTATGGCACTGTAACAAAAACCACATTTAAATTGTAGATGGAATGTACCAGGTTTGAAGGTTTGGCTTCCAGTATAAAAACATATAGTGAATTGTTAACTCATTATTAACTACGAGCAAACGACGTGAATCAATATCAATATTTTATAGTTCTGTGTTTCCCGATGGATAAGGGTTAGTTGTAAACTTTTACTCGAGATCTCGCATTCGTAGTTTTGCCACTAATTGCCTATTAATGTAAAATCATGAGTGTAAAAGGACTCACTTGCCCGACTGTTTACACCCATGATATTACACTAAGTGAATAGCTAATACTACAGTAAAACAAACTTTTAAAAAATAAGGTGTCGAGTAAAAATTTTATATATAGCCCTTCTATAAAAGTAATAAGAAAAAACATTATATCAACATGGCTTTTGAGGACGATAAGACCTACGAACATCACCACATAGTTTGCGAAGCAGTTTGACAATTTTATCCAAATTTCCAGACGGGAGCCATGAATCTCCGCCATGTGTTCTTATAGTCAGGAAAGCATTTCTTTTCCTGTGTCTCTTCCTGAGCTTTAAGTTGCCTCTGGCGCAATGTGCGTGAAAGGCCCGAGAAGTTTCCGCGCCCATTTATTTTTATCTCGGCGTGACGCATAGCGCGGAGGCGCGTGTCCTCGCCTCTGCCCCGCATGATCGAGGGCCCCACTCCCCCCTCCTCCTCGACGGTGCAGTCGCTCCCGCAGCGCCGTCGCCATCCCGCCGATAGAGTGCGCCCCCGAGTTGTGATGGATGCGCGTCTCTTGTCGAGTGCATGCCGCCGAGCTTAGCGGAAGATCCTGTAGTGCACTCCCGGACACTCCGGTAGAAGCGTGTTTGTGTGCGCCCATTCAACTCGCGCACTAAATGATGAAGAAATATTAACAAACTAGCTGCCCGACCCGGCTTCGCATGGTTGTATTAATTGGGGGGGGGGGATGAGACCAAATCTCTTATTTACAGTTATAATAAATGAAATAAAATGAAAATTAATTAATTTTGACAAAAACTTAATACAATGATTTGTAATGTACCGAAGAAAAAACGACTAGCACCGATGGTTTCCCGACTCTCGAGCACGCAACGTTGTCATGGAGACGAAGTACCCACTGTTTCCCGGGCTTAAACACCAATCAACATTGATTATCAGTTTATTATTAATTATAAATTATTAAGACCATTAATCGAAATAAAAACTATCATATCTTTCAAGTTGGAAAAAATTACACATAAATGCCAATTTTCATCTAAATCGGTTGACTTGGTGAAGAGTTCACTGGAAACAAACATCAGGACACTGGATTTATATATATTTAGATAATAACTGCCCCAAAAAAAATGAATTATAGGTTTCCTAACAAATTTTATTATATTTTTAATTATTTACTCAAGCACAATAAAAGTTACATAGTTCATTAACAAAATAAAATTTAAAAAAATTGTATTTTCGATGAACTATTAATTTATATGTACGAATTCAAAGTAAAACTAAGTTCCTAATGCGAACGGTATGTATTACATAGTTACAATTGCTGCATTAAAACCTCATTTATAATGGGTATTATTATTTTTATCTTAAAGGCTACTCTTAATTGCTTTTAATATGATCCAGGATTACTTCTTGTTTCCCCCACTACAACCGGTAAACTACCTTTTGCAGAACTTTGGTCACAGTGAAAATATTACTTGAAGTTGATTATTTTGAGTTGAATGGGAATTGTTTGATTGATAATTTTTATTCAGTCACTTAAGATACATTATAATTTTTTTTTTTTACTTTTCATCTTTAATGTTGTAAGTTAGCTTGCGGTTTTTAAAGTGACACAGAGTTCTGCTGTGCCTGGGATTTGAACTTATCAGCTATCGCGTCCGTTAATTTGTGGTAAAACGTTACGTGATGCCACAGTTTTAATCAGCCACACCGCAGTGATCCACTTTATCGAAATTAAAACTAACTTTCCAATTTAATATTTTAGCGTTCGTAATAATAAGATCTTTTAATATTCAACTATAGGACTATAATGGTTTAAATGTTAAGAGAAATGTATGCTCATTATACATCAAAAGAATTCCGTATTCTAATAAAAACAAATGTTTTCAAAATCTCCCACGTTGTTGCCATTTTTTTGTGGCACACTGATAGTTCGTTACATGTTTTCAGTGGTGATTAGTTCCAGAACGATCACTAAACAGTTAAAATCCAGGCTGAAAGATGTTTCCTGTATTCACTTAAAAATCTCAAAGTCACTATTGTTCTACCAATGTCAGTGTTGTCGATTTTTCATGAAAATAATTTGTCATTATTAACATTTAAACGAATAAAAATTAGATGCGAATGCAGAAGAACTGGCTCAGGGGAAAGTCTTCGCCGGCATTGCTTTTCCAAAAATGTTAAGTGGTATGGTAAGTTTCTTTCCTAATGCATAAAATATTATTGCATTTCTTATGTATCTTTATAGACCATATTGAATGTTAATTTAAATCAATCGTAAAAGTCAAATTCATTAAGCATTTGAGAGAATTAAACCTTAATAAATGTAATTTCTTTCTCAACTATCTTAGGTATGTTTATAATATGTTACTTATTAAATAAGTACACTGAAATAACACACAAGACCAGAAACTAAATTTCTTCCGTTTTTCTTTCTATCTCTGGTTACTTTTCAACGTATAAATTCATATGATTGTCACCCTTTTATTTTATATTTTACCTAACCAAATCAAGTTTCAGGTACTTCAGCCTAATCCCGTAAGTATTTAGACATCGCGAATTAAAAAAAAAGTTTTTCACCAAGTAGTAAAAACGGTTTCTACTAAAATGTGTAAATGACATCGTACGGACGAATCATCATAGTGTATAAAAGAAAAGAAAAAAAATTAATGTTTGTTGACCAAACACTATATATTTCTTGAATATTTGCCATTTTGAATAAATTGTAATGTAATTTGAGGTAATATTTTAACACAAAAATATTTTTTTTTGCTTGCCTAGGACACTATGCACTCCATCCTCAACGCCGGTCCTCGCTCGCAGCCGGCCGCTGCAGCGCAGAGAGATTGCAGCTAGCTCCCTACTCGCGCGGTGGTCAGAGGGGGGGACCTAGAGCGCGTTCCAGCCGAGAGACGCCGCACTGCCGTAAATAAAGCTTGACTTTCACAATAAAGGTAATTGAGAGGAGGAAAAGGTTTGCGATAGTCCCCCTCCCCCGCGTTATTTTATCCCCCCTTACTCTTTTTTTATGTACGTCAGTGCCTGGAACTATCTTTCCGGATTATTATGTTCTCTCATCCCGACGAGGGGTTCGGCGGCTGGAAGTCTGAGCGCGTTCCTCGTAGACAGGCAATGTGCAGGACACACACAGAGACATGAGAGGCAAGCCTCTTCCTTCTCCCCTTCTCTTCACAAAACAAACATTTCAGCTGCTCTTTTTCTAGCTCTTGGTTATCCTGTTGACTAACTTTCAACCAACCAAAATAAATCCTGTCTCTTTAGCTGCGTCTTAAAAAAAACACCATCATAAAAGGATTGACTATAGTAGAAATATAAAGTTTAGCACTTAAAATTATTCGGAAACCGGAAACTTCCTTAGCAGACTATACATAGGTTCCATGTTTGAACCATGCAGCTGAGGATTTGAAGCCCTTATCTACGAATGAAGCAGGTGTTCATCCGCAGTACCAAACGCGCGAAAGAGGTGAAACATTTTGCTTATTATATTTTTAGTTGTAGGAAACATAATACTTTTTGGCTGGGGTCGCAGCTCAAAGTATGCGGGCACTTAATTATGCTATTGCGCAATGCAAGTTTAAAAGTATGCAAGTATACAATTGTGTAATCATACAAGTGTGTAAGTATGCTGCGTCATTTCTACCTCTCCCCTGCTGTCTCCTCCTCTAACAATTCCCCCACAGTAGTATTTAAATGAAGTCCGGGTATAGGGTTTCATGAGAGGAGCCGCAAAATAAGAAAAATTCTATGAATTTTGAGAAATTTTGATTCATTTATGAGGAAATTTGAGGAAATTTGACACAAAAAAATCCGCCTTGACGTCACAATCCAAGATGGCGGCCATCTCCTCAACCTAACCCAGCTCTTCTCGAGAAACCCTGTCCTCAGATCTACATTCGAAAATTGTATCCCTCTCAGTAAAGAGGTTTCTGTGACTAGTGTTACTGATCACGCGAATAAAACAACTGTTCAAGTTAATTTTTAAGTTAATTTTTATAGTAATTTTTTTTATATATTTTCCATGACTTAATTTAATGGTAGTATAATTCTTTGAGACTATCAGGTTGACAACATGATCGCCGTACTAACGGGAATATTCTATAGACTCGGAGATTTTAATGTTTATAGTAGTTGGAAAAGGGGGGTTCAAGAACAGGCGCAGGAGCCAGGAGCCGGTCGCCATCTTGGATGACGTCATTTTTGACCCAAAATTCCTCAAAATTCCTCAAAAATGACTCAAAATGACTCAAAATTTCCCGTTTTCGAGGGAAAAATTCCCGTTTCGAGGGAAAATTTCCCGTTTCGAGGGAAAATTTCCCGTTTTATTCCGTAAAAATCCCAGCGGATAGAAAAGTCCTAAAAGTGGCTTAAGCATCCTTAACTCAAGCCACTGTTAAGCCACTATCAGGACTTAACCTTGAAACCGACTGCCAAATTGGATCCGCCATCTTGGATCCACCATTTTGGATGACGTCATTGTGTTCTAGAAAATTCCGGCGATGTGTTTTCCGCCATTTTGTATGATGACGTCACCGTTGCACTTTTCGTCATGGCCGCCATCTTGGATTCGAATTTTTTTTTTCGAACTTCAACTTTTCGAAATTCGATGTAATCATCAGCCGCCATCTTGTTTCGTCCGCTGGTGGCCGCCATCTTGTTTTCGTCTGCTGGAGACCACCATCTTGTTATCGTTGGCTAGAGTGCGCTCACGCCATGTTAGTTTAATTCTTACCCGCTAGAGTGCAGTAATCATTTATTATTACTGTCACACCCACCATTTTGAAAATCCATAATTATTTAGCTAGGAATTCGGGAAAGATTCCAAAATTCATTAAATAAATCACCCATTAATTTATTTATTGAATCGCTGGATTCCCGTCCTTTGTTCGATACCTGATCGATGAAATAATGTTTAATTTTATGTAAAATAATAATAATTTCAATAAACCATCTTCAACATTCTTAAAGAGACTTTAAAACCTCTACTACCATCATCCTATAAGCCATCAACACCACCATCTTGGAAAATTCGTAATTATATTGCTAGAGATTCGAGAAAAAGTTACAAATTCATTAAATAAATTTGCAAACAATAAAATGATTAATTAGGTCGACTCAGGCCCTTGACACGATTCGGAATGAAGATGGAAAAAAATAAACTTAATATAATAGTGGCAGGTTCGAGAAAGAAAACAACACAAGTTCTTTCACAAAATAAACTTTATTACATAATTTCTACTTTACTACACGAACACTTGCGAAAGCCAGCAATCTTATAATCATTTAGGTCCGCAGCGGCGTGAAATGACTAATTCTTAGCTCCAATCGGCTTATACTAGAAAGAGTCCAGCCAGAACCTTTACAGACATAGTCCTCCTCTTCTTGACAGAGTTTCTGGATACCGTTTTTAACAGTATGCTTCACATCGTTAGAACTGTAAATTACTGCAGCCGATGTCTTGAATGCACACTTCTTCACTTCGTCTTCGAATGGATACGGCTTTCCATATATACAGTCCAACCACAAGTTGTATTTTAATGAACCGTTTGTTGCTACATCATCAGTAAGCTGATTGATTATGTTCTCTTTGATATCATCAAGAAAATTACAAATATATTTCGACTCACCTAACGTATTTAGATAATAGTAGTCTTTCAATGTCCCACGAAATGCAGACTGCGCCAAGTAGAACCCATTATCATTCACTTGTAATGCGCCGAACACAGTCTTAGGTTTATTTTCATGTTCAGACGTCATACCAATCGGTTGCTGCACATCGGTTTTCTTGCTTGTTCTCTTACGAGTCTCCAATCTAAAGCGAGGAGTCGAAGTTTCTACAGGTAGTTCTTCAGTAGACACACGGACTTTACCGTTGCATTATTTCACATGTCGTCGCAAACTGTCAATACGTGTAAACCATTCATGACACCCATCACAGCGAAACTTTATACGAGATGGATTCTTCTTGCATTTACTCCGCTCATGTCTTCGTGCATCATGAGAAAATGCGAACGACATATCACAGTAGCTGCAAGGATACCGTGGTGATGAAGACGATCCTTTCAGACCCGAACCAGATGATGTTGTTGCAGCAGTTACACCATCTCCAGGCATACTCTTATGAACATCAATACATCGTTGCTGCACCGAAACCTTTACTTTCTGCCGCACAGCAGGTCCTTTGCATGTCTTCATGTGCGTTTTCATATTATCTTGTCTTGCAAATTGCTTGTGACATTTCTCACAAACAAACATTTTACGATAAGGGTTCTTAGCGCATTCTCTCCTCTCGTGTCGTCGAGTATTGCTGCTGTTTGTGAAAATCTTGTCACAGTAACAGCACCGATGTTCGTTAGTCGGTATTGAATCAATAGTCATTGAAGTTTCCATCGAGGGCGAAACGAAGTTCGACGAGTTTTCCTGCGTAGTCAGCACCACCGGCATTAAAGTCTCTCCTGCTGACGGTATCGCGACTGTTGAAATCTCCTCTTTTGATGGCGTCATCTTTGCCGACGGGATCTGCACCTTCTCCACCGTAGCTGACGTTAGGGTTCCCGTAGACGATGGTGCGTCTTCCATCAAGTTCAGCGTTTTAGATGGTAAAGATGCCATCGAAGTCTCAAGAACAGGCAATTACACGACGTATGCACCAGTAGAATCAAACTAGGTGATCCTTACACCGACGACGTCAGTAACAAACTGAGCGACCTGCTGTCCAGGACTCGCTTATATACACGCACCGGTTGGAATAATACTCTAGTCAAATCAAGAACCAATTACTATAATACTCGAGTCAAAACACCATTGAAAGAAGAAGCGCACCAAAATAAGGTAACGCATTTGGAAACAAATTCATCAAATGAAATGAACACGCAATGCACGCACTTGCAGCTTTCATCTCAAAGTATCATTTAAATTTCATTCAAGCGAAGTATCAAGCCAATGTCACATCATATTATCATCCTATTGGTCATACTATCCTCAAAATTTAACAGTCCTATAAATCACAGCAGTTATAGAAGGACTTATAGTTTATAACACACATCATTTAAGCCATTGTTCTTTAACAAATTCAAATTTAAAAATGTAAAATGTAAGTACTTGTTAAGTTTAAGAACCAGGTATGTAAATATATTATATACTTTATGGACACTGTAGGCACAAAAACCCTGAAAGTACATATGTAAGAATGATATTTAATAAAACTAATATTAGCTCTATACCCACACGACTATGTGTTGACTGCTGTGTCTAGGGTGTTGACCTCAATTTATACCGATAGGACCTCCCTCCAGTCCAGTCACGTGTACCGTTGCTTCAGTTGTTGTCCCCCGCCTTGCTGGCGGCTTCCAACATTCGAACGAGGTGATCAACCATCCAAGCCCTAAGCATGCTCGCATTGTGTCTTAAGATCGGACCTGGACACTCAAGTTACATAGAGTATAATATACTCTGAAATACATAATAAAAAGAAAATTGATATAAATAACATTATACTTTGCTTAATAATTCCAGAAGTAATTAACACACTGCTTGACCAGTGACAGGTGTAACTAAATATTAAATATATTTTATTTTCCATTACCTTTCGTGGAATTTATTAATCATTCACTCTACGAAAAACAACTCAAGACAATATACCTGACCATCGAATTAAATACAGTACCGCTATGCCTTACATGAAAGTCTAATTAGTCGATAACCTATAAATCGTTCATGTACAAAGCCACACATACAGGCCAATTTTCTATGGACCATGAGACCGAGTCATGACAATATCAGACGTATAGGCTAGTCATTTCAGGACCGCAGGACCTTCTTCGTCTTTAGATAATTACAGTCATTTAGACCATCATGAAATTTTTATACATACTAAAGGACCAAGCGACCTTGAAAAATATTTTAGTAACACCAAGAGGTTTTGAACTAGTAAATATTCAGTCACTACATATTTTACTACGCGCAATCAACAAAACGGAAGCACCATCAACAAAAAGGAAGCACATTTTGGAAGCACCATCAACAAAAAGGAAGCACATTTCAAATGGCTCCAAATGCTCCAAACGGCTCCAAATGCTCCAAATGTCTCCAAAAGGCTCCAAATGCTTGACAGCTCCAAATGCTCCAAATGGCTCCAAATGCTCCAAATGGCTCCAACAGCTCAAAATGCTTCAAAAGACTCCAAATGCTCCAACAGCTCCAAAAAAAGGCTCCAAATGCTTAACACAGCTCCAAATGGCTCCAAATGCTCCAAATGGCTCCAACAGCTCCAAAAGGTTCCAAATGCTTCAAAAGGCTCCAATTGTTCCAAGAGCTCCATCTTCTTTAGGTTCCAACTGATTCAAATTACTTTTCTTATCGAACTTGGCATGATTAATAACATGTCTTTATTAGTATACATTTTGACTGGCAGCGGTAACGTATTTTGCACCTTTAAGTTATAAGTTTTATTTAGAAATCAGATTTCGATAAATCGTAGATACCATTTGGAAAGAAAATATATTAATTTATCTTCAAGTTTATACACATACATTTAATTTAAGCCATTATTGTATGTAACCAGCTTCCCTCAGTTCTTTGAGTATGAAGGATATTTCTTTAATGTTCGAATAGTTTCCTGCACAAAGCGATCCATGTAGTAGTCGTAGCCTGTCAACCAATATGTTAGGATCTTCCCATGAGGTATAATCAAACTCTTCTGCTGCGTTCATCATCCTTGCATGTTTATAATAAATATTATTATCTCTGGTGTCTATCGTTTTAACACCAACCTCAAGGTCACTTTCGTCATCGTGCCAGTGATTATCACAAGCTTGATCAGGATAATTTATTTTATTACGATGTTTCCATCGTTTTGGTCTCCAACCACCATCACAGTCTTCACTCTTGCATGCTTTTGGTGCTTCAGCACAGTACTCAATCATGTCAGCCTTAGATGTGTCAGCACAGTCTTCGTTCACGCCAGCTTCTGATGTGTCACCACATTCTTCAATCATGTCAGCACCACAAACTTGATCAGGATAATTTATTTTATTACAACGTTTCCATCGTTTTGGTCTCAGACCGCCATCACAGTCTTTGATCTTGCCTGCTTTAGGTGCTTCAGTACAGTACTCAATCATGTCAGCCTCAGATGTGTCACCACAATCTTCAATCATGCACGCTTCAGATGATTCATCAAAGTCTTCGACCTTGTAAGCTTCAGATGGTTCTCTATCTTTCTCATTTTCATGGAGACGACTAGATATTGGAGTAAATATATTTTCATTTCTAATGTGGTTTTAACTACCTTCGTTTGTTTTAAATTTTAAATTATTATCTTGATCTAGATCAGTAATTTTAGCATTAGCTTTTTCGCCTTCGTTCCTCTTCCGCGATGTTGTAGCCCAGTCTTCGTTATCTTTATTCATCTTAATTGTACAGGTCTTGTAATGTCTATCCAAGTAATATTTTCTACCAAAGGATTTCTGACACTGACTGCAATGAAACGGTTTTTGACAAAGACCCAAATTACACTCGCTTCTCTCATGTCGTTTAGCATTCTTTCTCAAGGTAAACACCTTGCTACAGTATCTACAGTGATGACGTTTCGATACAGCGTCAGATCCTAAATCGGAATTCATATTGGTTACCGAGACTAATGCCAGATGCAAACTAAGAGTTTTAAATTAGATATATTACTTAAGTAGAATTTTTTAATTATTTCATCAGCGAGAATTAATTTATCTCATTCAAAGGTACTTGTTGCAAGTAGTTCTGCTTTTCAACAACAGATGTCGACACATGTTACTTTCAGGTAAATGATATTTAGTTCTTTTATGCGGGATGCAGGATGCTCACTAACGATCGCAATAGAACGATGGCTTCGCTAGACTCCAAGGAGAAGGAAGTTCATCCATCCTGATAGTGCTTCTTAGATTTCTCAGAGATTATTTGACTGAGTAATGATTATTTTTTTTAATTTCAACCTGATAAAAATATTACAAGTAATGATTAAGTAGCAGAAGTTCACTAATTATATGCAACCTTGAATAAAAAATGACATGCTTCATTAAGTAAAAAAATCCTTCACGCAGAGATAAATTCCTCATCAGTAACCAGAAGCACTCGGAGAAAACCATCAGATGTCTAGTCAGGAATAATCAGAAGTACCCAGTGAAAACCATCAAAATATTGTCAAGAATAATCAGGAGCACACGGAGAAATCCACCATAATACTGTCAAGAATAAACGGGAGCACACGGAGAAAACCGCCATAATATTGACAAGAATAATCGGAAGCACACGGAGAAAAACAACCACAAGTTTTCTTTGATATCATAAAATTTCAGGAAAAAATAATAAATAAAATTAAATTAATAAAAAATTTAAAAAAATAAAATAAAAAATACATTAACAGATTCTGCTAGCTTGTGAACTTCTCATTGTTGAGCAAAGATATAGTTCTAGTACAAGCCAGAATTTTATGTATTTTTATTTTATTTTTTTAAATTTTTTATTAATTTATTTTTATTTATTATTTTTTCCTGAAATTTTATGATATCAAAGAAAACTTGTGGCGGTTTTCTCCGTGTGCTTCCGATTATTCTTGTCAATATTATGGCGGTTTTCTCCGTGTGCTCCCGTTTATTCTTGACAGTATTATGGTGGATTTCTCCGTGTGCTCCTGATTATTCTTGACAATATTTTGATGGTTTTCACTGGGTA
The DNA here is from genome assembly GCF_032445375.1 of Bacillus rossius redtenbacheri. Classification (NCBI taxonomy): domain Eukaryota; kingdom Metazoa; phylum Arthropoda; class Insecta; order Phasmatodea; family Bacillidae; genus Bacillus; species Bacillus rossius. Next base: position 39,746,336 of record NC_086339.1, on the reverse strand, counting down.
CTTCTGATTATTCCTGACTAGACATCTGATGGTTTTCTCCGAGTGCTTCTGGTTACTGATGAGGAATTTATCTCTGCGTGAAGGATTTTTTTACTTAATGAAGCATGTCATTTTTTATTCAAGGTTGCATATAATTAGTGAACTTCTGCTACTTAATCATTACTTGTAAAATTTTTATCAGGTGGAAATTAAAAAAAAATCATTACTCAGTCAAATAATCTCTGAGAAATCTAAGAAGCACTATCAGGATGGATGAACTTCCTTCTCCTTGGAGTCTAGCGAAGCCATCGTTCTATTGCGATCGTTAGTGAGCATCCTGCATCCCGCATAAAAGAACTAAATATCATTTACCTGAAAGTAACATGTGTCGACATCTGTTGTTGAAAAGCAGAACTACTTGCAACAAGTACCTTTGAATGAGATAAATTAATTCTCGCTGATGAAATAATTAAAAAATTCTATTTAAGTAATATATCTAATTTAAAACTCTTAGTTTGCATCTGGCATTAGTCTCGGTAACCAATATGAATTCCGATTTAGGATCTGACGCTGTATCGAAACGTCATCACTGTAGATACTGTAGCAAGGTGTTTACCTTGAGAAAGAATGCTAAACGACATGAGAGAAGCGAGTGTAATTTGGGTCTTTGTCAAAAACCGTTTCATTGCAGTCAGTGTCAGAAATCCTTTGGTAGAAAATATTACTTGGATAGACATTACAAGACCTGTACAATTAAGATGAATAAAGATAACGAAGACTGGGCTACAACATCGCGGAAGAGGAACGAAGGCGAAAAAGCTAATGCTAAAATTACTGATCTAGATCAAGATAATAATTTAAAATTTAAAACAAACGAAGGTAGTTGTAACCACATTAGAAATGAAAATATATTTACTCCAATATCTAGTCGTCTCCATGAAAATGAGAAAGATAGAGAACCATCTGAAGCTTACAAGGTCGAAGACTTTGATGAATCATCTGAAGCGTGCATGATTGAAGATTGTGGTGACACATCTGAGGCTGACATGATTGAGTACTGTACTGAAGCACCTAAAGCAGGCAAGATCGAAGACTGTGATGGCGGTCTGAGACAAAAACGATGGAAACATTGTAATATAATAAATTATCCTGATAAAGTTTGTGGTGCTGACATGATTGAAGACTGTGGTGACACATCAGAAGCTGGCGTGAACGAAGATTGTGCTGACACATCTAAGGCTGACATGATTGAGTACTGTACTGAAGCACCTAAAGCAGGCAAGATCGAAGACTGTGATGGTGGTTTGACACCAAAACGATGGAAACGTCGTAATAAAATAAATTATCCTGATCAAGCTTGTGATAATCACTGGCACGATGACGAAAGTGACCTTGAGGTTGGTGTTAAAACGATAGACACCAGAGATAATAATATTTATTATAAACATGCAAGGATGATGAACGCAGCAGAAGAGTTTGATTGTACCTCATGGGAAGATCCTAACATATTGGTTGACAGGCTACGACTACTACTTGGATCGCTTTGTGCAGGAAACTATTCGAACATTAAAGAAATATCCTTCATACTCAAAGAACTGAGGGAAGCTGGTTACATACAATAATGGCTTAAATTAAATGTATGTGTATAAACTTAAAGATAAATTAATATATTTTCTTTCCAAATGGTATCTACGATTTATCGAAATCTGATTTCTAAATAAAACTTATAACTTAAAGGTGCAAAATACGTTACCGCTGCCAGTCAAAATGTATACTAATAAAGACATGTTATTAATCATGCCAAGTTCGATAAGAAAAGTAATTTGAATCAGTTGGAACCTAAAGAAGATGGAGCTCTTGGAACAATTGGAGCCTTTTGAAGCATTTGGAACCTTTTGGAGCTGTTGGAGCCATTTGGAGCATTTGGAGCCATTTGGAGCTGTGTTAAGCATTTGGAGCCTTTTTTTGGAGCTGTTGGAGCATTTGGAGTCTTTTGAAGCATTTTGAGCTGTTGGAGCCATTTGGAGCATTTGGAGCCATTTGGAGCATTTGGAGCTGTCAAGCATTTGGAGCCTTTTGGAGACATTTGGAGCATTTGGAGCCGTTTGGAGCATTTGGAGCCATTTGAAATGTGCTTCCTTTTTGTTGATGGTGCTTCCAAAATGTGCTTCCTTTTTGTTGATGGTGCTTCCGTTTTGTTGATTGCGCGTAGTAAAATATGTAGTGACTGAATATTTACTAGTTCAAAACCTCTTGGTGTTACTAAAATATTTTTCAAGGTCGCTTGGTCCTTTAGTATGTATAAAAATTTCATGATGGTCTAAATGACTGTAATTATCTAAAGACGAAGAAGGTCCTGCGGTCCTGAAATGACTAGCCTATACGTCTGATATTGTCATGACTCGGTCTCATGGTCCATAGAAAATTGGCCTGTATGTGTGGCTTTGTACATGAACGATTTATAGGTTATCGACTAATTAGACTTTCATGTAAGGCATAGCGGTACTGTATTTAATTCGATGGTCAGGTATATTGTCTTGAGTTGTTTTTCGTAGAGTGAATGATTAATAAATTCCACGAAAGATAATGGAAAATAAAATATATTTAATATTTAGTTACACCTGTCACTGGTCAAGCAGTGTCTTAATTACTTCTGGAACTATTAAGCAAAGTATAATGTTATTTATATCAATTTTCTTTTTATTATGTATTTCAGAGTATATTATACTCTATGTAACTTGGGTGTCCAGGTCCGATCTCAAGACACAATGCGAGCATGCTTAGGGCTTGGATGGTTGATCACCTCGTTCGAATGTTGGAGGCCGCCAGCAAGGCGGGGGACAACAACTGAAGCAACGGTACACGTGACTGGACTGGAGGGAGGTCCTATCGGTATAAATTGAGGTCAACACCCTAGACACAGCAGTCAACACATAGTCGTGTGGGTATAGAGCTAATATTAGTTTTATTAAATATCATTCTTACATATGTACTTTCAGGGTTTTTGTGCCTACAGTGTCCATAAAGTATATAATATATTTACGTACCTGGTTCTTAAACTTAACAAGTACTTACATTTTACATTTTTAAATTTGAATTTGTTAAAGAACAATGGCTGAAATGATGTGTGTTATAAACTATAAGTCCTTCTATAACTAGTGTGATTTATAAGACTGTTAAATTTTGAGGATAGTATGACCAATAGGATGATAATATGATGTGACATTGGCTTGATACTTCGCTTGAATGAAATTTAAATGATACCTTGAGATGAAAGCTGCAAGTGCGTGCATTGCGTGTTCATTTCATTTGATGAATTTGTTTCCAAATGCGTTACCTTATTTTGGTGCGCTTCTTCTTTCAATGGTGTTTTGACTCGAGTATTATAGTAATTGGTTCTTGATTTGACTAGAGTATTATTCCAACCGGTGCGTGTATATAAGCGAGTCCTGGACAGCAGGTCGCTCAGTTTGTTACTGACGTCGTCGGTGTAAGGATCACCTAGTTTGATTCTACTGGTGCATACGTCGTGTAATTGCCTGTTCTTGAGACTTCAATGGCATCTTTACCATCTAAAACGCTGAACTTGATGGACGACGCACCATCGTCTACGGGAACCCTAACGTCAGCTACGGTGGAGAAGGTGCAGATCCCGTCGGCAAAGATGACGCCATCAAAAGAGGAGATTTCAACAGTCGCGATACCGTCAGCAGGAGAGACTTTAATGCTGGTGGTGCTGACTACGCAGGAAAACTCGTCGAACTTCGTTTCGCCCTCGATGGAAACTTCAATGACTGGTGATTCAACACCGACTAACGAACATCGGTGCTGTTACTGTGACAAGATTTTCACAAACAGCAGCAATACTCGACGACACGAGAGGAGAGAATGCGCTAAGAACCCTTATCGTAAAATGTTTGTTTGTGAGAAATGTCACAAGCAATTTGCAAGACAAGATAATATGAAAACGCACATGAAGACATGCAAAGGACCTGCTGTGCGGCAGAAAGTAAAGGTTTCGGTGCAGCAACGATGTATTGATGTTCATAAGAGTATGCCTGGAGATGGTGTAACTGCTGCAACAACATCATCTGGTTCGGGTCTGAAAGGATCGTCTTCATCACCACGGTATCCTTGCAGCTACTGTGATATGTCGTTCGCATTTTCTCATGATGCACGAAGACATGAGCGGAGTAAATGCAAGAAGAATCCATCTCGTATAAAGTTTCGCTGTGATGGGTGTCATGAATGGTTTACACGTATTAACAGTTTGCGACGACATGTGAAAAAATGCAACGGTAAAGTCCGTGTGTCTACTGAAGAACTACCTGTAGAAACTTCGACTCCTCGCTTTAGATTGGAGACTCGTAAGAGAACAAGCAAGAAAACCGATGTGCAGCAACCGATTGGTATGACGTCTGAACATGAAAATAAACCTAAGACTGTGTTCGGCGCATTACAAGTGAATGATAATGGGTTCTACTTGGCGCAGTCTGCATTTCGTGAGACATTGAAAGACTACTATTATCTAAATACGTTAGGTGAGTCGAAAGATATTTGTAATTTTCTTGATGATATCAAAGAGAACATAATCAATCAGCTTACTGATGATGTAGCAACAAACGGTTCATTAAAATACAACTTGTGGTTGGACTGTATATATGGAAAGCCGTATCCATTCGAAGACGAAGTGAAGAAGTGTGCATTCAAGACATCGGCTGCAGTAATTTACAGTTCTAACGATGTGAAGCATACTGTTAAAAACGGTATCCAGAAACTCTGTCAAGAAGAGGAGGACTATGTCTGTAAAGGTTCTGGCTGGACTCTTTCTAGTATAAGCCGATTGGAGCTAAGAATTAGTCATTTCACGCCGCTGCGGACCTAAATGATTATAAGATTGCTGGCTTTCGCAAGTGTTCGTGTAGTAAAGTAGAAATTATGTAATAAAGTTTATTTTGTGAAAGAACTTGTGTTGTTTTCTTTCTCGAACCTGCCACTATTATATTATGTTTATTTTTTCCATCTTTATTCCGAATCGTGTCGGACACCTTGACCACTAGACCACGAGACCAATTGGGATATGGTGGAATAAATAATCTATATATGCTACGTACTGACGGCAAGTTTATGATAAATGGGGGAGGAGGGTGTTTTTGCCTTCCTTAATGCATACCTAAGGCCCCACATTTTAAATTAAAATTATTATACAGCCGCCATCTTTAATTCCAGCACAGACTACCAGATGGCGCTAAATTAAAAAATTAGTTACCAGAGGCGCCGCCATCTTGGTTCTCAAGTTGGCTGGTAGATGTCGCTAGTATCGCGCGCCAAATTCAAAAATTAGTTACCAGAGGCGCCGCCATCTTGGTTCTCAAGTTGGCTGGTAGATGTCGCTAGTATCGCGCGCCAAATTCAAAAATTAGTTGCCAGAGACGCCGCCATCTTGGTTCTCAAGTTGGCTGGTAGATGTCGCTAGTATCGCGCGCCAAATTCAAAAATTAGTTGCCAGAGGCGCCGCCATCTTGGTTCTGAAGTTGGCTGGTAGATGTCGCTAGTATCGCGCGCCAAATTCAAAAATTAGTTGCCAGAGGCGCCGCCATCTTGGTTCTCAAGTTGGCTGGTAGATGTCGCCACCGTCGCCATATTTTAGTTCATACAATCGATACCAGATGACGCCACCATCGCCATCTTTAGTTCCTAGTGTTGCTACCAGAGTGTGCCACCGTCGCCATCGTGTGCCACCGTCGCCATCTTTAATTCTTAAAGTTACCGCCGGAGCGCGCCACCGTCGCCATCTTTAATTCTTAAAGTTACCGCCGGAGCGCGCCACCGTCGCCATCTTTAATTCTTAAATTTACTGCCGGATGGCGCCAAGTGTTATGTAGTCAGTCTAGACAAGTCGGGATAAGTTTGGAACCTGTAGCCATATTATTATTAATTAATAATGTATGTTTATTAAATATGATAGAGTATTTATAAAATATTGGTGTTGTGTAGAGACTCTCTCTTCTTCTCGTAGTGGTGGAAGACATCTCGAAGGTAGTGTTAGAATTTATGTATTAAAGCAATCACTCTAGCTGAGGAGACTAATAACTTATAGTTACAATTCAATAATAGCGGCAATTAAATGTTTTTGAAATTAAAGCAAACAACGTAAATGTTAAACACATATTTATTTAAATCTTATTACAAACAGCAAGGGGTAAGAACAATCGATGATTTAAAAGAAGTAAATAACGAGTAATAAAATCACATAATATTCACACACTACACATCATAGTGACAAAGGCAACATTAACTCGAGACCCAATTATACATAGTAGTATGGGTGGTCGAATAGCCAGAATTTAAGTAGCTGAACATTACAATGGGCGCAATGGAATTTGCCATACAGTTTTATACATTTATCCGGCGGTTTCCATAAGTCTTTAAAAGTTTGTTGAAGCTAGGACAGTTTCTTTCATTATGTAAATCAACAATGTTGGCACTGCACAGTTCACTAAAGATACTTTTCTGTTTGTCTCCTAGGACGTATACTACATCTCCTTCTTCAGGGTTGACGATGTCACATAACAGTGATGAGATTTGGTCAAAGCTCACTTCACCTTCGTTCCACGAGAGTCCATGCACTTCATAAGTCAGTTTACGATTCTCGCTTTGCGACAGCCTGTCTAGTTCGGACCAGTCACATGGTGGTTTGAATATGTATTCATAGGTCCTCAATACATCACCATCCTCGATGAACATTGCTGCAAGTTGCTTAACCACATACCCCTTTTGTGATGTGAGGCACTGAATGTTGCAGAGAAATAATGACATTTTTTTGCCAGTACTCACGATAACTGATGTGTGAAGCTGTGCTAGCTCTGCAAGGCTGATGCTAGTTCTACAGGTATGACTGCAAGGCTGCAGTGCTGATGTTGTCTCTAGGATGCTGAATGTCAGACTGGTTGTAACAACCTTTGGTGTCGTAGTACACACAAATTTACAATTCGTCTTCATCACTATCCCCCAAGCCACTATCCGTTCCTTCATCCACATCTTCGTTCGCCTCTTGCGCTTCCTTTGTGGCCTCGATGCAGGTCATAACAGCCTGATATAAATAGGTAATAAATTCCTCTTCCTCAGGGAACTCAGCGAGAATGTTGAGGGTGGAGGATGTAAGGTGGTAATGTATATCATTAAAGTCCATACCTATGTAGTGACGTACTACCTCCATTACAAATTCCCGAACATCGTCCATCGTAACACTGTTTAAATTACAATCGCAAGCACTCTCCACGTAAACACTGGTGGAAGCCATGATGATAGGAGCGTGGTTAGAAGCAGACTACCACGTTAGCATGGAGATGTCGTCAGAGCCCCCGACACCACTGGGTGGCAGTTACGGTGACTCCAGAACTCGCTCGAAATATCCTGCACAACACATTCCAAAAACATGACGTAGCCTATGGTTGACGGCACAAACACCCTGAGTGGCTCTGTGTGTTTCCTCCTGCCCGAACACGCGCTGCTGTGAAAGCCTCTTCCCAAGCACAGACGTCACTCCCGCAGCAGACAAAACAGGCGTATGCTACAGGAGCTAGAACAATTGAATAACCAAATATATTTAGACTACCCAACTACATAAATGACATGAGATAATTCCTGTGCGATAATCGTACTTTAAATGTTGTAATGTATGTATAAACATTAATCATTCCGAAGTACTTGAAAAAAAAAAATGTAAGTGAGGTGTTATTCACCTTTAGCGCTTCTCGATTTCTGTATCCGCTACCCACGAATTAAATTGAGACAGGAAACCCCACCATTTCACAAAAGACCAGCCATTTCTTCGTTTGAGAACTTTCTCCACCAAATATGTGTCCGGATACATCGTAGGCTGGATATCTTCAGCATAGAAGCCACCACGAATAGGCTTGTGGTCCAAGTCTTCGAGGTAGTAGGTCCTTGGTTCCGATTCACGAACATGTGTCACACGGAAAAGTTCAGAACTCCAATTCGTCGTGAAACCTTTCTCAAAGACACCTTTCTGCTTGGAGATTCTCACAATGTCACCAACATTAGCTTTATGCTTGCGTGTATCTTTCTTCTTCGTGTTGGTTAATACAGTCCCAAGCAGACGATCATCCTTTACATCTTTAGGCTTCATTTTCGTGGTAGAATGCACTGTGGAATTATATTCACTTATAAGTTTCGACAAAAGATCCAACCAAAAACACCTCAAAGTCTTTTACAAACATAATATTTATTACTCAATTTCTATCCTACTACAGAATCACTTGCGAAAGCCAGCAATCGTATAAACAATTAGCCCTGCATAGACGTGCAACGACTACTTCTTAGCTCCAAATGGCTCCAAATGCTCCAAAACGGCCTTCAAATGCTCCAACAGCTCCTTAACACAGCTCCAAATGGCTCCAAATGCTCCAAATGGCTCCAAATGCTCCAAAACGGCCTTCAAATGCTCCAACAGCTCCTTAACACAGCTCCAAATGGCTCCAAATGGCTCCAACAGCTCCAAAAGGCTCCAAATGCCTGACAGCTCCAAATGCTCCAAATGGCTCCAAATGCTCCAAATGGCTCCAACAGCTCCAAAAGGCTCCAAATGCTCCAAAAGGCTCCAATTGTTCCAAGAGCTCCATCTTCAGTTGGTTCCAACTGTTTCCAATTACTTTTCTTATCGAACTTGGCATGATTACTAACATGTCTTTATTAGTATACATTTTGACTGGCAGTGGTAACGTATTTTGCACCTTTAAGTTATAAGTTTTATTTAGAAATCAGATTTCGATAAATGGTAGATACCATTTGGAAAGAAAATATATTAATATATCTTCAAGTTTATACACATACATTTAATTTAAGCCATTATTGTATGTAGCCAGCTTCCCTCAGTTCTTTGAGTATGAAGGATATTTCTTTAAAGTTCGAATAGTTTCCTGCACAAAGCGATCCATGTAGTAGTCGTAGCCTGTCAACCAATATGTTAGGATCTTCCCATGAGGTATAATCAAACTCTTCTGCTGCGTTCATCATCCTTGCATGTTTATAATAAATATTATCTCTGGTGTCTATCGTTTTAACACCAACCTCAAGGTCACTTTCGTCATCGCGCCAGTGATTATCACAAGCTTGATCAGGATAATTTATTTTATTACGACGTTTCCATCGTTTTGGTCTCAAACCACCATCACAGTCTTCACTCTTGCATGCTTTTGGTGCTTCAGCACAATACTCAATCATGTCAGCCTTAGATGTGTCAGCACAGTCTTCGTTCACGTCAGCTTCTGATGTGTCACCACAGTCTTCAATCATGTCAGCACCACAAACTTGATCAGGATAATTTATTTTATTACGTCGTTTCCATCGGCTTGTACTAGAACTATATCTTTGCTCAACAATGAGAAGTTCACAAGCTAGCAGAATCTGTTTATGTATTTTTGTATTTTATTTTGTCATTTAAAATTTTTTATTAATTTTTTTTGTTATTTATTAAATATTTTTTCTGTATTTTTATGATATCAAAGAAAACTTGTGATGGTTTTCTCCGTGTGCTTCTGATTATTCTTGTCAATATTATGATGATTTTCTCCGTGTGCTTCCGATTATTATTGTTAATATTATGGTGGTTTTCTCCGTGTGCTCCTGATTATTCTTGACAATATTATGGCGGTTTACTCCGTGAGCTTGCGATTATTCTTGATAATATTATGGCGGTTTACTCCGTGTGCTTCTGATTATACCTAACTAGACATCTGATGGATTTCTCCGAGTGCTTCTGATTAATCTCGCTGATGAAATAATTAAAAAATTCTATTTAAGTAATATATCTAATTTAAAACTCTTAGTTTGCATCTGGCATTAGTCTCGGTAACTAATATGAATTCCGATTTAGGATCTGACGCTGTATCGAAACGTCATCACTGTAGATACTGTAGCAAGGTGTTTACCTTGAGAAAGAATGCTAAACGACATGAGAGAAGCGAGTGTAATTTGGGCCCTTGTCAAAAACCGTTTCATTGCAGTCAGTGTCAGAAATCCTTTGGTAGAAGATATTACTTGGATAGACATTACAAGACCTGTACAATTAAGATGAATAAAGATAACGAAGACTGGGCTACAACATCGCGGAAGAGGAACGAAGGCGAAAAAGCTAATGCTAAAATTACTGATCTAGATGAAGATAATAATTTAAAATTTAAAACAAACGAAGGTAGTTGTAACCACATTAGAAATGAAAATATATTTACTCCAATATCTAGTCGTCTCCATGAAAATGAGAAAGATGGAGAACCATCTGAAGCTTACAAGGTCGAAGACTTTGGTGAATCATCTGAAGCGTGCATGATTGAAGAATGTGGTGACACATCTGAGGCTGACATGATTGAGTACTGTACTGAAGCACCTCAAGCAGGTAAGATCGAAGACTGATGGCGGTCTGAGACCAAAACGATGGAAACGACGTAATAAAATAAATTATCCTGATCAAGTTTGTGGTGCTGACATGATTGAAGACTGTGGTGACACATCAGAAGCTGACGTGAACGAAGACTGTGCTGACACATCTAAGGCTGACATGATTGAGTATTGTGCTGAAGCACCAAAAGCATGCAAGAGTGAAGACTGTGATGGTGGTTTGAGACCAAAACGATGGAAACGTCGTAATAAAATAAATTATCCTGATCAAGCTTGTGATAATCACTGGCGCGATGACGAAAGTGACCTTGAGGTTGGTGTTAAAACGATAGACACCAGAGATAATATTTATTATAAACATGCAAGGATGATGAACGCAGCAGAAGAGTTTGATTATACCTCATGGGAAGATCCTAACATATTGGTTGACAGGCTACGACTACTACATGGATCGCTTTGTGCAGGAAACTATTCGAACTTTAAAGAAATATCCTTCATACTCAAAGAACTGAGGGAAGCTGGCTACATACAATAATGGCTTAAATTAAATGTATGTGTATAAACTTGAAGATATATTAATATATTTTCTTTCCAAATGGTATCTACCATTTATCGAAATCTGATTTCTAAATAAAACTTATAACTTAAAGGTGCAAAATACGTTACCACTGCCAGTCAAAATGTATACTAATAAAGACATGTTAGTAATCATGCCAAGTTCGATAAGAAAAGTAATTGGAAACAGTTGGAACCAACTGAAGATGGAGCTCTTGGAACAATTGGAGCCTTTTGGAGCATTTGGAGCCTTTTGGAGCTGTTGGAGCCATTTGGAGCATTTGGAGCCATTTGGAGCATTTGGAGCTGTCAGGCATTTGGAGCCTTTTGGAGCTGTTGGAGCCATTTGGAGCCATTTGGAGCTGTGTTAAGGAGCTGTTGGAGCATTTGAAGGCCGTTTTGGAGCATTTGGAGCCATTTGGAGCTAAGAAGTAGTCGTTGCACGTCTATGCAGGGCTAATTGTTTATACGATTGCTGGCTTTCGCAAGTGATTCTGTAGTAGGATAGAAATTGAGTAATAAATATTATGTTTGTAAAAGACTTTGAGGTGTTTTTGGTTGGATCTTTTGTCGAAACTTATAAGTGAATATAATTCCACAGTGCATTCTACCACGAAAATGAAGCCTAAAGATGTAAAGGATGATCGTCTGCTTGGGACTGTATTCACCAACACGAAGAAGAAAGATACACGCAAGCATAAAGCTAATGTTGGTGACATTGTGAGAATCTCCAAGCAGAAAGGTGTCTTTGAGAAAGGTTTCACGACGAATTGGAGTTCTGAACTTTTCCGTGTGACACATGTTCGTGAATCGGAACCAAGGACCTACTACCTCGAAGACTTGGACCACAAGCCTATTCGTGGTGGCTTCTATGCTGAAGATATCCAGCCTACGATGTATCCGGACACATATTTGGTGGAGAAAGTTCTCAAACGAAGAAATGGCTGGTCTTTTGTGAAATGGTGGGGTTTCCTGTCTCAATTTAATTCGTGGGTAGCGGATACAGAAATCGAGAAGCGCTAAAGGTGAATAACACCTCACTTACATTTTTTTTTTTTCAAGTACTTCGGAATGATTAATGTTTATACATACATTACAACATTTAAAGTACGATTATCGCACAGGAATTATCTCATGTCATTTATGTAGTTGGGTAGTCTAAATATATTTGGTTATTCAATTGTTCTAGCTCCTGTAGCATACGCCTGTTTTGTCTGCTGCGGGAGTGACGTCTGTGCTTGGGAAGAGGCTTTCACAGCAGCGCGTGTTCGGGCAGGAGGAAACACACAGAGCCACTCAGGGTGTTTGTGCCGTCAACCATAGGCTACGTCATGTTTTTGGAATGTGTTGTGCAGGATATTTCGAGCGAGTTCTGGAGTCACCGTAACTGCCACCCAGTGGTGTCGGGGGCTCTGACGACATCTCCATGCTAACGTGGTAGTCTGCTTCTAACCACGCTCCTATCATCATGGCTTCCACCAGTGTTTACGTGGAGAGTGCTTGCGATTGTAATTTAAACAGTGTTACGATGGACGATGTTCGGGAATTTGTAATGGAGGTAGTACGTCACTACATAGGTATGGACTTTAATGATATACATTACCACCTTACATCCTCCACCCTCAACATTCTCGCTGAGTTCCCTGAGGAAGAGGAATTTATTACCTATTTATATCAGGCTGTTATGACCTGCATCGAGGCCACAAAGGAAGCGCAAGAGGCGAACGAAGATGTGGATGAAGGAACGGATAGTGGCTTGGGGGATAGTGATGAAGACGAATTGTAAATTTGTGTGTACTACGACACCAAAGGTTGTTACAACCAGTCTGACATTCAGCATCCTAGAGACAACATCAGCACTGCAGCCTTGCAGTCATACCTGTAGAACTAGCATCAGCCTTGCAGAGCTAGCACAGCTTCACACATCAGTTATCGTGAGTACTGGCAAAAAAATGTCATTATTTCTCTGCAACATTCAGTGCCTCACATCACAAAAGGGGTATGTGGTTAAGCAACTTGCAGCAATGTTCATCGAGGATGGTGATGTATTGAGGACCTATGAATACATATTCAAACCACCATGTGACTGGTCCGAACTAGACAGGCTGTCGCAAAGCGAGAATCGTAAACTGACTTATGAAGTGCATGGACTCTCGTGGAACGAAGGTGAAGTGAGCTTTGACCAAATCTCATCACTGTTATGTGACATCGTCAACCCTGAAGAAGGAGATGTAGTATACGTCCTAGGAGACAAACAGAAAAGTATCTTTAGTGAACTGTGCAGTGCCAACATTGTTGATTTACATAATGAAAGAAACTGTCCTAGCTTCAACAAACTTTTAAAGACTTATGGAAACCGCCGGATAAATGTATAAAACTGTATGGCAAATTCCATTGCGCCCATTGTAATGTTCAGCTACTTAAATTCTGGCTATTCGACCACCCATACTACTATGTATAATTGGGTCTCGAGTTAATGTTGCCTTTGTCACTATGATGTGTAGTGTGTGAATATTATGTGATTTTATTACTCGTTATTTACTTCTTTTAAATCATCGATTGTTCTTACCCCTTGCTGTTTGTAATAAGATTTAAATAAATATGTGTTTAACATTTACGTTGTTTGCTTTAATTTCAAAAACATTTAATTGCCGCTATTATTGAATTGTAACTATAAGTTATTAGTCTCCTCAGCTAGAGTGATTGCTTTAATACATAAATTCTAACACTACCTTCGAGATGTCTTCCACCACTACGAGAAGAAGAGAGAGTCTCTACACAACACCAATATTTTATAAATACTCTATCATATTTAATAAACATACATTATTAATTAATAATAATATGGCTACAGGTTCCAAACTTATCCCGACTTGTCTAGACTGACTACATAACACTTGGCGCCATCCGGCAGTAAATTTAAGAATTAAAGATGGCGACGGTGGCGCGCTCCGGCGGTAACTTTAAGAATTAAAGATGGCGACGGTGGCGCGCTCCGGCGGTAACTTTAAGAATTAAAGATGGCGACGGTGGCACACGATGGCGACGGTGGCACACTCTGGTAGCAACACTAGGAACTAAAGATGGCGATGGTGGCGTCATCTGGTATCGATTGTATGAACTAAAATATGGCGACGGTGGCGACATCTACCAGCCAACTTGAGAACCAAGATGGCGGCGCCTCTGGCAACTAATTTTTGAATTTGGCGCGCGATACTAGCGACATCTACCAGCCAACTTGAGAACCAAGATGGCGGCGCCTCTGGCAACTAATTTTTGAATTTGGCGCGCGATACTAGCGACATCTACCAGCCAACTTGAGAACCAAGATGGCGGCGTCTCTGGCAACTAATTTTTGAATTTGGCGCGCGATACTAGCGACATCTACCAGCCAACTTGAGAACCAAGATGGCGGCGCCTCTGGTAACTAATTTTTGAATTTGGCGCGCGATACTAGCGACATCTACCAGCCAACTTGAGAACCAAGATGGCGGCGCCTCTGGTAACTATTTTTTTAATTTAGCGCCATCTGGTAGTCTGTGCTGGAATTAAAGATGGCGGCTGTATAATAATTTTAATTTAAAATGTGGGGCCTTAGGTATGCATTAAGGAAGGCAAAAACACCCTCCTCCCCCATTTATCATAAACTTGCCGTCAGTACGTAGCATATATAGATTATTTATTCCACCATATCCCAATTGGTCTCGTGGTCTAGTGGTCAAGGTGTCCGCCTCGTAACCACGACATCCTGGACGTTTTCACGTCCCATGGATCGAATCCCAGCCTCGGCACTGAAAATATTTTAGTTAAAATAAAATAATCCCTGCTGCTATCTGGTGGCGACCAACAGAACTATATGACGTCACAAGATGGCTGCCTCCAGCAGACGAAAACAAGATGGCGGCCACCAGCAGACGAAAACAAGATGGCGGCCACCAGCAGACGAAACAAGATGGCGGCTGATGATTACATCGAATTTCAAAAGTTCGAAAAAAAAAAATTCTAATCCAAGATGGCGGCCGTGACGAAAAGTGCAACGGTGACGTCACGATTCGAAGTTGGTGGAAATTTCTAGAAATATAAAATGGCGGATGGATTAGCATGGATTAGCATATGGATTAGCATGGATTAACATATGGATTAGCATAGATTGGCATAGATTAGCATAGATTGGCATAGATTGGCATAGATTAGCGTAGATTGGCATAGATTAGCATAGATTAGCATAGATTAGCAAGGTCAAAGGTCAAGGTCAAAGGTCATGATGACGTCATCCAAGATGGCCGCCGATGACGTCATCCAAGATGGCCGCCGATGACGTCATCCAAGATGGCGGGCTCCTGGCTCCTCCGCCTGTGCTTGAACCCCCTATTTCCAACTACTACCAGTGTTAATCAATGTTTGTTTTCACTAAGGTCTACTCCTTCAAGTGTTACTGGTGTGTCTCCGATGAGTCTCATGTTGAATTATGAACCCAAATGTCCTCTTTCTCTGTCTAATCCAGTCAGTTGTCTTAAAAATAAAACGAATTGTTCGCTAACACCCAGGAGGGGGAAAGTAAGGTTCACTCCTCCTCAAGAATGTACTTATAAAATTTATCCAGTTAACGACAAGGTTCTTGTAAACTTGCATTATTTGAAAGGTCCAGTAAAATGGTTACCTGGTGTTGTTGTCAAGAGAATCGGTAATGTTGTTTATTTGGTTAAGCTTAATTCTGGTGAAGTCAAGAAAGTGCATGTTACGCAATTAAGAAAGAGTTACTTATGTGACAACGATCATTTTGAGCGTAATAAAGGATATTGTAATTATTGGTTTCCATTACCCTCAAGCACAGTGCCTAATAGCCAATTTGGAGACCATAATCCTGAAAAGAGTTTAGATTCAAATACTGGTGAAATAATTGATGTTAATTTGTATGAAAGACCTGTAAGAAATGTTAAGCCTCCTGTCCGTTTTTTCTCATAGTCAGTATGACTAGTGTTTTAATGATTTGGAAGCGGTCTTCAACTTAAGTGGAAGGTGATGTTGTATATGTTACAGTTGGTGTGTTTTTAGTATTGTAAATTTGATGTAATTTCCGTGTTGTGTATTTGTTGTCTTGTTAAAGAATTGCCTGCTGGGCGTTCAGTCATATTGTGTTGTTGAAGCAGTAAAGTTATGGAAACGTCTACCGTCTTATTTCTTAACAGTCACAACATAAGTATGTAAATATAAATGGTCTAATGAATGCCTGGCCCTATAGTTGACCACGGATATAACTTAAGCATAAATGCATTTAGCAATTTTAATCTAATTTTCATCAAACGCAGCCAACAGTACAATGTTTCCTCTAAGTGTTTCTTATGAATGGTTTACTCCTTAAACAAGTCATTAATAATATGCGTCAGACAAAATATGATAATTTAAAACTGTTGTAAAATAAAATAAAAATGAATTTAGTTAGTTTAAAACGCTCAATCTTGGCATTTATACAGCCATAGATAAATCAAAGGCATGGTAAAAAAAATTTCCTTTCAGTTATAAAAAAGTAAAAAGTAGATGGATACCGTGCATAGTTGAACCTGGAGACAGGTTGTAGGATGGGTTGTAATCATTAATAAAAACCCACATCAAAGTAAACCGTTCACGTGAAATGCGGTCCGGAGGTCCTCAAAGCCGTAGTTTTTCCTCCGCAGTCATCGGAAAAACCGCCACAAAGCCACGAGCTCCTTGCCCGCGTAAAAAAACATCCGCTAGCAGAGCCGTGAGCGAGCCCGCGGAAAAACTCCCGGCTGTAACTTGTTTGCAATGGGAAACGTTATTTTTTTTCGTACCGTTTCTCGATAAAGCTGCCTGTAATGGAAGGGAATTGGGGAAGCATGCCTAGCTCGGCACTTTAAAAAAAAAAAAAAAAAAAAAAAAAAAAAACCTTTGAATGGATCTACGCGCTCTGAATTTCTGTATAAAGATATTCGTTTCCCAGCGGTGGTCCTCGAAAAAAAAATTTGTAAAATGAGAGGTACTAGTTCCGCGCTCTCGCACTTACGACATGAGTGTGGCATTTTCTACCGAAAGTACACTCTTATACATATTTTTACATGATTTAATTTAAGTGGGCTGTTTACAGGTCTGGTAACATTTATATTTGAGGTCAAATGTAGAATCAGCCAGTATTAGGTAAAAAATGCAAACACAAGTTATTCATGTTTAATTATTTTTGTTAACCATGTGATTAATTTTCAAAAAACAGCAAGAACAAACGAGGTGAATACTTAAATAAAATCAAGGTTATACGTTTTAAAATGCAAATTTTTTCTACTCTATCCATACTACAATAACAAAAAATTTTCTTCCATCGTTTGAAAATTATTAGATCACATGTCTGTGTGTATGTTTGTGTGGGCGTGTGTACATTAATAAAACAAATACCCTTGTCAATTTTGTGTGGTATAATGAGTATTTTACGTGTTTGGCATTACATTGTGAAGTATCCGTGACAAATACGGTTAACTTGTCAAAAATCTTATCTGAGAAACACAATAAGAGTTAATAAAAACCACTTTTTCTAGTGGTCAGGACTAACTTTTGGTGGGTTAGACCTCCAGTTAGATTTCTGGACAGGTCATGGATTTTTCCCTTAAAAAAAAATTACGTTTCTTGGTTATATAATGGGTACTACTAAAGTAAATTGCAAACCACCGCATCATCACCCTGCCGATGCCGTGTTAAATGAAGTGTCGCGACTTTCACCACCGCATCAATGCCTAGGTTTTAGTTAAGGGTTCATTATGCTTCTCATTCAAGGCACGAACCCATTGAGCAAATTTAACGTCGTTTGTTTGGATTTGACTCTGAACATTGCTACATTCAATACCGTCTAATTCTCACAATTTGGCATCATCTGGAGCCAGTGACTCAGCAGTAGGGCGCTAAGCTCTTATTTGTACGGGACCGGGGTTCGAACTCCTGTCCAGCAAAAAAAATGTCCGTTTCCCCTTCGCTTCCCGATATCACTTTAAGAAATCAAATTCTGGGATGGTTCTTTGCTACAGGGCATGGCAGATTCCTTCGCAAATATTCCTGGTATGTATCGTGTACGTGGTCTCTAACTACCACGCTGGCGACAAGACCTTAAGGCTGAATAAATAAAAAAAATTTCAAAGCAGTCATGAGGACTGCCGACAGAAGTGAAAACGTAAAACTATAAACAAACAGTTGATATTTTTGGATATCCAAATTAATTGTTTGGCCAGCTGTGAATGTATATATTTGCACTCAGTGGTGCGCGCGCAGCCAGTAAATATAACACAGGTCAACAAGTAATGCACACGACATAGGTATACTAATACATATCTTGTTAATACACGTCTTCAGTCCCTGTACATCAGTGCTGTCATATGTGAATCGAATGTGTGTATACGGTGTTAAAATTGTGTTTTTGTTCAATTTTTTTTAAATCTTAAATATGCGATTACTGTGCAGTAAAAAGTGAGTATAAAATATATTATTATTCTCATATAGATATATAGTTTAAATTACGAAGAAAAAGGAGTCGTAGCAATATAACCTAAAAATTAAGAACATCATTATTAATTTTTTTAATACCTACAATTCCTATGAAATTCGTATTTTATAGTAATTTTGGAGTTAATTTTACTAACGTGATAAAACAATTTTTTTCGTAAAAATTGCGAAAAAGTCTCTGATTATCATCAAAAAATATTTTCTTATGTTACACAATTATATTTTACAAATTTAATATTTCTTATTTCAAATTATATTTTTATGTTCTTAATTTTTTTATTAATATTAATTATAGTTATTTCTATAAGTTACACTAATAGGAACAGATATAGTGTTACCGTTAGCACGTCACGTGAACATGTCGATGACGACTTACATGAATTATTCCCTATCCAAACCTTTCTATAGAAGTTTTCACTTCAAAAATAAGTATTTTTTTGGCGCAGCAAAAGACTGGCGTGTAAAACGTGGAGAACGACACCCGGTGACAGGGCCGGATTTAGAGGTCTGGAGGCCTCGGGGCAACAGAGGAGCGGAGGCCCCCTGGCCCTAAATTATTTTACAAATAAAATGAACAATTTTTTTCAGTCGAGTTTCCCAAAAAAAAATTTATTGTGAAATCAAGAAGATTCTCTTAGTATTTAAAAAACATGCATAAATATAATCGGAGACGAGAATTATATGAAATTAAATTTTAGTGTTAATGAATATTTCTGTTAATATTTAACAATAATATAATCATGTATGTACAAAGTACTGTAGGTAAAGGTAAAACAGCGGAAAAAAAATATCAAAGGATTTGTAGGGGCCCTCCGCTTGTGGAGGCCCCGGGGCTTTCGCCCCGGTTGCCCTCCCCTAAATCCGGTCCTGCCCGGTGGGTGTTCGTTTTGAGACGTCAAAATACACGTAATTATAGGACATGATACTGCGGTTTTGAAAGCACGTCTCTAAGGGGGCCTTTGGATGACCGCATTAGCGAATCCTCGTCAGCAACGTCTCCGACTCGGAGATAAGGACGCCCGTGTTACGACCAGGGCTGCAGTAGACCTAATAGCTGCGGTATACGGAGACCCGATGTGGCGTGAGGCCGCCACCCACACTTGGCTCCGTGTCTGGGGGCGCGCCGACATATCTGCTTGACTCCCCCATGCGTTAAACTAAATGAGGCGTCTTGACGGTCAGTGCACTCCCGCGGGCAAGAGTGGCCCACGTGGCAGCAACTGGCCGAAGCACTTCGACACTCGTCGTCCGAGTGTTCAAGTGTTTTCGGTCGGTTTATTCCTTCATCCGTTTGTCATGCGTTAAAACCTCTGGTTATCATTATTTTGAAATATATATATTTTTTAATTTACCTTTGTTGAAGCGGTTTGTATCTTACTACACTACTATAAACACAATAAAAAATCCAGTAACCAAAAATATGATTATATATATATATGATCTGCCACGTTAGTACGAAATATTTTAGAAAATGAGTTTTAAAAATTATATTTATCTTTAAAAACTTAGTACCTTTATTTAAGTTAATGTACCTGATAATAATAATGCAACTTGTAAAAAAAAATTTTATAAACTACCAGTGGGAGGACCATTTTCACTAATGTTCAGAAGTCCACCGCAATTTTAAAAAAAAAAACGAAACTTTATTTTTAGGTTGCAGTTAAGTAACAGAGTGTATAGTTTGAAAATGCTTACGTTTTTAATAATGGTTTGTTTTAACTGTTTCTTTTACTCCCTAGATGAAACTAAGAACTTTCCAGCAACTTCAAAAAGTTTAAATTTATGAGTTATATTGTTTACATCTAATAAGGTGGTCGACGAACGAGTAATTGGATTTCCATTTAACAAAAGTTTCATAATAAGGGTAACATATGAATTTGTTGTAATAAACATTCATGTCTGTTTTTACCTTAAACGCTAGAGAGTAAATATATATAAATAAATGCACGTTTTCTTATTTTGACTCAGAGAAAAAAAGTAAACTTGTCTAGATCAATACTAGTGATACACGCTGCGGAAACTGCAGTCCTCGGAAAGTGAAATAAGGGGAGTTTTTCTTATCACTAGTGAAGAATTTACTTTTTACTATCAATATGAAAGTTCTTCAGCCTACTCTTCTAACATTGCTCTTGATTCTAATAGGCAATTCCCAGCTGTATATCTCATAAATAAACTGATGGTTATAGTGATCAAGATGCAATTTAGTTTGTTTATGATAGCTAATTGACTTTTATTAATGTAGGTAAAGAATGGTGACAAAAATTACTATAAAACATAAATCTATTTTCTTATGGTTTGATCATTCGAATAAATTCTCCTACACGTAATATATTGACACGAAAATTGCAATAACCTTTAAGCCGACACTTAAGTGTTAAGGCTGATGTCAGCCAATGGTTTATTGCACACGTGGACTGAGGGCGAATGCAAGCTGCGCCGCTGTTGCGCTGAGGTTAGGTGGACCCGTGCCGAGGAAGACTGCCGAATGCTGGTGACTCCAAGTTCTGAGCGGAGTGGTGTCTGCGAGGGCTTCGCCGGGAGTGGAGGGTTGAGAGGGTTGTGGCTGAAAGGAGAGGCGGAGACCGCTGAAGGCCCTGGTGGAAGCACCAGAGCGAGGAACCGGCGAAAGGTCACCTTAACGAGCATCTTGTTACCGCGAGCGGCCGTCCTGTACAACCTCTCTCTCTCTCTCTCTCTCTCTCTCTCTCTCTCTCTCTCTCTCTCTCTCTCTCTCACACACACACACACACACACACACACACACACACACACACACACACACACACACACACACACACCGCGCCAAACACTCTTCGAGAGCGCGTGTGCATGAGACAGAACCAACAATGCAAACAGAGCACCCGAAGGTTTCTTCTCGTCTCTCCCCGACACCTTGTGATCCTCGACGGGCTCAATTTGCAGCTGGCGACCACGTCTGCAGCCCCTCCTGAAGGCCCTACCTGACAGGATGGCCTGGTGACAAGCCCACAGTCCTGAAGGTCCTGAAGAGCGCGAGCAGCAACTAAGTTACCCCAAGAACCCCAAGCACTTAACCGGGTTTGCCCCAGAAGCCACAAGCTCTAACTGGGTCGCCTCAGGAGCCACAAGCCTTGACTAGGTCGCCTCAGTAGCCGTACGTACAAAGAGTTCACTTCAGAGTGGCGAAAAAAACAAATTTGGTCGCCTCATGAGCCACAATTACCGACTGGGTTACTTCAGGAGCCACAAGCACTAATTAGGTCACCATTAGGTGACACAATCCCTAACTGGGTCACCTCAGTAGCCATTCGTACAAAGAGTCTACTTCAGGGGGGCGAAAATAACAAATTTGGTCGCCTCATGAGCCACAATTACCGACTGGGTTACTTCAGGAGCCACAAGCACTAATTAGGTCACCATTAGGTGACACAATCCCTAACTGGGTCACCTCAGTAGCCATTCGTACAAAGAGTCTACTTCAGGGGGGCGAAAATAACAAATTTGGTCGCCTCATGAGCCACAATTACCGACTGGGTCACTTCAGGAGCCACAAGCACCAATTAGGTCACCATAAGGAGGCACAATCCCTAACTGGGTCACCTCAAAATCCACAAGAAGCCACTAAGGTGGTATAAGAAATGAAATGCTGTGATAGTAATCACATTAATTCTATCACCGCCCGGATTGAAATATGAACAAAATGAAAGAACTTTCAAACAAAAACTAATGCAATTAATTATATACTTTTAGAAATAATTTTCAAGTATTTGGAGAGCTTAAGTAATTTCCTGAAACAAATAAGGCCACCGAGAAAAAAAAACAAATTTCGTAAAAAAAAAAAAGAGACCAGGAGTTTTTTCTTTTTGTTAGATTTTGTAATAAATTCTATAAACATTTTGTGTGTTTCTCACAACATTGTTTTAGAGTTCGCTCTAATCAACCCTTCCTCTTGTTTCCTCTCTTGGGGGCAACAATCTAATGTTACTTAATCTTGCTACAAATGAAGCCTTGTAGCCTTAACATTAAAATGTATCCTTGCAGCCTTGGCTAGAAATGTTTCATTGTAGCCTTTGCTACAAATGTAGCCTGGCCACGAATGTAGTATGGCCACAAATTTTGTATGCTACATCTATCTACAAATGTAACCCTATAGCCTTAGCAACAAATGCAGCCTGGATACAAAAAAAGTAGACAATTGCTCCTTCTAGCTACAAATATTTCGTTATAGCCTTGGCTAAAATTGTAAATTTGCCTACAATTGTAGCCTTGTAGCCCGGCCACAAATTCAGCCAGATATAAATTGGCTAGAAGGCTACACGTAGCGAGATGGAGCAATTGGCTACATTTGTAACCAGTATACAAAGCTATATTTGTATCGAAGGCTATAATACTAATTTTGTAGCCAAAACTATTAAGCTACAAATTAAGCCAATTTCTCCACCTAGCAGCAAATTATCCTTGTAGCCGCGCTACATCATTTGTAGTCAGGTTACAAAAATAGCCTTGTAGCTTTAGCTAAATATGTAGCTTGCCTATAAATGTAGCCAAATGCTCAATTTGGCTTAATTTGTAGACTGGCCACAAAACTTAATTTTGTCGAAACCTATAATGCAATATTTTTTTTTGCCAGGTGGAAATTGCCCAAATTTGGAGCTAAGAATTCAATAATACAACTGTAACCACAGTTACATTGCTACATGTGTAGCCATGGCTACATGACTATATTTGTAGCCAGATAAAGCAACATTCGATTGTATGTTTTAGCATATCTGAGAAATACCACCATATAAAGGAAATTACACAAAAAGTCAAGGTATTTTTTTGAAACTTAAAGGAGCTTTTCTTCTCGTCAGTTCATGAGGGTAACTCATGGAATCTAAAACAAAAATATATATTAAACTATAAATAATTTAAACAACATGTGGCGAAATCTCTTGTTAAGATGCGTAACACTTGGTAAAATCTATTATTTTCAATGAGAAATTAACTTTTCACTGATGGTTTACTTATAAATCCTATTTAAGTATTTGTTTTAATTTAAAACTCTCAGTATGCATCTGGTATTAGTCACAAAAGCTTATATGTATTCCGGAACTTTGCCTGCAGCTCTATTGGAAGGTACCCGTCGTAGTTACTGCAGCAAGAAATTTACCTTGAGAAAAAATGCTAATTGCCATGAAAGGAGTGTTTTTTGAGTCTAAACTAAAAGCCTTAATTTGTGATCTATGAGCATATATAATTTAGTCAAAAAAATATTTTGAATAAACATCTCAAGTTCTATACAACCAAACTGACGAATTATAAGGAGGACGAGTTAACAATACCAAGGAAATTGAATGAAGACAAAGTATTAGACGACTATAATGATCACAAAGAATGTGGAAATTCTGATACTAACATCATCGCAGATATCGTAAATGGTTTGGAATTGAAAGCTAACGAAGAAATAAGCATCTTTATGGGTAATTAAAAAATATTTTCACCAAATTCTATTCGCCTACGTGAATTCGAGAACAATAAAGAAAATGGAAGTTGGAAAGACAAAAGAACGCGATGGTACTCTAAGACCAAAAATATGTAAACAACGTGATAGAATACATTAAAGTAACAGTGATCATAGTAATGATGTTCATAGTGGGCAGTTCCCTCCTATGTATATTTTTATTTTTTCTGGGCTAGGTACTTAACATTAAAATCCACTTCACCTTTACTCAGCTTACAGACGTAATACTTAAATACTGTGGGTGATGCCGCCGAGGTGAAGAAAATGTTTAATCTGTGGTGTTGATAACTCGTTGAAACATTTAAAAATAATTTATACAAAAACCCTTGAACACTAGATACAATAAAATAAATGAGCCAACAACAAATGACTCCTGTTGCAGATAAACTGTAAATGATATGGTCAGTATGCTATGGAATCCTAGACTATGTTATACTTGTATGAATGCAGTTAGAAAAAGATATAACAAGAGAATTATGATGAGAGAAACAAAAATATTTAATGGTGGAAGATTTATTATTTAAAATTAAGAGCAGTCTGAATGAAAATATAGTTTTGAGGTGGAAATGGTATATATATAAAATGACTATAAACAGGAGGCAAAACACAGAAAACACTTTCACTAACAACAAAACACTGACACCTAAAACCAAACACTGATTACTGAAAACCTTGAAAATCTTATTTAAACAGTATTAAGATTAATAAACGTGAAAATCTTACAATAAGTTTACAATTATCTTTGGTGTATGACGTAGTTGAGGATTAGTAGAAAACTTATCATATTATACAGAATATATTTCTGAGCCAAATAAAATTATAGTTACTTTGAATATTTAAAATTTACATTTCTGGAGTCTAATTGTAGCTAAACTCATTGGGAGTTACGGAGGCACAGATAAATTACAAATGTCTGTAGATACTTTAATCCAGTTTAACTTCAAAGAGATAGTTTTAACGAAAAAAGAAAATAATAGTTACTTAAGGCACACGGCATTACTCAGTAGAAGCAATTTTAAATCGATCTGAAGGACTACTGAGTGTTCGGAAAACGTACTTCTCTTTATTTAAAAATAGCCAAAAATATTTGATCTTCGTTCCAAATAATGTTTAAGGTTACAAAGTTTACGTGGCAGTACAGTTCAACAATTAATGCGGCCGTAAAATCACTTTTACTATAAGCCCCTTGCTTAGTACAATGGCGACGCTATTTGCTTATGGCTCAAGTCAATTTGCATCTAAAATATTTTGTTTAGTACCAGAACAACTTTACTCACAGTCAATGTCTGGGTCGAGGTGCACAATTTTACACTACACCATATAAACAACAATACAAGAAAACCATACTTTACAGATTTTAATCATCAAGGCGTTAGGGCTCAACCTATCCGTGGTAACGCCAGAAAAACCTTCTTCTTTTTATTTTAATCTACTTCCTGTTCCGGTGCTGCCGAATCCCGTGAAGACCCTGTCTGGGAGATCCAGAGCAGCATCTCATGGCCTTCGGTCACAACAATAGTGTTAAATCACAGGTAAGTAATAGCTCGAAAAACAATAAGATTTCAAATAAAAATGTGAACAGGATGAAACATACATGAAATTTCAGTAGGACTTCCAACAATACTTAGGAAAATAAGTTCATAAAAATAAGGTTCAAAATATTATAAGTTTTTTGTTTTCAGGTTAGACCTATAGTGTTTTTCAAGTTGAGGTAATACAACAATAGCGTGCTCGTAAAATTACACTGACACGAGAGGAGGTTAATTCAAACAATAGGAAAGTATATAAATAATACTGTAAATACATTTAAATAAGAATTAAATGTCTGTACGGACACTTTGTGGTAGTACAATAGATTGCTAAAATGGAGGGGGGAAATTAATCAGAAAACTATAGGGATTTTATAAATATTGACACACTATGTGTAAAGAAGATGGAAGCAACATTAGAGGAGACATATTACAAATCTTGAGGCCATCCATATGTATTAATTGACATGTTGACATTTCAGTACCTCCCTATGAGCAGGAGATTATTATTGCACATATGATAGGCCTATATCCCTCGTACTTTAATTCCTAAGAGAAGCGAAATTTATAGAAAAATTATATATATTTGTTTTGATATATATATAAATCTTTTAAACATAATTTAACAAATTAAGAGTTTTTAATTATGACTTTCATTTAAAAGTATTCTTACACACCTACATTATTTTGGTTATTAAAGCATCCATGAAATTGATAAAACATTAACATACTTGGTTCTTCGAGTTAACATATATATTTTACATTTCAAATTTAATATTGCAAATTTTAATGTCCGAAAAAAAGATGTAGCCAGATCCTCGTGTATCCTGTCGATCGTATCCTTTCGAGTTAAATGATGTTCAAAAGTATACAAATTTCGTTAAATTTTCGTACTCATGACAGTAGTCAGGACTGAAAATTTAATGGTTCAGCACTGCTTGGTCTTGTAGTAAGCATAAAACCTTGTTGAGGTGTTGTGTGTTATAGCAGTCTTAAAACATATTTAATTATTTGGTCTATGTGCTTTTAATTGGTTATACCCATACATATTATAGGTCTGGAAGTTTGGAAAATCTTGTCTGCTTAAAAAAAGTCATATTTATTTGTAAGATGTGACAAGTATCGACAATGAAGTATTCATGATTGGATACGCTTGGCCTATACGTCTGACATTGGACATGTCTCGGCTGAAAGGAATGCCGAGTGTCGATGAAGAAATCCTGCTGGTTTGCATACACTTGTGACTTTTGCCTGACATTGGACATGACCTGTTTGAAAGTTCTGATTATTATTATCGAAAAACAAGGCCTCTTGGCTCGGAGATGCTTGGCTTGTATGCTTATATTTGCCACTCTAGTAGTCATGAGAAGAACCGAATATGTGTATAGTCCTTGTTTGCAGTGAGGATTATCAGTATGGCGATCGAAACGAATATAAAAAAACTCTTGATATAGTTTTAATTTTTGTGTTCTCACTTGGATTTTAACACCGGCTCGAGCATCATGTATGTTATACCGTAAGTAGACTTCCTGTAAATTTTTGGTGCTAATTTTCGTAGCGAATGTCTTGTTATGGCATATGGCCTGGGTTCGACTCTGGTATGTGCACTACAACATTTTTTTTTGTTTCAAGTTTTATATTTGTATGCTAGTTTTGAAATTCTCATATTATATTATCGTTTTGTAGTGTTTTTGTCTCGTTTCAACGTTGTGCTGATTTTTTTTTTGGGTTCAATTTTTTTGTGCTGTCATTTGTGGTTTTTTTCGTTCTGTTAGTCCATTTTTCTATGTTTGTTGACGATATTCCTTTTATGGAATATTATGTGGTGTTTATATCCTGTTGACACCAGCAATTTTTTGTTTAATTTGTATTTTTGCCTTTAGTGTTTTTTTGTAGTTTTCTTCTACAGACATGCATGTGCTTAGCAATGGCGTATGTCCAAAAGCTTACATCAAGTTTGAAATTCTCATTCCGTTTTTCGCACTTCTAAGTTATTGAAACAAGTACTTCACATGTAGCGGGTTATAATTTCACTAACGTTTTCACGTGTTGGCAAACTGGCCGGACTAAAGACGCTGCGTGTCGCCACAACTCGTCTGCAAGTTGGCAACACTGGAGCGCCAGGTCACATTCTCGGGAAGCCTTCATTTCCCAGACGAGAGAGCCACACTCGAAGTTCCCCGAAGTTCATGCTCGCTTTTTTTCCGTTCTATCTCATTGTATAAACCGGTGTGGCATTAAATTTTGCGGTGGATTAGGATAGGTTAGCGATATTATAAATACTTTAAAACATTGTGGATGGTTGGTTATATTATGTAATTATAGCTGCATTAAAAATACTATAAAATCATTTTATGGTTGCTTAGCAAATAACTTTTTTAATATGTAGCTATCCAGGACTAGGAAACCGTTTACTTGATTTCACAGTATCTTTAATGTAGCTATCCTAACCAAATCAACCGTCCACAATGTTTTAAAGTATTTATAATGTAGCTAACCTAACCTAATTGACCATTAGTTATCATGAGTTACAATGAACAAAAAAAAAAACGAAGATGCACGATCGGACGTTTGGCTCTCTCGTCTGTGAAAAGAAGGCTTCCCCACATTCCCCCGGCCGAGGCAACAGGCAGACCTCGTTAGGCCAGCCTCTGGCTCGAGCCATGAGGACTGTTTCACACTTGGTGGTGAGCGAGCTTTCATTTAGGTACTTCACCAGTTGTGCGTGAGTACTTTTAACTTCACGTGTATTTGCGAACAATATATTTAACAATGCGAAAACAAGAATGTTCGCAGGCTTTCACGGCCATTGTCTGAAGTCGAATAATTCACCGACGTTTCGGTCAACATTGCAGTCGCCATCATCAGGGAGCAGTTACCTACTGAGGTTCTTACAAGTTATCCTGCCTTTATATACTCTCGACAATACAAGAAATGATACATTCGAGAATCAGTAAAAATATTAAAACACTCAGCAATCATTAATAGAGAAGATGGCTACAAATTAAGCAGAATATGGAACCCACTCTTTAGAAATCCTCAAAACATGGCTCCACATCCAACATCAGACAGATCGCCCCTGATTGGCAAAACAGCTCAGCCAACCAGAAGAAAGGAAGACTCTGATTGGCCCACAGCTGCAGCCAATGAGGAAGCACCTTTCCCTCAGGCGAGATTATATAAAGGCAGAATAACTTGTAAGAACCTCAGAACTGACCAAATTTTTACGGTACTGTGAAAAGCGTATAGACCTTCCGCCTGGCACGTATTATGAACCTCCCTTAAAATTACTCCCATTTTGTAGGAGGGCCCACAATCACTTCGGTTGTGTGGAACTGACTTCAGCGTGGAGGGGCTGTTGTCAAAAAAAATTGAATTGTGTTTCTACAATTTGAAAACTTCTCTTGAAATAAGGATTTTTTTTTGGAATTTGGTTTTTTTTTTATTATTTTAGAAGAATTGTGTGCTAATTTTAGTCACCATGATGTCATAAATTAAAATGGCAACCGGTAACCCACAACTTTTCATCTGGGTTTGGACGCTCATCTGTATACTACTATTTGTGTAGTTTTTTTTATTCTAAGAAAAAAATTATATATTTTGAATTCTTGTTTAAAAAAACTTGTTATATTTTACTTATCAAAGCAAAACAAAAGGAAATGGTTTATTAATTGAAGAAATAATATTTTTTTTAAATACAATTTAAATATTAATATTAAAGACTAAAATTTAAACAATTAAAGCTAAAACAAAATATAACTTTTTTTCTTTTTACAGTTTTTTTACATAGTGTTTTCGAACAACCTGACAGAACTCTTCATCTGATGTAATAAAAATATGTGGCCGAAGTTAAAATAATCCCAATAATTTATTGAAGCTGTTTGTAAAGAGAAGCATCAATCTAAGAAACGGTCATACTTTACTGACAAAAACCGAAAGCTTCAATAGTTTTTACTAAAATTGTGGATTCTCTACCCGGATGAGTTAAGCCTTTGAGCTTTCAAACCTTCTGAAGATTAAATGGACGGCCAACCCTACACAAGACCATCCATAGCCTCTCTTTTGTAACCCTTTCCCAGCTTTCACTCCGCTTTCCCGTAATAACAGCGTTGCTGTAGCTTTCGCGCTTTATTCCACGTTTAAAATTCACTGCTAAAATCTTTTAGCGTCCACTGGATATTTTATTTATGAAAATGCTTCTGCTGCCAGTTTCCATGAGTGGTTTTCCGAAGTAATGTCCGAAGTAACAAGAAAATAGAATGTTATCGTGAGTGAGGGGTGGGCTTTTTAGTAATATTTATTCTCAACGATGCACACACTTTGCGTGACAGAATAAAACTGCTAGTCTCCACGATGGCATTCCTTGGAAAGATGCGCCTGGAAAACAGTAGTTAGGCAACTGATGCGAACAGAAGTGGTGTGCGGGTAATCTAGTGCCGCGGGCGCACAGCTTGAGACTGCCTGCTGTCACCCCAGGGGTGGAGCAGGGCCAGTTGCCTGCCCCACAGGCGCACTACTCGTGACGTCACGCATGTATGTAGCACGAGGTGCAAGTGGGGGAAGACTGAGATTCTGGCGGGAGGAACGGGGGGCTTATTGGAATCTAAAGGTGACGAGGGGCGATTACGGAGGATGCTCCGTACTTTAATTATCTGGGAGGGATGACTAAATTAGTATCTCATTATTCTGTCATTAAGGGAAAATTACTTAATTAGTGCTCAATTTCCCAGCCCAGCTGAGCGAGCCTGTGGGTGGTGTGTGAGTGTGAGTGTGTGTGCTCTAGGACAGGTGCACGTTGATAAAGGGCAATTGCCCGCGCGTGGAATCGATCGTGCCAGTTTTCATAGTATTGAAATTAGTTATTATACATACGTATTCTTTTGTCGTTCTTTGAGTTCGCTGTGACTTCCAGAATGTCAATAGTGTTCTAACACCAACTTTGACACGTCCTTGTTAAATGATTTCTATATAATAAAAAAAACATAACAGAAAGCATAAAATTTGTAAATTATTATCATTATTATAATACATTGCATTTAAATAGCTTTTCTTTACATTTATAAATACGTCTTATTAACATGATTAACTCGTCTATATGTTTATATTAGAGAAATTGTTTGCAAGATTTCTGTTAATTTTTTTTTTACCGTGTTCTTCAAATTGTTCTTGAGGCATCAATTATTGATGCGATTTTCTTTTATTTGACTTGATATATATATATATATATATATATATATATATATATATATTCTTTGGTTTTTGGATCACTGTTACCAAATCAGAATTTAAAAAAAACAGGGGGCACTAGACCCAAAAAAACAACTATTTCTCAGTCGTTAACTATGCCAAGTACAGCTGAGAAACACTATAATGCATGATTATTCCCCTTCCCCTTGAGGTCTAGCATAGCCGTCCATCTCTTGCGACCGTGAAAGAGCATGCTGCTCTCACATACCAGTCCACAAAAAATTGATAATGTAGGCATACGTTGAATATATTTGTAAAAATATGTTTGAACAGTGAAAGATTTTCGTATGTTGAAACCGGAAGATTTCTTCCCGCATATAAAATGTATGCAAAGTTTCAGCAAGCATACTATGGCCACGGACAGTCATATATACTGAGTCCCGACAGTTACAAGAACAAGGCTCCGTTAATGGTGTTTGACGTTTCCAAACATGATGATCGAAAAAATTGAAACATCATCGACTGTAGGATCCAGATGTCGTATAGCGTAAATATTCCACCAAACATCAATGCTTTCTTGTCTGATACTTCACGATCAACTTTCATCTTACAACTGCCGAGACAAGCTTGTGAAAATTTTCTCATAAATAACAGTGCGTTTTGCGAGATTAATTTAGTTACTGTCAAGCATTGCTAGCGTCAAGATGTACTGGAACCTACAAGGTTTTGAGAGCCAAAACTGATTGTCCCTACAGGAGATTGCCATCACGTACGAGGATAATGGCATGACTCGAACCCACCCCATACGGCCTCCATATCCCATTAATCTACTGGACGAAAAAAGTAGATGCTCAAATGATTGGCTATGCAAATACTACCATGGCCTGGAGTGGGACTAAGGTATAATTCTGTATCATCAAGTGAAAAAAAATTGGTTTTCTTTAAAGTCGGTTTACGGACGATAGTTTAACGTGACAACGTCATAACAAAACATTAATGAAATGATTGTATACTTATATGAATAAAATTGAATCATTTTTATTGAATTATCACTATTTTGTATAGGTACAAAGGAAGAGTAATATAATCTACAATTTAATTGATAAATTTACTTTTATTTGCACTCATTAATTCAAATATGTTTATTACT
Source organism: Bacillus rossius redtenbacheri (assembly GCF_032445375.1). Taxonomy (NCBI): domain Eukaryota; kingdom Metazoa; phylum Arthropoda; class Insecta; order Phasmatodea; family Bacillidae; genus Bacillus; species Bacillus rossius. Next base: position 39,714,532 of record NC_086339.1, on the reverse strand, counting down.
TTAACGAACAGATTATTTTAACTATAACTTTTATACATGTTTGCTATTTAACTTCTTCCAATCTGTGTTATTCTGTTAAGGATAGGACGATTATAGGAAAAGTAGAAACGAATGGGAGTGTTTCAAGTTTAATGTGCCTCGAAAAAGTCAAATCGATGGTTGTTCCAATCGAGTGGAAGAGAGATAGATGCGGCGCAAGCGTACAATGAGCGTAACGGGACAATATGTGTAACGGGACTATGTGCGTAACGGAACAATTTTTCGTGCGTGCAGCCGGCATTCATCGATTTATTAGACGTTGTCACGTCAAAAACACTCCAGATGATTGGCCATTGCAGATTCCGCGTGGCATCATTTGTGTCACCGGACCTGAACAGAAGAAATGGCTGAGCAAGTTGTGCGATGGAGCCAGAGAAATTGTAGACCTGCAGACCACCAACGGCTATCTTTCCCTGCGCAAGCCGAGCAGCCACGTGACTAGTTTGAATGAGTGTGTGCCTGTAGAAACTGGCAGCTGATGAGGAAATTGCACTTAAAGGTTTCGTCACAAGCTGTAAGCAAGTGTGTGTTGTTATGGTTGATCATGATTGCTTTTGCAGAATATGTGTTTTACATGGCTGAAGTGGGTTGACTGCTGGATCAGAATCCAGTACACTGCCAATACCACAATACAAACAGCAGTATTACAAATACTACCACTGATGTATTGTGCAACACAGCATCCACATTACAGCGGAATATATCACCGAATGGCAATCTGCAAACAATCATATATAATATAATAACCTTCTACTACTACTTCAAAACAAGCACTGCAAACTTTATGTTTTAACATTAAGATTAATTTAATTTTTAATGTTCATTGATCCAAATGTGGATGTTGGGTCGAAGGTTGATATCAAAGTCGTTATACTCTGGTCTTACATTCATCTGTGGGTGACTATGAAATGCATCTCCCTTTAATTAGTTACTTTGAAGTCTCTTGATTGGAAAGCGTACGCAGTCCAGTGTCGGTGGCATTCCTCATTATGGTTCCAGTTAATTGGCATGCTACCATTTTATACGCATGTATATCAGTTAATAATGTGTGATTTCAACTTCAAAGCGATTGTATTCACACTTGAAACCACACATTTACTTATTAGCGCCATGTTTTGAATGCAGGAATATGAAATTCAATTCTGTTAATATTTTCGTTAAGTACGAGGGACGTTCCTAAAGTACGTTTCATAAGTTTTTTTCACTTGGAAAATTTATTGCCTAAAAAACTGCACCGTGGCATCATGAACTATATACCCTGCACTATTTTTCTGCATAGTCACCACCAACGTTGAGATATTTGTCGCAGCGTGCAATCAGTTTGAAGAAACCACTCCGGTAAAACTTGGTGCCCTGCAATGCAAGAAATTGTTGTCTAGCCTGCTCCATCTCAGCATTGTTGTGGAAGTGAAATTACGGTCTTACCAATGAGATACGTATTATTTGTTTTAAACAGGTTAAATACTGATAATCGAAGAAGCCCTTAATCTCCTTACAATAATAACATTGATTTGTTTTAAAAATCTGAAACTCCAATAACATAAATGGTGAATAACAAATTTTTTAGCACAATAGTTATAATATACAATAAGTTTTATTTCTATTCATTTATCTTATGAGCGCAACATAATAAACTATTGTTAAAAAATTGTAAATAGGAAAAACTCAGGTTACCATAAACTAGTAAATAATTACAACTAAAAGTTCTATATCAATAAAATAGCTACTTTTTAGCATCTTCATAGCTAAATTTAATCACAAAAGTATATATCTCAAAAGTTCACTGCCACTCACAGAAAAGTACACACGAAGTAATGTTTCATAGCCAGATAGTAAAAAAAAATTCTTCATTGAGATTAAGGGATTTTATTTCAATATTTGATAAAAAAAAATTTTCTTCTATCATTTGATACTGATAAATAACAAGTATAAAATTAGACTAAATTTCTACCAAACAATTCCCCACACAAAATAATAGACAACCATTATTTACTATTCACAAATTCAAGTCAATGTTATTAAACCATAAACTTAGTAAGAACTCAATTTATTTTTATATTGGATATTTGCACAGCTATCAAAAATTTGGCATTCAATTGTAATTGTAATATTATTTTAAAAAATAAATTGTTTCAAACAAAATATGTTACAACACATGTCAAGTCAAACACTATCAAGAAGGGAATGTATTTTCATACAGTTTTTCTCAACTTTATATCATAACCACACAATGATTTTCAGGGAAATTTATTTGCTCGAAACTTTGTTTTCTTTACAAACAGAAAATAAAACCCAAAATAATATTACCCACATTAAAGAGTTGCAGGGGCCAATAAATGTAGTTATTGTGGAGAGGGGGGCATCCGAAAAAAGGAAAATAATCTGGAAATACATTTTTTACTTGCTAACATTGTTTATGATTATTGTGTTAAACTGCATTGCGAATTTTCAGTAGTTTATCGTTTTGACGGTTGATTAAGTTGGCTACATAAAAAATACTGTTAAATATGTGCATGGTTGGTTACGTTTGATAAGCTACATTTAAACTAGTTATTTCCTAACCAGCAGTTCACACGATATTACCATTATTTAAATGTTTATAAAGGAGCCCAGCCATTTCCATTTTTTTTAGACATGCCCCTTTCCAACTCAATAGACCATTAGAATAATAAAACATGATTACAACATGAACCAAACAAAACACGCTTCTCTAAATTTGTAGTTATACTCATCGCTAAGGATATGGATGGTTTGTATGTAATGTTTCTCTCTTTTGAAGTTCTTCATTCTTGCTGGTTTTTAAACACAGTCTTTCACGTTGATACATCGCAAATATCCGGATAAAATTCTCATGACATTTATTACATTTTGTGTGAATACTCATATTAACAGCAACATGGAAAATATTCTACAGTAATAGTAATTCAATGCCAAATTGAAGTTGTGTCTGAAATGCTTAGCTGTTCTGACCAGTAAGTACACAAAATGTGTCCTATTCATGTTAAATGAATAATTACACACATTCGGGCGCAATAAACGAGATTGGAATTAATCTACATCCGACGCAACTCATAAAATATAACTATCCTTTCCTTTCACGTGTAAACAAACATCGCCGGTTTCAAATGGCGCAAATGAAAATAAAACAAAACATACAACAAAGTAATGAGAGTTCAAAATAAAGCACAGCGGCATAACTAAAGGAAGCGCAATAAAGCTAAAGTGGACTCAGTTCGGTCCTATGCAGCTTCCACCCCGTGTTGGTGACCACGTTGTCAGTACCCGCCTGTCTGCCGCCGTGATCAGTACTCGATTAACCTCGGGCAAGCCGGTCTGCTGCTACTCTCTCTTCTTCGGCGCTCTGCGCGTACGTCATTCCTCCTCCGCTCATGCTACTTACATCGTTGAACCAGCACCGGGTGTGGATTCTTACAGCAATTGTTTGTTTCACCTGGTGTACCATCTGCTCTATCAAACAAATGATGAACTTTTTTTTTTCGGAACGCCCCTCATAAAAGAATCGCTTCCTTTTCTGAAAATGTACTGCGAAGATTAAATTATTAAACGGAAAAATATACCTACAACCGTTAAAGATTTATACATACATGTTTTGCAAGATCTTCAAAGAAGACACTTGAATGTAGATTTCTTATAATGATAACTATACGAGTGTAAGAAGTAACATTAAAATATATATTAAAAAATTCTTAAATAACTTACCTACAGAAACTAAATTTTCTAAGAAGCAAAACACCTACATAGTTTTTATTAGGACAAACAAATATTTCTACCTTAGTGATAAAAACAAAATATTTTATACGCTTATGGGTTATTCAAACATATAAAACCCTTGTTGTAACAGAAAAGGCAAAATATTTTAAAAATTTTGAATCGGATGTACTATTCAGCTACCGTTCGCCAACTTGAAAATAGTTTTGTAAGCTCCGCGCAATTGCGCTCGGCAGATATGATATTTTCAGTTTGGTTGGTAAAACGGGCGGGTGGCGGGCGAGGCGGCCAATCAGAGGCCCCGGCTCGAGAGACAATGCCGCGGGTCTCCACCCCCGCCTCGCGACCGGAGAGACGACTTAATCGCCACTAATGCCTGCGACGGGTGATGGATGCGCCCCCCTGCACCCCCCCCCCCCCCCACGCACTGAGGGCCGGACCGGCACATTAGCCTAATGGCCGGGAAGACGAGCGGAGCAGGCAGGTCGCCGCGCAGACACCCTCAGATACGCCCTTCCACCCGGACACAGAGCAGAGCCAGATACCGTGCGATCTGGACACCGCTCCACAGATGTCCGACTGATACCTATCTGTTCACGGAAAAAAACATTCAACAATACGCTTCACCGTATTTCATTTTTAAACTGGATTTTTGGGAGAGAGCATAGTGCTAACTGCGAAAAAAAAATGTAGACTCTTAAAAAAGTACATAATATAACCTACTTAGGCTTAGTGATCAACTCTTATCTGAAATGGGACGAATGTGTTTCATATCTTAAAAACATAATTCGAAAAATGGTGTATAAATTTGTTGAACTGAGATCTGCATGATCTCTTGAAGGAATTAAAATAGTTTTTTTTTTTTTTTGTTTTTGTTTATTTAGTCTGTTCTGCAGCATGGCCAGGCTGGTAGGGAGAATGTGTGCGTGGCGCCTGGCGGGTTGTTGCACGGAGCCCAGGTCTCGGGCCGCGAGCACATCGCAACTCTTCCCTTCCCCCCTGCGCAGGGCCGGCCTTCGGCCGCGGGCAGAGCGCCCAGGGTCGTGCGCGCGGACAAAGCGCGCCGCCGTTATCAAAACATGTTGTATATGGTAATGCGGGCTTCACGTTCAGGAGGGGCGCGCAAACACGGCGTCGCGTCGCAGCGCGTCCGCGCCCGCGGGCTGCGTGACGTCACAGACATCGTGCTGCCAACCCTCGAGTCGAGCACACGCAGGTTGGCTACACTGCGTCGGCGGCTCCCTATTGCCAATACAGTCTGGGAAGCCTTCTTTTCACAGACGAGAGAGCCAAAACCCGAAGTTCCCCGAAGCTCATGCTTTTTTTTTTCCGTATCTTTAATGTAGCTATCCTAACCAAATCAACCGTCCACAATGTTTTAAAGTATTTATAATGTAGCTAACCTAACCTAATCCTTTTATCAACACCGCCATATTTATTTACAATGAACAAAAAAAACCGAAGATGCACGATCGGGCGTTTGCCTCTCTCGTCTGTGAAAAGAAGGCTTCCATACATTCTACTGGCGAATATAAACTAGACATTTATCAGCCAAAATATTATTTTTTTTTGAACGGAAGAGTTCAAATTTTATTTTTAATTATGTTTTAAAAATAATGGTACAAATATTTTCAACGTAGGTCTATACTATCAATTTTTGCGGACTGGTTTTTAAGTTATGTTTCTAAACATGCCCGTTCTAAAACTAAAAAAATTGAAAAACTGACTTTTTTATAATACGGGAAAAGTGAAATTTTTAACGTCATTTAAGTAGGTACTTATGGACATAGAAACTTATTAAATAACTACCAGAAACTACAATTAAATATTTATTGCACGTTATTAATATAAACTTAAGGAATGAGATACGAACGGACATAAATATTGCCACCTCGGCATGTTTCTACGGATAATATTGTTACAATTGTTTTCTAAGAGAATTTGAGTGCTCTCATAAAATGCAATTATTACTAGAACGATATGTGTGTACTGCACACGAAAACTCACATAAAAGAAAATTTTCTTTACGTTCAAAATTGTTGCCATTATTTATCCACTTACTTAAATACCCCAATTGAGTATTTATTGTTTTTAATAAAATAATAGTCTATTTAGCTGGTGTGTTATTTATTCGTCGAACCTTTGCTTCCAACCGAAAGTTTTCTGGAGGTATTTATGAGAATAAGATATCTCAATCATATTAACTGTGATTTTAATATTGTTTGCGAAATAAACTACGATTAAGTACAGTTTTAAAATATATTTTTAAGTGGCCTCATATTGCCACGTTCCTAAAAACAATCAGCAGGATACTAAATAAGAAGGCAGCTGTAATAACCATGTTGGTAGTTGCTGGGATTATCCGAAGAGGTGTCCGGTAGAATGGATAAAGAATATCAGTCATCGAGACAGCGATCACGAAGTATTGTTCAATTTCCTGATTGTAACTTCAAAAATATTTCTTGATAGCAAGTTAAGTGGTTCCTGTAGTGGCAAATTAAGTGATACAATTATTATATGTTTGACGTGAAAACGTCTATTAAATCGATTAACGCCAGCTGCACGCACGAAAAAGTGTCCCGTAACGCACATTGTCCCACTACGCTGTGTTCCGTTACGCTCATTGTACGCTTGCGCCGCATCTCTCTTCCACTCGATTGGAACAACCATCGATTGGACTTTTCAATCATGTTTTCGTCATTTGAATTATTAATATTATGTCATTTAACGATCGTCCACCGATTTTCAGCACAATCGGTACGGTTATTTAAAAGTAATGTTGAATTTTCAAATACGTTTTTGTACGAACAATGGTGTTTTACAGAGACACATAATAATTCAAATTACACCCGGGATATTTTGCACAATGTTTTAAAAAATATTGTAACACATTATAAATAAGTTTGGTGTATTTGGGATGCGTATTTGTTATAAAATCGTATTATAAAAACGAAATAATATGGTTCCCCTACGGTGCTGCCATCTATGGTGACGGACGCGAATCGAACGAATCACGCTATCTATCCCCTTCCACGGCAACTAGGCACTCGTTAATACATATTTTCCTTTGTTTATCGCGAAGGGCGTTATTTTTAATGAATTATAAATAAAATTTCGTGCCCGGGGCCACAATTGCATATTATTTTGCGCACTGGAAGACATAAAAACGTAAAATATTCTGGACGAATTTTAATCTCGGCCCCAGCGCACCACGAGCGTCTGGGTTGGAGATTAAAGTTAAATTCTTTCTTAAACTTACTAATACTTATTTTATTAACTGCAAGGGCATTTTTATTAAATTCTACGTTTAATTTCACGACGAACAAAATTCTTCGTTAAATGTGTAATTGCGAAAAAGCGTAAAGATTCTCGGCGATCTTGAAGTTAAATAGCAAACATGTATAAAAGTTAGAGTTAAAATAATCTGTTCGTTAAAGTAATAAACATATTTGAATTAATGAGTGCAAATAAAAGTAAATTTATTAATTAAATTGTAGATTTCATTTCACTCTTTCTTTGTATCCATACAAAATAGTGATAACTAAATAAAAATCATTCAATTTTTATTCATAAAAGTATGAAATCATTTCATCAATGTTTTATGACGTTGTCACGTTAAACTATCGCCCGTACACCGACTTTACAGACAACCAATTTTTTCCATAACAAAACCAACTGCTGGCGTCTCGCTCCTGTGAGTTCTCTCAGAAGAAACATTTGGTAACAATCTGTTTGCTATCGTATAGCCCTCATGGATTGCAGTTAATAGATAAACTATTCTCACGCCCTCCTAAAACATTCTACGATTATGAAATGTGAAAGGCTAAAATCACAATAACAATACGAGTTACCTAATTCCAAGTTTCTGAAATATTTGGCAGAGTCTTAAAAGCCCTGCTTTATTGGAGACAGTAATAATTGGTTTTGAAATATATTATCCATTTATGAGACAAAGACAAGTTTAATGATTTCGATTTCTCAAACGAAGGGGCTAGTTTTGTTACTGAAGATACAGTGCCGTTTGATGCTAGAATTAAGATATCAGTGCGGGATACATATGCCCCGTTATTACATAACGTAACTAAGCAATTGTAGACTAAAACTATGATCAGACATGATTCTTAACAGCTATCCAAACAAAAATGAGCTAAACGCAAAAAGGAAATAATGAAAGTTGGTTTAGCATACATATCATTTGGCATTCCATCAACGTGGTGACAAATGAAATAAAAAAAATAAGCCATCAGTGTAGATACTGATGAATCTTCTTCAAAACTAAATAATTATATCAAAGAAGCTACTGGAAGAGATTCTGACACTGAAAGTGTAAAAAATGACGATGGGCACACTCCAAATAGTTGTGGTCTCATATCAGCACTAAATGGGTACAGTCCAAATAAATTGTAAAAACTGGACGCATTCTGACTGTGCTAAAAGTGTACAATATATTTATGTGCTGCAATAAAAAATTTAATTAACATTGACAAATATATTTATTTGATAAGTAATATCTCACTTAGTTGCTGAAAGTATTACTAATAATAATAATATTTTGAATTTGTTAACGTTGCATAAAACTGATGGCGTAATTTATTTTTTTATCATTTTTTCTAAGGTGTAATGAATATATCGACAATACTAACTAGTTTGACTGATGTTATCTATTATCAATTTGAAATTAGCTGAAGAGCATAAAAGAGACAAATGTCAATGTAATACTCAGTGCGTATTCCACATTGAGAATGTAGCGCGTCTATTTTCAAATGTGGTACCTATATAGTTTTCATAATATTAGCTGAAATTTCATATTCCTTAATAAATAATCAAATGTTTATAAAAAACAACTAATTTGTAGTTGTAAGCCAGAATTTAGTATAAGTATGAAATACAAAGCTATCGGCAAAAACATAGTTCTATATTTATGAGTTTTACTATACTGTCAAAAGTTAAATTAATTGTTTGTAAAGTAAAATCTTTATCTGAATTTACCATTAAGAATTCTTCTTTAATGCTGTTCCAAATTAAACTTGAATTTAATATCAAACGCAATTTATAATTTTTATATTGTAATTTGCGATCGATAAAAATATTTTTTTTAATTTTATACCTCTTAAATGTATATACATTTTTAACTAAAACAGGCTGTTTTTTCGAAACAGTAATATGGGCATACACACGTGAAGTTCGCGGATAAAATTGGAAAAAGCATTCCTTCATATTACCAGGTTATTTATAGAAGTAGTTTTTGTTTAAGTGTTTAATCTCGATCACCTTGAAATCAATTAAAGTTCAACGGTCTCGAAACATGGATGAGCAGTAGTTAATCATAGCATATACCGGTCTCTCCGACTCACGGAACTGCAAATAAACTCTTGTTTATCATTTCAAGCGCACAGTTCATTCGTGGCTGCTAATGAAGTTCTGTTTTGGGTCACATCGTGAACCTATTACAGTTCTGTCCTGTTGTCCTTCCTCTGATTACATTTCTCAGCGCGTGGCGTTCATTTTCTACATTTACTGGTGCAGAACCACTCGTCAGCATCGTCGGAACGTTGCTGTGGCCGCGACGGGACAAACATAACAAATATTGTTGTTCGCCGTTGCATTAATGTGTGTTACCTGCTGAAAACAAACACTAACTGCACAGCGGTGGGGTAATTAACACCACGTGAGCGCGCGAGTAAAACCTCGTCACAGGAACGAGGCTAGGGTCGGTTTTGTGTCCTCTGGAGTTTTAGCCGCTGCTTGCACGGGTCAGGGGGCTCGCCAATTAGCGCTAGGGCGGTGATGACGTATCTTGCCCCCGGGCGAACAGTATTTACCCGGCCGCGGGCAAGCGCACAAAGAGAGAAGGGATGTGATGGACCTCTTGGGGGAGGGGTAAAAAAATATACAGGAGGGGAGAGGTTAAAATATGCACGGGTCAAACTGCGGCGGTAAGGTTCGCAAACTATCCTTCTGGACGTGACTGTACATGTTGTAATTATCTGCTTCAATGCTCGCTTGAGTCCCGGACCCTTCTGCACGGTTTTGACCAACCCCCTCCCCCCCCCCCCCCCCCCGCAAAAACACCCCTCGGCCACTTGTTTCCCAAGCGGCGATCCAAGCTCAATGAAGGGGGGGGGGGGAGTCCATTTTGTGGTTTCTGCTTTCCTGTTGTGTGTACCTGAAAACAGCGCACGGAGAATTCAAACTCATGCGCGACTGAACTTTGATTATTAGTTGAGTTCAGAAGAAAGCACTGTGTCATGCATCCCTTTGAGTACGTTATTGCCCATTGCTGGTTGATTACTGCTGCCATAATTAATTCTGAATTAATGAACATTGCTGTATTTTCGTACTTAAAAAAATGGTTTTATTTTGTTTTTACTTTCGAATGAGTAATTCAAAATGATTGATTTACAATATTCACAGTTGCTACGTAATGAGAAAGCAAAATAAAATATTTATTGTAAAGTTTCATGATTTCAGGTACACAACTAAAATATAATTTGTGGATGCGGAGACACATACACTATACATACATTTAACATGTATAACAACAATAAAAATAAATTTACGCCAAGGTTAAGAACTTTGGCACATTAAGTAAAAACATTTTCGTTTATGTTAAAATACGATAAATTTAAAATCACTTTTACTTTTTTTAACAATTTTTATATTTAATTTTTTTAAATACTGTATTAAAAATTTCAAAAATAAATAAAAAGGAGTACCGTCTTCTTAATTAGCTGGCAAAGAATAAAATGTGTTTAGGAAATAATTCAGATATAAATAACCCATGCTTACTGAATAGTTCTTCACACGTGATTTTCTTAATTTTTTTAATTCAACTTTTGATCTGATATATTTAAAGAGGGCTGTACTAACTACGCCTTAAAACGAAATATACGTACCTAATTATACTTTGTTTACACCATGTTGTTTAACTGAGTACCTAAGCTTCGCTAAATGTGGCAGAAATAATCAGAAAATTAAAATGTAAGTATATGTTTTAAGGCACAAGTTCATTAAATTAGAAACTTTTTAATTGCATACAAATTCAATGATTTATTATTTCTATGAGGTATGAAGACACCTGTTCAATTCAGAGTTAAAATATTAATCTCCTTTAAGCACAAAATTTATTTATTTAATTCATTTTACCAGTTTAAACGTTTAAGATTTTAACACTTGAAGATCCAGTCACAATGCATATGTTTTTTTACAAACACAACACAGAGTTAACAGTAGAACTACATGTAATCCAATCTGACAAGCTATAATATTATATTGCGATAAACACTACACAAGACCGGTATCGCATTAGGTTTAACATCTTCTTAATAATATTGTATTACTAAAACCATGATATGATTCTGGCCAATAAGAAACTCTGAACGTCATACAATACCGACATTTGAGAACTTATTTGAATTATTAAGAAAACCCGAAAGTTAACAATAATGTGCCGAATTAAGAATGTTCGAACGATTGAGTTACGCTATAAACATCAAGGTCCAATTATCGTGGGAGAAAAAATTGACCCTGTGCTATTATGGACTTTATTCTGATAATTCTAATTTGTCATTGCGTTACATGTTTCGTCTCAATTTTTCCCAACAGATATTTACTAAATATCATCTATAGTGAAAAAATAAACATGCGAACCTTGTCAGAGGAATTCAATGAGTCAAAGGATTCCAAGAATCTTAGTTTATTTTGAGCAATCGAAAGTCTTCTGTATTTTATTGTAGTGGTGGTTTAAATTAACTCAGTGGGCCAAAACACGTTAGTAAACAAATCTGTATTTGAAAACCTTAATGAGAGAAAATGTTTGTGAATTTGATCAAAATTAAAAGACATACTTAAGGACATTCAAATTTTTTTGATTACCTCGCAGAAGGAAAATCAAACGTTGGAAACTGTGGAGAACACAAAAAAAAAATTATTATTAAAAAAAATGCAGTAAATGGAAAACGAGTTAGTTGAGGAAAGAGGTGTGTATTTTGGTGGAAATTATCCTGGTTCCTTGACTTCTTCTCCTAAAAAATCTGTGAAGCGATACTTGAACAACAGCTATTGTAGCAGCGATGCAGAGGAGTGGATAAAATGCCATGTAGTGACGTCACTGGCAACTACAGGCAGACGCTGGCACTCGTGTCCACAAGCAGGCTGATTGCCCGCGCGCCCGACGAGGCCCCCGGGTACTCGAGGGACACGAGGAGTCGGAGAGCAGTTCTCGGCGGCCGGGAGCAGCTCGCAGGCCGGACAAAGGGCTGCTGAAAGGGCGGACCGGGACCCACTAATGAGGGCGAGGAACCCTTCCCCAGGGCCTGGTGGACAGGGGTGAGGGGTTGTTGCAGGTCCTAAGGGTCGAGGGACTCGGCGCAGAAAGACACAACAGTTTGCGTTCCCGCCAAGGGATGCCCAAGGGGAGCCGGGCGTGGCTGAAGCGCGGATAATGAACTCTGTAATTGTCGCAATTGTCGGCGTTTAGTCGCGCCAGCTCCGGGGGAACGACTCCCCATTTGACCATCGCGCGACGTCTTAACCTTCCGGCTCAGGTCGAGTGTGGCGTAAGCGACAGTCCGCTTGCATTTCTGGAAGACACGTGGCACACATGATGCTAAGTCACTGGCTTATATGTTGTTCGATTTTGTTGAAATAGTTTTAAGTTAATGGAAAACGAAGATTAAATATGGCTCCCAACATTTTTTTAACCCACACTCTGCTATAGCGTTATTAGCAGTAACAGGAATTCATTTCATTTGCACAAAACCATAATATAAACTACATGCTATTTTAATTGTATATAATTATTTTTTGTGTTTTTTTAAGTCTGCTATAGTTTTTTTCTGTATGATGAAACACTGATTCATTATTATACTCTTATACTTTAACATACGCCAACATTTCTAAACAAAATACCTCTGCTTATATTCAAGAACAAAAGTAGTGGCTGACTTAAAAGTATAGTCTCTGTAGTAAATATCTCTCTCGGTTAATTTTCACTTTCAACAGGATGTCTTTTTTCTGAAATCAAAGTTGTTGTAGGTGTACATTGCCATCGGCTATGGATGTTTTTCCATCATTGGTTACATGCACTCACGATGTTTGTGGTGACAGGTCATTGGCTTTATGCAGCCTCACTGTCGTTCTTCTGTGTTATTGATTTTACGCAACCCTAATTATTTGTGGTGTTGTGTTTTCCTGCGTTTATGCACCGTTGTTGTTTGTGGTGTTATGTTATTGGTTTATACAAGCTAGTTGTTTCGTTATGCCATGTTTTATTGGATGGTTGATGGTGATGGTACATTTCTACATTCTTGGTTGTTTGGGTGGGATTTAGATGGTGGTTCTTTTTGCACCCTTGTTTATTGTGGTGTTGTGTTTTTCTGAGTTTATGCACCTACGTCTTTTGTGGTGTCATGTACTTTTCAGTCGCTAATATTCAGAGTTTCGGTGTTGTTTCTTTGTTGACATGCAAGATTTCGTTGTTCTTTCTTTGTTGACATGCAAGATTTCGTTGTTGTTTCTTTGTTGACATGCAATATTTCGGTATGTTTCTTCTTTAACACGCAATATTTCAGCATTTTTCTTCGTTTACATGCAGGATTTTAGCATTATTTCATAGTTGTTGGGCAATTTCATCGTTGGTATGTGACAAGGTATCACATGATAATCTAAACACTATTTTTTTCCTGTAAGCTTGAATCGTTGTAACGCCTCCATTGTTACTAGAGTAACACTTTTTTGCATATATTAAATAAGTTTTTCGAAATAATACGGAGCATTTCTTACGAAATTGGCTTACTCTAGTATAAATGACTGTCCCGAGGCCGTGCAACGCAGAGGGCAGCGATGCAAGAGTTTTGCTAAAGTGTCTGACAGCAGGACGTTGCTGTGATGGAGAGCCGGTGTGATGGTGTGAGGGGGCGAGCATGTTTGCGAGGGGAAGAGATACTACAACCTACCATTTCTCATGTGAAATTAAAATATTTGAAATGCATATTAAAAAAAAACTAATATATGTAAAAAAAATTTAACTGTGAGTTTTATTTCTAGAATAGTACCCTTGTATCTTAATTTTTAATGCTATTTTTTCATCCTAATTTTGAAAGAGTAAAATAATAAACTTTGCATTAAACAAAATAAAAACCACAACATTGGTATATATTTATTTTATTTACAGCATTGTTTCACACCAGTCATTTACAGAGGTAACAATATTTTAACAGTTTACACATGTTTAGTTTTCGTAGTAAAAATGATTGCCATACGACCAAAACCAGTGGAAACCTTTATAAAATGTATCGCACTCTTCATATATTAACATTCGTTTATCACTTTTGTGATTTTCTGACATATTGTCGAAATAACTCTCTTGTATAACAGGTGGCAGCTAAACTGAAAGGGTCCCGGGCTAGCGATTTGTTATTGATAGCATGAAATTAAGCCGGGGGTTGAGGGGAGACGAAACAGGGGAGCCAATCAGGAATGAGCATAGAGGGGGGTATATTCAATAATATTAAAGCTCGAAGAGGGCGGTGGGGGAATGGCAGGAAACAAGTAATTTCTGTGGGGAGAAGGGTTGGAAAAAGGTGGTGGGGTCAGTCTGTCAGCTGTGTCAGTTTGCCCTCACCGGGTTCGAACAGAGGACTCAATGACGTAAGTACGTTTTTCATTAAAATATTATTAATAAATGTTTTAGTAATTTTAAATTTTTTCAAAATATTCCAGCATAATAGATGGTGGCCATGATGAAAATTACAATGATTTCATCATAATTCAAGATGTCTATTTTTATATTAAAATTTAATAAATTAAATTTTTCATTAGTTTTAAAATTTTTCTCATTAAAAACAGATAATGTTTATATATTATAAAGATGGCGGTTATAATGGAACTTGCAACGTTAGGGAGTAGAGTAATTTATGATGGAAAACAAAATGGTTGGATTCAAAATGACAAAATTCAAAATGGTGGATTACAAATGGCCAATGGTGTCAAGGTCAAGGTCATCCAAGATGGCCGCTGTGAGGTCATAACAGACGGTCATTGACCCCACTACACACCACGCTCCAGCTCTGTCGCTAGAAGGTACCGAACTATACTACTAATATTACATTTTGTTACACTTTTTTTTACAATTTCATGCACTATATTATGCTACATAGTTTTTCCCAGAGGTTGTGATTGTGGTTGTGATTAATCTAGTGTATTTCATGACTCATGTATTCAGATTTAGTTGTTGTTTGATTAGAATAGATATAACAAATATATAATTGTTTAAGTTGTGTAACTTGTAAGTACACAATAGAATTTTGTATATTACATTAAAGTGAACTCATGCGTTCCATTATCTAGTGTTGAGTGTGAAGGCAATAGCTTATCGTGAAGATTGTTTCTGTATCGTGTCACTATATTTTTTTTTGCATATATGTGAACTTAGTTGTACACTAGGTTGCACGAGTGATGTCTTAAATTATTATTTTATTTCAATACCAAGTATAGTTAACACCACATGTTCTTGTATATCATAGTTAATAAATTCTAAATGATAAAGAAAAAAAGCTCCCGAGAAATCACTTTCTGTTTCCAGTTTTCCCTAAACTATCTTGCTGCATAAGTTATTATGGAATAATATTTCTCAGAGAGTTAATTTCTCCACTTGTAACATATTTCAGGAAATTTATCTAGTCACGTGAAGATGTAGTTACTAATAAAAAATAAGTACCAACAATCCGGAGTTGTCTTCGAAAGACGCGTTTAATGTAGCGTCTTTTTGCTATAGCATATTTTAAAAAATCATTAATATATGATAACCAGCACACTCCATGACCTCTTCAAATGCACGAGTTCGTAGAGCGAGCGAGTAACTGTTTGTCGTTAGAAGTGTGAATAGATATTTGTATTAATAAAGATCGCAGGCTTTCGCGGCAATTGTCATATGTTTTGGTTTCTGGGTGTAGGCCGTGTCAGGTAATTGTCTTGCGACGTTTCGGTAGTCATTGCAGCGGCCATCATCGGTCTGCGTCTCAAGACAATCGCCTGACACGGCCTGCGCCCAGAAGTCAAGAAAATTATATTTGAATTGCTGTGTGTTGTGCCCAGAGAGTGTGCAGAGCGAGTGACGTGACGGGAGACAGGGATGGCGCACCAGCAGCTAGCCGGGGGGAAGCCTAAGATGTCCATCAAGTTCTGTCCCTGCCCGAACACGCCCGAATATTCACCTTCGCCCAACTTCGGGATTTGTTTTATTTTTGCGCAGGAAAAATGAATTCAAATATCAAAAGTGGTCGGTTAGGTTAGCTACATTAAAACACTTTAAAACTCTATGGACGGTTAGTTAGGTTAGTATAGCTACATTAAAATAAACAGAGAAATATAGATATGTAAATAAACCCGAGGTTGGCCTAAGGTGAATATTCGGGCGTGTTCGGGCAAGGACAGAACTTGATGTACATCTTAGGCTTCCCTCTAGCCGGGGTTGTAGAGAGGCGGTCGCTTGGACCTGTCTTCCCCGCACCCGGCAGCCATCCGCGCGGACTGCAGCGCTCCAGTCGGGACCGCGGCGGAACCCGGCACTACGACGGCCGCGCTCCGAAATTCCCACCTGTCCTCGGCGGTCTCGCGTAATGGAGTTACTGTGCCTCAATGAGCGGTTCCCGTGCGGGAAACTTGCGGCTCGTTCGCTTCCACGAGATGTTTCTCTCTCTCTCTCTATCTATCTCTCTCTCTCTCTCTCTCTCTCTCTCACGCATGCGTCAAGGTACCGCAGATTAGTCCACCTGAACTCTTATTAACTGGTACGAACAGATAACTGGATAGCAATGTAGTTATTACTTTACACGTTTGATCGTGTAAGACTACTCATTATTCAGTGCTAAATTTCAGCTTCATTACTGGATTAGCACTAGTGGCCTAGAAAGCTGATTTTGAAAATTAAATTTGTGAGGAACAAAAGTGATTAAAAGAATAAATTGACGAAACCCCAGTAATCTCGATGGCTTCTCAGAACCTTTCTGTAGTTTTAACATTGTGTGCGTAGAATCCACGCGTGACAGAAGTGTAGTTTATTGCTTATTAGGTATAGATAGCGATAGTTATTATTTTTTATTTTAACACGAGAGAATACTTGAGAACAGTAAGAATGATGAGGGTATGATCTCAAATGAAGAAAAAAAAACTTTATTCGCGCCCTGTACTCTCGCTTTAATTCACTGGAACTTTTTGGAGCCTTTTTTTTTTTTTTTTTTTTTTGGCATTTTATTCCCAAGTTTCCTTTGATAATGCCTCTTATATGCTTTTTCCTTTTTATTATATTTAGGCATAATGTTAAATCACGATCTCCAGCAGAATAAAATGAAAGAACAAAAAACAAAAACACTTTAATCGAACATAAATTACACTTATAAAGTCTAGCTCACAAGTCTATAAATCATTTTAACATTTCAAAACACAGTGTTAACATACCAAAAATAAATTAATTGCACTTATAAAGCTAACCTCGTAAGTCTATACGTCTTTTTTTACATTTTCAATTACACTATGCACATAAAAATAAATTATACTCATAAAGTTAATTACATAAAATAATAACTATTTTCCACACGAATTAATCCCCTCCCTTTTTTTCTTCATGCCGTCTTCCCATTCGACCGCTAGCGCTTGTGTTCGTGTGGCGTCGCCGCTGACACACTCTCCTCCTCTACCTGTTCCCCCACCACGTACCTAGCTATTCCCCTCATGCGATCGGAATTTTCGTAACGCTCGAAAATTGTAGCCCCCCTAAGCAAAAAAAAACTTTAAAATTAACATTCTTCGTTTATAAACCTTATTTAATTCCCTCCTTTCCAACTTATTATGTAGTATAATTGTGGAAGTGTTGCTTTTGGTGCACGAAGCTAAGCATCTACAAGTCCACGCCACGACACTTGAGATTTGGTAAACATATCTGCAAGATGTCATATTGGCGGCACTTGGTAGTGAACTAACGAACATTCTTTGATGTCATAAAAGGTTGATAATTTATAAATACTTTTTTTATGAATGATAGAAACACATTTAGTGCAGCGTAATTTTACACAATCAAAAAGGGTGTTATTTTACATTTTTACTACACATACATGAACTGCATAATTACGTAGAATATGTGTGTGTAAATTTACATTTAAAACGATCATATTTTTCATCCGAACTGTGTAAAATAACGCATACAGTATAAATGTGATTTTTAATGCTAAATAGTTATATTATCTGTAGGTAATGTGTAAAATTACACCTACATTGTTGGTGTAATTTTACAACAAAATATTGTTTCTAAACAAACCTGTGTAGGTTGGAGTACGCTTACACATAGGTAAAGATACAGCTTCCTCCTCCATGGGTGTAAAATTAAAATTAAGTTCCAAAAATCGTAAAAACATTTTAAGGATTCTTCTGGTATTTCCTCGTACGCTTCGTAATGTGTACGATACCTTCAAACCCTTAGAACCCAGTGCCTGAAGAAAATAAATAAACATATATTTTTTTTCTTTAGCACTAATCAGGCCCGGGTGATCACGCTCGTAACGACAGTGAAAACTTTTCGGTTAAAACCCCACACGATAAGTGTTAGAAGCACCGAGTTAAAGCCCGCTGAAATCTTGGAGATGACACTTTTACCAGCGTATATGTTATTTTTGACGTGACAACGTCTAATAATCGATGAACGCTGGCTGCACGCACGAAAAATTGTCCCGTTATGCACATTGTTCCGTTACGCTGTGTTCCGTTACGCTGTTGGCGAGTGCAGTAATAATAGGTTATGTTACAATTGACTAAAAAATTATGGTGATTCACATTATTGATGATAGATATTTGATTACAGTTTATTTATATGAAAACTTGTTCATAATTATATTTAAACTTTATAGCTAAACGCCAGTTTTTAAAATTAATTACAAGTCATCTACACGTGAACTGTTTCGTCGACTGTTTATAAAGTGAAGTGAAAAGTTAATGTGGTTTTCATTGCTTATTACAGCAACAATTTCGGCAATAAAGGTTAATTATTCTTGCATTTTAAAAATCTGTTTACTAGTATAATTTCAAGTATTTATTCTTTTATTATTAAAATAAAAATTATTCAATTTTATTCATAAAAGTATGCAATCATTTGATCAATGTTTTGTTATGACGACACGTTAAACTATCGTCCGTAAACCGACTTTACAGAAAACTATTTTTTTTTTAAATATTTTTACGGGTTTAAATGTAGGTTATAGAATTCGTTTGGTTTTTTTATTTAATAATTAAGTTATTATTCTTGTTTATACCATTCTGTTGATATAAACCTTTTTGGTATAGTTGTTTTGTTATTAGTTTCTATTGTTGGGGGTTTTATATTAAGATGACTTTTATTGACTTTTCCTTTTTTAAATTTATTACCTTAGACTTATAACGCTGTTATAACGCAGACGGCGGTGGAACAAGGACTACATCGTCGCCCAGTCGGTGAAGGCGATTGCAGCTGCGAGCCTCCCACACTCGCCGACAGAGCGCTCCAGCATCGAGAAGTCCACCGGATGATTGGGCGGGTCGCTCCCAGAGGCGTCCGACGGGAATGACTCCGGGAGAGAGCGAAGCAGACGGGACGGAGAAAAAGAAGGACGAAGGACGACTTGCAAATTGCTTTTCGTTCCTTTTATTTTTTCCTTGCCACCTCTGTTCTCTGTCTCTCCCTCCCCCTTAGACCCTCCCTGCTTAGAGCTATCGAGGAGGTGTGCCCAGTACAAAGATTTTTTTTTTTAACTACACGATCTGCTGGTGATGGAACAAAAAATCTCTCGTGCACGGGACGGATATCCCATTATCTCCGGGGGAAAACTGCTGAATCTGCCGAGCGAGCTCCGGGCTCTCCGGAGATATGATGTGTCCATGAATATCAGAGCGGAGGACGCATGTGCTCCAGTGCGTTCAAAAGTCTTCAAAGAAGACTGAACCCTGGATACATTTGGCGTGCCAAACTCTGAGACACAGCTGATAGAAGCGCCATCCTTCTTTGGAGCGAGAGGTTGGAATCAAATTCCTCGTAGGGAATGTGTGTAGATTTATGTAAAGTGGAACTACTTAGACCGTAAACTTTTCGCAAGGTTATTATTTTCCCGATTCCCGAGAGATAAAAAAAAAAAAAAACAAGTTTGAAGCGAGAGCATAAAAATCTTCTGTAAACATAAAAAATCATTAATATATTAGAGCTACGTAGAAGTCTTAAAATCTTTTATAAAATTTATGCTTATACATTTTAAATTATGTGTCTTCTTCTTGGAAATATTTCAGACTTTTCTTTACTTTGATGATTCATTTTTACACTTAAACATTCCTCGTTTCCGTTTTGTGTAATATTTGTAAGCTGATAATTACCAACAATCTGTAGGCTATGTGATCTAATGATATAAAATCATTCATACTTTTTCTACTTCCTACATACACACACTTTATGATTTTAATTACAAATGAAATATCATACATATTTAACAAAAAAATGTAATGTTAAAACATATGGTTAATAAAAAATAAATAACTTTTACATAAAAATATAAATTTAAAAAATATTTTCACGAGCACAATATGAATGATTTTTCACTTTTCTAAAAGTTAATAATATCATAAATATAAGAGAGTGGATAAGACGTACATATACCGTTCAGTGTTGAGCTTGGGTATAGACAGTGAGAAACAAGATTTAAACCTGTTTTATTTACTTAGTAACCACTACAATAAATGCGTTAGTAAAATCAATGAATACAGAAAGAAGTCATAATTATATCCCTGTGAATGGGCTTGACCTTTCCCATTGTTATTTTTTTTCTACTCACTTTTGCAATTTATTTTGCCATTATTTAATGTTTATGTATTTTATAAATTTGGTATTAGTTAAAATCTTTTGTGTTGTACCCTGAAGGAAGGAAAGGGGCGAGTGTTATAAAATAATATCTCCGAATTTAAATAAGCATAACAATGTATATTGGGCTTCAATTGTTAGCATTAAAATACTAACATCAACAATTGTACTATTTTACGAAATTTCATCTCTGAGGGGTGAAAAGGGGGTATTTTAGGTTTAAAAATATTATATTTCCGAATCTATTAAAGCATAATAATGGTAAAGAATAATAAACGTTTAAATAATACCAAAAACAAATTTTCAACTTTGCGAAATTTAACTTGTAAAAGTTGAAAAAAGAGTAGATAAGGTTTTTAGATTATTAATCATATCTTCGTATTTAAATAAGCATTATAATATATATTGGTGTTAAATAATTAGCAAACTGAAACTACCAACCACAATTATACCATTATATGAAATTCAACCCCTGAGGGGTGAATAAGGGGCAAACTATAGTTTAAAATAAATTATATGTCAAAATTTATTCAAATAAGAATAAAAATTCGTTAACCTAAATAAATATACAAATACTACTAATACGTTAATTCTCTTTTTCAATTTACAACCCTAAGGTGTGAAAAAGGGTTGAATATAGTATTAAGATACATAATTATCTCCCCAAATTTAACCAAGCATAATAAGTTATTGGGGTCCCCTAAGTGTTGAAGAAGGGAAAATTCTGTTTTTGAATAAATAATTATATCCCCGAATATATTCAAGCATAGGTATAGTAATTGGGTACCAAAAATACAAATACGAAAATACTACGTAAAATTATACCATTATGCGAAATTTAACCCTAAGAGGTGAAAAACGAGTGCGTATGGTTGTTTCCCCCCGAGAATGTAAACAAGAAAAAGTGATGATTAGAGCGAACACTAAAACAATGTTGTGAGAAACAAAAAAAAATGTTTATTGAAAATATTACTAATTCCAACAAACGAACACTCAAATATGCTTGAAGACATTTACAGCAGCGCGCAGTTACTGGGAAACAATGGAATGTCCAAGTTAACAAAATGAACTTTATTATTGACATGAACTAATTATCAAAGCTATTCTCATTGTAAATGAGAAACCATAATTACGTAAAATTATAAAGAAATTATTAAATTACAATACTGTTTACCAAAATACAATGACCGCAAAGGGTCTTATTCGAGTATCGGTTAGATATTATAGATTTTTTTTTTTTGTCAAGCGCTCCTTTAAACTGAGCTGGTACATGAAATAGAATTTTATTTCTCATGTTCAGCCATTTTGTTGTAATTGTGGCTATAGTTTAGTGTACCTGTTTCATTAAATAGAAAGAATATCTTAGACACGCTTTCTCAATTTTTTTTATTGCGATTTGGCTGAGTTGTGCTAATACTAATAAACAAGCGTGCATTGTAGTTGGATAGGGATTAAAGTGCGGTATCTCATCATTTCAGCTTCATTTTAGTAGTAAAAATATTATTTTTCTTCAAAGTTTTAAAGATGTTTCAGACTATAGTTGCCGGACTGTATTACTGATAATATTTGCTTGTCCCAGGTTAGGCGTTTATCAGTTATAATTTCTTGGTTTTTAAAGGAGTTCGTTTGTGGTATTAGTTTACCATTAATAGTGATCTGTTTGTGAGTGTTAGTTTTCTGCAACATTGTTTGAGTATCAGTAATCATATGGGAACATTTGCGTGGTTTTCGCAGCGATCTGTTCGTGCGCGAAGGTCTGTTCCGTTGCGACTCGCTGCGGGCTGGTTGTTTGGTCGGTCCATGCAGGAGCGGCGGACATGCGCCAGAGCGAGCCACACGGCTCCTAGTGGCCGCCGTGGGTGACGTCACTCGGAGGAGTGGCGGCTCTTTTCGACGTGATAACGTCTTATAAATCGACGAACGCCGGCTGCACGCACGAAAAAAGCACGTTCCGCTCGAGCCGAGCGTGCAAGAACCGGCCAACCACCGTGCGAGAAAATCTTCTATAATATCAAACAGGTTAAGGCGGGCTTTTAAACTAATTGTTCGTGATTATATTTAAACAAATATTTTTTTTAAATTAAATTTGCAAAAACTGTAAATAATATTTGAAAATTAAAAAAGTATGCATTTTTTCATCAATGTTTTCTTATGACGTTATCACGTAAAATTATCGTCCGTAAACCGACTTTACAGACAACCCCCCCTTTTTTTGTTTGTTTGTTTGTTTGTTTGTTCGCGCCGAGCAGCGACACCGCACATATCTCTGTCATCAGTACAGGCGAGTACTCTACAGATAACCTGGTGACATTGAGTGAAACTACTATATAGTTATCACTTACCGGAAAACTCGAAGCATTATATTGTTGCTTTTACAAAGAATAACGTATTAACGATAAAAAAAAATTGTTTAATGAAAATAATTTGATACTACTATTATAATGTGTGTATCGTAAAAATTGTAACATGTACAATGGTAATACTGCACATATATTCTGTCATCTAGTACACCGTTGTGACAACAAAAGGTAAATAGTCGCATGAACATAATGAAGCTGCTCTGTACTGGTTTCTGGTATAGTTGCAGGTGAGGGTAGCCACGACCCACAGGGGTGCAGGTTCTGCAACCCGCAGCGCCAAGACGCTTGGCGGGTAGACCGATCGACCAGGCGCATACCTGTGATTCTCACACGTGTCCAGTCGTATCCGAGAGTTCTCCAGGCCATCAGCATCACAGCAGTCCAGATTTATGTGACTTGGGTGGGATCAATATCCAAACAATTCCCCCCCAATTAATTGTAGCCTTAATTGGATGGCTGGATATTGGTATGCAAGAGAAGTTATGTTTGATCTCCAGATGCATACCTAAAAAGTACGTAGGCTACGTATGAAGTGAAACACTTGTATCTGAACGAGTGCGTATACGCTCTTACTTAGAAACCGATTCTCATGTAGCTCATTGTATCAAGCTGAATTTGCTGGTGTAGATTACTTGTGTAGCCGTTCGCATATATAACCGGAAATGTACTGTTCATTATTTATTTATAAGAAGTAATGTTGATACAGGAGCGAATAGAGAGACTGAGAATCAAAATTACTATTGTATGATTTTTTTATCTCTTTACATAAATATCTGAACATATCTCTTCAATTTAACGTCTTTTACCCGTTAGTACACATGTTTGAAAGCTATTTTTTTTTATTAATACACAAACGCTTCGAGACTGTGATTTCCTGTGTGATGCGTGTTGTTGGATATGTTTAGCATAGATTGTCATTGCAGATGACCGTTTGTTGATAAGTAGGAAACTAAGTGCAATTGGCAGGTGCATAAAAATAATACAATGAAAAAAATAGAAAAATAATAAAATAATAATTTTAATGATGTATTTAGATGAAACAGGATAGCATGTTTTCCCGTTAAAAAATTAAAGCATAAAAGTAAAAGAGATTTTTATATTCTATAAAACGATATTTTAATTATATATATTAGACGAGTTATCGTGTTAACGGAAAAATAATTGCTCAATAGTAGGGACAGTGAAATTATTATGTTAATCTAAAATATCTGCTTAAAGCTGTGATTGTTTTTAACACATACCACTGCATATAAAAGGAAATAAAAAAATATTTTTTAACACAATTTTGTTTATAATCCTAACAAGCAAGTTATGCTAGCCGTACATTTATTGTTTTTACATTATTCTGTGTGGAAATAAATGTCATGGATTTTGTGAATCTTACAATTATATTTTTTTAAGGAATGATTAAAAGCAATTTTTTTTACCAAAGTAAGGTACTTGTTGGTTAAGTTATTAAAAAATTCCTTTCAGTATATTAACCCTTTCACTATATTAACCCTTTCACTATATTAACCCTTTCACTATATTAAACCTTTCACTATATTAACCCTTTCATTATATTAGCACAAATAAGTAAACAATTTCAACTCAATGATACATGAAGTTAACCAAACCATTTAATGTGTGGTTCATTGTGTACATTATACTCGACATCATACTCTATGGCTATGAAAATAAATGTCTTATTTTATAAAGTGCTATATATTTATATTATAATAATGCTTAATATTATTACCAAAATTAGCTTACATAAAATAAATAAAAAATTATATTTTAGGAATGGGTGACGAGTGAAAGGGTTAATATATCACAAGGATATTATTTAACCATTATTTATTGTAATCAAAACAAAAAATAACTATGAGAATTAAAAACTTTTTTTTGTTTGGAATAAGTTATTCCACACGGTCGCAAAATTTCAAAAGACAGAAAAATTCCATTAAATACGTGTATTCCTCCTGTCCTAACCCCAAAAAAAAAACTTTATTATCGCTTCAAAAAATTTTTTTCTAATTTGAAACCCCGCACGGACTCCCGGAGAAGCTGATAACGGAACACACGCTCGCTGCACGGCCACTCTTAGGCCAGAGGGGAGAAGAGGGGATACACCGCAGTTGGCACCTGTGGCAGAACACACTGCGAACAACGGACACCCCCCCCCCCTCCTGACCCACCTCGTACAGCCCCCGCCACCTCCTGGTCATCGCACAAATCCCCCCCCCCCCCGGCTGCTTCCATGGACCCACCGTTAACCCACCAATCAGAGCGCGGCGCGAGCGAGTACATTGCCAGCATCTGGTGTGGCGATACGTCCTGGTTGTTCCAAGAGAGAGAGAGAGAGAGGCACAGCATGTACTCAAGCTAACCATTTGCTTTCAAAAACATTGCTTCTGTTCAACTCACAGTAAAATGAGTACTTATTACATCAATATTTTATTACAGTTCTTGGTACTCATTTCATAACACTCAGAGTGATTTTTAATCGTATGCAGCCCATCAATTAGATACAAACTTAGTTAAGTATTATTTTATGTACTGATCCATAAATACATAATAAAGACTTAAAATTGTCAAATTAGTTTTAAAAAATATAATATATAAGTATAAGAACAATAGTTTTAAATAGTATATAGTAATCCTACAATAGTTTTAAATAGATTTGATACTGTGTCTCAAAAATATTTTTTTTCCTTTCAATACCTATTTTTTTACATTACTTTTTGATACTATTGTATTCTATTGGTTAGTTACTTGAGCTTGTTTGCAGTGTAGTGACTTATTGCTATGTTCGGCATCTTGTTATTTTATATATATATTTTTCCTTTTAACGTTAATTTAATTTTTTTTCATTTTATGTAAAATTCATATTTTTGCATTGATCAATTATAGAACCAAAGACATGAATACATCAAATCAGTCAGTATATTAATGAATTATATTTTTTGATGAATTATGCAATTTTTCCCCAACTTACTATCTAAATAATTACGAATTTTCAACCTGGTGGCCAAGATGGTAGACAATATGACGGGCGCATGGGCAATAAATACAACTGCACTCTAAGAAGTAAAAATTAAACCAATTTGGTGGCAGCGCACTTTAGCAGACGACGAGTATACTATGTGACACTAGCGCTCCTTATATTGAGTACTGAAAATAAAGATGGTGGCAGTGCTCTAGAACAGGCAACGTGTGTTCTTCGTGACATAAGTGCTCCTGGTTGCAAGTACTGAAAATAAAGATGGCTGCTTCCAGCAGTTGGCTATGACGTCATAATCCAAAATGGCGGCCTCCAGCATACGAAAACAAGATGGCGAATCGAAGATTGTGGCTGAGGGCAAGGTTGAGGTCATTGAATATGGCGGCCGGGACGTCACAATCCAATATGGCGGACACCTTGCATCAGCACCTCACTCCGACCCCAGTAGCAGTACCAGCTATTATATACTACTAATTGGCGGATATTTATCACGCTCGGAGTTATTTTAAATAATTATACTTACATTTCGTGTTCTAGTTTCGTATTTTAAGTGTTTTTGCAACACAAGAACACACAAATTTACTTTTTACCGAGTTTAATCACTGGCGAGTACTAAAAGACACGCTCATTTTTTTATTTTTTTTAATAATTTGTTTCAAAAATATTTTTGTTTATCATGGATGCACGGTGAATATTCGTCAAAGCTTTAAAACTCAAGTGCATTCGTAGATTAAACGCGAATAAATTCTACCAGGGCACAGAGTTGTTTATTCAACGTAATCGCAATATTGACGGAGCGAAAGAAATAGAATAAAACTCATAACACATTTCCGCAGCGATGCCAGCAGCACCGAACTATGGAAAAAATGTGTGCTTGGTCTGGCGGCCTTGTTGGGGAGGGGGGAAGGGGGCGTTATACGTGGCGCAAGCACGCGGTGCGATTGCTGTCAATTAATTTGCGAGCGGTCCTGGAGGGGTGGAGGGGAAGGGTGGCGGTCAACCCCCTCCCCTGTTAAACCCTCCCTCTTTTCAATTGCCGTTCCCGTCGAACTGCTCGGCGCGGCTCTCGTGGCAGATTAACGCCAGCGGTCGCAGCGACGAAGGGCCGTCGCAGGAGCTGCAGCTCTCGGCGCATGTGCAGTGGCTGCAGCGCAGCCGAGCTTCGCGTCGCCCCCGCCAGGGTCGCTCGCGCGCGTGCAGCTAACGACTTCCACCCGCAGATCATTTCATTTCGCTAATTTAATGGGCGCCCCGGTTCGCGGTCGCCGGCC
This sequence comes from Bacillus rossius redtenbacheri, assembly GCF_032445375.1. Lineage (NCBI taxonomy): Eukaryota > Metazoa > Arthropoda > Insecta > Phasmatodea > Bacillidae > Bacillus > Bacillus rossius. The sequence goes on along the minus strand of NC_086339.1, from coordinate 39,687,280 downwards.
CGACCCCTCCCCTCCCACGCCAGCTCCCCCTCCATTAACACCTCCTCCCCTCTTTTTCCCCTCGTCAACCCTTTTCACACTGCACGCCACTCCTCATCCCCCCCCCCCTCAATGCCATTTTTCAACCCCCATCGCGGTATTAATTAGCGTGTGCTGATGGTTTTCGCGCAACCGTACCAACGTGCAAAAATAGAAATAAAAACTAAAAATTTAAAAAAAAACAAATACCCATCCTCACCCCTGAGAGATTCGCATTTGTCGAATTACGAAATATGTGTGTTTTACGTTCCGTTCCGCGCTCCTGCGCTCCGCTGGGTTTCGTCGCTTACTGGCGCCTCCTGTTTCCTTTTTTTTTTGCTCCCCGTTTTCAGTGTTTGCGGAGCGTGAAATTAAATTTCCTGTAACAAAGTGCGGGGTGTTATCTGCCCCATCATTTTTAGTTTAGTGATTTCGGCTTGGCTTTAAAAAAACACTCTTTTTTAATCTTTTGTATGACTCGCAGAACTTATAACGTAGTTTATAATGGTATCACTGTGTTCCCTTTCGTTTTGTTTTGTGTTCAATTCGTAACATTTCTCTTTAGCTTTCCTGGTGCGTTTTTATATGAATGATTGAATAAATACACTTATTAAAAGATAGGTTTACATAAATGCATTGACACTTAATTTAAAACTTATTTCCACGTAATACCCGTGTTATCACCGCTTCAGAACTCTTTTAAAATAATAAAATAATTTTAAGCATCATGCAACCGGTTAGGTACAGAAGAGATGCTCACGTATGTACATAACTGGATAGTAAATAAAACAATGTGAATTCAGTTTGTAAGAAGGTCATCGAAGGGCTTCAAATGTTGGAAAATTTTTGGGAACAGAGTGTAATTGATGCTCTGTGATGTTATACTGTGTGGTCAATGTTCATTGGTCACTAATCTTTGTTTCCTTATTTGTATTTTAAAGTTAAAATACTTTCCGATCTATTTACGTATTTAACTAAAAACTAAATTAAACTATTTTATGTGATTAAACACACATGCTACATTTTGTAAACATATAAGAATTTGGATTTTCAAAAACCTGCCTGCGAGGCTGAAGTAGTTTCCCGAAGGGAAAACGGAAGGATTGTAAATGTTTTTTCCCCTCCTTGAGGTGAAGGTTCCCCTCGTGTGGCAGGACACAGCCGCGGGAGTCTCGGCGGCAAGGGGCGGTAAGGGCGAGAGGCCGGGCTCCGCAGAGCGCGCTAAGAGCCTTAAGGGCTAATGAAGCCCGGCTGGGATCATCATTACCGGGTCCAGGAGCAGCCACTAGCTGCTCGCATGGTAGGGGGGTGGGAGGGGGGGAGGCGAGCCGGGACTTGGGCTCAGATTATCAGGCGCCCTGGCGGAACTCGTGAGCGCATCACCCCTCACTCCACCACATTCATCCACGCGACCACCAGACACCAGCATTCCACCACAGCCACCCCCTACCACAGACTGCAGGATCATCCACACCCAAACACATCAGAAACGTGCACACAGACACAAAAAACGCGGCCTGGGACTCTTAGCCAGCCCCTGGTTCGATGCCACAGACAGGCGGGAAGCCATCTTTTCACAGACGAGAGAGCCAAACGCCCGATCGTGCAATTTCGGTTTTTTTTTTTTTTGTTCATTGTAACTCATGATAACTAATGGTCAATTAGGTTAGGTTAGCTACATTATAAATACTATAAAACATTGTGGACGGTCGATTTGGTTAGGATAGCTACATTAAAGATACTGTGAAATCAAGTAAACGGTTTCCTAGTCCTGGATAGCTACATATTAAAAAGTTATGTGATAAGCAACCATAAAATGATTTTACAGTATTTTAAATGTAGCTATACTTACCTAATATAACCAACCATCCACAATGTTTTAAAGTATTAATAATGTAGCTAACCTATCCTAATCGACAGCAAAATTTAATGCCACACCGGTTTATACAATGAGATAGAACGGGAAAAAAAGCGAGCATGAACTTCGGGTGTGGCTCTCTCGTCTGGGAATTGAAGGCTTCCCCAGACAGGCATGGCCACGGGCAGTGATGACAGTGACGCCCTGGTCGCTGACTGCGCTGTCAGCACTAGTAGCTGATCCGAGCCCAGGAGCCCCGAGGCCGACTGCAGACATGCCTCGCTCGTCAGCTCGACCACTGACCCTCTCCACGCCTTCACTTCAACCCTCACCGCGAGTTGCCCGCCAGCCTGGGTCCTCACACCTGCGTCACTCCCTGTTCCCCCCCCCCCCCAAAAAAAATTAAATATTTCCCGTGCCGAGAAGGAATTGAAATTTGTGATTCCAAAAAAGTCCACGAACTTCAATGTTGTTCCCAGACGAAGAGCGCGGTGAAAATTCCTTGGACATGTGGTAAGTTGTCTCGGGAAGGTGGGAATTGAAACATTTTACGTCTTTCTACATTTCTCACCATCACGCCTAAAGTCACGCTTTAATGAGCGTACATATATATGAACATTTAGTATTAGGTAATATTTATACTCGTGTATTAATATTACTTCTAATGTGCATGGATATTCATTCTTTTCTGGCAGTTTTTACGTTAAACAAAACTAAAAAAAAGGATTTTTTTTTAATTTTTGCTAGAAGATTAGGATCCACCAAATGATAAATCACCAAGGGGGTTTTGGCAATTGTGTAAAATCTTTATAACGTCACTCGATTTAACGACAAACTCGAAACGTCGAAATTACTTGACTTTGGTTGGTTCACCTTGTTTACTATACAATAATACACTGTGTACTATATTAGTAAATACATATCATTATAGAATAGTACAATTATATCTTTTATTTCTCTCTATTTAATGACCTTTCTCTATAACGCCAAAAAAAAATGCTCAGTCCGTTAAGGGTCGTTATGTAGAGTTTACACTGTGGTACTAGTCGAGCGTTGGAGTTCCCGTACAGATATCCATCACCCCAATATATCAGGGCAATCCACGCAGAGGTGGTCACGCTAGCTAGTGCACACTAGCCAGGAGACCATTGGAGCTGTTGGAGCTTTGGAGCTGTTGAAGCTTTGGAGCTGTTGGAGCTTTGGAGCTGTTGGAGCTTTGGAGCTGTTGAAGCTTTGGAGCCTATTGAGCATTTGGACCCGATTGAGTATTTGGAGCTGATTCAGCATTTGGAGCCGATTCAGCATTTGGAGCCAAAGACATTTTTACTTTTCTTGAGAATATCAGGCAGAACATAATCAATAAGCTTACTGATGAAGTAACAACGTACGGCCTTCCTGCGTGTTCCTGCCTGATCCTGCACAGCTCCTGTGGCGAGGGGAGGGGGAAGGAGACTGTAAGGGCTCGGAGGAGCCTCAAGGCTGCAGATCACGTCCCTGAACGTCCCAGCCTCGTCCCGCCCCACCCCCTGGCCGACAAACCCCCTCGCGTGACGACCACACGAGGGGTGGTTTCGGAAAATGAGCTCCGCGGAGGGTGGCCGCAAGAAGCTGCCGTCGTAAAAAGAAAAAAAGAAATCTATAATTTTGTTATAGAAACGAGTTTTGCCACGGGGCGAAGGTAGGGGAACCCGAGTCTCACAGGCGGCAGTAAAACCGCATCCCTCAGAGAACGGATTAACTTTTTATTGTTTTTAAAATCACACGGAGTTATACGCCCCTTCGGCTGAGATGGAAGCGAATACAAGATTTCCGTTCTGTCATACTTTGTTACCCATAAAACACAGGTGGTGCAACACCATTTATTCCCACTTTTATTTTTTTTCGGACTTCAATAGATTTTTATACGGGAGATATATACATTTGACTAAACACTTACATTTTCTGAGTGTTTACCGAAATCTGTTATTGATTTCTCTAACATTTAGTTTCTCAAAAGATACTTAGCTTCAGTGCAGTTATTACGATGTTTACCAAAAATTTAAAAAATTGGATAATTTAACGTTCCTCTTTGATTAAATAATTTTTTTATGAATACAAAAGGGTTTGGATGCGTGCTGAATATCTACTACCATTATTACATATTCAGAGGTGAAGAGGGTGTTGCAATCTCACATACAAACTTTAGTTTCTTCCTAAAACTTCCTGTGGATCGTATTTAATTACTTTTAGCAGGTTATCCAGGAATAATAAACAGACTTTAATTATATATTTTAACAGGTTGGAACGTTTTAAGTTTCAAGACATATATATGAAATCCATAAACTTGTTTCATAACAATGTAAAATCTATCCACGTTTATAGTTAATAAACGAGAGAAAGGCTTTTTAGGAAAAATTATTTTCAAATTAACTGGGCAACATTTTATGTATTTGATCATTTTTAAAGCTATATATTTAGAGTAAGCAATTAAAATGTAACATTTTATTTCACTTGCTATCATTGAAAATCATGATACCTCGGCACACATCGGATACAGGCATGGCAGCTTATTCAGGGAACTCGACGAAAGTAGTTGATGAGACACCATCTAACAATTTAAATAGAAAGACAAATAAAAACACAACGAAAGTAGTTACGTTAAAAGAGAGTAGAAATTTCATAAGAAACAGATGGATTCCACTTACCGTTGTGTGGTTTTATATTATGACCTCGAGAAATAGTGGAGGGTAAAACGATGAAGCACATAAGAAGAACATACATAAATAGCCATGGATGGCAGTAAGACACTGTCGTAAAGGACTTTACTACATGTTTTCGGTGTGGCGCACAAGGTGTGCGGTGGTAAATTTTTTTGTATTATTAAGCAAGGTATACGCAAACACTGTGCAAAAATTCAGCTTTGGACTAATTTTTCACAGGTTTGTGCCTTTTTGTTTTGTCTGTGTTTCCTGGACTGAATGGGTAGAGGTTCACGCTGCAGTGAGAAGCCTGTATCCCTCTTTGTTTCCGCTAACACCCCCCCCCCCCCCACTCCTCCACAGACCCTTGTGACATACGTCCCCCGCCGCCCCGGCTTAGCGTTATTGCGGCGGGGAATCACGTCTTGCTGTGTTATTACCGCAATGGAGCAGACTTCACGTCTCGATGCCTCCGTCTCCCCGTAGCGGGACCTATCCTTGCCCTCCGCCCCCTGAAGACCCCTTCCCCCGCGCTCATTTTCGACAATCACCTCCTAGTTAAACACCACGGCGCCGTCATCCGCGCAAGAGCGGCACAAGGGCCTCGTGCGGGGTGTAGCCACGCGGCAACCCGGAGACACCTCCCCTGACGGACTGGCCAGCCACAGGCCTGACACTCCACGTGGTCTGGTCCGAGTGCTACCCGCACCCCTGCTGCCTTTCAGGGATGAAGCACCGCCCTCTCTACTGAGTACCGACTCTGCTAGGAAGACGGAGCCAAACTGCACTATACCAGCATTCTGTAGGACACGAATTTTGACTCCCAGCAAAGACATGCTGATTTTGGTTTTCCCACGGGTTTCTTCAAGTGGCAGATTTCTCGCCTAACATCTCTCTTTTTTTTTTTTTGTGTGGTTTTCTGGTCTTTATTGAACAATCTGTTGAAGATTTCTTAAATAACTCTACTTCATGTAGCCTTGGGACTGCAGAGCTCCGGACGAGGTGTGGAGGGCTGGTTCCCATGGAAGTAGCCGGCACTGCTCGCGGCGGATAGTCGGTTTTCAAAACTCTTCAGCTTCGCCCTCTTTATGTGTGACTGCTTCCCCCCTCGCGTGTCCTCTGGACCCGGGGAGCCCGGGACCTTGACAAATGAGAAAGGATGAGCCTGCAGGTTACACGGTGATCCCCTCCTCCCCCCCCCCCCCCGGCTGCCCCATTCAACCCCTCGCTGCGCCATTATCCCGCCTTCTCGTGCGCCCCAGAGGTGCCTCGTCTCGCTCCCCCATTCGACCCTGCCCGCGGCCCGGCTCATTCGAGGACTGCGTGCGCCCGACCCTTCAGTCCCTTCAGTCCCTTATTTCCCCGTACATCAGGTGAGCGCGCGGGGCGAGGGCTCCGCATTTACTGCACACTGAAGCACGTTGTTGCTTATTTTTCTGCCCTTAGAAGTCATAGTACTTCTATTATCTCAAACTCAGGAAGGGCCTCGGTTGAAGAGCTAAAGACAATTCGTTTAACATGGAAGCACTAAACGGCACGCGTAATTATTCCAGAAGTATTTGCCTTTTGATGAATCAAATAATATCTTGCTTTGATGTTTTGATAAAAATAAATCTTTGGCGATAATGCTGGAGAGTAATTTGTTAATATCTTTTTTTTTTTAATGTTGTAACGGGACTTGCGTGTGCAAGGTCGCGAGATTTTTTTTTTTATGTTTCTACACTACAAACAGTTAAGGACATGCTAAATAGTGTATTTAACCCAAACTGTGTGACGAAACGAGTCACAGCGGTCAATTCTAAATTGTTTATTTACTTTTAAACTACATTATTTTTGCAAAGATTTTTTTCATTTGTTTATATTTATGAGCTTTGATAGAGAGACCTCCCTATGAATTACATTACTCTATGCAGTTAGTAATGCCACGTAAGAACAATAGTTAACATTCTCTTGGTAGCATTTGATTTATGTTGTTTTTATCAGGAACATTTATTTTGGTTGTTTTGTTGATTTAAACTATATTTATTTTAAATTTAACGTGTAAGTATTTTATGATTGTATTTAATTTACATCTGTTTTAAGAAATTCTGTATTTGGCATCTGTTGGCTTGGGCCAGAGTCGGCTAATTAGGTAATATCATTTGATTTGTGGCACACATTTAAATTGTTCGGAAAAATATCTTTCTTCTGTACTAGACGCCATTCTACACGGCGGACACGAAATTGCGCTGAAGATTATTACCGTGTTAATTCTAGGTCCTTTTTAGCGAAAAGCATTAAAAATTGCTATTTTAAAGTATATATAGGCCTAGTACTATTGTTAAGGCGTAGCTCTAAAGAGAGTTGCAAAGTAGGAGTGCTCAACCTACAGGAGACGCAGTAAGACTTATAAAACTTCTGGCAGCAAAGCTTGCAAATTGCTGTTTTTTGAATGGTTTAATCATATTCTAAATAAACTTGAGAGCGTAAGACGTATGTTTACGTATTGGACCAAGAAATAAGTAAAGAATTCAAACTGATGCATCAGTATTCAGACATTTTCATGAGAACACAGCCTACAGAGGCATAGCTATCTGTAAAGTTTATTTTATTTTCCTCACCCGTAGTCCAGGGAAACGCCATAAGGCTAACAAGTCTGGCAATTACAATTAAAGCTCCTATACTTGTATTAAAAAATTTAAATAAATGGAGATACAGTGCTAACGTTCGAAAACAGAAAAAATGTTTAATTCTAGGAAAATTTTGTCAGTGAAGTTGTAATGCTATTACACAGAACATTAGGTGTGTTTGAATGTGCTCAGCATTACTTTCCAGGCCATTAAAAGGTAAGTCCGGTGCAGTTGTGCTAAGCTCTTTTTTAAGTCAAACTAACTATTTATTCACTGCATAATTCGAAGTTTAAGGGTACAATTGTCCGTATATTTATGTGTACAAGGGTGATTTATTTGACCTATGCCCATTGCAATTTTTACTGTCCACAACAGCAGTCACGAACATAAAGTTCAATATTAAAAATTATTGGCATTTGTTTACATTATTTACAAAGTAACCCTGACCAGCAATTGTTTAGTTGTTTTGTTTTCTGTACATTTTATACACATCCAGCGTATGCCTGCAAACTACTGTACTTCACTGACCCTAAATCTACCTAATTAAAATTTGTTTTATATATCTGAATTTACTATACTTCATACAGTGGTGTAAAAATAGTAACCAGAATAGGCACCTAAGTAAAAATAAAATAATTATCATTACTAACCGTGTTAATGACCCTAACCAGATATGTAGAAACACCGCATACATGTACTAGCCTACTATCATCCAGGAAAGCTATACGTATAGTATTGCAGCAGCACACAAATAAGTGTGTGTCATGATAGTAAAGCAGTAGTAGTACACCCGAGACTTAGTGTGGAGAAAATAAAACATACATCGTCACCAACGAGTCGTATATAGGCTATGCTGTGTGCTGCAAAAAATGGTCAAAATTCAGCGAAAACTGGGTAGAGAGTTGAGTGAACATTATTTTGTCAACATAACCAAACAAATTCAGCTTTAACAACCGGACAGGTCGAGAGATAAGCAGAAGAAGAATAAAAAGGAAGCCTCGTATAAATATTGATTGTTTTGGCCTATCAAACAGAATAGTGAAGAATATTCTAGAAGGATAGGGATGATTCTCCGATGTTCTAAATTCCCAGAGGATTGAATGGTTATATAAGTGGGGGGGGGTAGAATTGTAGGGTATATATACTCGGATTTTGAGCAAATTATTAGAGACAGAGAAGAAAACCACGATGCAGACACAACTTTAACAGACCTAAGAGAAAGAGGGGTCACGGAAGGATGGAGTTTTTTGGAGAGATAGTATAATAGTCTATTGTAATTTACTATATTGTACAGTAGTTTTTCAGAGTCTGATTTTCTGTTTTTGTGCTCGATTATTGTCTTTAATGTATTTAAGTTGAAGTATGATCATATATTTATGGACTTGTCTTCGAGTTGATGCACCTGGTTTTCTTTATGGCTGCTCATAAAATTATTATTTGTTGCACTATCGTGCACTTTTCTTCAACTTTTGTGCAAATGATTGCTTGTGGTTTGGTACCAATATTAGTTTCAGGAAAATAATTGATTATTTCTATTTCTATACTACCTACGAGAAGAGATATTTTGTGTTGTTTTTTTTTTTTTTGTGTGCCGAAAACCTTTATGTCAAATTGTACCTATACATTTATTTTTAATCGAGAATATCAGTCTACTTCCCAATAGTTATTATGCTTTCATGTATCAAGCCCCATTCTCTTTTTCAGAGTCAATTACACTTACCAGTAGGAAGCAAAGTCCTGATCGGTGGCTGATCAGCCTGCAAGCTGGTAGCATCCACACGCATGGCACTCACCAGCCATCTACAGTCATGTGACAGACCACTGAACCTATCAGTAGATACCTGTAGAATTCGCGATTTCAAATCCCTAAAGGATAGACTCCATGATCCTCTATGTACTCGTGCAAATTACATCTGCTGATTGGTTACCGACTCGTAACACCTGTTGACTGGAATGATCGTGATTCGCTAATTCTTCTGTTCAAGTTTTTTCATTGGCCCAGAGTTCTTCAGATAAACTGTGGCCCAATCACTGAAGCAAAAGAATTTCAAAAGAATTTGGACTCTATCCTATCGCGAAATGAATCCGCGAATTGTACAGGTCTCACCTATCAGTTGTCGACAGGCCACTGGCAGGCGGCCGATATGCAGACCAACAGGGTACTCGCCATTTCAGAAGCACAACATTCATACAAATACAAGCGAAATTATACTCACTGACTCACTCGTCACAATTCTCCGGGACTTTAAGTCCTACAGACTTGAAATTTGGCAAGTGTATTCCTTTTCCTACGTAGGCATACTCTAGAACGCCTTTTACGAAAATCCGCTCCCAAGGGTGGTTTAAACCAAGTTAAGCCGGGAACTTCAGCTATGGCATTAATATATGAAAAAAAAGGCAAATACTACACATCTTTCAGGAAAATAAACTGTTACTAATGTGAAATTATATGAATTCAAAAAACAACCCAAAAAACAACAATTTAAAATTTAATTTCTTTTGCAACTGTCCATCCAATTCAGTAACAAAAATGTATGCGCAATCTGTATGAGAACTAAAGAACCTTTGCGTTGAAAGCTTGCGGTGTGTACCGAACGTGTCCCGACTTCCACGGCAATGTGTCAAAATTATCTCACTGCCTACAGAATAGTTCAGACATTCTCTATCATGGTCAGCATTCGCTGCAGTAAAACTTACATTTTAAATTTGTTAAATTTGAACTGGAAATATCTCTCAGAATTTTATACCAAATAACTTTAGGCAAAACGACTTTTTACAAAAGGTTGTCAGAGAACTTAAATGGTATAGTAGGATTTTTGGCATAATGACTTTAGGCAAGAAGACTGTTGACACAGATACTGTGCGGGAAAACGAATATATTAATCACAAGTACATCAGGTGCTGGAAAATAAATCAAAACGTCTTTAGGCAGATCGACATTATGGAAAATGACTGTTAGGAAAAGTTAGTTCAGGTGAAACGACTTTAGGCAAAACGCTAATTGTGAGAAATGAAATGAGGTAAGCACTTTCAGGTTTCATGCAAAAATAAAAGCACTTACTGTTGCTCTGATTGTTATCAGGAAATAAATTATGTTCCATAAAATTAATAAATGTGAGTTAGAGAGAAACCACTTTTCTGTCCATAGTTGTTTAACTTCAGCAAACGAACTAATTCCATATACAGTTACATTTTTTTTTTTAACGGAAAAACTGTGAATAGTTGGTTCAACCACAGGTTGTTTTCACAAGTCTGTTACGATCTACGCATATTTAAGTAGTTGTTAAACGCCCGAAAGCGCAATCAGGCGCACATGGATGTTTGAGATGCTGACATCATGACTGCAGTGTGTGATAGTGAATTGCCGAGTAAATAGCCTCAGTAAGTGCGATGGCTGTTCTCCCGCGGACACGCTAACAGGAGTCACATCAGTGAGTCAGTCCGGGCGGACGTAAACACACCCCCGGCTTCGAGCTGGTAATTAATCACCGAGCCACTGAAGGATTAAATCAACACTTTCCTCCTTGGATGTTTTTTCTGACGTGTCGTTTAAGGCTGTTCTTCACACACCATCTCGAATTTTGGTTTCGTTCCTATTTTTTTTATTATTTAGAACCAATCTGATGCACCCGTGCGTCTCTTTGGCAGTCTAAAGGCACTCTATCCCTACTGCGGTTCAGACTAAAATATATTTATATCGAATTTTACAATTTAACTTGTAAAAAAATCGTCCCTACTGAGATAACCGGAAGAAAATTAAACCAAAGACGTCATTTTGGATTTAACAGTTTTCAGCGGACTTCATATTCGCATTTATTCAAACAACAATACCGTGTCAGTATGATGGCAAAGATAATAATCACAGTGATGCCTGATTAGGATCCGAAATTGAATAAAGCTTCAACAATGCATTGGTCGTTGCTATAGGAGACGAAGAAAGCATCAACAATGTAACAGCCGTTGCCATGGAGAATATCGGAAAAATGTATTATAATATCGCTAAAAAAAATTTAAAAAAAAAATTCCAACAAAATTGCTTCGAGTTGAGAACGGAAGATGCAAGTACCGAACGCCACGGCTCTAGGCAGGCCAACTACAGACGGAAAGGTTGGCAGTATGAATGCAGACGGGTGGCTACAGAAGCTGCTCTATGCACGACCCGACTGTGCGACCGAGGACACTGACTTGCATTGAGTGGTAACGGCACAGGGGGTCGGCAGAGCAGTCGAGTCTTGAAAAGAGGAGCGAGGTAGTGAAGGAGTAACAACACTAGACTCGTGTCTGGAGGTGCCCAGACTCCTCGAGCTCAGCAGGCGAGATTATCCGACTTCTATGCCCTCGCTGCAGACGAGTAACTGGTGAAGTTCGCCCGATGTTTCAGCAAACATCAGACAGCATGGAGCGTGTATTTATGTGGAAACAACAATTCAGCTTCGCTTGTACAGTGGAACACCTGTGTAATTCGTCTCAATAAGAAACATTGGCGTGTGTGAGTATGTGCGAGTGTATGTATGTGTGTGAGTGTAGGTGTATGTGAGTAGGTGAGTGTATGTGTGTGTGTGTGAGTGAGTAGGTGAGTGTAGTGTAGGTAAGTGTATGTAGGCGTGAGTGTGTGTGCGTGCGTGCGTGCGTGCGGCAGCCCGACACGGCGGGAGCGGCCGGGCCTTAAGGCTCCCCTCTTGTCCTGACCTTGGACCCGCGCCGATCCGTCTTGAAGGAGAGCGCCATCTTGGGAGACAGTCCCCTGCGGAGGAAGTGTTGCCCCCCCGCAGCACTGGGGAGCCCATCCATCTTCCTGTCGCGCCACGGATTACGAGCGCAGAGAGATGGCGCGGGGGATTCGAAAGGAGGCTGGGGATATTTTTGACGCCTGCAGTCGGCAGTCGGCCTGACAGAACCCTCCTCACCGCCCCCCCTGTTCACAACCCAGGAATCGAATTTTCCGTAAAGGGCGCCCGACAATATTCATGGCCACGATGTCAGCGCCTGGTTTTTCAAGGGGCGAAACACGTTACACTCTGGGGTGTACACTAAAAATCTAGAGTTTCACGTCAGAGATACAGTTAGTTCACAAGTACATCCAAAACGCAATACAAAAAACAATTCTATAAGTAATTTTAAGAATGTAGTGAAGCATATAATTTCAAATATGATATGTTTTCAAATACAGCTAAATATTTACTACGCCAATGTAATTTGACTATAGCTGTAAAAAGGTATTTAAATTTTTAAAAAGTATCATTTCACAGAAATGCGTTCTAGTTACAGGCTCACTGAAAAGCATATTACTTACTATTCGGCCTAGATCATAGCAGCATCTCCTAGCAGCTTGAAGCTATTCAAAAATTCTAAACACGAATATCAGAGATTATTCGCGTTTAATTCACGTGGGTAAACGTCAAACCATAAACATTTAGACTACAGTAGATGTCGCTTTTTCATCATTTTAAATCTCTTTTGAAAAACCTCACAGAATAGTGTCACCTCATCTGACAAGGAATAAAATAAGTGGGCGGACTTTCCAAATAAGCAGTATCTTTTAATACATAAAATATAATAATAATATAATAAAATTAAAATTAAAAAATAAAATTTAAAATTTAAATTAAAAATTATTAAAATTACAAAATAAAAAATATAAAAAATAAATAACAATTAAATGAATAAAAAATACAAAAACAGCTTCTGCTAGCTTGTGAACTTCTCTTTTGTTGTACAAGGATATAGTTATAGTACAAGCCAGAATTATTGCTCTGTGTTGAAATGTTTATGGAAATTATTTTTTTTAATACAACCGTTAAAGATATTACAATAAAATAACAAACTATTTTTTTTTCCTCGGGGTTACTATCTCAAACGTGTAGATATCATGTCAATAGCATAAGCAGTTTCAGCTAAACCAGACAGACAAAAATGTTTTTTAGGATTTGATTTGCTTTAGGTACCTGTCCTATTTGCTAACATTAAAAAAAATTCGTCTCGGCCTACAGGTGCAGATAGATTTTAAAGTACATATAACCTTAGGATCATTATGCAATATTTATATACAAATCACCGTATACAGAGTGAGTCTGAATTCGACCAACATACTTCGGGTTGTGGGTTCATCACTTAAAAATAAGTAGGAAATATAATACGATATACGGTGTGAAGTGCTTCCAAATAACTGGTAAACGTCTTTGAAGTTGCCAACCAATCGTCTTTTTTTTTTAATAATAAACAAACTATTTATGATGAAACACCAAGCGTCTGGGTAATGCCTAATTGAACAGAGTACTACAAACACTGTAAATATTGTAAAATTATTTATTAGAAATAAATTTCGCTACAGGGATACGATCTCGTCACAGGAATAAGACACAAGTATACGATATAATCGCAGGTATACGACTGATAAGATACGACTGGTAGGATACTACGTGAACTCTTTCGTAGTTTGAAAATCAGAGTGGGAGTTTTAGGAGGGTTAAACATGTTGGCACAAACATTTTTTTTCCTGTTGAATGCCCAGTAACAAATGTTTAGTAGTTGATGGGGGATGGATAAAACTCCCAAGCGAACGCCTCCGTGTCATTCTCCCCGTCACGCGAAATGTTCCCTGATGGGTCAGCCGAGAGCAAGAGGCTGTCCTCGCCGCCATCCACACCAGTGACACGGGTGACACGGGCGACACGGGCGACACGGGCGACACTTAGACACGGGCGACACGAGCGACACTTAGACACGGGCGACACGAGCGACACGGGCGACACGGGCGACACGGGCGACACGGGCGACACGGGCGACACGGGCGACACGGGCGACACGGGCGACATGAGCGACAGGAGTGACACGAGCGACATGAGCGACACGAGCGACACGGGTGACACGAGCGACACGGGTGACACGGTCGACACGGTCGACACTTAGACACGGGCGACACGAGCGACACGGGCGACACGAGCGAAAGGAGTGACACGAGCGACATGAGCGACACGAGCGACACGAGCGACACGAGCGACACGGGCGACACGAGCGACACGAGCGACACGAGCGACACGGGCGACACGAGCGACACGGGCGACACGGGCGACACGGGCGACACGAGAGACACGAGCGACACGAGCGACACGAGCGACACGAGCGACACGAGCGACACGGGCGACACGGGCGACACGGGCGACACGGGCGACACGGGCGACACGGGCGACACGGGCGACACGAGTGACACGAGTGACACGTGTGACACGAGCGACACGGGCGACACGGGCGACACGAGCGACACGAGCGACACGAGCGACACGAGCGACACGAGCGACACGGGCGACACGGGCGACACGGGCGACACGAGCGACACGGGCGACACGGGCGACACGGGCGACACGGGCGACACGAGCGACACGAGCGACACGAGCGACACGAGCGACACGAGCGACACGAGCGACACGAGCGACACGAGCGACACGAGCGACACGGGCGACACGGGCGACACGGGCGACACGAGCGACACGGGCGACACGGGCGACACGGGCGACACGGGCGACACGAGCGACACGAGCGACACGAGCGACACGGGCGACACGGGCGACACGGGCGACACGAGCGACACGGGCGACACGAGCGACACGGGCGACACGGGCGACACGGGCGACACGGGCGACACGGGCGACACGAGCCACACGAGCCACACGAGCCACACGAGCCACACGAGCCACACGGGCGACACGGGCGACACGGGCGACACGGGCGACACGGGCGACACGGGCGACACGGGCGACACGGGCGACACGGGCGACACGGGCGACACGGGCGACACGGGCGACACGGGCGACACGGGAGACACGGGAGACACGGGCGACACGGGCGACACGGGCGACACGGGCGACACGGGCGACACGGGCGACACGGGCGACACGGGCGACACGGGCGACACGGGCGACACGGGCGACACGGGCGACACGGGCGACACGGGCGACACGGGCGACACGGGCGACACGGGCGACACGGGCGACACGGGCGACACGGGCGACACGGGCGACACGGGCGACACGGGCGACACGGGCCACACGAGCCACACGAGCCACACGAGCCACACGGGCGACACGGGCGACACGGGCGACACGGGCGACACGGGCGACACGGGCGACACGGGCGACACGGGCGACACGGGCGACACGGGCGACACGGGCGACACGGGCGACACGGGCGACACGGGCGACACGGGCGACACGGGCGACACGGGCGACACGGGCGACACGGGCGACACGGGCGACACGGGCGACACGGGCGACACGGGCGACACGGGCGACACGGGCGACACGGGCGACACGGGCGACACGGGCGACACGGGCGACACGGGCGACACGGGCGACACGGGCGACACGGGCGACACGGGCGACACGAGTGACACGGGTGACACGGGTGACACGGGTGACACGAGCGACACGAGCGACACGAGCGACACGAGCGACACGAGCGACACGAGCGACACGAGCGACACGGGCGACACGGGCGACACGGGCGACACGGGTGACACGGGTGACACGAGTGACACGGGCGACACGGGCGACACGAGCGACACGAGCTACAGGAGCGACACGGGAGACACGGGTGACACGAGCGACACGGGCGACACGGGCGACACGGGCGACAGGAGTGACACGGGAGACACGGGAGACACGGGTGACACGGGCGACGCGAGCTAGGCGCTGGCTGCCATTAGGGAACCATCACGTGAGAGAGGAGGGAGTCTACACAACTCTGAAACTGCGTGGGGTTGACATGGAAGCTTGGGGGGGGGGGGGGAGGAAACGACGGGCTGTTTTTCGGGTGCGGGTGTGTGAGAGGGGGGAAAAAATGCTTCGGATAAGACGAGGGCGGAAGAAACTCTTTGGGTGGGTTCTTTTTTTTTCTTCTGATCCCTACATCAAGCTGCCCTTCCAACCCCTCACCCGAGCCCAGGCCCCTTCCTCGACCACCTCCCCCCTCTCACATCCCGAAACTCCACATCATCCACCATGTTAAAAGTTTCAAGACGTTTCGAATTTTTTCGAAAAATTCGATTGGAGAGGAAGATCCCTCGCGGAAGAAACTTTGTTGAATATTGTTGAATATTATTAATGAAGATGAATCCAGTCAGCATGTGTAAAAGACAAAGTTTGGACCAACATGTAAATGTTATTGAATAATTTTTGTATAATTCAAATATTTGTTCATTCCTTTACAGCGTGGGATATAAAATCCGTTATGTTGTTTTCTTTTTTATGTCCGTATAACACGTACCACTGTCCAAAAACATTTTCACTTCGAAGAATGACAAATAAATTCCATTAATTTTTTAACTTCATTCTTTTTCCAAAAAAAAATGTTTAAGGATGTGTAATAGTGGCGATTGAAAACTATTGATAATGATGATGATTAGGATGACCATGGTGTTCATTTATTTATTATTTATTTATTACCTGCCAACAGTCATGATATTTAATAGGCAGGCACAGATATTACATAAAATCTTACATAACACACACATAATAGTACAAAGAGACAGTCACGAAGAAGTACAACTTCAATAGAAATTGTATAGGTTTTTTCCTTCTATAGAAATACGTATCGTATATACTCTCAGAAAAAAAAATTTAAAAGATGGGAAAAGAGTAGGAAAAGCCAGGGACATATGTTGGTGAGTTTTACTGGACATTCTGCACACACGACCTATGCCTTGCACACAGTCTCGATGGCAGGCAACTGCAGAGTCACTGTGATCTGGGAAGTAGAGCCGCTAGAGGGTCAACAGGACTCTACTCCACTGACGGCCATGATGCCGGGGTAGGGAAGGGGAAGGGGGTAGGTAAGGTCTGCAGCCTGATTCAAGAACAGGGTTGGCGGGCGAGAGAGGGCACCGCCCCCAACCCCCCCCCCCCCCTGCACGGTAGACTCTTTTCAACTCTGTCCAACTCTTCTTCCAGACCCATCCTTCTGTTTTCCCGTAAGCCTCCTGCTTGATATTAATGCATGAAACTTTTGCATCCCGCATGTCAGAGCCCAGGGTTTTCCCTGTGTCTGTGCAGGTTTTACCTGGGGCTCAACTTATCTAGTTTTTAGTCTAGTATAGTCAGAGAGGGGAGTAAGACATGGCGCCAATCGCTGCCATGGCTGGCCAATCCCCCTCCTAGCACACGATGCATGCTACCCCTCCTGCATGGCTAATACCCTGCATGATTAGAGCGTATGGACCTCGTCCTGAGACGCACTAAAGACTCCCTCCCTAACCCGGAACCCTCCCAACACACTTAGTTTATAGTTAGGTTAAGAAAAAAATTGGGCGCGAACAGGAAACCCGCGGCTGTGAAGTAACTTCCGGAAAGGAAGTTCCAGGAACAGCCGGGAGTTAACCATGTTTCGTCAACAACAAACCCAATGGACCGCCCCCCTTCCACCAAGAAACAAGTTTTTAACGACGTGAAAGTCGTTAAAACACAATTCCTTTATATTTGATCTTGCGAAACAACTCCGAAGAGTCCATCAACGGTTACGCGGTTCATTGCAAGAAGGTCTTCCGTGGTCGTTGTGAGCGGATTTTTTTTCGTACGGATGCGATTTCAGCACAGACGTAGGCCTATTTTGTTTTTAGGTGAAACAAGGGCAGACAGTGCACGAACTGATGTGTTCGTGCGCTAGTTTATTTTTTTAGTTGCATAAAACAAAATATTTTTCCAATTAAGATAATAGTCGGCTTAGTGAAATCACTTTTTGCCCAATTTTCAAACAATTATTTATATATTTAATATTTTTTGAGTCTGCTTCAAGTGATGTGTGAATGAGGATGTTAAATATATCGACTCATTTGCATAAATTAATTGTATAAAGTATGCAAAAATGATTTATCCATATATGTAAAATAAGCTATTGTAAAGAATATTTTCAAATTATTTGCAAATAAACAACCTGTCAAGAAACAATATAGGCTATTTATAAGGACTGAATTTTGACATTGAATTCTCAGATTAATCACTTGAATGGAAAAAGATGTGGCCTTCCTCGACCATAAATGTTCAGGAACCTAGGGTGTGATAAAGAACATATTTATTTCCAAAATTTTGCTTTCCTTAATCTAATATTTTTAAAATAAAATTCGGTATGAAACTGGTAACCTGTTTCAATTTTCATTAATAGAAACCTGGCAAAACATACGCTTTACTTCACTACTCACTATTTAACTTGTAAATTAACTTCAATAACACACATACTTTGCAATGTGAGCTACAACACAATGGATATACATAGGTTAATTAGTTTCTTAACCAACTCAAGATATGATTAAACCTGTGTGGTAATTTTTTTTTATTTACAATAAATTAAAATAAAATAAAAACTGATATTAAGTTGGTGGGTTGCAAAAAAAAAGCTCTTAAAAGCTAGAAACTGCTACCTTGTTTATGGCGCGTGCAGAATAGGCCAAAATGTCGGAGAATACTTCATACATTTCCACGCAGTGGAACCCCGCCAATGGGGCGAGGATGTGTATGGTGTTATATGGTGTTAAGGCCCTGGACTCACAATGCAGAGGACACGGGTTACTTATTTGGGTTTCCCATGGACCCGGGCAAGAACTCATCTTGGTTACCCCCTCCCCCTCCTTTCATTACAAACCAACCACATCAAGACCTTTCCCTACTACACCTCGTATCGCAACCCCACATTAATATCCCACTATTCCTATATATATATATATATATATATATATATATATATATATATATATATATATATATATACACATATATATATACATATATATACATATACATATACATATACATATATAATCACTGAATTACTAACTCTGTAACGCCAAAGAGATATGAATTCTTTAGAGACAAGAGTAATATGAAGCACAAATATTAGTCTACTCGTTTGAGATGTGTATGAAATAGAAAATGGAAGTGTGACAATAGGTAACATTTGAAATACAGCTACATAAGTGGAACAGGACTTAAGGGTTTATTATATTCATGAATAGGCGCCTCATGAATTACTATGAATTACTATGAATTACTACACTTATAATTACTAAAAAAAAAAAAAAAAGACATTAGCCCAGTCAAGTTAGCCCAAAAAATATGGGTAAGGTTACAAAAATTTCACATAGAGCTGAAAATTCGTACGAATGTTCGTAACACCATTATAAATTAAATGTAAAAAGCCCACATCGATCCGAAGTTTGCAAAAAAAAATTATTTAAGGTCAAAATTCGCAAATATGGGGTTTTTTTGCGTTATTCAGCCAAACTGTAAGTTTTATCATAAAAATATGTCAGACTAAAATTGTATATCATGCAATTATCTATAAAAAAATTGTCTTCACACTTTTTCTCCTAAGAATCACCGTTTCTGAGATATAACGATTCATAAAGTTGAAAAAATGTGTATATATATATATACACATATATATTGTCACGATCCACCTTCAGAGGGGGGAGAGAATCGTAGCTCTTTACATAGAAACAACTCGCTTGGCATCAACTAGTCTTAACTTCATAAAATACTTTACTGTACCTAGGATCATAGGTTCGTCATCCCGTACAGGATGTCTGGTGAGAGCTGAACTAAGGAGATTTTGCAAAATAACATAATACTTAATTAAAATTATTTTATTCTTAAAGTCAAATACTCAACATCATTTTAAAGAACATTTAAATAGCGGGATTACAATTTAAAACAATAATCTCTTTACTTCCTTAACGATTGAACGACCTTACAAGAGAGAGAATGAGAGAACTTCACTAAACACTTCCCTAGTCCTTCCGAATACCTCAAATCATAATTAATACTTAAAATTAAAACAAAGATAAGTCCATACTCACATTTTCCGAAAAGCCTTTCTTGATCGATTACTTTAAAAAAAATAACGTAGGGGCCTCTCCTGCCCTTGAAATCCCGAACGAACATTACATTTTAAAAACTATGACGCGTGACCCCTGACGAGGGCCATAGCCTCCGCCCGAAAGCTTGACGACTACATTATGACCTAACTTAAATTAAACGACTCGTGGCCTCTGGCGTCGGCCATAGCTTCCGCCCGAAAGCTTGAATTCCTACATCACGAACGAACTAACAACTCGTGACCACAGGTGAGACGCATAGCCTCCGCCTGAGTGAGCCCCGAGTCACCAATCACTTGCGCTTAAATTCGCGCGCCCTGCCGCGCCTAGCATAACAAAAGCTCGTTATTGAAGTCAAATTTACTAAACAACTAACTAGAACATCTGGGAAGACTACCCCCCCTCTACCCCGATGTGCAGGCCACACCGCGCGGCTTGTTACGACAGCGCGCCCCAGTAACTGCGGCCCGTGGCTGCGCCAGCGCGCGGCCAAACAAACAAACAAAATTCTGCAAGCCCGCAGCGCGCCGCGCCGGCCCCGTGCCCCAATTACATGGTCACGCCACTTGCGCTGACGAGTGAACAGAGCAGCCAGCCCAGAGTCCCGTCAGTAAAGTCCCTAAATTTGATTTCAACAACCCTGCAAAATTTCAACCCGCGACATAACCCTCCCCTCACAGAGCTCGAGCCCCATCGAGCTACCTCAAAATTACAAATTGTCTTTTTCCATTAAACCATAACTATAAATTCCTCATTTCACAAAAATAATAATTTTCTTAGTTCCTTGCTGTCTGAACATACATCTAGATTCTGCATAAGATTTATTTTAAAACAACAAGTATTCATAAAATTAAATGTAAAACTTTTATCTGGTTTGTTCTCACAGGAACCTTCAGAGGCTCGAGTTCTCAATTCTAAAAAAATTGTTCTGTTAGTGAAGCTCTCTTTACAAATTAAATTACTGTTCTTAGTTTCTCAGTATTCGTTAAACAATGTGCAAATTCTTGATAATTATTATTTTTTTTTTTTTTTCGGTTTCCGTTTATTACCATACTTCTTTCGTTCTTCAAAAAAAATTAAGTGTCCTTACAGTGTTTCAATTAATTAAACTCTTATCTCGTGAAGGTTGGTGCAACTCCTCGAAGTCAGTGTTGTCGAGAAGAGTAGCTCCCTGGGCTGGCCATCAGCAAACACCACTCAACTCCAACAGCTACTGGACTGGCTTCCAGGGCAGCTCACAACTTCTCCCCACATCTGCTTCGGAGTTGTGCCATCCTCATCACGAACAGATTACAATTCTGAAACATCATCAACAGGCATTACCATCACGCCTGACAAATACAAAACTAACTACTAAACTGCAATCGATGGGCAAGGATGCAAACACACAAAAAAAATAAAATTAATTAATTCAACTGCTAACATAAAGTATCCCACCCTTAGCATAATCTAATCAGGCAAATAATTTGATAGGAAAAACTTAAGGAAGGGAAACATGACCTCCAATGATTTTCCCTAACTCTTGAGTCTTGATCTTCTCTATACAGCAAATAGTCCCCACGAAGTAACTGGGTTGAAGGTCACTTCACATGACCCACCCATAACCTTTCTACTCTTCTTTTCTTCTGGGGGCAACCACAATGCCCACCAATCTCTCTCCATGGTGCCGAACCAGCTATCCCATGAGAGTAAACAACGTAGTCAATAGGAGCGCAGAGGGGAAACACCAATCTCTGGCTTGTCGAGTCATAAAACTGCTTTATCTTCTTCTTCTTCTTCTTCTGAGTAAAACATCTGATTAATCTTGCTACTATTCTTCCCAACAATAAAAAAAAAGTTCATCAGGTATCTTCATAAAAAAACATTCTAACTAATAATAAGTCTTTTTCTTCTTCTATTCTGTTAGATGTAATAGAAGGCCATGTTAGGGAGGTTATAGGGAAAAAGAGTGGCCAATTCCCACCCCATCACCCACCTAGATCATGACTAATTAACTTTTAAACTTTCTATTTCAAACAAATAAAAAAAAACCATTTTTATTCAAATTTTTAAATTATAGCTACTTTTCCTTCATAACCTCAAAAGCAAATCAATAATTCTAAATGAAATTGTGATTTACTGCATCCTTGTTCCATCCGATCTGTTTGTTTATAACCTTTCTGGTAAAGTATAAAATTTTCAAACATTACTAATTCAAAAAAAAATTAAATTCTGGTGTCCTTTGAGTTACAATTAAATTTACTATTTCTTAGCTTGAAATAATTTAAGTTTTCAAAACTATTTCATTGTCTAATTCACAACACCTAAAAATCAACTCAAAACAACAAATCATCAAAATCAATAAGATCATCTGACCTACCTATCAGTACGGTGAACTTGAACTGTTCGTACACATTTATAATAAGCTATTGTATTGAAATTCCAACCTAAATAAGGTTTTAAAAAAAACTACTAATCCCTCTGTAAATTAAGAAAATTAACTTTAAAAATTAAACTTAAGGTATTAGTTCTTTTTGACAGCTACCACAACTCACTAGTTCCATTACATTACTATAACCTAAAAAGTTCTGTAAATAATGTTTATAACAAAAAAACTCCAGTTACTGTCTTCCATAAAAAAATAAAACTTTACATAACCTTATTAATCTCCACTTGTAAGTCCATGGCTGCCAGCTTTCTCTTCTCTTGAATCTTCAGTCTTGGCTCTTGTTTCAGTGATCTTGTATCTTGTCTCTCGAACTCTTGTCATCTTGTAAACTGGACTGCTGCTCAGCTCATCTTAAGGAATCTGTAACAGTTTCAAAAATACATGTTAATTTAAATTACATAATTCCTGATCTTTGGTCCTAAAAAAAAAATTGTATTATTAGTACACATTACCCTGAAACAACATTATTATTCATTGTTTATTACTTAAAAAAAATGCTTTACCATAAAATCCTTTTTTGTTCTTTTCATTAGGCCTATTTATTTTCCTTCTTCTTAATTAAATTCTGCTTCAAATGTTAATCTTAACTTAAGACCTACCATATATTTATTATTCATTACCTACATTATTTATGTTACCCTAAAATTCCCATAAGTTTCTAATACTTCCTATCAAAGACATTCTCTCTAAAAAAAATTTACTTGTGACTCTTAACTTAACAAACTTAAAAAAAACTTTTACACTAGACTTAACTTATTATTCATTCTTAGTTACTAAATTTCTATATGTAAACTTTAGTACTTACAAACAAAAACTGCCTATTTCTCTCTACCTCTTAATCTCTTTCAATTATTACAATAATAATGTTACCTTGCATCTTTAAACTTTCTTCTTTTCAATTAAATTAGACATCTCATAACAATAAAAATTCTGCCTATACTCTTCTTATGGGTGTACAAACCAACAACAAAATTTCAAATTCTCAAGTTTCCTTATATTTAAATTATGCAATGCACATAACCTCTGTGGTGCCTGTACCCTTTTAGGCCTACCACCTTCTCCTCTCACATCATGACAACTCTTATTCCTCGGGGTCTGTATTCACTGTTACAAATCAAATATCTCAAAAAAATTAAAAACAAATTTATTATTTTAAGAAAACAAAAATTTACATTGAATTTACTATGGAGCCTGGAAATCTTAATGTCTCACAGCAGCTAACATGACTAAATCCCATGGAACCCCAGGTTTACATAACCTGTGCCCAAAAATTTAAGCATACCAGGCTTTCTCTGCACTGGTTTTACAGCATCACACACTATTTAGGGCCCCTGATCTGCCATCAGTCCCAAGGAGTTTTCCCACAACCCCTCTCTACACAAGCGCCTACCGCATTCCTCTCAATTGGCTATCGGTTTTACGGCATTCTTTTGGGATCCGACCATCAAGTTAGGGCTAATCGAACACTAAACCTCCATACTTCCAAACTAATGTAAATCAATTAAATTTTCTCTGTAAATTCTAAAAATCAAAAAAAATTATTCCAACATGCCAAAGAAACTTCCAAAAAAAAATTCATAATCTTATCTTCAAACCATTAAAATTAAAATAAATAGATTACTCTGTTTTCTCCTTAATAACTGTAAACTGTCACCAAATATCATGTCGTAAATTTTAACTATGCTTACTGACTCTTAATCAAAAAATCTCATTTGTCCTAATTAATAAACAACCGATTTCCTTAAAATCTCACTGTATCTCTCACACTCAAACTTCACTGGCTGAATATCTCAATAAATTCAAAAACAATTATCTAAACTCTTAAAGAAACTCCTCCCCAATTATTCAAATTACTTCACCTTATTTTATTTCATTACTTAAAACACCTTACTCAAAAAAAAATTAATTAATTATCTAGCTATCTTCCATTATTATTTATTTACCGAACAAAACTTTCTCCTAAATTAATTTAGTAAAATTCAATTTCACATTAGGCAAGTACACTAACTCTCTACAGCAATGTTTCTCATTTCCCTCCTTCCTAACTGAATCCAATCTTACTTAACCTCCAGGGAATTTACCTCACAAAATAACCAAATTCACTGTAGTGCCTATCTGCTATAGGCCCACTACACAGGGGGCTCTAACCCCACCAACAAACTTCATTGAAATGGTACCCTATCCCATACAGGATAGCCACTTCGGTACTACCATGGGGAACTCCTGCCCCAAACTACTCACAACTCTCAGGATTCTCCTGACCCTTAATTCCGTAGTCAGCCCATCTCCTATGGTCTGCGCTACAATTCCCTTTCTTCCCAGGGACACAACGCCTCACCTTAGGGTCCCTCGCCCTAATGAAAACATTAATTTTGTCTCTCTGTTCTTTTGGAGTAAATTCCCTCTACACACAAAATCTAGCCTTCCCAGTTTTCTCAATGCTTATCGATTTTATAGTGTACCTCCTTAATAATGTTTACAAATCCCAAAAAAATATTTTTAAAACCGAGGTAGTATTTAACTAACAAAAACATAAACAACTTACAACGAAACACTTCTAGCCTATACATCATACACTTCTTAAAATAAATTACTTACATACTGAAAGTTCCTCTTCTTCTAAAACACACTTAAATTTAAATTTATTTAACCAATAGTCTATTTTCTTATCGCTAAGTTACCGTACAGCTGATCAAAACAAGGTCACGGCCTGTCCACGTCTCCGTATGAGCCCGTGACGTCACCGAATTCCATCAGGTGCGCCAACCCTCGCTTGCGGTTCCTCCGTTCTCCGCTAGGTCTCAGCACCTCCCCGTCACGTGTTCATTCTGCCACGTCCACTGACGTGTCGTTCTGAAACAACTCTCAACATTTTTCTAATTAAAACAAAACATCACTATAAATTCTATAACTCTCTTTTACATAAACTCTCGTTTTCTCTTTAATTCCTTTCTAACGTTTATCCTTCCCTCGACTGATTTAATTCGTACGTCTCGTCTCCTACGCGCACGAAAACAAAACAAACTTCTCTTGAAAATAATTCCTATTTACGACAAAAAACTTTATTTTAAATTTTAACTCTCTTAACCTACAATCTTAAAATTAATTTCAATTAAATTAAACCACTTTCATTATCTCTATTAATCATTTAAATTATAACGTATTCTCCTCACGTAAAAATCCCTGATAAACTCAACGACTTAAAACAACTTATCACTATAAACTTTATCCTTACAAGTATACTCAAATAAACATATGTTACGTCAAAAAAAAATCTCAAAGACTTCCTCCACTTAGATTAAATTCCGTAATCCTCTCCTCAAGTAAACTCTTAATAACCTGCTATCAGAAGCTGAAACTAACTTAATAATAAACATAAAAATCTACCTCTCTCTCTCTCCAGAAATAGAACCTATCCGGCGAACTCTACCATTTCTGTCACGATCCACCTTCAGAGGGGGGAGAGAATCGTAGCTCTTTACATAGAAACAACTCGCTTGGCATCAACTAGTCTTAACTTCATAAAATACTTTACTGTACCTAGGATCATAGGTTCGTCATCCCGTACAGGATGTCTGGTGAGAGCTGAACTAAGGAGATTTTGCAAAATAACATAATACTTAATTAAAATTATTTTATTCTTAAAGTCAAATACTCAACATCATTTTAAAGAACATTTAAATAGCGGGATTACAATTTAAAACAATAATCTCTTTACTTCCTTAACGATTGAACGACCTTACAAGAGAGAGAATGAGAGAACTTCACTAAACACTTCCCTAGTCCTTCCGAATACCTCAAATCATAATTAATACTTAAAATTAAAACAAAGATAAGTCCATACTCACATTTTCCGAAAAGCCTTTCTTGATCGATTACTTTAAAAAAAATAACGTAGGGGCCTCTCCTGCCCTTGAAATCCCGAACGAACATTACATTTTAAAAACTATGACGCGTGACCCCTGACGAGGGCCATAGCCTCCGCCCGAAAGCTTGACGACTACATTATGACCTAACTTAAATTAAACGACTCGTGGCCTCTGGCGTCGGCCATAGCTTCCGCCCGAAAGCTTGAATTCCTACATCACGAACGAACTAACAACTCGTGACCACAGGTGAGACGCATAGCCTCCGCCTGAGTGAGCCCCGAGTCACCAATCACTTGCGCTTAAATTCGCGCGCCCTGCCGCGCCTAGCATAACAAAAGCTCGTTATTGAAGTCAAATTTACTAAACAACTAACTAGAACATCTGGGAAGACTACCCCACCTCTACCCCGATGTGCAGGCCACACCGCGCGGCTTGTTACGACAGCGCGCCCCAGTAACTGCGGCCCGTGGCTGCGCCAGCGCGCGGCCAAACAAACAAACAAAATTCTGCAAGCCCGCAGCGCGCCGCGCCGGCCCCGTGCCCCAATTACATGGTCACGCCACTTGCGCTGACGAGTGAACAGAGCAGCCAGCCCAGAGTCCCGTCAGTAAAGTCCCTAAATTTGATTTCAACAACCCTGCAAAATTTCAACCCGCGACAATATTGTCGCGGGTTGAAATTTTGCAGGGTTGTTGAAATCAAATTTAGGGACTTTACTGACGGGACTCTGGGCTGGCTGCTCTGTTCACTCGTCAGCGCAAGTGGCGTGACCATGTAATTGGGGCACGGGGCCGGCGCGGCGCGCTGCGGGCTTGCAGAATTTTGTTTGTTTGTTTGGCCGCGCGCTGGCGCAGCCACGGGCCGCAGTTACTGGGGCGCGCTGTCGTAACAAGCCGCGCGGTGTGGCCTGCACATTGGGGTAGAGGGGGGGTAGTCTTCCCAGATGTTCTAGTTAGTTGTTTAGTAAATTTGACTTCAATAACGAGCTTTTGTTATGGTAGGCGCGGCAGGGCGCGCGAATTTAAGCGCAAGTGAGTGGTGACTCGGGGCTCATTCAGGCGGAGGCTATGCGTCTCACCTGTGGTCACGAGTTGTTAGTTCGTTCGTGATGTAGGAATTCAGGCTCATTCAGGCGGAGGCTATGCGTCTCACCTGTGGTCACGAGTTGTTAGTTCGTTCGTGATGTAGGAATTCAGGCTCATTCAGGCGGAGGCTATGCGTCTCACCTGTGGTCACGAGTTGTTAGTTCGTTCGTGATGTAGGAATTCAAGCTTTCGGGCGGAAGCTATGGTCGACGCCAGAGGCCACGAGTCGTTTAATTTAAGTTAGGTCATAATGTAGTCGTCAAGCTTTCGGGCGGAGGCTATGGCCCTCGTCAGGGGTCACGCGTCATAGTTTTTAAAATGTAATGTTCGTTCGGGATTTCAAGGGCAGGAGAGGCCCCTACGTTATTTTTTTAAAGTAATCGATCAAGAAAGGCTTTTCGGAAAATGTGAGTATGGACTTATCTTTGTTTTAATTTTAAGTATTAATTATGATTTGAGGTATTCGGAAGGACTAGGGAAGTGTTTAGTGAAGTTCTCTCATTCTCTCTCTTGTAAGGTCGTTCAATCGTTAAGGAAGTAAAGAGATTATTGTTTTAAATTGTAATCCCGCTATTTAAATGTTCTTTAAAATGATGTTGAGTATTTGACTTTAAGAATAAAATAATTTTAATTAAGTATTATGTTATTTTGCAAAATCTCCTTAGTTCAGCTCTCACCAGACATCCTGTACGGGATGACGAACCTATGATCCTAGGTACAGTAAAGTATTTTATGAAGTTAAGACTAGTTGATGCCAAGCGAGTTGTTTCTATGTAAAGAGCTACGATTCTCGCCCCCCCCTCTGAAGGTGGATCGTGACAGAAATGGTGGAGGCGCCGGGTAGGTGCACGTGACAGAAATGGTAGAGTTCGCCGGATAGGTTCTATTTCTGGAGAGAGAGAGAGGTAGATTTTTATGTTTATTATTAAGTTAGTTTCAGCTTCTGATAGCAGGTTATTAAGAGTTTAATTGAGGAGAGGATTACGGAATTTTAGTCTATAGTGGAGGAAGTCTTTGAGATTTTTTTTTTTGACGTAACAAATGTTTATTTGAGGATACTTGTAAGGATAAAGTTTATAGTGATAAGTTGTTTTAAGTCGTTGAATTTATTGTAGATTTATATCGGGGATTATTACGTGAGGAGAATACGTTATAAGTTAAATGCTTATTAGAGATAATGCAAGTGGTTTAGTTTTATTAAAGTTAATTTAAGATTGTAGGTTAAGAGAATTATAATTTAAAATAAAAATTTTTTGTCGTAAATAGGAATTATTTTCAAGAGAAGTTTGTTTTGTTTTCGTGCGCGTAGGAGACGAGACGTACGAATTAAATCAGTCGAGGGAAGGATAAACGTTAGAAAGGAATTAAAGAGAAAACGAGAGTTTATGTAAAAGAGAGTTATAGAATTTATAGTGATGTTTTGTTTTAATTAGAAAAATGTTGAGAGTTGTTTCAGAACGACACGTCAGTGGACGTGGCAGAATGAACACGTGACGGGGAGGTGCTGAGACCTAGCGGAGAACGGAGGAACCGCAAGCGAGGGTTGGCGCACCTGATGGAATTCGGTGACGTCACGGGCTCATACGGAGACGTGGACAGGCCGTGACCTTGTTTTGATCAGCTGTACGGTAACTTAGCGATAAGAAAATAGACTATTGGTTAAATAAATTTAAATTTAAGTGTGTTTTAGGAGAAGAGGAACTTTCAGTATGTAAGTAATTTATTTTAAGAAGTGTATGATGTATAGGCTAGAAGTGTTTCGTTGTAAGTTGTTTATGTTTTTGTTAGTTAAATTCTACCTCGGTTTTAAAAATATTTTTTTGGGATTTGTAAACATTATTAAGGAGGTACACTATAAAATCGATAAGCATTGAGAAAAGTGGGAAGGATAGTTTTTGTGTGTAGAGGGAATTTACTCCAAGGGAACAGAGAGACAAAATTAATGTTTTCTTTAGGGCGAGGGACCCTAACGTGAGGCGTTGTGTCCCTGGGAAGAAAGGGAATTGTAGCGCAGACCATAGGAGATGGGCTGGCTACGTGAATTAAGGGTCAGGAGAATCCTGAGAGTTGTGAGTAGTTTGGGGCAGGAGTTCCCCATGGTAGTACCGAAGTGGCTATCCTGTATGGGATAGGGTACCATTTCAATGAAGTTTGTTGGTGGGGTTAGAATCCCTTGTTGTGTAGTGGGCCTATAGCAGATAGGCACTACAGTGAAATTTTTGGTTATTTTGTGAGGTAAATTCCCTGGAGGTTAAGTAAGATTGGATTCAGTTAGGAAGGAGGGAAATGAGAAACATTGCTGTAGAGAGTTAGTGTACTTGCCTAATGTGAAATTGAATTTTACTAAATTAATTTAGGAGAAAGTTTTGTTCGGTAAATAAATAATAATGGAAGATAGCTAGATAATTAATTAATTTTTTTTGAGTAAGGTGTTTTAAGTAATGAAATAAAATAAGGTGAAGTAATTTGAATAATTGGGGAGGAGTTTCTTTAAGAGTTTAGATAATTGTTTTTGAATTTATTGAGATATTCAGCCAGTGAAGTTTGAGTGTGAGAGATACAGTGAGATTTTAAGGAAATCGGTTGTTTATTAATTAGGACAAATGAGATTTTATGATTAAGAGTCAGTAAGCATAGTTAAAATTTACGACATGATATTTGTTGACAGTTTACAGTTATTAAGGAGAAAACAGAGTAATCTATTTATTTTTATTTTAATGGTTTGAAGATAAGATTATGAATTTTTTTTGGAAGTTTCTTTGGCATGTTGGAATAATTTTTTTTTGATTTTTAGAATTTACAGAGAAAATTTAATTGATTTACATTAGTTTGGAAGTATGGAGGTTTAGTGTTCGATTAGCCCTAACTTGATGGTCGGATCCCAAAAGAATGCCGTAAAACCGATAGCCAATTGAGAGGAATGCGGTAGGCGCTTGTGTAGAGAGGGGTTGTGGGAAAACTCCTTGGGACTGATGGCAGATCAGGGGCCCTAAATAGTGTGTGATGCTGTAAAACCAGTGCAGAGAAAGCCTGGTATGCTTAAATTTTTGGGCACAGGTTATGTAAACCTGGGGTTCCATGGGATTTAGTCATGTTAGCTGCTGTGAGACATTAAGATTTCCAGGCTCCATAGTAAATTCAATGTAAATTTTTGTTTTCTTAAAATAATAAATTTGTTTTTAATTTTTTTGAGATATTTGATTTGTAACAGTGAATACAGACCCCGAGGAATAAGAGTTATGCTGTGAGAGGAGAAGGTGGTAGGCCTAAAAGGGTACAGGCACCACAGAGGTTATTTGTATTGCATAATTTAAATATAAGGAAACTTGAGAATTTGAAATTTTGTTGTTGGGTTGGACACCCATAAGAAGAGTATAGGCAGAATTTTTATTGTTATGAGATGTCTAATTTAATTGAAAAGAAGAAAGTTTAAAGATGCAAGGTAACATTATTATTGTAATAATTGAAAGAGATTAAGAGGTAGAGAGAAATAGGCAGTTTTTGTTTGTAAGTACTAAAGTTTACATATAGAAATTTAGTAACTAAGAATGAATAATAAGTTAAGTCTAGTGTAAAAGTTTTTTTTAAGTTTGTTAAGTTAAGAGTCATAAGTAAATTTTTTTTGAGAGAGAATGTCTTTGATAGGAAGTATTAGAAACTTATGGGAATTTTAGGGTAACATAAATAATGTAGGTAATGAATAATAAATAGATGGTAGGTCTTAAGTTAGGATTAACATTTGAAGCAGAATTTAATTAAGAAGAAGGAAAATAAATAGGCCTAATGAAAAGAACAAAAAAGGATTTTATGGTAAAGCATTTTTTTTAAGTAATAAACAATGAATAATAATGTTGTTTCAGGGTAATGTGTACTAATAATACAATTTTTTTTTAGGACCAAAGAACAGGAATTATGTAATTTAAATTAACATGTATTTTTGAAACTGTTACAGATTCCTTAAGATGAGCTGAGCAGCAGTCCAGTTTACAAGATGACAAGAGTTCGAGAGACAAGATACAAGATCACTGAAACAAGAGCCAAGAAGATTCAAGAGAAGAGAAAGCTGGCAGCCATGGACTTACAAGTGGAGATTAATAAGGTCATGTAAAGTTTTATTTTTTTTTATGGAAGACAGTAACTGGAGTTTTTTTTTGTTATAAACATTATTTACAGAACTTTTTAGGTTATAGTAATGTAATGGAACTAGTGAGTTGTGGTAGCTGTCAAAAAGAACTAATACCATAAGTTTAATTTTTAAAGTTAATTTTCTTAATTTACAGAGGGATTAGTAGTTTTTTTAAAACCTTATTTAGGTTGGAATTTCAATACAATAGCTTATTATAAATGTGTACGAACAGTTCAAGTTCACAGTACTGATAGGTAGGTCAGATGATCTTATTGATTTTGATGATTTGTTGTTTTGAGTTGATTTTTAAGTGTTGTGAATTAGACAATGAAATAGTTCTGAAAACTTAAATTATTTCAAGCTAAGAAATAGTAAAGTTAATTGTAACTCAAAGGACACCAGAATTTAATTTTTTTTTAATTAGTAATGTTTGAAAATTTTATACTTTACAAGAAAGGTTATAAACAAACAGATCGGATGGAACAAGGATGCAGTAAATCACAATTTCATTTAGAATTATTGATTAGCTTTTGAGGTTATGAAGTAAAAGTAATTATAATTTAAAAGTTTGAATAAAAAAATGTTTTTTTTATTTGTTTGAAATAGAAAATTTAAAAGTTAATTAGTCATGATCTAGGTGGGTGATGGGGTGGGAATTGGCCACTCTTTTTCCCTATAACCTCCCTAACATGGCCTTCTATTACAACTAACAGAAATAAAGAAGAAGAAAAATGAAGAATTATTAGTTAGAATGTTTCTTTCATGAAGATACCTGATGAACTTTTACTGTTTGGAAGAATAGAAGCAAGGTTAGTCAGATATTTTTACTCAGAAGAAGAAGAAGATAAAGCAGTTTTATGACTCGACAAGCCAGAGATTGGTGTTTCCCCTCTGCGCTTCTATTGACTACGTTGTTTACTCTCATGGGATAGCTGGTTCGGCACCATGGAGAGAGATTGGTGGGCATTGTGGTTGCCCCCAGAAGAAAAGAAGAGTAGAAGAGGTTATGGGTGGGTCATGTGAACTGACCTTCAACCCAGTTACTTCGTGGGGACTATTTGCTGTATAGAGAAGATCAAGACTCAAGAGTTAGGGAAAATCATTGGAGGTCATGTTTCCCTTCCTTAAGTTTTTCCTATCAAATTATTTGCCTGATTAGATTATGCTAAGGGTGGGATACTTTATGTTAGCAGTTGAATTAATTAATTTTATTTTTTTGTGTGTTTGCATCCTTGCCCATCGATTGCAGTTTAGTAGTTAGTTTTGTATTTGTCAGGCGTGATGGTAATGCCTGTTGATGATGTTTCAGAATTGTAATCTGTTCGTGATGAGGATGGCACAACTCCGAAGCAGATGTGGGGAGAAGTTGTGAGCTGCCCTGGAAGCCAGTCCAGTAGCTGTTGGAGTTGAGTGGTGTTTGCTGATGGCCAGCCCAGGGAGCTACTCTTCTCGACAACACTGACTTCGAGGAGTTGCACCAACCTTCACGAGATAAGAGTTTAATTAATTGAAACACTGTAAGGACACTTAATTTTTTTTGAAGAACGAAAGAAGTATGGTAATAAACGGAAACCGAAAAAAAAATAATAATAATAATTATCAAGAATTTGCACATTGTTTAACGAATACTGAGAAACTAAGAACAGTAATTTAATTTGTAAAGAGAGCTTCACTAACAGAACAATTTTTTTAGAATTGAGAACTCGAGCCTCTGAAGGTTCCTGTGAGAACAAACCAGATAAAAGTTTTACATTTAATTTTATGAATACTTGTTGTTTTAAAATAAATCTTATGCAGAATCTAGATGTATGTTCAGACAGCAAGGAACTAAGAAAATTATTATTTTTGTGAAATGAGGAATTTATAGTTATGGTTTAATGGAAAAAGACAATTTGTAATTTTGAGGTAGCTCGATGGGGCTCGAGCTCTGTGAGGGGAGGGTTATGTCGCGGGTTGAAATTTTGCAGGGTTGTTGAAATCAAATTTAGGGACTTTACTGACGGGACTCTGGGCTGGCTGCTCTGTTCACTCGTCAGCGCAAGTGGCGTGACCATGTAATTGGGGCACGGGGCCGGCGCGGCGCGCTGCGGGCTTGCAGAATTTTGTTTGTTTGTTTGGCCGCGCGCTGGCGCAGCCACGGGCCGCAGTTACTGGGGCGCGCTGTCGTAACAAGCCGCGCGGTGTGGCCTGCACATTGGGGTAGAGGGGGGGTAGTCTTCCCAGATGTTCTAGTTAGTTGTTTAGTAAATTTGACTTCAATAACGAGCTTTTGTTATGGTAGGCGCGGCAGGGCGCGCGAATTTAAGCGCAAGTGAGTGGTGACTCGGGGCTCATTCAGGCGGAGGCTATGCGTCTCACCTGTGGTCACGAGTTGTTAGTTCGTTCGTGATGTAGGAATTCAGGCTCATTCAGGCGGAGGCTATGCGTCTCACCTGTGGTCACGAGTTGTTAGTTCGTTCGTGATGTAGGAATTCAGGCTCATTCAGGCGGAGGCTATGCGTCTCACCTGTGGTCACGAGTTGTTAGTTCGTTCGTGATGTAGGAATTCAAGCTTTCGGGCGGAAGCTATGGTCGACGCCAGAGGCCACGAGTCGTTTAATTTAAGTTAGGTCATAATGTAGTCGTCAAGCTTTCGGGCGGAGGCTATGGCCCTCGTCAGGGGTCACGCGTCATAGTTTTTAAAATGTAATGTTCGTTCGGGATTTCAAGGGCAGGAGAGGCCCCTACGTTATTTTTTTAAAGTAATCGATCAAGAAAGGCTTTTCGGAAAATGTGAGTATGGACTTATCTTTGTTTTAATTTTAAGTATTAATTATGATTTGAGGTATTCGGAAGGACTAGGGAAGTGTTTAGTGAAGTTCTCTCATTCTCTCTCTTGTAAGGTCGTTCAATCGTTAAGGAAGTAAAGAGATTATTGTTTTAAATTGTAATCCCGCTATTTAAATGTTCTTTAAAATGATGTTGAGTATTTGACTTTAAGAATAAAATAATTTTAATTAAGTATTATGTTATTTTGCAAAATCTCCTTAGTTCAGCTCTCACCAGACATCCTGTACGGGATGACGAACCTATGATCCTAGGTACAGTAAAGTATTTTATGAAGTTAAGACTAGTTGATGCCAAGCGAGTTGTTTCTATGTAAAGAGCTACGATTCTCGCCCCCCCCTCTGAAGGTGGATCGTGACAATATACACACACATATATATACAAGAAATTATTTACATTTGCCTAATATCAAAATAAAATGGATTTCTAATAAAAATTTGGTAAATATTAAATTAAAGTTTTTTTTGTATTCACCATTTTTCAAAATGCGTTTTAGGCGCCTTACAGCCACCTAGTTCCAAATATATTTGATTCTAATTAAATGGTAAATAAGTATTTTCATTTACAGCCATTTAACTTTTAATACATCGCAAGTTGGATAATACGCGAAAAATATAAGTTTTTAAATATTTTACGATACTATACATGTGTTATGTAGCTTTCAATACAAATAATTCATTTCGTCTCTCCTCCAACAATTTTTTTTTTTTCGTGTGTGTGTTCTAACACTACGACATTCAAGTAAAAATCTACAGTATAACTAGTAATGAAATGAAACGAAATCAAAACGAATTGAATGATTTGAACTGAAACGAATAGAATCAAAAGTATAAATAATTGAAATGTGTTGAATTAATACTTCATTCTACATATCAAAATGATACAAACAAAAAACGATAAGAATCGAAACAAATGGAAATGAAATGGGACCAAATGAAATGAATTGAAACATAATGTATCAAACAAAATGAATTGAAACCAAATATATAAGTATATTATAACTCTGCCAGTTGAGTCTTCCCCCCCCCCCCCAATTGCAGCGCCTATGGGAAAAGAAGCCCCTCTGCACCCAATGGTTACGTCCCTGCCCA
Organism: Bacillus rossius redtenbacheri; assembly: GCF_032445375.1. Classification (NCBI taxonomy): domain Eukaryota; kingdom Metazoa; phylum Arthropoda; class Insecta; order Phasmatodea; family Bacillidae; genus Bacillus; species Bacillus rossius. The sequence goes on along the minus strand of NC_086339.1, from coordinate 39,651,833 downwards.
TGGTCTGCCTGAACCACTACCCATGACTCGCTATGCAGCAGTCTCCCTGACTCGTGAGGCATGTCCGTCTCCAGCGACCCCGCTGTCGACCGCAAGTTCAACCTCCATTATAAAAAAAAAACAAGCCAGTTGAGACAGTGACCGAAAGCCCGTAAACTTAATGAGCCTCATCCTGAAAACAAAATATTGCACAATTACCGGAAACGATGATGCGTAACTTCTAGCGAGCTGCGAACATGAAACACAATTTTAATTGTATTTGGCGAGAACGGTAAAGAAAGACTTTTATTACAAAGAGCATAACCTTTGCCTTTTAACAGAGATCTATTTATGTTAAAAAAAATAAAAAAAAACCTTGGAAACCACCAAAAGGATGTTTATACAAATTGATTTCAATTGAACTAATTCCTCTCAAAGCACGCTTCAATTAACCTAGTTTTGCAAAATATTAAAAATAAAATTATGAATTTTTTTGATTTAAGAGCACAGCCATAAACCACTACTGTTGTTAAGCAATACTGTGCCACATAAATTCCAATTAAATCAAATTTTATTTATTACCATGGAAAGAAAAAAATACCCATGAACTATAAAAATGTAATGTTTACTTAAATATTTAGTCAAAAACAAAGTTAGTGGAACGATTGTAATTTTTATATATTTTTTTCTTTAAGTTTACACAAATTTACTGCATTTATATTTCCAACTGAGCGGATAGACAAATATTTGCCTTTAGTTCATCAATCCATCGTCATTACTTCGCGAATTTTATCCCGTATTCAAAATCTGAAAAAGCTCGTATCGGTAGCACCAGGCGCCAAAAAGTTTATCCTGCTGATGGGCTGTCAAACGGCCCACACTGGAAAGAAAAAACATTTTTGCCAATAATAAATCTTGCAAAACTTATATTTTGACGCGTTATAAAACTTATTATTAACGTTTGACAAGCGAAATTGCTTGCTATTCGTTACCAACGCGCTCACACTCCATAGATCTGCAGTGAGACAATATTTAGCGGTCGATGGAAAAGAATATATATATATATATATATATATATATATATATATATATATATATAAGTGAAACTTATATGGAAAGGTTTGGATAGGGAGTAAATTCATGTAAGTCGTCATCGACATGGTCACGTGACGTGTTAACGATAACACTATATCTGTTCCTGTAAGTATATGCGCTTTTAAATCTTAAGTCTACGATTACTGTGCAGTAAAAAGTGAGTACAAAATATATTAATATTCTCATATAGGTCTAGATATAAAGTTTGAATAACGAAGAAAAATTTGCCTTTGTACCATTATAACCTGAAAATTAAGAACATCATTTTTTTAATACCTACAATTACTATGCGATGCGTTTTTATAGTAATTTAGGAGTTATTTCACTAACGTGATAAAACCAATTTGTTGTGTGATAATATTTTTTTCGTAAAAAATTGCGAAAAAGGTTTTCACTTCTGTCGGCAGTCCTCATGACTGCTTTGAATTTTTTTTTTTTTTAGACGTGATAACGTCTTATAAATCGATGAACGCCGTCTGCACGCACGAAAAATGGTCACGTTCCGCCTGAGCCGATCGTGCAAGAACCGGCCAACCACCGTGCGAGAAAAATCTTCTATAATATCAAACAGGTTAGGGTACATTTAAACAATTTTTTTAAAATTAAATTTGCAAAAAAAAACTGTAGGCCTAAATAATATTTGAAAATTAAAAAAGTATGCAATTTTTCATCAATGTTTTCTTATGACTTTATCACGTAAAAATATCGTCCGTAAACCGACTTTACAGACAACCCCCTTTTTTTCTTTTTTTATTTTGTTGGCTGAAGAATTTTTTTTTTTTCGTTGTGGTGGCCCGACCGGTAAAATGCGTCGCCGTCGCTCGCGCGCTTCCGGCTGACGTGGCTGGACCTTTGAATATATATATATATATATATATATATATATATATTCAAAGGCTGGACGGACGAGGCCGTGCCCAGTCGCCTCACGTCCCCAGATCTGCGCGCGTGAGGGCGGGTCCCCTCGTGGTGCGGTCCAGCGGACCTCCCGGCGCCGTCCAATCAGCGGCCTCGGCGGGCACGTGCGCCGGGAACACAGCTCGTCCAAGGACTGTTAACATTTTCCAACCCCCCACCCCCACCCCACCACCTTTTCACAGGACATCATGACAAAAATGAATTACATCCACATCAATGAAGACAATGTTTTACTCTTTATGTATCTTCAATACTGTTACGATTATTAAAAACTGTAATCGTCGTGTGGGAAACCACCGGGTTCGTAAACGGATAACCCAATTAAATATTTTACTACACAGTTTTATTGATTGCCAATATTTGCATCACTAACAGATAATCTTCTAAAAATGCCTAATGATCAATTACACCTAAAAATAATGTTTATTCCCCAGTCACTCGGGTTTTACACACCGCACACCTCGCTGGGCCGCACCAGACGTGCGCGGTGCGTCTCACGTTCCTAACAATACATTCGACAACAAGTGTTTGCAAATAATTTACGCTACAATTAGGTAATTTTTTCACTTCGGTTTAAATTACTGCTGAAATGTTTCACTCCAACATTGCAGCACTGTGCTTGGCAAAGGAATAATAATTGAAGTTTGTGTTGCAAGTAATATTATTCCGTTCAGAAAGCAGAGAATTGCGCCTATTTTAAAAGAAGACTCTTGGAGATATCGCATGTGCGTGCGGTTTCTTTCACAAATTAATGTCCTCTCCACTTGAATATGGAACTAACTATTGGTCCAACTGAAGTTGCTGATGAGTCCTTGTTGCGCGGAAACTAATTCGTGACCAACTCAGAGAATCAAGAAATGTTTTGACAGTTAACACTTTCATTCCAAAGGGTTATTTTTCATGTTTGTCTTCACTGGATTCATACTGAGGTATAGAGGAGGTGGGATCTTTTTTTCCACTTTGAGTTTAGGGAACTGTGGATTATTTTGGAACTAACTATGCTTTTCGGTTTTTCCAAGCTAAATTTCGGTCTCATCTCAATTCCTGCATTTTGTTATTTTGCAGTTGTATCCTTACTTTTCATAAAAAAAAGTTTGTATCTTTCGTCAGTGTTTTGTGAACTCTAAGGCTCACACTTCTTTGGGAGTAACAACCACATTTCAGATGTGGTTGGGGTCTTGTCATGCTATAATTGAAGATTTCGACGATGTTGCTGGCTCAGGCTGACTTGATATGAAGTATTTTCCATTGAATATTCGTGTATTCAAAGGCCAAGGGCGGATCCAGGATTGACTTCTGGGTGGGGCACCGGTAGTCTCTGGACTTAGTATAATAGCCTGTTTGTTACTTCAGAAGTCATATTATTAACTTTAATTATATTATATTATATTATATTATAATACTATATATATTACATATACCATAATATATACTATCATATTATTATAGTATATTATAATTTAATTTATTAAGTTTAATTTTTTTAATACTATTAAAGTATAACTTCTAGCGCGTATACACGAGTACACGAGCTTTTATTTCATCTAAGGTCAAGTCTTTAAATGTTCAACTATAGGTCTATAAGCATTGTGCTTTGTGTTCGGTAGAAGCATCTCCAGATATAGGCTCCTTGTTATCTGCTACTTGTAAAAAGCCAGAGTAATGTGTTCAATTGTGGCGTCATAGTTGTGTTGTACAGAATATATTTTTCCTGTATTATCGTTGGGATTATCTGTTTGCCGTTGTGCTGTCACTGTTGTCCAAGGTTATGGGATTTTTTTGACGTGACAACGTCTAATAAATCGATGAACGCCGGCTGCACGCACGAAAAATTGTCCCATTACGCACATTGTTCCGTTACGCTGTGTCCCGTTACGCTCATTGTTCCGTTACGCTTTGTTCCGTTACGCTGTCGGCGAGTGCAGTAATAATAGGTTATGTTACAATTGACTAAAAAATTATGGTGATTCATATAATTGATGATATATATTTGATTACAGTTTATTTATATGAAACGTGTTCATAATTATATTTAAACTTTATAGCTAAACGCCAGTTTTAAAAATTAATTACAAGTCATCAACACGTGAACTGTTTCGTCGACTGTTTATAAAGTGAAGTGAAAAGTTAATGTGGTTTTCATTGCTTATTACAACAACAATTTCGGCATTAAAGGTTAATTATTCTTGCATTTTAAAAATCTGAATACTAGTATAATTTCAAGTATTTATTATTTTATTACTAAAATAAAAATGATTCAATTTTATTTATAATAGTATGCAATCATTTAATCAAAGTTTTGTTATGACGTTTTCACGTTAAACTATCGTCCGTAAACCGACTTTACAGACAACCAATTTTTTTTTTCCCTCGTTACAACTGTTTCGTCGTCAGCCCGATGTGTTCGTCTCCGCTGCGGAATTTTTCCTACTAATTCGTTCCACGGAATTCTCTGTGCTGTCTGTTCATTTAGCATATGACATCATCTCATTTTGCCCTTTCTTTCTATGTGTTTGTTTATTCATCTTTCTTGTCCATTCTTGTGGTTACTCCGTGACACACACATACAGTTGAGACATGCAATGGGGTACGTCCAAAAAAAATATTTTAAATCAATCTACTCAATTGCAAGATTCTTTCAAAAGAAGGTTAAAATAAACACAAATAAAATTTCTGCTGTGCTTATCACTCGCTGGAATGTTTTTTTTTTCCGGGCCCAAAATTGAGTCAAGTTGAAAAATTGCTTTAATGATCTTCTTCTTTTGTGGGAATCTGAAAGTAACGCAATGGAGGCACGAAGCAGAGCTGGATGCTATAGGGGGAGGGGAGGGGGAGTGGTCGTGGCCTGAATGCCGCGCTAACGAGACCCAAGACGCGGCCGGCAGCGGCCAAGATGCTGACGTCACGACACGCCACGAGGCAGCTCCGAGCGAGGCGGGCTGCCGTCGCGGTTGTGTGGGTGGCAGGGCCTCCTTTAGAGGTCTGGAGGCCTCGGGGCAACAGAGGAGCGGAGGCCCCCTGCCCCCAAATTATTTTACAAATAAAATGAACAATTTTTTTCAGTCGAGTTTTCCAATAAATAATTTATTGTGAAATCAAGTAGATTATCTTAGTATTTAAAAAACACATACATAAATATAATTGGAGACAAGAATTATATGAAATTAAATTTTAGTGTTAATGAATATTTCTGTTAATATTTAACAATAATATAATCATGTACGTACAAAGTACTGTAGGTAAAGGTAAAACAGCGAAAAAAGAATATCAAAGGAAAAGATGTTTACTAGTGTTTACTTGTCAGAATTTGAAAGATTCTTTTTCCGAAGTGTCTATTGCGGGGGCCCTCCGTTTGTGGAGGCCCCGGGGCTTTTGCCCCGGTTGCCCTCCCCTAAATCCGGCCCTGGGGGTGGAGGAGATGGAGGGGAGGGGGGAAGGGAAAGGTAATTCGGTGTCAGCCCCGGAGACATTAACTCAACCTTCCAATAACCCCAGTTCACCCGAAACACAGTTTACATACCATTATGAACTGAAAATTGGTTAGTGTTTGTGTAATGCGGTTTTGAAACATTGCCAGACCAATTAAGAACTGAGTTTAATATTAAAATGTTTACATTTTTTTTAATAATTCCTAATTTTTATACACACTTACATTTGCAAAGACGTAAAATATATTTAAAACTGCTGGTGTAAAAATATTTTTACTATTTTTTTTAAACAAATACATTATTACACCGTTACCTATATCTCTGGAAATGTCTAAGCAGAATTTATTTAAAATTAGCATTGTAAAATCAGTAGTATTCAAAAGGAACTCTTGCTACTGGGGCCGGTGCGAGGAGCGAGGAAATGGTTCGCCATATTAGATTGTGACGTCACAACGGCCATCTTGACTAACCTAGACCTTTACCTTAGACCTTTGACCATGAAATCGGGCCGTCATTTTGAATTATGACTTCATGTACACCATATTTAAATCTGATAACTTGAATTCCGCCATCTTGAAATCAAGTGACCCACTCATGAATTTTAAACTTTTCGTTACGCTATAACCTTCCGATATCTGGGATTGACATCATCAGCACCATTTTGTTTTCGTATGCTGTAAGTCACCATCTTGAATTCCGATATCACTGCCGCCATATTATTTTCGTCTGCTGGAGGTCGCTATCTTAGATTCTGACAACACGTCTTCCATCTTGTTTTCGTCTGTTGGAAGGTCGCCTTTTGGATGATGTTACACCTGTCATATTATTATTTTTTCTGTTGGAGGTCGCCATCTTGGGTGACATAATGTCCACAATCTTTGTTCCTAGAGAGCGCCAGCAACCCTTTTGTAACGCACATAAGGTCGATGTTCTAATACCTACCAATGTTGTTATGACCCTCATCGATGTATATACAAAACATATTGAAAGCGAGGTGATTCGAACCATAACAGATTAAACCTCTGAGTTGGAAAACATACGCCTTTGACCACACGGCCATCGAGACAGTGGCCAGACAGAGCGTTAAATAAGGTATATATAAAAATAAAACACATATTTGGACTTGTTTTTAATATGAAGTTATAATAACATCAACTGTTGCAGACTGAACCGCCAACTTTTTTTTTTTTTTTTCAATACTTGCTACGAGGAGTGTAACTGCACACTTCGTCTGCTAGAGGGCGCTGCTGCAATCTTGTTTTCAATATTCTATTGGACAAAAAATTCACTCACTCCTGTCACGGCGCTTAGCATTTTTACTCAGTGTCAACTCCTTGCTACAATAACGTCACTGGTGACCTTTTGATACAGATGCAGACAATTATTCGGAATTCAAATCTGCTTCTACGACTTATAACAAACATACTTAGAATTATAAATTGAAACAAATACTTAAAAAGGAATTTCATTAATCCGATTAAAAATGGTTCATTTTTAATTTTTTAAGATTCGTGACCAAGTAGTACTGCGTCTCACAAACAGATGTTGCCACGTGTTGTGTTGAGGTAAATATTTTTTTATGTGGGATGCAAGGGGCTCTCAAACGAAAAAAAAAAAAAAAAGCGACAAAGAAGGCTTCGCTAGGTCTCAAGGATAAGGTACCATGAAATATGTACAATGGAGTAATTACCATGGAGGAGGTACAACGGATTAGGTACCAAGGAGTAGGTACCTACTATGGAGTATGTATAATGGAGTAAGTACTAAGGAGTAGTTACTATGGAGTCGGTACTGGATACTTTCCACATGTGGTGTTCTAATTCTGTTCCCAGTTTGATGACTGTTCTGGAGTTCTGGCTTGACCCCACTTTCATTAGTCTGGGCTGCCGCTACTTCTCCGATGTCATTTCTCCTAATGCCGCCGCCTGTTATCGACTCTGATCCATCATCATTTCACGGCTGTCGCGCTGCAGCTAGATATCAAACCAAAGAATGTGATTTATTAGCTTTTGCTATCGAGTAAATTTCATGCGAGTATTTGGAACTGAAAATTGCAACAAAAAATGGACAAACACATTAGGAGTTATCAAAAAAAATTTAATTTAATAAAATTTTGATAATGTAAAATACCCTTTTAACACCTTGTGCACCCTGATCGCCTTTTTTTCTATAGCATGATTGTTGTCGGTATTGAGATCTGATACTTAATGTTATTATCTCCCTTAAAAGTAAAGAAAGGAAAAAAACTATAAAAAATTAAATGTTAGTAATAAACCACGTAAATTTTATTTGCTTCATCTCTTTCACTAAAATTTATGATTAAGAAATGTAGATGTTCAGGTAGAAGCTGCATTATTAAATTTTATTGTGTTATTTCTCTTCCGACTGTGGGCTCCCATCTCGCCTAATGCTATGTCTACTTGCCCAGTACGCCTCCAATCGACTTCAGAAACTGGTCTAATGATAAATGTGAAAGAGGATCGGATGGGTAGTAATGGGCAGTTTGAAGCGGGGAAGCCTAAGATGTACATCAAGTTCTGTCCCTGCCCGATTACTCCCGAACAATTCACCTTCGGCCAACCTCGGGTTTATTTATATATATTTATATTTCTCTGTTTATTTTAATGTAGCTACACTAACCTAACTAACCGTCCATAGTGTTTTAAAGTGTTTTAATGTAGCTAACCTAACCGACCACTTTTAATATTTTAATTAATTTTTCCTGCGCAAAAATAAAACAAATCCCGAAGTTGGCCGAAGGTGAATTGTTCGGGCGTATTCGAGAAGGGACAGAACTTGATGTACATCTTAGGCTTCTCGTTTGAAACGCGCTGCCGTGGATCAAGTAACCGTCACCGACCTGCTTCTGTGATTTGAACTGCGGTACTTCAGCTACTGTTTCATCTGGAGTTGTATAAATATAACCTCCAAGAACTGGCCAGGGGCTGAGTAGAGCCGGGTTATTGTTGACGGTGATGGCGCGGAGAGGGGGGAGGAACCAAGCACAGTTGAATGCGCCATATCGAAAACACCTTTTCTTTTTTTCGACGTGACAACGTCTAATAAATCGAAGAACGCCGGCTGCACGCACGAAAAAGTGTCCCGTAACGCACATTGTCCCGTTAGGCTGTGTCCCGTTACGCTCATTGTACGCTTGCGCCGCATCTATCTCTCTTCCACTCGATTGGAACTACCATCGATTTGACTTTTTCGAGGCTCATTAAACTTGAAACACTCCCATTCGTTTCCTACTTTTCCTATCATCGTCCTATCCTTAACAGAATAACACATATTGGAAGAAGTTAAATAGCAAACATGTATAAAAGTAATAGTTAAAATAATCTCTTCGTTAAAGTAATAAACATATTTGAATTAATGAGTGCAAATAAAAGGAAATTTATCAATTAAAATGTAGATTTCATTACACTCCTCCTTTGTATCCATACAAAATAGTGATAATTCAATAAAAATGATTCAATTTTATTCATAAAAGTATGCAATCATTTCATCAATGTTTTGTTATGACGTCACGTTTAAATATCGTCCGTATACCGACTACCGACTTTACAGACAACCAATTTTTGTTTTTTTTTGTTTTAAGTTCACAAGAATGCAGTGAGAGGATGTTATGGCTGCCATATCAAAAAGAGAAACTGTCCACCAGCGCATGTTTCATCTGAACTTTCCCCCCAACATCTCTGGAAGCGACACAGCACTGACAGAGCTTGCTACGCCAGGAGTTAATTTGTGGATGTTCCATTCCTCTCTACGTAGTCCAGGCCACTTTGCCAGCTGGTGTTCATGTGTTGACTTTAAAATACTGTACCTTTCAACGAATAATAAACCGTTTCATCAAAACCATTAGTTTTCTTTCAAAAATTACTGTATTAATCCATAGTGATTATTTTTTTTAATCCAGAAAAAATTTGTTTTGTAATATATATTTTAAATATGGACTAATTATATAATATAAACCTATTTTGGTCTTGACGCACGAGACTTACCATGGCTTACGATTTGCCAACAGGAACTGACAAACTCTTGTAAATACCATCACGTGCATGTTGAGATCAATCACATACTGCAATAAAACTCTGACGTCCAAAGCTATGTGCGAATTTATAACTTCAACGAACACCAAACGATACTAGCCGTGGTACCGATTTTAAAATTTTTCATATTTTTGGAATTGAATGATGGACTCGAATTTCTTCAAAGCGCAGCTTGAGCACGTGGTCCAAAGCAATATCCGGTGCACAAAAGCTTAGTATTCAACACATTTGGGATACTTTTTATGTGATTGATGATTTATAATGGATACGCTAACTTAGTCCTCGGTGGAAATCGTGCTAAGTTTGTTTGTATCCATCAGAAATGGGAAACTTTGATTCATAATGTTTTTTTTCAACATGCCCGAGTACTTGCCTTTGTTTAACTTCGGAATTCTTTGGACTTCACGTGTAATTAACCGTTTTAAGGTTCACCTGCGCAGTAACGTGGGCGCCACCAAACGCGAGTACCTTGTTTGCTTGCAGACACTTGCCTCAGTGTTGACAGGGACTTTACAATCAGAGCTTGTCGCGTCGCGACCTGTATCTAGTGACATGACAAACATACTTTCAGAAATTTTCGAAAATGTTTCTCGTGTTTAATGTTTTTTAGTGTATTTTATGTCACTTGATACCTTCATGTCACGCTTTTAAAGTGGGTCTGTGTGTGTGTTTTTTTTTTTTTTTTCAATTTAAGAATTCAGAATTTACGCGAAGGCAAGCTTTCAGAGCTTTCAGAAAGGTAAATGAATCGCAGGCTTCCCATCCTTTATTACAAACGAAAGTTGCACACAGTTGCTAAGAAATCTTTAAATTTTCTACACTATTACAATCAGAACCAGACCTCATCACAATGGTCGTCGACATAATTGGTGGCGTAGGCAACGTTTGTCTGGATGATGCCGCCTTCTCGTCCAGTGTGTCGCTGTCTTTTGTGTTTGTCTTCATCCGTTCCCCACCTTTTCCTTCTTTGCGCGCTCTCTTCGTCCATTCACAACCTCTTCTTTTTTGCCGTTCTCTTCGTGCTTTCCCCGCCTCTTCTTTCCTTGCCATTATCTTCGTCCAGCTATCCGGGGTCGTTTTGCCTCTTGTTCGGCTTGTTGTGGTCTTTTTCTTTGCGGTATGGAGTGCCTGCTTATTTCGGCCACTAAGTACTTCGTTTTGATGTTAAATCATTTGTTTTTATTTAATTTCTATGAAGGGAGAGCTACTTTAGGAAAATATGATCCCGCCAAAAACATTCTGTAAAAAAATTAGCCAAGTCTCGACGGAGCTGCTTGTTTATCTCTAAAAAGTAATGAAATCTAGACAAAGTCGTGCCAAGTCTAATGTTCCTTACTGCGATTTTTTTTATTATTATAGTTAATGTTGTGTGACTTGGCCGTTGAACATTCTTTATACGTTAGTGGGTACAAGTCAATTTTGTTTACACGTAACGTTGTATCTGTTTGTTAAGCGAGATAATAGCCCATACTAGTATTGGTAATTGGACGCTAGTGTATCATTTTAAGCTGTTGTTGATTGTGCAACACATGCATTCAGCATTGACAATGCTGACTTCTGCTCTCTTCTTTTTGGAGCGTCAAATCGACCACCGATCTAACATAAAATAGACGTACAGACGGACTTCTATCAATGATTAGAAGTCCGTCTGTACTGGAAATAATTGTTTATAATGTTTGTTTCAGGCTCGCCTACACATAAGTATTATTGAAATATGCAGCTTTATCAAGCCTACAATTGACTGGTTATTGAATCAACGTTTTCCAAGTGGCAATTTTCCATCGTCAATGGGTAGCGGTTCTGGCGACAGATTGGTGCAATTGTGTCATGGAGCACCTGGTTTTGTACCCTTGTGTACCCTTCAACGGCCAAGTCACACAACATTAACTATAATAATAAAAAAATCGCAGTAAGGAACCTTAGACTTGGCACGACTTTGTCTAGATTTCATTACTTTTTAGAGATAAACAAGCAGCTCCATCGAGACTTGGCTAATTTTTTTACAGAATGTTTTTGGTGGGATTTCACTTCTTTTTGTAGAAACGTGGGCATATTGATTTATTTTATCAGATTTTCTTATTTTACACATTTTTTTTTTCTTTTTAAGAGAATTTTTTATTATTACAAATATTTCTTTTCTTAGTAGCAACAGTTTTTCGTATTTCCCATTCGCGTTCATTATTTATTCTTTCAGACGGTTTAGACGGTTTAATTTCTGAAAGATCGGCGCGGTATTTACGCCTAAACCTCACGAAATAATAAGCGAAATCAACGAAATGCAAATAATCCCTCCTAATCCCTAGCAAACGTTTTCAAGCGCAGTAGAAGAATGTCGTAAACGACTGTAACGCGGCCGGTTGCCACTTCGCAATATAAGGTTATCGGAAAAACAAACGTAAGCGCGTTTTAAAATACAGTCAGCGCCATCTAGCGACGTGTGCGGGTATCACCGCCACTCTTAGTCCAATGACTTATATTTTGACCTAATTTCTAGTTAAATTATTTAATAATTTAGTGTAATTTGTTTATTTAATTTGTGTAATGTTCGAGTAGAATAAAGTTAATCGTTCGACTATTTCTTCTTGTAAACTTGTAAGTATAAGTATAAAAGCCAGTCTAGTCTTATCCAGAGTTTTCCTTTAATTTTATTTATATGCGTATTAAAAGCAGAAGGGGAGGCATTCGCCCAGCAGTGGGAAGCAATAGGCTAGATTAAATTATAAGATGTGTCCCACTACGCTGGATTTTTGCAATGACAGTCGATTTTTTTATGTACCAATAGTAGAAGGGGGCATTACCATATCTCTAATACAGCTGAGACAAGCTGAGGGTTCTTCATCAGATACTTCAGACCTTCGATTTTTGACTTCAAATGAAGAGGCAAACAAAGTTGAATATTTTTTTGTAAAGGCGGTATGTCTATCTTTAATAGTTTGGTTGGGCTCTTGTGTTTTCAAATAAGGGTCACCAGGTACTCCATATCTTCGATTATCCTAGTTTTTATAGTTTTCTCTTTATGTGGCCATTAAACCATAACTCTGTACCAAATTTCAGCTCTCTGAGTTTATGGGAAGTACTAATTCTATTCTGATGATCATGAGTGAGTGAGTGAGTGTCAAAAATGCGAAACTTTGCTTTCGCTTAACTTCGGAACTAAATGACCTACAGACTTGAAATTTTATTTTAAGTATGTGATTTTAAAGCTTACTGGATGACGAAAATTTCTGCGCTCTGGTCTTATCAGAGGTTCTCAAATAGGGGCCTGAAAATGGGGCTAAATGGTTCCAGTAAAGGATGGTGCGGCAGTGTTTGCTTCGCGCTCGACTTGGCGGGGGCACTGCCGTGCCCCCCGATTTGTTTTCAATATTACTCTTTGTAGCCTGCACAATTTTAATTCCCAAGTGCCATATTTACTGTATGTATTATGACGAAATATTCTTCCTTCAAATAGACACAGTATGCTATTCATTTTTAGAAAGCATAATATTCTCATTTCATTTGTTCTGCAGTACAATTTGAAGCAAATTTTTTCATTCCTTCTTGCACTTGAAAGTTTCTTGTTTAGTTTTATTCGAAAAGAATAATGCGTTATCACACAATCGAGCAAGAGCCCTTATCTCTTCCACTCAGCAAGCCCTTTTTTAATTTTTTTTCCTAAACCAGTCGGCGTAATGTCAGCATTTCTCAAAATATGCATACACTGCACGTAAACCTGAAATAATTGAAACGTCAGATTATACCTCTCCGGGGTGTAGCAATTTTTAATTTAATTAAATAATGTTCTTTACTAGGGATATTAGAAAGGAAATTACATTGGTGTGCGCACGAAAACGGAAAAACAGATTATTATTATTTTAGATTCTTTGGACTTATCACTACAAGGTACAATATCCCTAAATTTATTCATAGCCCAGTTTATTCAAATAAATTTGCCATTTGTACATTATAAAGGGCTTATTTTTTAACTTTATATTGTTACTATCCAAATTATTGTAAATATTCTTTTAATATATTTGAGCATGCTTTCATAAATCACTAACAGTTTATAAATAATTTAGTCAGTTTTAAGAAAAAACGCATAATCTGAATGACTATTCAAACCACTCTACTGATGTTTATTTAATCTAGAATAATGAGACTAAGGGACCCAAGACCCAATAAACATTTCCTTATATGTATGAACAGATTAAAAGATAAATTTTCTTAACCCTAAGTCCCAATGAGAAAACATAAGCTGAGTAAATGAAGTGAATATAAGTTTTACTTATTTTTATATCTCTTATCAACAAAAGGTATTTCACTCCCTTTTTCAACAGAATAAAAAATGTTAAAATAAACAAAAATTAATTAATATTTTTAAAGCAAAATTTTTGTAATGTGGAAATAAATTAATAATAAATCCCAAGTAATACACAAGTGTTATATATGTATATATATATATATATATATATATATATATAACAAATGCATAGATTTAATTTTTCAGTTTATTTCAATTGCACATTTTAAAGTTATAATTGGTTCAATTGTACTTTCAGGAAAACTTTAATATAATACTAAATATATACGATATAATTTCATGCTGCTTTTAACTCAATAATTTTGTTCACACAAATAAGCTTGTGTGAAAGTTTGTTTCGTGGTATCTTGAAATTCCGTTTAAAATGAATAAAAACTCTTAAAATATACTATTTATCACAAATAATTTTAAACCACTGAAGCAAGAAAAATTCACTTAAATCTGACAATTTTAATTTCCCCCTTTGAATCTGTAAACAACTGATGGAGAGAGGAATGTAAATGTACTTTAGTAAGAAAGAATATATAAATATATTTATTAACTGTATTAAAGGGTTACTCTTATAAATAAATCATCCCACATAAAAGTGTTTAAAAAAATTTCTTATGCTTCACAAAACAATCGGGAGCCAGTGTGAGATTACAATATATTTATCTGTAATTCTAATGTGTATCTGAGATAGAGATGAAAAATAAATGGCTACTGACTCCAGAATTTTGATAAAATTCTTCATTCTGTTAAATGGACAAACATGGATGTAACATCGACAGTTACAATGATTATCAAAAAAATTAGAATCGCAAATTTTTTACTATTATCTCAGTGACTAATGCATATTTTAGATATTATTATTACCATTTAAAAATCAACTCAGCATTTAAGAATTTCCAAGGTAAACTATTGAGTTACATACAAAAGAAAAAAAATATGTAACTAGTATTTACTACTTATAAAAAAATTATTAAGTGCAAATAAAAAATATCTAAGCTCAATGCAGTATAGCAGCGTAAGGTACTCTTATTTATAACAAGATACTCTTACAGGTTTGTAGTTTAATACAGAATCAAATCTTGCAGTTTTGTGTTAGGATCATATTGAATTATCAAGTTAGGAAATATGTTGTCTTTGCAATAATATTACAAATAGGTGGGAACAGGTATAATTGGAATGCTAACATGTACCAATTGAGCAATTATAACAACATTTTTACACAATTCCTTTACAATAATTTTACGTACCGTTTGGAGCTGTAAAAATGCTTTCATCAAGAATATAAAAGGAATATATAGTAGCGTTTTTAATTGAATGCTAGTAGATCATTTTTCTCGGGTATGAGTTGCAAACTGTCTAAGAAGCGATGATTCGTCCCATTGGAAATTTTGTTACATAATTCTATATACACGCATACATTCAAATATCGCTTCTTTGATGGTAGAGCCGAAGAATATAACATATTGTGGGGTATAAAATATTTTGCAGTTGTACTATAGTGAACACGGGCTGTTATTTAGGCCTTATCGAGTTGTCTACAACAGCGACCGTCCGGTTAGGATTGTGAATACGTGGTCACGAGTCTAGGAAGGGGGGGCTAGAGATTGTTCGGAAAGGAAAGTATGGTTGAGGGAAACATGGAAAGAAGGGAACTCTTCTAAGAGTACATGTTTAAGTCTAACTTTGAAGATTAATGTGCTTTATTCCCTCAGAAAAAGAGTTAGTGCGTATCTTTTGAAAGTTAAAAATAACTGACAATTTTAAAGAAACGGTAGTTCACTTACTATTCATAACAAAACAAAAGACTTGTAATAGTTAATATTGTAGAAAATTTTATTTTTTATCTTTTGTAGTGAAATAATAGTTTCTGATATCTTTAAAAATAAAAGAATAGCGGTAAAACGACGTGATTTTGAGGCCGAATATATTTTTCCCGGGGTCGGCCATTTTGGATGGTTTTTTTTTTCATTTTGTTATAAATGTATAAAAGCACGTTTAATAAAATCATCTACTCCACCTTTCGCAAAGTACAATTCATCTACTGACTTGACTCTGAAACCACCACTAAAGCAGACACCGTTAAGTGATTCTTGTTGTTCGTCTGTTGCAGGTCTTCGGCCGACGAACCACAGGGGTTGTCAGAAGCTCTGTTTCAATGTCCAATAAGAATAAAGAAGCATAAATCATTTTTTTTTCCATGAACAAAAAAAATGTTATTTTGACCATTTAATGTAATTCCTGCCTTGTTTACTAAATGCAAGTTTGTCACTTTAATTGCTAACTGCATGACTTGCCGCTAGTGCAGCATTATAGCAGTGAGGTGAGCCACGGGTGAGGATGTTCTCCCGTGACACTTGAAGAGAGGTGATGGGCCAGTGACAAGTCGCACGGACCCTCTCTCACCTTTGAATATATATATATATATATATATATATATATATATATATATATATATTCAAAGCTCTCACCGACTCCCCCGCCACCCCGCATGACAAGGGTTGTTAAGGCCCCCGCCCACCCGGGCACACTCGCGGTGCGCAGAGCTTCAGGAAAAACAACGCGATTTCAAAACCACTCAGGATATCCGAGTGGGGGTCTGCTTACGAAAGGCATTTAAGAGTTCCCCGAGGGCCGAAAAGTACTTTTGATTTCGGATTAAGTTTTTAAACCGTATTTCAGAATAGTTAAAATGGCTAAAACGCATGTTTTCAGAGTAATATTTAGACGCAAAACAACCGTTACAGATTCTTGAAAGCACTTAAGGGACTTGCATTACACCTTTATCTTCACTTCTCGGCAATATAATGTTCCGGTCACCGCTCACATTTCACAGTTGTTCTGTGACGACGAGAAGACTGCGCGCCAGTCCAGAGGAGACACCGCGCTAGAAGCACCAGCGAGCGTCGCGCTTATCATCCCGCCTCACCAACACACATACATCCCAGGTAAGATTTTTTTCCTAACCTAAATTAAAACTAAGTGTGTTGGGGAGGGTTCCGTGTTAGGGAGGGATACTAAGTGCGTCTCAGGCCGAAGCCCATACGCTCTTATCATGCAGGGTGTATTAGCCATGCAGGATGGATAGCATGCAACGTGTGCTAGGAGGGGATTGGCCAGCCATGGCAGCGATTGGCGCCGTGACTAACTCCCCTCACTGACTATACTAGACTAATAACTAGATATGTTGAGCCCAGGTAAAACCTGCATAGACACAGGTAAAACCCTGGGCTCTGACATGCGGGATGCAAAATTTCATGCATTAATATCAAGCGGGAGGCTTACGGGAAATCAGAAGGATGGATCTGGAAGAACAATTGTATAGAGTAAAAATAATCTACCATGCGGGGGGGGGGGGGGGGGATGGGGGCTTGGACATTGCTGTCCGCATTGGTTTGGGTGGCACTGGTTGTTTCGGGGGCGACTGTAGTCGTTTCCCGCAGGGCTGCCAGCCAGCCCCCCCCCTTCCCCCCCCCACCACATCCGAAATAAGGCGGGCCCCTCGAGTCTTCCATCTCGCAGCCTCCCAGGGATTACCGCCCGCCCCTGAAGCCCTCCTCGCGTCCTGACGCCTGCCCGGGGATCGATAGGGCTTAGATCTCCATTAGCAGGAGGGGCAGGCAGGAGACCGACAAGTCTGTGCCTGTCTGTGCCTGTCTGTACCTGTCTGTGCCTGTCCGCGCGCTGACGAGTCAGACCGGGCGCCCCAACATCGGCCGACACACACACTTGCACTGACAGTCGGCAACTCTTGAGACGGCGGGAACATCTGGCATTTGTGGAAGAGTAAGTTAAAAATATATGTATCCATCAAATGAAAACGATACCAGTAGTTTTCCTACAAATTTCTGCCGAAATCGTAAATCTTTGCCTGCCATGACTTATCCCGAGCCAGACCTTCTTGCATACTGTTAACCAGCTGTGGCAGCCCTGGACTTATATGGATGGTGTTATGCTCAAATGAGTTAACCAACAAAGGGAAAAAAAGTTATTGAAATAATTGTGTAGGTAAAATAACTCTTTTAATTGAGCTAAATTTGTTTACCTGATATGCCTTGCTACTATGCCATCTTGCGACCAAACATTCAACGCACTGCCACAATACCGGTTATTGTGTGTTCAACTTTGAGCTAAATTTACTCAGTTGAAAATGTTTTTGGATTGAACCATTTTTACATAACACTGTCCATATATATTGAAGAGTGACTTTACCTAAAAGGGGTTGGAGTAGCCCCCAGAGAAAAAGATCCTCACGGAGAATTTGTAAAATGAGCTCTTTGAATCACTTTTTTCTAAGACAAATAGGAGCTTAAATTTGACGATGTTTTGATATTTTATTTATATGCATAAATTATCTATAAAAAATGTGAGCGAGTTTTTCAGGACTCCCTAGTGATTTGTAAACAACCACTATAGGTAACGAGAAAATTCATGTGTTTTCATGTTGAAAATATACTTGTAATACGAAACTCGGACTCCAAATTTAATTTAGATACCTATCTTTAAAATATTGCCGAACTTGATGAATACAAAAAAAAATTAATTTTAGGGGAAAACTTTTAAAACATTTTCCCCTTTATAAAACCTAACTATAATTCTATTTAACAAGAAGATACCTACTATTTATTTGTCAGGGCTAGTTGAACAACAGGAATGCCTAACCCGTCGCATGTAAATTCATCGACGCTGATCATATGACATTTATCCCTAGATCGTAATGCTGAATATTCGTAGATATCACGACTCGAAATGGCAACATGCACATTAGTACGATCAATTGTAAACAGATGGTGCTAGCAGTAAAAGTATTCTTATATGTATTGTGGCTGCATTTGCTAAGGGAAGTGTGTGGATGCATCGGTATGTATTCGGAAACAGCTCACTTCTCACGTAACATACCCATTTGGGTTTTTGTTTCGTTTAATCTTAATTTCGTCATTATTACTTTCTATATTAAATACAGGGTTATTTAAGTCCAAACCTATGAATATTTCATACTGCTTTGACTTATATTGACTTTAAAACAGTATGCGTTTTCAGTCTTTATTAAAGTTGAGTCAGCAGCCGCATGAGCTGCTTTTAGTGTGAACAGCATTAATCATTGGCCAGCGATGTCACAATCGATTGAAACGATTCATACAGTTCCATACCAGTGACAGAAGCAAAAGAAGTGCGCCTAACATTTCTCCGACACTGCTGCCACCTGTTGTCGCAGATCGAAAACCGTTTTTTTAGAACTTCGTTTCACGCGAGAGACATTGGAGTGGTCTCAGCCACTTGTTTGGAGTGACTTTCCGTGGCCTATCGTCAGGCATCGCTACACTCTTCACCGGTGAAAATAGCGTGCTTCGTCCATCGCTCGTCGCTCGGTCATCACCCCCTTCCGTTGGAGTGGAAGTTTTTTTTTTTTTTTTTTATCGTGACAACGTCTAGTAAATCGATGAACGCCGGCTGCACGCACGAAAAAGGATTACTCGTTGTCCCGTTACGCTCATTGTACGCTTGCGCCGCATCTATCTCTCTTCCACTCGATTGGAACAACCATCGATTTGACTTTTTCGAGGCACATTAAACTTGAAACACTCCCATTCGTTTCCTACTTTTCCTATCATCGTCCTATCCTTAACAGAACAACACAGATTGGAAGAAGTTAAATAGCAAACATGTATAAAAGTTATAGTTAAAATAATTCGTTATATTAATAAACATATTTGAAGTAATGAGTGCAAATAAAAGTAAATTTATAAATTTAATTATAAATTTAATTTCACTCCTTCTTTGTATCCATACAAAATAGTGATAATTCAATAAAAATGATTCTATTTTATTCATAAAAGTATGCAATCATTTCATCAATGTTTTGTTATGACGTTGTCACGTTAAACTATCGTCCGTAAACCGACTTTACAGACAACCAATTTTTTTCGGAGAGCCCGGGTCGTGTTAGCTCGTCGTTTACGCAGTTTCACGACAGCGTCGTCGACCTTATGTGCATCTAGTGCTGGTTGCGAGCGGAAGTCAATGTCCATTCAGCCAATTTAAAAAAAAAAAATGGGGTGTGGCTGTGTCATGGACACGGCCGTGTGTTGTACGTGAATACGTGTACGTAACATTATATATTTTCTATACCAAATATAAAATTAGCAATTTTTTATTTTAACGCCATATATATTCACTGTAGCTATTTTACACTAATGTGTTATATATGCAATCGATATATTTTGACGAGAGCTGACGATTGAAACTCAAACGAGCGTTCGTAGCTTCTCCGAGTCAAAAGTTATACTAAGTGGAAATATCGAAACGCAGCAAAATTACCTCAAAATGGCGGCGCTTCCCCTTCCACCGCGCACGATGGGTCGCAGTCCTCACTTGGCGTAACTAATTATTTGATCCTTTAGCTATCCAGTGGTGTAGGTAATTAAATTTTGGAACGGAGATGATAGATATGTAGCTGCAACAACCATAACTGTATCCCACCGATTTTGTTATCAGTCGTTGTTTTTTTTAATTGCCTACCACTATGGAAGCAATTTTTAATGACGTATTCACGTCAAAAAAATGTCGGTTTACGGACGATAGTTTAACGTGAAAACGTCATAACAAAACATTGATGAAATTATTGCATACTTTTATGAATAAAATTGAAACATTTTTATTTTAATAATAAAATAATAAATACTTGAAATTATACTAGTAATCAGATTTTTAAAATGCAAGAATAATTAACCTTTGAGTGCCGAAATTGTTGTTGTAATAAGCAATGAAACCACATTAACTTTTCACTTCACTTTATAAACAGTCGACGAAACAGTTCACGTGTAGATTACTTGTAATTAATTTTAAAAACCGGCGTTTAGCTATAAATTTTAAATATAATTATGAACAAGTTTTCATATAAATATACTGTAATCAAATATCTATCATCAATTATATGAATCACCATAATTCTTTAGTCAATTGTAACATAACCTATTATTACTGCATTCGTTGACAGCGTAACGGAACAATGAGCGTAACGGTACACAGCGTAACGGAACAATGAGTGTAACGGGACACAGTGTAAAGGAACAATGTGCGTAACGGGACACTTTTTCGTGCGTGCAGCCGGCGTTCATCGATTTATTAGACATTGTCACGTCAAAAAAAAAGCGAGCATGAAGTTCGGGGAACTTCGGGTGTGGCTCTCTCGTCTGTGAAATGAAGGCTTCCCCGGTGCAACTAGCGAGTAGTGAGTAGTGAGTAGTGAGACAGCGGGGTTGCGCTCGCCCCGTGTAACCTTTGAATATATATAATGTATAGAAGTCGCCAGCCCAGGTTAAAATTTCTAATAAGGTTTTTAGGTAGTTGGTTAATTCACCGCCGCAATCGCCACCATCTCCAGGGCATCGACTTGTGGTGGTCCCTAGCGGACAAGTGTCCAACTCTTCAAACACCCCTTCCCCCTCTCGTTGAACGACCTCGAGCTGCAGTGAATGATGGATGAGGGGAGCGGGGAATGACAGCGGGCGACAGAGCTGCGCTCTAACGTGTAAATAACAACTAAGACGATACAGGGCGTTACGGCAGCGCACTGCAGCGGCGAAGTTCCCAAGCTGCTCATCATACGCTTCTAAAAAAACGTAGAGTAAATCCTATCCACTCGCGACTTGTATACAGTATATATATTCAAAGGTGTGACCGGGCAGTCAAACGGGGCACTGGTCTCGCCCGGGCGGACAGTGTCCCAGTGCGCGGCGACCGCTCAGCCCGCCATGCGCCGGAGGAACGCCGTGGAGATCCGCTCCCGCAGCAGCAACAAGTTCTTCCGAGGGTGAGTCCCGCCTCGTCGATGCGCAGTCTCGCAGTCACGCAGTCACGCAGTCACGCAGTCACGCAGTCACGCTGTCACGCTGTCTGTCCGCGGTGAATCCGTGTGTTCCCGTGTTCGCAAACACGCTTGTTACAACATGCTCGGACGAGAAACTTAACCTACAATTCTTTCAAAAATAATGCCGAACATGATGAACGTACGCAAATTGCGTTTTAGACAACATTTCTCGGAGCGAATCGCACCCGCTTCTATAATTCGCTGACGGAGCATCTGCGTCGACTATTTTATCAGCAGACAGAAATGTTAAGCTGTACAATGTAACGGCTACGATAAAAGCGGAAAAAAAAAAATTAAAATTACTAAACCCCGTCTTTAGACCTGATTTTCGACCAGAATTTTTTTATTAACATGCTGCCGAGTCTTTTTAAAACACACTAAAAAGTTGAAACTTCAAAGTTTCGTGCTATCCGCCGCAAATGGCAGCGCCGTAGCTATCCATTTCCGTTCCATGCGACTTCCGTTCCATGCAACTTCGTTCCATTCGCGAAATAACTCCTACCAAATGTCGTATTCCGAGAAACAAAAAATGGTACACATCAAATCATTAACAGGTTTATAACAAAATGTCAACAAATAACCTACTTGCTCATATAACAGACCGTAACATACGAAACAAAGTTTTGAATCATATATTGCCATTATTTCATGTTTTTTGTCACTAAGTTAAAAAAAAATACTATTATAAATACATTATTTTTGCTTTGCTTAAACGTATTTATTGAAAAAAAAAATTGTTAGCAACTTGCTAAACTACCTCGTACCATTCATACTGGCAATAAGTACCTATATCCGTACTAAACTGCTGTGGCACACCACAAGGGCACGTGAAGTACCTAGGGTGGCAAGTGTATATGTAGCTGCGTAAACTCTAAAACTGCCTGTTGACTGCCTTGCTGGAAGTGTTACAGACGTTCATTGAGGCCCGTTCTACAATGACACTGAAACGGAGACGAATTACGTAAACGGAGACATCTCACGGAACACAGTTTCTAAGATAACACGCAGCTCGGCAATGCTGAGTTCTCCCGTTTACGTCGCTCCGTGTGACCAATTGAGCCCTAGTACTGGGCTGCGGTGTTAGCCGTGTTTGTTTATGTTCTAAATACGTTAAAAATTGATTCCAGTACAAGAATATCTAGTGTTATATTATTACTTTGTGGTTTATTTTTTTGTAATCTTTGTAAATTCTCCACGTGTTTTGATTTCAATGCGTAATATATTTTTATTGTTTAAATTAATATTTTGCAACCTTCAAATGCATTTCCATTGGTTGCCATTTGTTACGTTTCCGTGCATTGTGGAAACAGCTGATCCGATGTTGAAACGTTCGGGGAGATCCGTTCTCCGTTTACATGCTTCTGTATAGCGAGCCCTTGTTTGGAAATTTTTTGACCAGCTCAGTCGTAACAAAGTTACCTGCGTGTTTTAAAATTAGTTTTTTTGTTTTAAGAATGTAATAAAGCAGCTAAAAATGTACGGACATATAAAATTCAAAGCACAATGATATTTTTTACTAAAGCTATTAAAAATATTCTCAAATATGATGGTTATTTAACATTATATTTAATAACAAAAATGTTGACAGACGAGAACCCTAAACAGTATGTATGTACATGTGTAGTTGTAATAAAAAGAAAACACAAAGTTATGATAGAACACGTGTCCTCTGTAAGTACCCTTGTGCTAGAAAAATATTTAACGTATTGTAAACGTAAACAAACATGGCTATCACCGCAGTGAAATTTGGTTGTGCGGAGTAACCGAAACTGAAAAGATGGGAGTTTAGCCCAGTCCAGAATGTGCAGTCGGCAGTCGGCAGTCTGCAGTTCGCAGTCGTGCAGTCGGATATTAATATACGCATATCCCTTTCAAACTTCTCAATGAGCAGTCGAGCAGTCGGCAGTCGGCAACTCTGCAGTCGGCGATCGCCAAACTTAATCTTGGACTGCCGACTGCTCGACTGCAAGTTGTCTGCTAGCCAATCAGATCGCAGTATTTTGTCGACGTCATTTCGTGTGTGTGTATATATATGTGTATATATATACGGGATAAAGAAGAGTTTTGTAAACACAGCTATATGTACATGCGTTTTTAGTGTATTTTGGAATATTTTTGGCATGGAAGAAATCAATCACGAACTTTTAATTGACCTAGTGCATTAAAGGCCGTGGCTATACGATCTAAATAAATATAGTTTAAAAAACTAAAGAAACATGCTTTTAAAGATTATCAAACTAAAAAGTAAAAAATAATTTTAAAATTTAATTTATGAAATAGTATATAAGCTATACTAGTATAAACGAGAAAAAAGCTTGAGGCGCTTTGTGCCATATTTTTTGTATATTAAGCGCCCCATGCTTTTTCCTCATTTATACTAGTATTGCTTATATACTATTGTCATAAATTAAATTTTAAAATTATTTTTTACTTTTTAGTTTGATAATCTTTAAAAGCATGTTTCTTTAGTTTTTTAAACTATATTTATTTTTAACTTTTTAGTTTGCTATTCTTTAAAAGCATGTTTTTTTTTAGTTTTTTAAACTATATTTATGTATAATTATCATAGGGAAATGAGTTACCGACACTACCTATTACCATCTGAGATAACTATTTGGAGTTGCAACGTCACAAAGAAATGGTAAAGTCTCTCCGAATCATTTACAGTTAGATGTATGGATATAATCTTAGAATTTACCGGGGGGGGGGGGGGGGCGGGGAAACACTTTTTTTTTTCGGCGTGGCCGGGAGTAGAACCAACGATCGCCGATTCCGAAAGCAAACGTCACAGAAATCGCGCGCCTTAGACCGCTCGGCTAACGAACGTAATGAAATTGGTGGGACATTTTACAGTGATCAGTCACTCACTCTTAGTCGAAAGAGTTACAGACGGACAGACAAACAAACATACAGGTGAAGCTAATATAAAGCACATGTAAAAACAAAGTCTATAATTTGCTGTACCCATACCAAACGAATTTTAGACATTTGTAGTAGCGGCGACAATAGACTAGAAAGATCCCTACTTATTTACTTTTGATCAGCTACGTGTCATTTTCACTTGTTTTATTTACACTGACGAATCAAACAATACCTACCTCGGCTATTGATTTCGAATTGTGAAATATATGTATATTTGTATGCATACAACTTGGTAGTAATTCTTTGGTAGAAAGCTAGCCGAAATGCGTAGCCTCCCCGACCTCCCTCTGTTTTCTATGTCCCCGACTGCAAACTGCCGTCTATTGTGAACATGGCGTGGCTGTTATACGACTGCGGACTGCCGACTGCATGACTGCCAACTGCCGACTGCCAACTGCCGACTGCACATTCTGGACTGGGCTTTTGCCCGACTAACACATGTCACTCGCGTTCGCTCCCGTGGCGTAGAACTGGCCGAACCGTTTACGAACGAAACATGCTGTGGTACTCGATGTCTACACGTGTGTTCGCTCACCTTAGCCAGTTAGCGACTTGCGAGAGAAGCTTCTCCAAGTTTTGATTTTTATAAAGTAAACGGCATGTTCTGTATTCTAATCATTCTCTTCGCACAGTGTTTACAAAAGGTCTAACACTGTGGGCGGAACCGCGAAATCATTCAAATCATTGCCATCATCCTGGTTATTTTACTACCAAGACTTTTTGCATCATTAAAAAAATATATTTTGAAATCGGATTACTTTTGAAGACACTTCAAAAACCATGTAGACCCACTCAACACTCCATTCAGTCAATTTAAGTATTTACCGGACATTCCGTGCCAGTCAGACCATTTCTAAGAAAATGTTGCATTGCTGTGAATTCCCAATTTACGTAACCAACAAATGTAATATAGGTCTTTAGTATGCTCATGCACTCATATATTGGGGAAGTTCTATTTTTTCCCCATGAAGCGCTGCACGAGAAACAACTGGTTCTATTTTAACCGCAGCTGCTGCTAGATGTCGTTCCCAGCAGTCACTCTGTTATGTATGTTGTCTGCTACTTTTATGAACCGTTTTATTAGTTACCATTATCAATTACAAGACTTGATATGTTGTATACTGAATAGGAATACTAACTTTCCTAGAATAAGTTTGCATTTCCGGTATGGTCTAGTGGCTAGGATACCTGGCTCTCACCCAGGAGGCTCGGGTTCGATTCCCGGTACCGGAATAGCATTTTTTTGTCTTTTCCATTCATTTCTAGTATATTGTTAAACCCTTATTGTAGACGAAATTTTTTTTGAGCATAATAGATCAAATACACTGTAAATTTAACATGATGAAATTGTTACACAATTTTTTTTTCACAATAAAAATTTAATAATAATCAGTAATTAATATTTATATATGTTATTTATTTTATAACAATATTAAAATGTTTCCTAGGTGGTATAGAGGTCAGTTTCGCCTGGCACGGGAAACAGTTGTTTACATTCTCTGCTAGGACGTGGCTGCAGTTAGATATATAAGAACACGACTGATTCATTGCCAGAGGGAATTTATACTATGGGATAGAAGTGAAATTGGTGCAGGAGAAATATAAGTTTTAAGTCATTATTTTTCCTTAAAGTAAAGTAAGTAACTTTATTATTTGTATAAAACATTGTCATGGTGATGTTAATCAGAATCCATTTTTACCACGCTTTACCTGTATGTATGAATGGACTATGTAATAAAATCTTTCCATTCTTTTTAACCCACTTTTCGACGTAGAATGTGTTGAAATTTTGCATACATATAAAGAACCGCTGAAAAAATAATATTTTGATAACTTAGTGTTAAGAGGAGTTTGCAAGGGGGGGGGGGGGGGGGTTAAAGGGTCAAAAACATTTTTGAGCTATGGGTAATAACCATGCATTTTAAGTATCCATGAGGTCGGGGCATGGTGGAAATTTGCCCCGGGGTTGACAGTGCCCCTTGGGGGAGGAGGAGTTAAACTTCCCAAAATGTCGAAAATTTTAAAAATATATTCTTTTCGATTTAGAGTGTTTCCGAGGTCGGGTTATGGTGTAAAAATGTGCCTGGGTTTGACTTTCTCCCCCTGGGAGGGAGTAGAGGTTAATGACTCTAAATTTTAAGTTTAAGTTTTAATCACTCATATTTAGTATTTCTAATTTGTTTTAATTACGCATATTCAGTATTTTTATTTTATTTTGAGACTGAAAATAATAAAATAATCTTATAGTTTAAAACACTAAAAAAACTGCTTTTATCGCTGAATGAACTAAAGATTTAAAAAAAAAGTTATTTTAAGTTTTGTCCAACAGCCAAATAATGCACCACTAACAAATGTGTTAACAAATGAACCATTGGCAGTTATGTACCTTAAGAAATAGAACATTAAAATTTGTGTGGAATTTGGTTTTGTTGGTTACTGGACAGCAACGAGTTTGTTTTACCGCTGAATACGGCTTGGCAAGCGAGGAGCTGGAATAGTGACCTTTACGTGACGTCAGCCAGGCGCCTTAATACATGAGGAAGGGGGGGGGGTTGTAATGCGGCAGTCGGGAAGAAACCCTCCTGAAGGGAAGCCTTCATTTCACAGACGAGAGAGCCACACCCGAAGTTCCCCGAAGTTCATGCTCGCTTTTTTTTTCCGTACCACAACAGGTGTATTTATATGGGATGTAGCTTACTCATACGTCATACACCGTTCTATCTCACTGTGTAAACCGGTGTGTTATTAAACTTTGCGGTCGATTAGGATAGGTTAGCTACATTATAAATACTTTAAAACATTGTGAATGGTTGGTTATATTAGGTAAGTATAGCTACATTAAAATTACTGTAAAATCATTTTATGGTTGCTTAGCAAATAACTTTTTTATATGTAGCTATCCAGCGCTAGGAAACCGTTTACATGATTTCACAGTATCTTTAATGTAACTATCCTAACCAAATCAACCGTCCACAATGTTTTAAAGTATTTATAATGTAGCTAACCTAACCTAATTGGCCATTAGTTATCATGAGTTGTCCAAAATAAACATTCAAGGACACACGGCAAACGAAAAATATGGCGGCGTACAAATAAATACCGTTGCCTTGTTTATGGTCTTTCCTTTAATCAACACCACCATATTTTTTTACAATGAACCAAAAAAAAATCGAAGATGCACGATCGGGCATTTGGTTCTCTCGTCTGAAAAGAAGGCTTCCCCCCTCCTGAATGCAGATTAATGACGTCACACACGGTCGGGTAACTGGACTAAGCTGGACTAAGGTAACTTTAAAGACTGGGTATTGACGGCAGCGAATTTTGGTCCCGCGCGTAGAGACGCCGACAGCCTTCCAGCGCAGCATAGGTCGTGGTAAAATAAACTCATCACCGTGGAGTAAACAACGAACCGAACTCTACGAAACTTTAAGATCATGTTCCTTAAGATACATAGCTTCCAATGGCCCAGTTTTGAACACTGTAGTCGCTATAATCACAAAAAAAAAAAAAAAATACCTCGATAAGCGTTTTTATGGTTTGTAAAAATGTTTTGTTCAACATTCTTTATCGAAGGATTTATTTTTTTCCTAATTACTCTAGGTAGGAAATGTAGCAAATGAAGTAAGGTTCAAAAATCAACTATACGTTTACCAAACGTTTCTCACAATCTTCTTGTAAGTTTTCAAGTGTTCGGATTTTCGCGCTGTCGCACGAATGGCCTTAGGAACTGCTGTCTCGAAAAAACATCCCTTTGTTGTATCAATTTTGATATTGATGCTAAATCTTCGGGCCTGTATATGTGTAGCTGTGCCAAATCAAATGTTAATAAATAGAGCTCAACAATCCAACAGCATTTAAATATTAAATATCTTGCGGAAGTCACCATTGGTTCAACGGTTCAGGTGCGAATACAACAATGAGATACCGCAAGTTCAAATACTCACACTGGCAGTTTTATTGCCTCTAAAATATTTTTTTTATTATTTTTTTACAGAATTTAAAAACATTTGTCTTTAATCGTGACCTGCAATGTACGAGTTATTTGCAACAGTGCTGATAATACTATGCTAAAACTTATTTGTTTTCGATATTGCAGTGGGAGTATTGTGTAATAAATAAATTTAAAAAATTCGCACAGAGGCTTATATAAGTTCCTAAGACATTTCATATAACACTGTTGAAAACAAGAGGTCATTGTAAAAACTAATTAGCCTATGTATAGTGAAGCCAATTAATTCCTCGTATGGTTTAATTTCGTTTCTTCTTTCTTCTAAAAGTATAGCTATGCATTTTATAATCTAGCCTATTATTTTAATTTAAAGAGGTTTGGTAAAACGACCTTAAATTCAAAAATGGCTATTGTGATGTCCACTAGTAACGTGTGAGCGTTATAAAGAAATTTAAACAATGATTCAAAAGACAACTAATTCTGCATTTTTTTAATATAATATATAAAAATATATAAAAGTCAACGTTTGTTTGTTTGTTCGTATTCTATGCGCTCACCAATGGATCATTCAATTGAGTTGAAACTTTGCACACTTGACCTTCGAAACAAGGTGAATGTCACTGTCTAGGTGATATTTCTATAAAACTAACCCTCACAGCAGCATTTAATTATTTTTTTTATGAAATTTCGTCTTTTTACTGCTGACGCTTTATTTCTCTGGAAGGCAACGGGCTTTTTCATTGTTGATGCCTTCTGCTTACCCATGGCAATATGACGCGTGAGTAGTATAGTATGACTACCAGTAAGTATTTTATGACAGTTCCTCTTTTCTATGGTCCAAATACCTTTGGTAGCATGCTAGTCGAGAGAGAGATAAATATATATAGGGAAATAAAGAGAGATATAACTGCATAAAGAGATTGAGGTAGAAATGGAAAGATATAGTGGATATATATAGAGAAATGGAGAGATACATGGGGAGAGATGTAGAGACAGAGGATAGAGAGAGATAGTAGTACTATGGAGAGATATACAGATATAGAGATACTGTTAGAGATATGAAGAGATATATAGAGATATATAGGGAGGTAAAGAGAGAGATATAGAGATGCTTTGTGTATGTGTACCTACCTAAAACAAAACAAAATTGAATGAGGCATTGCAACGCATGCCGGGATTCGGTAGTGATTTAAATAATGTAATTAAAATTTAAGGCATAACTGATGAATTATAATTGTTGATAAATCTCTTTAGAATTAAATAATTAGATCATCATAAAGCCTAAGCGGGAAAGTTTTATAAAATATATATTTTTTAAAAAATTAGCAATGTTTTTGAAAGCGTATGCAAAAATACATCTTATATTTATGATAAAATTTGGGAGCTTATAAAAATTGTCAATTTTGTATCCTATAATATTATTTATTGAAACAGAGCTAACTGTTTTAATTGTTTACTAATATTTTTAATTATTTAAATTATATACATTTTATAACATTTTGATGCTGTAATTACCTATTTTTATTACTACTGATTACGTTTAATCAACGACTATATAATATTTATTCCTATATGTATGTGCTTACATTACCTACCAAGGGTAATAATAAGGGAAACATCTGTGAGGATGAAATTTGGACTGCCACATATGTAAGACCTTTAAAAATTTCTGATCATTTTCTATAGCTGAAACACGTTTCAAGTTAAGAAATTTTGGAAACACACTCAACTAATACCTACATATCATCTCTTTTCTATGCTACATATGAATAAGTTTCAAAACAAATACCAATTTAGTTTACTATTCCATAGATGTTATAAAAATTGTTTAAAGAGCCTTCTTGTAATGAAACACGTCTGTTAATGCACGTTTTTATCTCTACTTGGCATCATATTTTTGATAATTAAGTTTTTAGGCTTTTTAAAGTTTGGAGCTTTCCACACCATCAAATATTAATTTAATTCAAAAGCTCGAGTAAATCAACATCAAAGATGAAATCCAATGATGATTGAAAGTGTTTATCAAAATTACTTTTACTCACTATTAAAGTAATTTTAGGAAACTTGATATTTTTGCTAACCATTTATTTGCAAGAGGGTAGTTGATGGAATGACACAAAAATCTTTGTTGTAACATTCAGATTTATCAATTTTTTTAACGTCTTTAATGGAAAGTTGAAACATTGCTACAATTCAGAAGTTGCGATATATTTGCCAACTGTATTTTCAGAAAGTTGTTAGTGGAAAATATTCACAAAAATTTTACAATTGCGTAACAGTTGGAGATCAATGGAAGGTTTGAGAGTATAACACCTCTCATTTTACACACACTTCAAACCGAAGAAGTTTATTTTGGGGAAAAAAATACCGCTGTAGTTTACACAAAAACTTTTATTTTTACTTCTGTAATCTGGCCACAAAATCGCAGTAGTAGGTGATACCTCCACGTCAGTGACGCAGCCGGAAGCTTGTTATGGTGATTTGGTAGGAAAGGGCAATTTGTTTCAAAAACGGCTGAAACGTTAATAGTTGGGTTTTTCTTCCAGCTGCGTCCCAGCCAGCGACGTGCGAGCGCGCGCGCAAACCAGAAAACAAAAACATGCAAGACCAATGTGAGGATTCTTCATTTGATCCTTACAGCATGCACGCTTACATTTCCTACCTGCAGTAATTAGACAGGAGCTGAGGGAACTCGCTTCTAGCTAGTAAAACAATGGTATAAGAGCTAGCTAGCACAACAATGGTGTAAGAACGAGCTAGCTAGTACAACAATGGTGTAAGAGCGAGCTAGCTAGCACAACAATGGTATAAGAGCTAGCTAGTACAACAATGGTGTAAGAGCGAGCTATTACAACAATGGTATAAGAGCTAGCTAGTACAACAATGGTGTAAGAGCGAGCTAGCACAACAATGGTATAAGAGCTAGCTAGCACAACAATGGTATAAGAGCTAGCTAGAACAACAATGGTATAAGAGCTAGCTAGTACAACAATGGTGTAAGAGCGAGCTAGCTAGCACAACAATGGTATAAGAGCTAGCTAGCACAACAATGGTATAAGAGCGAGCTAGCACAACAATGGTATAAGAGCTAGCTAGCACAACAATGGTATAAGAGCTAGCTAGCACAACAATGGTATAAGAGCTAGCTAGTACAACAATGGTATAAGAGCTAGCTAGTACAACAATGGTATAAGAGCGAGCTAGCACAACAATGGTATAAGAGCTAGCTAGCACAACAATGGTATAAGAGCGAGCTAGCACAACAATGGTATAAGAGCTAGCTAGCACAACAATGGTATAAGAGCTAGCTAGCACAACAATGGTATAAGAGCGAGCTAGCACAACAATGGTATAAGAGCTAGCTAGCACAACAATGGTATAAGAGCTAGCTAGCACAACAATGGTATAAGAGCTAGCTAGCACAACAATGGTATAAGAGCTAGCTAGTACAACAATGGTGTAAGAGCGAGCTAGCTAGCACAACAATGGTATAAGAGCTAGCTAGCATAACAATGGTATAAGAGCGAGCTAGCACAACAATGGTATAAGAGCTAGCTAGCACAACAATGGTATAAGAGCTAGCTAGCACAACAATGGTATAAGAGCTAGCTAGCACAACAATGGTATAAGAGCTAGCTAGCACAACAATGGTATAAGAGCTAGCTAGCACAACAATGGTATAAGAGCTAGCTAGCACAACAATGGTATAAGAGCTAGCTAGCACAACAATGGTATAAGAGCTAGCTAGCACAACAATGGTATAAGAGCTAGCTAGCACAACAATGGTATAAGAGCTAGCTAGCACAACAATGGTATAAGAGCTAGCTAGCACAACAATGGTATAAGAGCTAGCTAGCACAACAATGGTATAAGAGCTAGCTAGCACAACAATGGTATAAGAGCTAGCTAGCACAACAATGGTATAAGAGCTAGCTAGAACAACAATGGTATAAGAGCTAGCTAGTACAACAATGGTGTAAGAGCGAGCTAGCTAGCACAACAATGGTGTAAGAGCGAGCTAGCTAGCACAACAATGGTATAAGAGCTAGCTAGCACAACAATGGTATAAGAGCTAGCTAGCACAACAATGGTATAAGAGCTAGCTAGCACAACAATGGTATAAGAGCTAGCTAGCACAACAATGGTATAAGAGCTAGCTAGCACAACAATGGTATAAGAGCTAGCTAGCACAACAATGGTATAAGAGCTAGCTAGTACAACAATGGTGTAAGAGCGAGCTAGCTAGCACAACAATGGTATAAGAGCTAGCTAGTACAACAATGGTGTAAGAGCGAGCTAGCACAACAATGGTATAAGAGCGAGCTAGCACAACAATGGTATAAGAGCTAGCTAGCACAACAATGGTATAAGAGCTAGCTAGCACAACAATGGTATAAGAGCTAGCTAGCACAACAATGGTATAAGAGCTAGCTAGTACAACAATGGTATAAGAGCTAGCTAGTACAACAATGGTATAAGAGCTAGCTAGTACAACAATGGTATAAGAGCACCGGTAGCTGTCCCCTTGCAAGGGCCGAGGAAGCCCCCGCATAATTACACTGAACTGTACCTATCTCTAAAGTTTTACTGAGATTGTTAAAGACATGCATGCGTGAAACTATAAAATGTATCTCTAACGGGTTGAATTGTGTATCGTAGTGGTAACGGTAATCAGTAGTTGAAAGGGCATTACACCTAAAAGTTTTTTACGTCAAAAGCATCCACATCTTCATTATAAAATTGAGACGGTCGATTGTATTATTTTCAGTAAAACATTGCTCACAGTTGCAGTTTTATTACCTATTATATGAATGTCATGATTTTTTCTAATTTTTTAACTTCCCTATTAACGTTAATAAATCAAACCTCTTTGTTTATCTCATTAGTAATACTTTCTCAAAAAATTGTGTAACAATCGCACCTTAATTTTTATGCTCGATAGTTATATTACTTTTAAGTTTTTAGTTTTGTGTGGTTTTTTGTATTGTGGTTTTGCAAAATAATAGGAGACATTGTACAGAACAAAACGTGTATTAATAATAAAGAGGGTATTGAGATGATTAGACAGCTATTCTTAGACTGTAATTTAACTTGCACAGCATTTTAATAAACAAATGTACACATACATAAATTATCAGTGCCAGTCTGGGGTGAAAATATCTCAGGTTAAACTATAAGCACATTTTCAAAGAGTGTTTGGTTTTCTATGGTTGAATACAAAATACTTATTTCGAGAAAAAATACTATGATTTAAATCCATTAGAACAGAAGAGGAACGAATAAATAATTTCTTGCAATTTTTGTAAGCAAATTTATATTTCTAAATCTATGAAAATATACATTTTTATGTGTGTCAGGTTTGACACATTCTTACATAGTATTAAGTCTTCACTGTACTTATGTTGTCTCGTCGCTTTAAACTCTTTCAGTACAAAGGGTATCCACTGGTGATCTCAGACTTGAATATTCGTTATCACAACTTTTTAAACTATGATGTATATTTTGTTTTTTAGAATTCCTATCATGCAGTTATTTAACTTTTTTTTAAGAATCTACTCTCATATACATATTAGAATACATATAATTATGAGGCTATGATAGTGTATGTAACAAGACACTATTGAGTGTTGTGTATGTATGTAAATGTTGTGATTACATTGTTTTCTAGTGCAGTATTCACTACTGTACTTAACAGTTCGATTCAACCACTGTAGGAAATAATTTATTTTTTAAATTTTTACTTGGACTATAGGTTTGTACAAAATAATATTGTTTTCTGTTTCAGATCACAGATACAAACTAGCTATGATTCTGAGGACAATGGCGTGTATTCAGACTTCAGAGTAGATTCGAGGTACGACATGGTGAAGGAAATACCGTTCAGTGATTTTCGTAAGTATTGTCGTAATGAGAAGAGCTGCAAAACAAACATAAACTGGAAAGACATTATACTCCCATTAATTGATCCTGAAGACATTGAAGAAGGAAAATTGTTGTACGTACCCGGTAGAAAACAGCCCAAAACAAGCTCAGTTAATAAAGAAAATGTTGTTCGTGGTGTTCGACAAAAGAGTTTCAATGAGAAAACAGAGTTAGTGAACTTAAGAGAGACCAATGTAACGAGAATTCGTTCACCTATCTTACCACAGAATAATGATTATGATGAATTTGATGCTTTATTGACTCGTACACAGACAAGTTCACAAACTGCAGGACAAAAAATTAGCGAACACATAAAAATAGTAAACAAGAAAAATGAGATTTCAACACCTTTTCCTTTACGAGTTACAACGAATCAAATTAATGGTGATAAAACATATAATGCTGCATGTGTTCCACGATTCAGCTTTCCTTTCACGAGCTCTGATCACGAACAAGCTCGTCAGTGTAGTGAAGCCAGAATCTACCAAAGAACTCGTGCGCCGAAGTATACAGCTGTTAGTTTGACCTCCGCCACAAAATCTCGCCGAAACGCTGCGAAAACCAAACCCAAAACTAATCGCAAATCTTCTGTTGCAGAAGCCCCTTCGACCCGAGGTAAAATTAGTATCCCGTCAAGGAAAACCAATATTGTGAATACACGGGTCGTTTTATCTGAACCTGGATTTGAGTTTCCAGACTTTGACATTGAAACTGAAGAGCTGCAATATGACACAAGAAAGCCGAGCCATTTTATTTCTGCAGCTGCCCCGCGCCAGTTGAAGCCTTATGAAATTGGGTAATTATTGGAAAACTTGTGTTGGATCTTTTTGTGCACTACCCCCCATAGAGTATGTTAAGCTTTAAAGTACAAGGTATACTTATTTGTATTTTTTAATCATTATTTTATATGTACGCCATTGCTAGTTTGTACTGTACGTCAAAGAGAAAACCCGAAGAATGGGAAAAGATCAAATGAATACACAAATACACAGAAAACAAGTGAAAATCAGCCGATGTTAAATGGTAAATTGGCTGACTTTGGCTTTAGTTCTGTGTGTTTGTGTATTCATCTTGTCTGTTTTTCGGGTTCTCTTTATGACGTACAGTACAAACTAGCAATAGCATATTTCCAAAATAATTGCTTAGATAAGTTTCCCTTATTGCAAGAATCATCCAAAGAATGTAATCGTAATAATTTTGTATCCTCCGGTCCATCAAAATACCAACCCCTCAAGCCCACTGCTTGCCAGAACTACAGTCCCCACCTTGTAAGAGTCGCAGCTAGGATGACTGGCATATAGTGCGGGTCGAACGTCTGGCAGCGGTCAGCGCGTCGGAGAAGGGATATGTATCAGTGGGGCGCAACCAGGGAGACAGAAAACTCCTCTGCATATGTCTTCAAATGCTTTACTTGTCCTTGCAGTAGGTATGTCGATCAAGTAGTGCTTAACGAGCGATGGGACCTAGCGGTAAACATAGGAAAAGCAACAAAGTGATTTGCAGTAAAACAAAAAAAATTGGTTGTCTGTAAAGTCGGTTTACGGACGATAGTTTAACGTGACATCGTCATAACAAAACATTAATGAAATGATTGCATACTTTTATGAATAAAATTGAATAATTGTTATTGATTTATCACTATTTTGTATGGATACAAAGGGGTGAAATGGAATCTACAATTTAATTGATAAATTTACTTTTATATGCACTCATTAATTTAAATATGTTTATTACTTTAACGAAGAGATTATTTTAACTATAACTTTTATACATGTTTGCTATTTAACTTCTTCCTATCTGTGTTATTCTGTTAAAGATAGGACGATGATAGGAAAAGTAGGAAACGAATGGGAGTGTTTCAAGTTTAATGTGCCTCGAAAAAGTCAAATCGATGGTTGTTCCAATCGAGTGGAAGAGAGATAGATGCGGCGCAAGCGTACAATGAGCGTAACGGGACACAGCGTAACGGAACAATGTGCGTTACGGGACACTTTTTCGTGCGTGCAGCCGGCGTTCATCGATTTTTTAGACGTTGTCATGTCAAAAGAAGTGTTAACAGCAATGTGATAACAATTTGCGATCAGGAAGCTAGAGAAAAATCGTTTTTTTTTTCGTAATCACGGCACTTTATCATCGATACGTAGATACGCGCATTGACTCCATTCATTCAAATGTTTTATGTTTCTAGGAGTATTTGCTGTGTAACCAGGACGTGACGGGTTGCCACTGCTCGGCTCTGTCGGTCCGTTCTGAGCACCGCGCTTCCACGGAGTTGCAGAGTCCATCTCGCAAGACTTTCCACCCGCACTATGCATGCAACACCGTTCAGGACAGTTAAACTATCAAGTTTCTCAAGAGACATACAGATTTAAACTTCAAAACAAATAATATTCTTCTTAAAATTGTGACATTGTATGTAGGCCATTTATAATTTTATATTTTACATGCCAAGTGAAAACTTTTTTAACCATAGTGGGAACTTAAGAGGAGTTAATGTATTTTGTAGCATTGTTTGAACTTACAAGACATGAGTGATAATTTTACTTAAATCCTTTCAGGGGATATGTTATAAGACATAATTAATAATTTATGCAATTATTAAAAAATGTTAATAATGATAAAAATGGCCATGTCTCGGTGTTGACTACGTACACCTCAAATTTGTTATTATTTTAATTTACACATAGTGTCAATGGTGTCTTGTGGGCATTTTATAATATGGTTATCACGCGATTTGACTTACAATTCCATTGGAAAAAGAAATAAATAAATGAAATTATAGTAAATTTGTTTAATATACTAAATGTAAATATACA
Source organism: Bacillus rossius redtenbacheri (assembly GCF_032445375.1). Taxonomy (NCBI): domain Eukaryota; kingdom Metazoa; phylum Arthropoda; class Insecta; order Phasmatodea; family Bacillidae; genus Bacillus; species Bacillus rossius. The sequence continues at coordinate 39,614,594 of NC_086339.1, read as the reverse complement.
CATTTAACTGTTTAGTTACATTCAATTTCAGTAATTAATGGTTTTAAAATAGAGTGGAAAAAAAAATTGGTTGTCTGTAAAGTCGGTTTACGGACGATAGTTTAAAGTGACAACGTCATAACAAAACATTGATGAAATGATTGCATACTTTATGAATAAAATTGAATCATTTTTATTTGAATAATAAAAGAATAAATACATGAAATTATACTAGTAATTAGATTTTTAAAATGCAAGAATAATTAACCTTTATTGCCGAAATTGTTTGTTGTAATAACCACATTAACATTTCACTTCACTTTATAAACAGTCGAGTGGAAGAGAGATGGATGCGGCGCAAGCGTACAATGAGCGTAACGGGACACAGCGTAACGGAACAATGTGCGTAACGGGACACTTTTTCGTGCGTGCAGCCGGCGTTCATCGATTTGTTAGACGTTGTCACGTCAAAATATTGACGAACACAACGTTCATTAATAAAGTTATGTTTTTTGTTGGTCTGGTTGTGACGGGAGTGTTCGACGCGTGTGTTGCAGGCTGGTGAACCCGGCCGGCAGCAACAGGTGCTGGCTGAACGCCACTCTGCAGGTGCTGCTGGGCATGTCGCGGCTCCTGCAGGACCTGCGCCATGCCGAGCAGGACGGGAGCAGGACCCCCTCGCCCGTGCTGCAGGAGCTGCTGCGCCTGGCGAGGGCCAGGGACCGCGGCGAGGGCGCCGAGGTGCGCGCGGCGCTCGCGTGAGTCCTGCGACACCACCTCTGCCGCCGGCTGGTCGGGGAGCCTTCTTTCAACGGTCGAGAGAGCCGAACTACCGATCCTGCATCATCGGGTTCCTTTTTGTTCATTGTAAATAAATATGGCGGTGTTGATAAAATGATACTAATGGTCAATTAGGTTAGGTTGGCTACATTATAAATACTTTAAAACATTGTGGACTTTGTTAGGCTGGTGAACTCTACTGAGTTAAACTTTGCGGCGGTGGTGTTTCGAGGCACCTTTTGTCTCAGGGGCAAATCTGATCTTCTGCAAGACGTTAGCAGCCCGGATGACATTTCTCCCGCTTAAAATCACGCCCGGGGTCCGTAATTTTATTTCGCTACATGACTAAATCTGCAGAGAGCAGCTTCTGGCCGGCAAGCTGTAGTTCTTAAGAGGGCCGCTTAGATCAGCGAGTCTCAGGCACGACTGAGTATCCAGTGGACGCTCGTTCCCAGCCATCTCCGCGCTTTTCTGTCCACCCTCCCCTCTTAAGGGATACGGAACTTGGGGGAACTCTCTCGTGTGTGGAAAGAAGGCTTCCCGTGGCTGGTCCCTCGTGTGTCCTGATGGTTCCACGGCTCGACCGCTGGAGCGCGCCGCTGCGCAGGGCCTTCCACGACTCGCTGGTGGCGCTGGACCCGGCCTTCACCAGCGGCCGCCAGCTGGACGCCGCAGAGTTCCTCACCAGGCTGCTGGAGTACCTCGGCGCGGGCCCAGTCTCCAGCAACCTGGAGTTCGTGCTGGAGACCCGCGCGTCGTGTCCGAGGTGCGGCGAAACCACGTTGATCACATTTCAAAACAGCTCATATAATTACTGTCATCCATATCAAATGTACAAATTTATCTATTTACAATTTAAGTGCTTTTCAACAGTCAAAGCCTTTTAAAGAAGCAGGTTCGTGTCAGTGAGGCGGGATGCGATGATAAGCGCGACGCTCGCTGGTGCATCTAGCGCGGTGTCTCCTCTGGACTGGCGCGCAGTCTTCTCGTCGTCACAGGATAACTGTGAAGTTTGAGCGGTGACCGTAACAGTCTGTTGCTGAGAAATGAAGATGAAGGTGTAATGCAAGTCCCTTCAGTGCTTTCAACAATCTGTACCGGTTGTTTTACGCCTGAAAATTACTCTGAACACATGCGTTTTAGCCATTTTAATTCTTCTGAAAATACAGTTTAAATACTTAATCCAAAATATAAAGTACTTTTCGGGCCTCGGCGAACTCTTAAATGCTTTTCGTAAGCAGACCCCACTCGTATATCTTGAGTAGTTATCAAATCACGTTGTTTTTCCTGAAGATCTGCGCACCGTGTTTGTGCCCGGGTAGGAGGAACGCTTGCACATTTGTGTATTTGCGCACTTGCACACTTGTTTACTTGCCCACTAGCGCACTTGCGCACTTTCAAATGCGCGGTTGTTTCTTGGGGGTGACGCGTCGATCCATCCCCACTCCGGGGCCGTTGACGCGGTAGATGATCGCTGGAGCAGCCTTGCGCGGGCTCCACGTGGTGGCGTGCGGCTCAGGTTTAATCATGCACTACTGTAAGAATAGGCTGGTCACGGCGGTAGGGACCCGCCTGCGCCTGACACCACCCTGACTTAAAGGAATATTAGGCAGAGGGCTATATTTGCAAGAAAATTATTTTCTTTCAAGTATGTATTATTCTAATAACTTGTGTATTGTTAAACAGTGTACATCACAAATGAAATAACTTTTACACGAATAAATAATTTGTAGATTCTTTAAATAAAAATAGCGTAATATTTTTTTCTTGTACATTTAAAAAATCTTGCACAAATTACAATTAAATATTATTTTAAATAATTTCTAAACTTGAAGCTTGCACGTAATTAGGTAGCTTATTCAGCTTAACTAAATGTCCACATGGATGTGTGGAGTCCGCAGTAGGTATCTAGCATGTGAAACTGACAATATGGAATACGAATAGGACCTAGCTCAGTGCTACTTTGTTGAGCCACAGTCGATCACACCTACTCTTCGATAAAGAAATATTCACGCTTCTTAGTTGGACCCAACATATTTACACGTTCGTGGGCTTGTAACTATAATATGGTGTATGATTTAGTTTATCAAATAGTAATTCGTTACAAATAATTACCCATGTCAAATGAAGCGTGAAAAGCATTATACCAGCAAAAATATTTCGTTACACAGCTAAAACAACACTCACATAACACTGCGTTGTTTAACAATACTGACTTTTGACTAGATGCATTCACACACCAGCTTTCTGTTTAATCTAGTGAATTGTAACCAATGTGTAAAAAAAGAGAAATATGAATTAATAAAACATGACATTAAATGAGTTAGCGATTGTCCTTGGAATATTTACAAATTAATGGTCTCAAATTCTGAACCTCAAGATTCATACAATTTCATACAACTTTAAATGAAATAAAAATTTAACCCCTGAACTTAATAACTTAAATAATTATACATATATATATACATATATATAGAAGCATAGGTCCAGTGGCAGAAGTAGGAGAGTGTAATCGGAGCCGGATGTCTGCCATTTTTGATTGCGAAGTCCCGGCCACCATTGAGGGTTGTCGTAGAACAAACTTCGTTAAAATTTACACAAAATTGGCCAAAATGACTAAAAATTTCCTATTTTAAGGAATAACTTTCCATTGGAACAAAAAAATAACTCAAAATTAAATTTTTTTCCATTTCCAAGGAAACATTCTCAACAAAGATTTTAAATTCTGATACCTCAAAGTGATTTTTGCCTTTAAATGGACTAGACGTCCCGAGAGAGTCCTAGGAAACCCCCTGAGGTGCAGGTGTTGCCGGTGTGTATGCTTCAGGTGCTCCAGGAGCTGCCTCAGCGAGGAGGTGCACAGGATGCTACTCCTCGGAGTCGCCGACGCCAGCCAGGAAGTCCACCTGCAGGCTCTGGTGGAGTCGTACTTCACCGCAGAGGCCCGGCGGTGCGAGGACTGCAGTGCCGAGTGCAGGGGCCGCACTGCCTTCAGAGCGCTGCCCAGGTAGGCCGCACTGCCTCCACACAGCTGCCCAGGTAGGCCTGACTGCCTTCATAGAGCTGCCCATGTAGGCTGTACTGCCTTCATAGAGCTGCCCTTGAACTTCTCAAATACCACTACTACGTTCACAGTTTACCTCTTTAGTCTTCAATTATATAATATTTCATGTTTTCGTGCGCAATTTGTAGCTGTGAAACATCTTTAGGCCTATGTTCAACCGTCATAACTTAGGTGCGGCATTCTGCTGCTGCAATTCGCCTTTCGCCTACATTATGCAATCACTAAACGGCCCTTCAGGTTCAAAGCAATCTACAGGGCTGGTGAGAAAAGAAGACACTAATATAAAATAATTATTGTGGGCCTTTTTACCCAACTAAATCGTTATACATTTTACATTACATGAATATAATCCCTTTCATCTTAAAGGTCTGCCTCTGGTTTATGTAAGTTTGTGGACGGATCCCACCTTATTATCGTCTTGTTACGGGCGCCCGTTGCGTAGGTTATGTTACGACCCATACTGCTGTCGGTGATGTCACCCACCTTCGGTCCCCCAATCGGACTGTTCCTTGTCGTGACATTGTCTTGGCGTGACCGTAAACTCCTTCACAGCAGCCCTTGGCGTCACCCTCTCGATTATATGAAACAATAACACGTTTATTGTGGTCACGCAGTCCACTCTTAAGGTAGTGGACCTGACGAATTGACCGCCGTCCCGGGATCGTTGGATGTGGATAGTTTTGTAACTATGTTGGCACGAGCCTGATCTCGGCATGAATCTTCCTTGCACACCAGCCCGCCTCGGCCACCATGTTCTCAGTGACTATCCAAGACATCCCGAAGGCTTCCTCAGCATGTTAGGTATACTGTGTCCGTCAGCACCACACAGCACCACAGCACCCGAGCGCTCATACACCTTGGTCACCAGCTGCTACTGCCGCGCGCAATGCCTGACGTCACTAGGCTGGCGTAACTTTCAAACAGGAGTCAATTTCATCATGTCAAATGTAGTTATAAGACAAGAGGAAAGCCACTCTTCAAAATAACGGAAGGAATTTTTATCACTGCACGTACCTAACCCGAACATGACAATGCACAGTTACGCACAGCCATCCAATGAAGAGTCCAACTGGCAAGATGTTTATTTTTGCAGGTTCCTCATCATACAGCTGAAGCGGTACGTTATGCAAGATGGCGTTGCACAGAAGATTTGCCAAGCTGTTAGAATCCCTTCAAATCTCTTCATGCAGAAATCGTATAGTAATGCGTCATATCAAAGTGCACATCAGCAAAGCTCGCCGAAAACAAGGCAAGTGACACTGCAAATAAAATTGAAAACATTTATGTACATTCTAGTTTAAGGTTCTTGGTGACTGCGATTACTAAGGCATCACACTCATGCAGTGAGCATCCTTTGTTAAACTCAGACTCCTGCACATTTGATGAAGCATGCTGTAGTAGTGGATGTTTTGTCGTCTTTAAGTTGTAATGTAAGCTAGCTTGCACACTAAAGGCCCCGACACACAATTAGTTCTGTCAGTTCGTACTAAGTTTTCTCGGGGTATCTCCTATTTGCCCTTGCTCTGTTGTTGATACACTGGGAAAGCCCGACTGCTCTTCCTGTTGTTACCTTCAGAAGAGAAAACCATTACATAATCTATTTCACATAACAGTCGTGAAAAATATAATTTTTAAAAGACTCAATTTCAGAACGAAATGATAACGCTATCTAAAAAAAAAAAACAATAATACAAGATACGTATTATGAAATGTGTATTAGTTAAGTTTCATTAATATGTTTCAGTTGAAACTGATAGTGATGACTGTGATGAATTAATATCTGCATTTTACTGGTAATAAAAATAGTGACTAAAAATGTTTCATAACTTAAAACCAATAAATACACAACATTTTGTTGTTTATTTTTATGTCAAAATCAGTTTTAAAAGAAGAGAGATTAGTCTTGTTGTTTTTAATTAACTACAATAGTACAATTTTGATTTTGGTAGATGATTAGTTTTTACAATTAAATATTTTTTAAGAAGCATGTCTAGGAGCATTACTCAGATAAACACAAATAAATTGGCAAGAATTTGTATTTTTAACATGTACCAATGTCAGTAGCCTAAATTAAAGGAAAGTCGAGAGATGCAAGATCAAGTAAAGTGAAATCAATGTCTTCCTATCTAGTATATATTAGTGCAAATTTTGTGGTCAATAAATAACAATATTTAATCTTCATTTAACAAAAGATAAAATTCTGGTGATATGTTATGTTTAAATGCTAAAAGGTTTTATATTTTTATTGGCATATTGGTGTTATTTTGGTTTTATTGCAATTCCCTATAAAATCTGGTGACTATATATTAATTTACTAATGCGTACTTCACCATTTCATGGTTATGATAACCATGAGATAGAGAGGTGGTTCCTATATATGATATCCTCGTCTATAATTCTCAAATATATCAGAAGGTTTCAGCACATCACTCATCTCTACACTTAAAAAAGTTATGATGAAATAATATTTTGTAGGGGTTATTATTGCAGCTCAAAGCAACAAAAAATGTATCATTTACTCATCCAAACCAACACGCATATCAACTGAGTATGCAGAAATAAAAAGCCACCACCTTCTGGGAATGCAAATGTAGATTTTTAATACAAATAAAAATTGTAATACTATATGTTTTAACTTCTATCATAAAGAATAAAAATTATTTTCGTTCCATCTATTATTGTGTTGTTGTTAATCTGTAATTAGTAAAGTTAATAGTGCAAGCCCTAATAATTTGTTAAGTAGCTCGTAAAATATTCCCATGTACATTTTGTAAACATTTTCACAGGAATATTAATACAAATTTGTTTTGTTTTTACTTAGTTCATCAGAAGCATTCCCAGACACTGCTGCCCAATCAAACATGGTAAGTAAGTTACATATTTTCCAGTAATGTACATCAGTGACCTCTTAATTTAGCAAACTTAACAGCTAAACAATGTATTAAGCCTCTAAATAATTAATCTTTTAATTGAATGTTTAATAGGCGACTTTATATTTTGTTTGACCTATGGCTGCCCAGTCACTAAAATCAGGTATTGATGATTTCGAAGGAAAAAAATATTTTCTCATTATTTTGCATGTTCTCAAATATTGTGATGCACAGTGTTTTTATCGAATATAAGTAATAGCAATACATTATACATGAGCATTGGTACAGTTAGGTTGATGTCCTGCCATTATTAAATTTGTAGAGAATGGGGGGAAAAAAAAGTGAGGAAAAGAATTTGTGTTTCAAAAATCCTTGCATTAACTAAATTTAAATACCACAGAATATTTTAATTTAATAATCGCTTTAACATTACAAAGATGATAATAGTATTTTATCTTCAATAGCTATAATGAATGGATGAAATATACAGGATATGATAATAAATCAAATTGTTGTCTTTAAAAATGTATTCAAGAAATAGTCGCAAATGTTTAGAAATCTTCGGAGCAATCCACTCGTGCATCTACACATCTCCCCAGGCACGGTGCGCGCCCTGCAAGGCTCGAAAGGATCTTCGGTCTGAGGGCGTCATTACGTCTTGGAGCGCCTCGTTGCTGTAAACACTGTGTCCTCTGAGGGCGGGCTTCATCATCGGCTGTATGGGGACTGGGGCAACGTTGCCAAGTCGTGACTCGCCAGGAACTCTCGTACGGATAGAGTGGTGTGGCTGTGAGCTTTTTTGTGAGTGTCTACTTAGCGGCGATTTCCTGTCGCATGCGAAGGATTTTTTTTCTCAGTCTTTCTAGAACATGTAGTAAGCAGCGTTGATGGGCCGTGCTGGAGATACAAACGCATGTTGGACCACGCCCTTAGCATCGAAAAAGACAACCACAACTTTTGACTGGCTTATTCTTGCCCTTTTTGTTTGGGGACGGCGGGGTGTGCCTTGAGGACTCTGCGCTTTGTCTCCAGGACGAACTCAAATGCCCATTTTTTTTTCCACATGCGTGTTTATGTGCATTATACACGTAGCTATTCCTCCTCATGCGATCGGAATTATCGTAATGCTCGAAAGTGTTTACCCTCTCAGTAAAGAAGTTTCACTTCAAAAATAAAGCCCAATTTTGACACGTTCCGAAAGTTCATTCACGATCATCACTCGACTGGTCTTTAGCTCGTCTGTAAACCTTTGGGGACCAGATTGGCGTACACCTTTCGCATGTTGAGATCGTTTATCATGATGGCGTGCATAGTGGCTGTTTGCTATGATGGCATGCATAGTGGCTGTCATGATGGTGTGCATAGTGGCTATTTTAAGGTTCAATGTCTGTGGATCATTCAAACGTTCGGGGGTCAGAGTTCAACAAATCAGCACATGAGTCACATTGTCGTTGGTGTAGCTGGTTGATGGTCGTCTATAGCGGGGGGTTTCACTCACCTCTTCCCGACTCCCTTAGACATTTTCAACCACCATGAAACCTGTGAAGGCAATAGAGCAGAGTCCCCTGCGGACTTGCTGGATCAGTTGTTTGCTACCGATATAACTTTTGCTGTGTTTGACGCATAACTTCATCGCGTGCCGTTGTTCGATTGTTCAGTCCATCGCGCGTCGTGACAGGGTCTTTGAGACGAGTTTCACAAAATTATACTATACTGACGCAACCACTGTTTGGAGCAGACCTACCTTGGGCGTGTTTTGAAGCCAAGCGTCCGCCGTCTATGCCAAGCGTTTCGAATGCGCTTCGGCTTACAGTCTGTTCACAATAAAATCACTTGCATTACTTTATGAACAGGGCCTGTAAGTTCATTAAAATATATATATATATATTTCCCTTTGCAAAAATTTTTTTCCTACAATTGGCAGATACTTATTTTTTGTCCCTATTTCCAGCCCTTTGAACATTCGTTGTCGAGTAGCTGATACAGGTTGTAACACTGCAGATGTATGTACCTATTGGGTACACTGCACACAACGTGTACTGGTTTTCCTCCAAGAACAGAAAGTACATCATCCAGGGGCATTTCCCTCTAACAATTAATGTTGGCACAGTTATTCCTGCCAGGGATAAACTTTCTACTGTAGCATGTGGTTGAGACGCAACTCTTGACAGTTTTATTTTCTGGGTGGTCATGTTGCTTTGCGTTGTGACATGGAAAAATATTTCAACTGTCGACACATGCTATGTTCAATAAAGGGAGAAATTGGGGTAGGCTGTATCGGGACATTGCCGCTAGTTTTTGACGTGAATACGTCATGTAATTGTGAACTACAAATAAAGACGGTAGTTCCAATCAACTTCTTGTAATTTCAATATAATTGTTATTTTTGTTACAGTCTCAAATTGTACTAAAACGCTGTTGATTGCGATCGGCGAAACCTGCACTCTTACCAGGCCAGACGACGTCCGCCATCTTGGCTTTCTTCCTCTCAGTGCAGTCTGGTCCATTAGGCAGCCAGGTCACGCCTTTTGGGAAACAGCACAAGCTGTTCTTTCTTACAGTCGTCGTTTCTTGTAATTCCGATTGTTAATAATTCGATAAACGCATCAACATTTTAACTTATTCGCAATATTCTTCGTTATTTCGTTTTACAGGTGAAATTTTTTTTTTTTTTTTTTACTTTTCAAACGTGGTTTCAATAGTTAAATATAAGTAGTATGATTTGTGGGCTACATACATGATGTATTTCTTACGGGACAACAGCTTTGCAAGATTTCGTTGGTTTTCTCCGCGTGCTCCTAGTTGTTCCAGGCTATATTTGGCTGGTTTTCTCCGTAAGCTCCTGGTAATTCCTATCGAGAATACCTTTGGTACTCTCTGTGATATCCAAGTTATTGCTGAGAAAACAATCGCTGCAAACATTTTCTTCCTTTTTTGACATGCAGTTGATTTCAGTGTTTCATTTAATCAGTGAATTCCTGTTAATTGAATTAAAACGGACGCAATATATCATATTAAAAGAGTTTTAACGATTTTTTCTTTCTTTTCTAAAAAAAAAAAAAAAACCTTTCTCTTTCTACCACTTTCGTCGGGTTTTACCCATTAGCGAACCTGAACAAGATTTTCCATTAATATATTTTATGTAGCAGTTTGGAAGTTATTTTTACAAAATCACTCTGTTATCATATCTATAAAAATTTTTGAACATATATACACACACTTAATTTAATTGATGGTTTTGGGGTTTATAATAATGAAACAAAAAAAACTATATAAATATTTTCCGGAAGTCGAACCATGGTAATGGCTACAATAAGTAGTTTTATTTTTCTTTCTAAATTTAACTAAAACGCATATGATGCATTTCACAGTTTGAAACACACGGGAGGTCCCTAGATATTGGCCTCATTTCAAGACGTTGTAATGTTTTTTCAGTTGTTTATTCCTAGGATTCCCACTACATTCCACGGACGAGAACTCCTGGTGATGAATACAGCTACAGATTGATGGGGACAGTCATCCACCATGGCTCAAGCCTACACTCAGGTGAGACAACTTAACTAAACTTTCCCAGTGAATTTAAGAACTTGTTGGTAACGGTTTGGTGTATGAAAAAAATGGGGGGAGGGTTAGCTAAAGGAGTGGCTCGATTCAGAAAGTTAATTGTGTTTGATTGAAGAAGCCAATCTACATTGGACTTAATAGAGCATACAAGTTGTTGTTTACACCCTTTAATTTCTTAAGCAAGCCTCCTATTTCAGGTCTTACATGTCGAGTTGGTTATTTCATTATCTTGTCGCTGATGTTAATAAAGAGACTATTCTGTACATTTATCACGATTTTGTGTTTCATCCCAAATTTTGTCACCAGATGTAATATACTTAGTTATTTCTGAAATGTTGAAGGTCACGCAAGTGATCCAAAAGGCCCACACACGCGATCAGTCCGAACTGACGGTTCGGACTTATCAGTCGGAACTGATGGACTGACAAACCGATGGCGCCCCATCAAGTCAGACTGTGGTCCCAAGAGCCCTCAGTCCGAACTGCCTTGTGTGGGAACAGCGTCTTGCCAGTCCAAACTGTCAGTCCAACAGTCCATCAGCAGGGTGTCGTGGCAGAAATCTTGGTTTATACTCTTTGGTTGCTTGGCTTTTTTTTAAACTAAAAGTGCAACTGCGACATCCAAAGTGTCTTCCATATCTTATATGATGAAACGGTACCTCCAACAGCAACCACAAGACTTATCGTGTGTGGGGGAAGGCTTCAGTTCAGTCCAAACTGTGATTTCGGACTGTTCGGTCCGAAGTGAGCAACTGGACTAATCGTGTGTGCAGAGGACCTCAATGCAGTCCAAACTGTCGGTCCGGGCTGAGCATTCCGAACTGGAAACTGGACTGATCATGTTTTTGGGCCTTAATGTCTGTTGATAAAAATTGAGACAAAGCATAAAAAAAAAAACTTCAATCGACATCTAAATAACAGTAGCGATAAAATTAAATAATCCACATGACGTGTGAGAGCGATCCCCTAAGAATTTAAAAGCGACTGGACTCGGAGAGAGTTACATTGTATTTCAAGTAAAACATCATAACTATAAAGTGCAAGTAGTCTTGCTATTAGTTGACGTCAGCCGGGGCTTCGCCCCACGAGCCTGATCATCCTCCGTTCCCTTTCCCACCCCCTTTCCTACCCGGCATTTGTGTCGTAACGTACGTAGCCGTGTGCGATTCAAACTGCGCGCCACGAACTACAGCAAGAGGGCGCTTAGACGCAGTGCGCCGCACCCCTAAGTATGCTAATTATTATTGTAACCCTTTTTCTTTTATTCTTTTGCCCCAGTGTCTTGTTGCAGTTGAATCATGTGTTTCTCCAATTTAAATATTACAATTAAATATAAAACTATAGACGTTGCCCGGGCGGACCCGAATAGGCACGGACTTGGACGAGGGTAGAAATGTTTTAGAATAATTCTTAATAACTACGTAAACATTAATGTATTTTAAATTGCCAGTAATTTCTATATAATTATTAATGTAATATACTATTTACTTAACTTTCGCCGGGGCACGGAATCGCAGAGTGTGTAACGGTCATTGTGTTCGGCGCGAAGGGCGCCATGTTGCCACCTGCAAACCATGATCTAGAGGTGGGTTGTTACAGCAATTTTCGGTATCTGATCCAACCTGATACTGATACAGCATTGTACCATGTTACAAGTCTCTGATACTTCTGTATCAGACGGTCCCAGGAGGAAATAAAGCTCCGCGTACGCAGACCGTGCGACCGGAAGGAGAATCTGATACATTATTTATCACGCCTGGTAATTCTCTACCTCTGATACTCTCATGCCCGCCTGATACAACCAGTATCAATCAGTTCAACATTCACTGCAGTTCGTCCTGGCCGTGTATCACCATGTTGCGGGCTGTCATGCTTTGTAGTTAGTATCTTTATAGTGAAATAAGGAATGGATAAGTGCACGAAAAAGACTTCATTTGTGTGGAATTTTTTCACGGAAAATAATGAGTTTGCTAATTGTAATTTGTGTAAACAAAAACTGAGTTATAAATCATCGACTAATCTGAAGAAACATTGATATAGTATGCTCACTAATGTACCTATCTGTTTTTTTTTTATTTTTGATAAATTCGTGAATTTTTAATGTATAAAAACACTAGTTACTAATTGTTTTCGAAAAAAGAAAGTCCATATGTTGATTACATCTGTTATTAGTGTCAACTGAGAATTTATTTGCATTTTCATAGCTGTTAGGTGCACAAATATAAATATTATATCTTGTATTAATGTACTTTTTAATATTAAAATTTCATTAGTTTTATTATTGAACGAGACGGTGCACGCACTGCGCACTGAGCGTACTTTGAAATACAACCAATACAAGAAAATTACACTGCAGCAAAATGGCTGTATAAGTAATTCTTGGACCAGCACATATCATAAAAAAACCTACAAATATATACATGACAAAACAAACACCATCACTGCATTCTTTAAACCGGTAATTGTTTTTATAAAACTGCATCATGTACGTTAGTCTTTATTCAGAGTCTGATTCTACAAGATTGGTTTGAAGGTTAATTGTTGCATTGGTTTTGTGTTCTGCAAGCCTCTTTGAAGAATGTGTCTAATTTAATATTCGACTTAGCTTCTTGAAAACTAGTTTTGTGTTTATATGTATTTTTGTGTGTGAAACACACAGACTTGTTTGCATTTATCAAACAGATATTGCAACAGATACAGTAGCTAATACCTTTATTATTGTTTTAGGTATAAAAATAATGAAAATTATAAAAAAACTAGAATTGTTGGAATTCATTATTTAAAAACCCAGAAACCCAAACACCATTGGAAAAACCCAGATCTGGGTGGAAAAACCCATGAGTGGCAGCCCTGCTTGTAACAATATCGCTTTGCGCCTCTCCTTCAAGGCTTCAACGCCTTCCCCTGCGCTTCCTCCCCTACATTCTTTCCCTTCTTTATCCCTTATTCGTCGTTCCTGCTCCCTCCCCTTTCACAAGCTCCGCCCAAGTGACCGTCATCTGCGATCGGGTACTGCGCTCATTGGCCGTGGTGTTGTTCCAGGTGAATTCTGAACTGATACTAAAGTCTCTGATACTTTTCAAGTGTACTCGTTTGCCGTTCCTGATACAGGCGCGTATCAGTGACAAAGTATCAGGTTGATACTTTTCGACCCACCTCTACCATGATCTCATCCCAGTCTCCTTCTACAGCCGGCCGAGAGCGGACGTCTCTATCGACACCCCGAGGACATCACCGTTGAGTCACTGAGTAATAATTCCATAGTTTAATTTATTCGAATCCCTTTCTTTCATCCTCGGGGCCTCTCTCGGTCGGAGGGACTGTTTAAATAATTAATATTAACTCCTCGGAGTTTTTAATATCACCATCGTAATACGTAACGACTTGGGGCGGCCACGTGCGTGGTCCGCCTCTTCACCTAAGCCGATTCGTGCCCCGGGCATTTTTATCAGTTGTACCAGTGAAGGAACGTGTACGGAAATAAATCGTGAGTACAATAAACTAATTAACTGTGTTACGTGTCTTTGTGTTCGGGGGACCACGTGGGACCCCAACCTGGTCGGCGGCGTGTGGGACGCCCTGAGAGCCCACTGCGTGGTAGAAGCGTGCCCGACGCTGAGAGCGGGCTTAGGTAGGGTCGAGAGCGGCGCGTTCAATATCCAGAGGGCCAAGTATCTCGCCGCACACGGGCCACGTAACGCCCTGGGTTAGAGTCTCTCGCCGGGTCCACGTGCCCACTCACGTGGTGGCGCCCACTCATTTGCTCCGATAATTTCTCCATAACACCGTACGCCCTCATAGTGTACAGTTTTGAATTATTTTTGTCTTTTACATTTCTATAGTTGTAAAACTTTCGTTCAGCCAGTGTAAGGCCTGTTCCACAATGGCACGGAAACGGAACAGACGGAAACGGAGACGAAAACGGAGTATTGTTCCGTTCCGTCCGTATTTTTCTCGTTCTACAATACACGGATCCGTAAGAAATCTTGGCCAATAAGAAAGAGCGAGCGTGACGTAACTGAAAACTACGAGTATCAAGTGAACTACCTGTTAAATCGAAATGCATGGTTGTTAACTTGGTAATATAGTAAGTCGATTTTTTTTTTTTTGCGTTGTGGCGGTGGTAAAGTAGTCCTTCTCCGTCTTCTCATATAAAGCAGGTATATCTTTAACCATGAAAATTAAATGTTCATCAAAATTCGTCATGATGAAACCCACGTGCACAATTAAAATTTCATAACAAATCTTGTTTTGTTGTTCACGCATAAAAAAGTAGTCGAAAATACGGAAACCAACATTAGTCAAAACTAATATCTTAATTAACATGAACGCGCAACTGTAGCTTGACAACTGCAGTGAATAAATAACGTGCTCCTATTGGTCTAACGGAGTAACGTAAACGGAAGACTTCAGCACTGCTGAGCAGGTCCGTGCGGGTCCGTCTCCGTTTGCGTGCTATTGTAGAGGCTCTGTTCCCTGAAATCCGTCTTCGTTTCAGTGTTCCGTCTCCGTTTCCGTGTCATTGTGGAACGGGCCTAAGAGGTGTTCTTGTTTTCTTCTATAATTTTCTTAATATTATTTGACAAATGTACTACGATCAAACAAAGAATGCACATCTTGAAAGACACTGTACAAAGGATGAAGGTTTATTTATAAAAGATATTAAACATACAATATTGATTAGCAGAGCACAGTATCATGTCATAATGTCTAAAAACAATTATCCTTAAAATGATTCAAAATATTGATGTAATATAACAAATCTCTTACCGTGTTGGTTTCAGGGTATTATCTCCATACAAAAAACCCTACCTTAGGTTAATAAAATTGAGGAGGTTGCTAATTGACCACACATGGTTCAGTAAAAGTAGTATTTGGGGTGAAAATTGCCACACAAGAATAACCATAACCAGAGAGCTGTAGCCTTTGAATTTTTTAGGAAGCTTTTAACCATGATCCATACATAAAATTTGTGCTGAATACATTAAAAAAGTATCTCAACCTATTTCTTCATCCTTGTGTATCCATCATAAAAATAATGTAGGATTTAAATTTATAAGCATAAACTGCTTGTCTTATTTCTTTCTTCTACATGAATTTATAGGTTAAGTCATAACACCGTTTACAGATTATATTTATTTTTATGAATTTGCAGCAAACAAATAGCACATTACAAAAAAAAATCTTATTTCAGAATCGTCAGTAAAATTGCTTGCTGATCATAGATAAGTCTTGTGCCAAAATGCTACGCATTGCTTACGGCTTCGCAAGAGACTACCGGCCTCGCTGAGAACTGTCGTATCTCCGTAACCAAACAATAACAGACTGTTCCAAAAAAAATTATTCTATTTTTTTCTCTTTACGTATTACCAATTGAATTTAGTTTTATATTGAACTGCTCCTTAAATAACATAGCATTTACTAAATGAATTTATTTTTGGTAGCAAATAAGCATTAATACGTAAATAACTACAATGTGTCTTTTTAAGATAGGTGATGTTTTTGTAGACTTGTAAGTAGTTGTTATGTAGCGCAAAGCTCAGTCAAAACCACCTCTGAAATTTAAAGTGTATTTGTTATTAAGTGTTAGATATGTGTTCAAAATTAAACATCATTTTCTTTAGTTTTACAATTAATATTGTTTGAATGCGTAACTGCCTTGGACCCGCGCTGTTCCAAGGCCACTACGTAGCAGACGTGTACAGTTGGCAGCAGGGAGCGTGGTACCACTACAACGACAGTTCCGTCTCGCCGATTACGGAACAGGAGGTCCTGGGCTGGGACAGACAGCGGAACAGTTACATCCTGGTCTACCTGTCCAGGTGAGACTCGGCAACAGTTCTACCACCACACTGCCACTAGTTGCACTTGCTTTCACTACACAACTCCGCTCAGCTCTTACATGCTCGTCGAATAAGAACATTTCTGCAAAACCTACTAAATTACACAGATTAAAAAAAATGTAAATACGTTTTTGATGTGGAATTAAATTAACAGTGCAGTGTGTTGGATACAGTTTTTATAAGGAGTTTTTTTTTCTTTGGTTATATAAAGAGGTTCACTATAGTTTTTATAGTTTTATAGTAGTATACAGTAAATTAATAATGTGTGTAAATACAGCACTAACTCATTTCAATGTTATCATCAGTCTCATGGCCAGGGGACAGGTACGTACGTGGGTAAGGACCCATCCCTTCCAGGATTAAAAAAAAATAACAAGCGAAGACATCAAAAAAATCATAGCAAATAAGCTACACACTTATAGATTATTTTATAAGGATTATTGTAATACTTAGTGGGCCACAATAATCTATTACCTCCTCAATACAGCCCAACATGCCTTGTACACAAAAACCACAGGAATTGTGTTCCCAAATTGTCCATACTTAATGCCAGTTTGCAAGTCTTCATACATTGACATGAGTGTTCCATGTATTTAATAAGTTAATAACATTAGTATGAATGTATTTATGACTTGTTTTAAAGAAATCATCAAATAACTGACTTAGTTACTAAGTATTAAAAAAAAAACAACAATTAAAAAACAACCAAAATATGAAATGTTCGGTTTCTCCCAGCAAAATCGTTACTTACCTAAATTTCTACTTGTACAGGTTGGAGTACTAAAAGTTTGCTACTCCCTAAGAATTTATTTAAGTGAAACGCTAAGTTTTGTTTTAAAATTCAGTTAATAAGGGGAAAAAAAATTGATATAATGGACCTCCTTCAAATCCTAGCTATGGCCTTGTTTACATTTTACATGGAGTTTGAAATATTCTATTTACTATTTTTAATGGTTTTATTCCTCCTTGACAATCAAAAGTACAGAGAAATCATGGAACTGACTTCACTTTTCTTATTTAAAACTTATAAAATGTAAATATTGATCATTTTGTTTGAAGTGATGAGACTCTCTGTCAATATTTTTTTTTTCAGCCTAGATGCCCGGAACTGTGCGAGGGAGTAAGGAATAACCTGAATAATTGAAGAAATGGCACATTCTCTGATAAAGTTGTTAAATATGCTACAGAGGTTTATGTTTAAATATATTTTTTTTATATTTATTAAATTTACTGTCAAAGTATTGTTCTTGGAGCCTGCTCCACTTCATATCCATGTCCTCTTGGCACTATTAGTTTATGGATTAGCAGCAGTCAAAAACCACACAATTACATAAATGTGGATAAAACACACGATAGAATATAATCATGTTCAAATACATTTTCTTGCACATTCATATGAATTTTATGGTGCTGAAATCAATAGCAGTAAAGTGCAAGGTTTTAACAAGCTATCTTAAAACTTCTATTTCGACCACACCGAATCAAAGTGCATGCTTGGAAAACTCCGGTTGGAACCACAAGTCAAAGGAAGCTGTCTCTTTGAACGTGTAACTAACTACTGTATCTTACTCGCTGTCAGTTAGCTATTTTTCAAAATGGCAAAAATAAAACTGCTTCTGAACATGAATAATGGGTACTTCAAACTACAATGAGTGCCATTTGGTACATGCAATATCATTTATTTAGAGCATATAAAAATAATAAAACTGATAAACTCATTAAATACCTGTAAGAAAAAAAAGGAAATATAATGTGGCTACCAAGTTCATGTGTACACCCATTCTTCACATTTTTAATCACAACCAAACGAATTCTACCATTTCTCGTAATAGGCGTGCTTCAGTTTTGCATGTAAAAACCATGGAGGTATTAGTCCTAACTCCATGGTCAGAAGCTACTACATGGATTCATACCTCCATGCATTACAAACACAGCTGGCTTTGTCGAGGCATGTCGTAAAGGCTGGGTCACACCGTGCAGTGTGTCAATGTGACCAGTCGCAGAGTGACACCATCCATGGTTTGTGGGGTGGTGCCTTGTACAAGACATTGTTCTACAACTGGAAACATCACATTGTAAATTTCTTCAAAAGACAGTGCTAAGAGGTAATGGATTGATTGCAAAGTGACGTACATTGAGGTCAAAAGAGACGATTGTATGAATAGGAGGGTGAAACGGGAGTACCCAGAGAAAACCCACCTCTGCAGCATCCATTTGCCAAAAGAGTTGGGAAACAATTTTATTGGATTTGAGACCAGGTTTTGAGTGAGTGGTGAGGATGATGATATAATCTGTAATTCAGAATTGAGGATAGTCCGAACATCCTTGAACGAAATGTTATTCACGTGAGATAGTCTAAACGGATGGGATTAGAGAAAGCAGGCTTTTATTCAGGGAGACTGGCTGCCCCACCTAAACATGTTTATCTGCCGGTAGTAGTGCCAGCGTCTTGAACCCAACTGGCTAAAATACAATATAAAATCATTGATAGCTAATTAGTAAATTCTGTACACAGTTTTGAATGTTAATAATTTTTTGTTTTTAATACAGCCCACGAACAACTTCAACCACATGGCATCACGTATCGTTCACTTTGTAAACGTAGAGCGTGAGCTGGAAGTACTTGAGGACGGCAGTTTGTTTCGAGTGGTTGGTGAGGATGAGCTGCCACATGCCGCGTGGCGCCTCGCCCCAGAAGTGGACGGACGTGAAGTTCCAGGCAGCGAACCCCGACGTCGAGTTGTCGAACTTCCTCTGCGTCAGCAGCTGAGAGACCGTCCCTGGAGGAAGAGAGAAATAACAGTATGGGTGGACAAAAAGCTTATTATATTTAAACCTGCCCCTAATTTTTTTTTTGAAGTTGATACATGAAGAATTATTAGAGATGCACAGAGGCAAGGATGTGGGACTGGCCCTCACCGGCCGGGGAGACGAGGAACAGTTCCAGCTGCCCTCGGTGGCGGTGCTGCAGCGTCACGCAGGCCACGGCATGTTCTGTGCCGAGGCCAGGCGATGCATCCATGAAGACGTCCACGGCTCGGCTGTCCTGGGCCACGACGCTCCTGCACCCAGAACAACCCTCGCAGTGCCTGCTCCATTACCTAGCACCTACAGCTTTGGCTCTCCATTTGTGCTAAATCTTACTTCAGAGTAAAACTTACCTCATATTTTCACCTAATATGCCTATATTACAATATCAATATTTTTAGATTACGACAAGTTTACAAAAAAAATGTAACTAACACAGTTTCTTTGTTGAGAAATTTATAATTTTTATCTAGGTAGTCATCTAAAAGAGTTATTGTCATACATGGTTTCCGTATCTTGTTCAGAAATTTTTCTAGTAATTTTTGTATGCTAATATAAGAAACCACATCAAGTATTTACACACAAATTTTGCATCGCCGATTATATGTGAAAAAAATGTAAAGCAGTAACCTATACAGCATATAGACTCTCATTTTATTTTTGCTGATCACTTAAAATGGCCATCTTCAACTCGCAGCTCGCCAGACACTTGAAGAACATAGGCGGTGTTTCAGACAAGAGTCTATAGAGGCAGGAATGCAACTTGCTAAAACTGGCTAGAAATGCCGTGCAGAACTACGTATTTATAGTAGTACTATAAAAACTACAATACATGTTTTCCTTGTAGGCTTCAAAGTGTAGTGGTTATAGTGTGCAGCTAAAGGAATGTGGTTCGAAACTCAGCTGTGAAATATATATTTTTTAAACTTTTTGTTTAATTACAGGATTATACAAATTGTGATTTAAGCAAATTGATTTGAATACATTTTATTTGTTTATCATTTTGCTATAATATTTAAAATACATAGTTTAACCTATTGCTCTGCAAATCAAAGGATTTGATAGTTGATTTAGCTGCTCCGGTAGTGAATTCTAGCAGTGAATGAAGAACTATGTATGATTCACGTTCAGAAATTTAGTGATTTCATATTCAATACTGGTTCATATAATTAATAACATTTATTTATTGTGAATATTAGTGATATAAATTGTGTTTATAAACTTTTCAAGTGTATTTTTAGGTGTATTTATTTGAGGTTATGTTCCTATACTTATAATTTATTTGCATTCTAAATTATTTAATAAAAAATTTAATAAATTAGAATAAACATTCAGCATAATTATTGTTTTCATTACTAATAAAAATTTATTTCAATAATTTACAAAATTAATATTATACCATGATATATTAATATTGAATACTGAAAATTTATTCAATTTATATTTGTTACGGTAAATTTAAAAATAGTTTAGCGTCTTAAAACCAAAAGAAGTATAACTTCTAAGTGTGTACATAAGCATACACACCTTTTTTTTCTTTCAATTAGTAATGTAAATCACTTTTAAAAACATACCACTCCAAAAATTTCCTACATCATAATTTTAAAAAATTTATCTCAGGACCTTTAAATACATACAAATTTACGACTTTAGTTACAATTTTCCTGTTAATATGTCTAAAATTTCTTAACTTCTTAACAGAGATTTACTGTATACCAACAAAGAAATAAATTTAAAAAGTTTTATTTTACAGTACACTCCCGATTATCCATGAAATTAAGTGGCAGGGCCACCGCGGATAGTGAAAAGCGCTGATAATCCGCAAAAGAGCTGAAAATGGGAATAAAAAAGGAAACATTAATTTCAAATTAAAAATCTCTAAACATTTATGTACAGTAAAAGTTACAATAAAACAGAAAAAAAAATTTCAATGATGCTAAAATTTTAGTACTTTACTGAATAATTAACATAAAAGTGTCAACCACACGACTAGAAACAAAGTGCGACAGAGACAAAAATAGCAACGCTTGCCAGCCTACTGCATGAGTTCCAAGAAGGCCTGTGGCGTTTTACTGTATACTGCACACAATACACTCGTCAGTAGAGTTAAAATTTGCTCACTTGTAATAAAATACAGATTTACATATGTGCTGTATTTTTTCGTAGCATGCACGGTTAATAGGGAGTTTACTGTACATGGTAGAAAATTACAAATGTTTGGCCTTTGAGTTGAAGCTTATTAGCAAAATCATCTCGTTCATACACACTTGTGCATGCTTGTACTGCACAGTAAAAATAATAAATGCTTGTTGAACTGAGGTAATCTATGCATATCAAGAAGTGTGTCTGTGGGTTTGATTTTAATAATAATAGAATTAATTATATTGCTAAACTTAACATTGACAGTCAGAGGAATAATACTATCTGCATTTTATTTTTAAAAATCAACCGCCCAATCAGGACGGAACCAGCATCGAGTCACGGAAGAGGCGAATGACCAGGGTTTGGGGTGTACGGAATATCTCCCAGTTAAATTTAAGTCCCAAATTTTTAAAAAAATTAATGCACCATTATGTAAATGTGTGTTGCAATAAGGTATAGAAGGCCTGGAAGATATTATCTATGCCTTGACATGCCGAAAATTGGGATAAATAGTTGCGGATTACCGCAAAAAAAGATGGAAAAATCGTAGAGGGCAGGGCCTAATACACCTTAAAATACTATTTTAACTTATTTCTCGCATCTGTAAACTTCATTATGGAAGCTATGACGTGCGTAATGTGTTGTCATCGCTACAGTTAAGCCCCGAGCAGGCGAGGGAGCGGGGGGCCTCACAGGGGCAGGGCGGCTGCGACGGTGTCGGCGCGGGGGCCCGGGGTCACGCCGTGCCAGCCGGCGGCCGCCTCCACCAGGCGGAGAGCGTCGAGCGCACCGAAGCCCTGCAGCGGGTGGTAGCGCAGGCCGGCCGCGTTGACGCGCCAGCCCGCCTCGTCGCCCGCGCTCCTGGCCGTGCGCGCCACGATGTGCTGCACGTCCCGCCACGACAGCCGCGGGCTGCGGGCACGCGAGACAACACTAGTGCTGGTACCTATAGCACCAAACCACAAACTAAAGCTTTCTTACTCAATAACGTGCACCACTCCATAAATACTTTTCAAACAATAACAAGTACATAATCACAAAATGTTATTTAGAATCATTCAAATTTAAATAAATGTTTCTACTAGGGTTCACATGAACTAGTACCTATACTCAGGTTAACACTACCACAACTCGTACTCACAAATTTCATACGTATAAATCCAATTACATGCTTACCAATTTATTTACATTACAAATAAATGCATCTTAAGACACAGGGGCAAAGTGTATTATAAAATTTTTGTACTGATAAATGGTCTTCATATTTAAGATACATAAAATTTAAAGTTATTCAAATCATTATAATTATTAATAGGTAATTTAAAACTATGATAAACACAAATGTGAAAAAATGTAATTTTCATTAACAATCAGGCATAGAACTACTATTTAAATCATTATCTATGAAGGCAGCATAAAACTTCAAGTAGTTTACCAGTATTTCACCATTTTAACAAGAAGTTAGGTATGTAAAAAATGGAGTGAAAAAGAATTAAATGTGATTTAATCATCGTTTAATAAATCTCTGAATACTAAAACAGGGATAAGAAACTGGCACAGACAAACATTTATTAAATAAGCAAATGGCTTGCGGTCAATACTTTTGAATGGAAACTTAAGACCACGGATAGGAAGCCTTCAAAGTCTCTTCTGCATACTGTAAGCCATGTAGACATAAGAAATGTCACTAAGAATCAGCTGTATCGATACCATCTGGTTTTTTGCGTTTAAAAAAAAAGAATTTTTTTTGTGACAAAAAAATCGCACGTTATGGAGGCCTCCCATGATCGCTAATCTGTCACGTGGAGTGACAGTTACACTCAGTGATCTCAGCCCTGCGGTGGCACTCACTTTGCCTGCAGCATGAGGGCTATCATCCCGGCGGCCAGCGGGGCTGCAGCTGATGTCCCCTGGAAGGAGTCACGGCACCGGCCGTCCAGCTCTGGGACCACCTGCCGATAGCAACGCACCTGCGACACCTTGCGCGCGCCTGGCGCCGTGTTCTGCACCTCGACACATCCAGTACAAGTGGATACCTTTTACGACGTTTCCCAAGGGGGGGGCGAGAGGAAACAAAACATCATAACAGGGTTCTACTTAACACTTGAGTGCAGGTATTTATGAAGAAATATTTTGAAAATAAGATCATAGATGCAATTTTGCACATATTAAGCAGCTCTGCTAAATAAGGAAAGGGACTTCTGAGAGACCAAGAAATCAGAATAAAAATTCTATCAAAATTTGCCTAACTATTTACAGATAACCAAAAACAAGTAATTCTTATGTGGTAACAAATGATTTTTTAGAAAAACGAAATGCAATCCTTTTATAGCTGAACGTTTAGTGAAATTCTCAAAGATAAGGAGTATTAGCATGGTGGGTAAAGCAGAGAGTTAAGAATTTGCATTTATTTTCTATCATTAGTAGGGGCAAAATTGTATGGTGAATTCCGATAAAACACAAATAACACAGAAACGCATGTTAATACCCCACGCAACACCCAAATACAAAAGTCATGGTTTTTTTTGGTTTCTTTTTTTAAATTGTATGTTGGTCTAGGAACGTTTTTGAGTTATTCATGTTTTCATTTCAAACCATTTTGCTTGAAATTCAGTTTGAATGGTTGAGTTTGGCCTTGTAGTGACAGAGACAGACCCACACGTCTGTGTGTGGTTGTTGGTGGCCGGCTTGCTCACCACATAAGAGCTTCCCGGTGGCTGCTCTCCGCTGGGCTGGAGGCGATGCCCGCCCACGTAGGTGCTGGCCAGCGTGGAGGAGCAGGGCTCGTCGTAGAAGCAGCCGTGGCCTGACAACACCCGACACCACTGCGCTCTGCCTGCATGCACTTTCCAGAGAAACACCTTCATAACTCATCAGTAAAAAATGATTAAAAACAAATTTAAGAAATCATTACAATTACGTAAGTGATAATTTGTGATTATTGTCACCTCTACGTCCTCCACAATGTGTTTGCTTACACTGTCTTACTTGATACTTTGAAGAACCTCTCATCATAAAACAAAAGTTAGAAAAAAAAATCATATATTTTCTGCTTGGGGAAGTAAAAAGACCAGGGATGAGCCAAATCCAAATTTTCTCGAATCTGAATCTCGAATTCGAATTCCAGAGAGTACCTCAAAGATATCCTCGAATCTGAATTTAGATGCCAAGGGTCGAAAATTAAATAATTTACATTAAAAGAAAATATAGTAACTTTGTTGCTGAAACATTCTAACTTTTAAATGGTTGTTTCACATATTAAGTTTCCAGTATCAATACATATATTAATTTTATTTATATAATTACATAAATAAAAAATACGAAACCATGGAGAATGGAAAAATGGTATATGTACAAGGAAAATATATACCTAATAAACTTAAGCTGTGCTGAATTTAATTAAGTTACTATGGTTTCTCTAGTATTTTTCTTAAATTCTTTTTCCTAGAATATTGAATCCTTTAAATACTATGGATTTGATCACCCCGTCACTAAAAAATACAATAAGAACCAATATAATATTTGCAGCCTAGGCACTGGCACACCAGTGCGAGATTAATTTCCAACGCATCCAACCAACACACCTACTCTGCGGGCAGCATCAACTCTGGTGCTGCCACCAGGGTATCCAACCTAACCACAGTAATCAGAAAGGCTTGAGTGTCTTTAAAGTACAAACCCAGTGTTGCAATGGCATACGCAAGGGCGGAAGGGAACATTGGGGGGGGGGGGGGGGTGGTGGTTATACCCCTCCCCGCAATCCTAAGAAGTCCTAAAAATATCATTTCCACAAACAAAAGAAAAGTATTTGAAAAGGGGGCCAAGATGTTCTATTATCTCCCCCCCCCCCCTCTCTCTTTGGGCACAATTTTCTCTCGAAATGAAATTCTGGATTCTGGTATGCTCCTGCAGTGTTGCCAAGGTTAAGTATAGACATGTGATATGGCTGATCTCACGTGAAGTGCCAAGTGCCCTTCCAGGTACACCAGCTGATCTGCATGGATTCTTTTCCCAACAGAAGAAGGAAATTCCTTTTCCCTGCTTTCTCCCTGGTGCATTAAATAAGTCATTATGCCTTGTGGCATTTCGGGAGACACAAATGATACTGAGCCAATAACGTATATCAACCATGAGGAGTATTTTTTTTAGAAAGAGTTCATTGCACTGTGTTTGTTGAAATGACATCCTGCAAGATTTTGCCAGCGCACCTCCTGATTGCCAGTTCATTCTCGTTCCGTGAGAGTTCCCTAAGTGCAAAACAATAAATGTAAGAATTTAGTAAATGCCGTGTCCCAGACACACCTGCTTCAACTAGGGCTTACTCCTAGAGTTACGTATTTTATGTGTTCTCTGCTGTGTCTGTAACTGCATTATCTTTTAGAAAACCGTGGTAGTTAGGTAGGTATGTAGTTGTATTTCACATGTATCATGCAATCAAGCTAACATTTTTGCATACAAATATTAGCTTGGCTTATTTGTCTAATCAAATGCACTTTTTTTGTTGCTTTAAAACTTTTGGTGTGCAGCTCTGTCTGGCATTAAGCATGCAAATAATTTCCTGTCTATTTAATTTGAAAAAAAAAATATAAGGTGTTTTGCAATACAAATATCTGTAAAATCAAACATAATAACATGTTGTCTTTTTCAGTGTTCACCAGAAAAAAGTATGTGTGTGTATTCACCAGAAAAAAGTATGTGTGTGTATTCATCAGAAGAAAGAATGTGTGTTCATCAGAAGAAAGCATGTTTATTTATTATGTGTTCTCATCAGAAGAAAGCACAAAACTTTTTAGGGTCAGACTTAAATTCGTAAACTGGTAAGAAATTAACTCGTGGAATAAATCACAGAATTACCATTGGCTAGGGACAAGATTATATGGTGGTTTGCGATAAAACCGAAATAATAACGAAAAGCATATTAAAACACTGTGTACCACCCAAATGCAATGTACTACACCATAACACACCAAAATCCAAGTTACACTATGAAATTAAGTAGCACTAGAGCAAAACTTAATTCAGATCATAAAAAATTAATCTGGAGAAATAATTGTAGGTTATTCTGAAGGCAGTGTACGGGGGTCGAGTCACGTCCCCACACGGGCGACATCACACCCAGAGCTAAAAATCTCATCCGGGTCCATGCCCCCTAGACACAGTGGCACCCTTCTTATTTAACGTCTCTCTAACGCCCCGACAACCCCTGGCGACATCAACGTGGATCCCTGCAGAGGAACATCACCAGTGAAGGGCTGCATGCCAGTTCAATGTCTAGAGCTTAAAGGCACAAGGCAGCTGAAAAGTGTGAGAGCACTGCCTTCAACTGCCTCGTACACACCGCACATGCTCAGTTACACACATCTCTGAAGTCGACAGAACGTACCGGTCTGCGTGAGAGCGCTGCCTTCAGCTGCCTCGTACACACTGCACATGCTCAGCTACGCACATCTCCGAAGTCGACAGAACGTACCGGTCTGCGTGAGAGCGCTGCCTTCAGCTGCCTCGTACACACTGCACATGCTCAGCTACGCACATCTCCGAAGTCAACAGAACATACCGGTCTGCGTGAGAGCGCTGCCTTCAGCTGCCTCGTACACACTGCACATGCTCAGCTATGCACATCTCCGAAGTCGACAGAACATACCGGTCTGCGTGAGAGCGCTGCCTTCAGCTGCCTCGTACACACTGCACATGCTCAACTACGCACATCTCCGAAGTCGATAGAACGTACCGGTCTGCGTGAGGGCGCTGCCTTCAGCTGCCTCGTACACACCGCACATGCTCAGCTACGCACATCTCTGAAGTCGACAGAACGTACCGGTCTGTGTGAGGGCGCTGCCTTCAGCTGCCTCGTACACACTGCACATGCTCAGCTACGCACATCTCCGAAGTCGACAGAACGTACCGGTCTGTGTGAGGGCGCTGCCTTCAGCTGCCTCGTACACACTGCACATGCTCAACTACGCACATCTCCGAAGTCGATAGAACGTACCGGTCTGCGTGAGGGCGCTGCCTTCAGCTGCCTCGTACACACCGCACATGCTCAGCTACGCACATCTCTGAAGTCGACAGAACGTACCGGTCTGTGTGAGGGCGCTGCCTTCAGCTGCCTCGTACACACTGCACATGCTCAGCTACGCACATCTCCGAAGTCGACAGAACGTACCGGTCTGTGTGAGGGCGCTGCCTTCAGCTGCCTCGTACACACTGCACATGCTCAGCTACGCACATCTCTGAAGTCGACAGAACGTACCGGTCTGCGTGAGAGCGCTGCCTTCAGCTGCCTCGTACACACTGCACATGCTCAGCTACGCACATCTCTGAAGTAGACAGAACGTACCGGTCGGTGTGAGGGCGCTGCCTTCAGCTGCCTCGTACACACTGCACATGCTCAGCTACGCACATCTCTGAAGTCGACAGAACATACCGGTCGGTGTGAGGGCGCTGCCTTCAGCTGCCTCGTACACACTGCACATGCTCAGCTACGCACATCTCTGAAGTCGACAGAACATACCGGTCTGCCTGAGAGCGCTGCCTTCAGCTGCCTCGTACACACTGCACATGCTCAGCTACGCTCATCTCTGAAGTAGACAGAACGTACCGGTCGGTGTGAGGGCGCTGCCTTCAGCTGCCTCGTACACACTGCACATGCTCAGCTACGCTCATCTCTGAAGTCGACAGAACATACCGGTCTGCCTGAGAGCGCTGCCTTCAGCTGCCTCGTACACACTGCACATGCTCAGCTACGCTCATCTCTGAAGTAGACAGAACGTACCGGTCTGCGTGAGGGCGTTGATGGACACGGTGAAGATGCTCGAGGCGTATCCGTCCAAGTTGCAGTTGTCGTGTCTCAGCCCGCCGTTCCCCACAGCCCACACGTATATCGCGCCTTTCCCGTTCCTTCCCTGCAACGTTTGTCCAGGACACTGGATTTCTGGCGCGAAGGTTAAATTAAGAAAATAATAAATAGTACATATGGCAAAGTAATGGAAATAAAAACTGTAAATTGTAATACAAGGTAAGTAAAATACAATTAAAGCTTAATTCTAACACAATTAATACTCCCCAGGAAACAGTTGTTACTTCCAAGGAAGCAGTTGTTATTGAAAATTGGACCTATTTTGACCTTTCTCTAACCCCTAAATTGAAAAATTATGTTTTTGCACAAAGTCCATATTTAACCTTCTCTATTACAAAATTATTTTTCCATTTAATATTTTTTTATTTCATTAATTCTAATACCCAGATGTCTTCCGAAAATAATTATAAATAATACCCTTACCTTTTTGTGCATGTACGACTTCCCTCAATGCAAAAACAAGCCTCAAAATGGCACAAGGTGTACAATTTAACAAGCCTGCAAAGTCAGACATCATAAAAAAGACGATGCATTATTAAAGATTTAGTAAATATTTCAGGTCCTTTACATAGTCCTTGGGCCTTCCATACCTGCGATATGGGACTGGAGAAGGGTGGGGGCAGAGACATGAGAAGCCAATGCAAGACAGTGATAGGTGAGAAAAGGGTGGCCGGCTAGTCCTGGCTTCAACAGCAAGACTGCTCTGCAACATCTTGTGCAACCTCCTGACAAGGCAAGAATGTATGCCAGAATGTTTCACTGAAGAGTTGAGAACCAAAAAATTTTTTTAATTAGTTGGTGCGTATTTCACGCCACGTCAACCCGCATGTTGTGCGTGTGACAGTCGTTGCTGCTGCCACGAGCCTAGCCTTACTGTGGTGGTCTGCAGAGACGGGCACTTTTCAACCAGCACACTGCAACGCGACAGTTGAAACACCTTCTCTTCTCTGCTTCCATCCATTCTCTTCAGTCAATTTTTTTCTCTCCACAAGTAGATCTTTATAAGGTGTTGAGGTAAGGATCTCTGATTGTTATGTTCGATGAATTCTTTTTTTCGTCTTGACGTCTGAAGGTTTGTTGGGAGGAGATATCTTTTCAATTATGTATGTATTTTGTTGAGATCAACAGTTTCTGAAGAAGACGAAGAACAAGGCAGTAAAACATTGATATGTGAGATTGAATCGGGAGCTGATGATGAAGGTCCTGGTTGGGGTTCAGTGAGATTAGTTGGAGTGAGAACTGTAGAATATTTCGATTGCAGTTCAATCTGAATGGTTGGTGTGAGAGCCGATAAACTCCCCTGTTCTGGCTGATTGTTTGGAGAGAGCGAAGACAGCCCAGTATGTGGTTCAGTGAGCTGAGATGGAGGAAGAGGTGATGCAGGTCCAGATTTGGAAACTATGCAGTTGAAAACATTAAAATTTGAAGAGGGCAACAATGTTGCACACTGGCATTGATCCTCTGAAGTCGCATCATCATCAGTTGTTTTTGTCTCTCGAAAGTGCTCAGAAGGAATTAAATCCAAATCTTAGAACACACCTGGGTTCAAAGGCCAGAGTCCTGTACACGCAATAGCTAACTGAGCCAAAATCATTCTACAGACTGAAGTGAAGGCAGTGTTAACCAGACCAGCAACATCTTTCTGAGCGATTTTTTAATTTCCTCATCCAGACACTGCAAGCTTGATTGAATGCTCCTTTGAAAGGCCGCATAACAGCCCGATCTAATGGCTGCAACTAATGTTTAGTGTGTGGTGGTAGATTATCATGTGAACGTGATTTTTCTTAGCAAACATGAAAAAAAAAAAGCTATAATGTGTTTATTTTGTTGATATATTTCTTGGTCAGTACTGTATGACAGCAACGTGTTAACATTAATGCGATCTGCACATTTATCTCAATATTGTTAATTAAATACCATGTAATTAGACCTTATACTCAAAAGATCAAGTGGATGCTAAAAAAGAAACAACTTACCCCATAAAGGAGATAACAACTTATCATACACAAAATGTAAAAGAACACAGTCACCGGCTCACGGTTCCTACAACTCTGTACAAAGATGGTAGTTGCCAAAGAATACAAACTATGGAGGTAAAATTTATTCATGAACGCCTGCAAAGTGCTGCTACCTAGTGTCAGAAGTGAGAACTAGGACTGGTTGGTACGACGGTCAGTAATGTACGACCTTTCCCTATAGAAGTATCAACTGACTCATTTTGTAAATAAAATTTCTGCTGGTATAAAGTTCAAACAGAGTTGGCTGCACCAGCTAGCTGGTGGAATACAAAAAGATGCTTGCAAAATGTAAACTTGAAAATACGTGTTTTTCTTGCTTGTCAGTTCAAGTTTACAAAATGGCACTGGTTTCTTCTAGGCGTAGTTAAAGTATATACCTATGAGTCGCAAGCTGTAAACCAAAGACTATGCCCCCGCTTTCCTGAGCACATTAACTATCAGCTAGGTCTTGATCTCTGCACTTAGTTATACCATCATGTTGTGTTTAACAAGTTTAATTTTTTTTTTTCTCATATCTTCAAAAGATGTTCCTGGGAAGACATCAACAGAAATTTTATGCTTTGGTAGACGGGTGAGGTGGTAAGTAGCAGCTGCAGAGGCAGGTGTTATGAAAAAGTTATGAAAAAAATTTGCACAATATCAGTGAAGACATTATGTTACTGCATGAGAAACCACGTAGTTTACGGCTACTAATCTAGGCCCAAATGTCAGTGTGTTAGAGTCAATAGTAATGTAAGTTTTCGATGTGTAAACATCTTAGTTCTCTGTATACTGCAATAATTGATAGGAGTAATTTTGTGAAAATGGAACGGAATTCTATGAACGGAAATATGTATATATTTATATTTTTGTTTATTTTATTTTTAATTTTTGTTTATTTGAGATGTTCATTGTTCCAGGGGTCTTGGAATTGAGAGTTGGGCTGTATTACTGCAATAATAGAACCAAAATGCTGAACACATTAATTTACAGACTATACAATTTTGACTGAAGCCAAAAATTAACTACAAAGCCAAGAGCATTGCTGCAGTAGGCTATATATATATTATATATATATAAATAAATATATAATGTTTTAATTTATTTATTGACTTATGCTTTTATATTCAAGCTATACTACTAACACAAATAGCGTTGGTTTCTACCATTTCAAAATAATTCTGTCGTGAATAAAACAATACATGGTCAATTGGTACTACACACTTCATCATCATCATCAATGTGAATTATTCCCTCAATCACGCAAACTATCTGAGACAAACATCATGAGCGAGATACTTGGAGAGATAGATCTGCAGGAAGAAAAAAAACAATCACAGCATCTTCCTTTCGAGAAAAACCACGGAAAAACATGATTTAAAAAAAGGTACCTCACTGTGATTCCGAGCCAGGAGCCTCTCACTCTGTCCATTTGCAATGTACATGTTGACATGTTGATTACGTGCACAAATATTCGAGTATGAGGTATGAGTATACGCAGAGGTGGCCCCAGTACCCGGGAGACTCCGGTGCGCAGGGCGGCGCGCGCCAGCTCGCCCGGGCCGTCCACCTGGCCGCCGTCGTCCCGGGGCCCCCAGGAGGCGCTGTAGACGTCCACCTCTAGCAGTCCGTGCACCAGCGCGGTCGCCTCCTGCAGGTCCGTGACCGGCCGCTCCAGCAGACGCACGCCTGCCGCACACGCACGTCTCTGGCACCCGGGGCATGGATGGATTCATGCGCCCCCCCCCCCCCCCCTCTTTTTATGCAAATACCACACCAATAAAGCGGGGGGTCCGGGTGCTATTTAAGCATTTTCCATACCTGCATGTAACAGTTTCTGTGCTACTGTACCTTCCATGCATGAACCCACTATGTCCATAAAGTAGTCCATATAATCACTAGACTTGTTCATTAAATATGTTGAGACGTTATATTGTAAGCAGATTATAAATTCCTGGCATGCAAGTTAAAAAAACGTTTTACTAGGTACCAGTTGTAGTAGGAATTACAATGCAAGCGATTTCGGCGCCCCCACAGCTTTGCGCCCGGGGCGTATGCCCCGCTTGCCCCCCCCCCCCCCCCCCCCCAGTTGCGGCCCTGCACAAACGCACGTGGGTGCTGAGCGACACATCTCACACTGCACCCAAGTGGCAGTCAAATGAATCCATAAACAGAAACACACAATTTTTTTTTCTCAGTTTGGGCCCTCAGGTCTCTTCAACAACCACCGAATCACACGCGTTGTCCTCTGCAAAGCCTCGTTAGTAAAGAGCTGTTTTCTGGTACCTGAAATTACTGTCAAGATTATGTATTTACCCACACCTGGCAGACACAGATAAGACTTGCCCAGTTACTCGAATGTCCTTCTTTGGTAATGTTGGCAAGAATGTGATGTCAGTGGCAAACAGTAGGTGAAATAAGACTGATGCTATAAAGTGCATACGAGAAACGGTTTCATGTAAATTATGCCAACAGTATCTATAAGCACATGCCGTTGTTACTACATAAAAGTCTTGGTAACGAAAAGTATATTAAAAAGAGGCTTAGATATATGTAAATCTATTCACTACATAAACAAAAAAAATCAGAATCTTCTTGACACTCAATTCATTTCTTGAATTTTACTGATGTTTGTTATATACCAGATATTATGCAGGTAGGGGGTGATAAAGGGAGGAAGGAAGGAATATAGCTCCTCCTAATTCCTAAGCAAAATTTAAAAAATCAATTATTACCACTAATAAGGGAAAGAAATTTGAAATCAAACAGCAGGTAAAGCGGTTCTATCCATCTCCTCCTAAAATTGAAATATTTTGTACGCTCTTGGTAAGAGACTCTATTTTCTTTACCACCATTATTCCTGTTACATTGTGTAATAAGTGAAATCATTATTATGTATGTTTTCAAGATTAATTACACCAAAATTTGTATTATTTGAAAACATTAACTACTACAGTAGACTCTACAAATGCTAATTGTAAAAGCTAAGATTTTAAGTATCAGAATGTTATCCATTTTTATGTTGAAATTATCCTGCCAAAATTGTATCAGTAATCAAGTTTAAGTATGCCTGATTAAAAAAACTGCATTCCACTGATGTAAATGAAAAAAATCACTCCTCACACAACTACAAATTGCTAAAGTAAAATCAATATAGAATTCATGCAGCAAAGTCCATACAGGTTTTATTGCAGTGATAATGTAAAAATTAATTGTCATGCGTGCCAGCGAAGGATAGGGGAGCCAGTGGCTGGTACTGTGTCAAGCTAAGTGTGCATCCTGCCCAGAAGGTACAGCACCATTCCACGCTGCGTGCGCATCCTGCCTCTGTCACTCCCACACCACTCGCTGCAGGCTGGCCTCCATCTTATATACCTGCCAAGTCAACTTCGTAGTTCTCCAAAGTGCTTTGTCTTCAGAACCCCCGACTTAACACTGGAAGCTCCGAGAACAATGGCATCCTAGTTACACCTCTTCACCAGACAGGGCTCTGGGAACGTGCCGAACCCTCCAGAGCTGCAGAGAATTCTCCAGGCTCAAATGGGAAAGCAATAAGAAAGGGAAGGAGGTAGCAAGGAGCCCCTGCTAATCGGATCAGGCGTGTAGCAGCAATGGAGGAATTGGCGGTACCTGCATCACGCCCCAGCCACAGACAGGCACGTGGACAGCTGGCGAGCCTCGTCTCCATTTCCATAATTAAAATTTTACTGGTTTAAGTAAAGGCAGGCCAGGATTATTTTCTCGTAATTTTTTTAACAAATTCTAAAACTCAGTTGAGGGATGTGTTATGTTATATAGTGTTGTTTACAACACATTTCCTTATTTTAGCAATAAACACCATATTACTGTCCTTGTTCATTTTGTAACACCCCATGTGCCTCAAAATAGAATTACTGTATTTGGAATTAATTAAAAAGGCCTTGGAAACCTGCTGGATACAAAAAAAATAAGTTAAATAAATAAATGGATTTACCAGAGGCGGCACGAGTTGGGGAACAAACAAAATTTAGGAACTTCCTGTAACAAGCAAGGAGGAAGTTGGTGTGGATCGATAAAATCAATAAATAAAAAAAAAACTACACGATTAACTTGATCTATAGTTTTCCTGTTTTATTTGCCCTTTATGAATTATCTTGTTTCCATTATTTTACACACAAAAGGTTTTAACAAGTTTCAAAGATTAAAAAAGGAACAACGAAAAGGGGCCGGCCAGCGATTAGTTAACACAATTTACATTCTTAGTTTGAAATATACACATTTGCATTATGAGTTTCACACCCAAAGTTGGATGGATCCCATGATTACATTGATAATTAGTTCTATTCGTTCTACATTTTCTTAAGAAAAACACTGGTCGCTGGTGCGTTGGTCCTCCGCTTAAGATAGTTCGTAGCTATGTAAGGGGGGAATGTTGAATTTACATTACCACCCGAGGTCTTCAAACGATCACGTCGGGTGGTAGAAACGTTTCTTCTAACGTGACCCACGGAACAGGAAGGGGAGGGGCCACGAGATGGGAGCACTCAATCTCTCCCTGTCATCGACCCTGTCTGCAACAGTCCAAATCAAAACTGATTAGAACTTGTATACAGGCAGTCTATGGGGCAGAAAATGCCCAAAAAAAAAATTTAAGGGGAAAAAAGAGGGGGGGTCGCGAACTATCACTCACCAAAACAGGGGAGTTGCCCAGCACGCTGCAGTCGTGGAGTCAGCCAGGGTATGGAGCTCGCGAATTGCGCGGCAGGACGCGGATGATTTCTTCATGATTAAAATTTAAAAGAGAAAAATTTCTAAGGCAAATAACTAAACTATGCAGACAGACTAATCTACTAGAATTGACTTGAGGGATAGCATCCCTTATACGAAGCGACTACATAGTCGTTAGCGGTCGGATGAAGTCTTGCCGATTCGCCGATACTCGATGGAGGTCTGTCTGCAGACGCGACGAGAGTTGATCTGTCTCGCGGGAAGCCGCGTCTCGTAATTAAAAGTAGCCCGCCGGCTCTAACAGGTGGAGGGAGGTCTGGGCCGCCGAACGATTCCGAACTTGCCCGAATGCGGGCGAGAAAAAAACTCTAGCAGGAGTCTTGAAGTTGGCCACACTGGGCGACAGTAGAGACCTCTGTCGGAAGGGGTCTGAGTTGAAAACAATTGACTCGACCACGGCGTCCATATAACTCAAGGGCAAGCAGGTGCTGCTCTCTGGCGCCCTAGAGGGTAGGCAAGCGGAGAGGTTCGCGACTTGGTCGCTAGGTAGTGCTTGCTATCAGTTCTGGCGCCTTCATTTTTTCGGGTAGACCTTGAGAACGGTCACTGGTGTCCAGGGGGTTACGACCGGTCATTTGTCTTACTTGGAACTGAGAAGGGGGGGAGGTGGGGTAAAATGCAACGCTGATGGGAAACTTCGCCCTGTCGTGGCTGCAGAGGGGCGAACACAATACTAATACGTGATGAAAACAGCCAATCTCAGCTCGTCTCTGCGAACTGGTCGCCTGCAAGCTACAGGCTTGTCTATGCAGTTAGGGTCACGAAGAGAAATAATATTACAGGCTTGAGACGTGACTGAAGGCGGGGGAAATGGTAAGCGGTCTGCCAGTCAGGGATTAGGCCAGCAAAATATCCGATACGCCGATGGGAAAGGGGCTTCAGAGCACTGAGACAAAGTTTAACTCAGAGGAGTACACCAGACTAACAAATTAAATTCACACTCTAGTAGAGCAAATAAAATTTCCACACAAAAATTTAAAATCATAATAAAAATTTAAAATATATCGTGTCGAATTTACTAATTAACGGCACAATTTTTTTGTTATTGTAATTGGATTAGTATTCAGATATGTCTTGTGCCCACGCCACTAATCCGAGTCAATGAAACCCTCCAGATCCCACGGGAGGGGTGTGTGTCCGCCCACCTCCGACGCGGGCCTGGTAGGCCACGCCCACGCCACAGTAGTGGTTGTCGGCGGCGGCGGCCATGATGGCCGCGCAGTAGGTGCCGTGGCCGTTGTCCGGGGAGGTGGTGTCGGGGGTGGGGTCGGGGTCAGCCTCATCCAGGTCCGCCAGGCTGCAGCTCACCGCGGCGTCCTGCAAGCACAGGCCGGCACCTGTCAGCCAGGGGCGCAACAACTAAATTTCCAAAGGGGGGGCAATATACCTTTTTATAAAGAATCATCGATCCCCCCTATTGAAGCGGGGGGTCAGGGGGTCCTCCCCCGGGAAAATTTGTATTTCAAGGTGGAAAACGGTGCTATTTAAGCAGTTTTATAATCTAAACTTTGATTACACAGCACTTTCTTTGCCCCCGTTTGCCCCCACTTCAAGGTTTCAGAGGGGGGGAGCAAAATACCCTTGCCCCCCCCCCCCCCCCTGTTGTTGCGCCCCTGCTGTCAGGCCTCAAGGGTGGCGGGCGCAAGGCCAGTTCACTGAAATGTGAACATCTGCGACACAATTCAAAATGGACAGAGGTTCGCTAATCTTGGGAATTTCGAGGATTGTGCATCAAGATATGTGGAAAAAAAATTGTTTGTGTACTTATGTACATGCATTAGAAGTTATAATTTTTTTAAATTTTAATGCATGTATATAACTACAACTTTTACATTCAAGAATACACAAAATATAGTGCCACATTCGTAATGCTGTAGAGAACCAACAAAAATGTTGAATATCTTTGATTCCACATTTTTTTCCAACACAATTTTCTCTGCTAATAAATTATAGGTATTTTTGAGGTTGCAGTTGTGTTTCCCTATGACTATTCAAGTTCACAAAGTGTATTCCAGGATAGTTTCACTATCGTAAAGTTTTATTTTGGCAAACTAATTTGCTTGTTGCATTACCCAATATTCACAAAAGTGAATATATACGGGTGCATGTTGCCACAAACGGATCCTTCATATTGATGACGCTCGAGTCTGTACATGTTAAATTTACAATTTGTTTCATTACACTTTCGATGCACACCAAAATTTCTCCCTCAACACACCTAAAGTAGTATAATTCAAAAATGATATAAAACTGCATTATCTACTAATCGAATATTTCCCATAAAGATTATTTTTCATTTATAATGTCTATTACTTTGAAACATCCATGGGCTCTGGAAGCAGTTATTGTTTGAGGTGATGTCCTTTAAATATTCATTTTCAATCTTTAAAGAACATAATAATTACTATAAAATTTGTTAAAGTCTATGGGTTCTATGCAAGGAGTAAATTCAAACATATTCAGGTAAAAAAAAAATTGTCTAAAGTCATTGTTTTTCTGATATTTAAATGATAAAGGCCTTTGTGAACAAAGAAACAAATTTAGTTAGTGCCTACAGTAGGTAACCAATGTAACACGTAATGTAATATCATTAATATAAATACTGTATTCACCGAAAATAAGTCAATCATAAATCACAAACCCAAATTAGTTTTAGTGTTTCTATTAGTATTTTAATGTTTTTTTTTATTTATCTTTTTAACCATTTATGGTAGAAGGGTTATGTTGGGACTGTGTGTTTATACCTATTGTATGTCTTGTATTTTGCTTACACATTTTTAGAGTCTTAGGACTGTTTGTATGCATATTTCAAGTTCATAAATAAATAAATAATTTCATATCTTAAATTTCACCTTCCTTTTTTTTCTGGTCATTTAAGAAGTGCACAAATAGGAATCTGACTGGTTTCTGTGTTTATTTCTGCCATTTGTGTGATGACTATCAGATAGTTAAAGACTTTGTGTAATTTACATGGATGTATCGTTATATTTTGTCATGTGGCATTTTATTAATTGTGTTGCTGTGTCGTATGTTATTTTTATAGACTCACCTCAGGCAATTTAAAAAGCTTATCAGAATACATACAGCAGTACCAAACACTTTACAGGCAGGGATTTCGAAAGGTAATGCCAAAGAGAAGGTTGTGGCACTTACGTAGTTGGGGGAGATGTCTGCGTTGCTGTGCATGAGCCCGTCGTCCAGCACGGACAAGGTGACCCCGCGGCCAGTCCAGCCCAGCCTCCACGCCGACACCACGTTCAGCCAGCAGCTCCTCTACGACACACGCCCCCTCTCAGGCCGGGTGCGCTCGCGGCGCCTCGCACCGTCTATCCATCAGACTAGTTCTTTCCACATTCTCGAAACCAAACTGCTGTCGTGATAAGACGGATTATTTAAAATACAGTAGGTCTTTCTTGTATAAGAACACACTAATCGAGATGCATCCAGCTCCATACTGAGACAAAATCAATTAAACTAAAATAAAATTCTTTATGAATTAATGATGACTCACATTAAAGTAATAATGAAAAACAGTCTTTAACTAGTCTGCTGTAAATAGGGGCTGGAAAAATTAGCATCAATTATTTTATAAATTAGCATTTTAAATGCAACTTATTTAAAACTTAATATATACATTCTAAATTTTTGTAAACTAAATATTAATATATACAAATACCTTCAATTAACCCTTTAGTTTACTTTTGTCTAACAACCACAATTTTTTTAATGTCTGTTTAAATTAAAACCACAAAAAAAAAGCTAGGTAAATTCTTATTTAACTAAAAAAAAATTGGTACTGCCATATGCTAACAAATGTTAAGTTGCAAGGTCAATTAATAGAATAACACTGGATTAATTGGGATGTGTAGTTTGGCTGCATCACAGAAGCATGGCACTATCACGAGGTATGGTCACAAAAATAGTGCAAACAACAATAACCAGAATGCATGGGTAAAGTGTAACATTTGGAGGAACGCCATGTATCTGTAGTATTGCTGTGATTTACTTCGCACTACCACTACAGCATAACCCAAGAAAGAGGAGCCTGTTTTGTTTTCATCTTATTACATGATCATACGCCTTTCTTATGTGAGATGAGAAAGTCTGTGGAAAAGATTTTTTTACAAATTAATGACATTTAAACTAATTTAGCTGTAAAAAAAAAGCATTTATTTAGGAAATTAGCTAAACCAGCATCTATGTTAGAAATTAGCAAAAATAGCATCTAAAGTATAAATTAGCAAAAAAAAAAAAAATAGCATCTAAGGCAAGATGCTAATTTTTCAGGCCCCTAGCTATAAACACACTATAGCATGCCATTGTTGAAAATATTCTCGCTCGTATACATGAACAAAATAGCATTACCTAAGTTCATTAAGCCTAACACCTAAGCTAACATAATTACAAAAAATGTATTCACTCCCGCCTGACAACACTTTTGTCTAAAAGTGCCTGATCCAACACAGCTAGAGTGTTCACAGCGACGCGAGTCATGAACGCATTGTAAGCAAAAGCCCCTTCCTTAAACGTACCAAATGGCACAAAAGCCTTGAAAGCCATAACCATCAGAAAATGTGGTGCGAAAGAGAATTTCCAATATAGGGTTTTTACACATCCCGTGAGACCGCCGGAAACAAACATGCCGCTCTCGAGCTGCTCCTCAGCTCGGTAACAGGTTGCCACAACGGTGCCAACACGAGCCGTTCTGGCTCGCTATGTCCCTGATTACAACTCGTGCGAGAGTGTGTGCTGGTGCGATTGGAGAAAAGGAGGGAAAGCGACGCATTGCCCCGCCAACTCTATGATTCTCTGTACGCAGTTCGAACTTTGATGATCGCCGGCCTCACCGCCGGCTCATTATTATTTACTTCATATCATTTTCGTCCATCCTCGGAGCTCACCTTGGGGACTCTGCTGTTTAATCAATACATGGTAATCCACTAGCCCGAGTTCGGACATCAACATGCAACTAGTCTCCAGCCACGAGGTGGCACTGTTAACTGATAAAACCAGTCGTGCCATTAGGCTTTTTCGCAGTTACACTTTTCATCTCCAATTACTTGTACGAGGGGTACGTGGCGCAGTCGTCCTAACATCCGACACCACATGGATGCGATGCAAGCCACACAAACGTTTCGAACCACACTCACCAGGTACCACTGCTGGGGGAAGCAGGGGTCGTTGAACGTCACGTCGTCTTCAGACGCAGCGTGCTGGCACGGCCGGTCCGAGGGACGCACGG
Organism: Bacillus rossius redtenbacheri; assembly: GCF_032445375.1. Taxonomy (NCBI): domain Eukaryota; kingdom Metazoa; phylum Arthropoda; class Insecta; order Phasmatodea; family Bacillidae; genus Bacillus; species Bacillus rossius. The sequence continues at coordinate 39,574,680 of NC_086339.1, read as the reverse complement.
CCGCGCAGCCAGAGTCACTGCGCTTGTGTCTGCGGCGTAGTGACTGCTGCTCCACCCAAAAGGCCTGCGAGCGAGCAAGCAAGTTGCAGGTGACCACCAACACATTCAGTTCCTCGTGTGCTACAAAAAGGAGTCACGTGGCAACAAGCCTCAGTGAAGTATTTGACCAGTGTTTCAAATTGGGTAGGGTACGTCGAGGCGATGACAATATCAGAGTGTGACCAACGGTCAGAAGGCAATGAAAAGTGCAAAGATCATGAGCGGGGCTCTCGATGGCATGTTTGCATTATTGCACTCTTTCATGTTTGTATACTTGCACAGTTTCACACTTTTATACGTGTACACTTGCATACTTGCACAATTGCCTTCTTGTGCACTCGCATACATTCTTATACATATTACAACTCTCTCTGTGAAGTTGTACTTCCGACATGTGAGGCAGCATGCACATGTGTTTTCTCTAAATCCTTTTTTTTGACGTGACGTTTAATAAATCGATGAACGCTGGATGCACGCACGAAAAATTGTCCCACTACGGATGTTCCACTACGGATGTCCCACTACGGATGCCCCACTACGGATGTGTCCTGTTTACGCATGCGTGGTATCTCTCTGGTATGATGCGGACGGTACAGAGAACTCGGCCGGGGTTCGAGGCTATTGTTGTGCACCGCGCCACGGGAGTATATTCGCAAGGAAATGGCGTTCTTACAAGTACATATTATGTTATTTACTAGTGTAAATCAGTATATTTAAACAGTGTTGTATGAGTATTGTTTTAGCTGTGTAACTAAATATTTATTGCTGGTATGATACTTTTCACGCTTTAGTTTGACATTGGTAATTATTTGTCATGAGTTATTATTTTATCCACTAAATCACACACCGTATTATAGTTATGAGCCCACGAGCGTGTAAATATTTCGAGTCCAACAGAGAATAAGCTAGTTAAAAGAAATTCAAACAAATATAGTGCGTGGAATGTTATTAATCTATAACATCTTAAACAATTGTTTCCGATATGGCCTCGTGGCTGTGCGATTAGCAACGCTGACGACCATTCGATAGGTTGACAGATCAAATCCCGGCGGCTGAAATTTTTTTTTTGTACTTGTAAAAATAAATACGGCGCGCACGACACTTCAAAAGTAATAAATATATCTCAATTAATGAATGCAAATGAAAGTAAATTTATTAATTAAACTGTACCTACATTTCATTTTACTCCTTCTTTGTATCCATATGAAATAGTGATAATTCATTAAAAATGATTCAATTTTATTCATAGAAGTATGCAGAGGTAGATTTTATCATACAAAATATAGAAAAATTTAAAAAAAATTTCTTCCTCAAAGAATATATTTTTAATGCCTAAATGGTTTGGTTGCAAAAACCTATTACGGCTCAGTCTCAGGCCGAATATGATATTTCATTTTCTTCTGGATCAATCATTTCATCAATGTTTTGTTATGACGTTGTCACGTTAAACTATCGTCCGTAAGCCGACTTTACAGACAACCAATTTTTTTTTTTTATAGAAATTCAGTCACCCAAGGAAACAATATCAAATGTGTCTCCTATCTGCACAACAGCATTGTTTAACATTTCAGAACAACTACAGCTTATTTTCGACCATTCAAGCTTCTCGCAGACAAGGAGGTAAAAGGTTGGATAATGCATCTGTTTCCTGGCGTTCATTCAACTCTCTCATCACTTTGGCTTTTTTGGTCTCTGTCTAACGACCTGACAGACATCCTTGATTCTAACGTAACTGAAATACTCAGAATCTGATTTTTTTTTTTAAATATCAGTTGGCCGTTTCTTTCTCTACTGCAAAACTTTAAAATTGTGTATGTTCTAATAAATATTTCAGAGTCACTAAAACAACTTTTTTTTTTACTGTCAGTGTTATAGCAATGAAATTCCACATTTCCATGTGATGTTATAAGTAAGTTCTACAATATTTTAAATTGATGACCAAACACATTATTGTCACAGTACATATAAAATACTGCAAATTAAGCCAGCATAACTTTATACTTATTTTTATTTTGTAAATGAATAAACATTAATTGTTACTTTTGTAAAACAAATAAAGGTTTTTGTATTCAAATACATAAATCAGGAGAAATTTAATAAAACATTTTTCTTGAAGAGTATTGAATATGATTGAATCAAAAAAGAAACAAAAAATGTAATCTTAAATAACCACACACAAAATAGAAATCAGATTTAGCAAATAGTTATTACAACAATAACTCCAACCTAATCTTAACACTTTAAATAACTAAAGCAACACATTCAATAGTAAAATGAGAGTAAAGCCGTTTAGTAAAATTATTAGTTTAATTCAATGAGATAGAGTATAAACACACTTCTTAAGATTGCACGACTGTGTCTCTTACCCTATGATCATTAACTATTCGCTCCAAATGCACATCCGCCTTCTTTTTCTCGCGAGCTGGAACTTCAGGATGTTGGAAATGATAAAAATCATCCTCTGGAAATAGCTTTAAGATATTTTACAGCCATTAGTTTCAAAAGCTACAATACAATTTCTTTAAATGGAACACAATCATTATTCAATGTCACCACCAGAGCAGTTACAGGCCAATTTTATTTTACAAAAGCTTTTAATTAACAAATGATACAATGACCAATATTATCAGAAAAAAAGGCTAGATTATTTGAACAAGTTTTTTTCAATGTTTGTACCAACTGTGAAACTAAAAGATTTTGTGCAAACAAATACTGTTTAAGATAGATTTCAAAAAGAATATTGTAGTTCGCAGATTACAACAGAGCAGGACACCAATGTGAAAAAATTTTCCAACATTGGTAGGCACCATCTTGCTCTTAACATTGTAGAGAAATGAGAAGCAACTGGATTTATACGATGGAAAACCATTCAGTTTAGAACATGCATTCTGCCATTTGCTAACTGTATGAATTTGACTAAATTGCAAGTTAAAACTGCTATATATGGTAAACAGGGATTATTCTTCCACTCATTGTGTTGTTAGTTTCTCCAATGTGCTTCAAGCCAAGCCATCATTGTCACCGTCTTCTCTATGATACTGCTAGACGAAACTTTCGTATAAATCAGGCAACCCTTTTACGATTAATTACCTCTCCCCATATCTTTCCTGTATGGAGTGGTAATGGCTTCAAGCACATCTGAAAACATAATTCCTGAGTAAAAAATACCATCTCATATCTTAGCTTCTTGGCAAAAAAATTTATAACCCTGGTGTAAAAAAAAAATTAATTATTAGGTAGATTGATATGGTTTTACACCACATTGTTACGTGATTCTTACGGCGAAGGGACCTCAAGGAAAATAATGAGCTCTGGACCACCTGGGTGCCGACTGTGCACTCATTAACATGAGTCGTGCCTGGGGGTTGGGATCACAACCCGCGACCCACATCACACGAGCGCGACGGATTGGCGGTCACAGCCACAGCCACAAGGGTCTTGCAAAGCACTGACAGAAAGAACTGTAGACATTCGGAATACTTCAAATTCATCGAAAGTGGTAATTATGTTTGACGATAATGATTATTTTATTATTTAAAAATTTTACTATGTCAAGTACCTGTAAATATAAGTGCAACAGCTACGGCAGGTTAAACTCATTTCCCATCATCATATCCACAAAGTATTCTTGGCTACGCAACCGGGCGGAGTAAACCTGGCAACATCACGCACATTTCTCCCTCGGGAAGATCTGGGAGGAATGTCCGAGTGAGAAGTCGTCAGGCAAGACACACTGCAGGTGAAGACTGCAGCGTCGAACTGACTCGTGATTCCTTCCGCGACTTAACGCTGTTTTATCCAACAAGACCTGCGATGTTAGTTACCGAGTCTCTTGCTATTTTCTACATTTATATGAAATGATTGTTTGAAAATGGGACAGTATAATGAAAGAAGTATTTCCTCACTGGTTATTTAACAAAGAGAATGAATATTTAAGTGACAATGTAAATATGTATTACGTATTATCTATGTACATCAGCCCCGGATCTAGGGGGGGCGAGGGAGAAGGCAAACCGGGGTATCTGTCCTGGGCGGCAATTTCAGGGAGCGCCAAATTCATGTGTTCGAAGTAAAAAAAACTTGTTTCACAAGCGCCTAGCATCCAACGCACGTTCTATTGATTATTCTTTTCATTTTGAAACACGTTCCAGTTGATTTCTGAATGTATCCTAAGTGGATGTTTGAACGTGTCCATAGTGTACGTGACGTCCCTACCAAGGAAATCCCCGTTGCATCTAGAAAAAATCTTTCAATTTATTTTTTTTTTCCGACAGACAAAAGAGGACGGGGCTACACGAGTTGAGCCAAATAAACCCGAACGGTCGAACTTCAAGTAACGATCACTGTTTGTTTATTGGGTGTGCGAGTAATCAACATTACTATAATTATTAGTAAAAACCATGGATTTAAACTACTGTAGTAGAAATAAACAATTGACAGGAACAACAGGTAAGAAAGAATATCTACATATTATATTTTATCAGTGTGATAAGTCATTTGATCTATTTATTACGAGTACTAGTTGTAATTTGTTATTTAGTAAAGTATGTATTTGTTTTTTAAGTTAAGGTAGTTACCAAACATAGAAATCAGGCCCACATTTTGCTGGGCTCCATAATTCGGGCATTCGTCAGTGTTAAAATATATTAATTTAATTTTTAGTGAGTAAAGAGCAAATGATGAACGCATCAAGAAAAAAGCTTTCTGCAGCCGAAAATAGATAAAATTTAAGAAGTAAAAAGTGTATCATTAAACTCCACTGATGCTTTCGATAATACGATTTCAGGTATTTTGAATAATTCTAATATTTTGATATTCAAGATAATTCAACTGAAGATTCGAAGCTTCAAGGCTGAGTTGATGGTAAACAGTCTTCATCGTTGGTATTATCTCAACAGGAAGATGTCGTTGAGCATTAGACTTGTCCCAACATCTGTGCAAGCATGACTTGCAAGAAGTGTTTCCTAATGTTAGTATAGCTTTAAGGATACACTGCACATTACCACCATCTGCAAGCTGTGAGTGAAGCTTCCGCAAACTGAAAATAATTCAAAGCTATCTGCATTCAACAATGCGTCAGGAATGTCTAACTGGCCTTGCGATCCTAGCCATTGAAAATAAAACTGCCTACGAGATCAATTTGATGAGCTAAAAGATTCTTTTGCAGAAAGGAAAGCACTTCGTGTAAAAGCTGTAGCAAGATTAGAACGAAAAAAAATGCAGGGACCTAAAGATTGAAGAAATGTGTATTTTCTTGCTTTTCTGTTGTCTTTACTGGTTGTAAGTTACCTCATGTATATTTAATTTTATGTCACACAAAAGAGAGTTATTAGTTATTAGGTAATAAAGAGTCCAAACTTATTGAAGGTTCTTATTCACCCGGTCACAAAAAAATCCCACCCAGTATATATTTGTGAGTTTTTTTTAAATAATTTATCTCAAATGCTGGAAGAGAAGGGGACGCCACTATCAAGTTTCTGCCTCGGTTCGGAAAAATCATAGATCCAGGGCTGATGTACAAGCCTGATTTTTATTACAAATAAAAGATAACATGAAGTTTTCATTTGGTTTAAAAAACTGTAAACTGTTGAACAACTGCTGTTTTGTGTCTAAATGAACATCAAACTTAGCCTTGCCCAAGATATACTTACATACAATTTTTTAGCATTCCTTCATAAACCAAAAATACTAACACGGATTATCAATTTGTATTCAAATTTTAAAATGTATGGTCTATAAAAATTCACGTCATAAAAACATTTATTTCACATTGAAATAATCATATATTTACAGTGCTAAAAAATGAATACATAAATAAAGCATGCTCACTAACTCTTGTGATGAAGCTAAAACCATATTTGTCAGCTACGCTCCGCGCCACCTCCTCCCCACCGCGGATTCTCACGGCAAAGTGATTGGTCCAGGACGTCTCGGCACTCGCGACGGGGGCCCAGCAGAGCAGGGTCGCCAGCCACAGGCTGCGCATGTCGCGGCGTGCTGCCCACTGAGCTCCCGGCCGTGGGAGCAGGCACCCGGACTTGACCACATCCTGCCTTATCGGCCGCCACGGCGGAGATAGCTGCCGCCAGCACGGGAACCAGCGGAGGAGGCGTGCCTAGCTCAGTTGCTGTGCCACCTGGCGTCCAACCTGACAAGGTTCTACATCAGTGGGAGACAGATCACCAGCGTGTCAACAGTTTCACGACAACCAAAAGTGAAGTTTTTTGATTCAAGCATCACATTTCTTCTTATCAACTCCCCCAAACCCCCCCCCCCCCCCCCCATCAACTACACTGTAAGCATCCACTTTCATACAGCAACTAGCAGCTCATTTTCAACTTACAAATATTGTTTCTTCTCTACAATGTGACAAGCACAGTAAAGTCAATGTCCATAAGAGAACTTTTTAATCTGGCTAAAAATAATTTTTCCTTGACCCTAGATGTATCAACTTCACGTGTGTTTATCAGCATTGAAATGAATTATTATACTAATAGGCTTGCCTAATTCATCATTCACTTGTTAAGATACATAATTTTTCTCCCTTCTGGACTCAAACCGGGTCGTTGCCTCTGGCCCTCCCCTTGCGGACATTCAGAATTTGGGCCCCCTCACGCTCACAACTACTCAAAATTGGCTGTCACCAAACAGCAGGTCAGCTAACCAAAATGTGTCAGTAGACAAGGATCTCGGCTTGTGTGATAAGCACGCTAGGATAACATTCCAGAGGACTTAGGTTCGAATCCTGCGTCCGCCATCCTTGATTCTGTCTTCCATAGTTTTCTAAAATCACTCCAGGCAAAAGCTGGGATGGTTCCTCGTCACAGGCTGCAGTCGACTGCTTCAGCAGTTTCCCCGACTTGCGAGCGTAAATCAGCTATCGTGACGTGGCTGTTGGATACGTACGAGCAAAGTACGTAAATACCTACAAATATAATAACCACCAATAAAAAGTACAGGAAGAAATACAATTTTGTTGATGTTTTACCGAGTGCTCAAACTAACACAGAGTTTTGTAGATACTAAAAGTTCTTAGTAAAAATTGTTGAACGCTTAGTGATTGTTTTCTTCAAACAGCGAATGTGCTTAGTTTCACACAAGACCAAATCAACTCTGGCAAGTATATAGCAATATTATATTTATAATCCAGCCCCATGAACGTGTAACATGACGTATGGCCAACTCGAGAACCGGGCGAAGTGACTTGCAGTCAGTAAGAGTCAGCTGGTTACGCAGTCAACCCAAGCTGGGGTAGAAGACATTCCCGAACAAATGGGAAGATGGCACCTGTGGAGTACTTGGAAGACCCTGAGGTGGAGGCAGAAGACATTCAGTTTTACTCCATACTTCATACAACAGTCAAGAATCAGGGGGCAGTGCGTTGCAGATCGGAGGAAGTAATAGGAAGTAGCTTGGCTTCTGGGTTGTAGCCGTGTCCTTGGCAATTAATTCACCGACGTTTCGGTCGACATTGCAGTCTCCATCAGGGAGCAGTTACCTACCCCACACACAAACACACTTCCCTTATTTACAGCTCTGCAACATGTATTTTTTTTGTAGTGGTTATTCTTCACAAATAAACTCCAAACTACAGAGCATGAAAATACACTGCAAGCATGTTACATCACACAATTGAAGTATAGTTGTAAAATACATGCTTGTTAAATTTGAACAAATAAATAATATGCAATTTTCTTATTTTGGGTGGAGGGGGAAAAAAACACAAATTTGAAGACAAAATATTTATTTTTGTGAAATTATACACAAATGTTACAAATTCATTTCAGATTCTAAGTCTAGTTTGCAATAATGTTTAATACGACTGTAACAATATTACTCCTAGAAGATCCAAATTCCTATAACAGCTAATATTGCTGACAAAAGAAGGAATGTAACACTGCAAAAAGTTACAACTTCCTAATTATAATTTATAATTTTTATTACATGGATGGACTCAATAGCACAAAACCACTTCTGTTGCATGTTGAAAAAACAAATTTTATTCTGTTATATGTGAAAATTCATGAAAGTTCTTCTTGCAGCTAAATATCAAGGAACCTTACTTTCTTATGTTTTAATTTTAATGAATTGCTTATCAACCAAAAATAAACAAAGGGTAACTACATAAATTATGCATAGTAAAATGGCTCATGCTTAACATGTTCTATAAAATTATAATTTAGAGCTTTTATTCATTTAAAAAAAAAAATTGAATCTAATTTTCAAAATTTTGAAGTTGAAAAACATTGTTTAACAGAGAATGTTGTCAGTTTCAGAAAAAGGAGGAAGCTCTTTTAATACAAATAAATTATAAAGACATTTTCCACCTAAATAGTTTTCTACATTTTTCATTTTCTAAAAAAAAGCCCATCAGAACATTTATCTGCAAGTTAGAAGATTATTCTGCAAATGCAATAATATAAACAATTATTGATAGATGTGAAAGCAACAGACTGATTAATGTTAAAACGATGACTATGTGGAGTTTTAAAGATAGTAATTTAAAAAGCTGAATATTTTAAAGTAAATTGTTGCATGAAGGAGAATCTTTGGTGACGCAACACATGACCCTGAATGACAATATGACGAACTGAAGAACAAAACTCAGAACAAAGTGTGACAAATGAAACAGAGCTGAACTAGGCATTCTTAATTACATGTTCATTAAGATTACATTAAAATATTGTGACTAATAAGTACATGATGGAGCAAAAATGTATTTCTTGCTGTGGCTGCACCGTAAGACTTAATAACGAAAATGATCTAATAATGAAAATTAATTTGTAATGCAAGAGTGCTAAGAAAAACTTTCATGTAATTTCTGAAGATAAAGTAATACTAACTAATACTTGAGGTCCATATTTTTAAATTAGAGCATACAATACTTTCACCCTGTTTCAAACTACTTTTCTTGCAGATTTCATAAAACAAACTGTAAAAAAAAAATTCTGATCCAACATATTAACTCCTATTTTTTTACAAAAATTCATGCTTCCAGAGTAAGCCAAAACCACCATGTAAAAAAATCTTTTAACTATATACATACATACTCAAACATTTTTGAGAAAATGTCAATGTGAAAGTTTGATCAAATGCCTGTGGTTTTACAATTGCACTACATAATTAGCATAAAGAATACACGATAACAATCAGAAAAATAAGAAAGCAAAGTAAAACTTACCTCACTATCTTAATGTAATAATGGCATCACATAACATCCATTGCACACATATGTATATACATTTCACCACCATCTTTTTTAGGGTAGTAAAGAGTTGAAAGAAAACATTAAATGCAAGGTAACAGATTTTTTTCCCTTCATACACGCACTAAAGCATTGTCTATATTCTATAACACTATCAGAGCAATGAACAATTTCCAAAATTTTAAGAGCACTTTTATATCAACACTATATTGAGTAGGAATTAAAGAGCATTCGAATCATGCCAACTAAAAACTGCATTCTACAACTGAAATGTGGTATACTGAGAACTCTTGTCAGTGAAATCAAATTACACTAACAACAAATATTACCTATTCAAATGTTTACATCTCTTTCGTTAAACCCGTCTAGTCAAAAAATTGCCACAAGTACCTAACCATTCATAACTCCACTCACTTTGGTGGAAGCGTCACAATTCAGATTGACAAAAACACTTGTCCAATACACAATACACGAAGTCATGCCATGTTCCAGAAACTATCAAGAAGAGGGAAAAAATAAAAAGGAAACATTATCATCTTACATCCACCATGAACAGAGGTTTACTTGTATCAATGCCACAGGATATCAACTCCTTTCCAATGACTGTCAAACTACACTGTCCACATAGTTAAAGGCAGTCTTAAGTCACACTTTGGGCTCAGGATGTTCATCATACAAGCAATCTGTGTGTGCAAATAATTCAAGACTTCAAAATCTACAACTGCATGCATTCATTTATATTTATCACCGAATTACTTACGCCCACAATAGAAAACTTTCCAAGATACATCAAAATTTTTCCTCATACTGATAGCAAAAAGCATCTTTATGATACGGTACTAATTTATAAACTTCTGCTACTGTGTGAATTGCTCAACAATAACATAATTTTAAAAGAAAATTACTTTTATAATCACGGTGTGTACTTCTCAAATATCTTGGCAGAGCTGCATAAACATTAAACTTCACAGCAACCCCCTTTTCTGACTCTACAAACAAAAAGTGCTTATTTGTTTGCAGTTTGGTTTTTAGTTGGTAAAATAACCAATATAAAAAATCTCCCTCATTCAATTTCACACCAAAATTTAGTAAATTTATCTTTTGTTCTCTATAGGTCATATATTATATGTGTATTTCAAATATAGTTTCTAAGTGTGCACCTACATGAAGTTTATGATTATGCATGCATCCAAAACTTTAATGAAGGATTAATTTTTTTTTTTATATATATTTCAGAGATTCGAAGGCATCCAGGCTTGATGTAACTTTGCTATAAAATTTCATTATGCCAGCCATATTGGTGAAACTAATAAAGCAATCACTTTACGTTATTTTGTCAATTAAACTTAACTACCTTGCATCAAATATAGTGTCAAACAAAATCCCTGATTTAAGTATGTGCCCTAGATCACTGTTAAGTGGTTGCAACACACCTGTCAGATAAAAATCTACTGCAAACCAAACAATCTTAACGTTATACCACTATTACTTTAAAAATGTGACAGATTAATATACAAGTCTTATCTTCTCTGTTTTAACATCCTGTATGTATGTGTCAGCTGCAGATGCAGACTAGTCCACCTGTGAAAAACTTGTTATAAAATTATTAGAGAAAAGTTTCAATGTACATGACTTCAATCACAGATCCTTTTTTTAAGGTCATCATAGATCACATTCTTCTTAAGCTATTAACTATACCAAAACACCACGCACGCCACCAATCACGCATGAGAAACCCAACGCTGGCACGAATACACATGCCCCTTGCACGACACAATGAGACTAGTGCACACTTAAGACATTCAGAAGCAAGCACTGTAGGAACACCAGCATTTCCCCTCAACGTGGCCACGTGGCACCAAGCTGATGTAAATTGAACTAACAAACTGTCTACACAGAACGTAAAATGACAGGTCAAATCTGAGATCCCGCATAAAACCAATAAATTAAATTCCAATGTTAAAATGTTACGTTGAATTAAAAAAAAAAACTTAAGTAAAAAAACTGAAAAAAATTCATGAAACGATACCTAAATAGGTATATATTCAAAAACCTGGCAAAAATAAATTAACGCTCTTTCCCCTACCTATCACAGAAACTTATAAATACAATATTTAACACATAAATGAAAGAAAAATGGTACTGCACACTATTCATAAAAAAATTCTGAATGTTTAAATACCTACTAAAAAAATTTCCCTGCACAAGAGATGCAAGGTACTAATGTAAGCTGAGTATTAGTCCTCACTGCAGAGAGATTCAACAGAAATAACTGAACTGCATATTTTCCTGAAGAGTGTGCATGTCGACCATATCATAAAAAACAAAATTTGCACCCAGTAAAAAAATATGAATATTTTCTGAATCACAATTTGCACACATACACGTAAACCTATGACGATGTTGATGTTGACGGAACCTCGTAAACAAAAAGACACAGAAAAGCAGACGCGGCCGGGACCCCTCTACAGGGTGTGGTAGTTCCGCTCGGTGCGGGCCTTGTAGAACTTGAAGGCGACGAAGCCAATGGCCAGGATACCCAGGCACAGCACGATTCCCCCTGCAAGCACAGCGCACGCGTGACTGCTCGCACGGAGGGGCAGGCCCGGGGAGTACCGACAGGCATCACCACAGCTGCGATACCGCCAGTTTTCAGGCCAATTTCTGCACCTTTCGTTGAAAACGTCAATTTTCCACTTAACAAAAAAAAAATTGGTTGTCTGTAAAGTCGGTTTACGGACGATAGTTTAACGTGACGTCATAACAAAATATTGATGAAATGATTGCATACTTTTATGAATAAAATTGAATCATTTTTATTGGATTATCACTATTGTGTATGGATACAAAGGAGGAGTGTAATGAAATCTACAATTTAATTTATAAATTTCCTTTTATTTGCACTCATTAATTCAAATATGTTTATTACTTCAACGAAGAGATTATTTTAACTATAACTTTTATACATGTTTGCTATTTAACTTCTTCCTAACTGTGTTATTCTGTTAAGGATAGAACGATGATAGGAAAAGTAGGAAATAAATGGGAGTGATTCAAGTTTAATGTGTCTCGAAAAAGTCAAATCGATGGTTGTTCCAATCGAGTGGAAGAGAGATAGATGCGGCGCAAGCGTACAATGAGTGTAACGGGACACAGCGTAATGGGACAATGTGCGTAACGGGACACTTTTTTGTGCGTACAGCCGGCGTTCATTGATTTATTAGACGTCACGTCAAAAAAAAATATTGAGAATCCACTTCTAAAAACTAGGGATACTGCAAAACTGATGTTTATTAATTAACTTACTTTAATTCTTTTTAATAATTTGGGTTCAGGGATCACAAGGAAAAAATGAAAAATTTCCACATTATTTTTCAAGATATTTTGAAGTAATACTACATATTGCAACCATTACCATGGTGAGACATCCCGAAAATGTTTATATAATTTTTCGTTACATGGACCTTAGACCCTAAAACCAACATCAATTCAAAAATTTGTAAATAAATATATATAACTGCCGTAATTTTTCACAAATCATTTCTAAACTGATACTTAAAATATACAGTGTAACCTTGTTATTACGAGTACGACATACGAGACCTTCGAAGATACAAGAGTTTTGTAATGCGTCAGACTACGTAAATCATAATTTGTCCGGTAATTAAAAGTGTTTCCTTGTTGGTCCTTCCGTAAGTACGAGTGATTTAAAACTGCATTTTGAAAAAAATTCACGCATTTGACACAAAGACCACTAAATGAGTGATGAGGAAGGAAGTGGCGTGACTGGTGACAAGCAATGTGCCTTGTCTCTCGTTCCGCTACTTTCCCCAGCAGTAGGGAAAGGGGAAGAGGAGAGGCCCTGGGTGGGATTGTGGTGACTAACAACATGCTCTCTCTCTCTAGTGGCTCTCTCACATGAGGCGACGGCTACTTCCCTTCCTTTTCCTCATTCCATTATTTCCCAGCATTGTCCTCTATCTCTCTACCCTAGGTTGAAGGTTGACATTGAACTAAAGTAATTGAAAAGGCACATCCGGCACGGGATAAAGGAATTTTTCAGCAGCACGTGAAGACTCACAAAAAAAAGGGGGTGAAATAAAGAGGAAAATGTGTCAGCGCTGCAACATTTATGGCGAGACTGGCCACAAATATTCGGACTGATGGGAGGTTTTAGAGTTCATGTCCGTGCTTCTCCCGAATAGTCTACATATTATGTACCGTTGAGTTTTGCATCAAAAAATAGCTTCCAAAAACGTAAAGCATTGACTTATCCACAAAATTTGCTTATAATACAAGAGTGTGAACTAAGATACGTCAGCAAGAGTGAAATCGGAAAACGATATGACCTCAGATAGTCAAAACTTTTTATTATCTTAAAGAACACGGACAAAATAAAGATGCGATGTTGAAAGCTAGCATCCCCAGAAATAGCAAAAGTTTACGGGGACCCGACCATGTGGAACTAACAAAGAACTTGCTCCTATAAAGAAGGAAGGTAAATATAAAAAAATTTCATTTTACCAATTTGTAGCAAATTTTGTGCTCTTTCTAATGGTACCACCAAGCAATTGGCAATTAATTTTTTCCACTTACAACATAAATTGTACGTACTTCTGGGCATTTACATACATTTTACGAGTGATATTCGAAATCCAAGTAAAATTTTAAATAAGTATGGTGAATTTCAAGATTCTAGATTAATAACTGTTATTACATGTAAGTTGAAGCAAAATGTGTCACTGGACTTTGATTGCAGATTTAAAAAATTCCACCAAACAGAGTGAAACTTTGAAGGGCTTTATAAATTCCAAACTACAGTAGAGTCTCGCTAATCCGGACTCCGCTAGTCCGGATATCCGGTTAATCCGGACAGATCTAAAAAAAATTATGAAAAAGAATGTTGTGACAAAGGAAAATAAGAAAATATTTCTAAGAGAGAGGTCCTCTTGCCCTCAGTTGCCGGGAGTCTTACCACTAGTTTTCCGCTCATCGTCTTTTTTCCAAGAAGTGAATCACTCTATACCTGCGAGTTGTTTTGTTTTATTCCCTTCAGTGGATGGTTACTCGTGCTTGTGATAGGTGCTCGTGACAGTTATTTTTATTCAGTGCGAGTGTTGTATTGTGTGCACTTATTAAGAGCAAAGTAAGAAAGTGACTAACAATGGAGCAAAAACACCAAGTCTTATTTCGTATTGATGCGGGTGAATCATTAACTAGACTCGCGCAAGATTTAGGAGTGGGAAAACCAACTGTTTCTGATTGGAAAAAAATCAGAAAGAAATTGAAGATTTTTGTGCCAAAATAGTGAGTTAAGGACAGTCTGGGTAACAGAAGCACGTTAAAAAAAATGAAACTTTAGACGAGGCTTTGTACATTTGGTTTTGCCAACAACGTGAACAAGGCGTTCTGCTGTCGGGCGTAACATTACAAGCGTTCGAGCTCAAACTCAACGAAAAATTAAATATAAATTAATTGTAAATGGAATGTATTGTTTTATTTATAAGTTACATACATATGTACATAGTTTCTTAAGTACTTTATAAAAAAAAACACAGTTGATTTTTAAGCATAAAGATTTTTCTTTAGCCTATAAAACTTGTTTTTGATACATTTTAAAGTTGATCACGGTTAATCCGGACTTTCGGTGATCCGGACAGGGTCCGGTCTGGACAAGTCCGGATTAGCGAGACTACTGTAATACCAATATTCCAAAAATGAAAAATAGATGTTCTTATGTACCAAATTTCATCCAAATCTCAGATGGTGGGGTAGACACCCCTGGATGATCTGGCATGGAATGCTCCTTTATTAACTTTTAATTATTTTTATGGTCTATAGTAATCAACACTTTGCAACTCATACCCAGTACGCTCAAAACATATAATATTATATGACTTGTGGTTTTTACGATTTTTTTTCACCACCTGCTTAATTCTTTGCTGTTCTGCATGAAGTGACATTTCTTTCTGTCTTGCTATATCCATAGATCTGCGAAAGATTTGTGTGCTTGATAAAAATGAAATTCAAGTCACTAATAAAATTTACCTATAACCTACAACCAAATTGATAAATAATACATATAATCAGCTTAATCCAAAACACATGCAAAGTTAATTGTTAGAGAAGAGATAACTGTTATTAGCGCTGTTAGTTCGCTAGCCGCTGCGAGCTCCACTAAGCAGACGGGTCTTAACAAGGAGAAGGATATGATAACTCACTGTTTATGTCTACGACCTATGATTTGATGTTATAAATATGAGTTTACTCCTTTTTTTTACCCAATTAGGAATGAAATTCCATACCAAATATGGCATATGTGTTAATCTAAGTTATGAGCTAGCTGTATGCCATATATCGTCCAAATCTGTTCCGTGGTTCGGGCGTGATTGAGACACTAACATACACACTCCTCACAAACTAGCGCATTTATAATATTAGTGTGATGTGCCCTCTTTTGAATTACCAATATAAATAACTTTTTATCCTGCAAAGACCACCAAAATGGACATTAATCATGGATGTAATTGCTTTAATAACTTGGCTTACTTGCAAAACATAAGACTAGGCTCTGCTTCACTCGCCACGTATTTTCATGCTTTTATTTCTTGTATCAGACAATTGCTTGGATGTTCAGCTATGTAAGCATCACATTTTGTGTTCCGAAGAAAATTTTGCCAGATAAGCTACATGTTATCTCCTCTTCATAAAAAATCTTGAAATTATTCATGATTAAAATTTTTGCCCATGACTAACTGCAATGCGGCCAGCAACTAGAAGTTGCTTCAGAGTTACGAGTTCTCACGGCTGGTAAAGCACAAACAACAGCTTCCATGGTCTCAGTTCTAAAATGTTCCTTCATAAAATATATAATTGGCAAAAAAAAACCAAAAAAATTCAACACACTGGGTGTAGCCGAGCATCAGTTGAGAAGCAGGTTGTGAGAATATTCTGCTCTCATGGGGTACTGAGCTATGCCCTCCTGACAGATGAGCGGACTATGCACCTGCTACAGTGCTACAACTCGTTCTGCTGCGAGACGATGAAACCTTCAAGGCCTAAACTAGCTTGGATGTCCCTCACTCCCTTGCTAACAAATGGAGCAGTGTTAGGGACACCATGGCAATCATTAATTACATTGCTCAGCCTGTTATACTACTAAGAAATACTTCCTTATTCTTATAGTGTGAAAGACATGGACAGAAAAAAATTGGAGATCTTTAACCAACAGGTAGGTCATAGTCTCATAAATTCTAAATTTAATAAAAAGCCTTCACACATCCATAATAGATACATCATAAATCAGAACATATTGTACGTAAGCTCACCAGACAAATAATTAGTCACCCTAGCGTGTATGTACAGATGGATCGTTATACCTTTACAGATGGGGCAGCGAACGAATCCCTTGCTCAACAGCATGCGCACTGCCATAAGGCAGTAGCGACCAGTGATGACATTGATGTTTCAAGTGGACAGTGTACGTCAACATGGGTAGATGTAAGGATGCGACAGAGTGGAAAAAAGGGGCAATAGTGTTTGGCCATGCCCTTGGCCATACAGTGTGTGAAAGTTCTGGATTTGTTGGTGTTCCATAGCGGACTGTTCAACGTGTCTACGAACATGGCCATCCTGACAAAGGGACCGGAAACACATTCCACGGCTTGTGAATCAAAATCGCTTCCAAACCCGACAGGAAATTGCTGCAGTCAGTGAATGAGGTCCATCCCAACCTGTTGGCGAGAGAACATAGCGACGGAAACCGCATGCAATGAACATATGGAGTCAGTCATCTCTCAAGAGGCCGTTGCTCACACAGGCGTCTTCAATGGGCTAGAAATCATTGAACATTCACAGCAGCTGACTGGCGGAACGTAATGTGGTCTGAAGAATCACCTTTTGGCCTGTTTTTCAATGATGCACATCGTCGAGTGAACCGAAAGCAAAATGAAGCATTTCATTCTGGATGTCAGTATCCTGGAGGTTAGGTTCAAGCCGGAGGTGGGTCTGTGATGTTTTGGGGGGTATTTTTCGTATCATGGATTGGGACTACTCACTGCGGTGACCACTAACATGAACCAGCATGTTTACTTAAAACATTCTGGATGATCAGGTGTTGCCTTTCAGTCAACATCTGCATGATGAGTATACCCAATTTTCAAGATGACACCAGCTACCCTGCCCTATTACATCTCGATTGGCCTGCACAATCACCTGACTTGAACCCCAATGAAGATCTGTGGGACACGTTGGAACAGCAGGTGAAACGCTGACATCAGCATCCCCACAATTTGGTGGAACAACACAATCAAATCCTCAGCGAGGGGCTTAACCTGGGTGTGACGTACCTGCACAACCTTGTAGACACACTTCCTAACCGAATCCAGGACGGTTATCACGTCCAGAGGCGGAGTTACACTGTAATAATTATGCTTGTAATGATTTCTCCAGGGGTGACTGATTTTTTGTTCGGTGTGTACTATCGTGTGAACACACAGCACAAAAAAAAAGCAAAGAAAAACTGTTGAAGCAACCGAAAAGGGAAAAAAATACAGGTTCTCAAAAATAATAATTGAGGTCAACTTTACGGTGATAATTTAGGCAACACATCTCCAATGTATAAAGACTCGGACTGCCCTGCCCAATGAGGGCCGGCGCAGGGCTGCAGACTTACCCACGAAGCTGGGCCCATCGAAGCGCCTGTCCTTGGACGGTGGCACCGTGGGGGCAGCGGTGGTAGAGGCCGGCACCACGGTCGGTTTCGTGGGCGGGACGGTGGTGGTCGTGTTGGGAGCCGGCGTGGTCGTGGGGGGCACAGTGGTGTGATCGGGCGCTGGCGTAGTCGGGGTGGTTGGTGTGGTGGTGTTCGGAGTGGTCACCGTGGTCTTGGGCGCCAGCGTAGTCGTGACAATGGTGGTGGGCGTGGTGGGCTTCACAGTGGTGGTGGTGTTGGTGTCGTTTGATGGCACATTCGTGATGACAGGTTCCGTCGTGTTCGCTGAAACAACACACACAAGGCACTAATTAACATACGTGTACAGGCAAGTATCTTATAGTAGAAGCACTACCTTACTTAACACTGCTATGGTCACATATTTCCAGCAATAACACAAAAGTTTTTGATTTGGATACTATGACTCCAGGACATTGCTTTATGTGGAGACTTTTGAAACACAGTTTACTGTAAAATTTAACATTTTTTTGATACCTATAACGTGATAACTTTTTTTAAGTAAAGGTTTTTTTTCTAGTTAATATTTGTGTTTGGAATAGTTTTGTTAAAAAAAAACACAAAACTTATAGATGAGATTTTAATAAAAGTAATTGTTACATTTGTTTAGACAAAGAATTTTTTGTAAATATTTTTCGAATGATGTTGCTTGCTTAATACCAATGTCATGTGTGCAAGTAAACACAGCCAAAAACTGGTGTAGCTAACTTTCCAGAATGTTCCAGAACGATTTGATTTCCTTGCTGCTGAGTTTGTGCTGTGCATGTCAGTCGTCAGTCATTCAGCAAATGAACCAGCAGGTTGCTGGTTCACACAACAAATAACTTGGTATAAAATTTTATAGTGTGGAGTCACTGGACAAACACTTCAAGGTTGGCACAACAAAGATTTTTTTTCCTTCAAGAAGTTCCAGCTGTAATTTTTTGGTACATTTTACACAAGTATTAAATGATTAATAAAACTCGACAGTTTTCTGGACTTTTGATAATTTCCACAACCAGTAATCATCCTAAATTAAGTGGAAAATTTCACATTGATGTTCAATGTTTCACTCTTGCGCAGCAGTTTTTAAGTGTAGTGACCTTGTGTTGTGACCGTGTTAGTCTTTAGGCTGGGCTGACATGAATATTCACAAGCATTTTGCATCCTTACTATTAGGTACTAAAAATACAATTTTTGGAATGTTGCTGAGTGAATATGAACACGTTTTCCTCAAAATATCATTTAAAATTTTTATTAATATGGCGCTAGTGGATTTTCATATTTCTAGATATTATTTTCACCAACCCTTTAACCTATTTAACATGCTGAAAATAACAATTTGGCCCTCTAAATGCTTTTACTATTATTCAAACACAGTATTTAAATCAGTTTCAAATTGTTTAGGTATGCCATACATTATTTTCAATTATTTTATTAAAGGTCATCAAAGTTAAGAACACTCAAGACTGCAGTATTTGCAGCCTCAGCAGATTCCATGAGCACTTTATTTTAAACACCTTTAATACATTCTTACTGGAGTTCAACAACTTCTCGTTTACCTTCCTGTTCAAAGGCTAGCAAGATCTACATCTAAAGCAGTCTTCCTGAACAGTGAACACAAGAATACACAAACCTGACATTTCTATATACCTCTAAAACATATATGAATTTAAGCTGTGTTGGTACAATGAGCAACTGATACTTAGAATTAAGTTAACAGTACATTATTTTTTTAGCATTAAAAAAGTAATTAAATATGAAATGTAATTTAAAAACTTCAAGTCACAATCATTACTTAAATAATTTAGTTAGTAAATCAAGACTGACAGTTCAACCATTTCTAAAGATTCCCTTTTTACAGTTTAAGAACTCTCAAAATATTTTTAATAACAAAGGGTAAGGTAAATCTTGCTCAGATAAGGAATTATTTTAAAAATGAAATAATGATTTTGAATATCACTCATAAAAATAGTTTTAGTGTTCTTGAATAAATTAAAGATTTCATACTTTTTCTCACATAAGCATTTCATTAATAATATTTCTGAAGTTATTATGGACTGTATACTTAAACATTTAGTATAACATTATTTTGATTAAATATTTAACAAAAATTACCTTTTTAAAGATAAAAATAAAATTATATTCTCTAATTCTAATTGTTTGAAGCACTAGAATGGTAGTTCTTCCTTTCAGTGAATCTTGCTTCTCTCACTAATCTACTTCACTTACAAACGAGAGCAAGAATGTTAATGTTTTCTCTCACCATATTACATTTATAGTAAAATTATTTCTTTATAGTAACAAACCTGATACAGTTTGACAAGGAAAATTAAAAAGTGTGAGCCTAAAACAATGTGCAAATCAGACTTTAAAAAAAACTTTAATAACAGGAAAAATATTTACTGTACAAAAGTGTTTCCTAGTTCAATTTTAAAACAGAATAAAATTCAATAAAATTCAGCCTTTGCCTTAGAGTTTCCTAATGCCCTGTTGTAAAATATGTTGTGTTCAGCTACTATCACCTTCGTCAACATTTCGTGTTCTAATAACACTTTTAAACACTCAGTAAATGATCCACCACCCACCTTATCACTCAGCGCTCAAGTGACATGTCCTACGATAGTAATGAAAACTAATACTGTACTTTGCTGTCGTCCTTGCATCACATAAGATGCCACATTTCCTTCTTGTTGGCAAGATTGTTCCTGCCTGCTGATCGCTGCCACATTATTGTAAATATAATATATACTCTTACAAATTCCAAATAATTAAGGTTAATAGCCCTCAAAAGGTTTTCAGTTCCATAGCCTTATTTTGCTCGTCATTTGGCAGCATTGTCTGCCCGCTTAAGTGGAGTGGACAACTTTGTTTTGCTTATAGGTGCGTCACTTAAATGGAAGTTTTTTTTTAATTTGAGTAATTAATTTTTTTTGCTTAGTTGTATTAGTACTGTGGACCTTTCTTCAACGTAAACGCAAGTCATTCATCAAAACCACCATTTCAAGCTGTACACCTCGCCATTGTAGCTAATTTTTCAAATTCTTTCAGTTAGCAGACATATAACAAGTAAATTCATCCATCTGCCAATTGCTCACTGATAACTTTGCATACACCAAAATACCAGTAACCTCATGTCCAAAAACAGTAGTAAAAAGAAAGCAATGGTAGCGCAAACAAAAAAGTGATTTAAAACTTGCATGCTATGCAGCATACTCCATACACACCCCTCTCCACCACTTCTCTGGATTTCCATCCACAGAAAATGTTTGACTAACTTCGGCTTGACAAGTAGCTGTCATACATTTCACTTTCTCGACCAAAAACAAGCGCTATTAAACCACATGAGATGTTAACATAAATAACAATTACAAATCCCTAACACACATGCTGATCAAATCGCAAATGTGAAATAAGCTCAGAATGCAGTATACATCCGTGGCACGCTCAGTTGCGCTGCGGAATTCGGAACAATAATCCAACACAAGCTAGCAACAAGCTTAATGGACGAGACCAGAGCAGTTCCGGACTTTCGTGACAACTGAAATTCTCAATATTTCAAGTTAGGATCTGAAGCAAGGCAGTGCACTAGTTACTTTTGTGGCTGCTAATAGTTGCCAACTTGAATGTTAATGCACAAAAGTTTATAGGCATAATTATAATGATTTTTATTTATATTATCTCAATTTTAACACATTAATAACAAAACTATTAGTATCTACTACTCCTAAAGAAAAAGGCAGCTTCCATTATTGAGGAGGGACTAAGGTGACACAGGGCTACTATGACAGCCAACAGGTTCTAAAAGTATTTCTGATCATCCCACATTTTGGCTTACATTGTTTGGAGCAATGTGAACTAGAGGTAGAGGTTCAATTCCTGCCAGGACATGGATTTTTCACTTGTGGGAAACTTCCTTCCAGGTTTCAGACTGGGTGTGGTGTTGACTACCCACATATTGTGGAAGACAATGCCCAACAAACTAGCACCCCCAGTCCTTTTTATTTAGTTTTTTTTTTGCATTACACATCTCATAAAACAGCGAGGTCATGACAGTTTCACACCACAAAACCTGGAATATCGGGGAACCAAATAGCAATGGCCTGCAGTAGAGAACCATCACCATCGTTTTCCTCAAGTTACCTCGGGAAACCATCTGAAACTATAATCCCGATGGCTGGACCGAGATTCGAACCTGGATCTATTGAAAAGTGAGTCCGGTGCTTATCACTACGCCACCTCGCCCCATCCCGGTTACGACACGGCCACCTCCCCGTAACGATGGCCGGGGTCCTAGCCAGCATTTGGGCCGATCAACGTGTCATCCCCCCACCCTACACATCCCAGTCATCAACATTCCCTCTCTGTAGAGTATCTCACTGTCGTATCATGTTGTCACGCTCGTGAATTTTTCTGTGTAGCCGACTTTAAATTTCTGTCTTTCTCGATGCGGGCAGGGTATGTGTAACCACAGATGCACAGTGGCACTACTCAGTGACGTGGGGCAGGCGCGGGTGGTGGTTGTGAGAACGCCGCATATTCCGATGTGTGGCACGAGCTAGCAGCCACGTGGCGACGTCCCCAGGTCGCTCAGAGACCCCACGCTGGGGCACCGCTTCCTTGAGGCCCACTCAGCTAGCTCGTGCCCCGACTGCAAAATTTGAGTTAAGACGAGGCCGTAGCCTTCTAGACGGGTGTACCATGGATTTTTATGCAAGCGTTAGTGTGAGCTTGAGGCTCACTCGGCTCATCCACACCCATGGTAGAGAGTTCACGATTAGAGGTCTAACTTCATTTAGGCTCACTCGGGCTATGGCCCAAGGTTACATTTATGGGTTTCCTGGGGAGTACAACACCCTTCCCCTTCCCCACCGCTTTCAACAAAGACCTTGCATAAGCGGTCACTTTCTGATAACCCCTCTCCCCGGCATCACCTTCCCACGGAGTCCGAGCGCCTCTCTGTCTCTCTAGAGGACTCGGTCGGTTCCCAGATCCCTCCTGCGTGAAGTGGCGTAACTAGGTCACCATTGTTCACACAGTTTCAAGTGTTAAGTCAAGGAGACTTTGATGGTGCGACACTTCGGAGGGCTACAGGTATTGCCAGCAAGTATATAGAGCGATGCCAACCTGGGGCGGTGGTGTAAGAATGATGGGGACACCGGCAAGCTAGAGAGCTAGAGAGCTAGAGAGAGGCTGGTGGCGTCACTTGCAAGAGAGAGTGATTGAGTGATACTGGTGAATCCTCAGAGCAACATGCAGCAGTACATTGGCAAGCGACAGTGGGCTATGAGCGAGGAGCTTCATGTATGAAGACTGGTGCTTCGAGAACAATGTCATAACATGGACGAGTGTCTAGTGCACAGCAGAGGTTAGTGGTAAGAGACAACAGCAGAGAGAACCACTGTCGAGCCGAGCTACAGTTGGTAGAGTAAATAGTGTACTCACGAAAGTGTGATTAATTTGTGAACAGTAATTTAGATTGTTGTAATTTTGGAAAACATGCATATTTCATATAATAAATAAACTATGTTTAATTAATTTTTGCTATACTTCCCAGACCTATATTTCTTACTTGTAACAATATCATCACATTATGGCTACACACACTAAAATAGGTAAAAGCAAGAAACAAACAATTCTTACGGGTAGGCGTACTGCTGTTGATTTGGTCATTAGCTGGGGTCGTCTGCACAACTGGCTGAATAGGTGAACGCTCACCAACTGCTCAAAACAATCAATCATAACAGATTAATAACACTCACTCAACAGGATTTTCCTACTGATAAGGCCAACACACACTCTACAACTAGGGTTGGCAGACAATTACACAACACAAGGTTTTTTATTGTATTTTCACAATAAAACTTTGAAACCAAAGGTTATGACCATCCAGGTTTATGGAAGGAACTGGATGGTAGGTCGGGCAGGGGGGGGGGGGGAGGGAGTCATCACAAATTACCATCCTGACCAACAGTTTTTAGGTCAAAATTTTACACTTTTTACTATTGCAAATAGTGATTGGCTATGATAAAATTTTATAATGAAAAATCATTAAGTTTTTGACTACAAATGTTTTAATATTATCAATAATTCTCATTTTAACAACCTCAGAAAATCCAAACATGTGACCTATATACACAAAAAAAAAGACACGCGAGAGATGCTGAAAAATTCATTCTCCTTGCGGCCGACTATCTGAATTATTCAAGATAATACACTGTGTGAACTATTAACAAATTGATAGACTACTTCTTGACTTTCTGTATTGTCCCATCATTGCTTCTCTATTTGCCTGATCAAATGTCAGAATCTAAATGTAAAATTAAAAGAACATGTTTACAATTATACTTTGATATTTGCTTTTGTAAAAATTGTACAGAACTATTCAAAATATCTAACAATGCATAATCAATAAAGCAAAGTACTGTACGGACTGTATACCACTAAGACACTTTTTTACAGTTTCTATTCTCAAATAATGTTATTCAATGTCAGGAACACAGTATTGGCCACCGTTAGTCAGCCACCCACCTATCTGGGCACACATTCGTGTACAGATCTAAAGGTGTTAAGACCCCGCCTACCAGGGCACAAATACAGTGTGCAGAGCTACAGTTGTTAGGCCCCTGCCTATACAAGCACACATACATGTGCAGGGCTCCAAGTGTTAAGGCACCTGCCTACCCAAGCACATATACGTGTGCAGAGCAATAGGTATTAAGGCCACCGCCTTCCTTAGCACACAATGTGTGCAGAGCTCCATGTATTAAGGCCCCGCCTGCTCAGATACACATACGGTGTTAAGGCCCCACGTATCCGGGATACATATGGTGTGCAGAGATTCAGAAAAATACCTCCAGTTTTAAAACTGGTTTAAATATCCGAGTACAGATAGCAAAAAGCATTTTAGAATATGCTGAAGACAGAAGAGTAGTTACATTTCTCTATTCCCTTTTTAATCCAATTTTTAAGAGAGCTAAAATGACACAAATGTATACTTTTAAAAGAAATTTTTGTCTTAGAACATCCCGTACAGATTGGTGTAAAAACTTAAGTGACTTGCATTACGCCTTTATCTTCAATTCTCTACCATATAATCTTATGGTTACCACTCAAATCAAATTGTTGCCCATACACAATGAGGAGACTATTAGCTAGTTCATAGCTTTTAGTTTTGATGCTTACCACACTTTAAGCACCGAGCATGCATTTATCATCCCGCCTCCATTAAACAAATACTCTTGTCTAGGCAGATCGCTCAAAGTCCAACATTTTACAGTTGTGTTTTTTCACTTGGAAATAACAATGATGTTCTGTACAAAACAGATAATGTAAGTGCAGTAGTTATTGGTATGTCCCTGAAACACCAACATAATAAAAGCATTTTTCAAGATATTAAATTTTCCCAAGACCAAATTTTAAGGTACTGAATCTACCAGTTATGCTTGTGATGAGATGATTTGTGCTATTAATAGGATGGTTGCTTGTTTAAGTGGAGAAATACAGATTTATATTTTTATGCAATATGACAGTTGTAAATGACAATGAAAAATTATGTCTCCTATTTTGCTAATTTTATTTAGTATTTGATTGCAACCTAATGCTACTATTATTTTTACACATATTTTTTTTTTGCCAATGGCAGCTTCACATTATTTTAAATTTGGTCTAGTAAGAAAATAATTTTAATATGTTGGTGTTCCTAGGAACCTAACATAACACAGCAACCCCTACTGAATTTCAACTTAACTTTTCTTATTTATTTACTTTTGCAAAACAACTAACTTCCAATCAACAAGGGAAAGACAAGAGTTTGGATGTTCAGTAAAATTTATTGCTCAAGATAAGCACACTTAACTTAAGAAATGCTATTGTAGTAACCCACACACAACTGCAGCTATACTGTATACTTCAGGTATCATCACAATTCAACAAATGCTCATGTGCCTACTTTTTCACAGCATATTTTTTTACCAGGTGTAAACTTGCATGTAGCATCCGCTAAATTTTGACATCACCTATTTTATTTTCGGAGGCTAGATGATATGTCAGATGGGCAATCTCATTCAAGGTTGATAAATGTAATGATGTCTACCAGTTTGCAAAGTCATGAATGAAGCAAACACACTATTTCAATATAGGTAGTGTTTTCATATTTTTTAAACTTTATTCCAATTTAGTTTTTGAGTTTTGCCACCTTGTGTTTAGTTAATATGATCCAGAGCCACTAAGGTGAAGATACACCACAGCAGCATATCCGATTGCAGAGATGCTGGGAAAGGCAAGGAGCTGGTGGGAGACACCTGGCTGCCCTCTCACTAGTCTGGGGATGGCAAGTGACGATAACACAGCCAGTTCTCCGCTGAGGCAGTTGTTCCAGCACTGGACCGTGCCCATTGGTTGTACATCATACCAGTCCATCCTTTTCTACAACTGTCTGGATTAAATGCTTGGTCAGCAGGATTAATGTGATGGAGCAAGTCGACCAAGCGGGTCAAAAACACCAATCTTGAACATTACCAAAAGTGAAATTTTCAACACCCAAAAAAATTTCCAATTCACGATGCACCTTTAAAGTCTGTGAAGGCTTTTTTTAGGAGGCCCAATGTTGATAAACGGTAGGACCTATATAAATACTGACTTCACCATTGTATAAGACTTTACTAGGTCTACAATTTGGGGTCCTGATTTTTACAGGTAGATTCCAGCCACTGTCCTTGCCTACCATGTCACATCACTGCGCTGCCAGCATTTTTAGTTCGCTTAGAGTTCATTGCAACCTCTGCTTTCATGTCAGTGCAGTGTTTCCCGTTTTCTAGCAGGTTATGTTTCACAGGTACACTTCCGTAATGATTTGTTGAAGAAGTCTAATGCTGATCTTTAGTATTTTTTTCTATAGAGCAGCTTATTACAACTTTTTTTAAAACTATTTTACTGTATGTTAATTTTCTATGGTATTTATATAAAACTACATTAAAATTCAATTATTTGGCAAAATTATTAATCTGGCATGGCTGTCGTCAAAAATGTGCCAGGTTAGGAACTGTTCACTGTTATCTGCTCAATAAAATATCAATATAATTATTAATATGCTCCGAGTTAGTTGTTACTACATAATATGTGCCTTTCTAATAAGTTCCGACTGGTTATATGAAACAAACGTGCCTTACGGACACTTGCTGGTTAACTAGATAACGGCATGTTATCAAGTGGTGCTGGCTAAGTGTGCTAATTATTTTTATAAACTGCTAGTACTACTTACAGAGGAGAGAAATAGTAAAAATTATGTTCACCGTGTTGGTTCAAATGATGTTAATTTGTTTGTTGTGCTCATTGGTATGCCAGATGTGCTTGCAACACTGCTGGGTGCAATATTTGCGCAACTTTGATAGCACTTGGAGAACAATGCAAAGAAATTTAACACATTAGCTCTTGCACATGATCTCTGATAAGTTTGTGAAATTCAGTAGCCAACAAATAAGTCCTGTTTGGTTAGGTTGTTAGAACCTGAATGCCGTAGACAAAATATACAGCATTTAAAAAATGTAGCTAATGGTTTTCCTGATTCGCCTAAAGGTCTTTTTGGTCTTTTTAAGTGTCTTGTTCCCCAGTAATTACTATCAAAGACGTTGCAGTAATTCTACTGGTGATTATATCTTGGGGTCAGTACTTGTGAGGAATGCACCTCGGAGGCTCTCGACCTAAACTTGTCACTGGGTTCATCTTGACAACAGGCCTCTCCAAATATCCTCTCTGCCAGTTCTGCCCTTTCCCCCTCACTTTATCCGTCTCCTTGGAGTATTCCACCTTCCCTTTCACTACTCAAAGCATGTTCGTCTCTCCTCAATTCTCTCAACATGGCTACACAATTTTAACAAGCCTCTATCAGTTTAGATACTACCCACACAACCACCACATTCTTGGTGATAGTGATTTTGGCTGTACATACAAGTTTTTTAAGTGCCAAATAAGTGTTTGTTCATACCTAAATGTGTCATTCATGTGCCCATTTTTTTTTTTTAAAACAATACATGTTTCATATCTTGCAGGTATTATTTTGTATTCACATGTTTGGATTATTATTATTTATATGCTCTTGAGTAACCTTAATATTGCTCCTGGTAGATGAGAGGCCTAACTATAGCAAGTCCCTAATGCAAGCAAGCTTGTAAATCATTATAGTTGTAAATTAACACCAGTTTTGGCTATTAAAATACCTTTAATCACGTAACTAAAAACCAAACCATTACATTTCAAAATTAAGTTACGAGGGCTTACAAAAATAAACAACTACCCCAATGTAAGTTTTAGGACGTGGCCACAATATGGTCAAGCAAGACTGAAAAGAGCTGGTTTATCGCTGCCAACAGCTCATTCCACCGTCCTTCCCTTGCTGCGGAGAAGCTCACAGAAAGGCCTCCAGCGTCTATCAGATAAAAGTAAGCTGCATGCATTATCACTTGGCATTAACACTACTGTTTTGGGATCTTACTTTATCAAAGGGCAAATCATGGATAAACACAAAACACGCTGAAATTGTCTGCAATACCAGCTTCGAATACTTAACACTTGGCTCAAAACTCAACTGTTCAGCTACCAAACTAATTTAAGATTTCATACCATCTTATTGAAAGTTCACTGCACATAAAAATGACAATTGTATTCTAGATCTAAGCAAACAAAGACGGTTAGAACACGAAAATGTGCCTGCATGTTTTTCATTCATTCACCATACATATTTGAAACAGAAGAGAGTAGAATTCTTTGTTAAGAAATTATGTGAAAAGTTACTTTTATATTTTTAATGACTTGTAAACAATATAGAGCATGTATACTATGTTTTTTTTTTGTTACAAAACATAGTTATTTATTATGTTAAATGGTACATCTGCTTATTTTAGGATTTTGTTTTGCTTATTAGGCCTACACATGTTACCTGGATTATCTTGGTTGCCTTTGGTCCAATAAGACCGGATAGACGAGGTTTAACTGTATTTCCCTGTTTTGACACAATAATATTGCTGACGAAAACATACGTAACTGTGTCAAAGACAAACTAACAGGTGGTATGAAAATCACTAAGTTAAAACAATATTAAAAAAGTTTTTATAAGACTCATGAAAGACTAACGAAATTGTTCAAGTGTGACACCTTTTGTAATAAGCCAAAATGTTCTTTCATTCAATTTAACGTTAACTAAAGTTCTGACACCACCAGAACTTAAAGTACATGACATCACATATGTTGTCCAATATTCCAAAATGATCAATAAAACATTTTCTCATATTTCATACAGCGAAAATGTTTTGAATTTTTCTTTTAACTCAATGCATCCAGCATTGACTAGCTTAGAACTAATTTCATATTATGCCTACAAAGGTAGTTATGAATTTTTTTTGATCTTTAAACTCTATTTTTCAATCCTTGAACTTATACGTAGTTATTTAGAAATTTGTTTTTGACCAAGGTTTAAGATATGAATATGGTTTAAAATATATTCAAACTAAATTGATAGAAAGAAAGTATCAATTTTTTTTATTTAAACACCCGTTTTTCATTTTATCAAAAATTGTTTCAGCCAAATGTTTGTTTTAGTTAGGTACATAAAAATTTACTTAAGATGAATATTATAGACAATATTTGACGAGTTAAAAATAATAACAGGTTAGACAGTGTACATGGTACAGAAGTTAGTTATTATTTTTATTCCAAACCCTGTTTTTATCCACCCCATGTACTTAATAATGGTTCATCTTATCAAAAAAAAGTTGAGACCAAAGTTCTAGATGATTTTTAGAAGATTTGAAATTAAGTGTTATAGATTTTACAGGTTTTACCTAATAAGGGAGTTGGGAATTTTTTTTGTCCTTAAGGGGCCAGCCTCGTAAGGGGTTTCTGTGTGTTAGTGAGGCGGGATGATAAGCGTGACGCTCGATGGTATTCTAGTGCGGTATAGCCTCTAAGCACAAGGCTCTGAACTGGCGCACAGTTTTCCCGTCGTCACAGGACAACTGTGAAATCTGAGCGGCGACCGTAACATATGGCCGAGAAATTAAGATAAAGGTGTAATTCAAGTCCATTAAGTGCTTTCAAGAATCTGTACTGCAAGATTTACGCCTAAAAATTACTCTGAAAACATGCATTTTTGCCCATTTTAACTTTTCTAAAAATACAGTTTAAAAACGTAATCCGAAATCAAAAGTACTTTTCAGCCCTCAGCGAACTCTTTAAATGCTTTTCGTAAGCAAACCCTACTTATATATCTTAAGTAGATTTGAAATCTTGTTTTTCCTGAAGCTCTGCACATTTCATGTGTGCCCGGATAGGCGGAGCCCTTGAACCCCTGTTTATTTCATCCTCAGAAGCAATGGTTGGATATATCAAGAATAGTTTCAGGCAAATGTAATATTTATGTAGTTTACAAACTGAACAGATTTGATTGTGTACTTACTAAGGGAGTTATTAATTTTTTTGACTTTCAAGCCATTATTTTCCATCCCCTGCAGTAATGGTTGGTCGTGTAAGAAATTATTAAGATCGAAAGTTGTAAATAATATTTTTAAGTTCCACAATAAATAAGAATGGATATACCTAATAGTGTAGGTACATGGTACGGAAATAATGACTTTTTTATATAACCATTCTTTTCAACCCCGTGCATATAAAGTTTTAAATAAAAATTATAAGATTTACAAACAATTTGACAAATTTGATTGTGTTCTTACCAGGGACTGGAAGTAACGCGCTACTAGTAACGACGTTATTTGTAACAGTTACTTTTTATGGTAACGATCGTGGTAACGCAATATATTAAGTTTTCAGTAACTGTAACTGAATTACATTATTCTGACTTAAAGTAACGATAATTGTTGTTACTTCTTGCGTTACATTTTTTAAATGTATTTCTTATTGAACGAACGATTTGTTGATTTTTTCAAACCCAGAACGAAAATCCCGACAAGCTTATTATTTGCGATGGTATTGCTTGTACTTGTAAAACTGCTGTTGGCTAGCCTGCGCTCGTATTTTGATTGTCATTTATTTAATATTTACGACATGCGGGTTTACTGCTGTGCTGTTTAATTAATTAACCTACCTGTGCACATGCGCGAAAGCAAAGACAGAATCTAATGAAGCGAGAAGCCGAGAAAGCAGTTCAGAATTTTCGTTGCTGTGGCCTTCATATTCTAATTTTTTCGAAGTTGGGTCGAGTGATAAAAATAACCTTATTGTGAAGTGCTTGTTGTGCGGTTCTGCGAACAATTTTGTAGTGTGAACTAATTACTCAATGTTTTTTAAGACCTATTTAAAATTTTTCAGTTTAAATAAACAATTATCTTTACTAAACACAATATGTTTTATTAGCTTTTAATTATAACAATATTACGTATATCATTTTTAGTTTTTCACAAAGTAACTGTTAAAGTAACTTAAAGTTACTTTTCTCAGAACTGTAACTGGTTTATTTTCAGTAGTGTAACTTGTAGTTGTAACAGGGTTACATTTCCAATGGAGTATTTGTAACTGTAACTGAGTTACTTTTTTAAAGTAAATTTCCGGTCCCTGGTTCTTACTAAGGGAGTAATTTCCTTAACAACAAATTTTGAAAAAAGTAAATATTTTTAATGATCATCACCTAAACTCCAATTTTCTCACAATTACTCTGTTAGAATGTAGAGGTGGTATGGGTGTAAGCTCCACTATGTTGATGTCATCAATAATTATTTTATGGAATTGTATCAGAATCTAAGCCCTAAAACAGCAGCATCATATGACCAGCACCTTAGCCAATCAGATGCATAACCAAATGGGGGATGTATGTTACCCCCTAAACCATTTGCATTCTATCATCCCTACCAACAAAAGAAAATAAAATGAAAGCTAACCACAAGAAAAGAGGTTCTAACTCCCCCTCCCCCCGGTTGGCACAAAACACTCAAGGAAATGAAATTCCACGTTCCACATACACTTCTGACTGTTGACCAGTAGCTCACTGTGCCTGAGCCTGTTTAAATTCTACTGATCATGACACAAACCACAGATGTTAACAGTTCTTGACCAAGTTAAAAAAAAAAAGGCTAATTATCTACAGTAGGTGCACCACTCTGAAAGAAAAGGGGAAAACTCATGAAAATGGATTTTATCAGTTCCTCATTTTACTTCTAATGATAAGTCCCTCTAATATTTTCAAGAACTTCACGTGTATGTCCACCTGTATGGGAACGTAGCCGCCATCATACCCAAGGCACTGAAAATTATGATTCTACTATTCCAGCCAGGTGTGAAAAATGGTATTTTTGGGCAAGGGTTGGTCTAAAATTATTGTAAATACTACCTTTAATGTAATTATAGTGACAAATTTGTGCTGTGCTTTAGTAGCGTAACACGAGACTGTTTACGAGAGATATCCCTGATCATATTGTCGCCAACCTTCTATTTAATTTATACCGGCTTCAATTTGAGCCTGTGGTTCTCCTGAGATCCTTAGAAATTTAGCATGGCCAAGGCTGTTTTCAAAAAGTCAGAGATATTTAATGTGAATACATTACGGTCAGAGCCAAAACTGTATTCCACCCTAACTGGTTTTCCATTACAATTACAATATTCACTGGAAATGGAAAACAAATTAGGGTGAGAAACAGTCTTGGACCCCAGCCGTAACATTCATTAAGCATCCCTGTCTTTTAAAAAACTGCCTCACCTAAGATATATTCCTAAAGATCTTTGGAGAACCACAGGATCAAGTTGCAGCTAGTATCAAGTAAACAGTATGACGGCAACAGGATCATACCCGGATGAAAACAGTCTCAGCTGCGCTAGTAAAGCACAAAACCAATTTATGCCACTATATTTACATTAGATAAGATTTATAATAAATTAACATTACCCCTTAACACCCACAATTACCATTACGTATAACTGAACTAAATCATGGCAACTGCAAAGTTACTGCACAAGCAAATGAAAAATGGTTAATTACATGTGAGGTTCTTGAAAATACCTCAATGTGCCTCAAAATAATCATTATAAATTACAAAAAAAAAATCCATTTTTTCAGTAGTTAAATACCAAAAAATGTTACACCCATTTTCTTTTCCAATGACAAGTGACCATGCAATTAAAGAGTAAGTTTGTAACAAAAGACTATACAAGCATGCATGAACCGAAAACAAATTACACATTAAATATGCAGACCAAATACGGAAATACAGTAATTTATTTTGGCATGCGTACACAAAACGTGTACGGGCCACCGAGACGTACAACTTATTTTCGAATACGTCAAACCCATTCGACCTTTGACCCAATAAAGTACAATTGCTTACCAAGCAATACGTCAAATTGATACCATTTACTTTTCGTGGATAAATATTCATTAGTAAATAATAATGTTCAACTATAAACCAATAAAAATAAAACGTTAATTTCAAACAACTGTCATAGCAAGATAACAAAATAAATGCAAATTACTAACCTTTCCCAGAAGTAACTGGCAATAAAACAAAACTAACTGCGACGAATGCAAAAGTAAAAATTGTTACTAACATACGGTCCTCCATAGCTTTCAATATTTTTGGTATCGTAGAACACACAACTAAATAGTCGCCAATAACTCTAACAAATTCAAATTGTATTAAGAGTGACTACTACTAATGAAAAAGAAGTAAAGTCAAAGTACAGTAGTACACGGTGGCAGACAAGTACACAGTGAACTAACACGAAATACAGAGATTCTGTGAACCATAGAGTTACAAATTAAATGAAAGTAATTTTCCCTGTC
This sequence comes from Bacillus rossius redtenbacheri, assembly GCF_032445375.1. Lineage (NCBI taxonomy): Eukaryota > Metazoa > Arthropoda > Insecta > Phasmatodea > Bacillidae > Bacillus > Bacillus rossius. The sequence continues at coordinate 39,540,945 of NC_086339.1, read as the reverse complement.
TTTGACACTCATGTGTGTAAAGTGTAAAGTAGAAACTTAAAAATAAGTATATAAATTAAATGTTTGTTACACAAATTTTTATTGAAAAAATAAATGGTGGTAACTAAGTATTTTATTTACTTTCTTTTTAAATCACTGTTTTTTTTTTCATCAGATGCATTCAATATAGCTAACACAAATATAATTAAAAGATTTAAATAAACTTAAGCAAATTTTTTTTTTTTACTTTTATGATCATTTTATCACCCACCACAATTTAAAAAGAATTGATTCCTAGGGTACAAAGGGTCGACAAATCAAATTAATATATTTAACACTGTAACAATATGACATCACTATAAAGTGTTGAAGAAAGTTGTGTGTGAACAGTGCTGTAGGCTGTTAAAATGGGTAGTGAAGAAGACTTTTGTAACACAACAATATATTTCAAAGAGTTTTCAGATGTTACTCGCAGATTAACTTATCTATCGCAGTGTACAGTTGGACTGGTCAGAAAAAGTACATTGCAGTTTGAAGGTATTATGGCCAGCATTTCTCTCGCCAATGATCTGCTAAAAAAAATATTCTGTGAATTGGAAAATAAACGTGGCTTTATGTAGTTAAAGGAAGGTACATGTCAGAAACATTTTGATACCATCAAAAACTCCCTTCTGAAGGGTATCTGTGAAATTTTAATTATATGGTGGTGTAAAAGAGTCAATAGAAACTTAATTTCATCCGAGAAAATTATAAAGCACTGACGCCAACCGCCGGTGCTCCCTCTGGTCCGCAAAGGTCGTTATGCCACAACAACACTTGCTCCTAAGTGCATCGAACACGCCCGAGCGTGATGTCCGCCGAGTGTGTGAAAGTGCGCCGCGACGAACACCAAAGCGACATCAGCGCCCGGCCGGGTGTGGCAATGCGCCTAATTAATTATATAATTATTTTGTCAAATTAAAACAACTAAATTAATAACAATTTAAAAGAGGATTCATGTAAGGGAAATTGTGTCTAATTGTTTTATAAGCATATATTTTGTAACTTGTCTTTAAGTCCAAAACTGGCCTGGTCGGTTTTCCCGCGTTTCACGTGGTTAGGCGCGAGGCCGCAGGGCGGTCTCGCGCTCAGTTACCGTCTGGAGCTCGAAGGGGTCGGGCACTCCGCGAACGTCAGGTCATCAACTTTAGCATCTCTTCAACATTTCAGCAATAGTGTAAGTTTTGTAAATCTTTTAATCAGCTCGGCGCCGACCCCAACCCAGTCGCATGATATTTCGTGCGACTCTTAACTCATTAAATTCTTCCCATCAGGGAACTTTATTTTCATACGTAATTCCATGTCCAGTTTAAGGACCGCGTAGTAGTGGTGCGCAATTTTCGGCTCATTAGCCAATTAATCGTTATCGTCGTTGATCCTCCGTAATAAGTGTTGAGAATAACACTGACTAACTTTCGCCTGTTAATTATCGTCATTCTAAGCGTGTAATTTGTAACGTGTGTTTTATCTAAATAATTTTCATTTCCAAGGGACTTTTACGTGAACGTCTCCAGCTGGCGTGTCCACGTAATTTCAGAGACGTTAATATTTCGTAGCAGGCTAGACTGCAAACAATCCTGAACATAGGAACTTTTCTACGTATTTACCAGCCAGCCTAAGTGGTGGCAACACCAGTTTCGTGTTTATCTGCTAAATCTTTCATAGGGACGAGAATCCACTGTTTCAGCTTATCGATATAACTTTGCAATCTATCTTGGTCGCGCGCGCCGTTACGTACAGGGATACGCGTGTCACAGCGGTCCGACAACGGACGCGGCCAGTATCGGGACGAATGAGTGTATCAATACTGAATAAAGTGCAGTGTCCTGTAACTCGTTTACCATTCATTTACAAGGCGTCCTGGGTGGCCTGAACAGCCCAGGTAATTTCCGAACCGAGACGAGCTCCTGCCTGCAGCCATGAGGCCGAACCCCCGTTAAAACCCCTGAGATCTTTTACAACGTTAATATTTAATTAAAAAACTAAAACAGGCAGCGGGAGCGGCGACAGCACTTTAAGAAAATGTTAGTTCTAGCACACAGGTAGAGAGAGAAGTATAAAATAGTTCACACACACACAGTGCCTTGGGTGCTTTTTGTATACAATATTAATGAAAAATTGATATTCTTACCTTGAGTAATATTGTATGTATACTATATTAAATCATTTTGCTTTGTGGTATAATGGTCAATTTAGCAATGATTGATGAACTGTAATCTAATAGCTTTTAATCATTTTCTCAGTCATTGAAAAGTGTGTGATTGCATTTTCTGTGATGCATTTGTCATGCGAATGAAGTACATATTATATTGACGCGAACCCCGCTACCTCTATGAAAATTTACGTGATTTAAGTTTTAATCGGAATCTCAGGGTAGGTTCGGCCTTGTGGCTAGAGGTAGTGGTTCGACACAGTAGAGCCCCCCGAGCTATTTAGGCCACTCGGGACACCTGAAAAAGAACAAGAAAATACCGGCTGATGTCTGGTTAATTTATTCCGGCACAGCCCTATAAATAGTGCTGCCCATCCTGGCCGTACCGGTTGTCCCAAATTGAATCGTCACACGTGCGACCACTCACTCAGTGGCGGCTCACGATTTTATTACCCAGTAAGGTCATTCACTTGGACACGATACAGTGATTACAAAAACAAACCCTAACATGACACACTAGAATCCTGATCAAAATTACATTTCACAATTACAATTATGTAGTACACTGGGCTAAGAACACGTAGACCCGTAACTCCAGCGACGCTACCTGAATCTTAGGACTGTCCCAGAAATTGACGCGTTAGTAAGATTAAATGTTACTTGTTGCCTACTGGCAGCCCCGTGCGGGCTGAAACTATTTAGCCGATTGGCTAGGATATCGCGTAAAGTGCCGAAGTAATATATCTCATAGTTCACAAACAGTACTTACGTATCACAACGACCGCTCGTCTTGGAGCACTGAATAATTAAGTTAAATACCACTCGGTAAGTCGCACCCGACCACGGAACTGAAAGAAAAGGTTTGCGGAATTAAACAACTATTGAAAACTATTAGTGAAAATAAGAATTGCTGGTCCCGTGTTGCGCGGAGGCTGTCGGCCTCTGTGAGCTCCAGAAGGATACTGCCGCTCTCACCATGCGTGACCCCCCTCCCCCGCCAGCTCTCCCGCGGAAATGTGTGATTTTGGCGGGAAACTGAACCGGCCAGGTTCAAGACAAGGCGCACGGTGAAACATAATTTTGGAGAAAATAAAGTGTTAAGTAATGAAAATAATGTTTAATAAAATCCTGTGGAAAAATACATAAACATTTGTTGTAGTTCGGCGGAGGGATATGCCACACCCGGCCGGATCCTTCCGCCGACGTAGCACTTGTTACCTGGTGTTCGCCCCGTTGCACTTTCTACACTCCGGTGCGCGCACGAGCGCAATCGGTGCACACGCCTTCGCGAGACTGTAGCCGCGCAGGGGGGGTCACAACTGAAAACGGAGAAAACAGCGAGGGATCTTTACATTAAGACCCACGGCGGTGGCGGGCTGGTGCTGAAAAAACGAATGATATACAACAAAATATATTTATTTATATACATGCATATATAAGTCGATTACAAGCAAATCAGCAACAATTATACGTTCCTCGTGCATTCCCGCGGGATATACAAGACAATCATGCATACAATACAATGTTAAAACAATGTGGAGATAAAGTGGGCGAGGTGGCGAAGCGTTAGAAGTAGCACAAATAATATGGGCCGCTAGGCTTAAAGAAACAGCAAGAAAGAAATAATAATTACGACGCGGCTTGACAAGAAGTGTCCAATGCCATCGTGGCGTGCCCATATACAATCACAGAACATTTACGCAAGGCTACAGGCAGTACTCGGCGTGAGCAAAAGAAACTAAAGCAAAGAACTAAATTCAACCTGAAGGGTCCAAGATGGCTTACAAACATTACAAATCATGGCAAAAATACAAGGGTGAAAGCATGGCCACAACGCGCAGGCAAGAATAATAGAACATACTAAATACAGAAGCTAAGTTTCACAGCCGAGTACATACCACAACGCGACGCCAGCCCACAATGACAGCCTTCGAGTCAGACGACCGAGAGACTGCGACGAATAAGCTAGGTGCCGGGCTTATATAGGCCGGGAACAACACGTCAGAGCATGCTGGTGGCGCGGCGGGGAAGGGAGGAAGAGAGGGGTTTGGAAGGGGAGGTTGGAGAGAAAGGGGAAAGGAGGGGAAGGAATGCTGTGCAGTGCCGACACTGCTTCAACCACCCTCCCTAAAGTGTCCCTGCCCGGAGAGCCAGAAGATCCACACGACAAAGAAAGTTCATGACGTTGAAATCGGAGACTGGTGACAGCATCAAACAGCAAGCTTCAGGATCGCCGCGGCGATCAACGAGATGGCTTCGGATGTAGTCACACGCTACGCAGGTCTTCATAACAGCGGTAGACGACAGCCAGCGGCTGATACGGAGTACGGAGTAAAAAGTCCAGATATTAAGTTGGTGTTCAGCCCAGAACAAGGGCTCGGAGCAGGGCGGTCCCGCGAGTCGCAACCACCCAGGCATGGGAGGGGACTACAGCAGGGAGCACCAAGTCGCAGTGCCTTAGCAAGGTGACAAAGGGGTCAGCTACGATGTCCAGGCCCCGTCAAGCAAGGGCTAGGGGCAGCCATGGACTCACGGCGGTGCGGGAAGCACTCAGCCGGAATCAACACGGTCGCTCTTCAAGACCCAGAAGCGGCGAGACAACATCGAACCTCCACACGACGAGGAAGCCGCCAGGCAAGCTCATGGTAGCACGGTGGGGAGTAGCACGATGGGCTCTCATAGGCAGGTACCACCAGTAGGGGGGAGGCGACGAACGGAAGGTCCCACGGAGACGTCTCTCGGTGAGGTGAAGCTGAAGATCGCTGGCGGAAGTCGGGCACAGCAAGCAAGGGTAAGAGGGATAAAGGATGGGTCACCAAACTAAAAAAAAAAGAAAAGGAGCCGCAACACCACGCACAAATCCAACAAAGACAAACTGCAAATACAAATTTCAAACACAAGTTCCTAGGAACACAAACACTTAACAACAGGCCAATAGGCTAATCTCATAATAATGTAATACAGCAAAAAGGCTTACAACAAACCCTTAAAAAAAACTATTTAACGAAAGATTTCACCTGGGTTTCATGAGCCTCTCGAAATTTAAACTTGCGCCTACAGCACCTTAACAAAAGGGTATTCGCACCCAAAAATTTGTCGACACAATAAGGTTTCTCATAAGGAGGAAGTGACTTCACATTTAATTGATCAGCCAACTTAGGCAATTTAAACGCTCTGCAAAGGACTAATTAAATCCCCAATCTTAAAACCATGAGGTGCTCTAGCCTTATTATAATTGTCATAAACGGCCTTACGGGCTTTATGAATGTTACAGGAAACCGTGTCAAGTACACGTTCCAATGCCTGGGCGTCCAGGCTAGCACCGAGGGACAGCAAGCCCCACTGGTTCAGTAAAGGAATAGTAAGCTCACAGCTTAGGAACGGGATCGAGGGTGGAAAACCAGTAGCTGAATGAAGAGCCGAATTAAGTCCGACATTAATATACTCCAAATCTGAATCCATTACCTGAACCCCTCGAGGACACGGCCCGCACTGGACAATTAAATACAGTGCCGCTATGCATTACATGAAAGTCTAGTTTTTTGATACTTAGATTAACCTTTAAAATGTTCATGTACTAAACCATCCATACACCAAGCGTCATCGGACTACAGGACCGGATCATGTCAATATCAGACATATAGACCATGAACTCAGTACACACAGGAAAACGGAATTTACACACAGGAAAACGGAATGTACACACAGGAAACGGAACGTACACACAGGAAACGGATCGTACACACAGGAAACGGAACGTACACACAGGAAACCGAACGTACACACAGTACACACAGGAAAGGGAACGTACACACAGGAAACGGAACACACACACAGTACACACTGGAAACGGAACGTTCACACAGAAAATGGAACGTACACACAGAAAACGGAACGTACACACAGAAAACAGAACTTACACACAGTACACACAGGAAACGGAACGAACACATAGGAAACGGAATGATCAAACATACAGTAGCGGAAACACAGGCTTAGTTGGAAATCAGAATACAAGAAATAAAAACATTAAATTTTTACTTTCATTATTTAATTACTTCTCAACATTACACAAATACAAGTAAAAGAAGCCATTATTGTATGTAGCCAGCTTTCCTCAGTTCTTTGAGTATGAAGGATATTTCTTTGATGCACGAATAGTTTCCTGCACAAAGCGAGCCATGTAGAAGACTTAGCCGGTCAACCAATATGTTTGGATCTTTCCATGATGTGTAATCAATCTCTTCTACTGCTTGTTTATTATACATACTTTTAATATCACAATCGTCCCAGTGATCATAATAAGAATTATCAGATTTATTTATTATAACACGACGTTTCCATCAATTCGGTCTCAGGACATCGCCACATTCTTCGATCTTGTCAGCTCTAGGTGCTTCATCACAGTCTATGCCTTTGTCAACAGCCTCAGAGTCACTGTAACAACCACTGTAAGAGACATCCTCTTCACCCAGATTACCGTATGAATTCGCTATCGATGATGTCGAAGTGTCTTCATCGTCTTCATGCTTCCTTTTTACGAGTCCATCATTTTTACAAAGAATGGAGGATCTACTGAATATAGGCTTGAATGTATTCTCACTTTTCACTGTGTTGATACTTCCATTAGTTTCAGTCTTCCCGAAGCCATTAGCATCCTTCAATTTATGTTCTTCCTCACGATCGGGTGAGCTAATACCATCACGCTCAGGACAAGGAAATGTCATGTCCACCAGTTTGGCCTCGGCTGGTATGATAGCACAAGCCCCAAGTGCGCCACCCATCCTACATAATCTATGGGGAGGAAAGTTAGTTCGCCACCCGCCCCTAGATGGAAGACAAAGGGGAATGTAAATTAAGGAAACTTTGTCTACCTGCCCAGCCTAATTCAGGACAAATATGTAAATACCCAGTGTGGTATCAAGAAGCCTTTAAATTATACAAGTTAATGTAAAGAGCATTGTAATTCGAATATGTATGCACAGGAAGGGTACAGATGTGCCCTCCCTGATGAATATGTACATACATTGTATATTTACTCTGGCTTAGCTAAGCCAGGCGGAAAGCTCTTTCCTGTAATCTCTGGGTTAATAAAAGTGACAGAAAACTTTAGCAGTATTATTTAGGCAGCGACCTCTCTGGAGGACTGCTCCTCCTTCTTACCTTCCCCTGCCCTTGGGCAGCGACCCCTTATCGGGGACCGCTCCCGCTCCTCCCTCTGCCCGACCTTCCCCTGCCCCTGGGCAGCGACCCCTTTTCGGGGACCGCTCCCGCTCCTCCCCTCTGTCCGACCTTCCCCTGCCATTGGGCAGCGACCCCTGTTCGGGGACCGCCCCCGCTCCTCCCCTCTGCCCGACCTTACCCTGCCCTTGGGCAGCGACCCCTGTTCGGGGACCGCCCCCGCTCCTCCCCTCTGCCCGACCTTACCCTGCCCTTGGGCAGCGACCCCTGTTCGGGGACCGCTCCCGCTCCTCCCCTCTGCCTGGGACAAGTCAGAAAATTATTGTCGTAATGCAGATCACTCTTCTTTAGTCTAGTGGATCCATCGGTGTCCTCTATGCCGTAAGTAGTCTTGACTTTACATGTTCTACCATGTCTTTTTAAGCTGTCAATTCGTGTTAACAACCTGCTACAACGATTACAGCTTAACATGTTGCGTAGTGGGTTTCTAGCACAAGCATTCCTTCTCATGACAAAATCCTTGCCACAGTATCTACAGCAGCTTCCTTCCGATTCAGCTGCAGATAACAAACCATGATCCATGGTAGCTTCTGTTACTAATGTTAGAAACAAACTGTCAGTTTTCTCCAATTGGAACCATTTTTAAATAGAATTTTTTAAATATTTCATCAGCAAGATTTAAGTTATCTAATGCAAAGCAAATTGATGCAAGTAGTTCTGGCTGTCATCAACAGATGTCGCCACGTGTTGCTTGCAGGTAAATAATATCTATTTCATTAATGCGGGATGTGGAATGCTCACTATCAATCGCAAAGGAAGGTTGGCTTCGCTAGACTCCAAGGAGAAGGAAGTTCGTCCTTCCTGTTAGTGCTTCTTAGATTTCTCAGAGATTATTATTATTATTCGACTGAGTAATGATTTTTTTTAAATTTCCACCTGATAAAATTATTACAAGTGATGATTAAGTAGCATAAGTTGCCGTCGTCCGGGGTCTCGGGCTCGAGTCCCAGTGTGGCTCCTAGTGGGAAAAGGCGGTTCTTGATCTGTGTTGTCCGGGTGGGCGCCAGACTAGCTCGTTTCTAGTCGTGAATTTGGGGTCGTGGATGTATGTGCCCCTGCGTGGCCCACTAGGGCCGGCGGCGGTGTTGCGTGAGATGATTTTAAATAAGAGACGTGGAGTTGAGGTGGCGGTGTCGTACCTTTTATTCAGAGGAGCGAGTCGTACACAATACAACACTCTACAGAGGTCCCCGGGGGGGGGGGGGGGTTTACTTGTTATTCCGTGGCGCCGTATTGTTTGTGTTCCGCGTTACGTGGCCTCGGATGCTGTTATGTCTCAGACGTCTCACTGGGTACGCAGGTAACGTAATTTCGTAACACAAAGGCGGGACACAAAATACACTGAATTAAGGGGGCGCGTACAGGTTACGTGGCACTCGTTACTCGGGTAACGTAAGTTAGCAATACAAAATACGGGATACAAAAATACACTGAATTAAGGGGGTGCGCACAAGTTACGTGGCACTCGTTACTCGGGTAACGTAAGTTAGCAATACAAAACACGGGATACAAAAATACACTGGATTAAGGGGGCGCGCACACGTTACGTGGCACTCGTTACTCGGGTAACGTAAGTTAGCAGTACAAAATACGGGATACAAAATACACTGAATTAAGGGGGCGGGCGATTGGAGACGGCCAATCCCGTATGCAAATGTCTTGGCGCGGGTGTTGTGCCCACTGTGGTGAGACACGCACCGCAATTAAGTTTGTCCAAGTTCCCTTGCGGGTTTGTGGTCAGCGCCGTGCGCGTGACCTTAAATAAAGTTCTGTACGTTGCGGGAGACGGCCCGTGCCGTATGCTGAAGAGCAGCCCCGCTGACCAAGTGTGGTGCGGGGTGTCCTTAAGTTGATGCGGCCGGATTAGGTCCTGGACCGAAAAAAGGGACCGGGTACTCACGGAGAGGTTAAGCAATAAAAGGGGTTTTGTTAATTAGTGACTATATTTACCGGACGTTACTTTCAATGTAGACAAAGGATGTTGCCTCTCCGTGGGACGTAGGTCCGCCCCGGTCCGTGAGCTGCGCTGAACTGCCGAACTGGCATGGCGTCCGAGGGAGGCTCGGCCTCTCTCGCGCCAGGCGTGACCTCATTACGCTAGACTCCAAACGGGTGTGTCTGGAAGAGATTTTATTGTCGCTAAAATCCTAATTTAATGTTTCAGGAGGAATGGGTACGGTTCTTCTCTTGTCTACTCAGGTTTCCGCGGTTTTGCCTTTAATTGCTGTTCGGCTCGCCTGACTCGGGTGGGCCATGGCCAGGGGTGTGTTCCGTTAGCGGGAGCGTATACTGGCGGGTGCAGGTCGGGCTCTGGGGTGGTCGTCGGCCAGACGACGTCAAAGTTCACTAATTAAATGCAACCTTGAATAAAAATGACATGCCTCATTAAGTAAAAAAATCCTTCGTGCAGAGATCAATTCCTCATCAGTAACCAGAAGCACTCGAAGAAAACCATCAGATGTCTAGTCAGGAATAATCAGAAGCACCCAGAGAAAACCATCAAAATATTGTCAAGAATAATCAGGAGCACACGGAGAAAACCACCATAAAATTGTCAAGAATAATCGGAAGCACACGGAGAAAACCATCAAAATATTGGCAATAATAATCAGGAGCACACGAAGAAAACCACCATAATATTGACAAGAATGATCAGGAGCACCCGGAGAAAACTACCATAATATTGACAAGAATAATGTACTAGAACTCTAACTTTGCACATCAAAGAGAAGTTCACAAGCCAGAATCAGTTTTTGAATTTTTTTCGTTTTTATTTTTAATTTTTATTTAATTTTTTTTTTGTATTTTTATGATATCAAAGAAAACTTGTGGCGGTTTTCTCCATGTGCTTCCGATTATTCTTGTCAATATTATGGTGGTTTTCTCCGTGTGCTCCCGTTTATTCTTGACAATATTATGGTGGATTTCTCCGTGTGTTCCTGATTATTCTTGTCAATATTATGGTAGTTTTCTCCGGGTGCTCCTGATCATTCTTGTCAATATTATGGTGGTTTTCTTCGTGTGCTCCTGATTATTATTGTCAATATTTTGATGGTTTTCTCCGTGTGCTTCCGATTATTCTTGACAATTTTATGGTGGTTTTCTCCGTGTGCTCCTGATTATTCTTGACAATATTTTGATGGTTTTCTCTGGGTGCTTCTGATTATTCCTGACTAGACATTGATGGTTTTCTTCGAGTGCTTCTGGTTACTGATGAGGAATTGATCTCTGCACGAAGGATTTTTTTTACTTAATGAGGCATGTCATTTTTATTCAAGGTTGCATTTAATTTGTGAACTTCTGCTACTTAATCATCACTCGTAATATTTTTATCAGGTGTAAATTTAAAAAAAAATCATTACTCAGTCGAATAATAATAATAATCTCTGAGAAATCTTATAATCACTAACAGGAAGGACGAACTCCCTTCTACTTGGAGTATAGCGAAGCCAACCTTCCTTTGCGATTGATAGTGAGCATTCCACATCCCGCATTAATGAAAAATATATTATTTACCTGCAAGCAACACGTGGCGACATCTGTTGATGACAGCCAGAACTACTTGCATCAATTTGCTTTGCATTAGATAACTTAACTCTCGCTGATGAAATATTTAAAAAATTCTATTTAAGAAATGGTTCCAATTGATGGTTCCAATTGGATATCACACAGCGAGTTATGGGAACATAAGAGTTCCCAGTATCGCTGTCACACACTCCCGGCCGAGCATATGAGGAAACGGCGGCGGATAAAACTGACCGTTTGTATCTAACATTAGTAACAGAAGCTACCATGGATCATGGGTTGTTATCTGCAGCTGAATCGGAGGGAAGCCGCTGTAGATACTGTGGCAAGGATTTTGTCATGAGAAGAATGCTTGTGCTAGAAACCCACTACACAACATGTTAAGCTGTAATCATTGTAGCAGGTTGTTAACACGAATTGACAGCTTAAAAAGACATGGTAGAACATGTAAAGTCAAGACTACTTACGGCATAGAGGACACCGATGGATCCACTAGACTAAAGAAGAGTGGTCTGCATTACGACAATAATTTTCCTTGTCCTGAGCGTGATGGTATTAGCTCACCCGATCGTGAGGAAGAACATAAATTGAAGGATGCTAATGGCTTCGGGAAGACTGAAACTAATGGAAGTATCAACACAGTGAAAAGTGAGAATACATTCAAGCCTATATTCAGTAGATCCTCCATTCTTTGTAAAAATGATGGACTCGTAAAAAGGAAGCATGAAGACGATGAAGACACTTCGACATCATCGATAGCGAATTCATACAGTAATTTGGGTGAAGAGGATGTCTTCTTCAGTGATTGTTACAGTGACTCTGAGGCTCTTGACAAAGGCATAGACTGTGATGAAGCACCTAGAGCTGACAAGATCGAAGAATGTGGCGATGTCCTGAGACCGAAACGATGGAAACGTCGTGTTATAATAAATAAATCTGATAAGGCTTATTATGATCACTGGGACGATTGTGATATTAAAAGTATCCTTACTAATATTATAAATGCGAAAGTAACTCTGTCTGTCTGTCTGTCTGTTTGTTACCTTTTCCCAGCTGAAAGGCTGAACGGATTGTAATGAAATTTGGCAAGGAGATAGATTATATCCTGGGGATGGACATAGGCTATCTTTTGTCTAAAAAAATAATTTTTAAACGGGTTCAAAAAATATATCTTAATTTTATGTAATGTGTGTCATAGATATACAAACTGTTAGTGTCATTCCTCTATGCCTGCCGTGCAATAGCTTTCAAGCCATTACGTTACGTTTTGCTATTGTAAGGAACTAAGTAGAGAGTAAGAAAAAAATAAAGATCTTGACAGTTTGTAGTGTCGCCATATTTGTTTCAATTTTCAATACCGTTTTTGTATATTACAATTTAAATTGGCAAAAAAAAATCATGTTTCATAGACACATAAATAGTGAGTGTGTGTCATTTCTTTATGTCCACGAGGTCTCGCCGCGTCAATTTTCTCCTTGGGGCGAACCCGTCCGTTTAATTAAATAAACAGCTTTTATCGTTGAATGATTTCATGATTTATTTCATAAAAATCTGCTCTCATAAAAAGGTTAGTTTTATAGACATTCAATAGGTCTCTCTCTCTCTCTCTCTCTCTCTCTCTCTCTCTCTCTCTGATAATCAATCTATGCATCGTTACAAATTTATTTCCTTAATTTTTTTAGTTTGATTTGATACAATATGATTTCACTAAAAATCAATTTCTACCCCTTCCTATTTTCATTTCCACATTACGAAGTTTCACTTCTTCCACGCGGAGGGACTCCACACAATATTTTTGCATGCAATTAAAAACTATTTTTTAATGATGCCAAAGAAGTATAACGTCTCACACGCACCCATTTTTTAAAATTTAATTTCTTCTATATATGTTTTTCTCCCTACCTAGGGCACTCATAATTCTTTTAAATTTCACGTGTATGTTTTCAATGTCATTCGAGTTGTACAATTTTTATTTGTCATATTGGTCATTATTTATACTTTGTTTCATTTTGGAAACATACGTATTTTAGGTATTATGACAATTAAAAAAAATTAGTTTCACTAACATTCTTAGTTTTTTATTGTGTGGATAGTTTCAAGTTTAATATTATGTAGGTACCTACATAAATTCTTAAACTTATTAATTCCTTCGAAATTTATTCATAGGTTGGTAGGGCGTTCTAATATTTTCTATTTGTCAATATTGTTATTTTTTTTACAGTACCTATTTATTTGCAAGGAGTTTGGTTTAGTGTTTATAATTTATCTGCTGAGCGTCAAGAGTCTTAGGGCTGCTGAGACCGATGTCCAGAAATATTTATCAATTACGTAATATATTGTTGAAAAGTTTGAATTTTACTATTTCAGGAGAGCTGATTTTTTTTATTAATTATAGTTACGTGTAATTGCCATCTTCCTTTATTTCTATATTAAACATTATGTTTGGTTGAGTGTGAGATAATTTTATTTATGTATGTTTTAATTTCATTTAATTTCTTATATATATATATATATATATATATATATATATATATTCTTACCGACCTACTTCTATTAAATTTCAGGCGGATGTTAACATTGTCATTCCAGTTAGGTATATAAATTTTTTTGTCAAATTAGTTGTTATTTATACTTTGTTTCAATTTGGACTGTTTTTTTTTTTTACTTAATTCAAAGATTTGTGGTGTGTACAGGGAGTGATATATCTATTAATTTCTATACTCCTTTGGATAAGCGGAATATTGCCACCACAGTTTTACGTATATAAACAAATCCTACAAATGTTTTAAACATTATGACAAATAAAAAATAGTTTCACAAACATCCTTAGTTTGTTTTTTTTTGGTGTGTATAGTTTGAAGTTTAATATTATGTATGTAAATTCTTAAACATAGGTACAGTTATTTATTAATTTATTTAGATAATTATTCATAGGTAGGTAATAAGCTTTCTATTTGTCAATATTTTTATTATGCTAGATAGGAGTACAGTAAATGCCTACATTCTTATATTCCTTTATATCTCTTTCGATTTGGAGTGTTTCCGAGCCATTCGGGGTCCTCAACATAAACCCCCTCCCTCCCCCCCCCCCCCCAGGGGGTTAAAGCCCCAAAATTTCGAAAGTTAAAAAAAAATAAAAAAATCTATCTCTTTCGATTTTAAGTGTTATCGAGACATTCAGGGTCCTCGAACCCCCCGCCCCCCTCTGGGAACAAAGCCCCAAAATTTCGACAATTTCAGGAATTTCAAATATCTATTCTTTCGAGATGGAGTGTTCCAAACCATTCGAGGTCCTGAACATCCACTTGTAGCCTCGTAGTCTCTTAGACTCGTAGCATTGTAGCCCAATATCATTGGAGCTATTGAAAGAAAAGGCAGTTGGAGCATTTGGAGCTGTTGGAGCTAAGAAGTAGTCGTTGCACGTCTATGCAGGGCTAAATGTTTATAAGATTGCTGGCTTTCGCAAGTGATTCTGTAGTAGGATAGAAATTGTGTAATAAATATTATGTTTGTAAAAGACTTTGTGGTGTTTTATTTCTCGAACCTTACACTTTTCTGGTATTTAAATTAAATAAATTTTAGCTTCGTCCAGGATCGTGCCAAGGACCTTAGTCGATCTAATCAATCAATATATAGATTACAAATTTATTTAATGAATTTTGAACTTTTTCCCGAATTTCTAGGTTAATTATTACGAATATTCCAAGTTGTTGGTCTTGATGTCGGATAGGATGATGGTAGTAGAGGATTTAAAGTCTCTTTAAGAATGTTGAATGTGGTTTATTGAAATTATTATTTTTTTCATAAAATTAAACATTATTGCATCGATCGAGTATCGAACCAAGGACTGGAGCGGATCGAATCAATATGTAAGTTAATGAGTGATTTATTTAATGAATTTTGGAATTTTTCCCGAATTCCTAGCTAAATAATTACACGATTCCAAGATGGCGGATGAGATAAATGATAAATGATTACTGCACTCTAGCGGGTGAGAATTCAACTAACATGGCGTCAGCGCACTCTAGCAGACGATAACAAGATGATGGCTTCCAGCAGACGAAGACAAGATAGCGGACATGACATCATACTAGTTGACCTTGTTATTGGTGGTGGTAGGTTAGTCTGTAGGTGACTTCCGTGGAGGAAGGATCGGTCGCCATTTTTATTTATTTTTTTGCCCTCACCTGGTTCGAACCGAGGACTCCGAGCTCCGTGTCGTTAATGTTTTTTTTTAATATTTTTTTTAAATTTTTTTATTATTTGAATATTTTTATAAATTTAAAAATTTTTGTCGTTAAAATTGGATAATAAATTTAAAAATGGCGGGCGTAACGGAAATTGCAGCGGTGACATCATATCCATGTTAACGTCAGAGGCTTATCTGAGGCTGTAGACATGGATGCTTAAGCCTACATATGGACATTTCTAGCTGCTGGTATTTTTAAGGAATAAAACGGGAAAATGTTTCTTAAAACGGGAATTTTTGAGTCATTTTGAGTCATTTTTGTGGAATTTTGAGGAATTTTTGCCACCGTGACGTCACAAATCCAATATGGCGGACCGACAATCCCAATCCACAGCCTGAAGCCTGTCCCAGCTCCGGCCAAAACATACTACTATTGTATGTATTTAATGCATGTTTACACATATTACTGTAAGCATGTCTTTCATTCATACTTGAATATGTGTTGTGAATTTAATAACATTAATATATATGTGTGTAATTGAAATTTTTTTAGCGATATCAATTAATTAATTAATTTGTGATCAAAGTATTAAAAATGTTATATATAAAATAAATATAAAATGTTTATTATTCCTTTATCACGCAACATTATTACTTAAATTAAAATTAGTAAGTGTCAACTTAGTAGTTATAAAAGTCTACTATTTTCTAAGCTTTTGGAGTGACAATCAATAATGTTTTAAATCTAACTACAAAGAAAACTTACTCATAAAAATAAATGGCTACGGCCATGGGTCAGTATACCTGACTGACTTCTCTATCAGTCTACAGCTAGTTCATGGAGACATTTGCGGGTTCCATCGCGACATACAGAGAGAACTCGAACTTGTAGGCGCTACAACGATACCCGAAAATATTCCGAGCTCATTCTAATCTGTTAATGTCCCTGCGCCTTGCATCCCTGCGCAAACCCTCAATTCACCTTTGAAATTGAATTAGTTTCTTCTCTACATCCCTTGCACCTGCATGCTCCTTAGTTTGGTGTATATGTGAGACGACAAAATCCTGCCATATATGTGATGTAACGAAGAATCGAAAAATTATATATGTGCTACGTGTATGTGAAACATGCTTACAATAGAAGCTATTAAGGCTCCTTCTGACACGCTATGAAGTGATTTCATTTTTAGTTTTATCGTCATATTATTTATTATTTCAGGGCTTCTTTTAAAAAAAATAATAACATAATACCTCCCGTGCATTTGTTCTTCTACCACACACATTTTCAAGATATATGCACTTCTTGTAATACAATGGCTGTAAAGAGTAGCGTAAGTGCTCGTAATTATTATCACTTGAGCAGTAGCGGATCCAGAAAGGGAGGGGGGGGGGGGCTAAGGGGCTCAAGCCCCCTCCAAAAGCATCTGGGTCCACTATTGTTTTAGTGTTTGCCTTGATAAAGCCTAGCCTCAGCTGGGTCAAGCCCCTCCCAAACCAAAATCCTGGATCCGCCACTGCACTTGAGCGCCTGTTTACACCTATTATATTACACTTAGTGAATAACTGTTGAAAATATATGGGATAGAACAACTAATTCAAGTGTGGTGATTAATAAAAATTACATAAATAGGAAAAATTATAAAAACGAAAAACAAATCGGTATGGAGTGTGTTACCGAACCTTAAATTCTGCTCTTTAAAAATGGAACTTCGTCTTTCTGAACTTAAGTAAAAGTCTTATATGCTACTTTATACAGTGCTGGCTAACTGCAGAGAACGGAATGTATGTGTTTTTTTTTTTAATTTGTAATTATTACTTAAAAATTTAGATTATCTGAATGCTATACAAATTAAAATAAAATAAGATATACATGAGAACATATTCAAACATTTTTAAATACCAAAATTAATTTTAATATTTATTTAAATTTTTTTTAAATTTTTAGTTAGTTATTTTTTGTTTTAAATTCAAGTTACTTTATTGGAAGTTATTTAGACAATTGTTTTGATAAAAACTTAATATGCGACCCATTAACATTTAGGAAATACCGAGTTTCACAGCGAACTGCTCGAAAATCTAAAATCAATTCGCGATTTACTGAATTTTAATAAGCGGATGCGTAGCGTTCTCAATGCAGACCAAATACCACAATTTTAACAATTCAAAAATAATAAACTAGTTCCTGAATCTTAACATTTAACTTGGTGTCACGTGTTGATGCATCCTCCCTCATTCCTGTTAACCCCTGCTCGATATAAACAATGATTTCAATTCTACCTTGACCAAGGTACGTGTTGTACTTACAACGTTTTGGTGGCTTTCTCCTTCGTCCCTTGATTGAAAAAGGTTGCCTGCAGTATGACTTTGTTTCACCGCGATTTATTTTTCTGAGCAGCTGTCGAAGATATCTGCGGATACATTAACAATGCAAAATATGTGTCTAAGCGTTGCTATGGTTCTTTGATTGTCAACAGCTATAATGCGTTCTGTTTCCACATCATCTATGGTTATGCCTTCTGTTTTGCTGGAGGTCGCAGTAATAAATTAACATTTTATATTTAAAACATGAGAATACATAAAGCCCCTAGCCCCTTTAAAAAATAATAAATAAATACATTAAAGAAATTATTTTTTACTGAAACTTCTAATAGCGATATGGTATGTATATTATATGTTTCATAAAATAAAAAATAAAATAAAATTTTTACCAGAATAAAAAAAAATGTTAAAGGTACCTATCATCTCTTTTTAAACATTTTACACGCTTTAGCGAAAAGTGGATAATCTGTCATTAATCTCAGGCAGATACTAATGCGATTGTGTTTATTACCTAAAGCTCGTGATTGGCAAAAGCTTTCACAATTCAAAGTTATGAACACCGATTTGCTGTCTAAGTGCTAAGTGGATCGTAGCATATTTAATCTGAAGTCCCTGTCGCCCGTTGCATTATGCCTAATGCCTAACAACGTGATGTAAAGGCCACGTTTACTATTTTGCAGCTAATTCAAACCTCCCTCACTCTCCGTGTATTTTACTTTCTTTCCAATTCCCCAGCATGGCACAGGGCCAGGACTTGGGCGTAACCCTGGCCACCAAGAAACTGGGGGAACTACCAGCATAGATGACGCACAAGCGTACTTCTTCCGACATTCCTTATACACTATGGATACACGCTTCCAGAACTGCTTGTAGTATAATTTTGGAAACATTTTAATTTTTTTTTTACTTCTCGCTTGCGATCTGATGAGTTGATTTATGTCTGCACTTAGATATAGTCACAGTCGTTAGTGGTATCTAAAGTGTTTTAAGTTAACCTTAGAATCCGTCTGGGTTGGGACAGATGACTCTGGCATTTGAGACAAATCTTACCACGTTGTAGTTACAAATCACCTTTGAATTTTTTTTTTTTTAAATAATAGGTTTTTTAAATCAAATTATGTAAATTTTTCTAATGTGCAGAAAATTTTAAATATTATTTTACTACACTGATTTATGTCATACCGAAACTAAAAGTAAATATAAGTGAAAATTTTTATGACATTAATATTCTCAGTCTCACATACATACATTTTACAAGAAATCAGACATGTTTAGTAAGTTTACCTAACTTTAACACTACTAAATTTACGCAAACGGTTTTTTTTTTTCAGCAACACATATTAAAAATGAAACATTTTTGTACTTAATATATTGGAATTGAAAATTGCTGTGTTTGAGTTTTTTTAATGTGCTGTTAGAGGAATGTCTAGATACACTAGTCCGTTGCCCCCCCCCCCCCCCTCCCCCCTGGAATTAGCAGCTCCTCTTGCACTTTCAAAAGCATGACTATGAAAAGGGATAGATAAACGTTAACATAAAAACGATGTTTTTTTCGAAAAGAAAACTTTGTGTATAAATTATAGTTTTATGATAATTGCATGCATTTAAGCCACATTATGTGAATTATACAACATAAAAGTACCTTATCTAGAGATGTCACGAGTCGGCTAACCTCGGCACTTGCAGATACTACAGATTTGCAGCGGGTTTTTCATCCCTCCACTTCTACAATCCACTTTATTGGGTTCTTTGGCTGATACCAAGGTATTGTTTTACACTATTTGGTTCCAATATTATAAATGAACTCAGATCTATCAACAGATATTTTTTTTTTTGAAAAGGAAGAAAAAAAACTACTTAAGTGTTGAAAATTCAAATTATTTTAGGCCGTCACTTGCAGTTTCAAAGTGAGCAAATGTAATAATTGTAATTATTACACTTACAATGTTTATTGATTTAGTATGTAATATTTAGTAGGTATTTAAAATAATGATTTAAATTTGAGTTAAATCATTATACACAAAACTGATGTAAATTTAATTTAATGCTTATACATACAAATGTTTCTAACTCACGAGGAAAAACAAAAAGTATTTTTTTTCTAAGCACCGGTTGCTAAATCAGTCATTAGTTACTAAATTTACTTTTTTTAATGTCACTACTGAAAATGTTCTTTGAGTTACAGCTGATAAAAAAGGGAGGCACAGAACAACTTTGACTATCGTTAAAAAAATTATTTGCTTTCCTAAAGCATTTTTAATTTTAAAAAACCAGAATGGTGGGTTAATGTACTAAAATATTAAAAATCCATGAAAAGGACTTGATCTAGTTCGAAAGCAGGTACTGGTGTTGGAGACCCTGAGTAATGACTCACAATACAAAGCGACTGATCCTCGACAGCGATGGAAGGCGCGCTCACCTGCAGTGGACCTGTACAGGACCTGCTGTCGCCGCCACACAGACAGCAGCCCCGGAACTGCCACTCGCCATCCAGCCGAGCGACGAGCACGGTGTCGTATCTGGAGATACAGTGACAATGCACAGCCACGCGTCTCTGAGGTCACTGGAGTTGCTCAGTGTTAGCGGTAACCATGCACGTTCTCCTACCTCCATGTCTCAACTTCAGTCAGATCTGCAGTCAGGGTTTGGGGGACGAATACCAGAGCACTTACGTATATGCTTTAGTCAATGTTTAGTTTGGTTTTTATGAGATCCATATAACTATTCTGTCGTAATAAAAGCAGGTCTGTAGACAAAATACTAAAATTAAATTTAATTTTTGTTTCACGGTAGCGATAGAAGCAGCGCAAATGGAAAACTCGCATTAAGACTATACATTGTATAAGCATAATCATGCTGGCGTAGAAAGTTAAAAAAGAATATTTTATTTTAGAAAGCCTTTTTGTGATGTTACCAATTAGTTTTCAATAGACATTCTAAAACAATGTGAAACATGTTTTCACTAAATTTGTTTTTAAAATAGGCCTCGTTTTGAACACAAAGTTAACTAGGAAGCGCTAGCATACTTGTCGCCACGCACTTTAATGATTAATGCTGAGTGTGTGCGTGTCAGTGGCGAGGCGTGAGGTTTACATGAGGGAAAGCAACAACTCCATTCACCCCACAAAACTTGACCGTGGGGGGGGGGGGGGGTCCGGGGGCCCTCCCCCGGAAAAATATGGATTTCAAGGTACAAAAGGGTGATATTTATGTAGTTTTCTTAACTGAACATTGACTATTCCACAGGTAGAAAAATTGAATTTTTTTTTAAATTATAAATTATTTTTGAAAAATAATAATGTTTGACTTACATTATTCTGATAATAAAATACCTACTCTACATTATATATACTACGTGGGAGTGTAGTATCATCGATAACTGGTACAAAATATATAAACAGACAACACATGGCAAAGTAAGTACTTAAAATAAAGAGAAGAACCTCATAAAAATGTACTAGAATAGTAAAAATTAAATCTTGGTATTTTTTGTACCAACACAAAAGAAATTATCTCCATACGTGATCAGAAACTCTGATAACTGGTACGTGTACCAAGAAACTAGCACGTCAATCATTCCTGAAACGCCACCTCGCCACCTGCCGTGCCGAACTGTAGCGGACATAGCCGAAGCAGTCGGCGGATGAATTCCACCGTCTGCTTCGGCCATGTTCGCTTCAGTTCGGCAAGAAAGCGTAACCTTCGTAGCTTCTGCCACGTATTTTTACAGCCAATCCCCTCCTCGAACCTTTGTACCATGCCACCCCCCTTCCGAAAGGAAACTACTGCGGCAGCCTTCCTGCTGAAAGCGGTCCTACCAGCGCTTTTAAACTATAGCAACGCTTCTAAAACAGCATGTTTTGTGTGTCAACGAGTTCTTTTCTTATAGCGCACAGCGCACAGTATTGGGTCCCAAGAAGATAGTGTAAAAAATACATACAACCAACATACAGCCAAAGTAAAATACTATTCTGAATAAAATATTTATTTAAAAAATACAATGTCTGGAAACTGCCTGGGCAAGCACTGCTTGCCTTGCTTGCCCTGACGAGACGCCACTGGTGCGTGTGTGTGTTTGTGTATGTTGGTTGGCTTTGATCCTCTACGTTTGTGTTTTATAGACAATAGGCGATTAATTGTATGACAAGATAAATGTCGGAATGAATGGATTACAAATTTTTTCGTATTTAACATGGTGTTTTATTTTACCTATAGAAGCCAAATCTAAAACACATTTTTAAATATATTTGGTAACTCCATACCTTTACGTACTCTATGACAAGCTTTACGAAATAAACAAACAGTGTTGATGTGGTTTTGAGATTTGTGCTAGTAAAATTATAGCAATTATTATATTTGTAAATTGTTATGGAAGCAGACGTGGGAGATGGTGGTAGTGCAAGTAAAGGCATAGTGGAGAAAAACGAAGAAACGGAGGGAGATTGTGAATCAAAAATGACTGTGGTGTTTAGAAAACCTGTGTTTATAGGACCGCGTAGAGGAAAAAGCGCTGGTAAACTCAAAGGGGGGAAAAATGCAGACAACACGTTATCACAATCTACGAAAGATTCTGAGAACACTGTAGAAAATAATTTAAGTGCTCAGTTAAACTCCACATCTGAAACTACGAACCAGAAGAAATCTGATAAACTTTCTCCTGCTCAAAAAATCACAGAGCAAGTTGTGCCACTTCCTTACAAAGAACCCAAATGGAGTGGATTGCCAAAAGCGTATTACAAATTTGAAGTCCTCAAATGTGGGAAAATAATAGAGACCTTGGAGCTCATTTCCAAGCCATTTTTTGTGTTTGGCAAGTTAAGCTCTTGTGATGTAATTCTTGCCCATCCGACAATATCAAGGTATCATGCAGTGTTACAGTTCAGGAAAGAAAAGGATGATGAAAACCAAGTTGGGTTTTATGTTTATGATTTGAATAGCACACATGGAACATTTGTAAACAAGTACAGAATAATTCCTAATAAATATGTTCGATTACAGGTAAGTCACCTTTACTAGCCAATACTGATATAACTAGGTTGCCATTTCTGGAAGGAAACACAAAAGTGATATGGTCTTGTGATGGCTATTTTAAGTTTTGAGTGTTTGCATCATTTAAGTAACAGAGAGTATATTTATCTGTGCATTTCTACAAGCACCATTGGTACTTTTAAGTGGAAATTTTGAAAAACAAACTAATAAAATTCTGAAAACGTTGTTTTCTAACACTACAGAGGTAACCCTGAAACAGCGATTGAAAATTCCTACCCGATTCTGAGAAAATCATGTTTGGTTTAATTCTGTCGTGGCTTTTCTGTAGAAAATAATAAAACTATGAGAAAACTTTTTTTGAATACTAAAGGGTTCCTCTATTTACCCTGAAAACAGCATTTTTAAATTCCTACTGGTTTCTGATAAATTACTGTTTATGGGTCACATTAGATAGCCCTTGCGGTGAAGTGACCATTGCTGTGTTGTGCTTTAATTGCGTTGCCGATTCTGTGGTTTTACGTGTATAAGAACGTATATATTTTGTAATTTGATATTGTGACTCAACGGAATGTAAATAATAATTTTTAAAAAATAACGAGTCCATACTTAAGCATCAATCTTTGGCAGGCATTTTTTATAGCAGTATGAAGGTGCAAAGCACTAACTTTTTACATAACCTGGCATTCAAAAAAGAATTATTATGTTTGATACAAACTCATACTATCGCACGTAACCAGTACCTAGGAATTCAGAAACGGTACTTAACAGGGTAAATTAAGGAACACCTTTTAGCATTCAATACAAAGTATTTTCAGAATTGTATTACTAATTTACAAAAAAAGCAGCGACGACAAAATTTTACCTCATGTTTATATGTGATGTGATGTGATGTGTATCCGTGCATTGCTACACCTGCTGCTAGGTTGTGATTAAATAGCACAGCCAAGATTGTTTTCCATGAGAGATTGGCCTGATGTTTGTTGCCGGCTTACTGTTTTCCTGATACTAGCAGCAACTTGGATCTTGTTGTTCTCAAGAGATCCTTAGGAATACAGTGTAGCTGAGACTGTTTTCAAAAAGACAGGGATTTTTAGTGTAAGCACATTATGGCTGGGGCCAAGGCAGTTTTCCACCCTAATTTGTTTCCCATTTCAAGTGAAAATTATTCAATATTATTATTATTGAATTGTTCAATATTAATATTATTCAATCAATATTCACTTGAAATAAAAAAAAATTCAATATTTTTTTAATAATATTCAATTTTTACTTGGAAAAAAAATTTCAATATTCTTTAATATTCTCTTGAAAAGGAAATAAAATTAGAGTGGAAGAGTCTTGGCCCTGGCCATAACGTACTGATATTAAATATCCCTGTCTTTTTGAAAACAGCAGTGGCTATGCTATATTCTTAAGGATTTCTGGAGAACCACAGGAACAGGTTGCAGCTAGTGTCAAGGAAAAAGTAGGGCACTGACACCAGGACCAAGGATATCTCTAGTGGAAAGCAGTCTTGGCTGTGCTATTAAATTACAACATAAATTTACGTCACTAACCCAAGCACAGATGGTGGCTGCGTTATTTCACAGTCTAACTTAATTAATTTGTCTTTATGGTTGCAGTCATGAAAACACATGATAGATTATGTACTATTGTCCTTATTGGTACAAAATCGCACTTGACACAAATAGTACCAAAACAGATTACGTATGGGACTTTTTTCCTTATTAATACAAATTTATTACAACTCAAGATTGGCCCAGCTAAAAGATGACTTAAGTTGCAACGTCCACAGAAACACTTCAAAAAATAATAAATTCTAAAGTTTTTTGCCTGAAATTTCTTGTAGGTGCAACACTACAAATACTACTAGACCCAAGTAGTACCAACACAGGTACATACACTTAGTTAAACATGGTAGTAATGTCATACTGACATCAATACCAATGTACCTCTTCGCTTATAAACGTGATTTTCTCAGAATCCAGTAGGAATTTATAATGCTATTTTTTGGGCTAACTAGAGGAAGGTCTGTAACATTGAAAAACACCCCTTTAGAAATTTTATTATTTTATTCACGGAGAAGCAGCAACTCTAAAAATTTACCAACCAGGGTACTTTAAGTGCAACTCTATTATTTTAATATTTTACCAGTGCAGTAAATGTTGTAAATAGTGGTTCTGAAATAAAATATATTTTTTTTAGAATGCCTAGTAATAGTTTAAAAAAAAAATTTTCCTTCTCCTTTTTCTCCCCCCAATTTTACTGGGTTGAAAAAAAACTTGATGGTGAGGAGGACAGTGAAGACCAGGGAAATTGTGATGTAATAAAATTACATTTTAGAAAACTAATAATCACGCTTTTTCTCTTGTATGAACTAAAAAGTTAAAAAAAAAAAAAAAAATCTTTAAATTTAAATAATTTGCTCATAAGTGAAAGAATGAACTACTACTCTGTATGATGTAATTTTTTTTTAATAAACATTAAAATAAGAATCAAGTAATAAAAAAAACAATTAATTTTAATGGGGAAAAAAAAGTGTCTCTCTGTCCTATAGAATAGCTATTTGTGGTAGAAAATTTAAGACGTCTGATAGGAAGTGTGCGTTGCTCTCTCCTTTAATTTTCTTGATGGCTGTTGTAACGAGTAGACGCAAGTGTTATTGTATTGAAGACAATCACTGCTGTGCCAGGTGGGCCACCTGCTGAAGTTTGGCTGCAGCAGCCGCATGTTCATCCTGCACGGCCCGGAGGAGGACGCCGAGCCGGAGAGCGACCTCTCCTTCACGGAGCTGAGGCGGAGGCGAGCTCTGGAGCAGGCGGCGGCTCGGGCCGAGCCCCTGCCCCGGCCGGAGCCCGAGCCGGACGGCATCGACTGGGGCCTCGGTGAGCGAGCTGGCCGCAGGGTGTTTCCAGGGCACGCAAGTCGTGGACTCGAGGACTGGTCAACGAAATCACGAGAAAGACCCGAAATAAAACAGTTGTGATGTTGGGAGTCACAAAACTTCAACTTCCAACAGTTTTTAGTCACACTGTTTAGTATTATATGTACTTAAATCATATAGAAAACATTTTAGCTCTAACACAAAAATCAGCTCATTCCTGCAAATAGTAGATGAATTTTTTTTCCCAGGAGCCACACAGGAAGACGTGCAAAGCACAAGGAAATCCTGGCAAAAGAAATCATTTGTTCGTAGAAGTTTTTTACATTAGAGATTGCAAAAATTCAAAATGTTTGCGCAGACACTTGAAGCTCTGGGGTTGCGAAATTCAGCTGCTATATGAAATTATACTGAATGACAAGACTTTTCTTAACTGATTCAAGCAGTGATTCAAAGCCTGGAAAGTTTTCTTGTGAGTGCAAACGTCACCACGTCTGTGACGCTGCATCAACCAATTTCAGTTCGGCATACCTCAACACACGCCGGGCCTTCTGTTAAACGGTCCACTTCCTGCCACGCGAATGTGAACAGCCCGACTCCCGCTTCTCCTTCCTTACGATCACACAAGGTCACACGAAAAGTTAATTATGTTTTATGGGGATAAACTAAAAACATGTGTACGTTGAGAAGGTGGTATACATCCAGCACGTTAAAAAGAGGGTCGCTGCAGCAATTGCAACTGTAACTGGACACAATTCAGAAATTGTGGCAGTAGATTGACTACATCTGGACATCACTAGAGATAAAATGCCGCCTATATCGTAGTTGAGTCTAAAACCATAAACTTTTCTGAAAATTATAAGATGCCTTACGTGTACAGCCATTGGATTTTTTTTGTTATTTTATAATAACAGTTTGCAATCCCGGTGATCATTCTGGATGATCTTGAATCTGCAAATAGCATATTGGGTGAAGCAGAGCCTTATGCTTCAGGTGAGAATGCTTGTTTGTAATGTTTCAGGCGAGGACGCGGATGAAGAAACTGACCTCACGGAGAACCCCTTCGCGGCCACGAACAACGAGGACCTGTTCATCGACGATCCCAAGAAGGCGTTGCGAGGCTGGTTCGAGAGGGAGGGCTATGACCTGGAGTACCACGTGGAGGAGAAGGGATTTGGACAGTTCCTTTGTAGAGTTGAGTGAGTTTGGTGGAACCTCAGACATCTTTATATTGCTAGTACAGAGATTGCAGAAGGTTGAGAGAGCTGTAGCTTAGCTGGTCATTGGTGAATGGCATGCAAGAACTGTATACATCAACATCGATGATTATTTCTTCTAATAAGGGGTTCTCGCTGGTGTCTAGGGCCGTCGAGAGAAACTAAGGACGCAGGGCAGGTAAATTTGTCATGCCCACTTAACATCTCTTTAAGGTACCATTTTTCAAACCTCACATTTAAAAAAAATCTAAAAACTGTAAATTAGGGATGAATTGGTCCCGGTTCTCAGTGCTCGGTTCCACGGGTTCTCGGCAAATTGCTGAGAACTGTGAATATAATGTCGGTAGCGGTGCCGGTACCACGGAAAGCATAACAGTTAATACTTTCCCCGGTAAAACGCAGTGGTATATTACAGGGACCAACACCCACACGTATTTAAACTTCACTTCAAGCCCCATGTGACAAGTGAATGGTTGTTAAATCTTAAAGGGCACTCTCCTCTTTCCTCCCTACACCCTCTTGCACTAACTGCTAGCCCACCCACATGGAAATATATCTCTGGCAGGAAGTGTCTGAATGTAAACCAAAGAGTATTTGTGCTGAGATCCGACCCTATTTTTGTCCCTCTTTTCACCAACAGACAGGGATGACCATTTCAACTAAAAGTAGACCTATAGAAAAATAACACAGGCTCAATATATTTTTATAACTTATTAAAAAAAATTAGCTGATATGATTTAAAGTTTGTCTTTCAGCACTCAAAACAAAAACTTTTTTGTTCGGTCCACTTGCCCTACCTCTAAAAGCCTTCAAGTCCATAACACCGGTACTTTACACTGTCTCTCTCATTCCTCCAGCACTGGCTGGCCAAGTTTTTCCATCACTCCCACCCTCTTCTCCAATAGGATGTTTCACCCTTCATATGCCCTTCTGACACACCTGGTCTCTCCAGCCTTCAACACTTCCACCCCAGCCACACATTTTCAAGGCAAAAGGCCCATGACAATAATAATTCCATTATTCTGAAAGTTGGGTTTTGCATGACATAGGGTCCTTTCAATATTTTGTGGATATAACTATCTATTCACTTTTATTAAATAAGTATTAAAAATAGCTTTCCTGAAAATATTTTTTTAAGTGAAATTATTTTTTTATATTATTTATAATGTTATATTTGTATAAATTAACATGTTAGATAGTTTGTTATGTATGTCCTTTAACTAAAGAAATTTATTTTTTATTTAAGAATTTCTCCATTTCACCCAAGATTTGATGTCTGTCACTCAAAAATTTTAATTCTTTCTACCCAAGAAATTTCTGTGTCTCTATTTATAATACAACCAACATATCATGTATTAATACTCTCTTTAAACAGACCTCTTTTAACTTAGGTGTTCCATCCCTTAACCATTATAATACATACATTACTTGCTACTCCAGTATTATTTTTTTATTATTTATTTTTTATAAATTACTTAATCTCTAATCAACAAACATTTACATTTTTCTGAAGCAATTTTTTACTGGTGTGCCTAAGTTAAATACCGACCCAGCAATGAAAAAGCAGTTAGTTTGCATTACAAGATATTGCTGCACCACAGGATGTCGATACAGTGCTGCTCCAGCATCTAGTGACACGTGAATGAACTGTGCTACCTAGGGACTGGGTGGTTTGTCTAAATTATTGTACAGCAAGTCACAGATGACGTGATGAGTCATGTCAAACAAATACACCATTTATTATGGTATACTTAGATTTGAAATTATGTGGCGATTAACCTGAAACTGAGAACCAAGAACTGGGAACCGATTTTTAAGAACCGGAACCGAACCGAGAACTGGGAAAAAAGAACCGACCTATCACTTCTGTAAATGTTATAATGGACATAACTGTAAGTGTGATCTGCATGTATCACATTACATGAAAAGGCATGTCTACAAACCAACCTCGTGATTTCCAATGAATTCTATTCACATTAAAATTGTAATTTTGTCTTACTCTCAGGCTAAACGTATGCATTTAAAAAAACCTTGAAACTCAACCAATCCCCCCTTAAAACCCTTCCCTTCCTCAAGCTTTGCCGGCTCTAAAAATTTACCGTAGTTTTTCGCAAATAACAGTTAGAAGAAGAAGGAAAAATTATGTTTGCACAGCACAAGTACATTTCAAAGTTGCTTCTTTTTTTTTTTTTTTTTTGGGGGGGGGGGGGGGGGGGGGGAACATTCAAAAACATCAATAACATTCTATAAAATTCTTTAACATTCTAGAAACTAGATTGCTGTTCTTTCTGTGGAATTTATGCCTTCCACTTTTCCTTGTCGCATGGTCTTATATAAGTATTTACTTGTCTTCCCTCCTCAAAATGTGTCCAAGGAACCTGAAGTAGCGTTGTGTTACACAGGAAGAAAGCTGCTTGCTAAAGTTATAGTTCTTCTAGTGTGGACACATTTGTCCATGGTACATGGGCTTCCCCATGTCAACACCACATCTCGGCGGCATAACTGTGGCTCGGTCGTTTGTCGTAGATCAACTTACGTCCACGTCTCACAGCCTTGCAAAAAAAAAACACCAGAGATACAACCAGATGCAATTTAGTAGTCTTGGTATTTCCTGGTTCGGCCAGGTCTTAGGGAGTTTGGACATGGCCGCATGTACTACATTAATACCTGCACTTTTTAACCTCATTTTCTCATGTTACTGATGACTGGACCCAGGTGTGCAAACCTCCAGGTTCTTCAGCCATCCTGTTAGGTGGGTTTAATCATTACAGTGTAATAAACAAAAACTTGTAATCCTTTTTTGTAATCATACATTCCAGACCAGTTTTAGTGCAACATTCAGTTGCAAACCAGAGAATGCTTCGAAATCCATGATGGCTGCTGCTTAGATAAGAATAACTTTAAATTGTGTTATTTCCATTTCTTAGGCTATCTCAGTAAGTTTTATTGAATTTTGGTCTATCTGTATTTCTGTCACTATGATTGTAATTGACGATACAAATTTGGCCACAAAATAAAGCATGCTTTGTGATTCGTTCTTAAACTGATTCTTGTTCTAGGAAAGATTGATTTAAAACATTTATATGAACATACCCCATACCATAGCCGTTTTTACTGTGTCTTAAAGAAACCACAAGAATGGACAAGAAAGATAAATACACAAAAAAACACACCAAAAAAAAGGCCAAAATAAGCCAGTCTGTTTGTGCCTAACGACCGCAACATATGTCAGTTTCCAAAAAGTTGTAACCGTTGTCTTAGAAAGCCGAGTTTGTTCACCTGTACATCGCTGTGCTATCTTTTTGTTGTCTATATGAACTGTATTGTATCATCATTGGGTTCAACTATTTGTTGCTGTTTTTTCCAAGGTGGTTTTTTTTCTTCTGTTCCTGTTCAACTGTCTCATCAATTTTAGCCAACTCAGTAGGCCCTACTGTGTTAATTGATGCCTTGATTTTTTCTAATAATATCATCCAATGGAATTCTCTGTGATGTCTATTCATTTATTTGACATCAGCTTATTGTGACTTGTTTTCTGTGTGTTTATGTATTCACTAGGGGTCTGATAGTACTAGACAAATATTCAATACTCGTGAATGATTTAGGGCGCGGTTACACGGGAGTCTGAACTACTTCAGGTGAACATGTTCAGCTGTTGAGTGCGGTTACACACAGTCTGAACATGTTTCGTTCGAGGCCATTTCCCATTTAACTTAAACAGGTTGGCAAAGTAGTTCAGATCGACATATCTTCTACATTAGCCTCTGATTGGCTGTTTAGAATATAAACAGTCTTTTGCAGAAATTCAAGATGGAAAGTGTTTCTGGCACAAGTTCGAGTAATATTTTGCCGAATGCAACAAAAAAAATCAACAGATAATTTTATATATATATATATATATATTAATTGATCCTAATTTTCTTAAAACTGAAATAGGTACTCTCGCTCAAAAAATAATAATAAATAAGTTTAAAAATTTTACTGTGCATGTTGTTTGAATTCCCAATTTGTAAAAAAAAAAAAATATTGAGCAATATAAAACACATTCCATTTGTGCTGATAATGCTGTATAAACAAGTGAGAAAATCACGCGTTTTCTGGATACAATTACAAAATAGAGATCAACAACACAGTCATTCGTTGACAGTAGACAATCGGTATTAGAGCTAAACACACTTTTCAGCAACTACAGTGTAACCGTACACTTTCGCGTTTGCAAACATGTTCACCTGAAGTTGTTCAGGGTCCCGTGTAACCACGCCCTTAATATTCAATATTCATGAATAATTTGATTCCCCCCCCCCCCCCCCCCCCCTCCTTTTCTCCAAATTCTTTGTTACGAATAGTTAGGTCTACACAATGTTAGACACATTCACAAGAAAAAAAAATTATATAAAAAAATTGTAACATGTATGAGACTAAGATGATTTATTGAGAAATTTAGATTCTTCGTACTGCAACATTATTCAAGCATTGTTTTATATTTAACAAATAATAAATTATTATGATTTAAAATTAATAATATTCTATTTTATGTATGTAACCCGGATCAACAAAAAACAACTTTCAAACTTAAAATTTACTGGTTTAAGAAAATGTGTTGCCAGTTTTTTTTTTCTTCCTTTATTTTACAAATAATAAATTATTATGATTTAAAATTAATAATATTCTATTTTATGTATGTCACCCGGATCAACAAAAAACAACTTTCAAACTTAAAATTTACTGGTTTAAGAAAATGTGTTGCCAGTTTTTTTCTTTTCCTTTATTTTACATCTCTTTGTAATGGTTCCTTGTACATTACTCTCTTTTTTATTTGACTTTATTTGTTTATTTTCAAACAATTGTTCTTTGACTCCTGTAAAGTGTGGGAAAAAAAGATTTCACTGTACAGTATATTAGTAGTAGAATTTTAGTAGAAAAATATTCAATATTCGTGATAATGTGATATTTGATTTGAATGAAAAAAAAAATAACTGTGTTCACAGAAGCCTAGCATTCATGTTTCTCATCCATTCTTGTGGTTTCTCTACAACACACAGTGACAGTGGTGTATGTGCATGCCTTGTGATGGTCAGTGAGTGCCTGGCGATGTCGCAGGCTGCCGGTCGACACTGCTGCCAACGGCATCATGCGCGCTGAGGTCATACACAAGGGCAAGAAGAAGGAAGCGGTGGTGCAGTGCGCCCTGGAGGCCTGCCGCATTCTCGACCGCCACGGGCTGCTGAGGCAGGCCACTCACGGTGAGACCGCCTTGTCGCGGTGTTTCAACATGTACTGCTGTTTTTCAGCAAGCCACTTAGCTCTCGTTAATCAAATAAGACCATTGATAGTTTTCTCACTGCTAATATTGCTTTCCCACATCTGATACAGTAGAGTCCCGCTAATCCGGACTAGACGGTACCGGATCTGTCTGAAAACATATACTGCTGTTTTTCAGCAAGCCACTGAACTCTCGTTAATTGTAGTACACAAATAAAATAAGACCATGGATAGTTTTCTCACTGCTAATATTGCTTTCCCACATCTAATACAGTAGAGTCCCGCTAATCCGGACTAGACAGTACCGGATCTGTCTGAAAACATATACTGCTAGCAAGCCACTGAACTCTCGTTAATTGTAGTACACAAATCAAATAAGACCATGGATAGTTTTCTCACTGCTAATATTGCTTTCCCACATCTGATACAGTAGAGTCCCGCTAATCCGGACTAGACGGTACCGGATCTTTCTGGATCACCGAAAGTCCAGATTTAACAGAATATGCTTAAAATGCACATAACACTAGTTTAAGGTGGGTGAAACTATAAAAATTAATTTAAAAAAAAAATACAACTTAGTTTTTAATAGTACTGTATACTTAGGCCTAAGTTTTTAACCTACAATCTTATGTGGAATTAGCAAAACAAAAAGAAAATGAAAAAAAGACTTTCTAAAAACAGCTGTAGGGAATAGGTCAGTTCCTAGAAAACAGGAAATGTATGTCAACTTGTTTGTCTGCATTTTATCATCTTAGCCAACTTGAGTTTGTAAAACATTATTAAATCATGCTTTTTTTTTAAATTCTGTCTAGATAAACGACGAGCGAGGTCGTGATTAGTGGGGCTCTAATTTATATTCTTTAATATCTTGTGTATTCATATTAGTTTTCCAGGATACGTATAGAACTAAACCCTTCTGATAGGGAAGGGGATATATAGGAAGTCAAAAGTTACGAGTGTTTTGAATTGCACCGTCAGTTTGACTGTAGAAAGCTCATGTACTCAAAACAAGTTAATTTAATCTTCCATGTATATTCAAACTTTATTTAAGAGAGCTTTTCTGGTGCTACTTTTGTAATCAGGATTGATTTTTACTGCCTCTTTTCAAAAGGCAAGAGGAAGTTAGTTGAAAGAAGTAAAAATGTTTGAAGAAGTAAAGAATGCAGGGATAGATGGTGGGAGCTAGTAGGGAGGATAAAGTGGAGAGTAGTAACAGTTGGTGGGGCTAGTAGGAAGGTTAAAAAAAGAAAGGAGGGACAGATGGTGGGAGATAGTAGGGTGGTTAAATAGAAGAGTAGGGACTGATGGAACACAAGTAGGTTTTGATAAATTATAATTTCAGAATATTTATATTACTGTTTTGACATGCTCAACACACAAAGCATATCAATAATATAAGGAACCAAACACATGCTTTAAATTATACTTTGTAGGTATAATTACAGGAAGTTATGTTGGGTCCGGCTTCTAACAAAAGTTCAAGTCTTATTGAATATTATTGTTTATGAAAATTATAAAGAAACTAAATTTGGGTTCGTAATATTCTCATATATAGACTGTACCTTGGCTTCAGTTCGGTAGATTTAGATAATCATATAATCTATAGGACCACTAGTTTTAACACAAGTTATGGGGAGAAACAAAGTTATTTGCGACTATTTCAATAGTGTCAATTTCTGTGACCACACAAGATATTTGGTCAAGCTAATATTCGGAAATGGTTAAGATATTCAGCTCACCTCAGTCCTAGCTTTAGACACATCAATCTCGCTTGGGGTAGTAATTATATTCATCACAAATATTATCGCAATCATTTAATTTTATCTTGAGGCCTTTCATTATGAAATACCATGATTGCCATGATTGTCTTTATTAATTAATTGTAATTAATGCCATGATTAATTTTAATTAATTATTTTAGTATCACTTGCAGTCAATTCAATTAACTGTTTATTCAAAATACACTAATTTTCTGTATTTTTAAATTTATTAATTATTTTTTGTTAATTAATTTTTTTTTGTTTTGTGTCCTTTGTCTCTTGTGTATTGTGTTTGTTTTTTGTACCGTGCACACCCCTGTAATCTCTTCTCGGAGTGTTGGTGTGCATGTCACAATTTATAAACAAATAAATTAATAAATTAATAAGCTTACAACACTCAAAATTATATTGGTAATGAAATTTACTTCACATTTCTATCAATCCATTTTTTTTTAGACTCTCTTCTTCCAAACTTTCTTAATAATCAGATTTTCTAATTAAATTTTACTATGGCCTGGCGTCATAGTTCCTATCAATCTTAAAATGAGAAACACTTATAACGAACTATAAACTAAACAAAATTGTAACATTAAAACAGTTAACATGAACAATGAGAAAATAAAATGAAATTGCATAGAAAAACTATATGAATTAAAGTTAAAATAATAGTCTTTGCAGTCTGTTTGCATTACTGCTGTTATGCAATTGTCCCATAGCTTTATAACTATATTATGTTTTTGAATTATTTCAGTCTTTGATAAATGTTTAAATAATTATATACATATAAAAATTATTTGCTTATTATTTTTGTCTATTCTGAGTGGTCTTAACCGCTCAACATTAAAAAAAATTTTTCAGGTTAAGAAAAATGTTCCTATTAGAAAATTAAAACAATATTTATTTAAGCAATGTGTACATCTTTTAAATAGTTTTTGTTACAATTATGGTATGTCTGGTTTGTCTGTGAAGAGAGCAGAAGACGAAAAGTGAAGAACTGGGAGGATAATGACTTTTATGACAGTGACGAAGATACGTTCTTCGATCGAACTGGAGTCGTGGAGAAGAAACGCAGTCGCCGAATGCAGGCTGCCGGGAAGGATGTCGTGGAAGTCGAGACCTACGATTCATTGGTTAGTTTACCTCCATGTGTCTTGGTTTATTTACTTGTGTAGATGTGTAAAACTCTAGGCAAGTGCCCCCCCCCCCCCCCTTCCCCCTGAAAAACCAGTTGTCTGTTACATTAATATTCCCGACAAAAATTATTGTTTTTGAAACAAATAAAATATTTTAATTAGGGATGGGATTTTCGAATCTTGGATTCGTCGAATATACCGAATCCTATGGATTCGAGGATTCGTAGGATCCGAGGTGGGATTCGAGGTGGGTTTTTAAGAGTTTTAGGTAGTAATTGAAAATTGTAGTGCTGGGCGAAGTTTGAAAATTTCGAACCCGAACCGAACCCTTACGTTCGGTTCGGTTCGAAACCTCTTAAAATATATTCGAAAAACCGAACGTTCGTTTAAAAAAAAAAATAAGTTTTTCTAATTTTTTAACCCCCATTTGAGACCATTCACAAAACAGCTCAACAAAATTCTATTACTTGTAATATTCCGACTTTTATCGCATAATCGTCGCCTCAACAGTTTCAAGCGCAGACAAAATAAAAATAAAATTATTAATCGTCGCATAACTCGCATAGCATCTTTTCATATGGGCGCGCTTTGTTTTTTGATTACTTTAGAGAATTTTGTATGCATTTGTCGTACTACGTAATATAAACTATCGTACAAATGCCAAAGGTATTGTATATTATACCTTTAGCTATAGTGCGTATACGAGAAGTGTTGTAAAATCACCAAACATTGCGTACCCCATACGTTAAACTAAAGCGCTTGTACGAGAACTCTCGTATTTCGGCAAAACTAACGTGATCAAGTTAACACAAGACAAATGCGGTAGGAAATGATTACGTAAATTACGTATTTTAAATTACTGGGATGTATTTATTTTCTTTGGCCTTTTTGGTCATAACAGTCAGGTAATGAAAATATTAATATAATCTTGTGTATTAAAAGTACTGGTCCAGTAAATGTTACAGTACGGTACTAAGTTGACTAGCGTAGTCGCGGCAGCCATCATTATTTCTCGTGTTTTCTTTTTTCCGACGCAAATTTCTATAACCACACTTTTTACGTTACGTTTACAATACTATTGTTCTTGAGGTGATTTGCGATGAGCAGGCTAACGTCGTTGAAGTTTTACAAATGGAGAAAAGATAATGACGACCCGGATGACCCAGAACCACCCCAAAAAAACCGTCTAAAGTTTCTTCTAACGAGCAGCATTCTTCCAAGAAAACAGCTACTGCAGACAGCGGGTTTTGTAATGTAGATAGGTAACTTAATTCACATTCGCCTTTTTTTGATGTCCTATTAAAAAGTTTTACTTATTAAAAATGTTAGGTTATGTCTACCACAATAATATGTGGATAGGTAACTTAATTCACATTCGTCTTTTTTTTTATGTCCTATTAAAAAGTTTTACTTATTAAAAATGTTAGGTTATGTCTACCACAAAAATATGTTATGTGGCCTTATGCTGAATGTTCGTCATCTTTATAATATTTTTTTAAAATGAAGGTTAGTGTACACTTAAAAAGGAATATAGTCTTTTTGAAATTTAGATGTAACTTCTTCACGAATTAAAAGTTGGTATATATATAAGCTAAGCTATATAATGTTTTAATTTTACATATGGATGGAGAACCTTTCTTTCTCACCACTCAGTTAAAGACCAAAATGCTGGTCATCGGTTCATTTTAATTGAAAACAATTATTTCTGTATGAGGTTCGGTTCGGCTCGGTTCGAAACCAGAGAACTGAGGTTCGTCCAGCTCTAGAAAATTGTAGGTATACCTAAACTATATTATAAAGTTAACGGAAATGGCACAAACATAAGATAAACTACGCTGCATTTTGTCAATTAGCATAACTACTCTATCATTTCCAACTTTCAATAATATAACATTGCAGAAAAAAACGTAACTTTTTTTAAATGGTGTTTGTTATACAAACGTATTTTATTGAAAACATAGGAAGGATTAATTTAACAGAGAATTAGACAGATGCAAACTTACGTGTGTGGTTTTTGAAGTTATTTGTCTCTATTTTATATCAGGTGTATACACTATGCACTTATTTTATAATTTTATAAATACACATGTGATTTTTTTTAATACATAGGCCTATGTAATTTTTTAAAATAAATGTGTGATTTTTTTTAATAACATGTGGTGAAGCGAAGTGTGGGACTGGGATTCGAGATTCGATGACAAACACTGAGGATTCGAACAAGGATTCGGATTCGACCAAAATGTGGATTCGTCCCATCCCTAATTTTAATATAATTAATGAATTTCTTGTAGAATCATAAAATCTGGTGGTTGCATGTTATGTGTAGTGTGAGTAGATTAAATACAAAATTTGCAATTTTAAGACATTTTTTCTCTGGCTTCTCTGAAATCCTAGAGTGCCCCCTCCGAGGTGAATCTCTGGATCCGCCACTGACTCTAGGTTTTTTTTTTTTTTTTTTTTAAAGAAATGCCAGTAGGGCACTGTCCCTGACACAGTCCCTGAACAAAGTACTTCAGGAGTTGATGCTCGATCTTAGTGTGAATAACACAAATTTCGTTCTAACCGGTCGTCTGGAAAATTTGGACACTAGTTTTAGGAATGTCCGGCAGTGTGCAGAAGATTTCGCCAGTCAGCTAGGTGTCAAGCTGCTAATTCCTTGAATTCCACATCATTGTGGACTTCCCGTTGATAGCGCCAACCATCAAATAAACTGTGGCGAGGAATACTGCAGAGTATCAATCAATCTATGCACCCGTATTTGACTTTGTTCTCACAGATTTGAGAGAAAGATTTTTATTTGAAACCTGGGATGTCTTCCAACTACCATTTTTCATTCCAGAAAATATTCTTAAGACCTCTGCTGGTGAAGGCGATAAAGTTAAGTCCCTTCTTGGCCGCTTCAGACTGCTTCTTGATATTGATTATGGCATTTCTCCGCTTCTGCTGAGAAATGAAATTTCTTTGCAGTGAGAGAAATTGATGCTAGAAAAGAAGCAGGGAGAAGATAATCCAGCAACTGCTCTGGACGAATTGGCTAGGTGCGATAATGATGCATTCCGTATAATAAATGAACTTCTACTTGTGCATGACAGTTGCCTCCTTGGTCTTAGCTTATGCGTATCCGCAGACATTTTTAAATTGACATTGTAAAAGTGATCACAAGAAATGGGAAAACCAGTAGGAGGGGATTGAAATTTAATATTTTATGAAATTTCAATGAATTGCTGTTTAATCATTTGATCGTTTACAAACTTAAATTGCATTGTATAGTGGCATGCCCTGCTTTAGACTTGTATCATGAAGTATGTACAGTTCGTATACTGTCCTAACATATTTTTATTATTTATTATATGCAGGTTTTAGGTTCTCTACTTAATAAGAAATAAAGTAAATATAGCA
This sequence comes from Bacillus rossius redtenbacheri, assembly GCF_032445375.1. Lineage (NCBI taxonomy): Eukaryota > Metazoa > Arthropoda > Insecta > Phasmatodea > Bacillidae > Bacillus > Bacillus rossius. The sequence continues at coordinate 39,502,860 of NC_086339.1, read as the reverse complement.
TAATGACCTGTATTTTTATATGATTAGTATTATAAAGCAAAAAGAGTGTTATTTAATTTCAAGCATAATATTTTGGATGCTCAACTAAAATTTTATGTAATATTTGGTTTGACACACTTATAAAACCAGAATAAATTTCCTTGGAAGATATGAAACATTCATAAAAAATTACCCTGCCCCCAACGAAAATCTAGATCCGCGTCTGGTGATTCGCCAACAAGTATTTGGTAGTCTGTTATTTTTCATCAATATAATGATTGCATACTAATTTGTGTTTTAGTGTTCAATTTATATTTTACATTTAAACAATTTGTCAGTGTACATATGCAATGTATTCAGTTTTGTAACAGGTTTGTGAGTCTTGTTAGTTGCGCTGTGAATTCATCTTGATACTTAAAGAATCTATGTTTCTCATGTGTAGGTCTGCATTGAAATTTTTAAATGTTTGAAAAACATAGTTTACATAATCAAATTTATAATTAAACTGCTTATTAGTTGTGTACTTTGACATCAGGAAACTGTGTTTGATAATTTTTGTAATGTATTGTTGGCAATTTTTTGTTTTATGAGTGGTAAATTAAACTATGGTATAAAATATAATTTTCAATACATTCAGTTTGAAAGAGGAAGGAAGAAAATGTGGAGAAAAAAGTTTTAGGTTTGTCATGTCACTATGGCAAACTCTATATATGACACTTAAAGGATTAAGAAAACAAAAATCATGTGATGTACTTAAAATTATCGAGTGTAATAAGCAGTAAAATATTCATACTGTTGTCTTAGCCTGCTGTGACTTTTAATAGGATCAACATAAAAATAAAATAAAAACTGAAATTCACATTACAGAAATTTTCGTAATTGTTTTGATAAGTCACAAAATAGTCATGGGTTTTGTTTTAGGGACTTTTTAGACACCCTGATTGTCGATACCAGAAGCAAAAACTATTTTCAAGCAAAGAGTCCGATACATATTCAGGTCTTTGATTGACGTTAATGATTTGGGAAACATTCTCTGCATTTGTTAGATATCTTCAGGAATGATGGTGTAACCAACCAGTCTTGACTCGCACAGTGCTTTATCGCCGATTGTTTCAGAGCAAGAAACGCACCGACCTGGTAGCCAAGTTGGATTCGATAGAGAAGATGTTGAGCAGTGCGAGCAAACCCCCTGCAGCCGAGGATGAGGACGACGATCCCTTGGACAAGTACATCACGACCATGTGCGTGGCGGCCATCAACCAGAAGGAGCTGAAGGTCAGCCTCGCACGATCATTCCTGCACGCAGCAACCTCTGTCAGCTCTTCTGCCTCGTAATGCATCTTGTTAATGTTGCGATTCACGTCAATCCAAACAGCTGATGCATAATTAAATTTATTAAAAATATAGGAGATACAGACTTATTTAATCCTGTAAATTTAATTAGGTAATAAACAAATATTTCAGTGGGCCTAATTAGTGATGTGCCTACACAGGAATGATACAAAACTAAAATGTATAAAGCATTTTGAACATTGATGTCAGTTGTGACTTTTACATTGCATTGCAATCATTTGGAAATATTTCTTTTAAAGAAAATTAGTTACCTTAATTGTTTATCTGAATTAGGTTTTTTGATATGAGATTATGAATTTAATATACTAAATCCATTTTTAATGAAAATGGTGTTTTGTTAGTCGAGCACTTTTGATTGTTTTGGTCATACTAGCTAAAAATTTGTCAGGAACATAATTGGGTGGGTGACGCAAGCCAGAAAAATATCTCTATCTTGGAACAGTCAAACTTAAAATCAGCTAGAGTGCTATGTTCTTTCCCAGTATTACAACTATGTTCATGCAAAATTTCAGCTCAGCTTTGCGAGAAATGGTCATGGACGAACCAAAAGACAAACACCAGTAGTTTTTTTTTTGTTGTATATGCGTGGTGTGTGTATTGATGTGGTTTATTATGACTACAGGTAGAATGTTCTATATTGTGTATTTGTGGAATGCAATGTAAACACCCTGAACAACACTATTGTTGTTGTATTGAATTTATTATTCTTTAATTTAATATTATTACAGATACTAGCACTTAAAACTGAAAGATTTTTACATAAGTAATCACTTGCCAAAAGTATTTCAAATCAAAACTCTATCCTTTTGACATTGTTTTGCCTTAATCACTAGTGCTTATAGTCATGGATAGAACATAATTTAGTTAAGTAATGCCATTAATTCCATGAAATGAAAACTCAACAAAATAACAAAATACTTAAAATAAATATGTGCTAAATCTATTGCGCTGAGATTCTTATATTATCCAGGACTTCTGGTTTCTAAGGTAAAGTTTGGCACCAAATTTTCCTTCTCTCTTCTATGATTGTTGATTTGCAGCTTCAAATACTTCTATAGCTAGAACCTATTCTTGTCCCAGCTAGAGTAATTACTAATAATCAAATTACTGTCAGCACCAGAGAGAAGAAAAATAAAATACGTAGTAACATTTATGTAAAATAAATATAGGTATGTATTAGTCATTAGTGTATCATCATCTATGTAGTTCTATGTATGTACATAATAGGACTGTGTTATATGACCAATGTACGTATATGCATGAATACACTTATTTTAATCTTTTTCAAAATTTTTCTGGACTTTACTATATCAATACTGTTTCGAAGATTATAGTGCAAATAATACAAAACAATTCAAAATCAGTTACGTTTTATTATTGTTAATGAAAAAGAACGTACACGTGACTGTCTTGAAATTACTTCAATTACTTCATTTACTATAACGCAACATAAAATTAATCAATACCAAATTTTTACTTTGATATTATGATTTAAAATAGTAAATAGTACACATTAACAAGCAACTCATAGCCCGTGTATGTGGTCATAAGAAATAAAGGTTCAGAACTATTGATGACCAACAAACAGTTAGTTGATAAACTAAACGGATGGTGTATAGAAGACTCTCGATTGTCGGTAGATCAGTTGCGGGATTCTTCTCTAAGACTCCTGGGTGAAAATCACAGTCGGCAGGCAGCTGAAAGAACGAATGCTAAAATACTACAGCTGAATATCTCGTAGTCCGGAGCTCTCCATCGTACGTAGACCCCAGGTACTGCAAACAACAAATAAGTGGGGTGGTCTCACCAAAGACGAGAAAATCGAGCTCCGACAGCAGCGATGAATCGGCAAGGCATCCAATTCGGGATTCACCGAAGACGAAAATCGTGCGGCACAGAAGTTCAAGTTCAGTTCATTGCACTGTCCTATGTCTGGTGAATAACATCACAAATGTCCTGCTTTTGGCTTTTTATGAAAGACAAAACTAAAATCGCGACAGTTGCGGATGTCTTCTTGTCCTCCGAGTGGAATTCTAAAGACTTCCTTGAGGCTTGCTTTCTGAAGGCCATCTTCACATTGTTGTTGGAAACTTCCCTTTTAACTTCACTAAGCCTGCTAAGAGAGACAAAGCTTTTGGATGAAAACATACTACTGAAGTAGCCATATTCCTACATAACCAAGAGAGGATTATATAGTTGGCGTTACTATGTTTTGGAAGGAAATATTTGACTATTGAAGGAAAACTCTAAAACTACAAATCCATCAGAAATTAAATAGAAGACTGATAAAGTGACACACACTATAGGTATGAAGAGTAGTTTTTCAACTAAGCGTAAACAGCATTCAAAAGATGTATAAATGATGCAGCCTGTAGGCATGGCATGCAGTTTTTCCAACTAGCTCTTTTCAACTTGATAGACAAACAGATAATTCCAGATGGCTTTTAAAAATATTTCTTGGGTTTCTTCCAGATTCCCTAGCACCAAAAATATTAAAGCCTAACTCAAGATTTCTCAATTTTCTGATTTTCCCGGTCGGGTGGCCACCCTGTTGTAGTAAATCGTCAACCATTTATGTCAGCCAGAATGTTAATATATTGGTACACTGATCAATTATATCACACAATATCTTGAAGTCATCAAATAACCTTTTATGAATGAATATTACATAATGTATGCTGTAATAGCCAAAGATGAACCAACAAAGTTATAATCCAGTTCTCTTTACATCTGAACTACTAATCACTGAATGCAAATTGCAGTACTGTTCTTAGTTGTAAATAGTGGTATTAAAATTTTTTCATTATAATTAAATTATAGTAGTTTACACAATACTCCATAATACCAGACAAAATAAGTTTTGTAAAAAAAAAAAATATATATATATATTTGTTTTAGCACAGAAATATTAAAATATCCGTAGTTAATAGCAAGCTTAGCCAGTATTTATGACAAATTAATGTAAACAATAATTTTACATAAAATAATTTCTTACAGCTAAATAAAAATAAAGCATAAAATAATAGTATCCTCAGTAAACACCCCTTATGTGTGTTGTAAATGCAAAGATATTACTTTTAATTTAATTATTTTCTTGTTTTGCTTTGCAGCGCAAACTGAAAAGTCTGAAAGCAGAGGAGAAGAGATTGCGCAGCCTCTTGGAGATCGCAAAGCCTACAAATGTAACACTGCCATCGTCATCTGGAAGCACTAGCTAGGTGTAAAACACTGCCTAGAACTCGGGACGAGTGCTGAGTTGGAACGGCTGCAGGCTGAGGTGTCACGTACTTGTACATTAACGAGAACGTGAACCAGCTGCTGCAGCTAAACCACTTCCTTCATGAGCAGTATGCAGCCAGCATCTGTAGCCACTCCACGTCCTTCATGAGCAGTACGCAAGACAGCTGCTGTAGCCATACCACCTCCTTCATGAGCAGTACGCAAGACAGCTGCTGTAGCCATACCACCTCCTTCATGAGCAGTACGCAAGACAGCTGCTTGTAGCCATACCACCTCCTTCATGAGCAGTACGCAAGACAGCTGCTGTAGCCATACCACCTCCTTCATGAGCAGTACGCAAGACAGCTGCTGTAGCCATACCAACTCCTTCATGAGCAGTACGCAAGACAGCTGCTGTAGCCATACCACCTCCTTCATGAGCAGTACGCAAGACAGCTGCTGTAGCCATACCACCTCCTTCATGAGCAGTACGCAAGACAGCTGCTGTAGCCATACCACCTCCTTCATGAGCAGTACGCAAGACAGCTGCTGTAGCCATACCACCTCCTTCATGAGCAGTACGCAAGACAGCTGCTGTAGCCATACCACCTCCTTCATGAGCAGTACGCAAGACAGCTGCTGTAGCCATACCAACTCCTTCATGAGCAGTACGCAAGACAGCTGCTGTAGCCATACCACCTCCTTCATGAGCAGTACGCAAGACAGCTGCTGTAGCCATACCACCTCCTTCATGAGCAGTACGCAAGACAGCTGCTGTAGCCATACCACCTCCTTCATGAGCAGTACGCAAGACAGCTGCTGTAGCCATACCACCTCCTTCATGAGCAGTACGCAAGACAGCTGCTGTAGCCATACCACCTCCTTCATGAGCAGTACGCAAGACAGCTGCTGTAGCCATACCACCTCCTTCATGAGCAGTACGCAAGACAGCTGCTGTAACCATACCACCTCCTTCATGAACAGTATGCAAGACAGCTGCTGTAGCCATACCACCTCCTTCATGAACAGTATGCAAGACAGCTGCTGTAGCCATACCACCTCCTTCATGAACAGTATGCAAGACAGCTGCTGTAGCCATACCACCTCCTTCATGAGCAGTACGCAAGACAGCTGCTGTAGCCATACCACCTCCTTCATGAGCAGTACGCAAGACAGCTGCTGTAGCCATACCACCTCCTTCATGAGCAGTACGCAAGACAGCTGCTGTAGCCATACCACCTCCTTCATGAGCAGTACGCAAGACAGCTGCTGTAGCCATACCACCTCCTTCATGAGCAGTACGCAAGACAGCTGCTGTAACCATACCACCTCCTTCATGAACAGTATGCAAGACAGCTGCTGTAGCCATACCACCTCCTTCATGAACAGTATGCAAGACAGCTGCTGTAGCCATACCACCTCCTTCATGAGCAGTATGCAAGACAGCTGCTGTAGCCATACCACCTCCTTCATGAGCAGTACGCAAGACAGCTGCTGTAGCCATACCACCTCCTTCATGAGCAGTACGCAAGACAGCTGCTGTAGCCATACCACCTCCTTCATGAGCAGTACGCAAGACAGCTGCTGTAACCATACCACCTCCTTCATGAACAGTATGCAAGACAGCTGCTGTAGCCATACCACCTCCTTCATGAACAGTATGCAAGACAGCTGCTGTAGCCATACCACCTCCTTCATGAGCAGTACGCAAGACAGCTGCTGTAGCCATACCACCTCCTTCATGAGCAGTACGCAAGACAGCTGCTGTAACCATACCACCTCCTTCATGAACAGTATGCAAGACAGCTGCTGTAGCCATACCACCTCCTTCATGAACAGTATGCAAGACAGCTGCTGTAACCATACCACCTCCTTCATGAACAGTATGCAAGACAGCTGCTGTAACCATACCACCTCCTTCATGAACAGTATGCAAGACAGCTGCTGTAGCCATACCACCTCCTTCATGAGCAGTACGCAAGACAGCTGCTGTAGCCATACCACCTCCTTCATGAGCAGTACGCAAGACAGCTGCTGTAGCCATACCACCTCCTTCATGAGCAGTACGCAAGACAGCTGCTGTAGCCACATCACCTCCTTCATGAGCAATACGCACATTCTCCTGTAGAAACCCACGTTTTAAATATGCATGTCTTCAGTACTGTGCTGTAGTTCAATGTATTTGTGTATTTAACTCGCTGTTGACTCATAAAATACCATTGCACTGTGTATGCATTTGAGACAAAACTTACTCTTAGTCGGTGATGTGTCGGTTCTACTTTTTTCCCGGTTTTCAGTTAGGTTCTGGTTCTTAAAAATTGGTTTTCGGTTCTCAGTTTTAGGTCAACCTTCACACAATTTCAGGTTACACCAAAGATACAAGTCTGCTCTAGAAAATTATGCGTTTTTTTTTAACATGACTCATCAGTTAACAATAATTAGACCACAAACAAGCCATCTAGCCCCAAGTAGTACAATTATGTCTCGTGTCACTTAATGCAATTATTATATTAAAAAAATTAATTCCACTATATCCTTAACAAACAACCAAATATTTTCAGAGAAGCTAATTTTAATACTTATATATTACATATTTAATAAAAGTGAGTAGATATTTACTTATATCCATGAAATAATGAAAAGATCTCTTGTCTTGCGAAACCCAACCTCTGAGAATACTGGAATAATTTATTATTGTCACTGTGTTATTTGGCTTGAAAGTCTGTGGCTGGCAAAAAAAAACATTCTTGAGGCCTTGAAGGCTTTTAGAGTGAGGGCAAGTGAACAAAACAAAGGAGGTTTTTGTTTTGAATGCTGATACCGTACAGTGCCTCCGAAGATACTTGGTTATCCTTTTTATTCCTGCTTGAAGCCAACTTCTGCGAATACCAGTGATGGGAGTTCATTTTGATATGCTTTAAAAATGTCTGGTTAATAATCCAACAGTTTTAACAAAAATAAAACACAGTGAACAAATAAGATATATCATTTTTCAAATGCTAGTTGTTCAACCAAAATATATTATCTATGCATCCCACTGCCGCCCCAGCTCTACAGTAATTATCTGCCGTCATGTACAATAATTTTTGGTATACCATATGATAATTTGTAACGCTAAATCCCTTATAGTGTTGCCATATATATATGGATATGGTTCAGCGTACCATTGTTATCGTGTGTTCGCGCCTATTTCTTTTATCATTAATCGATACAAAAATTTGGGATGAAAATCATTTAAAAATAAGTTTACTGGTGAATCCGAAGTCAAAATATCTTATCAAGGTTATAATCATATTTAACTTTCTTCCTAATATGTACATTTCGTACTGTTTAATAGTGTTTGGTGATTTTTGACAAATTCATGAGTCACGATATTTCCCCGTCTCATGTTATAAATGATGTAAAGCTGCATTTGGTGTAGGTAATACCTGCAGTTAATTAGTATTAGACAATTTTAAATCATGTCTGCTAGTGTAAAGAAGGACAAAAAAGTTTCAGAATCTCTGCACAAAGATCTTTGTTTACGTTGGGACACATACTGCGGGGCTAGCAGTGGACGAGAAGGGGGGGGGGGGGGGAAGGGGAGACTGCCCTTTGTTGGTGTTGCTTGCAATTTTCAAAGATTTACGAACCATTCTCTTGTCACATGGGGCTTGAAGTGGAGTTAAAGACATGCGATATACTGTGGTATTTTACTGGGAGTCTGTTGTATTTTCACTTTTTTTTCCCGTGGTACTGGTACTGGTGCCGGTACCGGTACCGAAATTATATTTACGGTTCTTGGTGCCGGTTAATTTGCTGAGAACCAGTGGAACCACGACCGACCCATCACTACTCTTAATGAAAGATGGTGTTTACAAAGCAGCTGAATGGAAAGGTGTGACTTTTTTATGCAATCAAAGATTTATGGTATTCATCAGATCAAAGAAAATTAATTTAAACTCATCTTGATGGAAATAGTGAGGGGCTGGAAAATTTAGCATCTATTTATTCCAAAATTAGCATCTATTATTGTGAAATTAGAATTTTTAATGCAACTTATCTGAAACTTATAATTTACATTTCTCAATGTTTGTAAAATAAATATTCATATATACAACTACCTAAAAATAACCATTTATTTCAATATTCTACAAAAAAAAAACAATTTGACCATGTATTTTTAAATCAATACCACGAAACAAAAATTTCATGCTTATTTTACTTCAAAAATTGTTAGTACATTATGCTAGCAAACATTGAGTTTCAGGTTTAATTCTTAGAATAATACACAAATAAACTTGATTAATTGGGTGAGACTTAACATTTCTAAGTTATTTCTGATACGAATAACTTGACTGCATCACAGAGGTATGGCAGTATCTGAAACCATGCTGGTCATGAAAACTAGTGTAGAGAACAATTATTAGAAAATCACTTCATGGGTCAAGAGAACGTTTGGGGGGATAAGTATCTGCAGTACTGCTGTGGTCTACTTCACACTCCTGTTTGAGCAAAATGCAAGAGAGTGCAGCCTGTTGATTTAATCTTATTTCTATTTGCTAACCATAAATATTTTGTCTGCGAGATGAGAAAACCTACAGCAAAGATGGTGGACATGTTGGTTTTGTGTATTAACTGGAGTGATGATTAGTCTTACGTGACAGACATAAAATAATTTAATTATACATGCACTTGTGACCCAGACAAACTGCAAAATACAAACATAAGGTGAGTCAGGTCACAAAATCTACAGAACAGAGTTGTTTCTTTCTGTGTGAGAAGATACACTTTTTACAACAGTTTTGAAAACTGTTAAACAATTTGTAGCAGTTATGTGGCATTTCATACAGTATATTTTTACAAATGATGGGCATTTATAACTAATTTAGCCGAATAAGAAAAAAGTATTTACATATTTAGAAAATTAGCTAAAATAGCATTTAAAGTATAAATTAGCAAAAAAAAATAGCATCTTTAGCTAAACGCTAATTTTTCCAGCCCACAGAAATAGTACGAGTCAATACTATATATATATATTCCAAGATATGGGTATGGTATGAAATTTCATTGGTGTATGACTATGATTTTCAAGGTGAAAATGATATAAAATTTAATTTGATTTTTGAAGCAAAATTTGATTGTATGAAACTGTTTTTGTCTTAACCATTGTGTAAAATGTTTATCTTTCTACAGTTATGATGTGAATGTGTTCTGATTACTGTTTTTATGTTCATAATATTTATTGTAAATATAAATGTATATTCCATTTTTAGAATTCTTTTTATTGCAGAGATTGTTAGAAAAAACACTGATTTTTAGAACCCAGTTAGTGTTAGTTACTTTACTAATCAAGCTCCCTCAAGACTGTTGTAAATTAAGACAATTTCTTGATTTTTGTGTAATTTTAGTACTTTATCTTTTGCTATATGTATTCATTACTATAGAGCAGGCCTGTGCAAATATTCAACTTTTAGAATATTAAAACAAATAGTTTGTTATTCGTATTGATTTTATTTTGAATACTAACACTTTTAAAAAACATTTATGAGTCGTTAATGAATACGGCTGTGCGGTATCTTGAAAGTCCGGAAAAATTTTGGGATCACAGAATATTTTCTTGTCTGGTGGGGACAAAATTTCCACGGGATATTTAATGTTTTAAGGTTATTTATGTGGAGGTTTTTTCTACGTCTGGCCACACAATTTTCTAAAGACGAATATAGTAGAGCCGGTTTAACAGAGTAATTTGGAACCATTACACCCGTGTTATCAGCTTAAGTATTTTACAGAGGAGAGAGTTTGACAGGTCATTAAAAATAGATTAGAACTGACAGCATACTGATAAGAATAAATACGTATCCATAAAAATCAAAACAACTGCGCGGTGTTACAGTTGACAGTATTCAGAGGCTAGAAACATGGCATGCCAGCTATGTGATTAGTTTCGTTCAGAACGGAACGGCAAAGAAAAAAAAACTTAGATCTTGTGTAAAACATCCAGTCGCATACTCACAGCAAAGACTCCTAAAGCCTAACAACCTACAACATTGTTTTACCCATCACTAATATTCAACTAAACAGGAAATGCAAGCCGCGTGAGGTGGAACACTGCAGATGGTACAGTCAAATGAAAACCTGTACATGCTTCATACAAGTATGGCACAAATATGAAACTAAATCTCTTACAAAGAAGCAACCAGGCCAGGAAATCAGGGCAAGAAAAACTCACGTAAACAATTACATTCAACATTCAACCAATTTTGGAATATTAAAATCATAAACTGTTAACTTATTTTTTCTAAAGCTGCACATTTAGCAGGAGGCCAAACAAATACAGTCAAACCTCTCTGAAACGACCCCTCACGGTTCCCAGGAAAAGGGTCGTAATAGATGTTTTCAGAAATTTTTGGTTAATTTCAAACCCCCCTCCCCCCCCTTCTTCTTCCCAAACCGCAACTCGCTAAGAAACCAGCCGTACAATGGCAGGATGCTGTCACTCACAATGCTAGACGGCTTTGCTTTAAACCCACTTCAACCTTCATGACAAGTCCGTCGCCCTACAGGCCACCTCTAAAGAAAATATGTCAAAAGACAGTTTATTTTTACTGGTTAGTTTACATGTATGTTTTCTGCTTGCCGTAGTTTAATACACTAGAACCCCGATGTCAAGAACCCCGGATTTAACGAAGCAGTGATTTTACGAATACATTCTCGGGAACCGCCAAAAAATTGGACATTTTGACCAAAATGTGAAAATCAGGAATAAAAAAAAAAACAAAATGAAAGATCATTAAAATCTGTTAATTTTAACACACTGCGTAATTTTGTGTTGGCTTTAATACTTCCAATAATGTTCATGTAAGAATAACAGAAAAATAATGGGACATTTCCTTTAAAAATATGGCAGCTGTAGGTTCTGCAACGCGAGTGGGCGCACACGAAGCTTGCCCGGCTGGCTGGCGACAGCGGCTTCATGACGCATAAGCTCACCCCTCCCTCCCCTCGTTAACATTCTTCAAGGCTAGCTCATCCCTCCCAGACCCCAGACACACAAACCATCTAGTTTCTAGTGTCCTCCCTTATAACACCCCAACTTCGCTTCCTTTGAAAAACCTTCAGTAAGAAAATGCTCATTTCACCCTCCCTTCTCTCGTAAAATTGGGCTATTTTGAATGGTGTATTAAAGCGGTGAGGGAGGGGTCAAAATATGTCACTTTTCACACCAAGTTCGAGTTCAGTCATCTCTGGCTAGGAATTTACAAGCTTTCAAACCTAAATATACAGTAGAATCCCGCTGATGCGACCCCTCACAGTTTCCGGAAAAACGGACTTATAAACGGAATGGTCGCAATAGAGAATTCGGGCCAATTTTTACCCTCCACCCCCCCCCCCCCCCCCCCCCAACAATACATAAAAAAATCGCCTTTGTTCGTATAGATTTCATATTCAAATAGTCTATGGTGTAAAAATGACAACTTTTTAAATTCATATTACAGTATTTAAATAGCACGATGTCTCCCGAAAAAAACGATACCCTAGAAAGCAATATTGGAGCTCCCGTTGCCAAGAAAAAAAAAATTTCAACACAGTGCAGCGTGTCCATTTTCGCCATCTTTGTATAGAAAAATCAGACGATTTAGTGCTGAAATGATAACTTTTTATTAAAGGTTTATTATGTCTCTTGCGGGCTGTATGAGTGTGGCGTTTGAAAGGTTGCGTCCCGTGACAACGGGTGGTCTGGCGGCGCTTATCGCTCTGGTCCGTCCGGCTGCCGTGCAGGAATGCGAGAAGTAGGGTAAGCGCGTTTGTGTGAGAGAGAGAGAAGGAGAGAAAGAAAGAGAGATTGAGCAAAGGTTTGGGGGGGGGGGGGGGGGGGGGCTGGCGACCAGCAGCATCGTTATCTAGCGAGAGCGTGACTGTAAATGTCAACCTTCACCACTTCCACTTGCTGCAGGGCTCTCTCTCTTTTATCTCTGTCTCCCCCTCCCACTAACACACTTGCTGCAGGGCTCGCTCTCTTCACCTTCTTTATCTTATCACTCACGCACACTTGAAGCACCTAATACTTCAGCACGGGACAGGGACGGCAATAGACGCGCACGCAGATGCTATCAGGTGATGCGCGCAGTTTACCGGTACTGGCTAGCGTGGACAGTCTAGAGGGGTGGTATCTATTTTTAGCCGTCTTTTGTATGCCTGCCTGCTTACAGTACAGCTCTCGCCAAGATAAACGTGAACACATAGCTCCCAACAAAGTGTAACAGACTTGTTTTTCAGCCGGGTTTACTCAAATTTTCGACTTTCTCTGCTTAAATTTTTCATGGTTCCTCAAAAATCGGTCATACAAACGGAATGGACGCATCAGAGGGGGGTCGTATCGGCGGGATTCTACTGTAAATGTATTTTAATAGCAAGGGTCCTATGAAAAGGAATATACCGAATAAAATCAAGCTGATGTTACCAAACAAAGCATAAAACGGCCAAATGCGTGGTCTCTTCGTTATTGCTCTCGTGAGAGGTGAGACGTGGAATGTTAGAAGAAAGATAAATGCGGGGGAAACTGACGGCAGCCAGTGTGTTTCCTGCATAGGGAATAAGTAGCGTAGCATTTTTTTTTTTTTTTTTTTATGCTGGGTGAAGCGACCTTTTTCTATCAACCCACGGGAAAAGATAATTGATTGAGCTGTCAAAATAAACATCGCTGCGCCAGTTAAAACAAGCCGGCACTCGGCAAGAGAAACGCAGTAACACGCTACTCACCACAAGAAACTTATTTTCTGTCCGATTTTCTTCAGATTTTCGGCAATTTTTTCACGGTTCCTCGTAATTGGATTGTAATAGAGAGGTGGTCGCAATAAATGGGGTTGCAACAAAATTTTTTACTGTAGTAAGGGTGAGAGATAACAAATAAAACTTCATACTTAAAGTATAAAGAAAAAAATTTAATAATTTGTGATCACCACTACCTTTTTAGTTTATAATTACAGCATATATACAGTAATCAAAATTATTCATATTCAGCTGTTAGCTCTGCTTTGAGCCATGTGAATTGCACAGTTGTGTTACACCCAAGCATCTTAAACTTAAAAAAAAAAAGAATGATCTGCTTGAATAGTAATGCAAGTTTGTTGGTATTAGTAGTTGTTAAAATAGTATCACTAAGTTACAACATCATATGTAGTTTAAAAATATATATATATTTGCAATAAACATTTTTTTTCATCAACAGTAAATGCAATTATTCTTAAAAACACAATAACAGTCCACTGGAACAGGTGTGAGCTCTGAAACAGTCGCACACCAACTGTCGATCCGTGTGACACATCAGCAGCTCCGTTCGGACGGGCGGAAGCAGTCATCCCTCCGTCTTCTCCTTGTAGGTGACGACACCTTTCTCTATCAAGTCTGGGATCTCCACTGCGAGCCACGGGCCCAGCTGTGAAACAGACCAGCCACTGCACTCACCACTACATAGAGCCTGCACTTATGATAGGTACAGAATTTACAGCTTTTAGAGGAGAAGTAGGTAATGTTGTTGTGCTGGAAATACAAGAGATATCTTCTTCAGTACCACCCAAATTGCAGATGCAGAGCACGTAAAATTTGGCAGTAAAACTAAACCCTCGCTCTTGATGAAATGTTAAACTCAGTTAATTAATTAAACCAGATCAAACCTTAGGTGAAACAAAGGGAGGGGTGAATCTACTTTCTCAGCACCTGTTAACCTATCCATTTCCACGGAAACATGGTATTAACTGTTGATAAGATTTTTTTCCTCACATTTTGGAGCTATCTGTGGAATTCAATCAATCGGCAGCACAAAAAAGGTGGTGAAAATACCCCGTTGCACTACAGACTAACAACTGTGTGGCAGATAAGGTTGAACAATATTGCCCATTGGTCTCCCCTTCCAGGGATTGACAATGCACCCACTTATTTTGCTAGCAAAAAGACATTTTTCCATACTACTGTCCACACTTAAATGTTCCTCAGTGCGTAGTGCTGTATATTTTGTTAAAAAAAAAATTATAGTGGCATGTTTTTGTTACTATGTGTATTCCCTGATAAAGTAAATTTGTGTCCTCAACAATGAATGGCCCTTTTGCTACTAAAACTGTCATTATGAACAAAGGAGGCATATAGTGCTAAGGTTTTTTTTTTTTTATGTTTAGTAACAAGTGCATTAAAAAATGTCTTACAACAAAATACACCTTTGTATTTAATAATTTTAACAAATGAGTGCGCGAGTGAAAATGAAGATCCATGTGTAGTTTCCCGCCTGAGGCAGGCTCCACATGGATGGAATGGGGCCGACACTAACAGGAGCCAGCTTCCCCACCCGAGAGACAGGCCTGTCATTCCGGCCAGCCTGGAGGAGTGAGGTGAGATGTGAGACGGGGTATGGAGCATCGACGGAATGATTTGGTGGGGGAAACGGGAGCACCCCAAGAAAACCCACAGGCCACTGCAACATCCGCCACATTTCCTACTTGCGATAATCCAGGGTCGACCAAGCCAGGATTTGAACCCCGGTCGCCTTGGTGAGAGGCGAGTGTTCTAACCACTCAACCACCATGTCTCTCTAGTGCTATTTGTAAACAAATTCACATTGAATTGTTTACATCAGCAGATTTGGACGATTCTACTGGCAAATAAAAGCCTATGTTGGAGCCATGCCCAGAATACATTTTGTTTGTAGTTCTGACCAGTTCTGTAATAAACACCACTACACGCAATAATATGAAAAAGACTAAGCAGTTAGATATTAGTTTTGTAAATCTAGTTAGCCACTCACGCCAAGAGCCATTGCGTGTGCGATGCCAAATTTAGGCACGTTCCGTGCCCACAGTGGCTTGAAGTGGTCCGTGAGGCAGATCTTGCCTCCTCGGTACATCTTCGCTGTCTTGCCGTCGAGCTCAGGCAGAGCTATCTCAGGAGCCGTGGTCGGATACGTCACTGGGATCTGGAAAGAGACACACAACACATTCCCCCATCAGGTATATCGACAAGTGAATAACCATTTTGGGATGACATGCCTGACGGGAACCTTCGTGCAGTTTTGGAACACCATTTATTCAAGCTTTCAGTACCGAACAATAGCTTGAAGCCTATTAATGGCCAGCTCTTTCAGAGGTTGAGAATGGTATGGCAATTATATATTTACCATATTGTAAACTCAGGGAGAAATAATTTTAAGCTCAGCAGGACAACTATTCAGTGGTGGCAGCCTGTTATTACTATTTGGGTTAATACTATAACTGACAGCCTACGGCTCACCCAAGTTAATACGTCTATTCTAGTGAATGTTTGTGTTGAGTATATACTAGGTGTGTATAAAATAATTAAACTTTCTGGTTGTTAATGACTGACCATTGAAAGATACTGTTACCAGCACCATCATGACTACACCTGCCCCTCAAAGAAACCCCCTAATGCATTCCAAGAAAACTAACCATCAATTAAAACAGCACTAATCAAATATGCTACTTCCATAAATGTGTATGTTCATCAAAATAATTTTGTTTTACAACCACGGAAGTGTACTAGTCTACTATTTCAATCGGGACACTGCTCCCGAAAAAATAATTTGCAGTATTAATTACATATGTCTAAATACTTTAAAATTGCATTATATAAACATAAAATTATATTTTGAGAATAAAAATCCTAAAATTAAATTTCTCTGTAATAACAAAACTTATGGGCTGTACATTTACATACCTGGTCTTGGACATAACATTTCCTTACTGAGTAGGTAACGACTTTTCTGAATAACAAAATAATTTATTAAAATAGAAAGATATGTTTCAAATCTATTAGGACTAATGAACCATAAACTTATTGTTTTCCACTAACAAGAAAAATTTTTCATTTGTCAATGTAATTCCTGACTCATGTTTGTTTCTTTACTAAATGCATACCTGCCATGAATGTCTAAGCTAACCATGTAACTTTCCACAAGCGCACTCTGAACATGAGGTGAGCGAGCTATTAAATCTTTTGGCATTTCTCGTAATAGCTGCTGCTGACTTGCGGGAGGGTGCAATACAGATATTGCATGAACACTCGGATGTTGGGAGATATTTCTGTGTAATATAAACGACTAAAGGGCTAAAGTAAATACACAATGAAGGAAGCAAATAGCTTTTCAGGGAAGGGGCAAACTAATGTTTGTTAATTCGTCTTATAATTTATTTGTTGCATCGTATTTAATGCTACACAAGTGTCGTTGCCATTGTGCGTGTATGGAATTAAAAACTCATGTAGATGAAAAAGAGCGCAACTTCGAATCTATGATCACACTACTTCAAATTAGGTAGTAATTTATTGGCGTCATCACTTTGAAACCACGTAAATCGAACAGCGTAACCCTGAGGGTTAGGTGCAGTCCAGTCTTTATTGAGTTAGTCACACGTGGAACACGGTGCGAGCTGCGGGCGACAGGACTGGTGCGGTGACTACGTGGACAGTTCCTGTGTTTATGATTTACTAGGGGTGTGCGGGTACCCGAAATTTTCGATTTCGGTTCGGTTCCATGAATACACGAACTCGCCCCAATTAATTTTAATGGATTCAAAATGCTTCGAGTTAAAAAATAAAAATAAAAAAGGCCTATATTTTTAGCTTTTTGTGAAAGGAATAAGTAGCTTTAACATGTAGGTCTATGTAATTCTTATTTTTGTAAAATCATTTGTTTCAATACATGTATATACAGCCTACCATAAATCTTATGTCAAAGTATTTTATTTCGTATGTAAACTGTAGCAGTGTAGCCTATATAAATCTGTGAATGTTGTGTATGAAAGTAACAAATAGCATTTAAATAAGTTCGTACATTCAAGTTAATTATTATTTCTATAACTGCCAACTGGAAATTGTATGTAATAAAATAATATTGCCAACTCTTTTGTTTGTGAAACTATTTATCCTTCAGTAATATGAGTATATAAACTTAATGCAAATTATTATGATAATAAAACTTAAAAATGAAAGAAAAGATTCGAAATTGGAATCGAATTTCAAATAGTTGGTAGGGATTCGACTCGGAATCGAATCGAACTGAAAATGGAGGATTCGCACAGCCCTATGGTTTACTATATCGCAAGTGAACAGGTGGTCCTCCAGCCGTGATGAGAGTGCCTCCGTGTGAGCTAAGGAGCCGTGCCCTGCAATGGTAATAGTTCAAAATATTTCCCTTTCATCTTTTTATCAAACTTTTTAATAAACCAGTACTTTAGGCCAAACCTAAAAAAAATGAGATGATTAAAAAAAAAATTGTTTAGAAATCTTAAATAAGACAGCACTCTTATCAATTTTATTTTAGCTAATTATAAAATAGCTACTAAATAGGTAAAAAAAAAAAAAGAATAACATACAATACTATATGTATATGTATATAATATTATTTGAGCCTACATTACAAGTCAAAAAAAAAGGCTTGAGCTGTGTAACAAGAAAAAAAAAAGTTTAGATTCAAATGTGACATAAAATAAATTCTCATGTTCAGTTGTTCTGCCTTGTCTCAACAGCTTGGCCATGCATATACAGTGGCTTCTCTCTTAACCAGTCTATGCTTTAACCAACCGCCACAAGTTTGAGACGAAGATGACTCGCAGACCTGTCGCGACATGTCTACCGCTAGCCTGTTCAGTTCAGTTGAGCTACTGATTACTGTGGTGTTGGCCAGTTAAGAGGCAGTCCACTGTATGTTCAATTAGGCTCTTTTGGTCAACACAGTCAAACTAAATATATGGCCCAGGAAAAACTACAGGATACTTAAACTAGCAGTGACCACAACTTGAGCATGCAATTATTAATTCACACAAAAGGTTTGGCATTTGGTATGGAAAATGATTGGCATTTGAGGTCACATACACAAACAAACTTGTAACAAATGGGCGAGGATGACAAAAAGATTGCAACCAAATTTATTTCGCTAAAATGTTATGGCGAATTATTGCACACTACTTGCTACTAAAGCACCTCATGTAAACTTACAAAATAATTAACTAAGATAAAACAGATTATCTTCTAAACATTAAAGGACTTTTAAGTGCCAGACTAAAAGTCAGATGAACCAAACTGACTGAAACTTCAAACGATACAGAGACAATTCACAATAACTACATAAACTAAAATAATACAATTACTTTCATTTTAAGGCAAGCAGACGAGAAAATAACCATTCAAGCCGGATCATACTGCTCCTTGACTATAACATATTTTAGACTTACTCACTAACCACACTAAAAACATTTAATTAAATAACTGAGAACACGCTTCGGGTAAGGAAATGCATATCCTAAGCCAAAAAAGTTAATATGATACAGTGTGGTTTTAAGAAAATTCTCTATACAAATTAATTGGCTTTGTTGAGAAATTACAATAACAAAGAAAAGTCATTAAGTGGCCTGCATAACTGAAGTTGTTAGTATTTGTGGAACTGCGTGACTTGACGCGCACTGGTTTATGTCGCAGAACCGGGCAGTTACAACCAAACTTGTCCCTACGACACTGGTTTGTGCCGCATAACCGGGTAGTTAAAACCTGAGGACTGTCCTTACGGCACTGGCTTGTGTCGCAGAACCGGGCCCATTCCTTCCAGGGTCTTGGAAATTATGTTTATTATATTAATGACTTCTCTGTACATGATACTAGAGTATGAAAAAAAAATTAACTTCGTAATACTGGACTTTCTTGGTAAAATGGGCATAGAATAAAAGAGAGTGAAATATATGAAGTAAACTTTGAACGTTTGAACCTTCTCCCACTATTGTTAGGGGTGAGATTTTACGGTTTTATTTTTAGGCCAACCTTCATTTTTAAAACAGGAGATTTCAATGTGATTGTTTTTATTATTTATGAATTCTGTTTATTAATTAAGATAGCATATTACTGAACAAATACGAACTTTGAGTGTTCTTGTATCGCCGTAACAGTGTCATTTTGACTAATAAATGATGCACTTTTACAATACATACAATAACTTTTAACAAGCATGTCTAAGACAGATCTACTTGTGACAAAAAAACAAAAGAAAAAACGAAATGTTTCAAAAATTCACCAAAGTTAAATAAAAGTAATATTTATTTTTTCTAATTATTTATTTAGTATTTAAATTTTGGCACAAACTTCATGCTATATAAATTAGTCACTGAAATTAATATACGTATTACGAGGTTACTTTTTGGGAATTAGAAATATTTTGATTAAAAATGCTGATTAATTTCATGGTTTTAAATACATTTTTTATAGTGTATGAACTTGAATTTCTATGTTATATTGTATACTGACATGCTTTGCTGTGTTACTTTAGTTTCACAGCAATTCACCATATAATCTTGTTTCTTATCACTCCAACTTGAATGTTAGTGTGATGCAGGTTACATAATTTGACTGGCTCTTTCTGGCAGCACATTCTTATCATAGGTTGGAGAGAGATACAGCAAAGAGAACAAACAGTTACGCACGTCGAACTCCACGTCGAACTCGTACTTGAGCAGGTTGTGTATGAACCAGCACTTGCCGAACCACCTGGTGCCCTCCTTGTTGGACTCCAGCCGGAACCAGTCGTTGTCCGCGCCCTTGTTGTTCTGCACGTACTGCAACACACGCACCCACTGCTACCAACACCGTCGTAGCCAGCCCACGTCCTGCCTCAACGACGTCGGGCCATCAGAGACGGTGAGGCGAGGATGGAGTGTTGCCGGAGCACAACTGAGTAAAAACCACAATGACTAACAGCAAAGGCACTTTAGCCTGCAAAAACATGTCATCCACATGTCCCAGCTGCTGCTGTCCCACACCCACAAATTCAGTTCTGTAATAAATTACACGATGATTAAAGTGTCATCTAAATTCAGCTGGCTTACTTCTTTCAAATTGGCAGCAAAAATATTGCCTGCAACATGTCTAGATATTTGCAGTTGAATGGTTCTCCCCTTCTGCATAGCTCTAGAGAAGCTATTTAAAGTTTGTTTCGGGGTACCAGTGTACCCGAACATAAATATGTGAGTGCCCCTGCGATGTGCGATACTGTCCACGGAGCGTGCGGGGTGTTTGAGTGCTGGAGCCGCTGCATAGTCGAGGTCTGGGAACTTCGGCAATCCACGCGGCTGTCCAGGGTAGTCTGGTCGTTTCGACGACGATATCGAAATCGTCTGAAGAGGTATTTAAACCCCTCCTCAGCTCGTTCAAGGAGGAGAAGCCGCCTAGTGGACGCCGCCGAAGACTGCCATGCTCCGGAACACCTCGCGAGCTACACCATCAACAACTGCTCGCTGCACTGCACATTCAAACTTCAAAAGAAAACTTCTTGAGGCAATTTAAACTGTAACACGTCCTTGGATTCCGTGGGCCGTTGGCTGCACGTGCAATATAAAATTGATAAATTGGGACTTGCAGTTCGTCTTCATAGCCGGGTTAAAATGTTCGCAAACCGCAAGGCCCCTGGATAGAATTGCGAAAATCTTGTAATTCAGCCTCGACCATATTCTCCTCAATATGGTCATACATTGCTGTGTGTCATTTAGATTCCCAATGACTGTTGCAAATGCAGAAGCCCAGTGCACACAGCATGATTCCTATTATGTTCACGCACAGGAATGGGTGTTCTGGATTGGGAATATTCACATGCTTGGTTTGCAAAAGATATTGTTGTTGAGATAAGTAAATTACTGTCTGGAATATATTTTTGGTATCATTGGAATATATTTTTGGTATCATGTTCTATGTTTAAATTATAAAATGTGGTATCGCAAAATATAATAAACCGGGCGGGATTGTAGCAAACAATACAATACCGTAGGAAATGTACCTTCGGTTTCGTGTTCTGTATTTGAATAGATAGGACTTACGTTTAGAACGTATAGAACATGATTCAATGAAAAATATTACTTCAGTATCATGGCCTATACTAGAGTAGATAGTATAGAAGTATAGAACAATACAGTGTGAAATTACTAGAATTGGTAGGGATTTAGTATAGAATAAGATACCTGAAAGGTAGTTTAATAGAGAAACGTGGTTTGTGCCAAACAAGTATGTGAATGTTCCTCGCCCAAAACCCACATATTCCCATGCTTGTCCCATAAGAATATAAAGGTGGTAATGTCAGTGCCACTATGTTGGTGATATCAATATTGTTATGGTATCAGATCTAGACAACACCCAAAAATGGTATGAAGATTAATCTGTAGAGTATTTACCTAACACTGTTTCGGTAAAGATGTATTGTACGGATTAGCGCCAAAAAAAATCGTACAAATATGAAATAACTTTAATTATATGCTATCTTACGTCCTAAAACTAAACTACCATTAAAATTAATTTTTATTATTTTTAATGTCCGTTCAGTTTCAAAGTATTTATACTGTAGCTGACCTGACCTAATCTACCTTTGTCCCGTTTTGTTAGGTCAGGTCAGTTACATTATAAATACTTAAAACTATACAAGTAAAATTAATTGATATTTTTAATTTCCGTTTATTTTGAAGTATTTATCATGTAACTAACCTTACCTAATGGAAAATTTCTGTTATTTATGCATTCACGCACACACGGCAAAATATAAAATGGCGTCTGTTGAATGATTACATAGGGCTTGTATTGCAAAATAAGAACGGCGATATCTCCAAAAGTAATTGGAATTTTTAATCTCCGCAGGCGGTTCTGAAAAGAGGACGTAAAAGAGCATTTAATGAAAGTTATTTCATATTTGTACGATTTTTTTTGGCGCTAATCCGTACAATACATATTTACCACTGTTTCTTCAAAAATAAACAATTTCCGAAAGTAGACTAAACCAGTAGGAAATAAAAATCATGTTAAGCTAGAAATACCAAACTCAATTTTTTTTTCTCCCCCAATTAAAAACCATGGTATCTACGTCAGTTTCTAAATACATGACATATATTATCGATAACATAATTATAAAAACATGTGTAATGATACCATATGGAATTAATCATTAGGCCATACCTTTATCAGAGCTTGATACTCTTCTTTTAGCCTCTGGACCCATAAATCTTTATCACGGGGGCCAGCTTTTGTTTTCAAAAGTGGAATACAGTTTAGTGTTTTCTTGGTTGATTCGTCAACCATTGTGTATTTTTATTAATATTTAAGAAAAATATATTTACAGGTTGCAAAGAGCAGACAGCTCTGGCTACAATGTTGCCAACATGGTTTATAATATTCTTCAAGTTTCAATAATTGAACACTTTGTTTTTATCATACAGCCAATACTACAAGACTAATACACGACAATTTAAACTATTTTAAGGATGTAGGTATCAAAATTAGATTAACGTACATTATAGAGATTTTAGAATGAGTTTTAAATGTTTTTGAATGTATTTTCTGTTAATTGGAAACAGGAACAGCAATTTATGAAATGACACGATCTTCACACGTATAAAACTTAAATATTGGCATGTTGGCAGAGTTTATTTACTTTATCGAAATGATTGGCGTGCAAGTGCATATCAGTGGCTAACTTCTAATAACAACTTACTTAATTTTGGAAAGAGTACTTATTTAATAAGGGAAGATTGAAGAAAACCATGGCCACGACAGACGAAAGAACAATTTATGCCAAGCTTGAAGTATTGAAAGATGTCAGGTATAGTGATTTTCTGTCATCCACTTAAAATGTCGAAGTGACAGTAGTGATGAAAACAAAGACGCCTACCTACCGGTTCTATAGGTGAAAGCTGATTTGTATTCATTCTGTTGCTGTTACATACTGCGGTTTTTAAAAGTTTCTGATAATGTTGCAATGTAATTTATAACACATGAGGGTACTTTTTGTTTTGTAATTATTTAACTGTGAGTACTCGGGTTTTGCCGTTCAGTACATTATCCAAAGAAGTTATTGAAATAACTAGCAGAGATATTTAATTTATTTTTATTTATTAATCATTAAATTAGGTTATCTAGGAGAGGGGCACATCCGAAAGAAAAAAAAAATCCTAAAATGCATTTTTACTTCCTGACATTTTCTAAAGTAATTTCGTAAATTGGTAGGTTTTTAATTAGGAAAAAATTACGAAAATTGTTTTGAGCACAAAATGGTCCTTTATTTTCCCCTAAAACAGCATTTAAAATTGCTAATGGGTTCAGAGAAACACAGTGGCGAGGGCCATGAAGTGAAGGAAAATTGTAAAGTAAAAACCATGATTGAGAAAGACATTGATTGTAAAATGACCAAAATTTTTGTAAAAAAAAAAATAAAACAGAGAATGCTGGTAATAATAGTTTCCAAATATTTACTAGTCAGCTTACTAACACATACAATATTTGCAGATTTAATTTTTTTTTCTACTGCCACGTTTCCTACAATATCTTGCCATCGGAATCAAGTGTGCAGTATGTTTGCTATACTAAATTGAACAGCAAGATTCAATGTGTACATGATCTGGGTATTAAATATTGCATTAAAACTACAACAAATGTTCAACACTCACCGGTGTCAGAGGCAGGTACATCTTTGCTTAGAGCAGAAAATGATTGAGACATTCACAGTAGTTTGGAACCTTCAACAAATATGAGACTTCCGTAAATGGTTTAAGTAATATCAGATGCAGTGCGTCGGTAAAACAAGACAGGCGCAGAGCAACAAACTTATAAGATAGCTTGATGTTGAAGTAAGCAGCAAAATTAATAAGAATTATTCTTTACTAAAATCTTCATTAGGGATATTAGATACATAATTATGGCTTTATACATGATTACTCTTGCAAATTTATAATTAGTCTTAAATGCTGTGGTGCACCTCACTACCATTAAACTTAGTGCTACTAAAAACATTTTGCCACAAAATCTGAACTCATATTGGAATTGCAATATGCCAAAGTGCTATAAATAACAGTGGCGAGGCGTGAGGTTTACATGAGGGAAAGCAATAACTCCGTTCACCCCAAAACACGGCCGGAGGGGTGGAGGGGAGGGTGGTCCGGGGGCCCTCCCCCGGGAAAATATGGATTTCAAGGTACAAAAGGGTGCTATTTAAGTAGTTTTCTTAACTGAACATTGACTATTCCACAGGTAGAAAAATTGACATTTTTTTTTTTAAATTATAAACTATTTTTGAAAAATAATAATGTTTGACATACATTATTCTGATGATAAAATACCTACTCTACATTATTTATGTACTAAGTGGGAGTGTAGTATCATCGATGTCTGGTACAAAATATATAAACAGACAGCACATGGCAAAGTAATTATTTAAAATA
This sequence comes from Bacillus rossius redtenbacheri, assembly GCF_032445375.1. Classification (NCBI taxonomy): domain Eukaryota; kingdom Metazoa; phylum Arthropoda; class Insecta; order Phasmatodea; family Bacillidae; genus Bacillus; species Bacillus rossius. The sequence continues at coordinate 39,478,090 of NC_086339.1, read as the reverse complement.
AAGAGAAGAACCTCATAAAAATGTACTAGAATAGTAAAAATTAAATGTTGGTATTTTTTGTACCAACACAAAAGAAACTATCTTCATACGTGATCAGAAACTCTGTTAACTGGTACGTGTACCAAGAAACTGGCACGTCAATCATTCCATTCCTGAAACACTACAATTAAATTTTTTTCCTAGCCTAAATTATTATAAGTGTGTAGGGGAGGGTCCAGGTTAGGGGAGGACCTAAGTGTGTCTCAGGCCGAAGCCTATACACTCTACCATGCGGGTTTTTAACCATGCAGGACAAGGGCGCGTGCATCGTGTGCTATTGGGGTTTACTGGCCAGCCATGGTTGCAATTGGCGCCATGACTGACACCCCATTGGTCGCCTAGCTTAAAAGCTAGCTAATGTGACCCAGGTAAAACCTGCATAGACACAGGGAAAACCCTGGGCCAGGTCATGCGGGGATCAATTAACATGCATTAAGCAAGCAGGTAACTACTGGACAAGAGGGAAGAAGGGTCCAGGTAAGAAGAGTTGGAGGGGCTGAAAAATCAACCATGCTGGAGTTGGGTGCTTGGTCCTTGCGGCCCGCATTTAAATGTTGGGTACTCCTGGGTTATTATTAGCCAGGGGCGCATGCGCCCCCAGGGGCGGGCGACTTCACTTGTAAGCCCAGCCCAGCTGCCCAGGCAGCCACAGTTAAGACAGATGTGGGCAGACGAGCCAGTAAACTGGCTCGAACTGCGGGTGCACGGGGCGAAAGGCAGCCTGACATTGCGCCATCTTCATCTTCCAGTCAACAGCCAACGACCTTTAAAGCCAGGGTGGGGGTAAGTCGTTCAGGCGAATTAAGTATCTTGCGAGTCGGACCCTCTTGTCCTCCAAATTCCCGGGACGGTTGAAGGTCGCGCCGCCCAGGCTACCACTGGCTCCAACAGGGTCCCAAATTGAAGGCGCCGCCATCTCTTCCTTCAGAGTTCCGATGCTGTTTAGTTCCGTTGCGCGCGCGGCAGTCCACAGCTCCGCAAGTTCCAGCCCGCAGTTCGTCTACACTTCGCATTTTGTCAGCACATCGAGCTCCCCTGCGGTGCCTTCGCCGACGGAACTGCTTCCTGCCACTCGCCGAGCTACATTCAGGCTACCTTTCACCCCGATAGCCGTGATAACGACTCCAAAGGCCAGCCATTGGTCCGCGGATTGCTATTGGTTATTCACAGTCACTCCAGCGAGATTGCAAATCTCAAGCTGGGATCCCGTATCCGCCACCCGTACGCCCACAAACCCCCCACGCACTGCCAGCCAACAGGCCGCGGGAGAGATGCGCGCGCCCCGAGAGACGACCGCCGACTGAAACGCGACCTCGCCACCTGCCCTGCCGAACTGTGGCGGACATAGCCGAAGCAGTCGGCGGAAGAATTCCACCATCTGCTTCGGCCATGTTCGCTTCACTTCGGCAAGAAAGCGCTACGTTCGTAGCTTCTACCACGTGTTTTTACAGCCAATCCCCTCCTCGAACCATTGTACCATGCCACCCCCCTTCCGAAAGGAAACTACTGCGGCAGCCTTCCTGCTGAAAGCGGTCCTACCAGCGCTTCTAAACCTAGCAATGCTTCTAAAATCGCATGCTTTGTGTGTCAACGAGTTCTTTTCTTATAGCGCACAGCGCACAGTATTGGTTCCCAAGAAGATAATGTAAAAAATACATACACATAACTGCACGAGCCAAAGTAAAATACTTTTCTGAATAAAATATTTATTTTAAAAATACATTGTCTGGAAACTGCATGGGCAAGCACTGCTTGCCTTGCTTGCCCTGACGAGACGCCACTGATAAATAACTATAAAAATATAAATGTACCTATATGTAAATAATAAAAAAAAATTTAAAGTCTGAAAAAAAAGATAGTTTGTTACACAAAAATACGTAACTTCTGCAAAATGGGACGACAGAGTGCTTAATGACAAATAAGTACTCTATCTTAAAGTAATTTAATTTACAAAAATATCATAAAAAGTTCATTTGAATAAGTTCTCAGTAAAGTTCATGCTGCTTTAGGTGTGTGTATAAAAACAGCTTACTTCTCTTGTGATGTGCTGTTAGTCTCTGAGGCGGATGTCTGCTTTAAAAGACCTCCAGCAGTAGTGTCTGAACTATAAATGTTAACAAATCCCTAGATCGCAGGAGCAAAATTCAGTTACTTCAAAAATCACAAGACTATGACTGCAACCAGCACAGTTCTGACTAAAGTGGGACTTTGCTTGATATCCCTAACATTTAAAGTTTGCTAAACTGGAGTTTGAAGTGCTCATTAAAACATCCATCACTGGAGAAATGTTCTTGACCTATAGATTTCAATGAGAGTTTGGTACATGTAAGCAGTGTTCAATCATACTCCACGTCACACACAAGTCAAATAGGCATATTTTCATGGCACAGTTGCGTGTAGCAACGTTTAAAAAATTTGTTATTCACTGAGCAAAGTGTATTGACTGACGAAATGGGGCACACATATTTATGCGTCACAAACGCACCAAAAGTCATTAATTTCTGGATCCAAATGGGTGGTTGCAGTCAGCATAATTATAGTACTCATCAAACATTAGGTAATCACTCCCATGACTTACGAAGCATTGTTCCCATAAAAAAAAGGTAAAGTTAGTTTATAATTTCTTGTCTGAAACATAGCCCAACATTAGTTACTTGCATATTCACTGCTGCAGCCCTCTCATGACGTCTCGTTGCCGCAGCTCAGGGAAGTCGTGGTAACGCGCCTGTGCGATCCCTTCGGGCCAGTGGTCTCGCCCAAGTCTCTGTTTGTTCCACCCATGCCGGGTGAACACTCTAGCCAGTCAAAGTTCCAACACCACAATAAGTGCGGCACGCATTCCTGGCTGGATCAGCACAACTCCAGTTCGACAGCAGCGCCTCGTTGCGGCGTGCAAACAAATCACAGGGTTCTACCGTAATGACGGTACGCACCGATAGTTCAGGTAAAAAACATCTGTAGGGTGTGAAACTGTGGCAAAAATGCTTATGAAATGAAAATTAAAATTTAAGTCTAAGCCAAAATTATGAAAAGCAGCTTACAAAAATTTTATTAAATAAAACTCAAGGGAATGTTGAGGCGGACCCGATTCAATGAGTCCGTCGAGGTACCAAAACATATAAAACAAATAGGTACTCTAATAATTGTTGGATAAGAAAGATTCTTTTTGAAATACAACATGCAGTTTCAAAAGGATTTTTTGAAGTTACATTTCACTGTTGTAACTGCCTTACAGACGTGAATTGTTCATCCGTTTGCAGGGAAACCATTTGCTTGTCTTCAGCAAACTTAATAACCGACCCACATTTTTCGCACTTCAATTTACCTTCTCCCTCTATGATTTACTATAAATTTCTCCTCCTAGCTAATCAATGCTTTCACTTAGCAATCAACACACCAAATAATTTGCGAAAAATTAACTCAAATTTATTATTCTCGCCCCCATTCAACTACAATTCAAAATACAGTAGAACCTCTCATATCCGACCATGACGGGACCGGGCCATGGTCGGAATGGCCAAAAGGTCGGATATCCGTAGGAGCAAAAAAAAACGCCTTTCCCAGCTATACAGTATGTACAGTAATACAACTTTATTTGTAAAAATGTTTTGTATACATTTCAAACATTTACTGTTGTTAAATTATAAATGAGAAGATGAATGCAATGTAAGCATACCTTATTTAAAGAATTCTGTAATGGATTTTTGTGTCAGTTATGTCAATCTTGATTTTGCGGAAGTGTCCCTCCACTAACAGTATTGACGTTAAAGAACATAGAACAGTACAAGATTATAGTTTAAGCACATTCTACAACAACAATCAAAAACTGACTGTTTGCAACTCAAAAACGTGTAGATGCGTCACTTTTTCAAGTCTGAACAGGCTCGCCAACCACGGAGACTAGGTCGGATATCCGGAGGAGTCGGTTGTGGGAAGGTCGGATACGAGGGGTTCTACTGCACTTTTCTGAACACCAAAAAAAAAAAAAAAAACACAAGTCTGAAATAATGCAGAATAATTTTCGTATGAAAAGTATGTATTTAAAAGCACTTGTAAGGAAGTATTGAAAGTGGAGCGACACGCCAGCGAACTAGCAGCGCACGTTGTGGCACGTGTGCGCAGGAACAAGACGCTGCAGCTGGACAAGATGAAGTCGAGGATCGTGCAGGAGGTGGAGACCACGGAGCAGGAGGAGAAGTGCCTGACGGAGTACCGGCAGGAGATGGACCTGCTGATGCAGGAGAAGATGGCTCATGTCGAGGAACTCAGGCAGATTCATGCCGACATCAATGCTGTAAGTACTTCAGTTTTAGTTCATTTTGTATTGCATATAAGGTTTATAATTTTCCAACAGTAGCAGTGACTTTTGTTTACGAACATTGTGTTAAGCTGTGGGGGTAAAAGAAATCCTTATGAAATTTCTTGCTCAGTGAATATTTTTAACAGTCTATCCACAAGTTTGAGCATTTTAATCCAAAAGATTTTTTTTTAATAGAATGTGACTGAAGCTTCATAATACAAATCCAGCATTACAATAATTTTCATTACTATATGAGAAAACTAAGTATGAATAGACTATAATAATGATATAACTACAACTTGCATAAAAAAATCTATAACAATATAAAATTCAATTAATTAAAAAATAGCCTAATTTCATAGATTTATAACTTATGAAATCATAAGTTGTTATGAGCATAATGTATTATTCAACGGAGGGATCATTAGTTATTCAAAACTTTCAGGCCCAAAATCATAACTATTGTGTGACAAATACAACTGTAGAATATTTTTCATGTTCTGCAGTTACTTATTGGAACGACAACCAACTGTTGGCTTGTGTGTGACAGGCTCCCCCAACCACTGTCTGTTGCTGCTGGACTCGTGTGTGGCTTTTAGAGCCTGCACCCAGAGATTCTCGCCACTCACACTGATCACGTTAAGTGGCTGTACAGACATGTAACTTTCTCCATTCCTGTGCACCTTTGAAGGCTACCTTAATCATAGCTTTTTATATCAGGGTGAGCCAGCTTCACCTACCCTTCAAGTGTGGACACTGATCTTATTCTTCCATGCTTCTGTGTGACTTTATTCCTGCCAGAAGATAGATGTGTGTGCAGTTTTGAATTCAATTTACGTTTGGTTTGTAAGCTGGCATCCAATTGTTTCTATTTTTGTTGAAAATAAATTATTTTGTGGGAAAGAGCTAAATGTATTTTCGGTAGGGAAGTCACTGTAGACTGAAACTGGCACAACTGAAATCATGAATTTGAAAGGAATCTGCTAGTTTCATACAGATTACCTGGAGTGATTTTGAGAAACAATGGAATTCAAAACTTTAATGACCAAACCAGATATTTGTATCTAGGTACTTATGAATGCTCCGCCACCAAACTGTGTTTTGGTATCAGACGAATGCCAAATGTGCTGGCTGAATGGAGTTGACGAGGGAATGCGCGGTTGCAGATGGAGACGGTGATCAAGCAGGCGGAGGAGGCGCGCAACCGGGCGCTGGACACGGCCAAGCGCGTCCACGAGGAGTACCGGCCGCTGAAGATGGACGTGGACCGCCTGAGACGCGACTACCTGGGGCTGGACCGGCTGCCCGACCTGCACGAGGAGGAGCGGGACCTCATCACTCCCGAGTGGGTGTCGCGGTGAGGCCGGACCCTGCTCCGTCGCCGCTCGGGCCGCGTGTACTTTCCCCGAAAACATTGTCTCTGTTTCGTGGTACATGTCTACTGTCAGAACACCAATCACAGCCGTCCCGTGCAGAAACAAACGCCCGGCCAAGTAGTGCGGTGGCTTCTCTGCAGTCGGCCGCCAGTAACAACGAAACAGTAGCTAGCACGGGCATAGCTTGTTGCAGTCCAATGAGCGATCATATATTTCGCGAAAAATTCATTCCCTTAGCCATGGCCTAATGTGAAACGTTGGTACGCCAAAATCAGGAAGTCGGGTTTAGCCAAGTGTTTCACGGTTGTGCCATCTCGCTCGGTGAGGGACAGTTGTGTGATCTAGGGAGGAGGGTGGGGGGTTGGGTATACAGTTGCCTCATTGGAGGGCAGCAGGAGCACCCAGGGACAATCACTGACCCAGTGGCAGCTTGCACCAAGTTTCTAGAAAAAATTTTTGGGGTGGTTGGGGGGGGGGGGGGGGGAATCTGCTACGTCTAGCATGCCATTAAAATATTATCTTCTAGGGATAGCTTGGGACAAAAAAAAATATTTGATATTGATCCCTTTTCAAAAATATTATTATTATTATGTTCTCAGGTTTGGCACATTTAAATGTTATTTATGAATAATAACATATTTAGTATACTTTTTTTTCAACTTCTTTATTCCTTCTATGCATTTATGTGAATGTTAACCAAAAACTTTTGTCTGTTGTACATCATCAACTATATTCTGTTTATCATGATTCAGATTCACAACAGATTTAATAACAACACAAGTTATCGTGCAAACAGAAAATGAAACATAACCAAAACGTGAAAACAGTGCATTATTTACAAAAATATGTCTAAAAACTGGAAGCAACATGTTATGTACAAACAATAAATCTTAGCATTCAATTTAATTACTTTATATATATATGTAAATTCAATTTTTAACTAACTTCTTTTAAGTGGAAAATATTTATGTAAAAGTATCAAAAATATAACTAAAATTATCTTTAGATTCCTATTTTAAGATTAAAAAAATCGATAAAAAAATTGGTTGTCTGTAAAGTAGGTTTACAGATGATAGTTTGTGACGACGTCATAACAAAACATTGATGAAATGATTGCATACTTCTATGAATAAAATTATATCATTTTTATTGAATTATCACTATTTTGTATGGATACAAAGAAGGAGTGAAATGAAATCTACAATTTAATTGATAAATTTACTTTTATTTGCACTCATTAATTCAAATATGTTTATTACTTTAACGAAAAGATTATTTTAACTATAACTCTTATACATGTTTGCTATTTAACTTCTTCCAATCTGTGTTATTCTGTTAAGGATAGGATGATGATAGGAAAAGTAGGAAACAAATGGGTGTTTTTCAAGTTTAATGTGCCTCGAAAAAGTCAAATCGATGGTTGTTCCAATCGAGTAGAAGAGAGATAGATGTGGCGCAAGTGTACAATGAGCGTAACTTGGCACAGCGTAACGGGACAATGTGCATAACGGGACACTTTTTTGTGCGTGTAGCCGGCGTTCATCGATTTATTAGACGTTGTCACGTCAATAAAATTAGTTATTTATTTCACACTAATTGGTTATTTAGTTACATGCATTGAGTGGTGCATTCTATTTTCTTACCTTTGTTTGAACTAACGGCTATCTTAATTTGCAGCTTACTAGTCAGCCAGTATCTTGAGAAGTAACATACATATTAATGGTCTGAATGTTCAGTTAAGCCGGTAATGCAGCACCACGCAAGCGCATGGGAAGATAGCACAGTCGGAGTTGCCCCAGCTGCTGCTTGGTGGAGAGAGTCGTGCCTGACTGGGTGATGGTAGAAGGTGCTGGAAGTGAAGCAGGTGTGCGTGTGCTGCAGCTACTTCGAGAAGCACTTGAAGACGGAGTGGCGGCCGGACTTGCGGGAGGACCCGCTCATGTCGAGCCTGGCGCTGGCTCACCAGGGCTCGTCCAACACGTTCCTGGCCCCGCCGCAGCCGCCCATCCCGCTGGTCAGCAGCAAGGCGGAGAGCAGGCCCCTGCCGCCCGCCCCGGGCCCCGCCCCCACCTTCAGGTACTCTCCCCGCCGCACTGCCAGTGCCCTTTGCTATTGCATACTCTCCATGCAGGGCTGGAACACAGTGCCTCACTCCCACAAGTCAACATACACTGTCACTCCTTTCACCTCAGTCAGTCGATGCAGTCGAGGGGCCTTTCGCTTTTTTCTTTTCTTTCCAGTTTAATTATCGTATTTATGGTTATTTGATCTTTTGTAATTTAGAGTGTAATTTACACAACTTTTCGTCCTTTTAATTAATGGACCCAAAGTGCATCGGCTAACTCTGACAGTGACGTGCGTAAGGGGTGACTGACGTCAGAAAGATGACGGCAGCGCTGCGTAATTGCGAAGATGTGTGAGGCGATCTGTTGCTACCGGGCCGTGGGTGGAGAGTCGCTTGCTCGCCAAGTGAGCGAACTGGCCCACAGTATTACACGGGACACAGTTTAAAAAAATCATGTTCATTAATTGAAGCGTGATACTAGCATCTGGATTAATTGCAGGCACACCAGGGTGTGGTGTGCATTGGATTGCGAGGCAAGAAGTGTTATAGGAATGCTGTTTCTCTGCCAGAACTATAATGCGGTAGTGTACCTCAGAACGTCCTACTTCGGAATTGTCTGCAACAAGTATCAAACTATTGACGATAAATTCACCAGCTCTACTCTCTCTCTCTCAAATATTTTTCTCAGTAAAGTCATTGACATCTAGTATTGAATTCATTAATGACATGACTACAACTGTAATAATACTGTCAATAGTCACTATGATATTGTCTTTGAAAATTCTTTAATGTGCGTTCTCTGACTTAGCTTGACTAATTTTGCACATTTAATGATAAAAAAAATGTTTTGGCATAAAATTTCTGGAAACCAATGTGGCATAATTTGGTTCCTCTCCCCCTCAACCAACCTTGGAGCTCGACGGAACGTGTGGTATACGCCTTCGTCATGTGCTGTTGTTTAAAATGCTTTCTTTTTCAGCATACATTTTACAAAAAACTGTGCACATATGTTGTGTATCTTTAGAGTCGATAATCATTATTTTAATAATTATGGTTTTGTAACAATTCCAAAGAATTTTAAATAGATAATTAGAACTCGAGTACAATACCTTATATCATAATATGTAATAGACCCAAGGCTGTCTTGATCCAAGTTTGTTTAATCTGTGAGGTGGTGTCTTGTAGTTTATGTGGGTCTCTTATTGTATAGTTTTGTCTAAGTGCTATATTCACCTGAAAGTAATGTCAGCCCAAACTTTTTGACTATGAGTTTTTGAAAATGTCTTCATGGAGTGGAAACAATTCAAATATATAGCAAAGAATGTTGCAGTAGACAGTGGTCTGGTCACCGTAGGGTGGAGAGAAGCAGAAAGGTGCCTTTACTAGCAGCCACAGGGAAGAGAAGTGGGACATACTCCTTCATCCTTGTCAGGCATTCCTGTCCTGACTGTGCCAGGTTTTGGAAGAGTGAATAAGAGCCGGCTAAAATGGCTTAAGTGACACAGTTTACAGGCAGAGCGTAAATGTGTGTCCTTAAAGGGGCAAGATTTACTTTTGTTATCACCTTGAGCTTTGGTAACAAAATTAATTCCTTGAAAATCATTATTTCTTAAATTCAATTTGTCCTGCAAGAAACTTTATAATTAATAAACTGACTTTTCCTTTTGCGACAATGCCACAAAAAATAACTCATAGTGTCATAGTCATAGGTATATATAAATGTGAACAAATGATGAATGAAATTGGGGGAGAAAAAAAAAAGATCCCTATTAAGACAGAATAGACATTAGTGCATTCATATTTATAATAATATAGCTAACCTTAAAGGTTTTTAAAAAAAAAAACCACACTTTTAATTACTATATCACAGATAACCATCATTTAGTGTTGTTTCTCACAGTGTTTATTAGAACCGTTATGAAGCTCTCTGATCAGAAGCAGACTTGTGTATCACAGCTCGCTGGCACGTGACTGCCTGTTGGGGCTCGGGAGGACACTTCAAGGCCGGTGGTTGCGGAGTGTCGCTGAGGGCAGGTGTTGTGTCGCAGGCAGCAGCCGCCGCCCATGAAGTCCTGCCTGTCGTGCCACCAGCAGATCCACCGCAACGCCCCCATCTGCCCGCTGTGCAAGGCAAAGTCCCGCAGCCGCAACCCCAAGAAGCCCAAGAAGAAGGACTGATCCCGGGCCGCGCCTGCCAAGGCCGGCGGCCGCTGAACCTCTGCGTGTCTGTCTCGTCGAACCTTATTTATTCCCAGTCGTGACGCTCCGGCGCAGTGCATACAAGCAAGACTGGTTTTTATATGTGTGTGATCCTGCTGCGTGTTTAGTCGAGAGACAATGCAGTGTCTTTAGCTCGAAGGCAGCTTGGGATCGGTCCGTGTCGCTCAGTCGTAACGACGCACTGACTCGACTCTGCCTCGTGTTCACCTCGAACGACACGGAGAGACGCAGCTCTGACAAGAAGAGCTGGTCCAAGAGTTTCTCCCTGTAGCCCTCTCTTCGTACTGGCCAATGATATGTGCCACTAGCTGTTGTAATTACAAGTAGTACTTACGTGAGCCACTGATGTTGCTCCAACTCTTTTTTGGGAAGGTGACACCAGCCAACTTTTACTGTTCAGTCTGTCATTGGAGGCTGCACAGCACTTAGATGGTCAACCCGTCATCTCACTTTCGAGGCATTTATCCACTTCACACGAATGCTTTGTTCTGCAACTCAGGGTTCTCTTGCACAATGGCTTGTAAATTAATAATACTGTTGTAATAATTTGTAAGTTGTAACTTGTGAAATGTTGTTCCATTGTAGTTAAAAAAAAAATAAGCTAATCAAAAAGTATTTAAATAGAAAATAAAGTTTTTTTTTTCTCTTGAATTTACAAGTTAATGTTTCACAGTGACATCTTTAAAAGGGAAGCTTTTAAATTATAATAAAAGGTTAAAAACCTCACATGTCAATAGGCACTTGAAAATTAGTGCTGTTATTTTTTTATATTTTTTTTTACTGTAAATGGTTATAATTTAGAGCCCTATTTTACCTTCTTAAAATAATTAAGATAAGTAACTTAACTTCACGAAAACTAAAAATTTTTCATATGTAATTTGAAGCTGTATTTTTTACTACAAATTACGACTACTTACATCTCTGTCTGTTCTGTAAACATAAATTGTCTGGAATGATAATAAAAAAAAAAGTTTAATTACACTGATTCGGGAAATAGGCCATGTAAGTTGGCAAATTATATTTTATTAGTAATTTTGTCACTGATGGCTCTTAACAGATCCAACTTAATTTTCTTTATTACTGTGAAACCAGAATGCCTTAATTTCCTCTGCTTATTTTGTTTTCTCATACTTAAAACCAACATACCCTCTTTTATTGCATAATCGTTGCACCCATATTTTAGGCTGTCAAAATTGGGATAAAAAAAATTCTCGCGTAAACTCGCATGTTTTTGGTCCCGCTAGTAGATGCCGAGTGCTTTGTGTAGGTATCTTTTCCGTATAAAACTATGTACAGTAGAACCCTGTTATAATGTTTTTCAAGGGAGCACAAGAAAAAAACATTATAAGCAGGAAAACGTTATAAGCAGGAAATCTCAATTTAGCACTTAACAATGTTCGAGCTTTGTACCAATGGACTCACCAAGCTATGTAAACAACTTTAATGTTAAAACCAAAGATAGTATACTTGATACATGAATTTTCTGAAACAATCCAACAATTTTTCAACTTCGTCTTGTTCCCTTGTTAAATTTTGTTTGTCTTTAAAGATACACTGCCACATTTTTTGTAAAATTGTCTCACGATTCATGATGACAAAATTAAGAGTGAGAACGTCTACTCCTTCGCCACCTGAAAAAATTTAATTTTGGGATTCCTACGTATGAATAAAAAAAATATATTTGTAAGCAATAGAAAACACTTTTAGTTATGCCCTCGCTCAGTGGTTGGTAACTTAAATATCGTAGGACTATGTATGTGCATCTGAATACCCATTGGAATGGCAAGGAAGGAATGCCAACTGACACGTAACTATGAACATTGTGTACCTTCAGTATATTGCATAAAATTGTACTCTAACAAACTTCATGTATTGTATGGCAGTGATTGTAAACATAAACATACATAAAGGAAACTTTTTATCGTAAGTGTTGGAATAATTTGGTTTTAAAACATTTTTTCCCCATTTATTGAATGTTAGAAAGCAAGCATTATAAGCAGGAAATTACATTTTATGCAGGAACATTATAACAGGGTTCTACTGTAGTATTTTTAAGTATAAATATAATATTTATTCGGTCATTACCACTTACTTAATTAACGGAAAAATACAAAGTAGTCCGACGTGTAAATTTTATTTTAAAGACTTTTTAAACGTTATTTCCTTTATCTGATTGTCTGTGTTACCGCGGCGTACCGCTTATAAAAATGTAACCAGCGCATCATTCATGTTTGGTTGGTTATGTTGCTTCCCGTATATAGCGCGCGCACGTAGTCGAATATCGATATCTCGCAGATTGGATGCAACGCGCGCATTCTGTCAGGTGCCGAGTTAACTACATTTGATAGCCCGCATTCTTTCGTGGCAAGTGTGTACTACGACACGTTAGTTCACGTCAGATTCAAATGGCTTGCGTTCGCGTTAGAGTTTTGGTTTTTCTATTTAAAGTTGAAGAAAGGTTTTTGTTTAATGATTTATTAATATACATAGATTGTTTGGCGTGCTCTTGTATACTCCACCTTTTTTTAAATAAACGTACTTTCCATGAACGGGTTTTGTTTTTATGAATAACTTTACCTAACAAAAATTTTTTTTTCCGCATAATTATCGCACTCCTACTTTTCAAACTTGATTTTAAAATAAAATGTGCGACGAATATGCGAGAAAACACGGTAACCTGTCGTCTTGTATTCAGTCATCTGACTAATAGTTTCACTTCTTTACCTGTAAAATAATGGTCCACATTAGTCATTTTCTTCAATGAACTTGTAAAATATGAATTGGTTTTACAAGTGTTGATAGGTTTATTTTAAAACTGAAATTGTTAGTACCTTCTAGTAATTTGTAACTTGTACAATAAATGCTCTTTAATCCGGCACGCTTGGGACCAGGGCTGTGTCGGTTTGGCAATTTTACTGGAATATGGACATCAATATATATTTTAATATATGTACATCAGATCATTCAAAATAATGGATACTCTGTAATATGAATGTGCATGTGAACCGTTGGCCTAATAGCATTTATGTAATCTTCCACTGTTAAAATAATTATTATGATCATTTAGTGGTTTCTTTCAGAAATATAAACTGTATGTAAGTGAAACATTGATTTATTTAAATACAGTACTTCCTCAGACTAAATCAGTACGTTAAAAGGAAATCTACAATATTTGTCATTATTAGGCCGGTGTGAATACTCAAAATTTCGAATATCAAAACGAATATCAGTCGTTTACAAGTATGACTCTAAGCCTGACTCGAAAGCCTGCAAAAATTTTGGAATCATAGAAGATGTTTCTCGTCAGGCAGTGACAAAATTTCCACAGGATTTTCGTAATGTTTTAGGGTTATTTATTTGGAGTTTTTTTTGCTGCATCTGGCCACGTAAATTCTGATAAGACTACCTAATATAGTACAGCCGAATTTAACACTATCTGACCCAATACTAACACCCAGTTATCAGCTTAAGTATTTTACTGAGTGAGTCTGGCAAATCGATAAAAATAGATTAGAACCGACAGCATACTGATAAGGATAAATACTGTCCCTAGTAATCAAAACACTGGGCTGGTGTTAAAGTTGACAGTTTTCAGATCAGAGGGTACAAACACAGCATGCCAGCTCTGTGTTGTGTTTAGTTCAGAATGGGTTGGCAAGGAGAAAAAAACTTGTATAGATCTCGTGGAAAACTTCTGGCCGCATATTCACAGCAAAGACTCCTAAAACCTAACAACCTACGACAATGTTTCTCTGGTAGATAATACACAGTGAACGACCGGATACAGGCCCACACATGCTCCTAGCGTAGTGACAGCTCAGGCAATTATCTTTTTCCTCATGACAAAAAAAAAGTCACTATGAAGCGCACATTGGAGAGGTACATTCTGAGTAACTACCTACTCTGTTCCTCCACTTTAGTTAAAACAAGCCATGTAATGAAACCCATATGTTAATATAAATACATAATTATTTATTTTCACATACTGAAAAATTAAAACAAACAAGTTTTAAATTTTTTTTAAACCTTCATATTTAACTATAGATTAAAACTACTTACTGTACACTATTTTTAAACCCACCTTCTTGAAGTTTCTTCACCTACACTGCAATTGCCTTACAAATTCACTTTGTACTGTGTATTAAAAAAAAATTGCTGATCCTATTTTGATTACCATGAAAAATAATTATTTATGTTTTCCTTTCAAAATTTTAATATTTCAACAAATTTTTGCCTATGTAATTGTAATTTTTTTACCTAACCAACCTTTCAATTAGTATTATTTTTCTAATTTCACAGAAGCCACTACACTACACATTTACTTTTTCTTTCAGTATGTGTGAAAAACAATTTTTAGTGTGATTCTAATTCTTAATATTCAAATTCAATATTTGTATTCAATACAAACTAAAAAAAAACTGATATTCACACATCACCTAAGGAAGCATGAACTGGACAAAAGAAAGTGGCCAGCGCAAAGTCCATTTCCAGTAGTCTGTTATAAGAAAAAAAGTCATCATTATATTGTTACAATTATAATTTATTTTTCTAGCCTCATGTCTTTCGAACAATAAGAGCATTTTCAATGAATTTTTGTTGCTAAATTTTTTTAGTAAGTAAATATCTCCCGAATAAAACCATAAAGTGGCATGTATGACCTTTAATTAAGATTAAAGGGGGGGGAAAATGTAAAGTAATAGAGCCTAGCTGTCAGCAGGCGGCCAGTTGGAAGAACATTTTCAGTGGCTTGTTGTAAGGATATTAGAAGTTTTACTCTCAAAACATTTAGGTAATAGTATTGTTAGTGACTAGTCTTCCAAACTTATTTTTACATCATTGTCATTTCAGACATATAGTAAAGCATTATTTTTAACAAGTGCTGGAGCAAATTTTATGTCTCATGGCTTTTCTCAATAAAGATCAAAAATATTTTATGATGAAAAAAAATTTTTAGCAGTAGATAAAAAAAAACCACTTCAGAAGAGCAAATAAAAACTTTGACACGTGTAAAAAATTAAACATGAACTAAGCTGTGCCCAACCAATTTTTGGTTGCGGCCACATTTTGTGCATGTCTCACGTGGTTTCCTACGTCACGTGTAGCCGACATGCGGGATTAGAGGGATGTGTGAGATCAGCTATACGAGGCTGCCAACAGCCAAGTCATCTGTTCTACTTGGAGAATAGATGGTAGTGTGTAGAACAAGAAGCCATAATGCTGTAATGTTACACTTTAAGGCTGCGGCACAAGTTATGTTGAGTCATTCTAAACCACCGATGCAGTGCTTAAATTCAGCAAGTTTTCAGTGCAATTTTTTTTTTTTTAACGTACTGGGACGTAGATTTTAAGGACACCGACAATTCAATCTCTACAATTAATCATCGTTAATCATCATTAACTAGCAAGAATATATTTCATCAATTTTTATATATTTCTACCATTTATGATGGGTTTTCAAACAGTTGAATATCCCCAAAAAAAATTTTAATGCGGCCAGCTTGATTGGTGTTGGATAACAGAATATGTCGAACCAAAGAATTCTGTGTTAAAGAGTATCCACTGTACTTGTATTGTTGTATTTTTAAAATTGTAATTTGTAACTTGTAATTACCTAATAATAGTAATTTATTCAGGGTGACGATTTGTCGGGAAATTCGGGAAAACCTGGAATTACCCAGGAATATTTTGCCTCTGGAAAAATACTGGAAATACTCAGGAATTTATTCACCCCTCGGGAGATTTGCTATTCTTCCATACTGTAATTATCGTCTAATGTTAGTCGTTGATTATGTACATCTGCAATTGATATCGATATTGAATATATAATAAATAGCAATGGATTGTGTTATAAATATTTATTTTTAGAATAAGAGACGACATGGGAGAGTCAGCATCCACAGAAGAAAGCGTGTTCGGCAATCCGGACGCCATTCATGTTTACGTGTATGACTGTGACGCTCAGAGAAACGTTTACAGAACCTGAAGCCAGAGCGCAGCAGAATTAAGATTGTTTACCGTGCGTAATTCCAATTTTCTTATAATTAAAAAAAAATTAAATTTAATATTTTATTCATTGGATAATTTATGGATTCAGTTTATTAAATTTTCATACGGTATATCTTTTAACTAATTGTTGTTGGTTTTATAACAGCTAATACTTTTTTAGGTGTAAACTTTTATCTTGTGAATAGTTGGCAACACTTCATCTAATGTACCAATATCATTGTATCTGCAATGTGCATTTGCGCGGAAAGTAACGTAATTCGGCATTTTGTTAGGATATGTTTATGTAGGCAGGCTTGCAAGTAAATTTAAATTTTAAGTATAATTTAGTATTACAAAGAACGCATAGACTTAGTATAGAAAATGAGTTCAATATTCGGGAAAACCTGGAAATACCCAGGAATTTTATTCTAGGGTTGGAGTAGTCACCCTGTTATTGCAAAACAGTACAGCTCCATGAGATTTAAAATGTAAGATTCTGGTCTCAAAATTGTAACTTAGTCCAAATAGTTTTAAAAAGTACATATTTCTGCTGTTTTAATTTTTGTAAATTTTCTGTATATTTTATATATAATTCATTAATGAAATATATTTTTTTCCTAAGAGCTATGTGTAAAAAATAGCATTTAATAACTTCAAGATCATTTATTACTTGAAGAAAAAAATGCACTCAAAAATCATGTTTTCATATCATCAGTATTAAAATAGAAAATAATGAAAGTTGTAGTGTTTGTTGCACAATCATATAACCCATATTCAAGATACAGTGATGGGAAGAACAGCTAGTGACGTCACAGTGGCCGTCAGCCAGCCAGTGTTACTGCGGCGTACTCACTAGGTTGCCTGGTGCTGTGGAACAGTTATTGTAATTTAAACCAAGTACGAGGGGGACCCGAAAATAACCAGATCGTAATGTTGTGCATCATGTTTTTGTAACACCAGTTTTCGTCACTAGGGAGCTGATGAAAGACCTCTCCTGAGACAGTCTGCTAAGTGGCCTTGAGTGGACTCATGACACACAACTGCCAGAGAAACCACTCTCGTCATTTTCGGGTGACACTTGGCAGACTGACTCGGGAGAGTTTCCAAAAACTGGTGCTACAAGTACATGATGCGCAACATTATGATCCTGTTATTTTTTAGTCCCCCCTCGTAAGAATAACATATCAGTGATAGTAAAAGGAATTTAAATACTACCTGGTAAAAGGGTTAAGTTTTATGCAAATTGCTAGAAACAACCTTGCTTTCCCAGGCTGGATTATGAACGTAAACGCACTCTGGCGTACCTCGACACAGGCGTACTTGCTGTCTGGTCCGAACTACTCATTTTCCGATTACTGCTGTGTTTCCTTGTCCAATAGTTGTGCAAGCATTTACCCAATGTGTAAACTGTGTGTAATAAAAACATACCACCGCATCTTTAATCTAGGTTCCGACGTTTGAAAGAATGTATTTTTCTCCTCCTGTCATTCTTTATTGCTAACAAACAACAGTTAACCAAGGATTTGCAACAGTTTTGAATGTAATACTAGAGTAGCAAAATATTTATATAATTGTACTTATCCATGTTTTAGCTTGTCTAAGATATGCAAAATTTTAGCATTCCCAACAATGAAATTTCTCTTCTAAGGTATATCACATCATTGTTGTCACTCCAGAAAGATTTACAAAATCGCATAATATCCACGTAATTATCAATTAAATGCTTTATAGTTGTTCGTCGTTATGATCTTGAGGATTTTGATACTTTTGAAATAAAACTTTTAAAGAAACTTAGGCATAATGCCTTTAGGAAACTGAAGTTAGATATATTACAGTTAGGAAACTGCTATTATAAAAAAAAATTATGTATGGTACACCAGTTAGTGATATTTTAGACAAAATGCTGTAAGGGAAAGTGGTGATAGGCAAAATGAAGTTAGACTAAATACAGTTTTCGTACTCAATCTCAGTTAGTTTGTGCATTATGATTACAGTAAAACCTCTCTGAAACGACCCCTCACGGTTCCCGGGAATAGGGTCTTAATAGAACAGCGGGGCTGCAGATGACGTCAGAGCGGAGTGTCTGGCTGTCTACATTGTTCTTATGGGATCGAGACAACCTCTCTCTACTAACCTTGGGCGGCAGCGGCTTCATGAGGCATAAGCTCCCCCCTCCCTCCCCTCTTAACATTCTTCAAGGCTAGCTCATCCCTCCCAGACACACAAACCATCTAGTGTCCTCCCTTATAACACCCCAACTTCGCTCCCCTTTGAAAAACCTTCATTGAGAAAATGCTCATTTCACCCTCCCTTCTCCCGTAAAATTGGGCTATTATGAATGGGGTACCTACTAAATCGGTGAGGGAGAGGTAAGATCTTTGTAAATATTTTCGGACCCCTCCCTCCTCTCCAAACAAAAAGTATGTCAAAATATGTCACTTTTCACATCAAGTTCGAGTTGAGTCATCTCTGGCAAGGAATTTACAAGCTTTCAAAATTAAATATAAATGTATTTTAATAGCAAGTGTCCTATGAAAAGGAATATACCAAATAAAATCAAGCTGCTGTCACCAAACAAAGCATAAAACGGCCCAATGCGTGGTCGCTTCGTTATTGCTCACGCAAGAGGCGAGACGTGGAATGTTAGAAGAAAGATAAATGCGGGGGAGACAGACGGCAGCCAGTGTGTTTCCTGCGTGGGGAAAAAGTGGCGTAGCCTTTTTTTTTTTTTTTATGCTGGGTCAAGCGACCTTTTTCTGTCAACCCATGGGAAAAAATAATTGCTTGAGCTGTCAAAATGAACATCGCTGCGGCAGTTAAAACAAGTCGAGGCGGGCGTGCATCCAGTCGGTCGCTGTGTATATCTACTCGAAAAACATAACATCTCAATTCATAACAAGATTCCTTATAACCTACACGTATTGCAGGATGTTTTCAGCCTGATCCATACAAGTTCTTTAGCCACGTTTTAAATAAAAACAACTGGCTGGCTAGTGTTGTGCCCTGTTTTGCGGACAGTTTTAATATATTTTTACTCTCGTTAAAACGAAGCAGATAACGTGATTCGTGGAATGGGGGTTGTCAAGCGCTGACAGCGGTCGACAGGAAGTGGTAAAGTGGTATCTATTTTTACATGCTTTATATTAGCTTCACCTGTATGTTTGTCTGTCCGTCTGTAACTCTTTCGACTAAGTTTTCTTTTCTTGCAAAGCACATACTTTTACCAGTTTCAATTGTTCCTTCCTCTGTGCTAGCCTTTCAGCTTGCTTAACTATTTTTACATGTTACATGTTACATGCTTTATATTAGCTTCACCTGTATGTTGTTTGTCTGTCCGTCTGTAACTCTTTCGACTAAGAGTGAGTGGCCCATCACTGTAAAGTGTCCCACCAATTTCATTACGTTCGTTAGCCGAGTGATCTAAGGCGCGCGATTTCTGTGGAGTGTTGATAAGTGACGTTTTCCTCCTAAAAACAATTATTAAATGAATGCAAATGTATATAAGAAGGGTTGTATAATGTCTATAAACTATGGAAAAAGAGCACAATGTGCTGGCGTTCCACTATGTAAACCTATGTAAATATCAATGTACGCAAACATCGCAATAAAAAGCTTTTGAATTTGAATTTGAAAAATTTGATTTCTGTGGAGTCAGCTTTCGGATTCAGCGATCGTGGGTTCTACTCCCGGCCACGCCGACAAAAAAAAGATTTTTTTTTTCGGTAAATTCTAAGATTATATCCATACATCTAACTGTAAATGTTTCGGAGAGACTTTACTATTTCTTTGTGACGTTGCAACTCCAAATAGTTATCTCAGATGGTAATAGGTAGTGTCGGTAACTCATTTCCTTATGATAATTATACATAAATATAGTTTAAAAAACTAAAAAAAAACATGCTTTTAAAGAATATCAAACTAAAAAGTTAAAAATAAATATAGTTTAAAAAACTAAAAAAAACATGCTTTTAAAGAATATCAAACTAAAAAGTTAAAAATAAATATAGTTTAAAAAACTAAAGAAACATACTTTTAAAGATTATCAAACTAAAAAGGAAAAAATAATTTTAAAACTTAATTTATGACAATAGTATATAAGCAATACTAGTATAAATGAGAAAAAAGCATGGGGCGCTTAATATACAAAAAATATGGCACAAAGCGCCTCAAGCTTTTTTCTCATTTATACTAGTATTGCTTATATACTATTGTCATAAATTAAATTTTAAAATTATTTTTTCCTTTTTAGTTTGATAATCTTTAAAAGCATGTTTCTTTAGTTTTTTAAACTATATTCATTAGATATGCGCTGCCTACGGCAGTACAGCACTCGGCAAGAGAAACGCAGTAACACGCTACTCACCATAAGAAACTTGTTTTCTGTCCGATTTTCTTCGGATTTTCGGCAATTTTTTCACGGTTCCTTGAAATCGGGTTGTAATAGAGAAGTGGTCGCAATAAATGGGGTCGCAACAAAAAGGTTTTACTATTGTCTTCAGTGTATATTCTTCTGGTAACTGAAAGGGTGTATCAAAATACTTTTGCTTTTTCATCAGCACTGAATTCAATCTTTGGCATTCCGTGCCTAGTACAATAATACTTTTTTCACTGCCATTTAAGTTACCAGCAGTACTAATACCTTCAGTAAGATTAAGTGTGTTGTATGTGAAAATATAGTGTATTATTTTGTTTTGTTTGAGGGATGACTTCCATGTATTCAAAGTGTCTCCTCTTTCAGGGGCATTCATTGGGGATTCAGTTGTTTAGTATGTCGTAAATATGGCTAGTACAGCAAATATTTGAAATTGTTCCCAGTTTTTTAGTTAACATAAATTCAGTTTTAAACAAAATATTTCATCTAAATCTTATGTTTTTAATTTTTTTGCGTTTACTTTACTATTTTTCTGTTAAAAATCATTACTACATATTTAGGGTTTTTTTTTACTTTCATCTTTTCAATGTTTTATTTCTGTTTCGAAATACATGAAAGAAACAAACATGCTTACATTACAGTACAGTTCTAGCTTATCTCATAACAACTACATTCACATTTGCATAACTTTATGTACACCAGAAAGAATAAAGAAATGAAGGCCATCTAGATCCACCCTGACTGAGCAGCGAAAACTTCCCACCTATGGACACCGACCAAAGTGCCAAACAAATAAAATGGACGCCCACTATAGTGCCGAGAGTGCAATTAGCCAAGGAAATTAGAATTTAGTTTTATTATATAAAAAATATCAGTTATCAGATGTACATATAGGTAGGTATGCAAAAACTATGCTACATTGTATATTATACATATTCATGAAGACTTGGTGACTTACACATAAAAATACTGAATAATGAGCTCCCGGCAGCTAACCAAATACCTACCCTAAGAGCAGCCTCGCGGAGGTGAACGCTGTAACGCAAGAATGGCTTATCAGTCCTTCTTCTTGCTGGACTTGGGCGGTTTGTTCGCCGCCGGCCGCAGCACCAGCCTCGCGAGTGTCCTGAGCAGCCACACCAGCGCCGCGACGGCGGCGGCGGCAACTGCGAGCAGCACCGCGGCGACATCTAGCAGGTAGTACTGGTACCACGCGAGGTCCAGGGCCGCGCTGCGCAGGTGGCGCGCTCCGTTGTGGCGCAGCACATACTCGACCCAGAACACGGCTTGCTCCATGGCCGTCTGGGGCTGGTCGTGGAATACTGCAGATATTCTCTTCGCAGCCTCTTTGTACCTAAACAGATTATACACATATGACAAGTCCTAAATTATACAAGTATGCGTGACAACATATTAAGTATGTTCTTATTAGGTCATGAGTTAAAACATTTCATAGCCAAAACCCTTCGAAGGTATCACTATAACCTCCCCCTACAAAAAAAAACTTGGATTTCTGAAAACAGTCACGTAGCTTTAGCAGAACTGATTTTAATAATTTTTACTAACATAACAACATAGGTACGTTAAAATAATGTCCTAAAATATAGTACCTATAGCCTAGTTAGTGAAATTAAAATTGACAAGAAGGCTTACAATCAGGGCCGCAACTAGAGTCTCTGGCACCCGGGGCATGAATGGATTCATGCGCCCCCCCCCCCCCCTCTTTTTTTGCACATACCACACCAATAAAGCGGGGGGTCCGGGGGCCCTCCCACGGAAAAATGGTGCTATTTAAGCATTTTCCATACCTACATGTCACAGTTTCTGTGCTACTGTACCTTCCATGCATGAACCCACTATGTCCATAAAGTAGTCCGTATAATCACTACACTTGTTCATTCAATATGTTGAGACGTTATATTGTAAATCAGATTAGACATTCCTGACATGCAAGTTAAAAAACTTTTTACCAGTTACTAGTTGTAGTAGGAATTACAATGCAAGCTATTTCGGCACCCCCCACAGCTTTGCGCCCGGGGCGTATGCCCCACTTGCTCCCCCCTAGTTGCGGCCCTGCTTACAATAACTCAGTGAGCATGGGCAAAAAGTCTTAAAACGTCACGTTTCAATCTGTATGAGCTTACAGCCAATCTGCTTGTTATCTTTCACCGAAGTCCGCTGCATTTTTTTTAAAGTTAATTTATTTATCAATGACAATATATATGTCAAAATAACCAATAATTTGAAGTTGAAGCACCCCCGCATCCGAGTCGTGAATTTTTCAGTTGCGAAACGACTGAAGTTATTCGCGCAATGACGCAATGCGGGCACAGAATTATGTATCGGCGTGGGTTGGAAGGAAGGCTACCGAAGTAGCCCGCGCGGCATCCCAGACTTGGGCGAGTAGCGTAACACGAGGTATCATTTTATGTGAGAGGGTTCCATGCCAGAATCGTGGTAGATCCGTCCAATAAACTGAATAAATGAACACAAGCAACATACTTCATTCAACTGTACGCACTTACGAACGGACAGGTTTAGCCTAAATCCGACTGACAAACTTCTGCTGCAGGGTCTTCGCAAAAAAAAAAAAAAAATCAAATTGAAAACGTTCGACTAACGGGCCCCCATACACTGGCGAGCCGAGCCAGGCATGACGTGACACTGGTAAGAAGAAATATATGCCCTGGTAGAAGAAAGTGTTTGGTGGTGGTGGAGGAGTCAGTCTACTTCGATACATCACGAAGGAAGGAGATTATTTGTTTACAATTGCATTCATCTGAATCGAGTCCAAGACTACAAAGACCATAAAAAATGTTTTATGTAAAATCTAAAATTGATTACTTTTAACATTTTTTTTTAATGTTTTTAATAAATTTTTCTTGTAGAAGTTTGCTGTAAGAGCTTATTTTTTTAATTAATATTTATTATTTTTTTTATTCTGAAATGGCGAATAAGTTAAAGCCAGTGGCTAGCAATATGAATATTAAGCCACATTAAGCAATTCAGAATTATTAGGTAATCATAAGATTTTTAGGTGGGAAATTTTCCATAAAATCAGGAAAATTTCCCTCGTTGAGTATTGTTGAGTCAATTACAGGGTTAGGTCAGTTTTGAAGGAAAATGTAATCTAAAATGGAGGCGAGACGTCACAGTCCAAGATGGTGGCCGTCTCCTTAGCTTCTGACCCTGGACTCTGCGCCAGGATCTACTAGGTACTACTAAACTTACTGTTATTAATAAAAAGCTGAATCTCTTACTTGGGATTGCTGATCACTTCATTCAGCGTCCAATAAACAGATTCTTCAGTGATGTTTTCGTAGTCTAGTTGCAAGGCATAGCCAGTGTTGACAGCCTGGAGGACATTGATGGCTTGATCGGCGAAAATGGGAATGCCAACCAAGGGCACTGCGTTGTACACAGCTTCCTGAGAGCTCAGTAATCCACCATGAGTCATGAAAACTCGAAGGTTCGGATGACCTTGACGAAAAGAAAAGGTTTAACAATGAACAACAGTTTATCAATGTTTCGAACTGTGATCATTGATAAATAATTGTCTTTACCTAGGATATCCGATTGTGGAAACCAATTAGAAATCTTCACATTGTTGGGAGCACCTGGAAGATTTTCCTCGAATTTCCACAGAACTCTTTGTTTAAGCTTAGCGAATGCTTTTAGCAGAGCTTCTCGCTTGGGAACACTCATTTCAGCACTCTGTAGGTTCGAGCCCATACTGAAGTATACAACACCATCTTTTGAATCATCCAAAAATTTCTTCATATCCTACAACATGAAAATATTCTTTGAAAATCCAAATTGATTAAGAAAAACAGTGTAAGTCAACATTTGGTAAACATTTAATATTTGCATTTGTATTTATATTTATATATTAAGTGAAAGTTAAACTGTATCATATATTTTAAATGTTATTTTAAAATACACTGTACACAAAACGTACAAAACCTATTGAAGTCTTATTTTACTGAAAAACATTTTTGTTATTTTTTAAAGTTTTTGACGTGACGTCTAATAAATCGATGAACGCCGGCTGCACGCACGAAAAAGGATGACTCATTGTCCCATTACGCGCATTGTCCCGTTACGTTCATTGTACGCTTGCGCCTCATCTATCTCTCTTCCACTCGATTAGAACAACCATCGATTTGACTTTTTCGAGGCACATTAAACTTGAAACACTCCCATTCGTTTCCTACTTTTCATATCATCGTCCTATCCTTAACAGAATAACACAGATTGGAAGAAGTGAAATAGCTAACATGTATAAAAGTTATAGTTAAAATAATCTCTTCGTTAAAGTAATAAACATATTTGAATTAATGAGTGCAAATAAAAGTAAATTTATCAATTAAATTGTAGATTTCATTTCACTCCTTCTTTGTATCCATACAAAATAGTGATAATTCAATAAAAATGATTCAATTTTATTCATAAAAGTATGCAATCATTTCATCAATGTTTTGTTATGACGCTGTCACGTTAAACTAGCGTCCGTAAACCGACTTTACAGACATTTTTTTTTAGTTATTTTATTTTGCCTAAACTATCTAGATTTATTTGTGTATAAACTTATGAAAGAGACTACCTAAATTCTTAATTTGACTACTTGGTTGCATGATGCAGAAATGAGGACTGTGTAAAGGACTAATGACAGATAACCGGAAGTATCAGAAAAAGAACGTGTTAAAAGGAGAGACAAAATCCAAATTTAAATGTGCCAGAGGGAGTAAATTAAGTAAGAAAATCACTAGAACAATCAAGAAAAAGTTATAATCTAATGTATATTATGAATACACCTAAATAAATGACCAGTGATGGAAACAGTCCAGGTACATACTTGTAACTATTTCCCTATAAAATAAAAATTTAAAAAAAAATCGTTTGCTTATATAGTAGCAAAAGTACAGAAAAAAATAATGGAAGCATAAGAAAATGTTTATACTATACTCATAAGAAGATTGATGCATGAAAACAAATTCTTGCACATACTTCATTGAATACTTTACATAATTCCTTATATATATTAGTAAAAAGTATTTACCTGAGGAAGTTTTTTCGGTGGTTTGATGTGCATTCCGCCAACTTCAATCAAATTTGGAACCTTTGGTATGGGGTAGCTATAACTGAAATGTCTATTTAGCAACAATAAAGAGCCATTACATGCAATGTCTGCAACTGAGGGTAAATTTGGTACATTGGCAAAGTGTTTTTTCATAATAGCATCTTGGGCTGGTATAAAGTATAAGTGAAAACCAATACTTGCCATTGAATTAACTATAGTATTAATAAGTCGTTGGAAGAACGTCATACGATGGCTGTAAGGCAGAAATATATTGGGAATATAAGAATAAGGAAATGGATTGCCAACAATATCGTACATGTTCTCAGTTCCTGAAAATGTTGTGATACTCACATAAGGAACGTTAAACTTATGAGCAAATCCTAAGAGTGCTTCCACAAAAAACGATTCAGTAATAATTAAATCAAATTTATCATTAGAAGAATGTATCAGCTTCTGAACGTTTGGACTTGCCAATGTCTGCTCTGATAAGACATTCCCCATGTGCCACATGAAAGGAATCATGAGAAAATAACTCATGTCCCTAATATCAAACAGGTTTTGATGTTCATCTGCAAAGAAAGATTAAAACAGAATAACAAAAATTATAATTGTACGAATGGTTTAAATCAATGATGTCAGTGTAATTAAAAATAATATGAAGTAAATTAGCTACCTAAGTATGTAAATTAAAAATGCGTAATATGAATAAAAATTTTACCTTGTTCTCTTTTAACATCTGTTGGTATCTGGGTGTAATTTGGTGGCACTTCTTTAAGAGGCACAGCAGTAAGAACTGTCAATTGATGGCCTCTATTCGCAAGTTCCTTAAGTAATGCTGTCATTACGATGCTATGGCTTCTTGCTTCAAATGGCACAATTCCCAGTATACGAGCAGCATTGCATGTAGTCATCCCAATCAGCAACAGCTGAACTATTTTGTAGAATAAGTGGAGTTGCATCGTGTCTGTTTGTGCGCAGACTTCCTAGAAAAATAATACCAATCATATTATTCACGCACAAAACCAATTATTAAAAATACACCTACACTGACATACAATAATTTACAAATCGACGGGCTGTTTATTAATATATGTACTTATATTTTAAATTCCTAACACTTCGGTAAAAAGCATCCTCCTTCCAACCAAGACCTGGCGGTGCAGAGGCCGGCTAGAAGGCCGGTCCGGAGGCTGAAGAGACTCTCTATTGTTGTCCTGACGGCGCCAGGCGACACTCGGAGGTTCTGGATGTGCTCAGTCCTTACCAACATTATGGTGTGTGTTTCTTACCTCGCTGTCAACGAGGCATTAGGCTTTTTTCAAAACTGACCATTACTCAGACTTAATGATTTAAATGGCATTTACTCCAATATTAAAATTTGGCAAAGGAACAGAATTGGAATTTCACTTGCTACATTCAGACGATGCTGATTGATACCTTGGAGCAATGAGAAGCCTAATTAATTAGACATAGTTTTAGAAACTAATAAATGATTGTTGAAATCACAGGGGAAAAGTGTAGGTAAAAAAAAAATTATAGTACATTAATATAACTTTAATTATCTCCCAAAGGAGTTTTCATAATATTTGGCGAGATACATGACCAAGAACGAAACGTTGTATCTCTGAAACATTTGCACATTCTGATCTTGGGTTGGGATTTAACTGTAGCACACTTGTTATGCTTAATACATAAATGATTCATGTTTTCTGTAGGATGCATACTTTAGAAAATATTAAAATTAAACAAAAAATATATATTTTTTTTTTTGCTTTTTTGTTTTTGTTTTGCAAAGCTGTACACGTCTTTCGAAGCTGCAGAATTTATTTATTACCATTGGCACAGGTAATTAAATAATATTAAAAATATATAATTATTTGACCTTTTGCAAGGTTACTTGTAGAACAGACGGGGCCTTCTTCTGCTGAAGTTCAGGAAGAGTGTGTCGTGGATATCGGGGAAGGGAATATTTTTACATTCGTTTCATCACTTTTCCTTGCGTTTATGATTTATTTATTTATTTATTTATGCTGTCTTCATGGATGTCTTGTTGCGATAGCACGTGGTTTTGCCAGATATACTCGTATATAATACATAGGCTGACGTAAGCATTTCAAAAGTGATTAGGCTGTCATCTGAAAACTGGGGCCGATACAGGAACTTTGAAATTAGATTTCGTATAAGGTCAAATTATCTCCCAGAAGTGTGTTTTTTTCCTTGTGACAATATTTTTTTAGGCAAGTGTTTTGTACAACTTTGAGAAGCATTATTTAAAATAAGATGCATTTATAATATTTATCTTGCGTAGTACTCTTGATTTTTTTGTATTATCTTTGCTGATATGAAAACACCTGTCTTATTAAGGTGATCATTTTGAACGGCTTTATTATCTAATAAAAAAAAATTATTTTTTAACTCGAGGTAACTGTATGGGAAACGGCCGTGAGGAATTTTTCATTTTACGCGATCGACTATACTGTCTGTGTACTCTACCTGCTGTTTAAACTCACTTAAATGAGAACAATCTTTCAATTATTTTATATTTGAATTTTTAATTTGATTTGAAATATCATTTATACACATCCGTTTACGAGAAACAGTCCTACATGGCTTACCAATATGTTTCAGTTGGACAGGGCGATGTTCTGATGTTTTTCCTTAACCTAAATTTTAACTAAGCGTATCTGCAGGAGTGTTCCGGGTGAGGAAGCGACCTAGGTGCGTCGCAGGCCGAAGCCTATAGGCATAACCATGCTGGGGATAAGCCATGCAGGGGCGGGTCACATGCATCTTGTGCTTGTTACGGGATTGGCCAGCGATGGTAGAGATTCAGTCAGATCAAAACTATGTCAGGATGAGCCCAGGTGCTATATGCACAGACCTTATCGCACGTAGCGGAAGCAGTGACAACACTAGTGTAGCGCGGAGGGGAAGCCTAAGATGTACACAGAGTTGAGACCCTACCCGAACGCACCCGAAGAATTCACCTTGGGCCAACTTCGTTTTTTTTTGTAGATTCAGAACACGGCCATGTTTGTGGATATCAAAAACAATTAATAATAATAGTGAGCTTAAATGTTTAATTAGATCATGCCATCAGGATCAAAGGATAAATTTGCTGTGCCATGTTAACGTTGAATCCCAACACATCTCACCGTCATTCCCGCGCGTTTTGTTAAAAGATAAACAAAATTCCGAAGTTGGCCGAAGGTTAACTCTTCGGGCGCGCTCGGGTGGTCTCGACCTTGGGTGCTTCCATAGCGCGGAGTGTGTCCAGGAGGCGGCGCCAAGGTCAGCCTTTTAGGCTGGCTGGCAGCCTGGCGGGAAACCAAGGTTAGAAAAAAAAGGGAGGGGGGTTGCCTCAGACGAGCGCGCATCTTTCTGCGCAGGCAGCGAAGTGACGTCACGTGCAGTCCACCGCCTCTTGCTCCCGTCCCGTCCTAGAGTCAAGACGCGCGCGCTTTCACAAATTTATCTTTTCGTCCCGACAAAACTGGACACACTGTCATAGAGGCGATCTCATGACACACGTACCTTCTAGTTTCATCTTTATGCAGATGTCCCCCCCCCCCCAAAATACTATGAATCATCCCCCCCCCCCCCCCGCGAAATTTTTTATGCCATTTTCTCAATGATTTACTCAATTATTTTATAATATTATACTTTTTTAGTATTATATTTTATCACATTTTGCATTAATTTAAACTGATTTTCTAATAATAATTTTGGTCATATCAGGTAATATTTCCATCCTGAACCGACAGATAACTGCTATTGTTGAGGAAAGTGCGGGGTTGCCAATTTGATTTACAAGATCCCTTTCAATTATCAAAGCACCAGAAACGTATTTTCACATTATAAGCTATAATTATGTAAATAATATTTACATTTTTCTCGTCTTTTAACCACCACCCCCCCCCCCCCTGAAATTTTAATGACGCAGTCTGCGTCGTTACCCCCCCCCCCCCCCCCCCCTTGTGGGCACCGCTGCTTTATGTGCACGACGTATTCAGCTACTTTATGTGTACCTCGCGTGTGTGTTTAGTTTTATTTCCTAGCCTGATAAACGTCAACTTGTGCAGTGTTCGGCGTTTGAACGAATATTGTATAACATTAATGCAGGTTCAATACTAGTTTGCTGTGTGGTAAAATGCCCGGGACTGGGTGTGTTGTAGCTGTATGTAAAAATCGTCGTGAAAAAAAACAAAAAACGTCATATACCACAGATTTCCAAAAGAAATTGTGTTCAGAAGCCAATCGGTGCAACGCTGCAAACGACAAGATAAATTCAATCCTGATACTTCTTATGTTTGTTCACATCATTTTATGGTCGAGGACTATGAAAGAGATCTATCTACAGGCTGAACTGTTAAAAACTGAACCGAAGAAAGTCTTGAAGAAATCTGCTGTACCATTTCTAAATTTGGTGTCTAAAGATCATATTCACCGGGAGGATACAAATTCTGTAGAACGTAATTCTCGGTACAATTCAAGACAAAACAGAAAAATCGCAACAGAGCTGATAAAAAGAAATAAGTGTAATTGAATCTAGCAGCCTCAGTGCTAGAAATAAGGTAGAAAATAAAGAAGAAAATCTGAAAAAAGAAAATGAAATTCTTAAACATAAAATATTACTTTTGAAAATAAACTTCTCTCAGACGCCAAAAATATTTAAAAAAATTAAAGAAAGAAAATAATAACCTGAAGAGAAAGAATGTAAAAGATTCTACATAATAAAAAAAATGTTTCCAAGTGCTGTCGTCGTTGTTTACGAAAAATCAAATAGGGTTGCTTCTTGGAATAAGGAAACATGTGAGGTGGACTAATGAAGAAATATCTTTGGCGTTCACATTAAGGTACCTAAGTAAACGTTGCTATCTTTTTCTGAAGAAAAAAATGAATATCCCTTTGCCAGGTATGTCCACGCTTCAGAGGTGGGCATCATCTTTGGAAATGCGTGAGGGCCTACTTCAGCACGTGTTTCAGTATCTTGAAGTTGCCGGATCAAAACTGATTGATAAAGAACGCATAGCAGTCCTGCAATTTGACGAAGTTAAAGTAAAGAGAACTCTGGAATACGATGTGAAAAAAGATGAAGTTGTCGGACCTTTTTCATACATGCAAGTTGTAATGGCTCGAGGCTTGTTTTCTAAATGAAAGGAGCCACTTTACATAAATTTTGACACAAAAATGACGAAAGATATTCTTCTGTCAATTATTGATCATTTTCGTGGTGCAGGATACGTGGTGAAAGCCATAGTAAGTGATCTTGGGGGAGGAAATGTAGGCCTATGGAAGGAAATGGGAATTAGTACAAACAAGACATTTTTTAACCACCCTAGTGCAGAAACCGAGAAAATTTATGTGTTTGCTGATTTGCCACATCTTTTGAAACTCATAAGGAATTCGTTTTTGGATACAGGGTTCAATTTACCTGGTAACATACACATTAATAAAGGACCAGTCGAAGCCCTTATAAATACAGAAGAATCCTCAGATCTCAAAATATGCCACAAACTAACAAAGACACATATATCGGTGGAATAAACGCAGCGGCAGTGAACTATTGTCACGAACCACTATTACCGCTTTGATAACTAAACTGCCCGGAATTGACAAGAATGTTGCACAAGCAACTGCAGACTTTATTATCCTGTGTGACCAATGGTTTGACACCATGAACTGTTATATACCCCGTAATATTGGCGAACCATCCCGAAAAGCATACGGCCAAGAATTAACTGCTCAAGACAAAATTTTAAACAAAATGATTGAAACAATAAGTAATTTGCGTTGCTGCGGGAAAAAAAAACTATGCAACTTTTCCAGAAAAGTGTCATTGTGTCTACGAAATCATTACAGCTTCTTTACAGAGGTATAAAACTGACACATGGTATTAGTTACATATTGACCCATCGTCTTAATCAAGACATTATTGAAAATTTGTTTTCGCAGATTCGCACCCGTGGAGGATTAAACGATCATCCCACGCCTTTAGACGCACTATACCGCCTGAGGATGATAACTTTAAGAACAAACCAAGGTGTGCTACGGACGAACGAAAATACGACTGCTGCTTCAGATGACACGGAATTTGTGGCAAGCAAAGTGCTTAAACTTAGCGGTCTTTTTGTTTCAGTAAGTGAAACTGAAAAATCAAAAACAAATTTTCTTAAAGAAGAAGGCAAGTCTGAAGGAAACGTTACTGCGGATGATATCATTACAACACAAACAGAATTTAAATTTTCTACTGATTTAGAAGAAAATGCTTTTGAATACCTTTGTGGTTGGGTAGCAAAAAAACTCAAATCAGAGTTCTCCTACTTAGAAAGTAGCAATGAGGCGAATACTCTAAGACCAACTGCATCATCGTGGGTCAAACATCTGTCTTATGGGGGATTGTGTATACCGTCTGAACTATGGTTACGTCAAGCAAAACAGCTTGAGTGTGAATTCCAAAATTAACATGGTAAAGAACTTCTAAAAGGCCCAGGCGTCGTGACGAAATTGGTGGAAAATTATCAGAGCCTTTGTTCTTCAAAGAACATTCATAAGGATGAAGTGTCTTTCAGAAGAATCCCGAAAATCTACCAAGAGAAATTCTGGTGCCATGTCAGACGACGAAAGGAAAAAAAATTAAAAAATACAAAAAAAATTGTTACATGAAGTACTTAGGCATTGACCTGAATTTGTATGCTGCATTAAATAGCTGATTTCTAAAGTGACATTCGGAATATTTTATTAGGTCTAATTTTGATCAAGAAGACCGAATTTTTATTTATATGGTGCATATCAACTAAATAACAATCTTCGAAAATACCGCTATGATAATGTAAAATGTGTGTAAGACAGTTAGAAAGGTTCCCACAGTTAAATAAAAAAATAAATTTTTTTTTAGTTACATGTGTGTTAAAGCAATCTCTCAAAAACTTAATGCTGAATGAATTTTTTTTTTTTCCCAAGAGTTTCATATGTATATCCTTGTTTATTTACTGAGGACAGCGGAACGGACGAAATTAAACACGCATTAAAAGTATCGCGCACGTGCAACATTATTTAATCACCTTCTTTCGCTGATGCTCCTGTAAAGACAAATTGAGCATGTCATTTAAATCTGCTTAAATTCTTCCTACAATAATAAATTCTGTCATATAATATTGGTTATCACAAAGGTTAATAAAGTGATAAAAGAAGCATATAAAATACATTGTAAATTTATTTAAAACAAAACAGAATCTATGCAGTTTTTAACGAAATGTGAACATTTTATGTAGGGCCAATATCTTAGACATTTAATACCTACATTTTATTCTGTTGCCATACTAATTTTTCCCTTAAAGTTAAAGTTCTCGTCCCAGTACTAAAAAAAAATTCTGAGCACTACAAACGAACTTGAATCCAAACAATAAATTCATCCTTGTTAGTAGAATTTTACTGAAACACAATACTGTAAGTACATGTCAAAATTTTGTAAACATACAATAATAATATTTATTAAATTTAAAAACTACTATGCATTAAATGCGTACTTACCAATACTAAAAGATTTCGAAGCAAATCTACAAATAATTTATGCATGTTTATTCTTAAAATTAATCTTTGAGAAAAACCTGAAATGAATAATTTTACTATCTGTGATATCGATCTTATTTAAAAAAAAAACTATAAAAAAAGGTTGAATAAGAAAATTAATTTTTTTTGCAATAATTATCTTACAATATGTTCAAAACAAGGAGCATCCAGAGGTTAGAGGAGAAGCCTCCCATCCTTTCACGAGTGTTATATATATATATATATATATAAATAACCATTTCTGAATAAATTATTAACAGGTTGGTTGTTGATGATTAAACACTTTGAAAGTAAATAATTAAAACTTAGAAAAGTCGTTAAGACCATCTTTTCCCCTCCCTTTCCCGTTTTGAACTTGATACGACCTTGGTTGGAAACCTAATATTTTTCAATAAATAATTAATTTACGCTATACTTGCATTGGGTTTAGTTTAAAACACGTAAATTCGTTTTTCTTTCATCACAACAGTCGATCAAAAACGAACCCAGTAACTTCAGTGGTTGTAACACAATACACACAATACACACAATACACACTATACAACCCAAGAGGCAGTCGTGGGTTGAGTAATACATTCAGCTTTTTTAAGTCGGCTCCTAATTATTATCGTTCAAGTGTTGACGCGAGCAGTATAATCGTAATCAGCACAAACATTTATAATCTGTAAGTCGCTATACGAAATGGTATCATACTCCCTGAGGAAAATACGCAGAAATATGTCATCAGCCATCTTACGTTATCTTCGCTCCAACACAATACGTCATTGTCATTTTTCGTTAAAGATTTTCTGGTCTGAAGTTGAACATAAGTGGCATGGCATCTCATAAAGATAGTCAAGTAGTAACACTAGCATGTGGTAAATCCGCAACACTGATTATTGTAATTGGCTAATTTAACAAAAAAAATTGGTTATACATATCTTAAAGAAAATTGGAATATCACACTTAATACATTCTGAATAAAATAACAGGTAAATAAAATTATTTAATTAGAAAACTTTATTTTCAAGCAAATCTTGGATTCAATATTAAGATATTTTTGACAACCATTGGCATTACTTAAATGCTAAATAAGTCTTTATTATTAATCAAAAGATATGGATTATATTAAAAAATATATTTGGAATGGTAAATCTATAAAACTAATTCTAGAATTATTTTCAGAGATATTTGAGTAAACAAAACAAAAAATTTGTGTACTTTGTCCGGTAACACTCAGGAGCCTGACAGGCATATTGTAAATCAATTTTGACAACAGGACATTTTTGTGGTACAGTTGCTTTAAAAATTGTTTTAAAATGTTTTAACAAACAAAAATAAGGTTTTCAATATTTTTATAAAGAAAAGATAAGCCCTCAAAGTATTTTTCAGCGACATCACGAAGATAACATTAATATAGAGGGGAAAAAAAGGCAAATTATTGCAATGTGGGGTTTTGTTGCACATCTTTAGGTGGGCAAATTGTGAGATTTGTGCGTCCAATACCGCCAAGGTGGAAACTTCAAAATAAAACCAGATTTTTTCGTGGTGGCCCAGGCAACAGTGTTGATAAATGATACCTCGTTTTCCATAGATATCAGTAAGATGTCAGCATGTTATCATTTATCCTTACATCATTTTTTTAGCCACAACAAAAATGTCAGTGGTATGTCAAAATTACGTAAAAATTCATTACCTAGCTATGATTTACCAGTGATATCAGACCTAGGTCTGGGCAATGCACAGTATACACAAATTAAACTTCTCACGTGGTCAATTTAAATTCATTTACTGCTACTACAGCGACTACTCACAAAATTTTACCCATCCGAAAAGAGTCCAACACGCACATGATACAGTCGAATATATATAATGTATTAGTGTATATATGCGTATACATGTAGCCTACACAGGCCGCTGCGCGTCGCCAGTCTGGCGCAACACGTCACTAGCATGTCGGTGACGCGAACCCATAAGTTTTGCCCCTACCGAAAATCGCTCAACGCGGCTAAAGAAGCTTTCGCTTCAAATTTAATTTTAAGGAATGGTAGTAATAAAAAAAAAACAAGTTCTCGAAGCCACAGAAGAGCACCAAAACATTAAAGCTTACAAAATATTCTTAAAATCTTTAAAACCTAGTAGTCACCGAACATAACTCTTAACTGATCCTAAACCACTGGAACCACAGCTAAATAAAAATTCCAGTACGAATATCCTGCAATTTAGAGCTCATTTTATTCGTCACAAGTCGCATGCAATTCAACGTTTACACTTTTGTTCTAACATCTCGTGTTGTCATGTTAAAATTTTATGGTGTGTTTGTGGTAACATTACAAATTAATTTTCATCTCACTAAGAATAGTTTTTAACTTTCTCTTAAGAAGCCACAGAAAATTAACAATTTCCTAAGACTGTGTCTGCTAAGTCTGTGGTGAAGTTTGTTCGTAAATCATTTGCATGGTTAAATAATAAATATTTTTAACGTAAGACGACATATTTTCTTTCTAAAAGTCGCTAATATGGTGCCTCCAGTAACGTAGCCAGGAACTGTGTATAAGGGGGGGGGGGGGGGGTTAAGAAGCATGTTCCCCCCCATTTAAAGCGGGGGGCCCGGGGGTCCTCCCCCGGAAAAATTTGGATTTTCAGGTGTAAAATAGTGCTATTTGAGCAGTTTTCGGTACTTAACTTTAAATATTGTAATGGTAAAAATATTATTAAAATTGTTTGAGTGATGAAGTAAGAAATTAATTAAATATATTTTAATCAATCAAGTGCCTTGTCCACGTCCACTCAAAAACATAAATCATGCTCGAAGCTCGACAATACAAAAAAAAAAGAATAAAAATGGTTGGGTTTCGGCAGAACTGGCCTATTCCTGGAAACAATTAGCTTTAGCTTGAAGAGTTACCCAGTCACCATCTGCTTATAATTACCGTGCTGGTTAAATACAATAGGTGTAAGATATTTGAAAACTTGGGACCCGTCACGGTGTCACAACCTTATAGCTTCTGCTCGCGACAGGGGTAGGGGAAGGGAAGGAGAATCGATAGGGCTCGCTTACTCTTCCCCTCCAGTGCAGTGGCCGGTGATAGCAGTAAGACACCCAGGCTGTTAGCTAACCTGCTTTCAGAATAGAAAAAAAAATGGCCTAGGTGGGGGGGGGGGGGGGTTAGAACCCCTAAACCCCCCCCCCCCCCCAGCGGTTACGCCCCTGGGTGCCACAACAAGGGAAAATTTTTTGCACATAATCTATGGTAATATTTTATACAATAGAAATATACGTAATAAACTAAATTCATATCTCAATATAAATTACGCTATTTTTTTCATAAGAAGCTACTGGAAACAAACATAAAGTTTTTTATTATCTAAAAACGTATGCGTCATTTAGTGCTTTACGTTTTTTTTTTCTGGGCATCAAGCAGATTTTCAATCAACCCTTGTTTAGCATCAGTATGAATGTGACTAACTATATAAGTCAAACGAATACACATTAAAAATATAATATTAATTTTTTTTAGAAGTCCAACTGAAAATTGGACTTTCTAAAAAAAATCGGAACGACGTAGTGTTTTTGCTTTCTTTTGCTACAAAAGACTAAATTTCCAAAGTATAAAAATTTGTTAGGAGGACGTTAATTATTAAAGTAAGTTAATTTTTAACGGACAATTTTTTTTAAAGGTTTAGCAATAAATGATTTAATTCGTTACAATTCACCATTTAATCATTGAAATTCGATTCTATTAAAGTACACTTATTTCGTTATAAATGGGTTATTTTGATGCATTTAATTTTACTTCATTTTAATTATTTAATCACATTTACTTTTAAATCATTTTATTTGTATTGATTCAAGTGAATTAAATGTTGTATAATGTTTCCGACTGATTTCGGTATATGTGGATTCATTTCATTTTCATTTGTATCGTTTCAGATTATTTCGGTTATTTCACATGTATATGTTCAACGACCAAAGTATCGACTGATCGGCGGTGTCGCGTGCTCGGTCAGCGCGTGTCTCGTAGGGTCAGCGCAGTCGAGGGTCTGTGACGTGGCCTGAGCAGCGCACCGTCCGCCATGTTTCCTGCTTGCTCTCATGCCTACACTGGGTGATACACCCGCTCCCCTTCAGTAGTATACACGGAAGAAGAAACCAACTTCTTGCAATGTGAGGTTGAACCAAACAAAAATCAAGTCTCGTCAGGTGTGTGTGTGTGTGTGTGTGTGTGTGTGTATGTGTGTGTGTGTGTGTGTGTGTGTGTGTGTGTGTGTGTGTTAGTGAGGCGGGATGATAAGCGCGACGCTCGCCGGTGCTTCTAGCGCGGTGTCGCCTCTGGACTGGCGCGCAGTCTTCTCGTCGTGCACAGGATAACTGTGACATTTGAGCGGTGACCGTAACATTATAATATGGCGGAGAAATGAAGATAAAGGTGTAATTCAAGTCCCTTAAAAGTGCTTTCAAAAATCTGTATACTGGTTGTTTTACGCCTAAAAAATTACTCTGAAAACATGTGTTTCAGCCATTTTATCTCTTCTAAAAATACAGTTTAAAAACTCAATCCGAAATCAAAAGTCGTTTTCGGCCCTCAGCGAAATTTTAAATGCTTTTCGGCAGCAGACCCCACTCGGATATCTCGAGTAGTTTTTTAAATCGCGTTGTTTTTTCCTGAAGCTCTGCGCACCGTGTGTGTGCCCGGGTAGGCGATTCTACTACATTATTTATAATTAAGCATTAAATTATCCAGTTAATAAATAAATATTCGAATCAGTAACTTCTTGTATTACTTACTTGATATGAACTGTCATGCTACTTCCTTGGTATCTACTTTATCAAGTCATTATTTATTAACACAGGCGCTCGAGAGCACATAAGCTTATCCTTCGTACATTATGTATGTTTTGTTGTTTCAGTGGTTTTTACTGAAGAAAAAAAACTGTTAAGTATAATGCTTTATCCCAGTATTATTTACATAGGCATACATGAAAGTTTACCATAAAAGAAAATTATTATTTAAAAATTAAAAAAAAAATTGTGTTAGGATTATTGGCAACGATAATTAATACAAGTTTGGTAGCAGTCGGCACTGCCTAACAGGTTTGAGTAGTTAAACGTTAATCCGTGGCGCTTGCTCGAGGTACGATGTTCGCAACCATCTCCCTGCATGACGCAACTCATGAGCACCGAGTCGTTATCACATGTGGTTTGCTAACACTGAGATAACAAAGATACCGTCTGTGTGTGACTGTGTGACTAATAGTGCCAGCGGCTAGGCCTAGCCTCTCGACCGTGCCTCTCCTTGTTGACGTAAGTGTTCAAAGTTGCACAACCTCTTTATCAATAGTAAGTCTCGGTAACCCAAACGAGGTTGTTCATTTCATTTTTATGACATCACTTTGTTTTAAAGGCTTACACTGTAAATTTTATAACGTTATATCAGATTTTGTTATGTTTGAATTATTTTAAACAGATATTTACTAAGTGTAATTAAAGGGTGTTGACTCTCAAGTGTCCGTAATTATTATCACAAGCGCGATTTTCTTAAAATCATTAAAGTCCTTTAAGTAAATATCCTTTGAAATATTTGTGACAGAAAAACAAATGTAAGAGAGGTTCGTGTTAAATTTACAGAAATATCTCTTTAATAATAATAATAATAATAATATGAAAAAAATTCAACTAGGGCATGTACGACAAGAGCCTTGGTAATAAATATAATCATTTATACCACTATTTTTATTCATTTCACTTGACCCAATTTCAGTTTTTAATTATATGTATATTCTTGTTTATTTACTGAGGGCAGCGGGACGTCAGAAAAGAAACAAGTTGTGTATTAAGGTGGGGGGCGGGTTTATCCCTTCACGGCTGTGGCCAGTCAGAGCTCATTGTAAACCTGAGTATTTTAGAAACAATGCACTAGTTCGGCATTCGCCTCTATTATATTTTTCGTCGCTAACTGTTATGTATTTCAATACGTCTATCAGCATCTAGCCACGCTGAGCGCCATGGTTTATCACTTTGCGTATCGTAATAATAATTTAGCACAATAACACATTAAATCACTTACATAATTTGCTAGAGACGCTGGCTAAAACGTTAAGTACTTATAACTGAACGGATTCAGACCGAAACAACTAGCTGCTCTGGTTATATTACAGAGCTACACGTAAACACGCTAGTTGACTGCACGGCCAATAAAACGGGATTCCATTTTACGCGCAGAAATATGTAGGACCTAGGTACTCCCAGTTTGTGAGAATTCTTTTTCTGAGGTTGCAATCGCAAAAAAGCGAAGGAAAAAAAAGGTCACGAGCTGATTGTTACCTAGGAGCAAACATCCCGGTGAATGAAAAGGAAAGGCAACGACTCTCGTAGCTGCGACCACCAGCACATCACACTCTCACTGGGCGCAGGTCCAGCTAGTATAGGGTGACCAAACGTCCCGTAAAAACGTGATTGTCCCGTTTTTT
This sequence comes from Bacillus rossius redtenbacheri, assembly GCF_032445375.1. NCBI lineage: Eukaryota > Metazoa > Arthropoda > Insecta > Phasmatodea > Bacillidae > Bacillus > Bacillus rossius. The sequence goes on along the minus strand of NC_086339.1, from coordinate 39,438,631 downwards.
AACGATCGTACACGGGGTCCCGAAAAAGTCTCCCGGGACGCCTAAATGTCCCGTATTTACGTTGGGATGATGGAGTGTACCATTCTCTACTTTCTCAAAGTTTAAATGGATGCTTTTGAAAGAGATCCCCAGTTGGGAACAAATTGAAGAAACTATTTGTTACTTCAATGACATAAATTATACTTTGCTATTTGATCAACTGGCACCATTAGTGGATTTTGTAAGTGAAAAAATTAAAGAATGTACTGATGAAGATAAAAAACCACCTTAGTGTCACGAATAATGGGTTTATTTTTTTAAAACGCATACCAGGCCAGAACAGCACTCTGAATTTTTGAAGATATGCCAGTATGATTTTGCGATCCCTGCCCATAATGGTAATACTGAAAGAATCTTTTCGCTTATGAAATTCAATGGACGGATGAAAGGAACAAGATGGGAGTGGATACTCTACAATTTAAAAATGGACTGTTCTAGTTTTAACAACTTTATATTGGAAAAGAAAGAGGTTTTAAAATTGGCTGGAACGAAAGAAAAATATCCCCAATTGAAATCCTAAAGATTTTTAACATAACTTTGACTAACAATTTTAGTTATCTTGTTTGATTATGTTTTGAAGTATGTCATAAATCTTATAATAAATAAGTATTCACTGCAAAATTGTTGTTTTTATTTATTATAAACCTCACAATTGAAATTAAATTACATATCCATAGGTAAATTGAAAAAGAATCATAGGTCTCAAAGTAGCAAAAAAGAGCATGTTTCAATGATTACGTCTCGATGCAGGCCCCTCCGACCCCCCTTTAGCTGGAGGGTATCGCCCCCAAACCCTCCTTGGATGTGTCCCGTTTTTACAAGTTTATGATTTGGTCACCCTAAGCTAGTAGAGCTGTAGCAAACCTTATGTATTCGGTACTGAGTAACGGGTGCGCCGTCTAGTAACGAGTAACGAAACGTTACACACGAATGCATTTCGTTACTCGCATTTTTCGTATGTTTTACGCATGCACGCGCTTATTCGTTACAAAGAACGATGTTTGTTTATTAAGTAAAGTATAATTTGGAAATTCGTCGTCCAAGTTTTTTACTTTTATTAAAGGTATAGGTGTAGACAAAGTTTGAGATTGGAACAGAAACAACGTAAGAAAGTATTTTTAAAAATTATAATTTTTTTTTTTTTTTGTGTTTTATCATTCCGTATTTTCACGTTTTTTTGTTCATATCTTAAAAGAGATATAATAAAGCCGCTCTAATGAGATTTAATTGTTTCTTGGTTAACAAAAGCTGTTAATTATCAAATATTTTTAATTGTTTATATTCGATTTATTATTATTTACGCGACGTCATACTGTACGCGTACGCAATACGACTCGATTCGTTACTGTAACATAACATAGCATGTTATGCGGTATCAGAAGTAACGAGTAACGTAACGATACGATAGTAACGAGTACTAATTATTATAGTAACGAATACATACGGGTACGCTTTTTTTCGTTACTTTTACACCTCTACCTACCAGCTAGCCGCCTGCCTCGCCGCGGCCATACCTGCGAGCTCCTGATTGGCCGGTGGTTCGAGCGACCACGTGACCTCGGCGCTCGAGTATTGCTGAGAGAACTCACTTGTCGTGCGATACTCCTGGATCACTCCTTGCAGTTATTGACACAGTGAAGTTTCTCAAGTTTTCAGAATTTATATTTAACATTGAGAAGTTAGAAAATTCGTTCATTAAGTAACGGGGAAGGGAATCCGACCAGTTGACTTGCCCCAGGTGTTGTCGAGTGAGACAGGCGGTCCGCCTGGAACATGGCGGACTGGGCCGTGTGGCCTTGGGCTTTCTCCCCCCCCCCCCCCCCCCTTATTTCACATCTCAATACACACACAGGGTCTCCACAGTTAGTACTATCGTACTAGATCTAGTACTTTTATAACTTTTTTAATGATTTAGTACAGATCTAGTACATTTTCCTTTAATATAATAATATTATTGTAACTCCAATATGTTTTATTATTAAGCGTAATTATTTTTAAAAAACTATGGAATGTATGTGTGTGTGGTGTGATATTTAAGTTCGAGCATTGCAATGTCATAATAACTTCCTAAATTGTTAAAAACCATAACAAATTATAATTTAGTACTTTTTTTTTCTAATCTAGTACTTTTTTCTCGCCTAAGTTGGTACGAGATATTTTTTCCTTGTGGACACCCTGTACACACATACACCAACTAGTGATGGGCAGAACAGATCTTTTGACCGAATCGGTTCTTTTGGATCAGTTCCGTGAGAAAAAAGACAAAAATTTAATACTACTGCAATTCAGTATGAATAGAAACAAATGAAGTACATTAATTAACCCAAAAATGGTAAGTGTGAACATTTGTAGTTACTTTCCCTGTTATTTTTTAATTCATACTGTTTTTTTTTTTTGTTTTTTTAGTTTTTTTATTTCCAAATTTGTGTATGTGAATGTGAAAAAGCAATTTTAAACCACTACTTAACAGTTGACATTTTCAGGTATAGATACTTTTCATGTTACCCTATTTTATTTGATCAGTTATCGTTTGCTCTTGTGAACATGCGCACGCTGTGATTACTAATTCTTCAGACTCCTGACGTCATGAATCATTTTACGAACGAATCAGACCGGGCGCGTGACCGGTTCTCTCATCTCGTTCTCTCGTTCTCTCGTTCTCTCCGCGTTTTCGTTCTTCCGAATCTTTCAAGGTACCGGCTCTCAAAGAGCCGGTTCTTTACATCGCGAACGAATCGCAAGATTTCGTTCTCTCAAAGATTCGTTCTTTTTGAACGAATCGTTAACGAACGACCCATCACTAACACCAACACACTTCACGCCATTGTCACACCATCAGCCCTCGCCTCTCTCACGGCGAGAAAACCCATTCTTTTATTCCTCCTCCAACCGAACAATTTTATGAACCTGGCGCTTATCTTACCTCACGGCGTCTCTCGATTCGAACAGCAGCCTGCGACGTCTAGACGGTTATCACTTATCAGTAACAGTTACATGTAACAGTTGCACCAGCCAGCCGCAGATTAAGCTCCGCTATCAGCGAGCGACGAGTCACAGCCAGACAGCCACGCTCGACTGTTAGCGCGTGGACGGCGCCTGTGTGGTTATATTCGGCCCCTCGGAACTGCTAGTCATCCTCTTCTCGCACCTCCATCTCCCCTCCTTCCGCGCACCCAGCAACCATCCTTGGTCACGCGGCTTACGCAACCGTCCATCGCTCTGTCAGGAGGTCCGCGCGCTCCCAGATGCATGGCCGCCACATACGACCACGGGCCCTGGACCCGGGCCCTCCCCCAATACCGTCTTCACCACAAGGGCACACCCCATCCTCAGGGGCCCCGAAGGACCGACAATTACTCACACATTTATCCTCAAAACATTTTTGTCGAGCACAGTACCTAACAGCGCCACCGTCAAAATTTTTGCTTGTCGGGGTGCACTAATTAATAATATTTCAGAACGCATCCTAATTTACTAAGTACACCATCTAGCGATCAAACATGTACAGTAGACGCAACATAACTCCGAGCCTGGGTGACGGTTAGAAAATGGAAGTGTGTATGTGAGTCACGACGTTGGGGAAGGCAGACGTGGCGCGGCATCGAGCGATAATGCGTAACTTGATAACCGGGGCTACACGCTACTGCACAGAGTGAAAACGTAGTCCTTCGGTGAAATCCGACGAATACGTTCGTTAACACATCCGTAGTAGGTACTTACTAAACGTTTTCGTTTACAGTTTGGATCTGAGGTTTGTGTGCATGTAGTGTATCACTTTTGTTCAGAGCCAGTTATATATGTAGTGCAGTACTTCAGTAAAGTACAACTTTATACATAAAATGCCTCCAGTGTTGTCAAAAGTTAAGAGTAAAAAACTGCACTCGCAGGCGCGGGAAATCGTCTATAACGTTCTGCAGTTTATGGAAAATGAAGCGCGATTGCTGGAACCCTCCATTTCACCAGAGAAAGCACAGCTGAAAACAGCTAAGGCGACGGGTGTGTCTCGCACGACTGTACAAACAATTAAAAGGGAGGCTAAGAGGAATGAAGCTGGTGAAGGAACATCTTCCGAGACGCCCAACAAGAAGCGAAAGAAAACATGTAAACACGAACTGGACACCTTTGATGAAGCTGTGGTACGACGTACTGTGTAGGCCTACAATTTTTACTTACTTGAAAAACGTGTGCCTACTGTCTAAACTGTACGACTTAAACTAAAGAATGACATAAATTACCAAGGTAGCAATACAACCTTAAGGGGATTGGTGCACCAGCATCGTATTAAAAAAAACAATATATTTGTTAATGATTCAGCTACTAGAGAAGATTTGAACCATTCTGGTGTAAAATTATTTTTTTTATTTTTTTATTTTAATTAAGTTATTGCTGATTTTCGGGAATTTTTTAAATTCAAGCTTTATTAATAAACTATAAAGAATTCAGTGGTAAAACTTTCGCAGATAAATTTTCAGACACGGGAGATATGACTGTGACCATTATTTTATCTGTAATCATTATTTATTTAACGTATTTACAATTTGAATTTTAATAAATGAGCTGCTACGAAATTGCGTGATATTCATTTGCGAATTTAATAACATTAGCGTTTTCATTTGTAATTCAAACGCCAATATATCTGTCGGCTGAATGATTGACTTTATTTTAGTCTTAAGTTTATTGCAGTCGGACCTAAAGTAAAAACGTAGCTGTAGAAGTTTGAGCAGCGTGCAAGCTCGGATACGAGAAATTATGGAGCGCGCTGGACAGTAGTGACACCTTGCGACAGTTTCCCGAACTGTTTGCAGCCAGTGTTTTCTCTCGTTCCCACCCTGCCTCAGCTGTCTGCTGTTTACGAAGGGGAGACGGGATTTCGCGCGAAACTGATATGAAGGTCAACGTACTCATTTTCAGTAGATAAGAGAACGTGTTTGGTCTAGCTCGGCGTATAATTGAATGGTTATTCTCTGTTATTATTTAACACAGTGATTTAGCTAGATGTTTTTTGTTGTAAGCGTGAGATTTATTCAGGAATAAAATGCCGAAGAAACCTCCACCAAGCATAGTACACAAAAGAACAAAACTATCGAAAGCCATTAGAGCGCTTAGAAAAAAGAATAAAGAAAGATAAGAGATTATTTTATTATAGCTTTTTTACCATACATTTATTTTTGAGTTGCGTATGTACAACGCGATGGACGCGATGCGACAACATAAAGATGTGTAAAATTGTAAACATGCTTTTTTTTTCCAGCAATGCGTGAACCATTCATAAACTATACTCAACATGTATCCGTATGATTACGTTTGAATTTTTTTTATGACAGGCAATAATGTTAACAAGTTTATTAAGCCACAATATACTTTTTTTCAGAAAAATAAGTGTAGCAGAAAACACTCAACATAGTCTCACACAAAATCAGTTTACATGAATGCAGTTTTAAGAAGTAAGCTACGTAAATAATAGTTAAACATTATTTAATATATGCTGGTAACGTTTCCAAAGTATCAGCTTCGCCTTCATTCACGAACAATATTCGTGGCCTTATTTATTTATTTTGCTGGCGTTTCGTTGGTGACTGTTAGGACTGCAAAATTAGTAAACATTTTTCACCCTATCCTGAGTTAAATCTAAGTGTGCGCGGTTAGATGAGGACCAGATGTGTATCATGCTTACGCCTTTACACTCTACTCAGGGGTGCCCACAAGGGGGGGGGGGGGGGGGGGGTAACGACGCAGACTGCGTCATTAAAATTTCAGGGAGGGGGGGGGGGGGTGGTTAAAAGACGATAAAAATGTATATATTATTTACATACTTATAGCTTCTAATGTGAAAATACGATTCTGGTGCTTTGATAAATGAAAGGGATCTTGTAAATCAAATTGGCAACCCCGCACTTTCCTCAACAAAAGCAGTTTGGCATCTGTCGGTTCAGGATGGAAATATTACCTGATATTACCAAAATTATTATTAGAAAATCAGTTTTAATTAATGCAAAATGTGATAAAATATAATACTAAAAAGTATAATATTATAAAATAATTGAGTAAATCATTTAGAAAATTACATAAAAAAATTCGGGGGGGGGGGGCATAATTAGTTTAGGGGGGGGGGGGTGAGTCATAGTGTTTGGGGGGGGCGTGTTGCCAATGACCTGTACGATAGTCAATCCTCTACGGACTCGAAAAATGTCACCTGCTCATTGGCTACTTGACTTGTGACAACTGTTTGTTATAATGCCTGTGATTCATCGTTGATTTTGTTGAGGAGTTTTCAGGGATTCAGAGCCTCCCATTTAACTGTGGCCGAATTGAAGAAGCAGTACAAATGTTACATGCTTGAATTCATAGCGAATGGAAACCACAAATATTTACTGATGTAGTGGTTGGTAAAAAAAATATTATTCGTATCGCGTCCATCGCTTCGCGCCATGGTGGCTTCTATATTATATGGATTTACAAAATATAACGATTCATTTACGACACTTAAGATAAGGTGTGTAGGATTTTAAGAATTCACTTGAATTAATATTTAAGAACATATTTCAGGATAACTTGTGAAGACGCTCGTACAGACGGCACCGGTTGTGATGACTCATTGTTAGGGACACCTGTATTTCGCGAATACATTTCGTGTCAAGGTATTTCACAAAATACTGTAGCTTTTCTCCTGTGGTTATTGCCTGAGGTCGGGGAGAGGTGTCGTCCCGCTCTTGACGGGGCCAATGAGAATGTGGTCACCGTACTACAGCACCCTCACAATTTGCCTTTCCTCTTATAAAAAGCTACAGTATTTTGTGAAATACCTTGACACGAAATGTATTCGCGAAATACAGGTGTCCCTACTCATTGTTACCAGAGCAGGGGCCATCTCGTGTACACGAAGTGGCATGCGAAACCTCAACACAACTCGAAAATCAGTGAGTGTTACATTGAAATGTGTCCGCTACAAATGTTCAGGAATTATAATTTTGAAATCGAGTAGAAATATTCCTGCAATTAGCATTAGGTATATTTTAATAGACATTGAAAGCGAATCATTAAGTAGCTTCAAAATCCAAATACCGGAATACAGATAGTCTGTAACAATACAGACCTCACCGACTAGATATGGTCCAGATTGTTAATACTAACACATTTGAAAAAAAACTGACTAGTTAATGAATATGTTGAAATTTTGTAAACCTGATACTTAAGATGATTGGTGATGTAATAATGTCTCTTGGAAACTACATAAGATTTTAACTGCTTTTATTTCTCCATAAATTTGCAAATCACCATGGCGGCCAATTTACGATCACGATTTAGTTCTTAAATTTTAAATTAGTTTATTTGTTGAGAGCCTGGTACAATGTATCTGACCACTAAAGCGATCCGAGCCGCGTAGTGCATACTACTGCGAGGTTGCAGAAGTAGGCTCGGGTCGGGACGAATTTCGCTGTGAAGAAACATAGAAAATTATCCCAAAGCCGAAATTTGTACAGTAGTAGAATGAACATTTCTTAGTAACACGTCAAAAGTGTAAGTACTGCCGCAAACCTTGTGTGTCACACCGAAAACGAGTAGTTAAGTCCAAAATTAAATTTTTTTGCAACGATCCACAATAATGGATATTGCAAATGCAGTTTATGGAGTAGACCTCAGTATGGAACCCAAAATAATCTAGAAACATTGCCCTATCTGAGGATAGTGATAAAAAGCACAAAGTTTAACATGTTTCTATAAAATAGACCTTTTAAATCATTAAAGTTAACGAATTCACTTTCATTCAATTTTAAGGAAATATAAATACATCTTACATAAACTTAAAGAGCCCAACGTGGAAATCGCTTAAAGTAATCGTTGTTGCAAATTTATTCATCTTTAAATTGGTATATTTTTTAAGTGTCTCATACAATTAGTCTGACCACTAAAGCGATCCGAGCCGCGTAGTGTATACTACTGCGAGGTTGTCGAAGTAGGTTCGGGTCGAGACGAATTTCGCTGTTAAGAAACAAAAATTTTTAATATATGGAAAATTATCCCAAAGGAAAAATTTTGTACAGTAGTAGAATGAACATTTCTTAGTAACACGTCAAAAGTTTACCGATGAAACCTTGTGATCACACCAATAAATGAGCAGTTGAGTCCTTAATGATAATTTCTACAATGATCCACAAAAATGTTTCGTAAATTTAATAACTTTAATACTTTTTTAAGTCGGTTATCATTATGGCACCAAAGTAATATAAAATAATTTCCTACATGGTAACTGTGATAAACACCTCAAAGTTAAAACGTCCTATTATTAAATTGGTAATTTTAATCATAAAAGGTAAGAAAAAAAATATATTTTTTTTTATAGAAATTTGACTACATGTTACATAAATATGTTGAGCGTAACGTCAAAATCACTTCATAAATATTGTCTGTGTTTTTTTTTGTAAGGTTTAAATGTGTATATTTTGAGTGTCTGGTACAATAGTCTGACCACTGATGTATTTCAAGCTGCGTAGTGTGTGTGCAGCAGTGTTAAAGTCGCTCGTGCTGGGACGTTTTTTGCTCCAGAAAACTAAGGTTTTTAATGTATGGTAATTCCAGACTGAATTTTACTCTGAAAGAATAAAAGTTTCCTAACTGCAAGTGATTTTTGCTGCAAACGTAGATAAAAATCTTCCAGGATGCAATTTGCTTAGGTAAAAATGTTAGTATGATCGACTCTTTAATTTCTAAATTATAAATAAATAACAACAATAGAACTTCCCGGAAAGTTGTGATAAACTGACGATATTGCGCGAGTAGCAGACCCGTACGTGACTACAGAGAAAGGCTATTTTCCTTGACCGTTAGAATTTCTGGGACGAACACCCTCTCACAGCTGGGGTCATAAAATAGTTCAAACTCTTGCAAAAACATCCACCACCGCTCTTTGCCACTAGCAACTCAACGAAGTAAGCTAGGCGCAGCACTCCAATGAATTAACTTAGAAAAAAAATTACTAAATATGTAATTCTATCAATACATTTTACAACACAACTTATGTATTATTTATTTTCTGGAAAAAAAATAATATTATCATCCGAATTATGTTATAAAAGTGACAAAACTCAATAAGCACATTAACGGTGTATCGTTTTCTTCAATTGTTATATAGTAAAATAATTTCATACAATTAAATATATATATATATTTTATAATATAGGCTACATTAAAATTTTGCACAGTTCTGATCTAAAATAATATAATGAATTAGAAATAAAAAATAATTATATTTTTTGGTATTAAAATAATTTTTAATAATAAAATTTTTGTAACAAAATACGAACACACATATATAAAACCAGAGGTCCTCTAGAATTTTGATTTACAAGTTCCAAGCAGAAATTGTTTATTGTTAATTTTATTGTATCAAAAATCATTCATATATAAAAAAATAATATGTATATCTCAATAGATGTAACATGAATACACCCTATCATATGCATTAAATATATTTTAAGTAATCCATAAATAAGACCAAGTTTATTGAGTGTCGCAGTACGCAGCGTGTTTCAAAGCCCGCCGGCCGTGAAAGATCAGTACGGCCGCAGTACACTGCAACGCTCGGACAGCTTTAATAAGGCAACTCATTATGCTAGACTCTTTATAAATATACTATATTAAAGCTAAAAGTATAATTAAAAACATTTATTTAGACATTTTTTCGCATTGGGCTCTTCAAATCGGTGTAAATCGTATTTTTATCTGGGTGGCAAAGATAAAAAAAAAATATGTCGTGAATTAATCGCTTTATATCATATATATTAAAAATTTTATTTTTTCTAACATTAATGGGTGTATTAAAGTTTCTAGATTATTTTGGTAAGTTTATGGACAGTCTAAATTAAAAACTGTATAAATGGGTAGCATTTTAATGGACTGATGCAAGTTGCTGTCACCTAGGACTTAAATGCAAATTTTCGGTGATAACGCACAAGGTCTACAGCGGTAAACTTTCGGTATGTTATTAAGCATAGTCAACTCTACCACAGTACAAAAATTCAGCTTTGGACAAATTTTTCACAGGTTGTCTTGGTTTCCTGGAGTAACAAGAAAGTCTACGCGGGGAAGGGCGGCTACCTGATCCGAGAATGAAGGATAGGGCGAGATGGGAAGCGAAGATAAGAGCTGGTTGGGTGTCCGTGTTGGAGAGAGAGAGAGAGAGAGAAAGAGAGAAAGGCGATATTGTGGAAGACCTTCGAAAGATTCCCGCTAGATGGCAGGCCTCAGAGCTGCAACATTCGACAACCTCCCCTCACAGAAGCTCTCTCGCCACTAACTTGCCAAATCTCACCCGCTAGCTTATATACGTGCTGGCTGGCCATACAGTAGTAATAAACAAGCATTTATGAAACACTTAAGCTCATTTCCAACAAATTCTGACGAATGACTGTTTTTTGTCCTGCACCAATCCCCTTAAGGACGAGTTTGAAGAAGCTAAGATTCAGGTGGCAGAAAACCAAATCGCAGTGCTTACTTTTAATAGAAAAATCAGATATTCGGTAAAAACGTATAGAATATCTTAAGAGTATGCGTCAATATAAAAACGATGAACGCACAATTATATACATGGATGAATCGTACATATTGTCGTCTCATGCAAAAAATAAAATGTGGAGTGACATGTCCTCAAATGGTTTACTAGTGCCTGTCGCGAAGGGTCAAAGATTAATAATGATTCACGCAGGTGGCGAAAAAGGTTTTATCCCAAATGCTCTTGCAATGTGGAAGTCGCACCAAGCAACAGGGGATTATCACAAAAACATGAATAAAGATAATTATGAAAAATGGCTCACCGAACAATTAATACCAAATCTTCCACTAAACAGTGTTGTTGTGATAGATAATGCTCCCTATCACAATGTAAAAATAAATTAAACGCCTACCTCAGTAGTATAGGATAGCCGGAACTGGGACATGGCGCTGGCGCGTGGTGTGTGGCCGGTGGTGTTTTCCGCCATCTTGGATTGTGATGTCACGGCGGCCATCTTGGATGGTTGTGACCTTGACCTTTGACCTTGACATTTGACCTTCAAAATGTGTCAAAATCCGCCAAAATTGGGCAAAAATTGCCCAAAATTCCTCAAAAATCGCCAAAATTTACATTTCTTAGGAAAAAAAATTCCACCAAAAAATCTCAAAAAATTCCTCAATTCAAAAATTAGAATCTCGAAAATCCTCAAAAGTCGTTTTGTCCTAGAAAGAACCCAAATTCCTAAAAGAGGCTTAAGCATCCTTGTCTACAGCCTCCGATAAGCCTCTGACGTCATCTAGGATTATGACCGCCATCTTGGAGGAGTGTAACGGGACATAGCGTAACGGGACATAACGTAACGGGACAAGTAGATCACGGCGGCCATCTTGGATCCGCCATTTTGGATGACGTAATTGTGTTCTCGAAAATTCCGGCATTGTGTTTTCCGCCATTTTGGATGATGACGTCACCGTTACAATTTTCGTTACGGCCGCCATCTTTAACTTTTTTATTTATTATCCGATTTTAACGAAATTTTTTTTAAAATTTATAAAAAAATTAAATAATAAAAATTTAATAAAATACTTATAAAAAATTTACAATTACGACACGGAGCTCGGAGTCCTCGGTTCGAACCCGACGAGTGCAAAAAAAAATTAAAAATGGCGACCGATCCTTCCCCCGTGGTGGCTGCAGGCAGACTGACTCCCACCACTTTTTTCATAGCATATATATCATCCGACAGTATGACGTCATGTACGCCATCTTGAAATTTGGACGTCATCTTGAAAATCTTTATTTATTATCCGATTTTAATGAAAAAAATTCCAAAATTCATCAAAAAATTAACGTATTTGAATTCTGTTTGATTATATCGATGTACGTCCTTGGTTCGATTCCCGGCGAGAGTAAACGGTCGATCCTTCCTCCATGAAAGCTACCTAGACTGATCTACCACCACCAGTACCAAGGTAGATATCATCAACTGGTATGACATCATGTCCGCCATCTTGTCTTCATCCGCTGGAGACCACCATCTTGTTTTCGTCTGCTAGAGTGTGCCGATACCATGTAGTATAATTATCTGGTCACCATACTTTTGTCCTCAACTGTTGACATTGAACATTGACCTTGAACTTTGACCTTGACCTTTGACCTTGACCTTGAAATTTGACCTTGACCTTGAAATTTGACCTTGACCTTGAAATTTGACCTTGACCTTGAAATTTGACCTTGACCTTGAAATTTGACTTTGTCCTTGTCGACCATCATGGATCCGACATTTTATGTTCAGTACATGCTACCAGAGGATACCACCTGCTGGAGTATGCCATCTTGTGTGTGTACTTGTATTATAGAGTACATTTCCATCTGGATAATTTTATTCTAACCCGCTACAGTGCAGTAATCATTTATTACTGTGACACCTGCCATCATGAAATTTGGCCGCCATCTTGGAAATCCGTAATTATTTAGCTAGGAATTCGGGAAAAGTTCCAAAATTCATTAAATAAATCACTCATTAATTTACATATTGATTCGATCGATTCCCGTCCACGGATCGATACCCGAACGATGCAATAATGTTTAATTTTATGTAAAAAATAATAATTGCAATAAACCATGTTCAAAACTCATTAAATAAATTTGTAATCTATATACTGATTGATTAGATCGACTAAGGTCCTTGACACGATCCTGGACGAAGCTAAAATAAATTTAATTAAAATACCAGAAAAGTGTAAGGTTCGAGGAATAAAACACCTAAAAGTCTTTTACAAACATAATATTTATTACACAATTTCTATCCTACTACAGAATCACTTGCGAAAGCCAGCAATCTTATAAAAATTTAGCCCCGCATAGACGTACAACGACTACTTCTTAGCTCCAAATGGCTCCAAATGCTCCAAACGGCCTCCAAATGGCTCCAAAAGCTCCAACAGCCTCCAAATGCTTAACACAGTTCCAAATGGCTCCAAATGCTCCAAACGGCCTCCAAATGCTTGACAGCTCCAAATGTTTCCAGCAGCTCCAAATGCTCCAAATGCTTGACAGCTCCAAATGCTTCAAAAGGCTCCAAATGCTCCAAATGCTCCAAACGGCCTCCAAATGACTCCAACAGCTCCAACAGCCTCCAAATGCTTGACAGCTCCAAATGCTTCAAAAGGCTCCAAATGGCTCCAAATGCTCCAAACGACCTCCAAATGGCTCCAAAAGCTCCAACAGCCTCCAAATGCTTAACACAGTTCCAAATGGCTCCAAATGCTCCAAACGGCCTCCAAATGCTTGACAGCTCCAATTGTCTCCAGCAGCTCCAAATGCTCCAACAGCTCCAAAAAAAGGCTCCAAATGCTCCAACAGCCTCCAAATGCTTAACACAACTCAAAATGGCTTCAAATGCTTGATAGCTCCAAATGCATAACACAGCTCCAAATGGCTCCAAATGCTCCAAACGGCCTCCAAATGCTTGACAGCTCCAAATGTCTCCAGCAGCTCCAAATGCTCCAACAGCTCCAAAAAAAGGCTCCAAATGCTCCAACAGCCTCCAAATGCTTAACACAGCTCCAAATGGCTCCAAATGCTTAGCAGCTCCAAATGCTTCAAAAGGCTCCAAATGCTCCAAATGCTTGACAGCTCCAAATGCTTCAAAAGGCTCCAAATGCTCCAAATGCTCCAAACGGCCTCCAAATGACTCCAACAGCTCCAACAGCCTCCAAATGCTTGACAGCTCCAAATGCTTCAAAAGGCTCCAAATGGCTCCAAATGCTCCAAACGGCCTCCAAATGGCTCCAAAAGCTCCAACAGCCTCCAAATGCTTAACACAGTTCCAAATGGCTCCAAATGCTCCAAACGGCCTCCAAATGCTTGACAGCTCCAAATGTCTCCAGCAGCTCCAAATGCTCCAACAGCTCCAAAAAAGGCTCCAAATGCTCCAACAGCCTCCAAATGCTTAACACAGCTCCAAATGCTCCAACAGCTCCAAAAAAAGGCTCCAAATGCTCCAACAGCCTCCAAATGCTTAACACAGCTCCAAATGGCTCCAAATGCTTAGCAGCTCCAAATGCTTCAAAAGGCTCCAAATGCTCCAAATGGCTCCAACAGCTCCAAAAGACTCCAAATGCTTCAAAAGGCTCCAATTGCTCCAAGAGCTCCATCTTCAATTGGTTCCAACTGATTCCTATTACTTTTATCGAACTTGGCATGATTACTAACATGTCTTTATCAGTATACATTTTGACTGGCAGTGGTAACGTTTTTTACACCTTTAAGTTATAAGTTTTATTTAGAAATCAGATTTCGATAAATGATAGCTTCCATCTGGAAAGAAAATATATTAATTTATCTTCAAGTTTATACACATACATTTAATTTAATCCATTATTGTATGTAGCCAGCTTCCCTCAGTTCTTTGAGTATGAAGGATATTTCTTTAATGTTCGAATAGTTTCCTGCACAAAGCGATCCATGTAGTAGTCGTAGCCTGTTAACCAATATGTTAGGATCTTCCCATGAGGTATAATCTATCTCTTCTGCTGCCTTCATCATCCTTGCATGTTTATAATAAATATTATCTCTGGTGTCTATCGTTTTAACACCAACCACAAGGTCACTTTCGTCATCTTGCCAGTGATTATCACAAGCTTGATCAGGATAATTTATTTTATTACGTCGTTTCCATCGTTTTAGTCTCAAACCACCATCACAGTCTTCGCTCTTGCATGCTTTTGGTGCTTCAGTACAGTACTCAATCATGTCAGCCTCAGATGTGTCACCACAATCTTCAATCATGCCAGCTTCTGATGTGTCACCACAGTCTTCAATCATGTCAGCACCACAAACTTGATCAGGATAATTTATTTTATTACGTCGTTTCCATCGTTTTGGTCTCAGACTGCCATCACAGTCTTCGATCTTGCCTGCTTTAGGTGTTTCAGTACAGTACTCAATCATGTCAGCCTCAGATGTGTCACCACAATCTTCAATCATGCCAGCCTCAGATGATTCATCAAAGTCTTCGACCTTGTAAGCTTCAGGTGGTTCTCCATCTTTCACATTTTCATGGAGACGACTAGATATTGGAGTAAATATATTTTCATTTCTAATGTGGTTACAACTTCCTTCGTTTGTTTTAAATTTTAAATTATTATCTTGATCTAGATCAGTAATTTTAGCATTAGCTTTTTCGCCTTCGTTCCTCTTCCGCGATGTTGTAGCCCAGTCTTCGTTATCTTTATTCATCTTAATTGTACAGGTCTTGTAATGTCTATCCAAGTAATATCTTCTACCAAAGGATTTCTGACACTGACTGCAATGAAATGGTTTTTGACAAGGACCCAAATTACACTCGCTTCTCTCATGTCGTTTAGCATTCTTTCTCAAGGTAAACACCTTGCTACAGTATCTACAGTGATGACGTTTTGATACAGCAACAAATCCCGTTTCAGGATTCATATTAGTTATTGAGACTAATGCCAGATGCAAACTAAGAGTTTTAAATTAGATATATTACTTAAATAGAATTTTTTAATTATTTCATCAGCGAGAATTAATTTATCTCATTCAAAGGTACTTGTTGCAAGTAGTTCTGCTTTTCAACAACAGATGACGCCACATGTTACTTGCAGGTAAATAATATTTAGTTCTTTTATGCGGGATGCGGGATGCTCACTAACGATCGCAAAAGAAGGATGGCTTCGCTAGACTCCAAGGAGAAGGAAGTTCGTCCATCCTGTTAGTGCTTCTTAGATTTCTCAGAGATTATTTGACTGAGTAATGATGTTTTTTTTTTAATTTCCACCTGATAAAAATATTACAAGTGCTGATTTATTGGCAGAATTTCAATAATTAAATGCAACCTTGAATAAAAAATGACATGACTCATTAAGTAAAAAATTCTTCATGCAGAGATCAATTCCTCATCAGTAACCAGAAGCACTCGGAGAAAACCATCAGATGTCTAGTCAGGAATAATCAGAAGCACCCAGAGAAAACCATCAAAATATTGACAAGTATAATCAGGAGCACACGGAGAAAACTACCATAATATTGTCAAGAATAAACGGGAGCACACGGAGAAATCCACCATAATATTGACAAGAATAATCAGGAGCACACGGAGAAAACCACCGCAAGTTTTCTTTGATATCATAAAATTTCAGGAAAAAAATAATAAAAAATAAAAATAAATTAATAAAAAATTAAAAAAAATAAAAAATACATAAAATTCTGGCTTGTACTAGAACTCTATCTTTGTTCAACAATGAGAAGTTCACAAGCTAGCAGAATATATTTATGTATTTTTTTATTTTTTTTAATTTTTTATTAATTTATTTTTATTTTTTATTATTTTTTTCCTGAAATTTTATGATATCAAAGAAAACTTGCGGTGGTTTTCTCCGTGTGCTCCTGATTATTCTTGTCAATATTATGGTGGATTTCTCCGTGTGCTCCCGTTTATTCTTGACAATATTATGGTAGTTTTCTCCGTGTGCTCCTGATTATACTTGTCAATATTTTGATGGTTTTCTCTGGGTGCTTCTGATTATTCCTGACTAGACATCTGATGGTTTTCTCCGAGTGCTTCTGGTTACTGATGAGGAATTGATCTCTGCATGAAGAATTTTTTACTTAATGAGTCATGTCATTTTTTATTCAAGGTTGCATTTAATTATTGAAATTCTGCCAATAAATCAGCACTTGTAATATTTTTATCAGGTGGAAATTAAAAAAAAACATCATTACTCAGCAAATAATCTCTGAGAAATCTAAGAAGCACTAACAGGATGGACGAACTTCCTTCTCCTTGGAGTCTAGCGAAGCCATCCTTCTTTTGCGATCGTTAGTGAGCATCCCGCATCCCGCATAAAAGAACTAAATATTATTTACCTGCAAGTAACATGTGGCGTCATCTGTTGTTGAAAAGCAGAACTACTTGCAACAAGTACCTTTGAATGAGATAAATTAATTCTCGCTGATGAAATAATTAAAAAATTCTATTTAAGTAATATATCTAATTTAAAACTCTTAGTTTGCATCTGGCATTAGTCTCAATAACTAATATGAATCCTGAAACGGGATTTGTTGCTGTATCAAAACGTCATCACTGTAGATACTGTAGCAAGGTGTTTACCTTGAGAAAGAATGCTAAACGACATGAGAGAAGCGAGTGTAATTTGGGTCCTTGTCAAAAACCATTTCATTGCAGTCAGTGTCAGAAATCCTTTGGTAGAAGATATTACTTGGATAGACATTACAAGACCTGTACAATTAAGATGAATAAAGATAACGAAGACTGGGCTACAACATCGCGGAAGAGGAACGAAGGCGAAAAAGCTAATGCTAAAATTACTGATCTAGATCAAGATAATAATTTAAAATTTAAAACAAACGAAGGAAGTTGTAACCACATTAGAAATGAAAATATATTTACTCCAATATCTAGTCGTCTCCATGAAAATGTGAAAGATGGAGAACCACCTGAAGCTTACAAGGTCGAAGACTTTGATGAATCATCTGAGGCTGGCATGATTGAAGATTGTGGTGACACATCTGAGGCTGACATGATTGAGTACTGTACTGAAACACCTAAAGCAGGCAAGATCGAAGACTGTGATGGCAGTCTGAGACCAAAACGATGGAAACGACGTAATAAAATAAATTATCCTGATCAAGTTTGTGGTGCTGACATGATTGAAGACTGTGGTGACACATCAGAAGCTGGCATGATTGAAGATTGTGGTGACACATCTGAGGCTGACATGATTGAGTACTGTACTGAAGCACCAAAAGCATGCAAGAGCGAAGACTGTGATGGTGGTTTGAGACTAAAACGATGGAAACGACGTAATAAAATAAATTATCCTGATCAAGCTTGTGATAATCACTGGCAAGATGACGAAAGTGACCTTGTGGTTGGTGTTAAAACGATAGACACCAGAGATAATATTTATTATAAACATGCAAGGATGATGAAGGCAGCAGAAGAGATAGATTATACCTCATGGGAAGATCCTAACATATTGGTTAACAGGCTACGACTACTACATGGATCGCTTTGTGCAGGAAACTATTCGAACATTAAAGAAATATCCTTCATACTCAAAGAACTGAGGGAAGCTGGCTACATACAATAATGGATTAAATTAAATGTATGTGTATAAACTTGAAGATAAATTAATATATTTTCTTTCCAGATGGAAGCTATCATTTATCGAAATCTGATTTCTAAATAAAACTTATAACTTAAAGGTGTAAAAAACGTTACCACTGCCAGTCAAAATGTATACTGATAAAGACATGTTAGTAATCATGCCAAGTTCGATAAAAGTAATAGGAATCAGTTGGAACCAATTGAAGATGGAGCTCTTGGAGCAATTGGAGCCTTTTGAAGCATTTGGAGTCTTTTGGAGCTGTTGGAGCCATTTGGAGCATTTGGAGCCTTTTGAAGCATTTGGAGCTGCTAAGCATTTGGAGCCATTTGGAGCTGTGTTAAGCATTTGGAGGCTGTTGGAGCATTTGGAGCCTTTTTTTGGAGCTGTTGGAGCATTTGGAGCTGTGTTAAGCATTTGGAGGCTGTTGGAGCATTTGGAGCCTTTTTTGGAGCTGTTGGAGCATTTGGAGCTGCTGGAGACATTTGGAGCTGTCAAGCATTTGGAGGCCGTTTGGAGCATTTGGAGCCATTTGGAACTGTGTTAAGCATTTGGAGGCTGTTGGAGCTTTTGGAGCCATTTGGAGGCCGTTTGGAGCATTTGGAGCCATTTGGAGCCTTTTGAAGCATTTGGAGCTGTCAAGCATTTGGAGGCTGTTGGAGCTGTTGGAGTCATTTGGAGGCCGTTTGGAGCATTTGGAGCATTTGGAGCCTTTTGAAGCATTTGGAGCTGTCAAGCATTTGGAGCATTTGGAGCCTTTTGAAGCATTTGGAGCTGCTAAGCATTTGGAGCCATTTGGAGCTGTGTTAAGCATTTGGAGGCTGTTGGAGCATTTGGAGCCTTTTTTTGGAGCTGTTGGAGCATTTGGAGCTGCTGGAGACATTTGGAGCTGTCAAGCATTTGGAGGCCGTTTGGAGCATTTGGAGCCATTTGGAGCTGTGTTATGCATTTGGAGCTATCAAGCATTTGAAGCCATTTTGAGTTGTGTTAAGCATTTGGAGGCTGTTGGAGCATTTGGAGCCTTTTTTTGGAGCTGTTGGAGCATTTGGAGCTGCTGGAGACAATTGGAGCTGTCAAGCATTTGGAGGCCGTTTGGAGCATTTGGAGCCATTTGGAACTGTGTTAAGCATTTGGAGGCTGTTGGAGCTTTTGGAGCCATTTGGAGGTCGTTTGGAGCATTTGGAGCCATTTGGAGCCTTTTGAAGCATTTGGAGCTGTCAAGCATTTGGAGGCTGTTGGAGCTGTTGGAGTCATTTGGAGGCCGTTTGGAGCATTTGGAGCATTTGGAGCCTTTTGAAGCATTTGGAGCTGTCAAGCATTTGGAGCATTTGGAGCTGCTGGAAACATTTGGAGCTGTCAAGCATTTGGAGGCCGTTTGGAGCATTTGGAGCCATTTGGAACTGTGTTAAGCATTTGGAGGCTGTTGGAGCTTTTGGAGCCATTTGGAGGCCGTTTGGAGCATTTGGAGCCATTTGGAGCTAAGAAGTAGTCGTTGTACGTCTATGCGGGGCTAAATTTTTATAAGATTGCTGGCTTTCGCAAGTGATTCTGTAGTAGGATAGAAATTGTGTAATAAATATTATGTTTGTAAAAGACTTTTAGGTGTTTTATTCCTCGAACCTTACACTTTTCTGGTATTTTAATTAAATTTATTTTAGCTTCGTCCAGGATCGTGTCAAGGACCTTAGTCGATCTAATCAATCAGTATATAGATTACAAATTTATTTAATGAGTTTTGAACATGGTTTATTGCAATTATTATTTTTTACATAAAATTAAACATTATTGCATCGTTCGGGTATCGATCCGTGGACGGGAATCGATCGAATCAATATGTAAATTAATGAGTGATTTATTTAATGAATTTTGGAACTTTTCCCGAATTCCTAGCTAAATAATTACGGATTTCCAAGATGGCGGCCAAATTTCATGATGGCAGGTGTCACAGTAATAAATGATTACTGCACTGTAGCGGGTTAGAATAAAATTATCCAGATGGAAATGTACTCTATAATACAAGTACACACACAAGATGGCATACTCCAGCAGGTGGTATCCTCTGGTAGCATGTACTGAACATAAAATGTCGGATCCATGATGGTCGACAAGGACAAAGTCAAATTTCAAGGTCAAGGTCAAATTTCAAGGTCAAGGTCAAATTTCAAGGTCAAGGTCAAATTTCAAGGTCAAGGTCAAATTTCAAGGTCAAGGTCAAAGGTCAAGGTCAAAGTTCAAGGTCAATGTTCAATGTCAACAGTTGAGGACAAAAGTATGGTGACCAGATAATTATACTACATGGTATCGGCACACTCTAGCAGACGAAAACAAGATGGTGGTCTCCAGCGGATGAAGACAAGATGGCGGACATGATGTCATACCAGTTGATGATATCTACCTTGGTACTGGTGGTGGTAGATCAGTCTAGGTAGCTTTCATGGAGGAAGGATCGACCGTTTACTCTCGCCGGGAATCGAACCAAGGACGTACATCGATATAATCAAACAGAATTCAAATACGTTAATTTTTTGATGAATTTTGGAATTTTTTTCATTAAAATCGGATAATAAATAAAGATTTTCAAGATGACGTCCAAATTTCAAGATGGCGTACATGACGTCATACTGTCGGATGATATATATGCTATGAAAAAAGTGGTGGGAGTCAGTCTGCCTGCAGCCACCACGGGGGAAGGATCGGTCGCCATTTTTAATTTTTTTTTGCACTCGTCGGGTTCGAACCGAGGACTCCGAGCTCCGTGTCGTAATTGTAAATTTTTTATAAGTATTTTATTAAATTTTTATTATTTAATTTTTTTATAAATTTTAAAAAAAATTTCGTTAAAATCGGATAATAAATAAAAAAGTTAAAGATGGCGGCCGTAACGAAAATTGTAACGGTGACGTCATCATCCAAAATGGCGGAAAACACAATGCCGGAATTTTCGAGAACACAATTACGTCATCCAAAATGGCGGATCCAAGATGGCCGCCGTGATCTACTTGTCCCGTTACGTTATGTCCCGTTACGCTATGTCCCGTTACACTCCTCCAAGATGGCGGTCATAATCCTAGATGACGTCAGAGGCTTATCGGAGGCTGTAGACAAGGATGCTTAAGCCTCTTTTAGGAATTTGGGTTCTTTCTAGGACAAAACGACTTTTGAGGATTTTCGAGATTCTAATTTTTGAATTGAGGAATTTTTTGAGATTTTTTGGTGGAATTTTTTTTCCTAAGAAATGTAAATTTTGGCGATTTTTGAGGAATTTTGGGCAATTTTTGCCCAATTTTGGCGGATTTTGACACATTTTGAAGGTCAAATGTCAAGGTCAAAGGTCAAGGTCACAACCATCCAAGATGGCCGCCGTGACATCACAATCCAAGATGGCGGAAAACACCACCGGCCACACACCACGCGCCAGCGCCATGTCCCAGTTCCGGCTATCCTATACTACTTACCTCCAGCTCGACAAAATTGGAAATGCAGCAGTGGTTAAGTAAGGAGAATATTTCCTTTACTAGCGACATGCTCAAACCAAACTTGTATAACCTCATAAAGAAGCACAAACCTTCGCAAGTGCAGTACTCGGCAGACAGACTATTGGTAAATAGTGGCCACACATTACTTCGTCTGCCCCCTTATCATCCGGATTTTAATCCGATAGAAAGCATATGGGCTAAAGTAAAAGGAGAAGTCGCTTCAAAAAATGTTACTTGCAATTTGGCAAATGTAAAAAAACTTTGAGAGGAGATATTCAACCGAATGGGTCCAGAAGATTGGATACCGATTTGCAATAACGTTAAGACACTCGAGAACGAATACTGGGATAAGGATGTGCGTTTTGACATTGAAATTGATAAAGTGATTGTTCAGTTAGGTGATGCAAACAGTGACAGCAGTGACGTTTACACATCAGACTCGTCGGATGGAACAGTCAGTGGCGTTGAAGAACTGAGATAGTGCTTGGAACGTCAGTGGTAAGTGGTCAATGTTTTCTGCTTTTCCCTACCTGCTGTGCAAGGTCGCCGTATCTGCTTATACCCCCTCCTCATCCACCCGACCACCCACACGTGTTGCAGTCCCTACTCCTCATGTGTGACGTAGCTCAAGCTCGGAGTTATATTGCGCCTAGTGTAAACCACTCCAATTCCAAAGTCAAGCTGCACAGTCTAAACGAGACCTAAAAAATAGACGTTGACATTGTCTATAAAAGATTTCGCTCAACATAAATCCCGAAAGAAACCATTATCTTAATCATAACCAAAAAACCAGCAGAATACAATGTAATATCATTAATGACATATTATATTGTTTATTTGACTACCCAAAATAAATAGAAGAACATAATAGAAAAATTGTTAGTATAATTCGCTACCTTTACTTTCCAAAAGGGCCCCAAATTCTTGTGTGCCCAAGGACCCCTGCATAGTTTAAGACGGCCTTGCCCTTCCCAATTTTACAATCACGGGCTACATTAAAATTCCATGGTTATTTCTTACCCAAACTCTTTTTAGAATATCATTTAACCTGAAAATACAGGGTAGGCCTATAATTATGGGTTACAATTTCATAAATCAAAACTAAGCTTTATTTGTACAATTATTATTACTTTAAAATAACCACGGCGAGTACGTATATTTATTTAACACACTGCGATAAAAATAGTCACAGAAAAATAAAATTAGGATTTATGTAAATCATACCCACTGACTACAAAATAAGACCACTTAACTTAATAACAGTTTTTCGAGCTTTGTTCGGCCTAAAATCATCAATTACATCGGAAAAGTAAAGATTCGTGGCCAATTCATCCTCAATTGCTTAATTGCTAAATTATAATAGTTGAACATTTAAAACTAAACAGGGCTGGGCCCGAGCCCCCTCCAGGCCCGGGCCCTGGACCCACGGGTCCACCCAGGCCCACCCTTGTGGGGGACATGGCCAAACGTACTGATTTTCCGATCATCTGGCAGTGGATTGTCGCACGAGATTCAAGCTGTGCGTTGGCAAAACAAAAGCAACAGTTTAAAACACTAATTTTCTCTCACGTTCATAACATTTAACTCAGCAAATCTGATAATACAACTATCTACCAATCTCTTAGTGAAGCACCAGGTCTATTAGGACTGAATTATTACTTGTACAAAATACTGTAGTATGTTTACAATAACCTAACATGTATGGAAATTTAAGTAATTTGATTTTAAACATATACGGTAAGTGTAATGTATATCCAATGAAATTGCATTATACTAAGTATAAAGTATAATAAAACCTAATTGTGCTATCCCTTACGAACTCAAGTTTTCCCCATATTATTCGTAACAATATGTACTATGTTTACCATCTGTGGAGTAATCACACGTGCTTGTGATTACAAATGGGCTCAGAATTAACAATATATACATTCTAATGTATATAATGTATATATACAATACAATATATAATGTATATATACAATACAATATATATATACAATATATAATGTATATATACAATATATACATTATAATAAAAAATTAAAATCATTAAAATTATGAACAACTTTTAGGATTATACATTCAACAAATTTTTAGGGATACGAAAAACATATATTGTTAATTCTGAGCCAATTTGTAATCACAAGCACGTGTGATTACTCCACAGATGGTAAACATAGTACATATTGTTACGAATAATATGGGGAAAACTGAGTTCGTAAGGGATAGCACAATTAGGTTTTATTATATTTTAATCGCACTTCCTCGCACGGCCTCGCGGAGGCCGGCGTCGTTGTTTATAACCCCATGGCGTCCTTCTCGAAGGGAGAAGAGCGGCTGTGACGAGTCGCGTCATCCCGGGCCAACCCGACGCCCGAAAGGTCCAGAAAGGCGGCGTTTATTCGCGCCACTCCGAGCGCCGGCCTCAAGAAACTTGCAGAATTCCCAGGCCACTTAAAGTGTCAGTGACGATAGTCCGATGCAAAGAGCGGAGGGGGATGGTTAGTCAGACCCTTGTAATCCGGCCGGGCACGAGTGTCATATGTGACGTCAGCACCCGTGGGGCCGCAGCCAGACTCGCTGAAGGCCTGTTTAGGTACCTGGCTGCAATCCATATAGTACAGATAGGTACTAAAAAAAATGCTAACCGATAAGATAGCCAGAGGATCACGGCGATTACAGGTAAGCTCGTGTGGCGACTTGAAGCCAGTCGCCAACATTACAGATCGCCCATAGGGAATCGTAACGCACTTACACTCCCCTCATCGCAAGCCAGAGCATCTGACTTCACCCAGAAAGAGCACAGGAGCGAGCAGGCAGTACTCATGTCCGGAGTGTACTTGGACCCGCATACTTAACTTGCACTTGTGGTGTGCTAAAGAGATTCCAACATGTATGATTGTTGGCCCTTATCAAAAAATGGTATTAGCCAGTCGAACAGGGTGTTAAGTAGTATGAAACTGTTCCTCCTGTGCCAGGAGTAGGAGTGTGGATTGTGTCCACCATCTTGGTTTGTGACATCATAGCGACCATCTTGGACTTCACAATTTTGTTTTCTAGAACTTTTCGCCCTCTTGAATTATGACATCATCGTTGCAATTTTAGTTTTGGCCACCATCTTGAGAATCAATAATTATTATCAAAAAAATTTGAAAAAAAAAAAATTATAAAAACCTTTAATCAAATTTCAATATAATATTATTTTAAAAGCAATTATGTTATGGAGTCCTGGGTTCAAACCCGGTGAGGGAAAAAAAATGGAAACCGATCCTTCCCCCATGAACGAAACTATCGAAACGCCTCGCTCGCTGTGACGTGGGCATTAATTCTCTTGATGAGAAGTGCAAGCAGCACGATATTGCCTATTCCCTTGGCAATGATCTGGAATCTAGGCACCGAGCTAACGAGATATTGGCACAGGAAGCCGAAAATGTAAGTAAATCGTCAAATGCGAGACTAGGAGAGAAAATGGCCGATTGGAGCGTTTCCAAAATAATGAAGACAAAGACTAAATTATGGAATGGGTGCTTGTCGTCGGACCAGGCCCCGCAAGCCAAGTCTGGTCTTCGAAAGAACAAGAAGAAGGATGGTTTCCTAACTCTGCTGTTACCGGTCCTTGGAACATAAGGCGGAATCACTGCTGCTGCTGCTGCTGCTGCTGCGAACATAAGCCAGAGCCGTCAACA
The DNA here is from genome assembly GCF_032445375.1 of Bacillus rossius redtenbacheri. Taxonomy (NCBI): domain Eukaryota; kingdom Metazoa; phylum Arthropoda; class Insecta; order Phasmatodea; family Bacillidae; genus Bacillus; species Bacillus rossius. Next base: position 39,413,289 of record NC_086339.1, on the reverse strand, counting down.
CTAGCAAGAACCAGCAAAAACAGTTAAAGGAAGCACGGCACAATGCCAACATGGAGGACATTGCCATCAGTAAAAAAAACGAGGTACAGGACTTCACTTTCGAACTCACAAAGCAGATTGAGGCACGAGAAACGTCCGCTCACCAATATAGATTTAATCAAGTACTACGCTCGAAAACTGAAAACACCAAATTTCCGAGGTGTGTTTATGTGAGACACTTTACCCAACAAGCCAAAGACCCGTGAGTCCGCCATTAGCAATTTAGACGTGTCAACAGGTCGTGACACGCACTGGGTAGCATACATAAAGTCTGGAAAAATGAACGAGTACTACGACAGTTTTGGAAATTTACGACCTCCGCCATAACTTGGATGGTACCTGGGACGGACCACTACGTTGTTCTACAATAACTAAATCCAACAGTTGCCTAACCAAACAAAATGCGGACATCTGTGCTAATTATTTTTGTGCTTATAAATAAACTGTACACATACGAAAACAAATCAGTCATGTTGATAACACTTATCTTGATGGGTCACAGTTCGGAGCTACGTGCGGTCCATTCCCCGCCACTGGAGTTGGAAGGAGAATGGCGTATCGGACTCGTAGATTTTCAAACGTATAATGCCATACCGAATATCGACAAAGAAAACTGCAAGATCTGCTTACTGAAAAGCGACGGAACCGCTCAAAAAATACAGTTATCGGTTGGCGCGTACGAGCTGAGCGATATTGCAAATTACATCAAGCAAGCCCTATCTCCAAACACCATGTTTGAATGTCAAGATAATTCTAATACATTACAGTGAAAAATTTTGTGTAGCGAACAAATTGACTTTACGAAATCTGGGGCAATAGGTATGAGGCTTGGATTTCAACAGAAAATATAGGCTGCCAAAAATTTGCACGTCTCCATGCGACCTGTAATATTATGTCGACAGATGTTATAAGTATAAACTGTAATTAGGCAGACAGTGTTTACACAAATGGTAAAAAAATGTAGCTGCATTTATGAGTTTTCCACCACCGAACCCACTGAGTTGGTTAAAAGTACCGCAAAGCATAATTTACTGCCTGGTTATTGTCAAGACAGTGCACAAAGTAGTCATCTGCATAGTTGATGAGAATGATAAACTTGTAAATTTTTGCGAAGAACAAATAACATTACGCCCACACTTGAAGAGATGGGCCTGATTTTCGACAATTACAAAGCAAAGAAACAACCCAACCCACAACGTCTTTAGACAGGTCACGGTGTGTTAATAATCCATAGCGTGAAATATCTCTCCACCGTATAGGCTACATAGTACACAAATATGGCGAACATTCTCAGCATAGGTGAAAAAGCTGCGTTTAGTGACTTGATCTATTAATGCAACAATATGTCTACACGCATCAGGCCATGGCTTATAACGGCCGAAATTGAATATTGCATTTATTCAAACGAGTCACATTATGAGCTTAACAGAACTTTTATTGATGAAACTAGATACCCTGATGTTACAGCAACTATGTATAAAGAATTAAATTTCCCTATCTTGTGACATCTCCTGTATAAGCCCAAACTCATCAGACTCATTGGATTGTAAAAACATCCTCAAGTATGGAAAACCCAAAATACATCATTTTGATATTACAAACAGACCGGCAAATGAATTCAAAGACTTGACGACAGTCGTTGTACCCTCCCAGGTGCAGAGGCCGTACCTGGCCACCGGCGTGGGCCTGAGGTAGTGTGTTTCTCCCCAGTGAAATGCGACGGCCAGGGACGCACCTGCGTGCACCCTAGCGGGCCAATGAGCCTTTTTGTGCAAGAGATAATTCTGTGTTTTTATATTTTTCCCAAATGGTCACGGGCCTCAACGAGTATGTAAATAATGTAATCGTAATTTATTAATTCTGTAAATTTGTTGTTGATTAATGTTTCGTTTAGCTGTGTAAATATTCTGTGTTTCCTCAAGTGTGCTAGTATGTAATTGCAGCCTGGCGCGCCGCGGTGCAGGACCTCTCCCACGCAGGCCGATTTCTCCTCCCCTCCCCGCAGCCCGCGAGCTCCGGCCCGCTGGCGGGCGGGGAGAGTCAGTCGTGTTCAGGGCTCGAACGAGGACAGTCATGTACGCCGCTCCGCGCTGCTCGCGAAGCGCGTACCTTGAGCTCGTGGTCAGTCTTTCGTTTCCAGTTCACGGGTTGTCGCGGCAGTTAAGCTGCCTCCGCGAGTCATTCGCCGCCTTACTGAATTTACGAGTCTTCGAGTGACGTTACCAGCCGAGAGTTCCAGAACGCGGACGTGCAATTACGGGTCTCAGAACCTCCATCGTCTTACGAAACGTTACGCAACGGGACGCGCACGTATTGCGCTTCTTCATGGAGTAACCTTAAACGGGGTCAGTATTACGTATAAAAATTCCCAATCCGTGTCAGGACGTCTTAACGGGCAGTACGGTTTTACGGGAGTCCGGGTCGCCGCGGGTAGGGCGCTTGTTCCGCGACGGTTCCACCAGGCTGCGGCAGGCTCTAAAACATCAATAAAACAGGCTCGTGAAATCGTCAACGCCGAGTTGTTCTTGGAACAGTCTACCACTATTCCTCTTCACCTAACACCTTCCTCCAGGTTCCGCAGTTCCCGGTCCCGGCCACGTTGGCCTGGACCCACACCTCACCGACGAGAGCAGTACGGGCATAACTGGACAGTCACACAAGCAGGGAATCGGGGGCCTCAAGCCGAGGGACGTCAGACTGATAGATTAGTTTTCGACCACTGTTTCTTGGAAAAAGTGTTTTTGAACAGCGAAAGTGATCCGTACGTCGACATGAACATGGATTTTGAAAAGGGCGGCATTCCCTATATTTTCAAATGTACTCGCAGTTTCAATCTTTGTACTATGGTCGTGAACCTTACCCGGTCCCGAGTCCAGAATTTATACATCAATAGCTCTGTTGCTTGTGTTTAATTTGAGCAAACAGGGACGAATCTATACCTTATTC